>NC_140583.1:1611200-2811200 GCF_964204655.1 Triturus cristatus | reverse complement strand
TGTTATCTTAAATGGAGCGGCAGAACGAATGAGACCTACATCATTGGGGCCGGTAGTCCATAGGTGTGACGGAACTTGGGCTAAGTCTTCCTCACGTACTGAATCACATTTTGGAGGGGCAGTGGGTGTTCTTTTCTCTACTGTCATCGAGAAGGGCACCTCATACTGGTACATAATCTCTGTCATGGGGCACTGATCGGGATCGCTAAAGAGCTGGTCGTCTGAAATGTCTCTCATCTGGTGTCCGGGCTCAATGAATATTACACAGGCCCAGGAACGCATATAGTCGTCACCTGCTATGAACGCCCCATATGTCGGTGTAATATGGAGGGCGAGTATGCCTAAGATCATGCTTTTGTCCGATATCTGGGCGTTCCTGGATTGTGGGCGGAAGAGGAACTCCTTTGGGAGCTGAACAGTGCGGTTATGCAGTTCTGGGGTGTTGGCCACAACGATATGTACTGCAGTGGAAAATGCTTGCTCGTCTACAGGGCGAGCTCGTATGTGGGCTTCCAAGGAGGAGTCAACGGTGAGTGCCATCATCCTTGCCAATGGGGTGCCTGGTATCGAGCAAATCATTGTCCCATTGTCATGGAAGTGAATGGACATGTTTAGTTTTGTCATGAGGTCGCGCCCCAGAAGGTTCACTGGAGAGCGGGGGGAATAAAGCAGTGGCTGTTCCAACACCCGGTCTCCTATTTGTATGGGCACTGGCTTGGTGAAAGGGACCCTTTCTATTGCCCCAGAGAATCCCTGTGTGTCCGCTACCTGGTTTGAAATGGGCAGAGGTCCGCCAGTAATGCAGGAGTACGTGGCGCCTGTGTCAATGAGAAAGCTGTAAGTTTTGTTGTTTATCGTAACCAGGACGGTGGGGTCATCTTCACCGCTCATGGTACATGACAAAACCGGGCACACAAGGGTTGTCTGTGGGCTGGCCTAACAAGTGTACCCCCCTTGTTGGTATTGGTGGATGGTGCCTTGTGGGGACGAATTGTTGGGTGTAGACGCAACTATGATACCACCTAAGGGTGTCGAACTGGGGCCTTGGGGCATCACTTGGTATGTCGGTATCTGCTGCTGTTGAAGCATAGGGGTAGGTAAGGTAGCTTGTGCCTGTTGCATGGGGACCAGTTGTTGTTGGGGTGCCTGTGGAATTTGTGCCATTACTGGCGCTTGGAGCTGTGCCAGCTGCATGTTTTGCTGGGGGACACGTTGGGCATAGGTGTACTGTAGTTGGTGTTGCTGCGGGTATGACTGTTGTTGTTGGAACTGTTGTTGCATTGGCTGTGCTTGGCCCCTAATTTGGTCCATGGATTTAGTACGACAGTATCTTTGTATGTGGCCTGGTTTGTTACAATAGAAGCAAATCGTCTGTCCTGACTGCTGTTGGGCCCTCTGCTGGCCCATACCATTACCTCTGCCTTGCATGCCTGTATTTCTGCCTGTATTATTGCTGTTTATACTGTAATACTGTTGCTGGTCGTTATTATAGTGCTGTTGTGCAGCAAAGTTTTGCACTGGGGGTTGCTGGTGCGTTTGTACATACTGTACTAGTGACTGGGGCTGGGGCTGCACTTGGTGCATTGTATGTTGTATCGGCGCTTGCACATACTGTATGGCTGGTTGTTGTACTTGTGGCTGTTGTGCCTGTGCATATTGTACAGCAGGCTGCTGCACCTGTTGCGGAGTAGACTGGGTATTAGCGGTGAGCACATTTTGAGCTGCCTGAGGAAATGTGGTGACGGCTGTCATTTGGTTGACTGGAGCGGCCAACATGACAGTATCCACAGTGTCTCTCTTTTTGTTAAGCTTCTGCTGCACCAATTTTGCAGCTGCATTTTCTATGGCAAGTTGTCTATTTTTTTCGTGTTCTAGTTTCTTTTTGCAAAAATGTATGATGTGGTCTTGTATTTCAGGCCATGGTTTGGCCTCCATGGCTACTACGGCATCTAATTTTTCCTGTACTTCCTCTGGCAGGACTCTCTTAACCATGTGATAGAAAAGTCTGCTGTTCCCCCCAGTGGTATTCCAAGAGTCGCCTAATTCTTGATGCCATTTTTCCTTCATCCTAGAGATGAAGGTAATCGGGTCCTCATTTACTTGCATTGTCAATGACATGAGGGACCCAATATCTGGGACATCGGGGTATTTTAGTTGCAGTTTTGTCCAAACCCCCTCTCTTATTTTGTCAAATGGTTCTCCATCGTATGCTGTGTCGTTCATAGTTATCAGTCCTTTACTTATACTTTTAAAAATTTCTTCTGCTTCTCTTCCCATCAGGGAAATAAGCAAACTTTTCATATCGCCTATCCCTGGAACTGTGCCTGTTGTATTTTTTTCTAGGGCCACTACCCATTTGCTTGCACCCTCCGTGAGGGGGGGAGGTTCTTTTTAATGGCTTCCCTTTCTGCAAACGACCAGCAGTGATATACTGGGGGGTCTTGCTTCCTTTTGTACAAGAGCGGCATTTGGCGAGCAAATCCCGCATCTTGAAGCGTTGGTCTTGTGGTGTCATACCGTCTGGCATATTTCTGCCATATTTTTAGACTGGCTCGCATGTAGGCATAATCCCAATCCTCATCCCCTGCACCCTGCAGGATGCATTCTACGGCTGTAGCCAGATGCTGAGGTTCGAAAGACCCGTCTCTGGGCCAGGGGAGCATCTGCGGGGCCAGAGACTCCGTCCAGCCAGCCAGGTCGTCCGTGAAAGGGTTGACAGCATAATCTGAACCCTCTCCTGCTTCCACTATTTCGTTGGGAGTCATGCCATTATTCTTTTGTAGAGCATGTGTGCTACTGAGGAACATGCCGTTACCTTTCTTGTGTCGAGTGTTGCGCACGGAAGCGATACCAGTGACATCATAGTTGATGTGGGCGTCAGTAACAGGGAAGTCATTATCAGGGAAGTCATATATGGTGTCATCGGGGCACCCGTGCGTTCCTAGTATCCTTAATCTATCTACTTCTGTGAGTCTAGTCCTCCTTTTTCCCCCTGTATCCCCTAAACTCGTCAGTCCCTGATCGGTTTGGTAGAATGGGTTGGTATTTGTCGGCGGCCGTGGTTGGCTGGGCAACTGTACCCTGGCTGTGGCGGATGGTGGGGCGAATGGGTCCACCACAGGTGCCGTAGTTTGTGGGGATGGTGGGGGTGTCGGTGCTGCTGCCTGCAGGCGTGGGGACTGGCCACTGTGGCCTGTTGCGTTATTCCTGCTTGTGCCCTCGAAAGCCCCCAACGGTGTTGTCACCTTTCCTTGAGAGGGGTCTGCGCTTCTCGTGGGTGGAGGGCCGGTGGTCTGTTGTTCATTATAGTCTAGTGTTCCATCCTCTTCTATGGCTGTGGAAGTATGTTTTTGCACATGCTGTGTGGTTGGAAGACGTGTCGGCGTTTGAGCAGCATATTGTTCGGGGCGGGCCAGGGTGAGTGTCTCAGTTATTTTCTCATTCATTTGTTCCATTTTTAGTGACATGCGTCGGAGTGTGGGAAGTAGTGAGTCTGCCTCGGAGCGGTGCAGCACTGGTCTGACAAAGAAGTCTGTGGCGGTGTCTTCGGTCGGACTACATTCTGGGCTTTCGTGTGTGTCTGGGGCCGTTCTCCATTGATCGTAATGGACTAGGCGTGGTGCCGGAGGGAGCCACTGCTCCTTGCCCATCTGCTGTTGGAACGTGGTCTTTTGGTCGGCGGCGTCTGGGTTACAGAAAGGCATGCGGTCTCGGAGTGTGGCTTCCTGCTCCTGGAGCTGCGGAGCAGTTGTGTCACGGAGGGCGTCGAGGTCTCGGTGGGGGTACAGTGAGTGGTGAGATGGAGTGGACGAATGGTGTGATGATGTGTGGGAAGCGATAGATGGCGCGATGGACACATTATCTACATCTTCATCGCTTCCTTCGGCGGGTAGGGCAGAGGCGGACGTGGGGAGGAGCCTTAATGTAAATTGTGCGTCTATTTGCCCTGGTAGGCCAGGTACTGCGGCGTGCAGGATTGGACCGTTGCTGGTGGTAGGTGACGGGGGCTGGGCGGCTCCACCCGGGATGCTCGAGGCTGGTCCTGTGATGGGGGCTGCCGTGGCCGATACTGTGACGGGGAGCTTGGGCCACTGCTGGTGGCCGGTGCTGCCGGTGGTGGCTGGGCAATACAATGGTCGGTGGGAGGCGGAGGGGGCTCAGATATTGCGTTGATATCGCAGGGAAGCTGACTGTATCATACTGCCGGCATGCTATTAGTGGTTGTCTGTAAGTTTAGTTCTTTTTCTTCCGTGGGCGTTATCGCAGGATACATGCCACTAGCCTGATAGGGTGGGGGTGCCGAAGGAGCAGTGGGCATGGTAGGCGTGTGCTCCAGCGTATTGTCTTTAAAGATGCGCCAGAGATCTAAAGTGGCCTTCCTTTTTTGCAGCTTGGTACCAGTGTATTTGGTGTTCAGGAAGGTAGTGGTGTGCTCCAGAATGGTCTTATTAAAGCTCCCTTCCGAGGGCCAAGGGTAGTCCATATTTTTTGTCAACTTATGGAGCTCGCTACTATGTTTGAGTATCCTTTTCTCTTGTCCGCTGAATACGCTCAGAAAGTGCTGAAGGGGTGTCGCCATGGTGCGATATGGGTGTGGTCGCAGAATTGGTTCCTGAGGGGGTGTATCTATGCGCCCCTAGAGGTCTGGCACCAGTTCTCTACCTACCCCCTCAAGGATGCGGTCATATATACCGTTCTGTAATTCGATGTTTTGAGAGGGAGTGCACCCAGGGAATGTCAGCTGACCGCCAAAGCAGGCGTCAGCTATTTTAGATTGGAGTGGATTTCTAGGCCAGAAACCTGATACAATTGTGGGTCCGTTCCAACTTTCAAGGCGCAAAATAAAGTATATTTGGAAACCAGCATGCGTTTTATACACAGTTGAACTCAGTATCCTATTCATAGGGCTGGTTAGTGCGTGTGTGTGGCACCTGTAGAACTACGTGGAAATGGCAGGTGATGTGTGGCTGGAATAGACGGACAGCCTGTGTCTGTGTTGTTAGGCTAGTTGCTGGGGCTGCTGGGGTCTGTGGAGTGTGTGTTTTTAGATGGTGTTACCGTCAGGAGGAGGCAGGTCTCTGATAAGTTCCTCACCTACTTCCGTACATACAATGTTGTACAGTATGAATCTTAGGTGTATTTCATCAGGTCCCCTGTAGTTTCCTTCTGGGGAAAGGTCGGGAAATTCGAGATTGTGGCGGGCAAAGGCAAGACGTATTTGGCTTTGCAGTGGGTTTCGTGGCCAAGAGGATGTAAATACGGTGGGTAGTTCTAAGCCTGGGGACAGCAACCGAACCCTTATGTAGATCCAGTCGGGTGTTCTGTGCACTGAGGTGCCAAATATTCGTTTGTTGTACACTGCATGGAGCGCCTGCATGGGGCTTGTTTCGTGTCGGACTCCGGGTGAGTGACAGGCCGGTATTACAGAGGTGTAGTGGGTGAAGGACCACTTATTTGTTGTTTTGTTTTTGAGACTTGTTTGTGTAGTCGGCGGGGCGTGAGAATGCTGGTGCGAGAGATAGAGTAATTTGGCAAGGGTGACTGAAGTCAATATTCAGCGTCTGAAAAATTGTGAGAAGGACGGCACTAGTGAGGGGCGTAACATATATAAAGGAAGCTGGGTGGCCGTCAGAGAGACCTACGATATTGTTATTGATCAGGTATACAGTGATATTATTGTGGCAGTTGTCAGTCATTCCCTTTATTTCGAGAGGGAGCAGTGCGGTAGGTTAGCAAGATTGGGCAGGGGTCTGGAATCTGCAGAGTTTTGGAAATAGTCGCCCAGAAATGCTCTCAGGAGTGGTATTGTGTCGTCCTGGTACTGTTGGGAAGAATGGGACTCAGAGGCGGAGGGTGTTGGGGAATAGGGACCGTCAAGAGGGGGGATGGAAGCAGCTTCAGAATAAGCTATTGTCTGGATGGAATCTATTGATGATTCGTTGTCCGTGAGAAGAATGGCGGAGGGGTGGTCAGGGTACCGTGGGTATGCAGGAGAAGCAGTGTAAGGGACAGATAGGGTGGATGAATTGGAACGGTCGTCGGTGTACAATAAGTTCGGACAAGTGGTGTCCGGGGATGGTGGGGTGAGGGATATGGCAGGGAGGGCGTCAAATAGATCGGTCAAGGATAGTGTACAGATGCGAATTTGGGTGTTTGTGGTGAATGGGACCCCTAAGATTGCCCAGGCGTCGTTCAGTATATCGCGGTCGTCGTCAGTAAGCTGAATGAATTCGCCAGTGGAGGTATTGTGGACAGCCTGTGGGACGCCGTGTACAAACTGAATGGTGCGACAGATAATGCGTGGGGGGGTGTGGGACATTACTGGGGTAAGGGGAGGCTGGGCATGGTTGGCAGACGGGACACAGGAGGGAGGCAAGGGTGCAAGTAAGAGACCCCTGATCCCCCTTTTTTTTTTTTTTTTGTTCGGCAATTATTTGTGGGAGCAAATGATAGACAAACGAGGAGGAGGCGGGCTGGGGGATGGACAGTGCGTGTGGAGTGCAGACACTGTAGCGGAGGAACCCAGCTGAAGGAAGGAAGGAGACTACCAGTAAGCTGAAGGAAGGAAGGAGACTACCAGTGGGCAATGGAGCATGTGCGGGGGAATGCAGAAACTGTGGTAACGGACAGAGCGCGCGCACTGAAACACATGAAACAGCGAAGGGCGCTGGCACTGAAGCAGTGAAAGCACCTGGCACGCATAACACAGATCGGAAGCATGAAAGCACACAGGGCGACGATGGACAAATAAACGCAACGCACATTGAGACAAATAGATAAAAAACATAAACAGAAAATAATGAGAATACAAAAAAATAAAAACGACACGCCAATCCCAAAATAGAAACATTCCAGCACACCCCGATCCCAAAATGGACTACGCAGGAGCCGTCGCGTATTAAATGGCGATAGGATGGAGAGAGAGAGAGATAAGGAAGTGGCAGGAAGATGGAGAGGGGCATGGAAGTAGTGATAGGAAAGAGAGACAGAGGAAAAGTAGAGGAAGGAGTGCAAAGTAGAGGAAAGAAAGACAGAGGAAAAGTAGAGGGATGAGTGCAGAGAAGGATGAACATGGGAGGGGCAGAGGGACAGAAGTGCAAGCGTATTGGAGAAGGTAGCACGGGAGAGTCAGGGAGGGGAGGTGGAGGGAGGTGGAGAAACGTGCAGGAGCCAGGCGAGGAAGTGCGTGCGTGTCGGATAGCGAGATCTGAAAATACCACAAAGTGTTGTCTGTTGGTGTGGGTGCGCAGGGCGAGGCACCATCAAAGGCAGTGGGCAAGGGGTGTGTAAAAGTTGCGCAGAGAGCCGAAAAAGGAGATCGAATCCGATGAAAAAGACACCCAACCCTTGCAGACAGAGATCAGGAGGAGGCGAAACAGATGGAGAGTGGCAGGCGGCCCCCATGGAGGAGGGTGTGGGGGTCAAATGGAGGAGGAAGGCGGAGAAAGACGTAAGGAAGCGATGGAGCAGGAGAAGGAGAGGCGCCAGTGTGTCATTCAAGCAGGGAGTAATTACCTTGGAACCCGCAGCTTGGGAGTTGACAGAGCAAATCCCAAGGCCGTCGCATCGAGGCGTGAGACACACAGAGCATTGCTACATACACCGTGCTAATCCTGGGTGACCTCATAAAAGCACCGTCTCACAGTCACCTAGCCGTGAGACACACACATCATGGCTACACACACCAGGGCTAATCCTGGGTGTCCTCAGTAAAAGCAGTGTCTCACAGTCGCCTAGTCGTGAGACACACACAGCATGGCTACACACACCAGGGCTAATCCTGGGTGTCCTCATAAAGGCACCGTCTCACAGTCACCTAGTCGTGAGACACACACATCATGGCTACACACACCAGGGCTAATCCTGGGTGTCCTCAGTAAAAGCAGTGTCTCACAGTCTCCTAGTCGTGAGACACACACAGCATGGCTACACACACCAGGGCTAATCCTGGGTGTCCTCAGTAAAAGCAGTGTCTCACAGTCGCCTAGTCGTGAGAAACACACATCATGGCAAGTCCTGGATGTCCTTGTGACCCATTAAAGCAGTATAGATGAATAAAATATTACAAGGATAGAGAAATATAACATTATAAGCGAGCCTGCAGGCGATAAAGAATGGAAGATGAAGTTATGAACAAAAGATAACGAGTCAGGGCAGGACCACACAGGAAAGAAAGAGAGTTCGAAAATCGTGACCAGAGAGAGAGTGCCGTGAGGTGCGAGGTGTGCATCAGCCAGTGCCAGCCGACAGCGGTACCCGCAGGCAACCAGGGGGCGACCAAGGAAATGCAAGGAAAAATAAAAAGCCTTGTCTTACCCGAGGTCTGTACTGGCGCTGCCGGACCCCCGACGGTGGCCCCTGGAGGAGTACTCCCTCCACCGTAGGCTGTGGTACGATGAGACGTTGGGCGCCAGATGAGAAAGGGAGATCTTTGATCAGAACCCCAAGGGCGTGGTCACTGGCCCTCAAGAGTGCGAAATACCTTCCGTGGGTGATCACAGGCACCAGCTCGACAATTACTGAAATAGGGAACAAAGAAGTGAGATGACGCAGTAGCATTTATTTTGGAGTGGCGCATTTTATTTAATTAACACAAGCATGCTAAATATATGAAAAAGGGTTCACGTTATCTAGGCTAAAACCTCAGCAAAAACCTGGCTTCACTCTACCAGGGAAAAGCATTTGAGTATCACAAGCACATACTTTTATGCAATATACTGACTAAAGATAGATGATAAGATGGATCGGTTGGAGATCCCTTAATTATTAATGATGCGGCGTATTTAAACCCGCAACAGGTTTAAATGCTCATGCAATGCATTCTTTTTGCAGATAAAACGTTTGAAGTAAAGCTATATCTGCGGATAAAGATCTAGGTAGCCCAAACATTTCAAGTGACTATATTTGCTACGGCTAAGACTTTAAGAATACTTTTAAGGTAACTTAGGTTGAAACAGGAGCTATCCTAGGGAAGCATAGTGCCCAGAGGCAACCTCAATTTAAGACAAGTAGTCCTCTAAAACTTAGTTACTAAAAGCTGAAATGCAAGGGAATGGGTGTGGATCAAAAATACAGAGCTAAGAAGACTATCTTTAAGAGGTAAAGAATAATCCCCAACTGGGGGATGTACCACCTGAAATAGGCTGTAAGGTCCCAAATCAGATAGGCAGCCGGCTGGAGAACAGGCCTGTGGACAGCACAGAAAAGTTCTACCTTCCAACTGTCGTGTTGGATCTTAAATACCTTGATATGGGGAACCAGGGGTGGACCTGACGTACTTCCTGACGCATTTGCCAACAGGTGGCTTGACCGCATGTGTTCCAGGATACAGGAAAGGGTCAACCGCATGTGTTCTAAGACCTTGGGTGGGGTTAGGTGGCCAGGTGGCACAACGGTTGGTAGGTCATGCCTGACCGCAACGTATAAACAAAAAATGTTGTGATCACGTACATTTTCTACAGAATGCATGTGACCGAGGACCACAAGGCAGGTGCAGTTTTCATCAGACATTGCGGTTTATCTTGAGCAAGCTAACTTTCAAAAATAGGGTTTCAGCGATGATAAACAATGTGTCAACTTGTACCAGCTGGTTTTCTGCCTACGTGTGGGTGTGCAATGGCCTTGTAACTGTGGAAAATTACTGTGTTTTTCTGATGGCTTGGGCTTTCTCGTGTTTTCTGGTGCAACTGAAATGCAAGCTCTGAAAACCCCGGGCCTAGTAACTTCTGAATGTTACATACTGATGTCATGGGGCGGTGGGCTTTGGCCTTGGGCCTCCTATTTGGGCTTATGTAGGTTGGGTTTACAGGTTCTATGGACTTCTATGTGTATTTACTACGCTCAGTGGGAATATGGTAACTTAGCATGTTTTCAGGTTTTGTGTCGGGGAGCAGAGGCCTGATATCAATACTTCATCTTGTCAGGGTAGTTAGGAAATGGTATGTAGGTTATTAAACGGTGGCCCGAGACCCTGCATCACTTTCACTCTCCTTTACTCTGTCACTCTCTCCTGTTCACTGTTTTTCCCTCTGTCACTCTCCCCCTTTCCCTCTGTCACTCTCTCCCTTTTACTCTCTTTCACTCTGTCACTCTTCCCCTTTCACTCTTTCAGTCTGTCACTCTCTCCCCTTCACTCTTTCAGTCTGTCACTCTCCCCCCTTCACTCTTTCACTCTGTTACTCTCTTCCCTTCACTCTTTCACTTTGTCACTCTCTCCCTTTCACTTGCGTTCACTCTGTCACTCTCTCCCTTTCACACTCTTTCACTCTATCACTCTCTCCCTTTCACTCTCTTTTACTCTGTCACTCTCTCCCTTTCACTCTCTTTCTCTCTGTCACTCTTTCCCTCTCACTCTCCTTCCCTCTGTCCCTTTCACTCTTTCACTCTGTCACTCTCTCCTTTTCACTCTCTTTTACACTGTCACTCTCTCCTGTTCACTCACTTTCAGTCTGTCACTCTCTCCCTTTCACTGTTGTTCACTGTGTCACTCTCTCCCTTTCACTCTCTCTCACTCTCTCTCTCCCTTTCACTCTCGTTCATACTGTCGCTCTCTACCTTTCACTCTCTTTCACTATGTCACTCTCTCCCTTTCACTCTGTCACTCTCTCCCTTTCACTCTTTTTCACTGTGTCACTCTCTCCCATTTCACTATCTTTCACTCTGTCACTCTCTCACTTTCACTCTTTCACTCTCTCTCCCTTTCACTCTTTCACTCTCTCACTTTCACTCTTTCACTCTGTCATTCTTTCCCACTCTGTCACCCTCTCCCTTTCACTCTCTTTCACTCTGTCACTCTCTCCCTTTCACTCTTTCACCCTGTCACTCTCTCCCCTTCACTCTTTCACTCTGTCACTCTCTCCCTTTCACTCTCGTTCACTCTGTCACTCTCTCCCTTTCACTCTTTCTCCATGTCACTCTCTCCCTTTCACTCTCCTTTACTCTGTCACTCTCTCCTGTTCACTGTTTTTCACTCTGTCACTCTCCCCCTTTCCCTCTCTCACTCTCTCCCTTTTACTCTCTTTAACTCTGTCACTCTTCCCCTTTCACTCTTTCAGTCTGTCACTCTTCCCCTTTCACTCTTTCACTCTGTCACTCTCTCCCTTTCACTTCCATTCACTCTGTCACTCTCTCCGTATCACACTCTTTCACTCTGTCACTCTCCCCCTTTCACTCTCTTTTACTCTGTCACTCTCTCCCTTTCACTCTCTTTCCCTCTGTCACTCTCTCCCTTTCACTCTCTTTCCCTCTGTCAAAGTCTCCCTTTCATTCTCTTTCCCTCTGTCACTCTCTCCCTTTCACTCTCTTTCCCTCTGTCACTCTCTCCCTTTCACTCTCTTTCACTCTGTCACTCTTTCCCTTTCACTCTCCCTCACTCTGTCACTCTGTCCCTTTCACTCTTTCACTCTTTTACACTGTCACTCTCTCCTGTTCACTCACTTTTAGTCTGTCACTCTCTCCCTTTCACTGTGTCACTCTCTCCCTTTCACTCTCTTCACTCTCTCTCCCTTTCACTCTCGTTCACACTGTCGCTCTCTCCCTTTCACTCTCTTTCACTCTGTCACTCTCTCCCTTTCACTCTCTCTCTCTCTCCCTTTCACTCTCGTTCACACTGTCGCTCTCTCCCTTTCACTCTGTCACTCTCTCCCTTTCACTCTCTTTCACTATGTCACTCTCTCCCTTTCACTCTCTTTCACTCTGTCACTCTCCCCCTTTTACTCTTTCACTCTGTCACTCTCTCCCACTCTGTCACTCTCTCCCTTTCACTCTGTCACTCTCTCCCTTTCACTCTCTTTCACTCTGTCACTCTCCCCCTTTTACTCTTTCACTCTGTCACTCTCTCCCACTCTGTCACTCACTCCCTTTCACTCTGTTTCTCTCTCCCTTTCACTCATTCACTGTCACTCTCTCCCTTTCACTCTTTTACTCTGTCACTCTCTCCTGTTCACTCTCTTTCCCTCTGTCATTCTCTCCCTTTCACTCTTTTACCCTGTCACTCTCTCCCCTTCACTCTTTCACTCTGTCACTCTCTCCCTTTCACTCTCGTTCACTGTCACTCTCTTCCTTTCACTGTTTTTCACTCTGTCACTCTCCCCCTTTTACTCTCTTTCACTCTGTCACTCTTCCCCTTTCACTCTTTCACTCCGTCACTTTCTCCCTTTCACTCTTTTACTCTGGTACTCTCTCCCTTTCACTCTGTCACTCTCTCCCTTTCACTCTTTCACTCTGTCACCCTCTCCCTTTCACACTATCCCTTTCACTCTCTTTTACTCTGTCACTCTCTCCCTTTCACTCTCTTTCCCTCTGTCAATCTCTCCCTTTCACTCTCCTTCACTCTGTCACTCTGTCCCTCTGTCCCTTTCACTCTTTCACTCTGCCACTCTCTCCCTTTTGCTCTCTTTTACACTGTCACTCTCTCCTGTTCACTCACTTTCAGTCTGTCACTCTCTCCCTTTTTGACGGTCGTTCACTGTGTCACTCTCTCTCTTTCACTCTCTTTCACTCTCTCTCTCTCCCTTTCACTCTTGTTCACACTGTCACTCTCTCCCTTTCACTCCTTCACTCTGTCACTCTCTCCCTTTCACTCTCTCCCTTTCACTCTCTTTCACTCTGTCACTCTCTCCCTTTCACTCTCTTTCACTCTCTCCCTTTCACTCTCTTTCACTGTCACTCTCTCCCTTTCACTCTTTCACTCTGTCACTTTCTCCCTTTCACTCTTTCACCCTGTCACTCTCTCCCCTTCACTCTTTCACTCTGTCACTTTCTCCCTTTCACTCTCCTTCACTCTGTCCCTCTGTCCCTTTCACTCTGTCACTTTCTCCCTTTCACTCTCTTACACGCTGTCACTCTCTCTGTCACACCCACTTTCCTTTCTTTGTTTCTTTTCACCCTCTTCCTCTCTGCCGCATTCTACGTCAGCCCTCTTCCTGTCAGTGTATCCTCCTCCTCTCCCTCTCCAACCCTTCCTGTCACTCTTTCTACCCCACGAATGTGCCTCGGTCAATGACACTGCTATCTCCTTTGCTTCCTAATTCTGGAAGTTGTAGTTATGTATTTGCCAATGATGAACCACAAGTACCGCATTGTGAAGGCAGTAGCTCACACCTTAAGCGTGACAGCTTAGATACGTACAACAGTTTAAGCCCTCATAAAGCATCACCGTTAACAATCATTGGAAAAACCAAGATGTCTGGCTATTTCTAGGTTATGGCACCTCCTCGTGGGTGACCAGACCTGTGTGTGTGCAGGTGGAGATGAGTGGGTGACTGTGAGAGTGAGCGAACGAGCCGATGGATGAGTGAATGGATGGATGCATGGTTAAGTGACTGAATGCTTAGATCATTATTGGGTGAGCGCATGCGTGCATAAGTGAATGGGTGAGTCATGGATGAATGTTTGAATACATTGTCGTGGTTGTTTCACCAGGCAACAGCATTAGTGAAGGCAGATCTCTTGCGGTTGGGTGGGGTTGCCATGATCCCCCGGACCCTGTTCACTGTCCTGTTATCAGTCGTTCTTTTAATGGCCTTGAACACGTCCTCTCCTGATCTTCATGTCTGAATACCCAGTAAATGTGCACCATTCTTGACCACAGGCAAGCGCCACGACGCCTCAGGGCATACGAGCACTCTATAAATCCAGACATCCCCTGCGCTCTGCGTGCCTGAGTTTAGCCGTCATCCCCCAAATCCTAAGGACGCGTAGACTGGGTATTTCCTTCTCTTACAGTGGAGCCAAGCTTTGGAACACCCTTCCCCTACATCTGCGCTTAGAGACTCACCACCTCATCTCCCGGAAGCGTTTCAATACCTGGCTGTTCCAGAACACTAACCTGTGAGCCACCTTCCCTCCCCTGTTCTGCCGCTAGCGCCACAACGCCTCAGGGCATATGAGCACTTTATAAAACCCCAAAATCAATAAGAAAATCAAGGGGCAGATTTACAAGGAACTGACGCATCTGCATAGATGCGTCAGTTTCCTTGCGCCACTATGGATGCGCTGTGTTGCCAGGTAGGTCGCTCCCCCCCGCTGCATCTCCACATGTGCCCTTTTTGCTCCTTCTGTGCCCCGCTGCCCATTTTGCCTTCTGTTCCCCTGCTCTTGTGTGCCCTTGGTTCCTTCTGTGCCCGCTGCCCATTTTGCCTTCTGTTCCCCTGCTCTTGTGTGCCCTTGGTTCCTTCTGTGCCCGCTGCCCATTTTGCCTTCTGTTCCCCTGCTCTTGTGTGCCCTTGGCTCCTTCTGTGCCCCGCTGCCCATTTTGCCTTCTGTTCCCCTGCTCTTGTGTGCCCTTGGTTCCTTCTGTGACCTGCTGTCCATTTCGCCTTCTGTGCCCCGTGCCCCCTGTTGTGCCTGCTCGCCCCCCTCGCCGTTCCCGTTCCCGCCGCTGCATCCCCTGCGGCCCCGCCCCCCTCCGTGCCCATTCGCTGCCACCTGCCACCTGCCTCCCGCCTCCCAGCTGCTCCTCCCTCCCACCTCCCCTTAAATGGCGGCCGCTGTACGGACGTGCCTAATGCAAGCCCGTCTGCGCTCGTCCGCGCCTGGGCCACGCCCAGCACCAGAACCCCTGGCCCCCGCACCAGCCACGAAGACCGCCTCCGATACCATGCAGCACCCTCAATGCTCTCAACTCAGGACGGACCCTCACCTACTGCAGGGCCGCCCCAAAGCGCACCCACGGTCCCTTCGCCTGCCGGAACTGCAGCTTCTCCTGCATCGAAGACGCCGAGACACCCTCCACGACAGAACACAACCAGCTCCGCTGCATCCTGATCAACACCCGCTCCGCACGCAAACACTCCGTCGAGCTCTGGGACCTACTCGACACCGCATCTCCGGACGTCGCCTTCCTGACCGAGATCTGGATGAACGAAGCCTCCTCTCCAGACATCGCCATAGCCATCCCCGACGGATACATGATCGCCCGCAGAGACCGCACCAACGGAGTCAGAGAAGGAATCGCCATCGTCCACAAGAAGACCATCAGGGTCTCAGCAAACACCGACGACACTCTCAGCACCGCCGAACGCATGCACTTCCAGATCCACATGCACTTCCAGATCCACATGGACCCCAAGACCACCCTAAGAGGCATCCTCATCTACAGACCACCCGGACCCCGACCACAATTCTGCGACGCCATCTCCGACTTCATCAGCACGCACGCACTGACCTCCACCGACTACATCCTCCTCGGAGACCTGAACTTCCATCTGGAGAACAACAACGACAGCAACTCCTCCACCTTGATAGTCAACCTCGCCAACTTCGGACTGGAACAGCTCACGACGCCGACCCACATCGCCGGACACACGCTCGACGCCATCTTCTCCTCAAGCCCCCACGTCTCCTTCAGCCACGTCTCCGAACCCACCTGGACCGACCACCACTGCATCCACTTCACCTTCCGGAAACCCGTCGCACATCACCGCACCCTACAGATCCCCCGTCGCTGCTGGTGCAAAATCACCGAAGTACAACTACAGACAAACCTCGCACTCAACCCACCGTCCAACCCCGATGATGGTGCACGCACCCTTAGACGATGGATGGACGACTGCGCCAACACCTTAGCCCCGCTGAAAAAACAAACCCCCAGAGACACCAGCAAGAGAGCCAACGGGTTCACCCCAGAACTTCTAGCATCAAAGCGCACCAGCCAGAAGTTGGAGAACATATGGCACAGCGAGAAGTCGCCGGGCAGCCGCGCAGCCCACAAAGACGCCATCCGCAACCACCACCACCTCATCAGGACCGCCAAGAGGACCTCCTTCAAAGACCGCTTAGACAACAGTGCACACAACCGCAAGGAGCTCTTCAACGTCGTGAAGGAACTCTCCAACACAAACGACATCCCGCCGTCGCAAGCCCTCTGCGACTCCCTCGCCACCTTCTTCCACCGCAAGATCGCCGACATCCACGACCGCTTCAACCCCCGGATGACCCTAACAGGCCCCAACATGCCGGACCCACCACACCCCACCGACCACGACCCCCTGGGCCAACGTGAGCATCGAAGACACAATCAAGACCTTGGGCACAATCCACTCCGGCTCGCCGTCTGACCCTTTTCCACACCACATCTTCAACAAAGCCGGAAGCTCCATCGCACCCCACCTGCGCAACATAATCAACCTCTCCTTCAAGACCGCGACCTTCCCTGAGAGCTGGAAACACGCTGAGATCAACGCCCTACTGAAGAAACCCAAGGCGGACCCGAGCAAATTCAAAAACTTCCCATCCCACCCATCTCCGTGCTTCCGTTCCCAGCTGAGGTAATCGAGAAGATAGTCAACATCCAGCTCACCCGCTACCTCAAACAGCATCCTGGACCCCTCCCAGTCAGGATTCCGCAGCAACCACAGCACTGAGACCACCCTCATCGCCGCTACAGACGACATCAGGATCCTACTGGACAACGGCGAGACGGCAGCCCTCATCCTTTTGGACCTCGCCGCCGCCTTCGACACTGTATGCCACCGCACACTACGCACACGACTCCACGACGCATGGATCCGAGACAAAGCCCTGTGCTGGACCTCCTCCTTCATCTCCGGCAGAACCCAGAGAGTCCGCCTCCCCCATTCCGATCTGAAGCCTCCACGATCATCGGCGGCATCCCGCAGGGATCCTCCCTCAGCCCGACGCTGTTCAACCTCTACATGGCGCCTCTCGCACGCATCGCCCGACATCACGACCTCAACATAATCTCCTACTCCACGCAACTGATCCTCTCCCTCACCAAGGACCCCCACCAGGGAATGAAGGCCGTCGCCGACTGGATGGAGGATAGCCACCTTAAGCTGAACACAGACAAGACGGAGATCCTCATCCTCGGGCCCAACCCCGCAGCATGGGACGACTCCTGGTGGCCCGCATCGCTGGGGACACCCCCCGCACCTACCAACCACGCACGCAACCTGGGAGTCATCCTCAAAACTCACCATGACCAAACAAGTCAACGCTGTCTCCTCCACCTGCTTCAACACCCTCCGTATGCTCCGCAGGATCTACAGATGGATCCCGACAGACACAAGGAAAACATTCACCCAGGCCCTAGTCAGCAGCAGACTCAACTATGGAAACACCCTCTACGTCGGAGCCCCAACCAAGCTCATCAACAGACTGCAAAGAATCCAGAATGCCTCTGCACGCCTGATCCTCAATGTCCCGTGCCGCAACCACATCACTCCTCACCTGAGGAACCTGCACTGGCTCCCCGTCGACAAAAGAATCTCCTTCAGAGTCCTGATCCATGCACAAAACGCACTCCACAAGACCGGCCCAGCCTATCTCAACAGTCGACTCTCCTTCTACGTACCCAACAGGAAACTCCGCTCTGCTAACCTCTCCCTGGCTACCATCCCACGCAACCGAAGAACCACAGCCGGAGGCAGATCCTTCTCCCACCACGCCGCCAAGACCTGGAACACCCTCCCCCTCAACCTACGACAAACTGAAGATCTTCTAACCTTCAGGAGACGACTCAAGACCTGGCTGTTTCGACCAGAAGCAACAGCACCCCCCCACCCTCTCCGCCTTGAAACCCTTGCGGGTATGTAGTGCGCTTTACAAATTATTTGATTGATTGTGTTAACAATACACTGCAGTCCGGTGCTCTTCTATGTAGTGCAGAGGTGTGCCCTGCTGCTCCCGGTTCTGCAGTACTCTGCTGAACCCTGCCGTCCAGTATTTTTGTAAGCCCTGCACTGCTGTGCCCTGCTGCACCCGGTACTGCTGTACCCTGCTGTCCAGTACTCTTGTAAGCCCTGCACTGCTGTGCCCTGCGGCACCCCGTACTGCAGTACTCTGCTGTACCCTGCCGTCCAGTATTCTTGCAAGCCCTGCACTGCTGTGCCCTGCTGCACCCGGTACTGCAGTACTCTGTTGTACCCTGCCATCCAGTACTCTTGTAAGCCCTGCACTGCTGTGCCCTGCTGCACCCGGTACTGCTGTAACATGCCGTCCAGTACTCGTGGAAGCCCTGCACTGCTGTGCTCTGCTGCACCCGATACTGCAGTACTCTGCTGTACCTTGCCGTCAAGTACTCGTGGAAGCCCCGCACTGCGTTGGCCTGCTGCACCCGGCACTGCAGTACTCTGCTGTACCCTGCCGTCCAGTACTCGTGGAAGCACCGCACTGCTGTGCGCTGCTACACCCTGTACTGCAGTACTCTGCTGTACCCTGCCGTCCAGTGCTCTTATAAGCCCTGCACTGCTGTGCCCTACTGCACCCAGTGCTGCAGTACTCTGCTGTACCCTGCCGTCCAGTTCTCGTGGAAGCCCCGCACTGCTGTGCCCTTCTGCACCCTGTACTGCAGTACTCTGCTGTACCCTGCTGTCCAGTACTCTTGTAAGCCCTGCACTGCGGGGCCCTGCTGCACCCTGTACTGCAGTACTCTGCTGTACCCTGCCGTTCAGTACGCTTGTAAGCCCTGCACTGCTGTGCCCTGCTGCAGCCGGTACTGCAGTACTCTGCTGTACCCTGCCGTCCAGTACTCGTGGAAGCCCCGCACTGCTGTGCCCTGCTGCACCCTGTACTGCAGTACTCTGCTGTACCCTGCCGTCCAGTACTCTTGTAAGCCCTGCACTGCTGTGCCCTGCTGCACCTGGTACTGCTGTACTCTGCTGTACCCTGCTGTCCAGTACTCGTGGAAGACCCGCACTGCTGAGCCCTGCTGCACCCGGTACTGCAGAAATCTGCTCTACCCTGCCATCCAGTACTCTTGTAAACCCTGCACTGCTGTGCCCTGCTGTGCCCTGCTGCACCCGTACTGCAGAACTCTGCTCTACCCTGCCATCCAGTACTCTTGTAAACCCTGCACTGCTGTGGCCTGATGCACCCGGTACTGCAGTACTCTGCTCTACCCTCCTGACCAGTACTCGTGGAAGCCCCGCACTGCTGTGCCTTGCTGCAGCAGGTACTGCAGTACTCTGCTGTACCTTGCTGTCCAGTAATCTTGTAAGCCCTGCACTGCTGTGATCTGCTGCACCTGGTACTGCTGTACCCTACTGTTAGAATCCAGATTCTCTAGTTGGCACAAGTAGGTACTAATGCCAAGCAGGGAACCTTTCTTCCAGTCAGGGTAAGGGGTTACACTCCTTTAATAACCCCTGCTCACCCTCTAGGTAGCTTGGCACGAGCAGACAAGGTGTTATCGCAGGCGTAATGATTAAGCAGTTGTGATCACATACAACAATCCAATGTCACCCCCACAAATGGACTCCACACTGGGTGTATCAAAAATAGACTTCGTTTATAGATTTTCAGATTTTATCACAAGACCCAATAACGTGTAAAACGGGCCCACAATATTAGTTGGCAAAAGAGTTCTTAGTCAGCGTAATGTTACAAGGTCTGTGCTCTTTGTTCCCGGCTTCGCTTGGGGAACGGGTGTCACTCGCTCTGCGGGCGCTCCAAGGGGGAGCGTGCACCTCACGGTGCGATCGGCACAATACCTTTAACTTGTGGAGGTCTGCGCGAAGGCTGCGCGGGCATTCAGTGCGATCTCTGATGCGTGGTCGTCCTGGCGTTGCGTACTCCGGTACTTGGAGACCACTGGGCTGGCCCAAGAACTGCTGGAGGACTCAATTACCCTGAGTGCAAACATCTTGGAGACTTCCTCCTTGATGCAGGCCCTCACCCTGTCAGTCACCCTGTAGGCCTTGTGCCTTACATGTGTACTATCCCCAGTGTCCACATCATGGACGCACCAATCAGTGACACCGGGAACCAGGGAAAACAGATCAGAAAATTGTCCCAGTAATTGGCGACAATCATTCTGTTGCTCAGGGGTCAGGGCGGAAGAGAGGATGACACCATCCACTGACCCATCTTGCTCCTGGACTGACAGGAGGTCAGGAAGAGGTTCGGTCTCCTCTTCCATCCCAGCATCTGTTGCCAAGAGCATGCCCTCTTGGGACCTCTCCAAGTGGGGCTTGAGGCGGTTGACATGTAGGACCCTTAAGGGGTTCCTAGGAGACTTTAGGTCCACCACATAGGTAACAGGACTCTTGCGCTCCACAACCTCAAAGGGACCGGTCCACTTATCCTGGAGCGCACATGGCTCCACGGGGGACAAGACCCACACCTTCTGTCCAGGCTGAAGCTCTACCAGAGTGGCATTCTGGTCGTACCATCGCTTCATCTCCTCCTGGCTGGCTTCCAGATTTGCCTCAGCAAGTTGCCTGAATCGCCTAGTCTGATTCCTGAAGGCCAGCATGTAACTATATACATTCTGGGGAGGTACTAATGCCAAGCAGGGAACCTTTCTTCCAGTCAGGGTAAGGGGTTACACTCCTTTAATAACCCCTGCTCACCCTCTAGGTAGCTTGTCGCGAGCAGACAAGGTGTTATCGCAGGCGTAATGATTAAGCAGTTGTGATCACATACAACAATCCAATGTCACCCCCACAAATGGACTCCACACTGGGTGTATCAAAAATAGACTTTGTTTATAGATTTTCAGATTTTATCACAAGACCCAATAACGTGTAAAACGGGCCCACAATATTAGTTGGCAAAAGAGTTCTTAGTCAGCGTAATGGTACAAGGTATGTGCTCTTTGTTCCCGGCTTCGCTTGGGGAACGGGTGTCACTCGCTCTGCGGGCGCTCCAAGGGGGAGCGTGCACCTCACGGTGCGATCGGCACAATACCTTTAACTTGTGGAGGTCTGCGCGAAGGCTGCGCGGGCATTCAGTGCGATCTCTGATGCGTGGTCGTCCTGGTGTTGCGTACTCCGGTACTTGGAGACCTTGGGCGTGCAGGCTCAGAGGATGGGCATCCGGGGGCACTTTCCAGCGGGTTGCGGCGTTCGCGCCGTGCCAGTGAGGGGTCAACTGAAGATCACGCTGCTGGGCACAAACACTCGTACGCTCCTCACAGGGGAGACGCACGGGATCACCACACGCGCCGCGGCTTGTCCCCAAAGCAGAGGGAAGGCGCGTACGCCGGCAAATGTGGTTTGTAGGGGCGCAAAGCAAGTACGGTCACAGTCCTTCCGTTACGGTGCGAGTTGCGACTCGTAGGGGCCAATAGTCCTGATGCTCAGGCGGGGTGAGACCCACCTTTGCGGTGCAAGCTACGGCTCGTAGAGGGGCCACAATCACGTTGTTCGGGCCGGACAGCGGGTGCAAGCTTCAGGGAAAGTACGCTTCGTTCGGGAAGCGCATGCAGCAGTTCTCTTCCAGATCACAGGGAAAACGGTCCGTTTTCCTGAGCTCTCACACGGCGGTGAAGTCCACTGGTCCTGGGACTTCTTTCAGGGGGCAAGCTCAGCACAAGCCCTTGGAGATCTTAAACAGCACAAGTTGAAGCAAAGTTTATCAGCAGTCTTTCGCCTCTCCTTCAGCAGCAGGGCAACCACTGCAGGCCAATCCCCCAGGTCAGGGACAGTACTCCTACAGTTTCCTTGGTTCCTTCTCCTCAGGCAGAGGTTCGTCTTGTAGCAGGATCTAATTTCTTAGGAGCAGGGCTCCTTCATTTATACCACATTTCTTTTGTTCTCCCAGGCCAGGGGGGCCCTTGCCTAGTTCAGTCCAGTCCTGGAGCACTTTGTTTACGCGATGCAGGCTTCTTCATTCAAGGTGCAGGGCAGAGTCATCAGACGCTCCACATGGGGCGGAGCCGGCATTGTGGTGGCAGAGTACAGTCCTATTCAGAGCTCAGGTGCACTCCTCCCACCCATCTACCTGTCAATCGTCCTATTCACCACCAGGCTAACTAGCCCTGCCCATCAGGGTTTCCCCAGCCCTGTCACTCACGCAAGCCAGACAGCAGATACACATCGCGCAGAGGCGGTTGAAATGGTTTAGGCAAGCAAAGGCCAGCTTTCTAAAAGCGGTGTTTGCAAACGCGGAATATTAAAATAAACCTTACTAGAAGGTGTACCTTATTATTCTGAGTTCAGGCATACTAAACTCGATCTCCTACCACGTTCCCTGGGCCTGTTAGGATCATAGGATGTAACAATCTTAACAGCCCATTCTGGCCTATGAGAACAGGGTTGCCTTACAATAGTGAAAAACGAAAATGGCTGTAGTTCACTATTAGGACATGCCGCACACATCAGGGCTTGTCCTACCTTATGCTTACAATGCACCCTGCCTTTGGGCCTACCATAGGGGTGACTAATATGAAGTTAAGGGAAGGTTTTAGGGACTGGCAAGTGTGTGCACTTGCCCAGTCAGCATGACAGTACCAGACTGCATGCAGGTTCTGCAATGGCAGACCTAGACACATTTTACCAGGCCGCTTCTGTGGGTGGCACAACCCGTGCTGCGAGCCCACCAGCGGCATTTGCATTCACACACCCTGGCACTCCTGGTGCACTTTACTGGGGTCTGATAGTAAACCAAATAAGCCAATCATGGAATCCAACCAACATATACACTTTACATAGGGAGCACTTGCACTGTGGCACTGGTTGGCAGTGGCACAGTGCTCTGAGCAGCCAACACCATAAAAACACATGAGGCACAGCGACAAAAAGAGGAAGGGAGACTCACGCCAAGGTGCCAGGTCTAACACGTGTCCCCTCCAACTGAAGAGTGGGGAGAACTACCCTACCCCAGGGAGTCCCTCCTCACTAAGGCGGAAAAATCTGGACAGACCGTCAGCATTGGCGTGATCTGTACCAGGGCGATGTTCCACCGTGAAATCCATACCCTGTAGGGAAATGGACCACCTCAACAGCTTTGGATTCTCACCCCTCATATGCATCAACCATCTGAGGGGCCGGTGGACTCTGTCTGAACCCGGAAGTGAGACCCAAACAGGTAGGGTCTTAGCTTCTTCAGCGCCCAGACCACAGCAAATGCCTCACGCTCAATAGCACTCCATCTCTGTTCCCGGGGTAGTAACCTCCTGCTAAGAAAGGCTACAGGTTGATCTAGGCCCTCTTCATTAATCTGTGAAAGAACAGCCCCCACACCATGCTATGAAGTGTCTGTCTGAACGATAAACTCTTTGGAGAAGTTGGGAGCCAAGAGCACGGGCGCCGTGCACATAGCAGTTTTCAGGGTCTCAGAAGCTTTCTGACAGGTGTCAGTCCAAATCACTTTCCTGGGCTGCTTCCTAGAAGTCAGCGCTGTCAAGGGGGCAACAATGTTGCCATACCCCTTGACAAACCTCCTGTAGTACCCGGTGAGACCTAGGAAGGCTCTCACCTCTGTCTGGGTTTTGGGCGACTCCCAATTCAGGATGGTTTCTATCTTGGGTTGAAGGGGTGCCACCTGGCCACTCCCAACTTGGTGCCCCAAGTACACCACCGAACCCTGCCCGATCTGGCACTTACTCGCCTTGATCGTGGGGCCTGCCCTCCGCAGCGCCATCAACACTTCCCAGAGGTGGCGCAGGTGTTCCTCCCAAGTGGAGCTGAACACTGCGATGTCATCCAGGTAGGCTGCACTGAACGAATCCAGCCCAGCCAACACCTGGTTGACCAACCTCTGGAAGGTGGCAGGGGCATTCTTCATCCCAAAGGGCATAACCCGGAACTGGTAGTGCCCTCTGGGGTTGAAAATGCTGACCTCTCTTTGGCCCCATCGGTCAAGGCGATCTGCCAATACCCAGACGTTAAATCAAACGTGCTGAGGTAGTGGGCAGCCCCTAGCCGATCTATGAGCTCATCAGCTCTGGGGATGGGATGTGCGTCAGTCCTGGTGACTGAATTGAGTCCTCTGTAGTCCACACAGAACCGGAGTTCGGGTGTGGCTCCCGGCACTGCAGCCTTTGGGACCAAGACCACTGGGCTGGCCCAAGAACTGCTGGAGGACTCAATTACCCTGAGTGCAAACATCTTGGAGACTTCCTCCTTGATGCAGGCCCTCACCCTGTCAGTCACCCTGTAGGCCTTGTGCCTTACATGTGTACTATCCCCAGTGTCCACATCATGGATGCACCAATCAGTGACACCGGGAACCAGGGAAAACAGATCAGAAAATTGTCCCAGTAATTGGCGACAATCATTCTGTTGCTCAGGGGTCAGGGCGGAAGAGAGGATGACACCATCCACTGACCCATCTTGCTCCTGGACTGACAGGAGGTCAGGAAGAGGTTCGGTCTCCTCTTCCATCCCAGCATCTGTTGCCAAGAGCATGCCCTCTTGGGACCTCTCCAAGTGGGGCTTGAGGCGGTTGACATGTAGGACCCTTAAGGGGTTCCTAGGAGACTTTAGGTCCACCACATAGGTAACAGGACTCTTGCGCTCCACAACCTCAAAGGGACCGGTCCACTTATCCTGGAGCGCACATGGCTCCACGGGGGACAAGACCCACACCTTCTGTCCAGGCTGAAGCTCTACCAGAGTGGCATTCTGGTCGTACCATCGCTTCATCTCCTCCTGGCTGGCTTCCAGATTTGCCTCAGCAAGTTGCCTGAATCGCCTAGTCTGATTCCTGAAGGCCAGCATGTAACTATATACATTCTGGGGAGGTTTCCTGGGAGATTGCTCACAGCCTTCCTTGACCAGACTTAGGGGTCCTCTCACGGGGTGGCCGTACAGGAGCTCAAAGGGGCTGAACCCTAGAGACTTCTGTGGGACCTCACGGTAAGCAAAGAGAAGGCATGGTAAGAGGACGTCCCACTTGCGCCTCATGGGTCCTTCTAGGCCCATTATCATGCCTTTGAGGGTTTGGTTGAATCTCTCAACCAACCCGTTTCCTTGGGGGTGGTAAGGGGTGGTGAACTTGTAGGTTACACCACACTCTTGCCAAAGGGATTTCATGTATTTGGACATGAAATTGGTACCCCGGTCAGACACCACCTCTAGAGGAAATCCCACTCTGGAGAAAATTCCCATCAGTTCCCGTCCCACCACAGGCGCCGTCACTGTCCTCAGAGGGATGGCTTCCGGGTACCGGGTGGCATGGTCCACCAGGATGAACCTATTGCCCATCGCTGTCCTGGGGTCCAGTGCCCCTACAATGTCAATCCCCACTCGCTGGAATGGGATACCGACCACAGGGAATGGCCTGAGTGGAGCCTTCTGCTTCCTTCCACTCTTTCCACTTGCCTGGCAAGTCTGGCATGTCCTGCAGTGAGTGTCTGAACTCCTGTGCATTTGAGGCCAATAAAAGTGGGTGACAAGCCTTTCAAAGGTCTTGTCCTGCCCCAAATGCCCTGCCAATGGCACATCTTGAGCCAGCCCCAGTAGGAAGGCTCTGAAGTCCTGGGGTACCACCAGTGCACGGGCTGACCCAGGCTCAGCAACCTTAGGCTCTGTGTATAGGAGGTCGTTCTCCCAGTAAATAAAATGTGACCCAGACTGATCACCTGCGGCCTGGTCTGCAGCCTGCTGCCGCATACCCACGAGAGAAGGGCATTCCTTCTGCGCCTTACAAAAGTCCTCCCTGGAGGGACCTCCTTCCTGCTGCCAATGGGTCAGCTCAGGCAGGTCTCCCAGTTCAGCTATCTGCTCCCCTGTAGGCTCCAGGGCATCCCCCTCAAGGTCTGCTCCCTCCTGGACCGTGGGAACTTCAGGGGCCGGTTTCCCGCACCCCCTGCTCCTTCTCTCTGAGGCCGGTCCTGGGCCTCCCTCTCAGGCTCCAGGACCTCTTGAGCACCTCTCCTTGCTGCCATGGACCGACCGTGTGGTTACACACGCCCAATCCGGCATACCCAACATCTCCAGGTGAGCACTCCGCTCCACCTTAGCTCAAGGTGAGCTCTCCAAATTGTTCCCTAACAGATAGTCTACAGGCATGGCGGGCCTCACAGCTACCTGAAGAGTACCAGAGACCCCCCCCCCACTCAAAGGGAACCCGAGCCACCGGGCAGTGACTCTCTGTGTTGTCAGCGGCAACAACTAGATAGAATGCTCCTGGGACAACCTGCTCTGGAGACACCAGGTGACACTTGACAGCTGTCACACTGGCTCCTGTATCTCTCAGAGCTTCCACTCTACGGCCATTGATGGTCACCCACTGCCTGTACTTCTTAGTGTTCTCAGGCAGTTGGGTTTGGGGGACCACTTCACAGTCTCCTAATGAGACAAGGGACATCTCTGTGGGACCCCACCCACCTTGGACACCCATCTCCTCCCCCAAGGCTACACTAGCCACCTGCCGGGGAGTAGCACCAGTGGGTGCTGGTTTACCAAACAAAGGACATTTTATATCAGAGGCATAATGCCCCATGTTACCACACTTGTAACATTTGATGGGCCCCTTCTGAACAGGAGGACCTGTCGGGGCCCCGGACGGTTTCTGGGGCGGGGGAAGCTGAGAACCTTTCCCTTGGTTCCCTTGGGGATTACTTTGGGGCCTTTTTGGGAACTCCCTCTGGTTACCCTTGCCCCCCCCCACTCTTCTGCTGGGGACCCTGCCCACCTTTGGCGGAATCTCCCACGTGACCCTTGTGGACCCTGGTACTGACCCAGCGGTCCGCCTCCTCAGCAAGCTTTCTAGGGTTAGTCAGCCTACTATCAATCAGGTGCTGGCGTAGCTCAGGAAAACAATTACTGACAAGTTCTTCCATGCCATTAAATAAAGAAGCCCTTGAAAATCATCAACCTTGCTACCCTTCACCCAACCATCCAGTGCTCTGCAAAAAAAGTTACATACTCCACATACGTACTGTTAGGAATCTTAATGCAGCCCCTGAACCTTTGTCTATATAACTCAGGGGTCAACCCATATCTAGTCATCAACGCTGCCTTCATATGGGGATAAGAATTGTAAACATCTGAAGGTAAATCTAGCAGTGTGTCCCGCCCCTCACTAAGGAACCGTCCCCACAACCCCGCTCCCCAATCTTTCTCAGGGACCCGGTGGGAAGACATGGCTACCTCATAGGCCTTGAACCACTGCCCTATGTCATCATTCTTAAAAAATTCCTTAACCACATCTTTGGGTATGTACACCCTTGCTTCTGCCTGCACTGACGTGTGCTGCCACCAGAGGGAGTAGAATCTAAACTTTTAGCTTTCAGATCTAATTCCCTCAACTTCATTTTATGCTCCATTTGGATTCTTCTCTCTTCCAGAGCCAGCTTTTTGCTTTCTAGCTCCAGTTGCCCATTCAATTTTAGTTTCGCCATCTCCATTTCATGAGCTCTGGTTTCCTTCCTGTCGGCCAACTCCTCTGGCGACAGGCCTCTTCCAAAACTCTGGACGCTTTCTGCTGGTTCAACAACTACCACATCTCCTGGTGCCCTTGACTCAATCCAGGCCCTCAGCGCCTTGAGTAGATCTGCCTTGAGCTTACATCCAACAGTGGGGACTTTGAACTTCCTGCAGAAGCCTTTCAGCTGGGCCCTGGTGTAGCTCTCTAGTCTCTCTTCTTCCCATTCAATACCTTCCATGTCAGAGACTACAGATTCTGCTCTCTCCACCACGACTGAACCAGGCATGATTTCTTTAACAATTGGCGATTTCCAGCAAAACGAAAATTAAAAAGTATATATGTGGCTACGTTATGGGTCTGAACTCACTATGTGGCGTTTCAAAAAACTGCTGTACATAAATCACAAATGGAAATTCAGAATCCCCACCGCTGACCACCAATGTTAGAATCCAGATTCTCTATTTGGCACAAGTAGGTACTAATGCCAAGCAGGGAACCTTTCTTCCAGTCAGGGTAAGAGGTTACACTCCTTTAATAACCCCTGCTCACCCTCTAGGTAGCTTGGCGCGAGCAGACAAGGCGTTATCGTAGGTGTAATGGTTAAGCAGTTGTGATCACATACATCAATTCAATGTTACCCCCACAAATGGACTCCACACTGGGTGTATCAAAAATAGACTTCGTTTATAGATTTTCAGATTTTATCACAAGACCCAATAACGTGTAAAACGGGCCCACAATATTAGTTGGCAAAAGAGTTCTTAGTCAGCGTAATGTTACAAGGTCTGTGCCCTTCGTTCCCGGTTTCGCTTGGGGAGCGGGTGTCACTCGCTCTGCGGGCGCTCCAAGGGGGAGCGTGCACCTCACGGTGCAATCGGCACAGTACCTTTAACTTGTGGAGGTCGGCGCGAAGGCTGCGCGGGCATTCAGTGCGATCTCTGATGCGGGGTCGTCCTGGCGTTGCGTACTCCGGTACTTGGAGACCTTGGGCAACCACTGCAGGCCAATCCCCCAGGTCAGGGACAGTACTCCTCCTACAGTTTCCTTGGTTCCTTCTCCTCAGGCAGAGGTTCGTCTTGTAGCAGGATCTAATTTCTTAGGAGCAGGGCTCCTTCATTTATACCACATTTCTTTTGTTCTCCCAGGCCAGGGGGGCCCTTGCCTAGTTCAGTCCAGTCCTGGAGCACTTTGTTGACGCGATGCAGGCTTCTTTCAGGGTGCAGGGCAGAGTCATCAGATGCTCCACAGGGGGCGGAGCCGGCATTGTGGTGGCAGAGCACAGTCCTATTCAGAGTCCAGGTGCGCTCCTCCCACCCATCTACCTGTCAATCGTCCTATTCACCACCAGGCTACCTAGCCCTGCCCATCTGGGTTTCCCCAGCCCTGTCACTCACACAAGCCAGACAGCAGATACACATCACGCAGAGGCGACTAAAATGGTTTAGGCAAGCAAAGGCCAGCTTTCTAAAAGCGGCGTTTGCAAACGCGGAATATTAAAATAAACCTTACTAGAAGGTGTACCTTATTATTCTGAGTTCAGGCATACTAAACTCGATCTTCTACCATATTCCCTGGGCCTGTTAGGATCATAGGATGTAACAATCTTAACAGCCTATTCTGGCCTATGAGAACAGGGTAGCCTTACAATAGTGAAAAACGAGAATGGCTGTAATTCACTATTAGGACACGCCGCACACATCAGGGCTTGTCCTACCTTATGCTTACAATGCACCCTGCCCTTGGGCCTACCGTAGGGGTGACTAATATGAAGGTAAGGGAAAGTTTTAGGGACTGGCAAGTGTGTGCACTTGCCCAGTCAGCATGACAGTACCAGACTGCACGCAGGTTCTGCAATGGCAGACCTAGACACATTTTACCAGGCCGCTTCTGTGGGTGGCACAACCCGTGATGCGAGCCCACCAGCGGCATTTGCATTTACACGCCCTGGCACTCCTGGTGCACTTTACTGGGGTCTGATAGTAAACCAAATAAGCCAATCATGGAATCCAACCAACATATACACTTTACATAGGGAGCACTTGCACTGTGGCACTGGTTGGCAGTGGCACAGTGCTCTGAGCGGCCAACACCATAAAAACACATGAGGCACAGCGACAAAAAGAGGAAGGGAGACTCACGCCAACGTGCCAGGTCTAACACCTACCGTCCAGTACTCGTGGAAGCCCTGCACTGTTATGACCTGCTTCACCCGGTACTGCAGTACTCTGCACTACCCTGCCATCTTGTGCTCTTGTAAGCCCCGCGCTGCTGTGCCGTGCTGCACCTGGTACTGCAGTACTCTGCTGTACCCTGCCGTCCAGTACTCTTGTAAGCCCTGCATTGCTGTGCTCTGCTGCACCCGGTACTGCTGTACCCTGCCGTCCAGTGCTCTTGTAGGCCCTGTACCGCTGTGCCCTGCTACACCCGGAGCTGCAGTTCTTTGCTGTACCCTGCCATCCAGTACTTTTATAAGCTCTGCACTGCTGTGCCCTGCTGCACCTGGTACTGCATGCTCTGCTCTACCCTGCAATCCAGTACCCGTGGAAGCTCCGCACTGCTGTGCCCTGCTGCATCCAGTACTGCAGTACTCTGCTCTCTCCTGCCGTCCAGTACTCTTGTCAGCCCTGCACTTCTGTGCCCTGCTGCATCCTGTACTGCAGTACTCTGCTCTCTCCTGCCGTCCAGTACTCTTGTCAGCCCTGCACTTCTGTGCCCTGCTGCACCTGGTACTGCAGTACTCTGCCGTCCAGTGCTCTTGTAAGCCCCGCACTGCTGTGCCCTGCTGCACTCGGTACTTTAGTACTCTGCTGTACTTTGCCATCCCGTGCTCTTGTAAGCCCCGCACTGCTGTGCCCTGCTGCACCCGGTACTGCTGTACCCTAGCGTCCAGTGCTCTTGTAAGCCCTGCACTGTGATGCCGTGCTTCACCCGGTACTGCTGTACCCTGCCTTCCAGTACTTGTGAAAGCCCCGCACTGCTGTGCCCTGGTTCACCCGGTACTGTTGTAACCTGCCGTCGAGTACTCCTGTAAGCCCTGCACTAGTGTGCCCTTCTGCACCCGGTACACCTGTACCCTGCCGTCCAGTACTCTTGTAAGCCCTGCACTGCTGTGCCCTGCTGCACCCTGCACTGCAAAAGGTGTACGGCCATAAAAAGATTTAGGTAGTGTATAGAGTGTACAAAAGGTGTATACGGCTGTAAAAAGGTTGAGGTAGTGTACAGAGTGTACAAAAGGTGTATACGGCTGTAAAAAGGTTGAGGTAGTGTACAGAGTGCACAAAAGGTTATAACGCAGTAAAAAGGTTCAGAGAGTGTACAGAGTGTACGAAAGGTGTATACGGCTGTAAAAAGGTGGAGGTAGCGTACAAAGTGTACAAAAGGTGTATATGGCCGTAAAAAGGTTGAGGTAGTGTACTGAGTGCAAAAAAGTTGTATACGGCTGTAAAAAGGTTGAGGTAGTGGACAGAGGGTACAAAAGGTGTATATGGTTGTAAAAAGGTTAAGGATGTGTACAGACAGAGAGCTCAAAAGTTGTATACGGCCATAAAAAGGCTGAGGTAGGCTATAGACAGAGTGCACAAATGTTGTTTACGGCTGTAAAAAGGTTGAGGTAGTGTACAGAGTGTACAGAAGGAGTATACGGCCATGAAAAGGTTCAGGTAGTGTGCAGAGTGTGTGAAAGGTGTATACAGCTGTAAAAAGGCTGAGGTAGTATACAGAGTTTACGAAAGGTGTATACGGCTGTAAAAATGTTGCGGTAGTGTACAGAGTGTACAAAAGATGTATACGGCCATAAAAAGGTTCATGTAGTGTACAGAGTGCACAAAAGGTGTATAAGGCTGTAAAAAGGCTGAGGTAGTGTACAGCGTGTACGAAAGGTGTGTACGGCTGTAAAAAGGTTGTGGTAGTGTACAGAGTGCACAAAAGGTGTATATGGCTGTAAAAAGGTTAAGGTAGTGTACAGAGTGCACAAAAGGTTATTAGGCTGTAAAAAGTTTCAGGTAGTGTACAGAGTGCACAAAAGGTGTATATGGCTGTAAAAAGGTTAAGGTAGTGTACAGAGTGCACAAAAGGTTATTAGGCTGTAAAAAGGTTCAGGTAGTGTACAAAGTGTGCAAAAGGTGTATATGGCTGTAGAAAGGTTGAGGTAGTGTACAGAGTGCACAGAAGGTGTATATGGCTGTAAAAAGGTTGCGGTAGTGTACAGATAGAGCAAAAGGTGTATATGGTTGTAAAAAGGCTGAGTTAGAGTAAAGAGTGCACAAAAGGTGTATATGGCTGTAGAAAGGTTGAGGTAGTGTACAGAGTGTACAAAAGGTGTATACTCTGTAAAAAGGTTCAGGTAGTGTACAGAGTGTAGGAAAGTTGTATACGGTTGTGAAAAGGTTGAGGTAGTGGACAGAGTGCACCAAAGGTGTACGGCCATAAAAAGGTGCAGATAGTATACAGAATGTGCGAAAGGTGTATACAGCTGTAAAATGCTGAGGTAGTGTACAGAGTGTACAAAAGGTGTATGCTCTGTAAAAAGGTTCAGGTAGTGTACAGAGTGTACAAAAGGTGTATATGGCTGTAAAAAGGTTGAGGTAGTGTACAGAATGCACAAAAGGTGTATATGGCTGTAAAAAGGTTGAGGTAGTGTACAGAGTGTGCAAAAGGTGTATATGGCTGTAAAAAGGTTGAGGTAGTGTACAGAGTGTACAAAAGGTGTATACGGCCATAAAAAGGCTGAGGTAGAGTACAGAGTGCACATAAGGTGTATATGGTTGCAAAAATGTCGAGGTAGTGTACAAAAGGTGTATAGGGCCGTAAAAAGGTTCAGGTAGTGTACAGAGTGTAGGAAAGTTGTATACGGCTGTAAAAAGGTTGAGGTAGTGGACAAAGTACACAAAAGGTGTGCGGCCATAAAAAGGTTCAGATAGTGTACAGAGTGTGAGAAAGGTGTATACAGCTGTAAAATGCTGAGGTAGTGTACAGAGTGTACAAAAGGTGTATACGGCTGTAAAAAGATTGAGGGAGTGTACCGCATGCACAAAAGGTTATAACGCAGTAAAAAGGTTCAGGGAGTGCACAGAGTGTACGAAAGGTGTATACGGCTGTAAAAAGGTGGAGGTAGCGTGCAGAGTGTACAAAAGGTGTATATGGGCCGTAAAAAGGTTGAGGTAGTGTACAGAGTGCAAAAAAGTTGTATACGGCTGTATAAAGGTTGAGGTAGTGGACAGAGGGTACAAAAGGTGTATATGGTTGTAAAAAGGTTGAGGTTGTGTACAGACAGAGAGCTCAAAAGTTGTATATGGCCATAAAAAGGCTGAGGTAGTCTATAGACAGAGTGCACAAAAGTTGTATACGGCTATAAAAAGGTTGAGGTAGTGTACAGAGTGTACAAAAGGAGTATACGGCCATAAAAAGGTGCAGGTAGTGTACAGAGTGTACAAAATGTGTATACAACTGTAAAAAGGTTGAGGTAGTGTACAGAGTGTGCAAAAGGTGTATATGGCTGTAAAAAGGCTGAGGTAGTATACAGAGTTTACAAAAGGTGTATGCGGCTGTAAAAAGGTTGAGGTAGTGTACAGAGTGTGCAAAAGGTGTATATGGCTGTAAAAAGCTGAGGTTGTGTACAGAGTGCACAAAAGGTTATACGGCTGTAAAAAGTTCAGGGAGTGTACGAAAGGTGTATACCGGTGTAAAAAAGTGGAGGTAGTGTACAGAGTGTGCAAAAGGTGTATATGGCCGTAAAAAGGTTGAGGTACTGTACAGAATGCAAAAAAGTTGTATATGGCCGTAAAAAGGTTGAGGTAGTGTACAAAGTGCAAAAAAGTTGTATACGGCTGTAGAAAGGTTAAGGTAGTGTACAGAGTGTACAAAAGGTGTATATGTCCGTAAAAAGGTTGAGGTAGTGTACAGAGTTCACAGACGTTGTATACAGCTGTAGAAAGGTTGAGGTAGTTTACAGAGAGTACAAAAGGTGTATACACCCGTAAAAAGGTTGAGGTTGTGTACAGGGTGCACAAAAGGTGTATATGGCTGTAAAAAGGTTGAGGTAGTTTACAGAGCGTTCAAAAGGTGTATAACGACCGTAAAAATGTGGAGGTGTTGTACAGAGTGCACAAAAGGTTTATACGGGCGTAAAAAAGTTGAGGTGGTGTACAGATTGCACATGAGGTGAATACGGCCGTAAAAAGGTTGAGATGGTGTACAGAGTGCAGAAGAGGTGTATACGGGCGTAAAAAGGCTTAAGTGGTGTACAGAGTGTACAAAAGGTGTATACGGCCTTAAAAAGACTGAGGTGGTGTACAGAGTGCAGATGAGGTGTATACAGGCGTAAAAAGGCTGAGGTGGTGTACAGAGTGCACAAAAGGTGTATACGGCCGTAAAAAGGTTGAGGTGGTGTACCGAGTCCACAAAAGATGTATACGGCCGTAAAAAGGTTGAGGTGGTGTACAGATTGCACATGAGGTGTATACGGGCGTAAAAAGACTGAGGTGGTGTACAGAGTGCAGAAGAGGTGTATACGGGCATAAAAAGGCTGAGTTAGAGTACAGAGGGCACAAAAGGTGCATATGGCTGTACAAAAGCTGAGGTGGTGTACAGAGTGCACAAAAGGTGTATACGGCTGTAAAAAGGTTGAGTTAGTGTAGAGGTCTGTGCCAAGGGTTGGTTACAGACTTTTAGCTACAGGAATGTTGGTAGAGAAGGGCTTTCAGGGCATTTTAAAAGTCATCAGTCAGATAGTTGTGTGCATATTTGCATGTAGTGAATTCCAGATTCTGTCTGCGCTTCCTGAGAGAGATTGTGCCATCAGTCATTCACTTTTAAAGGATGGAGGCTCAAGGAGCACAAACGAGCAGGAAGGGGCAGCAAGTGGCAGCAAAGCTGTGGGATGTGTGCTGAGTGTCAGTGAGGGGTGAGGAGGGGGCAGTGTGAGGCCAGTGTCAGACTGCAGGGCGTGCATCTGTTCGGACAAAGGATGCGCCAGTGGTGGGTGACAGTGGGCTCGTGCCCATCCTTGAGTGATGTGCTGACCTAGGTCCAAAAACACATCCTGATTCAATGCTCAGCTCTCTTTCTCTGCTGATCCCTGCTGTAAGGAAGAGCCCCAACAACCAACTGAATACTCCAGAGACCAGAGTTTGTGCTTGCACTGAGGACACCACAGTAGTGAAAGACAGATCAGTGGTTTCTAAGCTTGGCTCATTCTTTCACTTGGAGAGCTTGTGTCCGCACTGTTGGTGCTGCAGTAGTTAAAGACAGATCACTGGTACCAATCTGCTGTTCAGTCTTTCACTCAGTTTGTGTCCACATTTTGGAGAGTGCACTAGTAAATGACGGATCAGTGGCTTCAATCTGCTGCTCACTATTTCGCTCAGAGAGTTTGTGCTTGCACTGATGACACTACAGTACTGAAAGACATATCAGTGGCTTCACACTGAATTCATGCCAGCACTGGGAGCGTGCAGTAGTGAAAGACGAATCTGCGGTTTCAATCTGCTGCTCACTATTTAACTTGTAGAGTCCGGCCTCCAGCTGAAAAACTGCAGAACCTGCATCTTCTATCTCAATGCAAACAGGTCCCTGATGGGAAAGCCCCATCTCTGGCAAAGCAGGTGAAAGACCTCAAGCTGAAGCCTCCAAATTATTGCATCCAGCAGAAAGCCGGGTACCTCCACTGTGTTGGAGATGCCCGGGAGGTGGATTTCCTTCTCTAGGCAATAGTGCCAGAGGTCCATGGCTATCTCCGCCAGAGTTTTGAATCTTTTACCCCCCAACTTGTTGACCTATTGCACTGCTGAAATGTCAATTTTTAACAAAATGCAACACCTCACCCGGTCCTTTGCTAGGCTGTGAATCACAAAGGAACCAGCCAGAAGCTTGAGACCGCTGATATGGAGCTTCAGCTCTTCCTGAGACCAACGCCCCCCTGTTGAGAAGTTCCCACATCTGACACCTCAGGCCCAGTGGCTCACATCTAAACTATCACCATGTCCAGAGAATATATGGAAATTGTCCGGCTCTTCTACGTCTCCATGTGGTCCAGCCAGAAGTCCATCTCTGTTCTGGCCTCCTCCGTCAAGACTATCTCCTCCGAGTAGGATACTCCCCTTTGAATGTGGGAGCACTTCTAATGCTTTAGTGCCCTGTAGTGCAACAGTTCTGGGAAGATGGGATGTAGTGATGAAGATAATAGTCCTATCTGTGGCAGCTAGTGTAGGGAGATGTGATCGGACAATCCAAGGGCCATCAACTCCCTCTTTATTGACTGGATCTGGGCCGTGGGTAACTCCAAGTTCACAGCTTGTGCATCAATGGTAAAGCCGAGGAAATCCATCCTCTGCTTCAGTATTAAATCCAGCTTGGAGGAGTTGGTAATAAAATACAAGTCTTCCAAAAGTTGGACTGCCATCTAGGCTTGATACATGAGAGTATTCTTGTCCTGGGCCAGGAGAATCATGTCGTCCAAGTAAGTTATTAACCTGTAGCCATGTGACTGCAACCAAGCTACTACTGATTTGAGGAGCTTCGAGAAGCACCATGGCGAGGACGACAGGCTGAAGGGAAGGACCCTAAACATCCAGATTGGGGATCTCCAGGGAAACTGACGAAACCTTGGGTAGGGAGGTAACATCGGTATCGCCAGATGCGTATCTTTAAAATCCAGACTGACCATCCAGTCTCCTTGTCTGAGGAGATCTTTGAAACGATAGATGCTCTCCATCTTCAAGGGACGGTATATAAACCATTTATTGAATTATCGCAAATTGAACACTGGACTCACCCCCTTGTCCTTCTTGTTTATAGCAAAAATATCGCTCAGAAACCCTCTTGAGTGGAGGAAGGCTCTCTATGGCCACCTTTGTTATCCAGCTTTTGACGCTTCTGATCTATTAGTGTGGCAACCTCCTCTGAAATAGAAAGGAGAAAAGGTCGGAATTTTGTCTCGGGGTACCCCAGAACTCTATGTTGAACAGTTGAAGACTTGTGTATCAGAGGATATCTCCTCCTATTTGTGCAGGCATTTGCCGTTCTGCCCCCCAGTCTTATGAGAGAAGAACCCCTGATCCTCATCTTTGGATTATCCGGCTAGTCTGCCACCGCCTCTGGTGGCATTAGCCGGCTCTTCTGCCACCGCCTCTGGTGGCACAACCTTGGCTGAACTTGTTCGTGGAGGGACATAAAGCGGTATACCTTCTCTGGTCGTTTCAATCAAAATGCTTGGGACCTTGTTTCCAGTGGGATTCTTGCAGCGAGAAGCGCCCCAAAGAATGGCCAGACCCTGAATGGCCCATCCCAATACTCAGGGGCTGAACACCTTTTCAAGTGAGGCTTATGCCTCTTCAAGGGCTGCAAAGGCCTGAATCAATTTGGTCTAATCTTTTACGAATGTGCCGCCAAACAGATGACATTTGTCTTCCCGAGGGATGCCAGCTCACCAAGCTGGGATGCCAGCTCACCAAGCTTGGATCCAAGCGAAGGAGGAGAGAATGCTTTCATTCAGTGGAAAGGGCACAGTTGGCATTTCCTAAAAGGCAAACTGTGTCTGGGCTCATCCTGAGAGCATCTCTGAATCAATTGGCTGTCTTGTTCACTTAGTGTCTTCTATCAATTCCATAATCATTGTGATTGGGCCAGCAACATCGAGATGCTTGTCCTGACACGATCACCAGGACCTAGCTATAAGCCTCTTGGGTTCTTTGATGAGCCTTCCCATGAGGATGATCTTGATGGCATCCAATTCAGGAGTGACAGTGAACTTGCCTTAAATGGAGGGTCTCGGGCATTTTGTCCTTAATTTATTATGGGCTTCCTAGTCTAATGGTGTCTCCATCACTGTTTGAGGTAATAAACCACCTTGGAGGAGAGCTCCCACTCTGAGTAGCAGGGGTGCCGGATATCTTCGGGATAAAAAGGTATTTGCCTTGCTCTTGGTCACCTGGGTTGTGACCGATCGGTCTTCAATTCTTTCTTAGAACCGCCTGAGGGATGGCAGTCCCTCAAATGTTTGGATGTCTTGTCCAATTCACGGAGGAGTGAAAGTCATTGTTGTCATTGTCTTGGTCTTGATTATGGTTGGACGATGCTGCCCGAAGGGGTATCATCAGATGAAGATAGCCCACTGAGAGTCGCCATACCTGGAAACTGCCCACCTGGGTAGTTTGCAATAATTGGCGTAGTTTTCCAAATGCGTTTGCCAGAGCCTTAGAGGGTTTGTAATCAAATGCCTGATAGTAGGCTTACCTACACCAGAACGGTGTATCTGTGACAGAGGGCTGTAGAACCTTTGGGGTTTTTGGCAGGGCCACTCTGTCATTTTTGCAATGTGATGGCAGTTGCATCCTCCACTGACTTAGAGACTGCCAGGTCAATCCTCTCAACCAATTCAGGATCAATGGCACATTGCTGCCCCACTTCCTCCTTCCTTCATACATGTGGTCATCAGCTATCCTAAGGTTAGGGCAACCTAAAACACTACATCCCAAAAGATTAATGGTGGGAACATCAACTCTAAGGTGACAGTGAAAAACCAGTGCGCCTTTAACTATGATAATCCAATATGAAATGAGTGCGTGAGCCGAAATCTAAAATGGTCGACGCAATTCTATGAGAGAAAAGCAACCTATCCGGATTACTCTCTCTCTCTCTCTCGGGAAAGAAAGCGCGTGTGCTCCCTCAACTCCTTTGCCTGGCGGGGCGCAACAACAGTTGGATATTTGGACATAATATCGATTTAGAAATATCGAGCTACAGAAATATCGAGTTATAAATATCGTGACATAAATATTGTGATGCAGAAATATCACTGACAAGAATATAATTTTTTTTTTTAGGTATGTAATATAATTTACAAGAATATCTGTATATTTAATATCGTTTCAATAATATAGTTGTGAAAAATTATCTTTATTTATTTTACTTTATATATTAATTTCATATATTAAATATTGTTTGTGTAATTGTTGACAGTATTTTTAAATATAGTTTCTATTTTTCAATGCTTTATACTTTTCAATGTGATTGTTAATAGAAATGTATTATGTTGCGGGTTGTGAGGTTTGAGGGGTACAGCTTGGGGAAACAATTAAGTATAATTAAAATCATTATATTTTTCAAGTTATATTTTAGGTGCAGGTTATTTCAAAAACCTTTATTTATACTTTTTCTACCATATAAATGCAAACAGCTTAGCCAACGCGTTTCGTTCCAAACAGTGGGAACTTCATCAGGGCTGAAAACCAATCAACACAGCCCGGTGATGCCACAACTTTCCCACACAAAAATGTGTGAAAAAAGTGATTTTTCCAGCTAAAATTGAGGTTTGCAGGGGATTCTGGGTAACAAAACGTTGGGGGATCCACGCAAGCCATACCTCCCTGGAAGCCCCCGGGTGTCTAATTTTCAGAAATGTATGGGTTTGGTAGGTTTGCCTAGATGGCCGCCGAGCACCGGGCCAAAAACCCAAGTGACCCCCCTTGCAAAACCAGGTGGTTTTGCGATAGGCAATTTTGATGTCGCCTCACTACGTTTTGGGCCCTTGCCTGTCGCGGGTACTTGGGCCTCCCACACAAGTGAGGCACCATTTTTACCGGGAGACCTGGGGGAACGCTGGGTGGTGGAAAATTTGTGTGAGCCCGGTGATGCCACAACTTCCCACACAAAAAGTGTGAAAAAAGTGATTTTTCCTGCTAAAATTGAGGTTTGCAGGGGATTCTGGGTAAGGAAACGTTGGGGGATCCACGCAAGCCATACCTCCCTGGAAGCCCCCGGGTGTCTAGTTTTCAGAAATGTATGGGTTTGGTAGGGTTCCCTAGATGGCCGCCGAACACCGGGCAAAAAACCCAAGTGACCCCCTTGCCAAACCAGGTGGTTTTGCGATAGGCAAATTTGATGTCGCCTCACTACGTTTTGGGCCCTTGCCTGTCGCGGGTGCTTGGGCCTCCCACACAAGTGAGGCACCATTTTTACCGGGAGACCTGGGGGAACGCTGGGTGGTGGTAAATTTGTGTGAGCCCGGTGATGCCACAACTTTCCCACACAAAAATGTGTGAAAAAAAGTGATTTTTTTCAGCTAAAATTGAGGTTTGCAGGGGATTCTGGGTAAGGAAACGTTGGGGGATCAATGCAAGCCAGAAATGTATGGGTTTGGTAGGTTTCCCTAGATGGCCGCCGAGCACCGGGTCAAAAACCCAGGTGACCCCCCTTGCAAAACCAAATTGTTTAGACATAATTATTTGTTTGTTTCAACAGCGTGAGAATTTAGGAACAATATTGCAAGGAAAATGTGACAGACATTTTTAGGTTTGCAGGACATTGGGGATAAAATAACTTTTTGAATTCACAAGAGAGACATCACCATGAACTCTCATGGGTTTATGACAATATCTACAGTTGGTGGGTTATTCTTACATGGAAAGTACACCTTGGCAGAGAAACTAAAAAGACAAAGATTCCTGCACAGCCATCTATTCCTCAAACACACACACATACTGGTTGGATTTGGCACGAGGGCGAGTCATGGTTCAGTTTATTAAATTGTATTAACTAGAGATTTCACAAAAATGAAATGCACTGTCAATAATTAAATGCACAAAAAACCAAACCAATGACATGAGCTGTAAAGCCACGGCAAGGCACCAACCGCTTTACAGGCCATTCACACACCTTTCATACGTGATACACACAAGACCATTCGCACCACCAGGCACAAAAACAACACATTACAAAATTCACAAAAAGGAACAAGGTACACCCTGCTTCAGAAAGGCAAATATTACTGCACAGCCATCTATTCCTCAAACACACACACATACTGGTTGGATTTGGCACGAGGGTGAGTGATGGTTCAGTATATACAATTGTATTAGCAAGTGATTTCACAAAAATGAAATGCACTGTTAATAATTGAAAGGGCGAAAAACTGAACCATTAACTCACAGCTCGTGAGCTGTAAAGCCACGACAAGGCACCAACCTCTTTACAGGCCATTCATACACCTTTCATACGTGTGAGAGATACAAAACCATTCCCACCGCCAGCCGCGGGCCCATCACATAACAAAACTCACACCTGCAGACAGCGCCATTCAAGGGCCCATCACTTTCACACGCCCACATTCCTGACACAGCAACTACACAAGCTGATGGATTGCGTGGAGTGGCACTCAGCTAGCAGTGTGTGTAGTGACCAGCAGCAAGTCACTACTCACACACAGCCAGCCGAGCGCCAGTCCAAGCACACCGCTAGCCGAGCGCCAGTCCACACACACTGCTAGCCAAACACCAGTCCACGTACACCGCTAGCCAAGCGCCAGTCCAGGCACACCGCCAGCCAATGGCCAGTCCAGGCACACCGCCAGCCAATGGCCAGTCCAGGCACACCGCCAGCCAATCGCCAGTCCAGGCACACCGCCAGCCAAGCACCAGTCCACGCACACCGCCAGCCAAGCACCAGTCCACGCACACTGCCAGCCAAGCGCCAGTCCACGCACACCGCAGTCAAGTACCAGTCCACGCACACCACCAGCCAAGCACCATTCCACGCACACCGCCAGCCAAGCGCCAGTCTACACACACCAACAGCCAAGCGCCAGCCTACACACACCGCCATCACATTTAGGATTTTTTTAGACAAAAATAAAAACACAAACAAATCGTAAATAGATACAAATCTACAAACACAAAATCATAAACTAAATACATTGCACTAACGCCAACCGTGAAACAGAATCACATTTTTCAAAGAATACAGACCAGGCAGTTCACTTTACCGCTCATGAATGCTCCCAAAAATTATTTTGCGTGTGGTACGCACTAAAACAAGCAGGGACACACAGCCCAGGTTTAGAAGGACACTCGGGGCAGTACATACGAATCTCCTTCCGCGTACCTCTTCGCCAACAGACTCTACATCTCCTACTGGGAAAGTCTTTGGAGGGTGTGGGAGGAATGTGATCAGGAAAGTGGTGATCTCTCAATCTAGCAACATCCTCCACCACTCCAACTCTAGGAACACTTGCCTGTTCCACTAAAACAAGGCTGCCTATTACAGACTCCTGAAACTTAGCAAAAGTCATCTTTGACTCAGGGCAAGAATCCTGGAACACAACAAAAGCATTAAAGGTTGCCAAGTGGAAAAGATGGATAGCCAACTTCTTGTACCAAATGTAAGCCTTACGAAGAGCAGCGTAAGGTGCCAACCTCTGATCTACTCTGTCAACACCACCCTTGTGCCTATTATAGGCTAAAATGCACACAGGTTTGCGCGCTTCAGCGACCTGACCCCAAACAGTCACAGGTGCAGTACTTTCATCATGGATGGTAGTCAGCATGTAGACATCTCTCCTGTCTGAAAACTTCACAGCAAGAAGCTCCTCGCAACGCAACGTACTGCACTGTCCCTGCACAAGCTTTTGACAAACAAGTTCTTTTGGGAAACCTTTACGGTTAGAGCAGATTGTGCCACAAGCAACAGTGTCCACTTTGGCCAATTCCCTGAACAACCGCACACCAGTGTAGAAGTTATCTACATATAAATGATGGCCTTTGTTAAAAAATCCTCTACAAAGTTCCCAAACAATTTTCTCAGTCACTCCAAAAGTGGACGGACAACCAGGGGGGTTAATCCTGGATTCCTTACCGATGTACACCCTGAAATTAGAGACATATCCAGTCCTACTGTCACACAGCATATACAGCTTAATTCCATAGCATGCCCTCTTACTAGGAATGTATTGCCTAAAAACCAAGCGGCCCTTGAACAACACCAAAGACTCATCCACTGCAATTTCTTTCCCAGGAGCATAGATCTCAGAAAATCAATCAACAAAGTGATCAAGGACAGGCCGAATCTTAAAAAGATGGTCACACTCAGGGTGATCTCGTGGCAACGCTAAACCATTATCGACAAAATGCACTATCCGAAGCAGAAGCAAATACCTGTCACGACTCATGACTGCCGGAAAAATAGCAGTTGCCATCAAGGGACTAGTAGACCAATATGAAGACATTGATGGCTTCCTTAGTAAGCCCACCAAAAAAGTTAAACCCAAGAACTTCTTCATCTCTTCAAGATTTGTGGGAGTCCACCGAGTAGCTCTAGAGTGTGGCTTAAGACTGGCACTGTTGCCCCTCAAAAACTGTTCGGCATACAAATTAGTCTGCTCAACAATCCCTGCCAAAAACACATCCTCAATAAACAACTGAAAAAAATGTATTGGCAAAACGTTTTCAGTATTCACTCTACACCCTGGAACACCAGTAAAGTCTGGCAATGCTGGCTGCACCATGCCAGGGGCGACCCAGAGGTCATCACTTTCGAAGGGAAGCCTTGCAGCCCCAGCCTGCAGCCCAGATGCTTCTTGCCGCACTACACCAATGGGAAGCCTTGCAGCCCCAGATGCCTCTTGCCGCACTACACCAACGGGAAGCCTTGCAGCCGCAGGCTGCAGCCCAGATGCCTCTTGCCGCACTACACCAACGGGAAGCCTTGCAGCCCCAGGCTGCAGTCCAGATGCCTCTTGCCGCACTACACCAACGGGAAGCCTTACAACCCCAGGCTGCAGCCCAGACCAGGCTAATCTGTCCCGGGGGGGGGGGGGGGGGTTAGGGTTGGCAGAATACGTATTTTAAAAATTGCCCCCTGGAGGCGACCCTTGCCCAAGGGGTCACTTCCATTTTTATTTAAACTAATTCCCTGGTGTCTAGTGGGGGTTTCTGCCTCCCCTGGGGGCAGAAAGGGCAAAAAAGGAGCCGATCTGCCCCCGTGGGGGGTGGGGGTGGGGGGCAGAATTCCCAATACAAAATAAAATGGCCCCCGGAAGTGACCCTTGCCCAAGGGGTCACTTCCATCATATTTTTAAAATGTTCCCTGGTGTCTAGGAAAAGCCCAAAAAACGAGGCGATCTGCCCCCAGGGAAGGCAGAATATCAAGATAACTAAAATTGCCCCCTGGGAAGCGACCCTTGCCCAAGGGGTCGCTTCCCATACAATACACAAACAAATCCCTGGGTCTAGTGGGCTTTTCTGCCCCCCCTGGGACCAGAAGCGGCCGAGGAAAACCCCGATCTGCCCCCATGGGGGGCAGAAAAGTCTTAATTAAAAAATGGCCCCCAAGGAAGCGACCCTTTCCCAAGGGGTCGCTTCCTTTTCACAAAATGCACATCCCTGGTGTCTAGTGGGGCATTCCTGCCCCACGATCGCGACGCTGTGCACGATCGTGAAGCAGGAATGCCCAGCATTGAGACATCAGGGGAGAGAAAATACTCTTTCCTCTCCCCCGATGCCTCAAGGCATCCTAAAATAGCCCCCCCCGCCCCACCGGCGGTAAAACACCTACCTCCTTGCTGGACGCGCTGGAAAGAAATGATTTCCAGCACGTCCAGCGCTTCCTGCTGACGTCGGCGCGCGCTGTGCGCACTGACGTCATGGGGAAGCGTGGGGGTACGCGGGGGTGGCAGTGGAAACTCTTCCGCTGCCATCCCCCTCTGTGGGGGCAAGATCGATGCCCCAGGGGGGGAGCGCCAGCGCTTCCCCCAGGGGCTGTGCTCATGACGGAGCGGTTCCGTCATAAGCACAGCCCAACCGATGCTCATGACGGAACTGCTCCGTCATGAGCATCGAAGGTGTTAAACACTTGTTTTTAAAATTGTTAATAGATATATATATATCCAGCTCCTTACTTTCACAGTAAATTAGGGCCAGCACTCACGTTAGGTATAATCCGTTATAGATTTATTCACGAGAGTCAATAATAACAACAAACGCGTTTCGGCGTGAGCCAACGCGTTTCGGCGTGAGCCTTCGTCGGTGTCGACGAGCGCCGTTGTCGTGGCAACTTAAATTCCAAAACAAATGCATGCAACAAACAAAGGACTTGTGCTCGACTTTGAGCGCCATCTTAGAGTATGTTGTTACTCACATATCGTGCCTTGCAGAATAATTAAACTTATAACACATTCATCTGGTCATAATATCCAATAAATTAAATCATAACCACAATTAATAAGCGGATTTTTTGCAAAACTGATCATATTGGCGCCTGAATGAAATTGTAAGATTCCATTACATTCTTTAAATAGCATGATGTCGCCCTGGATGGGCTTGCGCTATGGACATTAGTGGACTAGGAATTATGAATGATACTATATGTATGTAAGAATGTACAGAGATGATGCTTTAGCCAATGTCCATAGCGCAAGCCCATCCAGGGCGACATCATGCTATTTAAAGAATGTAATGGAATCTTACAATTTCATTCAGGCGCCAATATGATCAGTTTTGCAAAAAATCCGCTTATTTGATTAATGCTGAAGAAAGAAAATGAGGGCACATTTTGAGTGACTTCTCAAATCCTCTTCTATTTCATTAAAAAATTCTGACATGCAGACTGAAACATGCACTTTTAATACCAGGAGCAGACTTCCACGGTGAACAGTAGTTTTACTACAGTGATCTAATGAGCAACTAGAGTGCTAACATTCAGAGTTTATGGCAAATGTGTGATATATCTGAATATCTTCTTGATGGAATCAAAGTAAAAAACTGAAAGCATTTCCTACTGAGGAGACTGCAGTAAATGGGGAAATTAGGAAACTTCATAACAAATAAATCTCCCAAGATGGCCACCAGAGACAAAAGAGCCCAAATGCAGCACAAATATCACCCAGATGTAGCCCACATGTAGCCCAATGACAGAAGTGTGCAAAACACTTATTTTTTGTGTATTTGCAGTTTTATATAGTGCAGACTTGTCAGGTATTGGAGTGCTTTACATGAGCATTGGTTACATCACACAAGATCAAATTAATTCTGGTTGTAGACATGGGGAGATTAAGTGATTTGACCAGAATCACAGAATGTTGAGCTGAAGCAGAAACTCCAACCTGGTTCCCCAGTTGTAAAGTCTGCAGCTCTGGAAGTAACACCACATCCTCTCCCCTAGGTGCAACATTTAATCAAGTGGTCAACTGGATAAAATAAGATAAAGATTACAAATAATTTAAAAGTTCTTTGTCGCTATTTGAAAACTCTGAAAATATGTCCTCATTTTAGTTTTTTAGAGCACTAACCATAATTTTGATGCAAATAAGACCCTTTCATATATGTAATTTCTAAAGGAAATACTCTAGGTATTACAGTTTTGATTACATCAAGATGACGTCAGGGGTTCCACACTTTTGTAATAAATATAGAATGTTAGCAATCTAGTTGTTCATTGGGATACTGTTGAGAGGCAGAGGCCAGGGGCACGGACTCTGAAAATTGAAGGCAGGTAGGAGAGTGCAGAGGCAACAATGTGACCACACTGGGCAGGCAGGAAGGGCAGTGGCAGCACAACAGACTATGGAGGGCAGTGGAAAGGGGGGCAGGGGCAACAGACCAACAATACAGGACTGGCAAGAGAGGCTGTGGCAATATAATAGACCATTGTGGGCAGAAGGAAGAGGCAGTGGTAGTACAACCATACATGCCAACAGACCCGTTTCAGCCAGGAAACGTCCAATGTTTTTAAGCTCAAATGGGCTTTACTTGATCTGTCACCTGTCTACAATCTCCTCTTTTTTAATGTAACTCAAAGGGGAAAATCAATACCCCAGTTTTTTTTCAAAATCTCCCTCTTACCAAGTTCAAAATGTTTGCAAGTATGGTACATTGGATCATGGTAGGCAGGAGGAATTGGGGTAGGGACATGGACTCGGATAACAGAGGACAGGAGGGACATGGAGAGGTGCACCAAACTGACCCTACAGGGCAGGCATCAGGGAGTGCAGCACAACAATCCATGGAAAGCAATAGGGAGGGACAGGACCATGCACATGGACAACAGAGAACAGAGGGGAAAGAGGCAATGGTAGCTAGCTGACCATAATGGACAGACAGGAGAGAAAGCTGCAGCATAACAGACCATAAAGGGCAGGAGGGACGGATCAGGGGCATTACAATGGAACAGGCAAGCCAGGAAGGAGGGAATAGGGGTCTGCACATGGAAAAAGAGGGCTGGGGCAAGGGGGCAGGGCAGGAGCAGCAAGATGACCATGGAGGTCAGGCAGTATGGGCACTAGAAACAAGACACACCATGGAGAGCAACAATGAGACTATGATGTCATACACACAGACCATGGAGGGAAGGTGGGAGGGGGCAGGGGCAGCTAGCTGACCACACAGGGAAGGTGGGAGGGGCCATGGCAGCACAGAAGACCATGCATGGCAAGGAGGAGGGTTAGTGGCAGCACAATGGCTATGATGGGCAAGAAGGAGGGTGCAGGGGCATGCACAAAGGACCATGGAGGATAGAAGGGAGGGTCAGGACCTGGGCACAGACAAGAGAGTTCAGGGGAAGGGGCATCACAACAGACCGCATGGGGCAGGCAGGAGGAGCAGTTGCAGCACAACAGACCAGGGAGGGCAGAAGGGTGTGGCAGTAAAATGGACCATGGAGGACAGGAGAAAGGGGATAGGGGCATGGCATGTGGACAGGCAGGGTGGAGGTGGCAGGGACAGGTTACAGTCATCTGACAATGCTAGGCAGGTGGGAGGGAAGTGGCAGCTCAACAGAACACGCAGAGTAGATAGGAGTGGCAGGTCCATGGGATGGAGCAGGGGCATGCACAAAGACATTGGGTGGCAGGGGGAAGGAGAATAGGTGCAGCAAGCTAAGCACAGAGGCTAAGCAGGAGGTCAATGATGTGCCATAGAATTTGGCAATGGAGGGCAGGAGGAGTGGACTGGTACATCATGCTAAATGGAGGGCAGTGGCAGCACATCAGACCATGCATGGCAGGAGGGAGGAGGCTAGTCCATGGATTCAGACAGCAGAGGATAGGGAGGAGGTGGATGGGGCAGCAAGCTAACTGTTCAGAGAAGGTGGGTATTAGGAACTTTATTGTTTTTAAAATGTGTGTCTGTGCGAACTACTTAAAATATGAACAAGTATGCAGCATAATCTCACTTTTATTCAGGAAGAAGAGGACGTTTGTGACTGTGACTTCGGGCTCACTTGGCAGAAACACCCCTGACCCTCCACCCCCCATTGCAAAATGTAATGTCCGTGAAAAGGGTAGGTGGATGCAGTGTTATATAGAACATAGTCCTGAGAGCACGATTGAAAATGAAAACTAGATATAGTATATGGTATAAACTATGCGCCAAAAAGTGTGATATAAGATGAACCGGGTGTGAAATATAATATGCAATACATTGTGCGCAATGACAGATTCATTGGAGAGCGCGAGATAGCACAGGCACTAGCTCGTGCTAAGCGATATGTGCCTTGGAGTGTAATATGCACAGGGCAGTGTTGTGTAACCTAACTAGTCTCTAAAGTTGTAATATAAAATATGTGCTGGGGAGTGTAACGTTGCATATGCACTGTGACAAAGATATGGATCCCAGATTGTAATATGTATGGCATAGCGCTGTGCGTTATAACATAGGCATCGAGGAAGGCACGTTAGATGGGGCAATATAACCTGTGCGAAGGCAAGTGTGGCACGACATATTCACGGGGTGGTGTTACAGTGCACATGGGTTAGAGAGTGTCATAGCATACGCACTAGCTGGTGGAATACAACACAGAGGTGTGAGGCACTCGGCGGGCACTGGTGGGTGTAACACAGCATTGGGCTCAGCCAGGAGCACACTGTGACTCTCAAGTGAGGTTCGTCTCCTTTCCAGAGAGTAAAATAAAAAGTATTACACATCCGGCGGTGGATGTGTGTTTTATTAACCGTGAGGGGGGTTTCTTGCATAGTTTGGTCGAATTTTTGTGGAATCCCCTATGAATGGCTTGGTGTGCGTGTATATTAAATGTGCCCATCAATAGCTACCCATGTTTGTATAAATAAACGACAAGGGTGTCTACTTGGAGAGTACCCACCGGCGGGGGCGCCGGGATTATGCACGGTAGGGCGTCAGACACGTCAGAGCTTCACTAGCGGTGTAAATACATTCCATGTGGATTCATTCTATGAATAGTTGCCTTTTAATGATTATCACGCAAATCGTCATGGTGATGGGTACATACGGTTTGTCCAGCATGTCCTAAGTGTTTCTATAAATATATATATTTTTAAAATAATAAAAAACAAAGGCCGGCCCTGGGGGATGGGGTCCCCGGGGCCATAAGTGGCCTGAGGAGGAGGGCAACGCAGCCCCCTCCTAAAGAATAAAAAAAGGCCTTGACCCGGGGGTTGGGGTCCCCGGGGCCGATTAAGGCCTTGGGAGGGCCACATTTTTTTTTTAAACAAAAAAATTAGAGTGCAGGCCCTGGGGGATGGGGTCCCCAGGGCCAGTAAATTAGAAAAAGAAGGGGGGCCACACAGCCCACCTTCTTAAAAAAATAAATAAAAGACCGGCATCGCGCCGGAGGCCACGCCCCCTCCTAGCAGCACTCTGCAAATGCACCCCCTGGCCAGTTGTAAGTTGGGGAATTAATTCCCCTTCAATACTGAGGGTCCCTGAGGGCCAACTAGCCCAACAGGTATCTCCAGTTTGCGCCAGGGAGCTGCGTGGCAGACAGGTGTTCTGAGGCCACGCCCCTTTTTACACCTCTATGCAACGCAGCTCTGTGGCGCTTACTGGAGGTACTTAGTGGGCTAGTTTGACCCTAGGGACCCTTAGGATTCAAGGGGACTTAATCTCTCAACTTAGAACGGCCACAGGGTGCGTTTACACAGTGGTGAAGGGAGGGGACGGGGCCTGAGGTGACATGTGCAAACACGCCCTGTGGCACGTTTTAAGTTGGGGAAATAATTCCCTTTCAACCCTGAGGGACCCTGGGGGCCAACTAGCCCACCAGGGGCTTCCAGTAAGCGCCACTGCGCTGCGTTACAGAGAGGTGGTCTAGGCCGTGCCGCTTTTTACATCTCTCTGCAACGCAGCTCTGTGGCGCTTACTGGAGGTACCTAGTGGTCTAGTTGGACCCTAGGGACCCTCAGGATTCAAGGGGACTTAATCTCCCAACTTAAAACGGCCACAGGGCGTGTTTACACAGTGGGCAAGTGAGGGGACGGGGCCTGAGATGACGTGTGCAAACACGCCCTGTGGCGTGTTTTAAGAGGTAGTTTTAATCACCTGCCCTATTATATACTAGGGGCTTACAGAGGAGGTCATGCTGATCACAAGGGGACCCCAACGCATAGTGTTACCTAGTGTATGTAGGTGTTTTCACTGTATTCTGAGTGTCTTTTAACATAACACTGGCTCTAGGACTGGTTAGTCAGACTCAGTTAACACCAGTATCAGTCTGAAAAAGTTGAGGGTACAGGATGATTTTGCAACAAGGCTTCTTTCTGTTCTTCTGTTTGTTCTTTCTGCACGTTATCCTTCTTCCTGCACTTTTCTTCGTCTTTGAGGACTTCTGTTATTTCTTTCTGCATTACTTTTCTTTCTTTCTGTGCGTTTTTTCTTCTTTCTTCACATGTCCTATCTCTGTAGCCGTAGTTCGAAATTAGCATTTAAAAAACCTTTGAAATTCACTGAAAAAACCATAGGTTTCAGGGGCGTTATAGTTAGCTGGACTTTTCACTCGTACAAAACCATAGAAATTCCCCCATTATAGTTAGTTCAGCTAACTATAACTCGCGCGCCCGCAATGCACTGCTGATGACGTCACATATTACATCACTCATGACATGGTCAGTGACATCACTGATGACATCACTGATGACATCACTGATGACATCTCAAATGACATCACTGATGACATCACTGATGACATCATCCAGTGAATGTGTGTTTTTCTGAAAATTACATATGTTTTATATATGTATATCTCAAGGTCAATGGAAGAATAAATGGGTATATAAGTGTCTAAATGGATGATTTGTTTTTGAAAAATAGATTGTATAACTGACTGATTAAGTGTATCTTAGTGAATACATGGCTTAGTGAGTAATGTTTAAATATGTAAATATCTGTATCAGTCTCTCACTTTGTGTATAAGTGGCTGCATGGGTTGGTGAGTAGCTACATGAGTGTCTATATAGGTTATTAGTTGGTTTTTTGAGTATCAGAATGAGTGTCTGAGTGTCTGTGTGGTTCGGTGGGGGTATTACGTAGTGCATAAGTGCATGAATGAGTGACTCACTGTTTGTATGTGTTGAAGACAGCATGTGTGCAGGACTGTATTGGTGGATGAGTGTGTGCATGGGTGTGTTAGTGAGTGAATGACTGTCTCAATAGTGTCTTTATGAGTAACTACATATGTTTTAAACTAGTATATGTGACTATTGGTGTATATAAGTGAGTATATGTGAGAGTGAGAGATTGAAAGAGTTCCTGTATGAATAAGTATGTGTTTATATAAGTGATTGTTTAAAAGACTAAGTATGTGTAAGTTTCTGTAGAAGTAAGTGCGGTGGTGTGTGTATAACTGTATATGCAAGTAAATGGATGTTTGATTCTTTATTAGCATGAGTGACTATGTGTGTGAGTAACTCTATGGATGAGTGGCGTTGTGTAACAGGATGTATAGGTGTATGAGTACATATGATGAGTGAGTACATGTATGAGTGACTGTATAGGACTGTTGGTGAATGAGTGGATGTGTATGTGGATCTTAGAATTACTGAATAGGTTGTTGTAACTGATATTGGTATGTCCATTGTTTTGAAAATTTTAGTTTCTATTTTTGAATGTGTGTATCAAAGGTTATATTAGGGGGAGAGGAGGTCTGCCACTCTATCACAAAGATGATGTCATCAGTGATGTCATTTGAGATGTCATCAGTGATGTCATGAGTGATGTCACTGACCTGAGGTTCTGGACTTTTAAGAGTCCAGAGGTGTCAGGGAAACAACACCCGAAGACCCCTGAGTTCCTCCTGTCTCGGTGCACAAATAAACAGAGACACGGGCTTCTCGATGGCGGCGTCAAAAACCAAGGTTTATTACTGCAGGGACACAGAAGTCATAGGAACCACACAGAGGTAGAATCTAGGAAACTGTTCAATTTGCACTAAGTGGGTCGCATCTTAAATACAAGAAAAATGTCTCGGGGCAACATTACACAAATATTTCTCATGCCCAACCCGGTATCCCAAACAGACAATAAATAAATATCAAACAATGGTTAGTTGTAGGTTTTCGGTATTCGATCAGGTCCTCTCGACAGTTTTTCATTCTTCGCCCGATCCTCCCCACCATAAAAATCGTAACCTCCCCATTGTAAAAGCCCAGAAGGAAAGGAGCAGTGCCAGGTGCAAAGGATTGAAATGTAGGATAAGAGGTGTTTATGGATCATAAACGGGCAGGGCAATAGTCTTCGGTCTTTCAATCAGGACAACGGACACGAGAACCAGTATAGCAGGACTGGCCTCAGGCAAGGGAGGCAGCTTGATTCTGCCGAGTCGTGTAGCGTCAGCCTTTCTCGGACTCGAGCTTACGTGTCCTTAACAAGGTGATCTTGCCGGGGTCATCGTCCGTTCATTGACTATGTGAGGGCAAGAAACAAGATGGATGCCATAACTAAAATGGGTGCCATGGCGTTTATGAGAGAATGCCCTATTTTCCAGTGAATTCATGCTAGTTGCGCAGCGAAAACACTGTCACGTATACAATGGATCATTTGCGGTTCATTGGTACCAAAATCGTGTCAGTACTATGATAACGAATTCACGGGTTCGGATTGCTACAGAACCTCAGACCGTCCTTTTGCCCTTACATAGGCAATTACTCACTCTATGTCAGAGTCCAGTTCTATGTTCATCAGGTCACTGATATGTTGTTGTAGCATTACTCTATCCCGCGGCGTATCTCTGAAAACAGGTGGTCTTCTTACGCATGATGAAACACAAACGCTACATAAGGCAGGGCCACACTGAATAATAAGACAGCACGAGAATAGAAATACCAACGTAACACCAATGACCATTAGAACCTTCCACCCCCATGCAGATAACAGATTCCAGAACCATCCCATAAGTGACCAGTCACCTTCCTCTACATGAATGGAGTCGGAAATTGTGTGTAACTTAGAGATGGCCTTGTATACTGTTGGCGCATTATCTGGGATAAAAACGCAGCAACTTGATTGGATCATTTTGCATACCCCACCTCGATCTGCAAGTAACACATCAAGAACCATACGGTTCTGTAACGTCATGAGGCGATCCGCTTGAAGCTCAGCCGTTAGGTTACTAAGGGCACCCGCAGTTTCGGTAATGGTGGATTCAACTACTCGTGTTAGTTGACGCAGGTTTCTACTGTTGACCATAGGCCCCCAGAACGGAAGGTAACCTTTGAAAAAGTCTCCTGCTTCTTGGCCAGCAGTATCTTCTTTACTGAATACACCTCTCACAACTCTCGTTTTGTGATAGTCCGGTGCAGCAGTGTATGTCGGAGGTAACAGTCGAGCGATATAACATGAGCCTGAGAAGTCAGCGGGCAGCCATGTATATGCTCTGTCTTGACAAACAAAATAGGTACCCTTAGCGGCTAAGAATGCAGGGGAAGATTGTGACGGGAACACGTAGGTTTCAATACAGTCACTCTTCCCCAGTCGAGCTTTCGGATTCCTCCCATTCCCTTGCAAACAGACCTGACCTTGGTGGGGTACGACCCAGATCGGAGTTGAGCTCTTACGTTTGTTCTCGCCCAGAGTAATGCCATATTCTGTAATGTTCCACCCCATGTAAACTCGCAACTCATCCTTGGGAATGTACGGAGTATTATTGACATCTCTTACCATGTCAGTGATTCCTTTTACCAAGGCTCTATTAGCAGAGTTATACCGGGTGGAACGCGGAGGTCGTGGGGGGTAGGTCTCTAGAGCAGAGGCGAACATGGTCTGAAATGCCCAGAATGATCCATTATAACTGAAAGGCAGAACCAAATAAGGGATGCCCTTGTCCATGGTATGTGGTATCAGGCCACATACCCAGCAGGTTGTTGTGTTAACCACTAGTTGATGTTGGTGCAAGAGCTGAATGAAAGTGTTATTTATAAACTCAGAGCGTCGAGCTTGCTCGTGGGCAGGAAAAGGGTGGAAAGAGTGAATAGTACCAATAGTCGGGGAAACAGAAATATGGGGAGATACTGTGGATGTAACAGGTGCAAAGATCAATTGAATACCAAAAATAATTCCGCCTACTAGAGTTATAAAAACAATCAGAAGTGTCAGAGCACATTGCATTAGGAAACATTTACTATATAATATGTCATATAATTTTGTCTTGTGCACATTTATGACTTTAACTCGTCGTAATTCAGGAAGCTCCATCTTCTACAACCGTTCGCAACGGATGGTTTGTACCTGTTAAAAACTTACCTCTGTCTATCCTGGGAGTTCCCAAGACAAACAGAAGAAACCGACCTAATGTCTGATTCCCTGTAAATTAAAACAAGGCACACGTTACGACCCTACGGTAACCCAGACGGCGAGGTAAGAGGATAGTAAAGAATAAGAGCAAACTTCCTGATTATACGGGATGCAATGCGATCAAGACAGTTTTACAGTTTTCAAACAAAAATGTAAACATGCAATGTCATCAGTTTATCACATGAGAACGTAGATTGTATCTGTACTTTCCAGGTCTTGTTTGGTCTTGAAATAGCTGGTCCACAGGTGCAGAAATGTTCGACTCCACAGGTGACAAATATTCACTTTGTGCAATACTTGGTTCAGGATTCAAAGGAACGGTTTCTGCTGAGGTGTCAAAGTTCTGCGTTTCAGTTCGTGGAGGGTCCGTTAGGTACTCTGCATCACTGAAAGGGATGTGTCTAGGAACAGGTTCTGTCTCGGATACACCAATTCCTCGTTTAACCCAGTTGTCATAGGGAAGTGGAAGAGGGACACGCTTTGTGTGGCTGGCATGCACCCAATTTTTCCTGCCGGCCAGGCGTACTGCAGTTCTGGTTACAAGGAGGACCTGGAACGGGCCTACGAATCGTGGCTGAAGGTTTCGGGTGCGTTCAAAGTTCCGCACCACCACCTGGTCCCCGGGTTTCAACGTATGGCCTGGACTCTCCGGCAGTTTAGGCAAAGATTCGAATACCTGTTGATGAATAAGGCTCAGTTTAGCAGTCAGATCATAAAGGTAATCAATCAACATTGGGTATTCTATTTGTCTAAATTCCTTTGGCCTAGGGACTCCCCAAACATTAGCAGGGCGGCCGAACACAATCTCATATGGGCTAAGCCCTACTCGAGAGTGTACAGTCGCTCTGGTCGACAGTAAAGCTAGGGGCAGTGCGTCTGGCCAAGAGAGACCAGTGGAAGCTTGAATTTTCGCAAGTTTCAATTTCAGGGTGCCATTGTACCCTTCCACCAAACCTGCTGACTGTGGGTGATTCGCACTGTGGAATTTCTGTACAATTCCTAGGCCTGCACACACACTCTTCATAACTTTCCCTACAAACTCACTTCCGTTGTCTGACCAAACAATCCGTGGCATACCATACCTAGGGAAGTATTCTTTGAGGAGGATTTTGGCAGTGGACATGGCAGTGTTATCCTTTAATGGGTATGCCTCAATCCATCTCGAAAAGGCACATACCACCACTAGGACATACTTAAGATTGTTACACCTGTCCATGTGGATATAATCCAACTGAATCACTTCAAAAGGACAAGAAGGGGGAGCAAAATGACCAGTTGGGGTTGGGGTTCCCTTGCCAGGATTATGCATCAGGCATACCATGCAATTTTTCACCACTCTCTCCGCACACTTAGTAATTCCATCGTTCTTCCATACTGGAGCTAACATTTTACAGATCCCTTTCGAACTGATGTGCGCCGCTCCATGCGCCATCGTGACTACTGCAAGTACATACGCATTGGGTAACATCCAACGTTGCTGCTCAGACAGATCAATCCAACATCCACTCGGATCTATTTTACCCGTTTTCTCCTTCCATTCATTCTTCTCATCTTCAGTTGCCTCATTTTGGATTGCTTTCACACTGTCAATTGTATTCTCACACATTCCTGATTCAGCAATCCATCTTGCAGAAGTTGCAACGTACATTCGGCTCATCATGTTCTTGGCCGTTTCTTTAGCGACCTCATCAGCAAACGCATTCCCTCGGCCAACATCATCCGTAATCTTTCGATGTGCACTGCACTTCACAATCGCAACTTCATTCGGTAGGGTCAGGGATTCTAATAGATCGCTGACTAACTGTCCATGTTGGATCTTAGTTCCATGGGACGTGAGAAAACCTCTTTCTTTCCAGAGACGTCCAAAACTATGTGCAACGCCAAAGGCGTACTGGCTATCGGTAAACACATTCACTCTCTTTCCCTCAGCTAAAACACACGCTCTTGTCAATGCAATTAATTCTGCTGCTTGGGCAGAATTCTGACTCACTCTTGCAGTCTCAACAATCGTACTCAAAGTCGTAACTGCATACGCGGCCGTCACATCACCATTCTGGAGTTTGAAGCAGGACCCATCGACATATAACGTGCCGTCTGGGTCTGATAACGGAGTATCTTTTAAATCGATTCTACCTTTTGTCTCTTCCTCAGTTCTGAAACAACAATCATGGGGCTCTGAATCACTCGACTCCTGAGCAATCGGCAACAGCGTTGCTGGATTCAATATGTTGCATCGCTTGATCTGAATGTGACTTGCCAAAAGTGTCAGCTCATAGCCTGATAATCTAGCACTGGTGAGGTGCTGAGTTTTCGTTCGATTCATGAGTGTATCCACAGCATGTGGAACCATGACTACTAGCATGTTGTTCATGACTAATTCAGCAGACTGTCGAATAGACACTGCGGCTGCTGCTGTGGCTCTCAAACAACTTGGCAATGCTCTGGCTACCGGATCTAACGTGGATGAAAAATATGCACAAGGCCGCTGTTTATCGCCAAATTGTTGCGTTAATACGCTCAATGCACAACCTTCTCTTTCATGGACATATAGTGTAAACGGCTTACTGTAGTCAGGAGTACCCAACACAGGAGCTGAACACAGCGCATCACGTAACTCAGAGAAACTCTGTTGACATTCGTCAGACCATGGCAAAGGGTTCGGAACACCTTTTCCAGTCAGGGCTACCAATGGTTTCGCTATGAGAGAAAAATTTGGAATCCATTGCCTACAGTATGACGTAATACCCAAAAACACACGCACTTCTCTCTGTGTGCTTGGTACAGTCATCTGCGAAATTGCTTTGATTCTCTCTGGGGTCAACCTTCTTCCCTTCTTTGACAAAAGATGACCTAAGTAGGTCACTTCTTGGCAACAATATTGCAGTTTAGAAGGTGACACCTTGTGATGTAGGTCGGACAAATGACGTAATAAAGAAATTGTAGCTGTTTTGCAAGTTTCCTTGTCATCAGCAGCCAGTAAAAGATCGTCTACGTATTGGATCAGAGCAACACCATGAGGAAGTACAAGAGTATCTAATTGACTTTTTAATGCTTGGCTGTAGATGGAAGGACTTTCACAATAACCTTGTGGAGCGCGTTTGAATCTGAAACTGCGTCCTCCTAAGGAGAAACCAAAAATGTCTCTACTTTCTTCTGCTATCGGAATGCTGAAAAATGCATTTTTCAAGTCGATCACCGTAAACCACGATGCCGATGCAGGAATCAACGTCAGTAATGCAGTGATATCTGGTACCACTGGAAACTGTGGAATCACAATTTTGTTAACCTCTCTGAGGTCAATTACAAATCTGTAGATTGGAGGTTTGGAAGGATCAGTGCGTTTCAAAATCGGCAGGACAGGACTATTGCAGACGTTTCCTCTCGTTTCTTCTATCACATCCTTCTGTATCAAGTCCTTTACAATCAGTAAAAGTGCTTGTTCACCTTCATGTGAAATCCGATACTGTGGGATTCGTGGAAATTTAACATTCGCTTTTAGACTTACCACGTAAGGGGGAATTTCCAATAGACCTACATCGTTAGGACCAGTTGCCCAAAGAGTATCAGGGAGAAAACGCAGCTCCGGTGGGAGCTTGTCCATTGACATGTACATCGGAGAGATGACTCTTTTGCCTAATGTGAGCTGTACTCCCGAAGGAGAACAGTACAGTGTCGCATGCAGGCGTTTCAACAGGTCTAAACCAAGCAGATTCTCATTACAACCAGTAGTTAGGATGAGGGGTGCTTCTAGCTCGCATGGCCCAACAGAGATAGATAAAGGACTAGACACAGGATTGTGAACAGGGGCGCCTGAGAAACCTACTGAAGTGTTCGTTAAGCCGGACAAAGGTGCGCCAGGGAGTTTTGCACGCATGATTGAACTTTTTGCCGCACCAGTATCCAAAAGAAACGGTTCGACCACGCCTGAGGTAGCTACTGCGACATAAGGTCCACTCTGATCAACTGGAACTGATACTACTCCCTCTCTCTGTCTTCGGCTGTCCTATTGCTCGCATCTATGAATCTCTTCATTATGATCGTAGTAATCTTCAACATGATACTGTGGAGATCTACCTAGTTGCGTAGGTTGTATATTGCGCTGATCGAAATAATTCGATTGGCGATCAGCCTGTGGTGTCATCGTACCACGTCCTCTACCTCTAGAAGCTTGCATAAACCCAACATTTCCTCTCTGAGCTGGGATACCACTAGTTTGTGGGTGTAGTACTGGACACTCGTTCTTATAATGACCCTCCTTTTTACAATAGGCACACTGATTCCATGCTAACTGTTGTCGGGGAAAATTATAATTAAATCTTTGAGTCGCCCCTTGCTGGAATTGTGGCTGCGGTTGAAACTGAGGTCGCTGCTGTGAATCTGACTGATTCGAACGAGGTGGATATGCTTGTTGCAACAGAACTTTGGTTTTTAAATCTTTCGTTTTCTTTTCTGATTTTTCCTTCTCTTCTTTCTCTCTATTCTCGTAGTACTGTGCAGTTGCAAGTATTTGTGCTGTCGTCGACACTGCCCATGCACTTTCTGAATCTTTTAACTTGTTACTAAGCTCAGGCAATAAATTAAACACGAACTTATCAACAAACAACCTCTGACCTCCCTCGGTACTCATATCTTGCCCACTGTGGTCTACGAAGGTCTCTTCAAATCTAGTGAAGAAGTCAGAGACGCTTTCGTCTTTCTTTTGCTTACATGCTGATAGTTTATCCCAATTTACTCGCAACGCTGGCATCAGCGTTTTCATCAGAGTAATTATTCTGCCAGGTAAGGCAGCAATCAGGGGTTCGGGTTTAGCTCCGCCAACCTGCTGTGCATCTGCTGCTACAATAGCTGGCCAATCGCCTCCTAAGGCGACTGGGTGGTTCTCTTGCCGAATCTTGGCCCATATAGGCTGTGGCACTACATTACCAAATAGCATTTCAATGTCTGCCAAATTCATGATACATGCTTGGACTGTCTGCGTTAATTCTTTGTAATAACCAGCAGGATTTTTACGAGGATCTGGCAATGCTTGTTTTACTGCTAGTACTTCAGCTCGCTTCCAAGGGATGTGTATCCACACTCTCTGGAATTGTGCTGGAGCAGCTGCAATATTCAAGTTCCCATCAGCGGCAACTGCTTCGCGCCATATGGGCGGTACTTCCCTCATTGGATACTGACCTAGTCTTTTCCTAGTTACCGGTGTAACATCAGGGTCTCTTGTCGCTCGAAAAGGGGACTCATCCCTATAAGCTAAAACCAATTCTATCGCTCTCCCTACTTCTGAACCTATCACCATTCCTGCGGCGAATTTCTGCTGAATATTTATTAAATCAGAGGGGACTGTATCTAAGTCATCATCTTCCCATTCTTCACGCACAACAGTACACATCACGTCGAAAACATAACGTTGAGTTGGTTCATTCCATTGCATAAATGTGTCTAACACTCTTCGTGCATCATACTTCGCAGCTTTCGACATCCACCTAAGAGCTGTCGAATCTAACGTGTCTCGTTCCTCGGGACCAGGAAGCTGGCTACGTCTCTGTATAGAGTCAGAAACGGGGGTCCCAATTAAAGACCTGTAGAGAGGAGTTAAGATATTAGTTACAGAGTCGGTTATCTTCCGACGAACGGAAAGCGGAGTCAGAATGTTTACAGGGTTCGGAAACAGAGCAGCTGGAGCAGATGATATAGTAAGGGTGGGTGTAGCAGGTAAAGCAGTTTGTGAAACGACAGGCAAAGGCGGAATAGGCGACCCAGGGAGAGGGGGTGCCGTAGGATCATTGATCACGGGATAGACAGGAGCTGGATTCAAAGGAAGTGGAGCACCTATTCCAGGCTGACCAGCAGCTGGCTGTACAACAGGTAGTAACTGTGGTGCTGTAATACCCTGTGCGTACGGTGGAGGTGAACTTAACAGATAAGACAACAGAGGATCCTTTTCAGGGTCCTCTATCGGCTTAACAGGACAAGATGGCAAGACAGGGTAGCATTTATCGATCGCCAAATTATGTTTTCTATTCGCTATTTCTATTGCTTTTTCGGTCTCGTTGACATGCAGCTGCCTAGCAGACTCCATTAAGGTCAATCCTTTCTCTTTCTGTTCTTTCTTCGTTTTCCTAATTTCTCTCTGTTTGGCTTCTTTGCGCCATACGCGGAAAGAATCAAACATTGCCGGCCGAGCTTTTCTCTTGAACAACTTCATTTCTAAATTGTCTAGAATTTCCGTTTCGAAACTACCATGCGGTGGCCAACTAAGGACACCATCTTTCTTGGTATAACGGACCCATACTTCATTGTACGTAATAGGACCCACACCATGTTTACAATAGAGCTCATATGTAGGAGTTCCAATCGGAGGAACCGAACACGAATCCTCCAACCGGGAATCCCCGTTGCAACGTAACCAGGACAAGAAACAATTACTACTGGTGGTCATGACAACAAAAACAAAATTCCAAAAATATGCGCAAAGAACTTAGGCCTACCAAAATAAACCAATACCAAAACAAAGATTATCTAACAAGAGCAACCAATGATAATCTACGAATCCAAAACAAACGTATCCAAATAACCAAACTGAGCACGACCCACTTAATACTTAACTGAAATGTGGAAGACGCCACCAAGGAGAACCTGTCTACGTCTCGCCGTACTAAGGTCTGCACCTCGGGTCCAAGACAGGGCGACAGTCAAGGCAGCGGTCCTCTGTAGCCGTCTGGGAACGGGAACCCTCGTGGAAGAGATCGTCGGGCCACTTTTACGACATGCAGGGATCGATGAAGCGGGGTACCTCCCTCCGGAATCTTCACACGAAACTTCTCGAACTTTTCAGGCTTTGGACCGGTACCGGATGACGTCGCCCCACGTTGGGCGCCAATTTGAGGTTCTGGACTTTTAAGAGTCCAGAGGTGTCAGGGAAACAACACCCGAAGACCCCTGAGTTCCTCCTGTCTCGGTGCACAAATAAACAGAGACACGGGCTTCTCGATGGCGGCGTCAAAAACCAAGGTTTATTACTGCAGGGACACAGAAGTCATAGGAACCACACAGAGGTAGAATCTAGGAAACTGTTCAATTTGCACTAAGTGGGTCGCATCTTAAATACAAGAAAAATGTCTCGGGGCAACATTACACAAATATTTCTCATGCCCAACCCGGTATCCCAAACAGACAATAAATAAATATCAAACAATGGTTAGTTGTAGGTTTTCGGTATTCGATCAGGTCCTCTCGACAGTTTTTCATTCTTCGCCCGATCCTCCCCACCATAAAAATCGTAACCTCCCCATTGTAAAAGCCCAGAAGGAAAGGAGCAGTGCCAGGTGCAAAGGATTGAAATGTAGGATAAGAGGTGTTTATGGATCATAAACGGGCAGGGCAATAGTCTTCGGTCTTTCAATCAGGACAACGGACACGAGAACCAGTATAGCAGGACTGGCCTCAGGCAAGGGAGGCAGCTTGATTCTGCCGAGTCGTGTAGCGTCAGCCTTTCTCGGACTCGAGCTTACGTGTCCTTAACAAGGTGATCTTGCCGGGGTCATCGTCCGTTCATTGACTATGTGAGGGCAAGAAACAAGATGGATGCCATAACTAAAATGGGTGCCATGGCGTTTACAAGAGAATGCCCTATTTTCCAGTGAATTCATGCTAGTTGCGCAGCGAAAACACTGTCACGTATACAATGGATCATTTGCGGTTCATTGGTACCAAAATCGTGTCAGTACTATGATACCGAATTCACGGGTTCGGATTGCTACAGAACCTCAGACCATGTCATGAGTGATGTAATATGTGACGTCATCAGCAGTGCATTGCGGGCGCGCGAGTTATAGTTAGCTGAACTAACTATAACGGGGGAATTTCAATGGTTTTGTACGAGTGAAAAGTCCAGCTAACTATAACGCCCCTGAAACCTATGGTTTTCTCAGTGAATATATATATATATATTCACTGAAAAAACCATAGGTTTCACACATGTTATAGTTAGCGGAAATTTTACTGATAAAAAACCAATGAAATTGCCCCGTTATAGTTAGTGCTGGCAACTATAACTCACGCGACCGCAATCCTCTGCCGATGCTAATACTGTATTTAGACACTTATTTGCCCATGTCTTCTTCCATACATTTTTAGCTATACATATATTACAAATATTTTTTTTTCATAAAGACACATATGTCATCAGCAGAAGATTGCGGTCGCGTGAGTTATAGTTGCCAGCACTAACTATAACGGGGCAATTTCATTGGTTTTTTATCAGTAAAATTTCCGCTAACTATAACATGTGTGAAACCTATGGTTTTTTCAGTGAATTTGCAAGGTTTTTTAAATGCTAATTCCTAACTATAACGTGTGTGAAACCTATGGTTTTTTCAGTGAATTTGTACGGTTTTTTAAATGCTAAGTGACTTTACGCCATTCGTGGCGTGCGCGCCCACTTAACGCAGTTCGTTCCGTGCGCGCACGGTGCGCTTCGCGCACCGTGCGCGCACAGTGAGCACGCGGTGCGCTTCGCGCACCGCGCACCCACTTTACGCAGTTAGTGCCGTGCCCACGTTACGCTAGATGGGCCATGTATGCACGATGCGCTTCGCGCACCGTGCGCACATGGAGGACATATTATGCGCTTCCTTGTGATAGGTAATCTGTTGAAATTTTTTGGGAAATTTCTGTGCTCTGATAAGACATGCACAAATGGTGGCCTTCGGCCACCATTTGCACAAGGGGTGGAGAAAGTGTGGATAGTGTTTTTTTTATTTTTATTTTTTTACCGTACGCTTACGGTAAGCGTACGGTAAGCGTACCCCGCGAAATTGCCGAAAAAAAAATAATGCCGTTTTTGCTCTTGGGGGATGTTTGGGGACTCCCTCAACATGACTATGTGAGAGGGAGTTGTCAAAACATCCCCGTAACATGTTTTTGGCCATCATGTTTGATACATAACACTCAGTGCGAGAGACAAAATGGCGGACGCCGCTTCCTGGTTTCTGCCGATTCGAATGTTTACTAAGATCTAAGAGCCAATCAGAATCGCGCTCGCGCACGCCACCGTACGCTTACCGTAAGCGTACGGTAAGCGTACCGTAAGCGGGCTCAGATATATATATTGATTTAAAGGCTATTTTCTCAGAATCTACTGAACAGATTTACACCAAACCTACAAAAGGCACTTCCTTGACCTAGGGACTACCTCTCTGCCAAATTTCTAGTAATTCTGTTCAGCCGTTCGGGCTGTAGCTCGTTCTAAAGGTCCTATGGAAAAATGCATGGGAAAAACGCGTTTTGGGACCCCCCTTTTATCTCAGCCCCCGCTTGACGAATCCCCCCGAGACTTTCAGGGTAGGAGCGGAGCGTAGCGCCCCACCTATTTTGAGAAATTCGCGAGGATTCGTCGACCGGCGCCAAAGTTATTCAAAATAGAATGTTGAGGTTTTCCTATGGAAACGTGGTCCTAACTATAACTACCTACTGGCGACCGCCAGTAGGTAATATATATATATAGCCTCTGAGGATCCGCGTACAGTAAGAGCACCCAGCGCGCACCCTGCCATGCACGAGCTGTATTCTAATTGGCTGTCAACACTCCAAATCAGGAAACCTAAAAAACAAACGCGCAAAATGCGAAAAGGGGGCAGGGTAGAAATACCCTGACCCCCTAGGCCTGCTCAGGGGGTCCCACAAGGACCCTCAGGGCCCAAACATTTTTTTTTTTAAATCGGCTAAATCCGCTCAGGGTGCGCGGACGTTGCCGATGAAAAAAAAAAAAATGAAGCTTGGGCTCCAACGCTATATTACTTATTAGCCCCCGGGGGGGCCAAATCCCAGGGCCAATAACATAGTTTAAGTGGGGGGCCCGGGGACTGCCACCCCTCGGGGCTTTATTATAAATTGTGCAGGGGGGCCTATAGCCTCCTCCAGCCCCGGGGACCGCCACCCCGGGGCTTTTTTTTTTTAATAAAAAAATCTGTATGGGGGGACTTGGGCCCCCACCACACGCCCCGGGGACCGCCACCTCCCCGGGGCACTACATTTTTAATTTGGGGGTCCGTTATGGACCCCCCCCACGGTCCCCAATGGAGGGATGGAGTCCCCGGGGCCATAAGAGGCCCAACGGGGGGCCACGCGGCCCCCCTCCCCAAAATGATTTTTTTACATAAAAAAGGGCCATCCCCAGGAGATGGGGTCCCTGGGGCCATAAGTAGCCACAGGAGGGGGGCAAGGCAGCCCCCCTCCAAATACAAATAAAAAAAGACCCATGCCCTGGGGGATGGGGTCCCCGGGGCAGATTATGGCCTCGGGAGGGGGGCCACGCGGCCCCCTTCTCGATTTTTACATTTTTGTTAAAAAAATAATTGGAGGCAGGCCCTGGGGGATGGGGTCCCCAGGCCCAAAAAATTAGAAAAAGAAGGGGGGCTACACAGCCCCCCTTCTTAAAAAAAAAAAACAACACTCTGCATAGGGGGAAAAATTCCCCTTGAATACTGTGGGTCCCTGGGGGCCAACTAGCCCACCAGGTACCTCCAGTATGCGCCAGGGAGCTGCGTTGCAGACAGGTGTTCAGAGGCCACGCCCCTTTTTACACCTCTCTGCAACACAGCTCTGTGGCGCTTACTGTAGGTACCTAGTGGGCTAGTTTGACCCCAGGGACCCACAGTATTCAAGGGGAATTTTTCCCCCTATGCAGAGTGTTGTTTTTTTTTTTTAAGAAGTTTGACCCTAGGGACCCTTAGGATGGAATGGGACTTAATCTCTCAACTTAGAACGGTGACCGGGCGCGTTTACACAGTGGTGAAGCGAGGGGACGGGACTTACGTGATGTGTCCAAACATGCCCTGTGGCGCATTTTAAGTCAGGGAAAAAATTCCACTTCAAACCTGAGGGACCATGGGGGCCAAGTAGCCCACCAGGTGCTTCCAGGAAGCGCCACTGCGCTGCGTTGCAGAGAGGTGGTGCAGGCCGTGCCCCTTTTGACATCTCTCTGCTACGCAGCTTTGTGGTGTTTACTGGATGTACTACAAATTCCGATTTACTCACCTGTTATCAGGAGAGACCTCAGTGCTGCATCTTTGAGCCCAGTACTGATCCTGAAAAGTAATTCTAACCATACTTACCAGTAACTTGAATTTCCTTCCATAGGAATCCATTGTCTGGTTTTAAGCAGAAAAGTTTCTAAGTGTCTATTTTCACAAACTAAAAATATTCCTTAAAAATCGCCTGTATGACTTCAACGCATTCTTTCAACTGTTTACAGGAGATGCACCAGTTCTGGATCCAGGATCCACCACTGAGTAAGAAAAAGTGACGATAACACTACCTGCCTGCTAAGTGAATTTCCTGCCATAGGATAACATTGGTGATTCTATGTGAAAACATTTCTAAGTGTCAACTTTTAAAATACAATAATATTCCTTAAAAATCTCTACTGTAACCAAAACGCTTTTACTCAACTTTTTACAGGAGATGTCCAAGGACTGAATCTAGGATCCAGTCCTGTGGTTAGAAAAGTAATCCATAAAGTAACTAATTGCATTTAACTAGAAATTCACATTGAGTTCAATGGTGCATTGTGTTTGAAATTGTGTTGCCCATTGCAACAACTGTAACTACTGTTCTTAAAAGTCTATTGCCTATTTACAAAGTATTTAAACTAAAGTAATTCATTCTGAGAAAGTATATTTTGTAATGTAATGTATAATGTAATTAGTACATTTTTTAACAGTTTAAAAAATGTAGTTAATTAGTATAAAAAAATATATAACAATTAATATATTTAAAAATTGTCATTTACAAAACCTTTGAAATTCACTGAATAAAACATAGGTTTGAGACATGTTATAGTTAGGAATTAGCATTTAAAAAACCTTTGAAATTCACTGAAAAAACCATAGGTTTCATGCCTGATATAGTTAGGAATTAGCATTTAAAAAACCTTAGAAATTCACAGAAAAAAACATAGGTTTTAGGGGTGTTATAGTTAGCTGGACATTTCACTCGTACAAAACCATTGAAATTCCTCCGATATAGTTAGTTGTACTAACTACATCTCGCGGGCCTGCAATCCACTGCTGATAATGTCACATATTACATCATTCACGACATGGTCAGTTGCATCACTGATGACATCTCAAATGACATCACTGATGACATCACTGATGACATCACTGATGACATCATCCACGTGACAATCAGATACACCTCATCATACACTAGTATAACCTTTCATTACTCACTGTAAAATACAGAGTGCCATATTTGAATCCATTGACACACCAATACAAGTTTCTAAACACCCACTCAGTGATTCCTAGATCTATACACACGTCTAATCACTTACCTATAGATTCACTCATACATGCTGTCAATGATCAGTAGAACACTATCAAATATACTTATACACCTATATCGACATTACACACCAGGACACATCCTAATCACTTATGAAGTCATCCTACTCACTTATGCAAACAATGGATCATACTTACATTTACTTAGCAACACACTTATACAAACTCCACTTCATCGATTCATATAGATAGTAACTCATACTTAGGGCCTCATGTAGGAAGCCAAATACCGGTCGGTAACGGCCGAAATTCGTTAAATATCCCGTTACCGACCGGTATTTAGGCATTTGCTATGTAGGGGGCTGATTTCTGGATTCGGTATTTACCGAATCGGAAATGAAGAAATCGGTAAAATACCGATTCGGTAAATACCGAATCCAGAAATCAGATGTAGGGAGCACTCTAAAGAGTGAAAATTAGTATTAGAAATTCGTTATTTACCACCAAATACAGGTTGGTGATAAATAACGAATACCTTGCAAAAAGCAATATTTTGCAGATTTAAGAGTGACATGTGGCAGACATACATGCCCTTAGGGCCTGTATGTGCGCCACATGTGCACACATGCAAGATTCAGGGAATGGGGTCACATGATGTTAGCTAGCAAAAAAGCGCGAAGGAACACAGCTGAAAGTTTGTATTACGGATTGGAAGAAAGGAGGAACAGTATGTTAACTGAGCCCAGGAAGAAGGGTCAGAGTCATGATTGTGAACATTATTTGTAAGGTAAATATCTGGGTTATGGAGAAGGAGGGCAACTGAGGAGATAGAGTGAATGGGGAGAGCTTGTTAATAGAAGAGGGTGACTGTTTCTCGTATGTTAGAAGTTCGGAATACGAATGAGGAGGTTAGTTAAGGCGGTGAGTATAACAAGGAGGACTCACGAGTAAAACAATGTGCTTTTTTGGTGAAAAGAATGGTACGAAGTTTTGTATGTTTTAAAAACATTGTGGGCAGTCACAGTTATGGGTGGTACTGGGAGACTTATTGGGTAATAATTAGAAATATTTGTATCATGTATAAATTGAATATTATTTGGTTATTGAACTTGTTATATAAACCTGGTGTTTCTAATATCTAAACATCAACTACAAGTGTACTTAAACTGTTCATTATATTCGTTCTAGTAAACCCTGACGAAGAGCCGAGATGGCTTGAAATGCATTGGGTATTCATAAAGTGTGGCAACTCCATAATGTGACTGACGTGGATGTACCTCTGTATAAAGCCTGGATTGGCGTACAATTGGTATCTAAAGATGTTAATAAACACGACAATTTTGATCACACTGTCTCCGTTGCGATGATAAAAATAAGAGTACGGATTTAATATTGGACAACATAATTGCAGGATCATAACGAGATTAAACTGGAATACCGGGACTAATATATACATTGGATGGGTCAATTCCCTTCTCACGCTGTGCGACAGTGGGAGCGCAAGAGGAGTGCTCTTTTTTCTAATACACTTTTAGAAAGTTGGCATTTGCTTGCCTAACCATTTCAGCCCGCCTCTGCGCTGATGTGTATCTGCTGTCTGGTTTGTGTGAGTGACAGGGCTGGGGAATCCCAGAGGGGTAGGGCTAGGCAGCCGGTGGTGAATAGGAAGATTACACCAGGATGGGTGGGAGGAGTACACCTGGACTCTGAATAGGGCTGTGCTCTGCCACCACAATGCTGGCTCCACCTCCTGTGGAGCGTCTGATGTCTCTGCCCTGCACACTGAAAGCAGAGACCTGCATCATGTCAACAAAGTGCTCAGAAACCGGACCGAACTAGGCAAGGGCCCCCCTGGCCTGCAAGAACAAAAGAAATGTAGTATAAGTATAGGAGCCCTGCTCCTAAGAAATCAGATCCTGCTACAAGACGAACCTCTGCCTGAGGGGAAGGAACCGGGAAACCTGTAGGAGTACTGTCCCTGACCTGGGGGATTGGCCTGCAGTGGTTGCCTTGCTGCTGAAGGAGAGGAGAAAGATTGCTGACAAACTTTATTTCCACTTGTGCTGTTTAAGATCTCCAAGGGCTTGTGCTTGAGCTTGCCCCCTGAACGAAGTCCCAGGACCAGTGGACTACAAATCCCTCGAGAAACCGCTGCCGAGAACCGCCGTTCTCCCCGTGAAGCCGAGGCCGAGAGAAGTGTGAGCTGCCTAGATCGGCGCGTACACGGGAAAGACTGTGCCCAGCTGTCTGGCCCAAACAACGCAACTAAGGCCCCCTATGAGCCGTAGCTCACAACGTGAAGGAAGGACTTTGTGCCGCACCTCTATTGCCCCCTCTTCGCATCGTACTGCTCAGCGTGCCCCCCTACCCCTGTTGTGGGCAGGCTGCGGCGCATGGAGTGGTTGGTACGTCGCTCACCATCAGAGCGTACTGCCTGCTTTGCACCGCGCTGAAAGGAAAGGCGCCGATCTCAAGGTACGGCTCGTACGCCGCAACGAAGAGCCAGCGCGCCGTACCTCTGCACCATCCCCTCAAGCATCGTGACTGAGGCCCCTTACGAGCCATAGCTCGCACCGCAACAGGAGGACATCGCACCGTACAACGCGCTGGGATTCAACGCATCGTCCGTGACGAACTTTCAAAGATAAGGTACTGTGCCCGCTTCGCACCGTAAGGTGTATGCTCCGCACCGGAGCGCCTGCAGCATTTGTGAGCCCCGCTCGTGAGCACCGCAGGGTGTACGCATCGTCCGGAGCGTCTGCAACGCTTGTGAGCCGCTCGTAAGCATCTTTCCAGCCCCGTACGAACCGTACGAAGAGAGCGGAGCGCACAGAACTATTTAAAATACGCTTGAAACCAAAACTGCTTGATGCCAATAAGTATTGTGGGCCCGTTTAACGTTATTGTACTAAGTCCTATTATATAAAGATAACTATTTTTTGATAAACACAGTGTGGAGTCCATTTGTGAGGGTCTCATAGAATTACTGTATGTGGTCACAAATGCTCAACCATTGCGCCCTGAGATAAGCCTTGTCTGCTCGTGCCAAGCTACCTAGAGGGTGAGCAGGGGTTATTGTTGAAGTGTAACCCCTTACCCTGACTAGAAGAGAGGATCCCTGCTTGGCACAAGTCCCTACCTGTGTCAGCCAGAGAACCCCAATTCTAACAGTCACCCATACAAATACTCAGTTAACTAATCAATAACTAATATAGACTTTCACATAGCTAGTAACCAACTGGAGTTTACACAACAACTGACAAAGTGATACAGATATTCACACAGTTTAGTCCCTATCCAATATATTAAGTGAGACACTATAAATTAGTCAAGTAAAGTCTATCACACTGCTACTAAATCCTCCATCCAGATATTTATATTTATATATCCACTCATTCTTCAATGCAAATAGCTATTATAATACATATTTAAATAACGAACCACACCACATTCACTGGATGATGTCATCAGTGATGTCATTTGAGATGTCATCAGTGATGTCACTGACCATGTCATGAATGATGTAATATGTGACATCATCAGCAGTGGATTGCGGGCGCGTGAGATGTAGTTAGTACAACTAACTATATCAGAGGAATTTCAATGGTTTTGTTCTAGTGAAATGTCCAGCTAACTATAACACCCCTAAAACCTATGTTTTTTTTCTGTGAATTTCAAAGGTTTTTTAAATGCTAATTCCTATCTATATCAGGCATGAAACCTATGGTTTTTTCAGTGAATTTCAAAGGTTTTTTAAATGCTAATTCCTAACTATATCGGGCCTGAAACCTATGGTTTTTTCAGTGAAAATATATATACATATATATATTCACTGAAAAAAACCATAGGTTTCAAGGGCGTTATAGTTAGCTGAACTTTTCACTCGTACAAAACCATTGAAATTCCCCCGTTATAGCTAGTTCAGCTAACTATAACTCGTGCGCCCGCAATGCACTGCTGATGACGTCACATATTACCTCACTCATGACATGGTCAGTGACATCACTCATGACATCACTGCTGACATCTCAAATGACATCACTGATGACATCACTGATGACATCATCCAGTGAATGTGTGTTTTTCTGAAAATTACATATGTTTTATATATGTATATCTCAAGGTCGATGGAAGAATAAATGGGTATATAAGTGTCTAAATGGATGATTTGTTTTTGAAAAATTGATTGTGTAACTGACTGATTAAGTGTATCATAGTGAATACATGGCTTAGTGAGTAATGTTTAAATATGTAAATATCTGTATCAGTCTCTCAATTTGTGTATAAGTGGCTGCATGGGTTGGTGAGTAGCTACATGGGTGTCTATATAGGTTATTAGTTGTTTTTTTGAGTATCAGTCTGAGTGTCTGCATGGTTCGGTGGGGGGTATTACGTAGTGCATAGGTGCATGAATGAGTGACTCACTGTTTGTATGTGTTGAACACAGCATGTGTGCAGGACTGTATGGGTGGATGAGTGTGTGTATGGGTGTGTTAGTGAGTGAATGACTGTCTCAATAGTGTCTTTATGAGTAACTACATATATTTTAAACTAGTATATGTGACTATTGGTGTATATATGTGAGTATATGTGAGAGTGAGAGATTGAAAGAGTTCCTGTATGAATAAGTATGTGTTTCTATAAGTGATTGTTTAAAAGACTAAGTATGTGTAAGTTTCCGTAGAAGTAAGTGTGGTGGTGTGTGTATAACTGTATATGCAAGTAAATGTATGTTTGATTCTTTATTAGCATGAGTGACTATGTGTGTGAGTAACTCTATGGATGAGTGGCATTGTGTAACAGGATGTATAGGTGTATGAGTACATATGATGAGTGAGTACATGTATGAGTGACTGTATAGGACTGTTGTTGAATGAGTGGATGTGTATGCGGATCTTAGAATTACTGAAGAGGTTGTTGTAACTGGTATTGGTATGTCCATTGTTTTGAAAATTTTAGTCTCTATTTTTGAATGTGTGTATCAAAGGTTATATTAGGGTGAGAGGAGGTCTGCCACTCTATCACAAGGATAATGTCATCAGTGATGTCATCAGTGATGTCATTTGAGATGTCATCAGTGATGTCATGAGTGATGTCTCTGACCATGTCATGAGTGATGTAATATGTGACGTCATCAGCAGTGCATTGCGGGCGCGTGAGTTATAGTTAGCTGAACTAACTATAACAGGGGAATTTCAATGGTTTTGTACAAGTGAAAAGTCCAGCTAACTATAACACCCCTGAAACCTATGTTTTTTTCAGTGAATTTCTGAGGTTTTTTAAATACTAATTCCTAACTATAACGTGCCTGAAACCTATGGTTTTTTCTGTGAATTTCAAAGGTTTTTTAAATGCTAATTTCTAACTATGCCTACAGAGATAGGACATGTGAAGAAAGAAGAAAAAATGCACAGAAAGAAACAAAAGAAGTGCAGAAAGAAGCAACAGAAGTCCTCAGATACGAAGATAAGTGCAGGAAGAAGGATAACGTGCAGAAAGAACAAAAAGAAGAGCAGAAAGAAGCCTTGTTGCAAAATCATCCTGTACCCTCAACTTTTTCAGACGGAAACTGGTGGTAACTGAGTCTGACTAACCAGTCCTAGAGCCAGTGCTATGTTAAAAGACACTTAGAATACAGTGAAAACACCTACATACACTAGGGAACATTATGCGTTGGGGTCCCCCTGTGATTAGCATGACCTCCTCTGTAAGCCCCTAGTATATAATAGGGCATGGGGATTAAAACTACCTCTTAAAACAGGCCACAGGGCGTTTTTGCACACGTTAACTCAGGCCCCGTCCCCTCCCTTCACCACTGTGTAAACACGCCCTGTGTACATTTTTAGTTGGGAGATTAAGTTCATTTGAATCCTGAGGGTCCCTAGGGTCCAACTAGCCCACTAGGTACCTCCAGTAACTGCCACAGAGCTGCGTTGAAGAGAGGTGTAAAAAGTGGCACAGCCTGGACCACCTCTCTGCAATGCAGCTCAGTGGCGCTTACTGGAAGCACTTGGTGGGCTAGTTCGCCCCCAGGGACCCTCAGTATTGAAGGGAAATTATATCTCCAATTTAAAACGTGCCATAGTGCGTGTTTGCACACGTCACCTCAGGCCCCGTCCCCTCCCTTCACCACTGTGTAAACGCGCCCTGTGGCTGTTCTAAGTTGAGAGATTAAGTCCCCTTGAATCCTAAGGGTCCCTAGGATCAAACTAGATCACTAGGTACCTCCAGTAAGCGCCACAGAGCTGCGTTGCAGAGAGGTGTAAAAAGGGGCTTGGCCTCAGAACACCTGTCTGCAGCGCAGCTCCCTGGCGCATACTGGAGATGCCTGTTGGGGGCTCGTTTTCAGAGTGCTGCACGGAGGGGGCATGGCCTCCGGCACGATGCCAGTCTTTTATTTATTTTAATTTTTTAAGAAGGGGGGCTGTGTGGTTCCCCTTCTTATTCTAATTTATTGGCCCTGATGACACCATCCCCCAGGGCCTGTCTCCTAATTATATTTTTTTGACCCCAATCCCCAGGGCCGCCACTGTTTTTTTATTATTTTTAAAAAATATATATTTATAGACACACCTAGGACATGCTGGACAAACCGTACGTACCTATCACCATGACGATTTGCGTGATATTCATTAAAAGGCGACTATGCATGCAATGAATCCACGTGGAATGTATTTACACCACTAGTGAAGCTCTGACATGTCTGATGCCCTACCATGCCTCATCCCGGTAGACACCCTTGTCGTTTATTTATACAAACATGGGTAGCAATTGACGGGCATATTTAATACACATGCACACCAAGCCTTCAAAGGGGATTCGACAAAAATTCGACCAAAACTATGCAAGAAAACCCCCTCACGGTTAATAAAACACACATCCACAGCCGGATGTGTAATACTTTTTATTTTACTCTCTGCAAAGGGGACGAACATCACTTGAGAGTCACAGCGCGCTCCTGACAGAGCCCAATGCTGTGTTACACCCACCATTGCCTGCCGAGTGCCACACACCTCTGTGTTGTATTCCACCAGCTAGTGTATATGCTATGACACTCTCTAGCCCATGTGCACTGTAACACCACCCCGTGAATATGTCATGCCACACTTGTCTTCGCACGGGTTATATTGCCCCATCTAACATGCCTTCCTCGATGCCTATATTATAACGCACAGTGCTATGCCATACATATTACAATCTGGGATCCATATCTTTGTCACAGTGCATATGCAACGTTACACTCCCCAGCACATATTTTATATTACAACTTTAGAGACTAGTTAGGTTACACAACACTGCCCTGTGCATATTACACTCCAAGGCGCATATCGCAAAGCACGCGCTAGTGCCTGTGCTATCTCGCGCTCTCCAATGAATCTGTCATTGCGCACAATGTATTGCATATTATATTTCACTCCCGGTTCATCTTATATCACACTTTTTGGTGCATAGTTTATACCATACACTATATCTAGTTTTCATTTTCAATCGTGCTCTCAGGACTATGTTCTATATAACACTGTGTTCACCTACCCTTTTCACGGGCATTACATTTTGCGATAGGGGGTGGAGGGTCAGGGGGTGTTTCTGCCAAGTGAGCCCAGAGTCACAGTCACAAACGTCCTCTTCTTCCTGAATAAAAGTGAGATTATGCTGCATACTTGTTCATACGTGGAGAAGTGTGGCTCAGGGGTTAGAGGCGGCAGACCCGGAAGCTGAGATCGGTCCTGGACCAGGGTTCAATTCCCCGCCTCGGTGGGTCTTGGGCTAAAAATTCCACAGACTCGATAATTCTCGCCCCGGTGCCTCCTCGACTCACGGGTTCACACTCTGCGACTCTGGGCAATAGCTTGCTTAATCTCCACAACGGCCCCTCGCTGCGGGATGCCTGACTTTCACCTTGTGGATACCCTGCTATCTCACAGGGGAATACCAGGACGGGTTCCCTAAGCAAGCGCCGGGAAACCCACTGCGGGTAGCTGTGCGCTATATAAGCTCAACTACATTTACATTTTTTAAGTAGTTCGCACAGACACAATGTTTTAAAAACAATAAAGTTCCTAATACCCGCCTTCTCTGAACAGTTAGCTTGCTGCCCCATCCCCCTCCTCCCTATCCTCTGTTGTGTGAATCCATGGACTAGCCTCCTCCCTCCTGCCATGCATGGTCTGATGTGCTGCCACTGCCCTCAATTTAGTATGATGTACCAGTCCACTCCTCCTGCCCTCCATTGCCCAATTCTATGCCCCATCATTGACCTGCTGCTTAAACTCTGTGCTTAGCTTGCTGCCCCTATTCTCCTTCCCCCTGCCCTCCGATGTCTTTGTGCATGCCCCTGCGCCATCCTTTTTGCCCACCATGTCCAATGGACCTGCCACTCCTATCTACTCTGAGTGTTATGTTGAGCTGCCACTCCCCTCCCACCTGCCTAGCATTGTCAGATGACTGTACCCTGTCCCTGCCACCTCCACCCTGCCTGTCCACATGCCATGCCCCTATCCTCTTCCTCCTGTCCTACATGGTCCATTGTACTGCCACACCCTTCTGCCCTCCCTGGTCTGTTGTGCTGCAACTGCTCCTCCTGCCTGCCCCGTGTGGTCTGTTGTGAGGTCCCTTCCCCTGAACTTTCTTGTCTGTGCACAGGTCCTGACCCTCCCTTCTATCCTCCATCGTCCTTTGTGCATGCCCCTGCACCCTCCTTCTTGCCCTTCATAGCCATTGTGCTGCCACTAACCCTCCCACTTGCCATGCATGGTCTTCTGTGCTGCCATGGCCCCTCCCACCTTCCCTGTGTGGTCTGTTAGCTGCCCCTGACCCCCTCCCACCTTCCCTCCATGGTCTGTGTGTATGCCATCACAGTCTCACTGTTGCTCTTCATGGTGTGTCTTGCTTCTAGTGCCCATCCTGCCTGACCTCCATGGCTATCTTGCTGCTCCTGCCCTGCCCCCTTGCCCCCAGCCCTCTGTTTACATGTGCAGACCCCTACTCCCTCCCTCCTGGCTTGTCTGTTCCATTGTAATGCCCCTGATACATCCCTCCTGCCCTTTATGGTCTGTTATGCTGCAGCTTTCTCTCCTGTCTGTCCATTATGGTCAGCTAGCTACCATTGCCTCTTGCCCCTCTGTTCTCTGTTGTCCATGTGCATGGTCCTGTCCCCTCCCTCTTGCTTTCTATGGATTGTTGTGCTGCATTCCCGTCCTGCATGCCCTGTGTGGTGTATTGTGCTGCTGCAAACCCTGATGCCTGCCCTGCAGGGTCAGTTTGGTGCACCTCTTCATGTCCCTCCTGTCCTCTGTTATCCAAGTCCATGTCCATGTCCCTATCCCATTTCCTTCCACGGTCCAATGTACCATACTTGCGAACATTTTGAACTTGGTAAGAGGGAGATTTTGAAAAAAAACTGGGGTATTGATTTTCCCCTTTGAGTTACATTGAAAAAGAGGATATTGTAGACAGGAGACAGATCAAATAAAGCCCATTTGAGCTTAAAAACATTGGACGTTTCCTGGCTGAATCGGGTCTGTTGGCATGTATGGTTGTACTACCATTGCCTCTTCCTTCTGCCCACAATGGTCTATTACATTGCCACAGCCTTGAAGGAGGGTAGATTTTGTATCACAGGGGGCCCCTGGCCCGTTCTGTCCACACCTGAAGTATGAGACCCTTGTCCTTGCCCTGCCAGCCGCATTTGTAGGCCGTATTAAATTGACCAGCGTGTCCTGTGTTGCTATATAATTATCCTGAGACATCATTACCACTCAGCCAGCATAAAACCCCTGTGTAGGCCCTTCTGTTCAATATGTAGGCCTCTTTGTTAAATTGACCATAGCTCTGCAATTTTAGTGTATAGCAGTCTGAAGGCAGGTCTGCGAGGGCTTCTGCTCCAAACTAGTAGCCCCTACCCTACCCGAGTGCTCCGTGCTCGGTATCAAAGTTCAACATCCCCCTGAAGCTGTCGACATACAGTAGGCTGCATCCTGGACTGGTACTTGCTTCCTGGGCAGGCTTCCCACTTTTAAGTAAGTGGCAACCGCAGAGCGTCAAGTTAGGAGAACTGAGGAGATTTTATACATGAATATATTGAATTCCCGTACAATACCCATTATTTTCTGCTTGCTCTATGGAACTTACGATAAGCGATTGGCCTGAGAGACTGACCTTTTCACCCAGTCCATTGTCAGCATTAAGTGGGTAAATGACGAAATGTCTGGTAAAATCTGCAGACGAAGCTTTTGGGTAGCATACGTAGGTAGATGTAGCGTGCAAAAGAGCCCACAAAATGATATAAAAAGGGAGCACCCACAGAGATCGACGGACTACCTCGCCGTCTGTATGTAGGTTAACAGGCTGTGCAGGTTTTCCCCAAGAGCTGGGAGCTCTTGTCTTCCTTTGCTTAAAATTTCTTGCTCTGCTTTGCTTGAAGTATCTTATTCTATTTTACCTATATGAAATGTCATGTTATGTTTAACCATTGTTCTCTTTACTTTTGCATTTAAAAGATTTTGTATTGTAATTGCAGGAATGCTTGCTCTAAGAGTAAACGTGAGTGTTCCTAGGTAACATTTTCCTTGGTGTAACTTGTTTCTCATGATGCATTTATAGATGTGTTTTCTCTCTCTCTCTGTCAGTACATTAATTGAGATACAGAGAATATCATGACAGCTGTATGATTATCTGGATTCTGTATTTTGTACTTTATGTCTCTATTCTGCGGTTTCTTTGAAGTTGCATCTTCTCATTAAACTGCCATTGTATTCTGCCTCCAATTCCATGTCTCATATGTCTGTTTTCTTTATTTTTGGAGCAAGCGTTCCTAGGCACCCCGGCTCAAATTAAGGTGCCCCTTTTGTCCCTGACACACTCTCCTGCTCAGTTCTGTGGTGGCTCCCGGGGCTCTGGGGACCGCCCCTAGCTTCCTTGACCCGTAATAGATCTTCCCTCCAACAGCCTCTCTTGCAAGTCCTGTATTGTTGGTTTGTTGCCCCTGCCCCCCTTTCCACTGCCCTCCATAGTCTGTTGTGCTTCCACGGCCCTTCCTGCCTGCTCAGTGTGGTTAAATTGTTGCCTTTGCACCCTTCTACCTGCCTTCAATTTTCAGAGTCCGTGCCCCTGGCCTCTGCCTCTCAACAGTATCCTAATGAACAACTAGATTGCTAACATTCTATATTTATTACAAAAGTGTGGAACGCCTGACATCATCTTGATGTAATCAAAACTGTAATACCTAGAGCATTTCCTTTAGAAATTACATATATGAGAGGGTCTTATTGGCATCAACGTTATGGTTAGTGCTCTAAAAGACTAAATTAAGGACATATTTTCTGAGTTTTCAAATAGCGACAAAGCACTTTTAAATTATTTGTTATCTTTATGTTTTTTTATCCAGTTGACCACTTGATTAAATGTTGCACTTAGGGGAGAGGATGTGGTGTTACTTCCAGAACTGCAGACTTTGCAACTGGGGAACCAGGTTGAAGTTTCTGCTTCGGCTCGACATTCTGTGATTCTGGTCAAATCACTTAGTCTCCCCATGTCTACAACCAAAATGAATTTGTTCTTGTGTGATGTAACCAATTCTCATGTAAAGCACTCCAATACCTGACAAGTCTGCACTATATGACACTGCAAAAACACAAAATAATAAGTGTTTTGCACACTTCTGTCATTGGGCTATATTTGGGCTACATCTGGGTGATTTTGGGCTACATTTGGGCTCTTTTGTCTCCGGTGGCCATCTTGGGAGATTTATTTGTTATGAAGTTTCCTAATTTCCTCATGTACTGCAGTCTCCTCAGTAGGAAATACTTTCAGTTTTTTACTTTGATTCCATCAAGAAGGCATTCAGATATGTCACACATTTGCCATAAATTCAGAATGTTAGCACTCTTTTTGCTCATTAGATCACTGTAGTAAAGCTACTGCTCACCAGGGAAAACTGCTGCTGGTATTGAAAGTGCATGTTTCAGTCTGCATGTCAGAATTTTTTAATGAAATAGAAGAGGATTTGAGAAGTCACTCAAAATGTGCCCTAATTTTTCTTTCTGCAGCACTAATCATACTTTTTATGGAAAAATGAACCCCCTCATTTTGTTCCTTTTTAAATTAAATGTTTTAAGAGTTACCACTTTAATCCAAGCAAGATGGCTTCAGGTGTGCCATACGTTTATCATAAGTAGGACTGTTAGCGCTCTAGTAGTTCTTTGGAACACTCTGGGAAGCTGCAGTAGAACACAAAGGAATCAATTGACAGTCTCTGCCCTTGTTGGATGTACATGTTTTACTGAGAATGTCAGACTTCATTCTCACATGACTGAGAAAGATAATGTGAATTTACAGAAAATAAGCTCTCAGTTTAGCTTATAGATCACCTTCCAAACCTCTGTGGTAAAAGCATGAGAAAATATTTTTCTCTCAATCATGATATCCCAGCAGAAGGATTTTTCACATGGTGAAATCACCTTAGAACATACCACAATTCCTAAAATGAGTATGGTACCATCAACAAATGATTTATAATGTAACTAAAGTCTTAAAACCTTCTATTAACTGCAATGCTTTTTAATGAGGTGCTATCATGTATATTGGTCCCAAGATGGCTGCCAACACTTCTTGGATGAAGTGCTGACAGCCAATCAGATCTCAGGATGAGATGTGTGGTTAGGCTCCGCCTACATATATATATGGTTTTAAATGCTATTTTATCAGGAAATACTGAACAGATTTACACCGGACCTGCAAAAGGCACTTCCTTGACCTTATGGCTACCTCTCTGCCAAATTTCAAGTAATTCTGTTCAGCCGTTCGGGCTGTAGCTGTGTCTAAAGGTCCTATGGAAAAATGCATGGGGAAAACGCGTTTTGGGACCCCCCTTTTTTCTCGGCCCCTGCTTGACGAATCACCCCGAGACTTTCAGGGTAGGAGCTGAACGGAGCGCCCCATAAGTTTTGAAAATTACGTGAGGATTCGTCAACCGGCGCCAAAGTTATTCAAAATAGAATTTTGAGATTTCCTATGGAAACTAGGTTGTAACTATAACTATCTACTGGCGACCGCCAGTAGATAATATATATATGCATTAGTATTTGTTTTTCAATATATTAATGTTATATGCTAAAATATTTTAGAATCACAATTTTATACTATGTATATTAATGAAAATCGCGCTTTCTGTCTATTTTTTAATGATATCAGTGTCTACGATATTTTTGTTAGGATAATTTTGAACATACCCTTTATAAGTATAGGTAGACAATATTTTTGTCATCGATAGTTTTGCCTCGATATTTGTTGTTCCGATACTATATCAGACATCCAACGGTACTGTTGCTCTTTCTCCCCTGACCGCAAATCGCAATTGTTGATAGTGCGTGATGCCACTGCGGGCAGGAGAGAGACAGCAAAATTCAATGACCAGAGTGTGTGGAGAGGAGGTAAAGAAGCCGCCCTAATATAAACTCACAAGAACAACGGCAAATAGTCACCTAATCACGACCAGGCAGTGTTGCCAGATTTTTAGACCCGTCCCAAGCCCAAAGCCGCTCAAATAGAAGCCCAAAATAAGCCCAATCAGACCAGTTCCAGCCCAAAAACCAGCCCAAATTAGCAAGCCTCCAATTATGCACAAATTGTCATCAGAAACAATTTTAACGACAAATATACATTCTATTCAATATACAGATGGTGGGAGGGTGTTAATTGGGCACCTGCCTTAATGCTATTAATTTTTAAGACCAGTTCTCACTGCGACTTCTAAGAGCCCCTGCAGCTCCACTCTGCCTATTGCTTAAAGATTCAGCCCCCCTCCCCCCGAAATCAGCTCCAGTTCGAGCGGCAAACAGTGTGCGTCAGTGCACGCCTTGGCATCAGCAACGTGGTGAAGCACGGAGTGTCAGATCCATGCCAGGACGGTGGTAAACAGACGCACGCGGTGCTGCCAGCAGGTGCGTGCGAGGTTGGGTGGCCCCTGCACGACCGTTTTCGAAGCTGGGCTGGCCTACGAACAACCGATGTGGTCAGTTTTGGTTTGGGTGTTAAAACACTCTTTACCTACGTCAACTTCCTGGCATCTATCAATATTTATCACTTCCTACAAATAGGGTGACCAACAGGCATGGGTGCAAATTCAGGACGGAGAGTGTAAAAATTCAGGACAAAGGGTCAAAATTCAGGACAAAAATTCAGGACGGGAGGTCAAAATTCAGGACAAAACTTCGGGACAAAAGGTACGTTTTACAGACACATCAAAGGTGGTCGCGTAATAGTGTATAAGTAATTCCATCTGTAGGACTTGGCCCTTTTTCCCTCATTTGTTTTCGTTTTTTTAGTGTTGATGCAGATTCAGGGAGCCATTTTATCTACCCCTGGAACTTCTGTCTGAGGGCCTGGAGCACAAAATGGTGGCCACCTGTGACATCATCAGAACCCACTGGAACCTACTAGAACCTTCTGCAACATTCTGGAGCCCTGTGACAGTTGGTGGCGGTTTAGAATGTTGGGAAGCTAAGACAGAGGGTTGGCAGTTGGAACTGGCAGTTGGCACCTGACTGGTGAAGAGAGAGCAGCAGAAACCTGAAGGAGGAAGGAGTGAAGCAGCAGGGGTGGAAACTTGTGCCTGGAGTGGGGTCCATAAACCCACCCTTGATACTAGTCCCTACTGACGGAGCCCAGCCTGGAGCCCTGTGTGGGAAGAAGCAAGAAAAACCATCTTAAGGACCTGGACAGCAGGAACAGGCCTTAGAATCCAAGAACAGCAAGATCCTGACCTGGATACTGGTTTCCCTGGAGTCCGACGTCGAGTAGCCTGAGACCTGGAGCCCGAGGTGGAGAAGCGGCGCTGACTGGAAAAAGCAGACGTCGTACCCGGAGCCGCCGGAGGTCGAGAGAGGGCGCCGACGGAGGTCGTGGAGAGTACCAGAGGTCGAGGAGGAAGTCACCCGAGGTCGAGTGAGCGGCGTCGTCGGAGGAGTGAAGTCCGCCCTCCGGAGTCGCCGGAGACCAAGGTGAAGCGTGCCGGAGGTCGGGAGTGGAGATCGCACTCCGGAGTCGCCGGAACCTGAGGAGAATCGTGCCGGAGGTCGGGAGTGGAGGCCGCACTCCGGAGTCGCCGGAAACCTGAGGAGAGGAGCACCGGAGGTCGGGAGTGGGGATCGCACTCCGGAGCCGCCGGAAGTCGACATCGAGCCAAGGCCGGCCGACGTCATCGAACCTGAGGTCGCCATCGGACCGGAGCCGCCCGAAGTCGACATCGAGCCAAGACTGCCCGACGTCATCGAACCGGAGGTCGAGATCGAGCCGAGGCCGCCGACATCGAACCGGAACCGCCTACCGGCGTCGTCAAGAACTGACATTGCGCCGAGGCCGCCGACATCGAACCGGAACCGCCTCCCGGCGTCGACACGACTCCAGCGGCGTCGGAGCTTCAGAAAAAGGGCAGTAAGTGGAATAGAGGGCGCCTAAGGCCCTGTGGAATCCTGAGAGACTACTCTAGGGAATAGAGAGGTGCTGGAACCAGCTTGACTGTGCCAGGGGTGAGCTGGGACTAATACAGAGGGGTTGTGTAGAGTGGGAGAGCCAGATCCCTAGAATCCCCCCCTTGATCTACCTCAGTTTAGGCCTCAGCCTTGTCCAAGCCAGGGAGTAGACACCCTCAAGCCATCCACCTAACCACAAGCTGTGCCTGGGCCAAATCAGCCCATAGTAATCTCAAATGTGATCTGATTCTATAAGTGCCACTGTCAGCTTTTAATTATTTATTGAGAGCAATGTATTTATTGTATTTAACCTATTTATTGCTTCACTGTATTTATTGTTCCACAGTATTAATTGTCACACAATATTTATTGGTTTGCAGTATTTATTGCCTCAGAATATTTAATTGCCTGTATGTATTGCACTTATATTTATTCCTTAATTATTTATGATCACCCCTATTTAAAAAGCCTTGTATATTGTGATTGTGTTATTATTTTTCTAATCAGCAACTAAGAGAAAAAGAAGATAAAGAGAGATATTTTCATAATTTTTACGGTGTAGAGTCGTTTTTGGAACGGATGCACGCATGGTTATTGTATGGGTATGACGTATGCTTAGCACGGTGCCTGATTCCTGACCCCTCGAGCCAAGCTACCACAGCGTGTCCGGAAGAACACATGACCACCCTTCTGGTGTGGGAGTGTGTATTTCTAACACCATCTATATTCAAACATTCATCCATTTGAAAACGTACGTATCATTCCATCCATCATTTCACTCATCCATCCCTCCATCCACACTTTCACTCATCCATTCATCCACCCTTTCACCCAATCCATCCGTACACTCATCCATCCACTCTTCCACCCAACCTTAAACTCATCCATCCAGCCATTTATACACTCACCCATCCAGCCATCCTTTCACTTACTCATCCATCCACCCAGTTACTCATTCTACCACCCAGTCCCCTTTTCAGTTATCCATTCATCCTCCCTTTCTCTCTTCATTGACCCTTTCACTTAGCCATCCTTCCTTTCTTCGATCCACCCATACTTCAACTCATCCACTCATGAATCCATCCATTGACCCTATCACTCATCCATCCACTCATTCACTCACCTATCAGCCACCCTTTCACTCATCCATCCATCATTTTGCTCATTATCCATCTATTCACCCTTCCATTAATCCATTCACCCTTTCACTAATCCATCCAGCCATCCACCCCTTCCTTCACCTATTCACTCGCCCACCTTTTCCTCTTAATTATGAACTGAGCCTTTGTCTGCAGAGTTGCAGACAGAAGAGGCCCATCAAGAATTTCGCCCTTGCTGTCTTCCTAAAGCAAGGGGTGGGGTGGGGGAGGGTTCACTATGCACCTGCACATAGGCAATCTGAAAAAGTGGAAGTCATGAGTCATGCATGATGCACAGTGCCAGGACATGAGGTGATTGTGACATGGTGTTTCCAGGGCTTTAAGTGGGATGAAAAAACTGGGGGTCTCTCCAAGGGGCGTGTCTGATGTAATTAATGGTGTTGCTTAAAACAACTAAGCTAAAAATCTGTGCTTAGCATTGTGTATCGCTGGACTGGTATTTTGCCTCTTCTGTCATTGCATCCAGATATATATCACAAGTAACGTTACACCTAAAACAAGCCAGAACCATTTGCTTTGTTAATGGTTGTTAGTTTCATAAAATAAAAATGCAGCAACCATGGCTTAATTGAATATAATATTGAAACTGCACTTTTCTAAAATGATGAGACGGAAAGAATTCCCTGCCCCAATCTCCACCCTGTCTATTGCTTAAAGACTCGGCACCCACCCCCGCCCCCATTTGGCTCTAGTTGCGCCTCTAACTCACTCACCTGAGGTCGGGGCGAACGTCGAACCGGACTCAGCAACTGCGGGCGCCGCCGGGCGGCCTGCTGCTGTGCTGTGTGACTCCAGGCTGTGCTGTCGACTGGTGGTGGGCTCACTGGGTTGGCACCACCCGCCGCCGCCTGTGGCCTGGGTGACCACCAGTGGACCACAGTGGGCGGCAGCAGCAGGGACACCACGTGCGTCCGACTCCAGTCCACTCCTACTCCTCATGAATCCATGATGCGTGAAGATGCGTCAACTCCTGGCGCGAGCCGAAAGTAAGAGCTCAGGTCACACACATGTGTAAACACCTATGAAGTATATTACAGCGCGCAGTCTACACAACGTATGCTTTTCACTCTCCTCAACGAGGAGATGTGCTTTGTGTGCGTTTTATGGTCACTCAGCGACAATGGCTACTTTATCATTCTGGAACATGCGCTGTCCACATTCCCCTGCACGCCAGTGGTCCTTAAGGCCTACGTTTTTGGGAGCATGAAAAGGATCGCCATTGGCAACCACAGTGCCGCATTCAGACCCACTTCAATGCAGAGCTGAAAAGAAGCGGCTCTCGCGGCGTCTGCATGTAGATATATCTCCTCTGATCTGAAGGGCTCCGCGGAACTTCTCTCACCCTCGCAGCCAATAAATCAGCACACGGCGTCGGCTCGCATTCTCCGAGCCCTGTGCCCTCGCAATAAAGTCTCGGAGAGGAAATTATTTTAAGTGAGGAATGGATCATGGTCCTCAGGCTGAGATCACGCTGCACGCACCGTGACGCACGCACGCAGGGGCTGGCCAAAAAATGATTCCCAGGACCGTCATTGGTAGCGTTTTCGCGCGCTACTGGATTGACGGCCCTGGGGGACCCCCACATTGGCCCGCGCACTCACGCGACGGACTCCTCGTGGTTGGCGCCCGCCCAGGCCACAAAATTGCGCACAACCATCCAAAACTAGCCCAAAAAGTAGCTCCCCGCCAGGCATGGTTTTTTCCCGCACAACTGGGAAAAAAGTCTCCCAATTGTGCGGGAAATAGCCCAATCTGGCAACATTGATCACGACGCTAATGAAGTGAGGAAAGAAATCCCTTCGCTGCCATGAGCAGCAAAGAAAGAGGACTAGCGGAGCGTAACACTGTGCGATACACTGGTATAGACATTATTATTGGTTGGATTAGTCACGTGGTATGGCTTCACATGGGTGATATGGGAGTTGTAGTTTTTCTTATTCTTAAGTAAAGAACTTTAAGGATAATCGAGTCTCCGCTCCTGACATATAATTCATGCTAGCACTGGGTGGAGTGCAGTAGTGAAAGTCGGATCGGTGGTTTTAATCAGCTGCTCACCATTTCACTCACAGAGTTGTGCCCAAACTCAGGAGATTGCAGTAGTGAAAGACGCATCAGTGGCTTCAAAGCACAGCTCATTTTTTCACCAAAAGTCGTACTCTCACTGAGGAGAGGACAGTAGTGGAAGACGGATCGGTGGCTTCAAAGCATAGCTCGTTCTTCCACCAAGAGTCGTACCCGCACAGGGAGAGGACAGTAGTGAAAGAGGGATCGGTTGCTTCAAAGCACAGCTCATTCTTTCACCAAGAGTTGTATCCGCACTGAGGAGAGGTGTAGGAGAGTAGGATCTGCTTCACATGGGTACCCTCACTTTTGCTGGTGTTTCACTGTTTTTCGACTTTAGTCTGGCTGGGGCCCTGCTAATCAGGACCCCAGCCTAGCTGCTTCCTCTCTAAAATGGTTTCCATGTACATTAGGTACATTTCTTATTGGATTCTGGAGTGCCTTATAAGCCCCTAGTATATGGTATACTATGTACCTAGGGCATAGGTACCTCAGAGGCCTACCAGGGGCTGAAGCATGTAGTATGCCACCCCTGGGAAGCACTCCAAAATGGCACCACAGTTCTGCTACTGCAGCCTGGGTAAGGGTATGCTTGCACCCCTTACAGTGGTATAGGCTACCTATATCACTACCATTGCACACACATATAAAACCTATAAGTCACTCCTATGGCAGGCCTTGACAATCCTGAAGGCAGAGTGCTTGATTTTTATGTGAGAGGGTGCCCCTGCATGAGCAGAGCCCCTCTGCAGTGTTCGGAGCTCTGTTTGTGGTGCAGCCTGACCATATACTCTTAAGTGCATTATAACCTTGCGGTAAATGCTAACTTAGGGATGGATGCACGGAAACACGTCGTGTTTGGTGTCAAACACTTTGGAATACTACCCGCCCGCCAGTCCTGGCAGCGGGGGAAGCATTCCACCCTTCTAGAGGGAGAGACATGTTCACACTGGCTAAACCCGGTTAAAGCTTTCCAAAGCCCTGGCATCACAAAATGGATGCCACTGCCAAAGACACGGGTCTGGCCTCCTGCTGCTGACCGAAACTCCAGCAGGGGAGGCCTGGACAATAGGTTTCCTGTTGAAGAGAGGTGTAACCACCTCCCCAGACAGGCAGATGTGTACTGGGGTTGGGCGGGAGCACTCTCTGGTGCTTTGAAGTCCTGCACTGGGGGCACACTTGGTGTCCCTGTGCATAGCCCAGTTCAAACCGGTTGCAGGGGCTACCTTCCCCTGCTCTGGCCCGAAACTGGACAAAGGAAATGGATGCTTAGAAGACTGAAGAAATCTCCCTTGGGGTCAAGGAGTGTCTCCCCTGCTTGGCAGGCACCAAAGAAGCAACTGACCGGTCTGCATCGCTGAAGCTCCCGCCGGACGGCGAAGTCTTTGCATCACCAGAGGTGGATTTCCAGACTTCCCTGCGGCTACCCTGATTCCACAGCCAAGCTGAGGCCCGTGGAACCATGACCCCTGGACACCATGAACTTTTGCAGCAACACTATCTTCCTGGTCCTCCTCGAAGTTGTGCTTTGGGCTCCGAGTAGCCCGAGCCTTAAGCACTTTCTGCACTGAAGATAGTTGGCCTCCACTCCACCCGTGGGCCAGCAAACTACTTAGTTTGTGTCCATCAGTAGTGCGTTTCAACTCCACCCGTGAAGACTGGGTGAGTCAATAACCTCCACCTGGCAACCGCTCAGGAAGGGAACACCGCTCTCTCCTCCGGCTTCAGGCTCTGATTTCCCTCGGTTCCCCGACGGAGAGAGCGGTGTTCCCTTCCTGAGCGGTTGCCAGGTGGAGGTTGAAACGCACTACTGATGGACACAAACTAAGTAGTTTGCGTGTGTCCTATGTATCCTTTACCTGTGTGGTTTCACACAGATTTATTTGTGCAGTAGCTTGCTTGGTCCTGATGAAAGCCTAGCCTCATCCAGGCGCTATGGCTGAAACATGTCGACCATTATTGATTGATTGACCACCACAGTCTAAAAATTTCTGACTGGAGGTGTACATGATTTTAATCCTGGTCTTGCACGGTTGTGGAATATTTACAGTTATATTTCTCATATTCGCCTGCCGTTCCTGAACTAGTTTTAACTACACACTGTTTGTTCACTTGCACTGCACCCCTCACTCATACTATAAGCTCATCATTTGCGGATTTAGTCAATCCTTTAGTTGATCTCAAAACATCCCTGAGCTCCTCCCTCTCAGAGAGGGGGTTGTAGCCCCAAGAGGAACTAGGTTTTTCCTCTGGGAGGAGAATCCCAAATGATGAAGCATGTCACCTATGGTGAGTGAGGGATTACGTCCTACAAAGGGATTGCCCTTAGCAATAATCTAATGGGCGTAGTCTGTTTCTATACTTCACTTCATGATTTAATTATCTTTATTTTCAGACCTCAGGGTTTCGTATTATTTTTTGCCCTCCATAGCTACCACAAGGATAGCTTTCAATAAAGGTTGTCTTTAACCTATCACCATAAGGGGTTCTTTGGACTGATATAAGGTGCCCACTAGAACTAGTGGACAGCACATATCAGGCCACCTTCTCACATTAATGGCAGTGGTGGGATTCCAGCTTGCTATTGTTTTACCAGATAATCTCAATTGAATTGATCAACTGAAACCACTAATGGTACCTGAGGTACATATAATATCACTTTTAGCTACCGTAAGTTCTACTGAACTTAGAGTTTGTGTGTTAAGGGATAGCACACTCTTTCTACAATTGAAGAGAGTTTAGTAGGCCACACTAGTGTAGGTAGTGCAATACACCACACCACATTAGTAATGTCTAACCAGCCAGGAACCAGTGGGTCCCTACCAGGAACCAGTGAGCTCCTTCCCTATAAATATGAGGATGTCTCCTTTGCTCAGCTTAGGGCCTTATGTTCCATTAGGAAGCTGAAGACAGGCAAAAGTCCATCCACCCAGCATCTCCTAAAGATACTGAAACTGGATGATCTCACAGGGCCTAGTGGGCCTGATGGGATAGACAGTGTGGGTGGGACAGCAGGTGAGGGTGGGTCTAGGGGTAGCAATTCCCCTGACCCTACCTCTAATGCTGACTAGACTGGTGACAATGACCAGACTCTGGTGAACACGGCTCTCCTGGATGAGGATGAGGAGAATGACAATAATGCTCCTTCCTTTATTCCTCCAGGTAGACCTGAAAACAGGGCTAGAAGGGATAGATCTCTGTCAAGGGGATCTGTCCAGTCTAACTCCTCTATAGGGACCTATGTCTCTTCTCACAGAGAGACCTCCCAGGAGAAGAGAGAGAGACTGCTGAAGTATAAGCAAGACAAGTTCAGCCTCAGAAAGCAGCAGATGGCCTTAGATAGGGAAGCCCTGGAGCTCTACAGAGCTAGTAAAAAGGAGGGACTAGAGTCCCGTGGTGGCAGCAATTTCCCTAGAGATAGGGAGAGGTCTTATGACCATAGAAACCTTAGTAAGATTGTCCCTCCCTAGAGTGGGAATGACATCCACAAATGGATAACTGCCTTGGAGAGGGCCTGTAAAGTACAGAAGGTCCCTCAAGGTCATCGGGCAGCAATCTTATGGCTCTCCTTTGCAGACAAAGGTAGAGATAAGCCCCTCACTGTAAGAGAAGAGGATGCTGATGACTACAAAGTCTTGAAAAGTGCACTAATAGATGGGTTTGGCCTAACCACTGAACACTACAGGTTGAAGTTCAGAGACACCCAAAAAGCACAAAATCAAGACTGGGTTGACTTTGTGGATTGTGCTGCTAACGCTCTGGAAGGTTCGTTATTGGGCAGTAAGGTGTGTGACTTCATAGGATTGTACAATCTGATAATGAGGGCAAATTCTTAATAACTGTCAAAATCAGCTATTACACCAGTACTTGGTAGACTCTGATCTGACCTCTCCCCAAGAATTGGGAAAGAAGGCAGATAAATGCGTCAGAACCAGGGTGAGGCAGAAGGTACAGAACCAAGGGGGTGACCCTAAGAAGCAAGATTCCAAAGACTCTGACAAGGGTGGGGACAAGGGCAAAGACCAGAAGTCTTCTTAAGGGCCCCAAAAATCTTCTTCTAATGGGGAGTCACAGTCAGGAAAGGGTAAAGTCCAAAAGAAACCCTGGTGCAAAATCTGTAAGCAGAAAACTCACTGGACCAGTGACTGCACCAAGGCCAAAGAAAATACTCCGGCCACCACCAATGCCCCTAAGGCACCTGCTCCCCCCTAGTGCAGTTACAATTGGTGGTGGGAATACACAGAATAAGGGTGTAGTAGGGTTGACCCTGGGTTCTGAGATGGACTCTGGCCTAGTCAGAGTACCAACTCTGGCTGTGCTTGTCTGTGATGGGGGCATGGATATGTCCCCCTTTGTGAGTCCCAGTAACTTGGGCAAATACAGACAGCAGCCTTTGATCAATGGAGTAGAAGTTTGGGCATTCAGGGACACAGGAGCAAGTGTCAAAATGGTGATAAAAGATCTTGTGGATCCTGGGCAGATTATACTTGGTGAAATGTACCAAGTGACTAATGCTAGCAATGTCAGAACAGACCATTCTCTGGCGCACAATTTAGCTGCCTTGTGTCACACACGCAGACCTTTGCACCATAGTGTGAAGGGTGTTTGCACACGTCTAATAGGTTTTTACTTGAAGGGTATCCTTCCAGTATAAAATGTTTTGCTTAGATTTACTTTTAAACGCTCCCACTTTCCATCTGTGCTGTACAGTACAGCACACATTCAAAGTTAGAAAGGTTTGGAGAATAGAAAACGTTTCTCCTTCTTTGCACTTGCTTCATGAGTTAATAAATTGGGCTTTGCTTAAAAAATCATTGTTTTCTCAGGAAAGCCTTTTTACCACCCATGGGATGCCCGCTTGACACTTGTGCTGTTTTGCATTATTTTTGGCAACTGTGCTGTGCTAGAAAGTAAATAGCAAATGAACACTTTGTATTGCATCACATTTGATGACCTTGGGAATACCAATTGTGCACACGTTATAAGTAAAATTGCATATTAGCATGAAGTATCCACAACATATGTCAAACAAAACAACTGTATAGGCAATGGATGACAAGAAAACAGGTTTGTATTCCGTTTCGCAGTTTTATATGAAATTCTGTAGATCCAACCAGCCAACACGTGTTTCGTCAGAGGGTATAAACCCCAGACTTCTTCAGGGCTGGAGAAAAAGCATACATGAGGTACGTATCACTGACACAATCCTATAGTCATGTTACAGACATGTCATTTATAGTGACTCAAATGTGATTCTGGTGGGAGAAAAAACACCATGTCAAAACAGCAGTTGCATCCAAAGCTTGGATTCTGCATTAGCTCTACTGTAAAAGTGAACGATAAGTACTGTGAGACAGAGAACAGTGATTTCAACATGGTTCAAAGAAACAAGCTTCTGAGTTCACATATAAGCGCGACTTTCGTATAAACAGGAGAGATCAAGAATTTATGAGAGCAAAAAGGCCAACCTGACAAACACCAGGCAGAGTTGTGAGAATCTGCATGCATTAAAACGCAGAATCTGAGACCAAAGTGAGCTCGGAGTGCGGTTCAAAGTGATTAATACGTGTCTAAAGTGACGCTGGTGATTAAGTCTTTTTTGCCGAGTGTAGACCAAGGGATAAATCTAATTCACGTCATGTGAAATTGATGCAAAAGTGCAAGTCCATCTAAAGGTACGCATGCGGATGGTTTACTGAAAAACCCCTACCTTCTACGCGTGTTGTAGGGGTGTTAGACCTATTCAAATGAAAAATTAATGCTAGTTACTTAAAGAATCTAGAGGTAAAAATATATGTGTCCCAACACGCTTGTAAACCCATTCAGGCTTACCTTTGAACCGGTGATAATTCCGACCCGGTAGGTCTTAGAGGAATTGTATTCATGTGTGTTTTCTTAAAATTGTTGTCCTTTCAATAAAGTTCTGAGTTAAATCTATGTTGCCGAGGTAGAAAGGGAAGAATGTGTATATATCAGTCGGGAGCACAATTACCCAAAATAATGCCAAATTGTATCGTTTAGAGCGTTTCACAAGCACGGCTTCTTACCTGAGACGAGTACATCCAGACCGAGGTGCTTCCAAACGTATTGTGGGTGACCGGCGTGTTTGTTGATGTGCGCATGTCCGGAAGTGTCTGACCGCGTTATAAACGAAAATAAAGTAAAGACTAGAACGTGTGCGTCCGTGTAACGTGTGTCCCGATCGTATAGTGAATGTGATTAAAATAGTGCGCATGCGTAACTTTATCACTATCGAGTATCCCGGAGTTCGTACTAGTGGGTCGTAGTATATCACATAAAGGGTAAGAATATGAAGAAAGTCAATACGTATCTTATGGATTTAGAATACATATTGAACCAAACCGAGACTGTAAGTCTAAGTCCGTCTGAAACGTAAGCGTTGATCAAATCTTGATCGTGATTAGTGCAGGTGCGTATGCGTAACCTATAAGCCACGCATCCTGATATTTGTCAAGTAGCTCAATTAATTATTAGTAATAGTAAGCAAGGAGCAGTATAAAAAATAATGAATTCATGATTATCATATATACATCAGTTGAGAAAACACATACAGGAATCTACAAACTGGATGTTCAGTAAGACATCTGTTGACCTTAATTCCAAACAGAATATATTACTTGTGAGGGCGGCACAAATTAAGCAACAAAAGTGACTGTCATTCGTTATCGATCATGTGCAAGGAGGTACAATAAAAGCACCTTAAATAGCTCGATTGTTGCTGGGAAACATCTCACTCTGGTAAACAGTTCCTATTACAGTGTGAGATAAACCCCAGGGAAAGTCAATTACTTATCATAAATTCGCACTACATAAGAGACGAACATAACTGTCAATGAGAAATTGCTGACAATTATGTGAACCAATTATCCCTATGTTTGTGAAACCCCCAAATTATCTTTGTGGAGTTGAGAGGGAGGACAATAAAATGATCCCGGTGTAAGTGGTATAATTATCATTCCAAATTTTGTTACTACAGTGGATCCTCTCTTTGTAAAATAGTACTAGGCTCATGGGATGCAGGCAGAATGGGTTCTTACTCAATGTATTTCAGAAATTCAGTTACCCAGGAAATAGTGCATCTCACTGTCACTGTTAAAACCCAGGTCATGAGTACGCAAACGCATAATCCAGAATGCTTCTAATCTTCTTAAGTTAAGTTCCCTATTACCCCCTCTGGGGTTTTGTTTACAGATGTCAATGCCGTAGAACTTAAACTTTTTGTTTACACCTTGTGTAGGACACTCCCATATATGTAGGGCCATCGGATATCTTGCGTCTTTATGTTTCAAAGCCCTGATGTGTTCTCCAATCCTTTCTTTCAGGCTTCTAATGGTGCTGCCCACATATTTGCCCCCACATGTGCATTCAAGTACATAGACAACATATTTACTGTTACAGTTTATGTTCTCTCTTATGTCGAAAGTTTTGTTGGGGCCATCAAAATTCTTCTTTTTGTCATCAGCCCATCTACAAGTACCACAGCATCCGCATTTAAAGAAACCTATTGATTTTGCCACTAACCAAGTATCTTGGGTTGCCTTGTAGGTGTAGCTAGGACTGAGACGAGTTCTGAGTGTTTTGCCTCTACGGTATGTAATCTGTGGTTTGTTGTGTACAGATTTGCTGAGAAAACCGTCACTGGTCAGAATATGCCAGTGTTTTTTCATGCTCTTTAGAAGAGCCTCACTGTAGGTGTCATAGTTGGTGATTAATCTGACCACTGTATCTGTCTTTTTCACTCCCTTATCTAGGATAGTGCTGATCCGATCTGTGTGCCTGATTCTTCTTGCTGCTCTTTGGATAGTGGATGTCTGATATCCCCTTTGTGTGAATCTGGCACTCATGTCGTATAGACAAGAGCTGAAATCTGTTTCCAAGCTGCAGTTACGTCTGGCCCTAGTGAATTCTCCAAACGGGATTGCATTAATCTGATGTGGTGGATGTGCACTGTTGGCGTGTAGAATGGCATTGCACGCCGTGTCCTTCCTATATAGTCTAGTGTGTAGGTGGTTGTCTTTGATGAAAATCTCGATGTCTAAAAAGTTGATGCATGTTTTGCTTGAAACCTGCGTGAACTGCATATGCAGGTTATTCGAGTTCAGATATGTGTGGAAATCTACTAGAGCCTCTGGAGAACCTGTCCAAATCATCAGACAATCATCGATATAACGTCCCCAATACAGTATATGATCCTGGAATCTGCCACCTCCAGGTCCCCATATCCAGTTTTCTTCTAGTACGCCCATGAATAAATTAGCAAAACTTGGGGAAAATTTGGATCCCATGGCAACTCCTTTTCTTTTTCTATACCATTGTGAATCGAATAGAAAGACATTATTATTGAGAATAATACCCATCATACTAATTAACATCTCCGTGTGTTTCCATAATAAGGCAGCTCTTCTAAAGAGAAATGTTTCTAGGGTTTTAATACCCAAATCCAGTTCTATGCTCGTGTAGAGCGACACAACATCCATGGTTACTAAGGTCATACCTTCTTCCCATCTGAGATCTGATAGTATGTTAACGATGTGTTTAGTATCTCTGATATAAGATGGTAAATTCCTGACAAACGCAGATAGGAATATGTCTACATATTCTGCCAATCTCTCAGTGGGGCCCCCAATGCCCGCCACTATAGGTCGACCCGGTGGAAATGCAAGTTGTTTATGTACCTTGGGTAATGTATAAATACATGGGTAATTGGGTCTGAACACTTTTAGATAAGACATTTCTTCAAGAGTGAGAAGACTTTCATTATACCAATTGTTCAAAACATTTGATGACCTTGCACAAGTGTAAAGTGTTGCTAAATCTGGCCCTAAGAGTGTAGAAAGAATATTTGTACCTCTCCCTGGCTCCACAAAGCACTCATACAAAGGTAAGCCAGCCACAGGGGACATCGAGGAAGGCCCCATTGAGGGATATGCTCTATCTACAGAAGGTTCCCGAAAAATCTTAGGGGCATATTAGAAAGGGCTGGCGATAATATTATCGCCGCTATAGAGTCAGTTTTCGCTCTATCTACAAGGACACGCTAGCGCGTGTTTCCTTGCATTAACGCCCGGTTTCTTGCTGCTTCGCCTCGCATCCCTAATGAGATGCAAGGTGGGCGTGCCTCGTGAAACTTCATTGTGAAATATCGCCAATGGTGCTTCGCGATATTTACAATGCACCCCGTCCGGCGTAGCGAGATTTTTTCTAGTGCTAACTCGCCCTTAACGCTGCTTCCAGACGTCTGCAAAAAACATGCGTTATACATGTTTTACATTGGGGGTGGATTATGGTGATCTGACCACAGGGTCGTATCAGCAAGGTTATCGCCGTATTCAGGAGATCAACGCTGGTTTTCCAGCGATATGTTTGCCATTTCCCCCCATCGCTGGAATTTTATCTCCCTGGAGGAACTCGTTGTTAATAACACGCTAACCGGGCAATAAATTCCAGCGATAGACGGCGATAAATAAAAAAGCGCTTAGCGCGCTTTGCGATATTTATCGCCGTCTATTGTTGATATGCCCCTTATAGTTTGGAAAAACTACAAAATTCTGTTGCCAGATTTTGCCTCAATCTTCAGAAAAGCAATAATTCATAAAGGATTTGAAAGCATTCCTCTGATTGTCAGTAGACCTGAGGGTCAAATTCATGACCTTTGAAGACCACAAGACCTGTTAGAAGTAAAAGTCTGGTCACTTTTGACCTCGCTCCACACTACGGGGCATATTATCAAGAACGGCGTTAAAATTATCGCCGCTTTGGTGGCAGGAAACTGCAGCTAAAGCGGCGATAATGGGCTTGATAATATGCCCTTGTGAATTCCCATAGAAGCCCATGTTCTGGTGTCAGCATGGGCTTCTATTGGAATTCTCTGCGGCATATTATCAAGCCCATTATCGCCGCTTTAGCAGCAGTTTCCTGCCACTAAAGCGTCGTTTTTGATAATATGCTCCTACATCTTTTGCAGGAAACCTCAGTCATCCTAACTGCACTTTATCCAGCATTGGAGCATCAACCTATAGAAACAGGCATTTCTTCCTACTTCTTTTCCTCGTCACAGTCATTAAATAATGAACTCATGCTCATATGTACAAAAAAAAAACAAGCAAAAAAAGACATACATACCTGCTTCTCATTCCTCGAATATGGCTGACTTCCTTTCCCCACCTTTAATTTGCATGAAAAATAATTCGCCCCATTCCACTTCCTTGTTTATGGGTCCGTAGAGTAATTCACCAGGCACAGGTAAGGATTAATTATTCTTAAAGTTTGTGGAGGGTCGACCTAGCAACTCAGATTGATTAGTATAACAGTATTTGATAAGGATCGATTCTATCAAACAATATTGCTAGATGTCTTGCTTCAGCAGACTCTTTTGGCTGACTCAGCGATCTGCCATAGCAGACTCATATTGGTATTGTTTGAGATTGTTTCTATAGTGGTCCCATTTGAGCCGGGATTGTGGTCTTGCCATAGTGGACCCAGGTGTGTTAAGGGTTTAGGTCCCTTTTTTAGGCTGCAGCCTACCAGACAGAGCAGTGGTCTGGTTTGCTGAAGACATCTTGGAGACATTCAGAAAGTTGACAGGAATTATTTCCGCCCATTGCTTAACATCAGTTTTGTGGTTTGTAATTCACATTTTCTGGCTGTCTATTTGCTGGCTTTATTTGCTCTAGACCATCGAACGCGAGTACCTCCCTCCCATTGCCCTAACCTTGTTTACTGTATTCTTCCATTAACTCGTTTTCTATAAACAAGTCTTTAAATCTTTTTCTTCTCTTGTCATATTTACTGTGTATTCAAAGATAGAAATCAAATGCTGGGCTGTGTCTTCGAGCAAGCTTGGTGTATACTTTTCTTGCTCTGACTTCAAAGTGAGAGGATTTATGTGACAATCATGCTAGCTCCTGGGGGTCTGCTTGAGCAAAGCTATACAATGGTATTTTTACCACCAATACTACCACCACCACCAATACCACCACCACAATACCAATACCATCACCATCAATGCCAATACCACCACCACCAATACTGTGAGAAGTTGGCCTGATATATGCTGTCCACTAGTTCTAGTGGGCACCTTGTATCCGTCCAAACAACCCCTTATGGTGATAGGTTAAAGACAACCTTTATTGAAAGCTATCCTAGTCGTAGCTATGGAGAGCAGCCTTCAGGCTAAGTCTTGAAGGAATGTAAAGCAGTTTTTTTTACCAGTCTATAATCTCTTGAATGACCAAATGAAAGGACAACCACACCAGGTATATATTCAAAATATATGTATTTAAGATAAAACACACCCCTCTAGTCTCTTCATGAGGCTGGAGTTCGAAGTACTTAAGTTACAAGTCAGTATTCAACAGTAAAAGCACAAATACACGTTTGGGCCCTAGGGGCGTACCAAACTATATACCAATAAAGTGGTATAAGAACCACGACTGAACTAGACTCAAAGCCTAGAGCCTGTGGAAGTGCTTGGACCACAAGGAACCACCCAAGGTAGTGACACAGGGGACCCACAGGGGACGCGTGCAGTGTGAGAACACAGCCACGAATCGCCGTTAACTTCAATGGGGAAAGTCGTGGTTGGAAATTAAGAGTTTAAGGATACTTAGAGGGTGACTACGAGCAAACCCTTTTGGACTTAGAGGTGTCTAGGGCCAACATCTACGGGAGCACTGGAGTACTCGTGTTACCTGACCCAGGGAAGCCGGGTGCATAGGTGTCAAATGGTGTCGGGTCGCGTCGCTGTTTTTAACGGAAGTTGCTCAGGAAGTGCTGCTGCCGTGAAGAGGAGAAGTGTCCGTAGAGATCCAAGCCCGGATCTAGGATGGAAGTAACCTGAAAGCAGAGGGGACACAGTCTGGGTCACTTACCAGGGCACGATAGTCCAATGCCCACAGATGTCGGGTGCTTCAGGTGAGTTGACAGGTGTCTTGATTCTTCAGCCACGAGGTCCAGGAGCCGTTGACGACAACCAGGAGCTGGATTTGAGCTGCCCACAAAGTCTGTCTAGTGCTGCAGTGTTGGCGACCAGATTGGACCCAACAAGCCTTGGCAACGGCAAGTCACTTGAAAATAGAAAAAGGACGTCGGTGCAGACCAGCAAGGTCTGGGGGACATACCCAGCGAGGGTAAGTCGGGGCACATCTGAAGCAACCAGGAAAGCTCAATCAGAAGAGGAGTCGCCTTCGTGGGGACCCACTAGCCAACAGGCTAGCGATCGCGAAGGAGCCTCAAGTGGTCGCACTGGAAACTGACCCACGGGTCACTCGTGGAGTGGAGGCCAGAAATCTTTGGAGCAGGAGGTGCTCAAGGCTGGGGCTACTCGGAGCCCAAAGCACAACTTTGAGGAAGACCAGGAAGATGATGGATCAGCAAAAGATCATGGTGTCCAGGGGTCACGATTCCACATCACCCACGATAGCCATGGGCCTCAGCTTTGCTGTGGACTCAGGGTAGCCTCGGAGAAGTCTGAAAATCCTCCTCTGGGGATACAGAGACTTCGGCGTCCGGCAGGAGTTTCAGAATTTCAGACCGGACAGTTGCTCCTTAACCCCAAGGGAGATTTCTTCTGTCTTCTAGTTGAAATAGAACGCCGAAGGTCCAGGATATATGTTGCAGAGTTTCGTCCAGAGTAATCTAAAGTCGCAAGGACTGGGTTCCCATACTTATACAAAGTTTGGGGATTGGGCAAAATCTAGGGACCCACCTATGGGATGGTTTGGAAAGAGAGGTGGTTACACCCATTTCCTTTGTCCAGTTTCACGCCAGAGCAGGGGCAGGTAGCCCCGCAACTGGTTTGAACTGGACTATGCACAGGGACACCAAGTGTGCCCCCAGTGCAGGACTTCAAAGCACCAGAGAGTGCTCCCGCCCAGTCCCAATACACATCTGTCTGTCTGGGGAGGTGGTTACACCTCCCTGGGACAGGAAACCTATTGTCCAGGCCGGTTACACCCCTACCCCTTTGTCCAGTTTCACGCCAGAGCAGGGGCTGAGTGCCCCTGCAAGCGGTTTGAACTGGGCTATGCAGAGGGACACCTTGTGTGCCCCAGGCAGTGTCTCAGAAGCATTCTCTGAATGCACCCACCCTGCCCCAATACACATCTGCATGTCTGGGGAGGTGGTTACACCGCCCCTCGACAGGAAACCTATTGTCCAGGCCTCCCCTGCCAGAGTTTCGGTCAGCAGCAGGAGGCCAGACCCGTGTCTATGGCAGTGACATCCATTTTGCGATGCCAGGGCTGTAGAAAGTCTTTACCGGGTAGACCAGTGTGAACATGTCTCTCCCTCTGGAAGGGTGGAATGCTACCCCCGCCACCAGAACTGGCAGGGGGGGGTAGTATTCCAAAGCGCTTGACACGAAACACGACATGTTTCTGTGCAGCCAGTCCAAAGTTAGCATTTTCCGCATGGTTATAATGCGCTTAAGAGTATATGGTCAGGCTGCACCACAAACAGCATCCGAGGAGGTACTCCGAACGCTGCAGAGAGGCTCTGCTCATGCAGGGGCACCCTCTCACATAAAAAACCAAGCACTCTGCCTTCAGGATTAAGGCCTGCCATAGGAGTGACTTATAGGTCTTATATGTGTGTGCAATGGTAGTGATATAGGTAGCCTATACCACTGTAAGAGGGCAAGCACCACCTTACCCAGGCTGCAGTAGCAGACCTATGGTGTCATTTTGGAGTGCTTCCCAGGGGTGGCATAATACATGCTTCAGCCCCTGGTACCTCTGAGGTACCTATGCCCTAGGTATATAGTATACCATACTCTAGGGGCTTATAAGGCACTCCAGATTCCAATTAGAAATGTACCTAATGTACATGGGAACCATTTTAGAAAGGAAGCAGCTAGGCTGGGGTCCTAATTTGCAGGGCCACAGCCAGACTAAGGTCGCAAAACAGTGAAACAGCAGCAAAAAGTGGGGGTACCCATGTGAAGCAGATCCTACTCTCCTACACCTCTCCTCAGTGCGGATACAACTCTTGGTGAAAGAATGAGCTGTGCTTTGAAGCAACCGATCCCTCTTTCACTACTGTCCTCTCCCTGTGCGGGTACGACTCTTGGTGGAAGAACCCCATCACCAATACCATCACCAATACCACCACCAGCACCAGTACCACCACCACCAATACCAACACCACCAATGCCACCAATACCACCATCACAAATGTCACCATCACCCCCAATACCACCATCACCAATACCACCACCACCAATACCAATACTACCACCAATACCACCACCATTGATACCAGTACTACCACCTCCAATACCATCACCACCACCAATACCACCACCACTAATTCCACCACCAATACCACCATCACCAATACCATCACCAATACCACCACCAGTACCACCACCACCAATACCAACACCACCAATACCACCATCACAAATTCCACCACCAGCAATACCACCATCACCAATATCAATACCACCACCACCACCACCAATACTACCAATACAACAATACCACCACCAATACCAGTACCACCACCACCATCAATACCAATACTGCCACCAATACCTCCACCAACAATACCACCACAAATGCCACCACCACCAATACCATCACAATATCACCAATACCACCACCACCAATACCACCACCACTACAAATATCCCACCACCAATACCACCATTACCACCAATACCAACAATACCTCCACTACCAATACCACCACTACCAATGCCAACACCTATACCACCAATACCACCACCACTAATACCACCAATGCCACCACTACCAATGCACCAATTCCAATACCACCACTACCAATACCACCCCCTCAGCACCTCTCGCTCACTAGTAATAACAGGGGCACTGTACGGAGCTACAGCCAAGACCATCCCTCCCTCCCTCCCTCCATGCCTGCCATAAAGCACAGCCTGCTCTGCATCAGGAGGTGACGCCAGGGCCCTACTACAGCTGCAGTGTTTATTAGGCCAAATATAGCAATGACATTACGCAATGCCACACTGCACACTCAAATCACGGAGAGGGCAGGAAATAGCCCCCCGCTATTCCTCCTGAACCGCAACAGTGTAATCACAGAGTGAAAGGTGTTGAAACGCTTCATTAGTGTTTATAGCTCAGATCATATGTAACTCTCACTTCACACTTTGTGTCTGTGTTTTTACTTTTTACAACACTTATGCGTCTTCTTCACTGCACTATTTATCACTACTTTGAAGACGTCACAGGCCGGTCTCTTCCTCTCATATTTACAACCTAACAAGCGGTCGAGAAGGCCCTTTATTGCAATGCAATAGGTCTTGCATTTGCAAGAGTTTAAGCTATTAGTATTGTAAATAACAATGCGTTTTATTTATGTTTTAAAGCCCAAAACATATGTAAAAGGCATTGTCATTTACAATGCCAATAGCTCAGACTTGCGTGAATGCGAGATCTATAGCATTGCAAATGCTTGTTATAAGTACACTGTGGGGTTCTTTTTCATTTAGCTTACACTAGAGGATTAGGTACTGGTGAACCGAGCTGCTTTGCACTCCTCCTAGATCAAGCCTGAAGGCTTCTCTCCACAGCTACCACTTAGATAGCTTTCTATGGTTATCTAAACCCCTAAAATCACCATAAAAGTCGCCCGGGTTAGTGCAGGGTGCTATATTTACATAAGTGAGCACTATATACTGACCCAGCTTCCCACACCAACAAGGACGGTATGGCTGAGAGAATGAATGATGGGTGTCTGGCGGCTCCCTCCCCGTCCTTCCCCCACAAGTTGTTTAAAGTTGTATGCCTTCCAGTTATCACGTGTGTACGTGTGCCTTTCCCCCCTCATTTGCATGAGACCCTAGACGGCATGCAAAGATCGCTTCTTTTTGGGATCCTCTGTGAGTTATGGAGACACTATGCTGCAAGTCTGTTTTATATTATTGTAACGGGTATTGGGCCGGTGAGTTTTGTACTGTATTGTTTGCTTATAGCAAAATGCTAATAAAGACATTTGCCATATACATTGTATTGAGTGACAGTTGTTGGAAGTTATATATTCTAATCATGAACTTAGAAACATCCATGCCCCCACCACCACTGCTCTGATGATGATGCTATTAGTTAAACAAGGGAGAAGTCAGTTGTCTTTTGCCCCCTATACACGGCCCGAGGTGTTACCATTGATGAAGTTACATTATAGTTCTTCACTTTTGCAGAGTGCACACCCCAAACTGATGTATATCAAGGTACTCTTATGTGTTGATGAAGGAAAAGGTGGCACTGTGAAAACAGGAACTGCCTAGAATCACACGATGAAGTTTAGTGGAATCTGGGATTGATTCAAGGTTTTCTGTGCAATTAGATCACCACATAGGTATCTTTGTCTTTCTCACATTTTAGATCAAACCTCAATGCTTTGTGTTTAATTCTTTGAGGTGCTAAAATCAGTGCACTTTGTTAAATCATCCAGGCCATGCATGTCTCACAAGGATTGGTGGTAGTAGTGTTTGGCTGGGGGAGGTGATGATTTAACATGGAAGCTAAAATGAACCCCAGAGCCAAACCTTGGGCAGTGCATTGAGACCATTTGCTCCACGTAGCTAAAAGTCTTTATTCATTGGCATCCACACCGGATGTAACTTATCAACCCACACCTCACCATTCAACTATTCATTTATTGAGCCATGAAGCCCTGTCTCCCCCAAACCAGTCTTGCAGAGGTCAGGCTCACTTTCTACATGCAGTACAGCGCATTGTGGTGGCAACATTTGCCAGGGCTACTTTAGGTTCCCTAAGTCTGGCCCTGCTTCTCCCAGAGGCCATTTAGGCCAACCTTAGGCGGTACCTGTCTTATATCTGACTCAGGAGCCTGCAACACAAAAAGAAAATGCACCAGAATGCAAAGATGCAGCAATAAGGGGAGAACCAACATGGCCTTAACAAAAGAACATGGCAGCGTGGCAAGCAGTGAGTCTGACCCCAAGAGCAGACCCCAGACCACCATGCTCCAGCCAGGCCCCAAAACAACAGCTATGTATAGAGGTTTCAAGTTCTAATGAGCGCTGGCCATTCCTCCATTTTGAGTTCAGAGCCGGCATTCAGCTGTGCTCCCAGCACTGTGTTCATACTTGCTGATAATACGTGGGTTATAGGTGAAATGCTAGCTGTGCTATATGATGAGAGACTCTGGGTGCTTGATGGAGCCTAGCTTTCATATGTGAAGATAGTCCCTGGTTTCTAAAGGGATCCTGAAGGAAGTGGCATGATTTGGTTCACTCGGGTCACTGATGGCCACCTCGCAGCCTTCCATACCAAATGAAGAGTCGGTCAAACAGTAGAGAATACAAACCAATAACTGTTTATTATATACACTCAGAGCCCAATTTGCCCAGTCGCTAGGAGTGCTGCAGAGGGACTGAAATCGACAAGCATAAAGATACATTATGTACATTTCATAACTGGGCTAGAACACGCCCAAAGTGGAATTTTCCAGGCAGGTGCATCTAGGCACTAGAATACGAAGAAAAACAGTCTCTGCACTCTTTTATTACACAAAGTTGCAAAGTCCAAGGTTGTTCCAGTCGGTCCTATCACCAGACAAGTGGGAGAGGGCCTCTATCTAGTGAGAAAGGTATGCGCTCATAGGAACAGTGTACTCATTACGGGAACGGACGTACATAGCAGAAAACTAAACTTCTAGTGAAGCATTTCTCGGAATTAAACTAACTTAGTTTTGAACAACCTAAAAAAGTGCCTGCAAAGAAAAAGGCGCAGCGAATGCTAAATTACACTGGGCAATGTGCTCTAGTTTAACAATCCTAAGCCTTAGTATGTTAAAATCATCCCAGGGTCCTAGGTCGATAATTCACTTTCATATATAAGAAGAGTTCCTGAGTTCTAGATGCATTCCTAGATCTTGCATGTGATGAAATCCTTAGGTGCTAGCTGGAGGCCCATCTCCTAAATTCCTTGGTTCCAGGTATTGCCCTATCTCTTGTGAATTCTAAAAGGACCCTTAGCTCTCTTATGCACGGATAGTACCTGGGATCTAGCTGGGGCTCTGGTGCGCCTATGTGATCGGAATCTGTGTTCTAGATGAGCTCTAGCTGTGTTATTTGATGAGACCCTGGGTGCTAGATGGATGCCTAGCTTTCATATGTGAAGATACGGCCTGGGTTCTAGCTTGAGCCCTGGTGCTCCTACATGATGAGAGTCCCTGACCTCTAGGTGAGCTCTATCTGTTTTATATGCTGATAGATTCTGGGTGCTAGGTGGATGCCGAGCTTTCATATGTGAAGATAGTACCTGGGTTCTAGCTTGAGCCCTGATGCTCCTATGTGACGAGAGTCCCTGAGTTCTAGGTGAGCTCTAGATGTGTTATATGATGAGAGACCCTGGGTGCTAGGTGGATGCCTAACTTTCATATGTGAAGATAGTACCTGGGTTCTAGCTTGAGCCCTGATGCTCCTATGTGACGAGAGTCCCTGAGTTCTAGGTGAGCTCTAGATGTGTTATATGATGAGAGACCCTGGGTGCTAGGTGGATGCCTAACTTTCATATGTGAAGATAGTACCTGGGTTCTAGCTTGAGCCCTGATGCTCCTATGTGACGAGAGTCCCTGAGTTCTAGGTGAGCTCTAGATGTGTTATATGATGAGAGACCCTGGGTGCTAGGTGGATGCCTAACTTTCATATGTGAAGATAGTACTTCAGTTCTAGCAGGAGCCCTGGTGCTCCTGTGTGATGAGAGTCCCTGAGTTCTAGGTGAGCTCTAGCTGTGTTATATGATGATAGACTCTGGGTGCTAGATGGATGCCTAGCTTTCATATGTGAAGATAGTACCTCAGTTCTAGCTGGAGCCCTGGTGCTCCTATGTGATGAAAGTCCCTGAGTTCTAGGTGAGCTCTAGCTGTGTCATATGATGATAGACTCTGGGTGCTAGGTGGATGCCTAGCTTTCATATGTGAAGATAGTCTCTGGGTTGTAAAGGGATCCTAAGCCTTAGTATGTAAAACATTTCTCAGGGTCCTAGGTCGAGAAGTCACTTTTGTATATAACAAGAGTCCCTGAGTTCTAGATGTATTCCAAGGACTTGTATGAAATGAAACTTTGGGGTCTAGCTGGACCTCCATTTCACATATGCGATGATAATTCATTGGTTCTAGATGGAGTCTTTTATCTCATATATGATGTTAGTCCCTAGGTTGCAGGTAAAGCCATGGATCTGGTGAATTCTAAAAGGACCCTTAGCTCTTTGATATTAGCTGGGTTCTCGGTGAACCCTAGCTCTCATATGTGCTGCTAATCTCTGGATTCGAGATGTAGCCCTGGAGCTCCTATGTGGTGAGAATCCTTGGGTCTAGGTGGAGCCCTAGCTCTTATAAGTGAAATAGTTCCTGGTTCTCGCTGGAGCCCCGGCTCTCATGTGATGATAGACCCCAGGTTATAAATGGGATCTTAGCTCTCGAATATGATGTTGGTCCCTGGGTTATAGAGGGTGTCATAGCTCTTGTATGTATTGATAGTCGCTTAGTTCCACATGGAGCAGTTCCTTTCATATGTGGTGATAACCACCTTGAATCTAGGTAGAGCCGTAGTTCTTGCATGTAATGATGGTCTCTTGGCCTACATGGATCCCTAGCTCTTATATGTGATGATAGTCTCTGGGTCCTGTCATGGGCGTCACCGCAGTTATTCCTAAAATGTTTTCATGCTACATTGTCATAACTTGTGTCCAAGACTATGACATACAAGTGGGCAACATCAGTCCTGGTAGAAAACATAAGTGTGTTTAATATGGACAACGTATGTGCAATATTTGTGATTCCAAGGTGCAACTCTCTGATGGAATATTAGCAGATTAACCTGAGAACTATGAAAAAGGATAACCTACTACTTGTCGCCATCTCACACTTACAAGTTGCGCAACTAATTCGCTCATCAAATCGATGCTTCTCAACTGCAGGTCAGCAGTGAAACATGCAGCGGATATTTATGACCTCAACCTCACTAAGAACTGGACCTCCTGATCCTAACTGAAACCTGGCCTAATGACACCTCCTCTCCAATTATGGACATCTTAGTCCCTCCCGAAAATGATGTTTTAAGGCTTGAGAGACCTGTTAAAGTTGGGGTGGCATTGCCTCCATCAATCGCTCCTTTGTCACCTTAAAAGAGGTACAAACTTCTACGATGTCTTCCTGTGAACACCTAGGTATTGAAATCGGGAACAAGTGCAAGATAGTTTGTTTGCTCCATATTATATATCATCCCTCAGGTAACAACCTTCTCTTCATCGAACAAATAATGGAGTCCATAGCCTCAAACTCTGACCAAAACCCAAACCATATCTTTCTTGGGGATTTCAACTTACACTGGGAAGACACAATCACTTATTTACCTCCTTCAAGGCTTCCTCTCCGCCTAAACTTTACCCAGACCTGCAATGGACCCACCCACAACAAGGGCCCCACCCTTGATTCAATCATAGCCAGAGATAACATCAGACAACTTGATAACATATCACCTTGTGACTGGTCGGATCATCATCAAATCTCTTTTTACATTCTGGAAAGGGTACTCTTCAGACAAGGTCTACCTCACATGACCAAACCGTGGTCTCAAAATCTCAGAGACATCAACGTGAAGGACCTAACCTCCATTAGTAATAATCTTCTTCCACCACCCCCAACATGACTAACCTGGGTGACCTTACTGGTCACTACATCCACACCGTGTCAAATATTTTGGACACAATTGCACTGAAGCAACTAAGAAGGATGCTGATCAAACTTTCCAAGCCCTGGTTCAATTGCTCCCTAAAGGAGGAACGTCGCAAACTAAGGTTTACAGAGAGATTATGGAGAAACTCACCTTCCATTACAAACCTCCAACAGTTGAGGATGTCTCGAAGCTCATATAACAAACATAACCATAGTGCGAAAAACAAACACCGTAGGGCCCAAACGCCAAAAACAGACCTAAAAACTATTTGAAATCATCAAAGAACAAGCGTCCAATCAACCAACCAACTCTCTGCACCCAAGATCCCTTGCCCCAGTGGGGAGTATTCCCAGCACACTTCTTTGAACTTGAACAAACTCGCATCTACTACTGTGCAGCATCAGACCCTACCCACCCCATCATCTTGGCTAACTACAGCGACAGCCCCTACTTCCTACTCCACAGATGGAACTCCTTTTTACTACCAGACGTTGCCGAGCTGCACAATTTTATGACTTCATTAAAGCCCTCCAATCACTTCAACGATCCGCTACTCGCCAAGTTCTTCAAAGAGCTCAAATCTGCCATTCTCCCACTCTGGTTCTTGATCATTCATGAATCTCTCGGGCATGGTAGGATTTTTGATTGCCTCAAGATGGGACAAGTCACCCCATCCCAAAAAGCCTAATGCTGACTTAGCGGATCCTAACAACTTCCGTCCAATTACTAATATCATGACTTTGGTCAAACTGCTTGAGAAATGCGTTCACATACAGCTCTGCAACCACATCGAGAAGTTTCAGCTCCTTGACCAATACCAGTCAGGTTTCAGAGCAGGTCATAGTACTGAAACCGCTCTAACACACATTGTTGATGACGCCTTGAGATCTCTTGACTAGAACGTCCCCTGCCATCTTATCCTTCTTGATCTGTCCTCGTCGTTTGAAACAGTCAAACATGATAACCAGACTGGTCTTCTCCAAAAAAGGATGGCGCTATCGGGCCCTGTCTTAAACTGGTCTGCCTGGTTCTTACAAAACGAACTCAAAGAATCAAAGTTAACCGCTCGCTTGCAACAAGTAGCCTGCTCTCAATTGAAGTGCCTCAAGGTTCCACACTCTCGCCTAAGCTTTTCAACCTCTTCAAGGAACCACTCCGAAATTCTGAACCATTCTAACATTCAATACCACATTTATGCCGATGACACTCAGTTGTATTTGAAAGTTTCTTCTCCGGATGACATCAAAACTCTACAGGGTGTGCTGCAGAAAACTCATCAATGGTTAACTCACAATCACCTTCTGCTAAATACCCGCAAGACAGAATTCCTCTTTATTGCCCCACACAATCCTTGCACTCTCACTCAAGACTGGCTCAAACAACTTACAGCTCTCAACTGCACCCCTCATGTTGACTCTGTGGAGCTCTAGGTATAACTCTGGACAAATACCTGAATATGCAAGATCACATCAGTGCAACTACAAGGGGAGCCAATCATTGGCTCAACATATTAAGGAAAATCAAGCCATTCTTGCCTTCTGAGGACATTCAGTCTGCAGTCCACTCCCTATTTATCTCACGCTTAAAGTATGGAATTGTGACCCTGGCAGGGTTACCCAGAGCTAGATTGGCACCTCTAAAAGCCAGTCTGAACTCTGCAGCCAGACTCATCACTGCTTCTAGGAGACATGATCACATCACTCCAGACCTAATTCAACCCAATTGGCTGACTATCGAAGCAAGGATTCGGTTCAAGATAGCCTGCTGGACGCACAAAGCTACTCACTACAACACCCCAGTGCACCTGGCAAAAGAACCTGAACTATCAGGTTTGAAGAGGGCTCTAGGAAGCTCTTACATGCTCCTGTTGAAACCTCCCAAATTCAAAAAGAAAAGAACCGACAATCGTGCTTCCTCTGGTCTTGCACCAAGGATGTGGAGCGCTCTTGCTCGCGAGATCAGATCTAACCCCTACATCCTGATTCAAAAGACAGGCCAAATGGTTACTCCTGAGTAACCATCTACATCAATAGTCCTTAATCCACCATAACGAACTGGTATCTTTTCTAGTTTTGTGACTCTACACACGCCATAGGTTTGGTCGCTCCTCTGTTTCTTTGCTAGGTGGGCTGCTGCCCCTGTTCCATATATGTGCTTATGTTACTTCTTGCAGTTGTATTTTTGCCTTTTTCTTCTTTTAACTTCTGCTCCTCTGTATATCGCTCTGATACCCTCTCGAGCATGTTCTCTGTTTACATCGCATATACATGTATGTTTAGATGATTCATACAAGCACCACGTTCCTGAGAACTGCGTATCGATTCCTGTATGTATATGGTACACTTCTCAATAATGTAACATATCTCTCCTTCATAAAGCTCATCACATTAGAGTAGGGTACTCATAATTAATAAGAATATTCTCCTACAGCAAGGCGTGGCTGCGCTCCAACGCCGATTCCACCGGGGCTCGAAGTGAAGAGATACAAAAGCAAGAACCCAGGCAGTTTTACGTCATCACCTACACTCATTGCAGCTGTAGTGTATGATCCCAGCGACAGCCAGTCTTCCTTTCTTTTGTGTTTTATTTTGTTCGTTGTCCCATCCCCTTCCCCCCCCCCCCCCCCCGGGAGTCACTAGTAGGCAGTGTCCAGTTCATTGGGCCCTGGTGAGTCTGCATAGGGTTTGTGGAATATCCTCGTCCAAGTGAACCTCATCCATTAGGAGCCATCTGGAACTCGGGTGAGCGGCCTCGACAGAAGGAAAAGCCACAATGATTAAGTTCCTCTTGGATGACGATCACTGCGGATACCTCTCTTCAGAATTTGGCAGAAGGACATCCTGATCCTAAACTGTTGTGATTCGTGGTCTTCATATCGAAACACAACAGCTAAGACAAGACAAACATGGCCGTCAGAGAATCACTAGCAAAGAGTAAATCAGACTTCACACAATGGAGAGAGCCTGCGCTCCAAGAACAGAGACCGATCTCAGCTCCCTCAAGAGCTGCTTCCCCTGCCCTGCGTGCCTTGCAACCTGCACAGAATCTTCAAATAGCGCTCCTGACCCCAGACAGTGAACTGTTGTGATTCGTGGTCTTCACATCGAAACACAACAGCTAAGACAAGACAAACATGGCCGTCCGAGAATCACTAGCAAAGAGTACATCAGACTTCACACAATGGAGAGAGCCTGCGCTCCACGAACAGAGGCCGATCTCAGCTCCCTCAGGAGCTGCTTCGCCTGCCCTGCGTGCCTTGCAACCTGCACAGAGTCTTCAAATAGCGCTCCTGACCCCAGCGCCCGCACCCTTAGCCAATCCCGAACGCGTCACAGGGGACCGTAGTCATTTTGCAGCATTCATGAGTCATGTAAAGCACAGCTCCCTCCGACCGATGCTGCCAAAATAGCCTTCATAGGGGCATATTATCAAGCACGGCGTTAAAATTATCGCCGCTTTAGCGGCAGAAAACTGCCGCTAAAGCGGCGATAATGGGCTTGATAATAGGCCGCAGAGAATTCCAATAGAAGCCCAGGTTGACACCAGAACATGGGCTTGTATGGGAATTCTCTGCGGCATATTATCAAGTCCATTATCGCCGCTTTAGCGGCAGTTTTCTGCCGCTAAAGCGGCGATAATCTTAACGCCGTTTCTTGATAATATGCCCCATTATTTCTTATTCAGGTGGCGTAGCGGCCAACTGGTCCATTCCACTAAGAGAATAATGACCTCCTCTCGTATGATTATGGCGCATTTACAGAAGTCTTGACCAAATGATATGCTCGCCATATTTGTGTCCATTCAAGTGACAATGGATTATTGATAACTGGTACAAGATGACTACTGGCTTTGACTGATAATTGTATTTTGCTCATTTGCACTCCGCGCTCTTGTACAAAAATGGATTTGCTTTTTATTTCTCTAACTGTTTTCATCTGAAACTGTATTTTATAACTTTTAATAATCATATGTGCTGCTATTGGTTTGACTCAAATTTACATTTCTGTTTTGTGTAGTGAGTTATCGTTCTCTTCCTTTTGTTTTGCTTTTATGGATTTATTGCTCGATCCGAATAAAGATTTATGATGATGATGAATTATTGACTCTTCGCCAAGGCTTCGAGAACCTTGTAACGTGCATCACAACATTCAATCGCTTGGTTGCAGAGGAGAAACGTACCTCTCTCTTTTACAGAGGCCTTCGGGTGATCTGAAAGATTCTTTGGCCCATATTGTAGACCTCCCTGAGAATTGTACATGTTTTATTCATTTAGCAGTAAGACTAGATCATAGGTTAGGGGAATAAAAAAAATGAAAGACAACGGCATGATTCCAAAGTTATCCTGCTAAAAACAGATAAAAAAGAGTTAGGAGAAAAATCAAGCAAACCAGAACCTATGCAGATAGGTGGCATTAAGGGGCCTTGGTCAAGAGAAGAGAAAGAGACGTAGAAAAGACCGCTTATGCCTTTACTGTGGGAAAACAGGTCATTTTGCCTGTGAATATCGCATAAAAACAAAAATGAAAAAGACTGTGGCTGGTTTAGAAATCGTCTATGAAGATCAGGAAAACTGATGCTTTCAGAGAAATCAGAGATCGTTTCTTCGAGACAAAGAGGCCCCAAGGCTCTGTCAATACATAACCAATATAATTAATAGAATTCCGAGACACATGACTATTGGGATTACATTCATTTTATCCTCTCAAAAAAGGCGTTGTTTATCTGTATTGCTCAATTCCGGAGCCACAGGTAATTTCTTCGATTTAACTTTAGCTAAAAAATTAGGAATGGTGCATGTCCCAAAGGAAGACCCAGCACCTGAGAGTGGTTGATGGCTCCGCTCTTTCCTCAGGACTCATTCGTTTTCATACCATACCACCAACATTGGGGTGCGATAATGGTCATACACAAGAGGTGAGGTTTCATCGGATTGACACCCCAACTTTTGAAGTGATTCTTCATATTCCTTGGTTGGAAAGTCGCAACCCAAAAATAGACTGGAGTTCGTGGACCGTGACTTTAGATTCTGCATTTTGTAGAAATCATTGTTATCAAGAGGTGCAACATCCCATTACACCCATGCATTGCGCAGCAACACATAGGTCCCCATTGGACAATCTGCTGCATGTCTACCGTGATTTTTCTGATGTTTTTGATCCAGTTCCGGCTACGCCATTACCACCGCATAGAATCTATGACTGCAGCATAGATCTAGTACCTGGTGCCCTTTATCCCTGTGTTGGAGATGGCCCTTTTTGCAGGGTTATCCCTAAACGTTTTGTTTCTTCCTCCTATTTTTTCCTGACCTGTTTGTGTTGGTTTTAGGACTCTGGGCACTTTACCACTGCCAATCAGTGCTAAAGTGCATATGCTCTCTGTGTAAAATGTGTTATGGATTGGTGTTTCTATTTGATTTATGTGTCAGTCCCTAGTAAAGTGCACTGTGAGTGCCAGTGCTCATAAATCAAATGCTGTTGTTGGGCTGCAGCACTGGATTGTGCCACCCACGCAAACAGCCCATAAAGTGTAACTCTGGCCTGCCATTGCAGAGCCTGTGTGCAGCCTGGGGCTGCCATGTCGACTTGGTAAGTGCACCCACTTACCAGTCCCTAAACCTTCCCTTTTTCTACATGTTAGTCACCCTAAGGTAGGCCCAAGGTACCCCCATAAGTAGGGTGCATTGTATGTGAAAGGTAGGAAATTCGAGTTTAGTATGCCTGAAATCAGAATGATAAAATGCATCTTTTAGTGAAGCTGGTTTTAACATTCTGTGTTTGAAAATACTACTCTTAGAAAATAGGTATTTTCTTACCTAACCATCCAGCCTTCCTCTGCTAGCTTGTCTATTGTCTGTCTGGTTTGGAGTGACAGGAGCTGGGGAGACTCCAGGAGACAGGGTGAGTCAGCACAGGGTTGAATAGACCTATCTGCATGTAGAGTGGTGGGAGGAGTAGCACCTGGGCCTGAATAGGGCTGTGCCTGCCTTCCACAATGCTGGCTCCCCCTCCTGTGGTGCGTCTGATGACCCTGGCCCACTCTGACAAAGGAAGAAGGTGCACACTGGCAAAATGCACCCAGAAATAGTTTGAGCTAGGTATAGGACCCTCTACCTTCAGAGGACAAAGGATTTGCTAGTATAAATATTGAAGCCCAGACCCCAAGACTTTAGAACTCTTTTGGGATCAAGAATACTGCCAAGAAGAAGAGCTGGAGAATCTGTGAGGAGGAACCACCACTTTGCTGTGTGCTTTGCTGTGTTAGCCTGCAGTGGCTGCTTTTGTCTTGGGCAGTGAAAGGACTGGACTGAACCTTCTGCAATCTACTTTTGTGAGTTTCTCCAAGGGCTTGAGGTAGAGCTTGCCCACTGTTCAAGAACTCTCAGGGCCAGCAAAGACTTCAAGCTCAAACCCATCAACGACGCTGCTGCCGACTCCGTGTCCTGAATGCACCGCAGAGGGCACCTCCGCACCGTGACCCTGTTCTCACCGACGACGCCTGCTGATGCCGCCACCGAGCTGCTGCTAGCAACACGACCTGTGCGCACCGCACTCCGCACCGCCTCACGACGACGCGTTGGTATCCCCGACGATGTCGCTCCACGCCGGACTCAATGCCGCTGCTTGCACCGTGGTTTGGGGGCACCGCACGTAAAGGTACATGACGCACCGCCCTCATCCCGCACCGCAGCATTGGCCTACTGACACCGGTGCCAGTGACTCCAGTTTGTCAGCCGACGACAGCGCTTCAGCAACCACGACGCCGCTGCTTGCACCGTGACCTGCCAGCACCGTGACGAGCACCGCCTTCATTTCACACCGAGACCCTGGTCTCACTGATGATGCCATCTGATGCCGTCGACGTCGCTCCACGCCGGACTCATTGCCGCTGCTTGCACCGTGGTTTGGGGGCACCGCTCATAAAGTTACATGATGCACCACCCTCATCCCGCACCGCAGCATTGGCCTACCGACACCGGTGCCATCGACTCCAGTTTGTCAGCTGACGACCGCGCTTCAGCAACGACGACGCCGCTGCTTGCACCGTGACCTGCCAGCACAGTGACGAGCACCGCCTTCATCTCACACCGTGACCCTGGTCTCACCGATGATGCCATCTGATGCTGCCACCAAGCCGCTGCTCGGACCACGACCTGAGGGCACCGCACACTGCACCGCCGCACTTCGCTGCGCAGCACCCGACGCCGGCCGACGCCAGCGCTTTTGACTTCAACAGAGAGGAGTTCGATCTGCAACTCGTGTGACTTCGAGGGCCCCGACGACTCCTGCACCGACCTACAGAACCGACACTTGCGGATGCCGTGTTTTTGGACACTCAACGAGAGGTTATCGACGCCCTGCATTTCAGAAAAGTACTGTTTGCGGGTCTTCCCGACACAGTAGCTGGCCCGTGACGCCGCGGTCAGCCAGAACTGTTTGGATTTATTTGCTCACGACGCCGTGATAGCCCCAGACGGAGCTATCAACATCAAGCAACTGTTTTTCAAGATTATTTTGATAACTGAATATTTTCAAGTACTTCATTGTGGATTTTTATCGTTTTGGTCTTGATTCAAGTATATAAAAAATATTGGATATTTTTCTAAACTGGTGTGGTTTCCTTTTGTAGTGCTTACACTGTTTTACTGTTGGTTATGTGCAAATGCTTCACAAACTGCCTCTAAAATAAACCTAACTGCTCGTGCCAAGCTACCAAGGGGGTGAGCAGGGGCTATTTTAGGAGTGTAACTCCCTTATCCTGACTAGGAAGAAGGGTCCCTATTTCGACAAAGGTGCGAGCCCTTGCCAACTAGAGACCCCCATTTCTAACACCCTGCAGCAGAATCTATGCACTTATGGAACCTGAAACTAGATAATTGAGACAATACTTGGATGAACTTCTGGACTTAGGGTTCATACAACACTCAACATCGCCTCTCTCATCACCTCTTTTTCATAGCAAAAAAAATCTCTGGGTTCTAGTTGTAGCCCTAGCTCTCATATGTGCTGATAATCTCTGAGTTCTAGGTGGAGCTCCCACTTTCATGTGTGATGACAGTCCCTTAATTCTAGGTGCAGTCCTAGCTCTTATATGTGTTGATAACCTCTGGGTTCTAGGTATAGCTCTTGCTCTCATATGTAAAGATAGTCCTTTATTCTAGCTGTAGTTCTAGCTCTCGTATGTGCTGATAACCTTTGGGTTCTCTGTGTACCCTAGCTTTCATATGTGCTGATAATCTCTGGATTATAGGTGCACCCCAGCTCTCATATGTGCTGAAAATCTCTGGGTTCTAGGTATAGCCCTCGTTCTCAGATGTTATGACAGTCTCTTTATTCTAGGTGTAGTCCTAGATCTCATATGTGTTGATAATCTTTTGGTTCTAGGTGTACCCTTGCTCTCATATATGCTGATAATTTCTGGGTTCTAGGTGTTGCCCTCACTCTCATATGTAAATATAGCCCTTTATTCTAGGTGTCGTCCTAGATCTCATATGTGGTGATAATCTCTAGGTTCGAGGTGTACCCTGGCTCTCTTATCTGCAGTTAGTCTCTTTGTTCTAGGTGTAGACCTCACTCTCATGTGTGATGATAGCCCTTTATTCTAGGTGCAGTCCTAGATCTCATATGTGGTGATAATTGCTGGGCTATAGATGGTGTCATAGCTCTTGTTTTGTGATGATAGTCCCTGGGTTCTAGGTGGATCCTAAACTCCTGTATCTGATGAGAATCACTGGGTTCTAGGTGTACCCTAGCTTCCATATGTGCTGATAATCTCTGTGTTTTAGATGTAGCCCTCACTCTCATATGTGATGACAGTCCCTTAATTCTAGGTGCAGTCCTAGCTCTTATATGTGTTGATAACCTCTGGGTTCTAGGTATAGCTCTTGCTCTCATATGTAAAGATAGTCCTTTATTCTAGCTGTAGTTCTAGCTCTCGTATGTGCTGATAACCTTTGGGTTCTCTGTGTACCCTAGCTTTCGTATGTGCTGATAATCTCTGGATTATAGGTGCACCCCAGCTCTCATATGTGCTGAAAATCTCTGGGTTCTAGGTATAGCCCTCGTTCTCAGATGTTATGACAGTCTCTTTATTCTAGGTGTAGTCCTAGATCTCATATGTGATGATAGTCCCTTTATTCTAGGTGCAGTCCTAGATCGCATATGTGTTGATAATCTCTTGGTTCTAGGTGTACCTTTGCTCTCATATATGCTGATAATGTCTGGGGTTTAGGTGTAGCCCTCGATCTCATATGTAATTATAGTCCTTTATTCTAGGTGTAGACCTAGCTTTCGTATGTGATGATAACCCCAGGGTTCTCTGCATACCCCAGCTCTCATATGTGCTGAAAATCTGTGGGTTCTAGGTGTAGTCCTTGTTCTCATATGTGATGACAGTCTCTTTATTCTAGGTGTAGTGCTAGATCACATATGTTCTGATAACCTCTGCGTTCTAGGTGTAGCCCTCGCTCTCATATGTGATGACAGTCCCTTTATTCTACGTGCACTCCTAGATCTAACATGTGTTGATAATCTCTAAATTCTTAGTGGAGCCCTCACGCTCATGTGTGATGACAGTCCCTTTATTCTAGGTGCAGTCCTAGATCTCATATGTGTTGATAATATTTTGGTTCTAGGTGTACCCTTGCTCTCATATATGCTGATAATTTCTGGGTTCTAGGTGTTGCCCTCACTCTCATATGTAAATATAGCCCTTTATTCTAGGTGTCGTTTTAGATCTCATATGTGGTGATAATCTCTAGGTTCGAGGTGTACCCTGGCTCTCTTATCTGCAGTTAGTCTCTTTGTTCTAGGTGTAGACCTCACTCTCATGTGTGATGATAGCCCTTTATTCTAGGTGCAGTCCTAGATCTCATATGTGGTGATAATTGCTGGGCTATAGATGGTGTCATAGCTCTTGTTTGTGATGATAGTCCCTGAGTTCTAGGTGGATCCTAAACTCCTGTACCTGATGAGAATCACTGGGTTATCTGTGTTTTAGATGTAGCCCTCACTCTCATATGTGATGACAGTCCCTTTATTCTAGGTGCAGTCCTAGATCTCATATGTGGTGATAATTTCTTGGCTATAGATGGCGTCATAGCTCTTGCTGATAATCCCTGGGTTCTAGGTGGATCCTAAACTCTTGTATCTGATTAGAATCACTGGGTTCTAGGTGTTCCCTTGCTTCCATATGTGCCGATAACCTCTGTGTTCGATGTGTAGCCCTTGCTCTCATATGTGATGACAGTCCTTTTTTTCTAGGGGAAGTCCTAGATCTAATATTTGCTGATAATCTCTCGGTTCTAGGTGTACCCTTGCTCTCATGTGTGATGATATCCCTTTATTCTAGGTGCAGTCCTAGATCTCATATGTGGTGATAATTTCTTGGCTATAGATGGTGTCATAGCTCTTGCTGATAGTCCCTGGGTTCTAAGTGGATCCTAAACTCTTGTATCTGATGAGAATCACTGGGTTCTAGGTGTACCCTAGCTTCCATATGTGCCGATAACCTCTGCGTTCGATGTGTAGCCCTTGCTCTCATATGTGATGACAGTCCTTTTTTTCTAGGGGAAGTCCTAGATCTAATATTTGCTGATAATCTCTCAGTTCTAGGTGTAGACCTCACTCTCATGTGTGATGATAGCCCTTTATTCTAGGTGCAGTCCTAGATCTCATATGTGGTGATAATTTCTGGGCTATAGATGGTGTCTTAGCTCTTGTTTGTGATGATAGTCCCTGGGTTCTAGGTGGATCCTAAACTCTAGCCTGCCTCTCATTTGCATGTTGCCTATGGTTGAGAGGTCTCTGTCTAGCTCTCTTGTGGGGATCTGCAGCAAACCTGCCTCTCATGTGCGTGTTGCCTATGGTTAAGAGGTCTCCGTCTAGCTCTCTTGTGGGGGTCCGCAGCAAGCCTGCCTCTCATGTGCGTGTTGCCTATGGTTAAGAGGTGTCCGTCTAGCTCTCTTGTGGGGTCTGTAGCAGGCCTCCCTCTCATGTGCGTGTTGCCTATGGATAAGAGGTCTCTGTCTAGCTCTCTTTTGGGAGTCTGCAGTCTGCCTCTCATGTGCGTGTTGCCTATGGTTAAGAGGTCTCCGTCTAGCTCTCTTGTGGGGGTCTGCAGCCTGCCTCTCATGTGCGTGTTGCCTATGGTCGAGAAGTCTCAATCTAGCTCTCTTGTGGGGGTCCGCAGCAAGCCTCCCTCTCATGTGCGTGTTGCCTATGGCTAAGAGGTGTCCGTCTAGCTCTCTTGTGGGAGTCTGCAGCCTGCCTCTCATGTGCGTGTTGCCTATGGTTAAGAGGTCTCCGTCTAGCTCTCTTGTGGGGGTCTGCAGCCTGCCTCTCATGTGCGTGTTGCCAATGGCCGAGAGGTCTCCGTCTAGCTCTCTTGTGAGGGTCCGCAGCAAACCTGCCTCTCATGTGCGTGTTGCCTATGGTTAAGAGGTCTCCGTCTAGCTCTCTTGTGGGGTCTGCAGCAAGCCTGCCTCTCATGTGCGTGTTGTCTATGGTTAGGAGGTCTCCGTCCAGCTCTCTTGTGGGGGTCTGCAGCCTGCCTCTCATGTGCGTGTTGCCTATGGTCGAGAAGTCTCCGTCTAGCTCTCTTGTGGGGGTCCGCAGCAAGCCTGCCTCTCATGTGGGTGTTGCCAATGGCCGAGAGGTTTCGTTCTAGCTCTCTTGTGGGGGTCTGCAGCCTGCCTCTCATGTGCATGTTGCCAATTGCCGAGAGGTTTCCGTCTAGCTCTCTTGTGGGGGTCTGCAGCCTGCCTCTCATGTGCGTGTTGTCTATGGTTAAGTGGTCTTCGTCTAGCACTCTTGTGGGGGTCTGCAGCCTGCCTCTCATGTGCGTGTTGCCTATGGTTAAGAGGTCTCCGTCTAGCTCTCTTGTGGGGGTCTGCAGTCTGCCTCTCATGTTCGTGTTGCCTATGGTTAAGAGGTCTCCGTCTAGCTCTCTTGTGGGGGTCTGCAGCCTGCCTCTCATGTGCGTGTTGCCTATGGTTAAGAGGTCTCCGTCTAGCGCTCTTGGGGGGGAGGTTGCAGTCTGCCTCTCATGTTCGTGTTGCCTATGGTTAAGAGGTTTCCGTCCAGCTCTCTTGTGGGGGTCTGCAGCCTGCCTCTCATGTGCGTGTTGCCTATGGTCGAGAAGTCTCCGTCTAGCTCTCTTGTGGGGGTCTGCAGCCTGCCTCTCATGTGCGTGTTGCCTATGGTCGAGAAGTCTCCGTCTAGCTCTCTTGTGGGGGTCTGCAGCCTGCCTCTCATGTGCGTGTTGCCTATGGTCGAGAAGTCTCCGTCTAGCTCTCTTGTGGGGGTCTGCAGCCTGCCTCTCATGTGCGTGTTGCCTATGGTCGAGAAGTCTCCGTCTAGCTCTCTTGTGGGGGTCTGCAGCCTGCCTCTCATGTGCGTGTTGCCTATGGTCGAGAAGTCTCCGTCTAGCTCTCTTGTGGGGGTCCGCAGTCTGCCTCTCATGTTCGTGTTGCCTATGGTTAAGTGGTCTCCGTCTAGCTCTCTTGTAGGGGTCCGCAGCAAGCCTGCCTCTCATGTGCGTGTTGCCTATGGTTAAGAGGTGTCCGTCTAGCTCTCTTGTGGGGTCTGTAGCAGGCCTCCCTCTCATGTGCGTGTTGCCTATGGTCGAGAAGTCTCCGTCTAGCTCTCTTGTGGGGGTCCGCAGCAAGCCTGCCTCTCATGTGCGTGTTGCCTATGGTTAAGAGGTCTCCGTCTAGCTCTCTTGTGGGGTCTGTAGCAGGCCTCCCTCTCATGTGCGTGTTGCCTATGGTCGAGAAGTCTCCGTCTAGCTCTCTTGTGGGTGTCCGCAGCAAGCCTGCCTCTCATGTGCGTGTTGCCTATGGTTAAGAGGTCTCCGTCTAGCTCTCTTGTAGGGGTCCGCAGCAAGCCTGCCTCTCATGTGCGTGTTGTCTATGGTTAAGAGGTCTCCGTCTAGCGCTCTTGGGGGGGAGGTTGCAGTCTGCCTCTCATGTGCGTGTTGCCAATGGCCGAGAGGTTTCCGTCTAGCTCTCTTGTGGGGGTCTGCAGCCTGCCTCTCATGTGCATGTTGCCAATGGCCGAGAGGTTTCCGTCTAGCTCTCTTGTGGGGGTCTGCAGCCAGCCTCTCATGTGCGTGTTGCCTATGGTCGAGAACTCTCCGTCTAGCTCTCTTGTGGGGGTCTGCAGCCTGCCTCTCATGTGCGTGTTGCCTATGGTTAAGAGGTTTCCGTCTAGCTCTCTTGTGGGGGTCTGCAGCCTGCCTCTCATGTGCGTGTTGCCTATGGTCGAGAAGTCTCCGTCTAGCCCTCTTGTGGGGTCTGCAGCAAGCCTGCCTCTCATGTGCGTGTTGCCTATGGTCAAGGGGTCTCCTTCTAGCTCTCACACGCTTTTGCATTCCCTCAGGTATAGATTCAGCTCCACACCTTCATTTCCACTCAGCTTCTTCGAGCTTGTATGTTTACCACACCCACAAGATCTTAATCTGTTCTCATCTCTGGTTTCTGGTCGTCATCTTCTCCTAGTGCAGACTGTGGGCGGAGTCAGCTTTAGTGGCTACATATACACACACAAGCCACCTGCACCAACCACTTGTCCTCCCTCAGCCCTGAGCAGCAGTCAGTGCATCCTCAGCAGCAGTCAGTGACGCCTCAGCAGCAGTCAGTGACGCCTCAGCAGCAGAGCCATGTTCAGCATCTGTACCACCCCACTGGGAGTGATGACCCTCTTTGGCGCCATCAGTAAGTGATCCAATTTACAGCCGTTGCTGGTTATTACTACATGCTGTAAGATTACTGCTTGGAATGTGTGAGGGGGCACAGCCTGTGGCCCCCCGAAGTCAGCCTGGCCTAGTAGGGGAGGGTAGGGATCTTAGGTTGACACTTAAAACACCCCGGGCCCTGGTTTGAGAGGCAGCAGTAACAGGAGGTCGGTGGGGGCTCAAGGGCTGGCGGGGGCTGCTTTGGGCAATCTGGGCACCAGCACCGAGGGTCTGGCTATTGTTTAACTCTAAAGAGCTGAAAGTTGAGAGCAGCAATGAAAGGTGTCTGCATAATGCAGGTCTTGACATGAGACTCGGCAGTTCAGAGGATGTTGAGGGAAAGAGCTTCAAAATGAGGAACCCTAGATGTGTTATTAGTGAATTCAAGCCTGCACATGGGCACACAGGCATTATTATAGCGCCTAGAGCAGAGGTCTTCAAACTGGGGGGCCTCAAGTGATCCCGGGGGGGGCGCCAGGCTGTGGCTAAAAGAAGCATTAAGCTCACAGCAGTGCTTTGTTTTAAGCGGGAAAACAATAGTGCCACTGAGCCTGTCTGTAAGGGGCCATCACGTTTGTCATTTATATCTGGCTGGGAGGAGGTGTCAAAGGGAAGGGACTCGAATAATCTTCTTCACCCCCTTTCTAATGATCACACTGTGGGGGTCTTCACACGTCAGTGAGGCTGCCTGACCAGAATAGTATGTTTGGCAAGCATTTATTTGGTTGCATTTTTTAAACAGTAAGATAATCCAGCTGTAATGTTTGAATACGGCGGCTCTTTAAATAAGTCGAGCCTGAACCCCTATAAGGAGGGTTCGGGGGGGGGGGTTCTCCCCCCGAGAAAATTTTGAAAAAAGAGAAGATAAATGGTGCATTTTCAAGCAAATTTGAGAAAGCAGGAAGGTTCATAAAGCAGTTGTGAAAGTGCAGTTATAACATTAATAAAGAGATGTCATATAACATAGGTAGCTGCTTATTCAGTATAAGGTCCCGGCCTGTGAAAAAAGCACCCTGACATTGGCATAACAATAGCACCCGCAGCCCCCATGATGCTCCAGGGGACCCCCTCAAGCACTGTTCAGAATTGTGGTCTGAGACATCCTGACAGGGTGCGAAGTGTGGGGGCCTCCGCCATGTACTTTGCAGGGGGACCCACCTCTAGTTTCATTACGCCACTGCACTTTGAATTAGGGGTGGGCAGAATTTGCGAAAGCGACTTTTGCAAATTATCGCGAAAATGTTTAAAATCTCCGCAAACACGCGGAAATATCGCGAAGATGCAGAAGTTTTTTTCCTGCCCGTTCGCGGTATTTTCTGCGTGTTCGCGGCTCGCCAACTTACCCATGCGGTTGCTGGCGGGCTCGGCCATCTTGTTTTCACTCTTCTCGCGGTGCATGATCGCGAGAAGAAAGACGTGATCGCGCGACGCATGACGTTACTGCGGGCGCGAACTGTCGCGAGACAGCGCAAATGGCTACCAACAATCCAACATCTTGTAGAGAACGCAACCGGATTCTGAAAACTTGTCGGCGAACGTGGGGATTCAGGTAAGGCGATCGCGCGCCCGCGAGAATGTATTATTTTACAGCGCGAGCAAGAACCAAATTATCGCTAAACTGCGGAATGCTGAAATTTTTACATTTTTGCGCTCTCCGCGGAACGCGAAAATTTCAAATTATCGCAATTTCCGCGAGCGGAACGGAAATTTAGCCCAGGCCTACTTTGAATACGTACCTCATTATTTTAAATTTGCATTATTGACAGTATAAAATAGGCTGCCACAAAGTGCACACAAATATGTAGTTTTAGATTTAAAAAAACGAGCTTCCAAAAAATCTAAGTAATGTGTATACTGTACCTAATGCAAACAGTTTTATAACTGTCTATTAAAAGAAGCAGTCTACAGCTCATCTGATCACCTTTAATATCGCCGAAAAAGAATACTCTTTAAGTGACTTCATCAATAAAACCAATACGGGCTTCCAAGGAGCCTTTACATAAGCAGAATAACCAAAAGAAAGCATTTACATTTGTTTCAGGGAGCAGACACCCTGACAAGAAGGTCTGTTCCTTGTTCCGTCCCTGGGATTCACAGCACATGTGCCTCTCTCCCCTCCACTTCAAATCAGGCATCTCAAATGTCTGAATCAACCGTCCCAGGACGGTTGCATTTAATATAAAGTAGGGGAACTGTTTTCTGTCAACTTACTAAGTATGGTGCATAGCATGCCCCTCCGATCCCACCCTCTTCGACCTCTGGTTATATACCTAAAGAGAACAAGGCATATCGGCCAGCATAGCAGGGTTTGCAACTGGGAAAAAAGGTTCGAGTCTCGGTGTTGGTTCAACATCTTGTGATTCTAGGCAATCACTTAATCTCCTGTGTCTGAAAAATGAATATACCCTTTTGTAAATGTAATTGGTGCTCATGTAAAGACTCCAAACACCTTTGGGTTGAATGTGCGCTATATAAAACTGTAAAAAAAAAAGCTTTTGCACAAGATCATGCATAGGCACGAGACAGTTCGTAAACGCATGATGCTCATGACTCCTGATTTCAAATGTAACATTTCATAATATTTAATGAATCTTCACAACAAACGCGTCTATGGCCAATGCGCCTTAGGCTTCCTGATTTGATGTATCATTTATATAAAATACATCACATGGGACAGGGCCTATGACAAGGAGGCCTGTATTCCCGGAAGTTAATTCCGCACCAGGCATTACCGATTCCGGGGGTATTGTTACTACCAGGTCTTAGTTCTAATGCGCATGCTGATTGGAATCTCTGGAAAGTTGAATCGGCCCTTGCACTGCTTTATTATAGGGTTGATGGTTGGAATGTGGAAATGAACTAGCGTCACAGACTTGCGCGCGTGTATTCTCTTTCCGAGTGTCGTTAGAACGTTAATAATTTAACACTGATTTGAAGTGGCAGTCACGTCGGCCAATAGTGGAGGTCAGAGTGACGTGTGTAGGGCCGAGGTCGAGCTAGACGGGTGCGGACTATGGGGGCGTCTCGGATTAAAGTAAGCACGTGAACCAAGATACAACACAACAGCATGACGGCAGCCGGCTACAAAATCTGGAGCGCACTACGGGGCATATATTATCAAGACAGGCAAATTCTGGAACTCTTAATCTGACCTCGCTGAGCCCTCGATCAGTGTTGCACGCTTCCTAGAGACGACACGAGTCACACGACGGGTCCGGGAGAGCTGACACACAATGTATGCAGACCGCCGCCACGAGGTGTGTATGCAGCAGACAGTGGCACGTGCGTGATGACGCGACGGACTGCAGAGAGTGCGCTGTGCACCTCATGGCCAATCACTATCACTGTGTTCCGAGTTAAGCCACAGTGATTGGCCATAGTTGCGCGGCACCCAATGCAGTTTCTTCGTAGGCTGCCGCGCGGGGTCTGAGACTGTCTCAGGCTCTCAGCCAATCCAGAGACGTTGCATTAGCAGCACCTGCCCTGGATTGGCTAAAGAGCACGGATAGGGCTCGCCCATACCGAGAGACGGGGCTGCTGCATGAGGCAACCCTCGGCCTCTCGGCCCCCTCCCTCTCAGTACATAGAAGTGCCTAGCTGGCTGGCAGACAGTGCGGCGAATGTGCATGCTCGTGCTTGTCAAGAGCCAAACTCGAGCATGCGCAAATAAATTGCGAGCCGCTGTCAGTGCAGGGTGAAACTGAAACAAGTTGCAACTGAACAGACTGTCACTCAACCTTCTAGTGCTCGCCCCCCGGCCCCACCCCCTTCATGTTCCGACTCCCGGCCGGCAGCCGCTACACAGTAAGAGTTGAATAAATAAATATTCATTGCTGGATTTGCTGCAAGCACACCGCGTGTGGTGCGTTAAGTGGGGCTCCGCCCCTGCGCCCCAATGGATGCCCCGCCAGTGCACTTGCCTAGAGTAGAGGGTCGCTGGCGGTAGGCGGTGTTTTATATGATGTGCAGTAGATATGAGTTTCATTATATTGTGTTATTACCTTTTCTTGTATGTAATGTGCGTTTATGGTTTTTATTTATCGAATAAAGTATTTTGAGCGGATATGACGTGCAGTAGTAAAGGGCAGTGTACAGTCGCAGCTCCCAGGCTTGTCTGATAACGCGCCCTTCACATGTAGTGGTGTTTACGTGGCACGGCGTGTAGAAGCCTTCCATGTACACAGTGCTGGGTGCAAGTGCAGCGCTCCACACACAAGAGTCAGTGTCCGCTCTGTATGGAAGGAGATGGTGACTTTTCTTCCCATGTGAGATAAAGGAACTCTCACTCCTTGAGAAGCCCTGGGTAGGAGAGGCCTCTGGCCAGGGTCGGACTGCCCTATGGGGCCATCGGGCAGTGTTGATGGGCTGGTCTGCCCCGTCAGTGTGTGGCCGGTTTGTAATTGTAGTGGTACACAGAGAAAGGTCACAGTGGAAATAATTTGCAAAGTGTTAGAGAACACATATGTCGGCAATGCATATAAATTTATGACAACACCTGATAGATGCGATGAATGACTGTGATTTAATCAATTACGCAAGTTTTATGGTCAAACGATCAACAATTCAACAGACATAATATATGTCAACATCATCATTTTAGTTAAAATAGGTGCAAATAAGGTGACAAGTGCAAGAATTGGGATCAGTGCAAGTGATGTGCAGGAGGAAGGTAGTGCATGTAGATACATCCACAATACATTTAGGGACCTATCCTGTCAGTTGACTGGCAAAACCAACAAATGTAACAAAATAAACAGAGAAAGCAGACCTTTCTCTGTGTACCACTATATATACCCGAGTCCAGTGGTCTACCGGGTTACCACATTGACACATAACTCGGTTTGTAATTGTAATCGTATTTATATAGCACTATCTACCGGATGTATGACGTTACAACGCATGCTTTTACACCGCATGCCGTTACAACGCATTTTTTACACCGCAAGATCTGTTACAACGCCAGCCTTTACAACGCATGCTTTTACAACGACGTACACTAGATGGAGTGCTGACATTAGAAATGTATAATTTACTATTCTAACTCCAGTCCACGTTGCAGTAGGGAAGGTGTTTGGATAGTAAAACTACACTATTTCTAATGTTAGCACGCCATCTAGTGCATTTCGTTGTAATGGCATGCGTTGTAATGGCATGCGTTGTAACAGATTTCGCGTTGTAATAGTTTCGTTGTAATGGTAGTGCGGTGTAAAAGTTGCGTTGTAAAGGTTGTTCACCCTATCTACCGCTGACAAGGCATTGAAGCGCTTTTCGGTGAGTAGCATGCAAATCGGGAACCAAAAAAGGATTAGTGGTGAATTAGTACAGAGAAACATGGGGCATATTAGCAAGGGCCCCAGATCGCCGCTTTATCAGCACTATTTTTTTATCGCCCAATTACCAAGCTGTCACTAACAGCAGTTAGCGACAGCTTCCAGGTGATAGCGACCGGTTTGGGGGCCCCTTTGCATGTCAGCGATATTTATTGCTGATGACATGCAAAGTGGGCGTACCCAAACTGGTAGCGACTGAAAGCAGTCTCCAACACAGCTATCGCCTATTAGCAATACCCGCGGCGCGATAAGAAACCGCGCGCTAACCGCGCGCTAACCGCGATTAGCGCCAGGATTTTACACTTGGTAAAAACCTGACTTAGCCATAATAGTCAATGGGAGGTGGATTCTACGGCTAAGTCCCCACCTGCCTATTAGCTAGATTTTCCTTAGCGATAGGATTTTTATCGCTGGAAATCTCACTTTGTAGATGGGATTCGCCGCTATCGCTGGATTCTTATCGCCGTGGAGATAAACGTTGGTAATACTGCGTTATCTCCGCGATAGAATCCAGCGATAGGAGGCGATAAAATAAATCTCACTAAGCGCGTTTTGCGATAATTATCGCAAGTTGTTGCTAATAACCCCCCAAGAGTTCATTTGAGTGGTGGCCATGTCAATCAATCAATCAATCAGGGGTTGGTGAAGCGTGCTACTCACCCGCGAGGGTCTCAAGGCGCTGGGGGAGGGGTATGTCTAGCAGCTCCGATCAGTTGAAAAGCCAGGTCTTGAGTGCCCTTCCGAAGGTGAGTAGGGTAGTCGAGCATCTTATTTCAACTGGGAGAGCGTTCCATGCTGTGGCGGCGGTGTAGGAGAAGGCTCTCCCTCCGGCTTTGCTTCGGTGGATGCGGGGACCTCTGCCAGGGCGAGGTCGGAAGAGCGAAGGTTCCTCTTGGGTTTGTGGAAACTCATTCGGTCGTTGAGGTATTTGGGTCCGATGTTGTTCAGGGATTTGTACGCGTGCGTGAGTAGTTTGTAGGTGACCCTCTTCTCAACGGGGAGCCACTGGAGCTCTTGTAGGTGCGGCATCATGTGTTCCCGGCGTAGTAGTCCTAGGACAAGCCTGGCGGCGGCGTTTTGGATGGTTTGAAGTTTTGCGAAGTAGTGATTTGTTGATTCCGGCGTAGAGGGAGTTGCCGTAGTCGAGCCTGCTGGTGATGAGTGCGTGTGTGACGGTCTTTCGGAAGTCTGAGGGGATCCATTTGAAAGTCTTTCGTAGGGTTCGGAGGCAGTTGAAACCGGCGGAGGCAATAGCTTTGATTTGGCGGTTCATGGATAGTGAGGAGTCGAGGATTATCCCGAGGTTCCGAGCATGGTCTGTTGGGGTTGGAGGGGTCCGAGGGCAGGAGGCCACCAGGAGTCGTCCCAGGCTGAGGGGCTGGGTCCGAAGATGAGAACCTTGGTCTGTTCGGAGTTGAGTTTGAGGCAACTGTCTTTCATTCAGGTGGCTACTCCACTCATTCCCTCCTGGAAGCTCATTCTGGTGTTTTCGGGGTTGCTGGTGAGGGAGAGGATGAGCTGGATGTTGTCGGCGTAGGATATGATGCTGAGTCCGTACTGTCTGACGATGGCTGCGATGTAGATGTTGAAAAGGGTCGGGCTCAGAGAAGATCCCTGGGGACCCCGCAGATGATGTCGGTGGGTTTGGAAAGGAAACGGGGGAGCATGAACCTCTGTGTTCTGCTGGAGACGAAGGAACGGATCCAGTTGAGGGCGTCTCCGCGAATTCCCGTGTTGTGGAGTCTGGTGGTCAGTGTGCAATGTGAGACAGTGTGAGTCTGGTAGTTCGATTGAGCAGGATAATGGAGGGAAAGAAGAGGGAAGTGTCTAGAAACTATTTGAGAAATCACGGTAGTAGGAGGAGATTTGGGACGAGTAAAGGAGAGATGGGGAGGCAAGTCTCTAGAACTCGATCAGGGAGATCAGAGTGCTAAATGAGGTCTCAGATCAGTCTAAGGAGGGGTAACTTACGGAAGAATTTAGAATTTTTGGGGGGTTTTAATAGTAAAATGAGGTTTGGGGTGATGCAAGCAGGGATCTAGAAGAGAAGAGTCTACAACTTGTTATTTCGTAGTTCTAGTAGCAGAATGAGGTTTGGGATGAGTCAGAGAGTGGAGGTAAAGGCTATATTGAGAGAGCTATAGGGTGAGACTGAGTAGTGTATTGAGAGAGTCAGAGTTTCTTGTTAATTATTATTTAGTGTACCGCAGGAGTAAAGCAACAGACACACAGTTACATAACGACGCAGAAAGGGTAGACATGTATAAACGAAGCCAGCACAGAGATTCAAGTTGTATTGCATCAAATCAGACCTCCAAGTGCTGCACTCAAAGCCCATTCATCAGTGCATTTGAATAACTTTTAAAAACTTTTATATTAATTTAATTTGATCTTTTCCTCGACACCTCAACAGTGAAGTACATGTAAATAGAATAGCAATGAGAATATTTACACAGTGAGTGACATTGAGTGCGAGCACTGGTACTCGAGGCCTGTTGCCCTGCTATATTTACACAGGGAGAGTGACATTGAGTGTGAGCACTGGTGCACGAGGCCTGCTGCCCTAATCCGAGCCGTAGCTCCTGTATTTACACAGTGAGTGACATTGAGTGTGAGCACTGGTACACGAGGCCGGCTGCCCTGCTATATTTACACAGGGAGAGTGACATTGAGTGCGAGCACTGGTACTCGAGGCCTGCTGCCCTGCTATATTTACACAGGGAGAGTGACATTAAGTGCGAGTAGTAGTACTCGAGGCCTGCTGCTCTGATCCTAAGCGTAGCTCCAGTATTTACACAGTGAGTGACATTGAGTGTGAGCACTGGTACACGAGGCCGGGTGCCCTGCTATATTTACACAGGGAGAGTGACATTGAGTGCGAGCACTGGTACACGAGGCCGGATGCCCTGGTATATTTACACAGGGAGAGTGACATTGAGTGCGAGCACTGGTACACGAGGCCGGGTGCCCTGCTATATTTACACAGGGAGAGTGACATTGAGTGCGAGCACTGGTACACGAGGCCGGATGCCCTGGTATATTTACACAGGTAGAGTGACATTGAGTGTGAGAACTGGCACTCGAAGCCTGCTGCCCAGCTATATTTACACATGGAGAGTGACACTGAGTGCGAACACTGGTGCACAAGGCCGGCTGCCCTGCTATATTTACACAGGGAGAGTAACATTGGGTGTGAGCACTGGCACGCAAGGCCTGCTGCCCTGCTATATTTACACAGGGAGAGTGACTTTGAGTGTGAGAACTGGCACTCGAGGCCTGCTGCCCTGCTATATTTACACATGGAGAGTGACATTGAGTGTGAGCACTTGTACACGAGGCCGGCTGCCCTGCTATATTTACACAGTGAGAGTGACATTGAGTGTGAGCACTGGTACTCAAGATCTGCTGCCCTGCTATATTTACACAGGGGGAGTGATATTGGGTGTGAGCACTAGTACTCAAAGCCGGCTGCCCTGCTATACTTAGAGGGAGAGTGACATTGAGAGCGAGCACTTGTACTCGAGGCCCGCTGCCCTGGTCCGAGGCGTAGCTCCTGTAATTACACAGTGAGAGTGACATTGAGTGTGAGCACTGGTACTCAAGATCTGCTGCCCTGCTATATTTACACAGGGGGAGTGACATTGGGTGTGAGCATTAGTACTCAAAGCCGGCTGCCCTGCTATACTTAGAGGGAGAGTGACATTGAGAGCGAGCACTTGTACTCGATGCCTGCTGCCCTGATCCGAGGCGTAGCTCCTGTATTTACACAGTGAGTAACATTGAGTGCGAGCACTGGCACTCGAGGCCTGCTGCCCTGCTATATTTACACAGGGAGAGTGACATTGAGTGTGAGCACTGGTACTCGAGGTCTGCTGCCCTGCTATATTTACACAGGGAGAGTGACATTGAGTGCGAGCACTGGTACTCTAGGCCTGCTGCCCTGCTGTATTTACACAGGGAGAGTGACATTGAGTGCGAGCACTGGTACTCTAGGCCTACTGCCCTGCTATATTTACACAGGGAGAGTGACATTGAGTGCGAGCACTGGTACTCTAGGCCTGCTGCCCTGCTATATTTACACAGGGAGAGTGACATTGAGTGCGAGCACTGGTACACGAGGCCGGCTGCCCTGCTATATTTACACAGGGAGAGTGACATTGAGTGCGAGCACTGGTACACGAGGCCGGCTGCGCTGCTATATTTACACAGGGAGAGTGACATTGAGTGCGAGCAGTGGTACTCGAGGTCTGCTGCCCTGCTATATTTACACATTGAGAGTGACATTGAGTGTGAGCACTGGTGCACAAGGCCGGCTGCCCTGCTATACTTACACAGGGAGAGTGACATTGAGTGCGAGCACTGGTACTCTAGGCCTACTGCCCTGCTATATTTACACAGGGAGAGTGACATTGAGTGTTAGCACTGGTACACGAGGCCTGCTGCCCTGCTATATTTACTCATGGAGAGTGACATTGAGTGTGAGTACTGGTACACAAGGCCGGCTGCCCTGCTATATTTACACAGGGAGAGTGACATTGAGTGCGAGCACTGGTACACAAGGCCTGCTGCCCTGCTATATTTACACAGGAAGAGTGACATTGAGTGTGAGCACTGGTACACGAGGCCGGCTGCCCTGCTATATTTACACAGGGAGAGTGACATTGAGTGCGAGCACTGGTACACGAGGCCGGTTGCCCTGCTATATTTACACAGGGAGAGTGACATTGAGTGCGAGCACTGGTACACGAGGCCGGTTGCCCTGCTATATTTACACAGGGAGAGTGACATTGAGTGCGAGCACTGGTACACGAGGCCGGTTGCCCTGCTATATTCACACAGGGAGAGTGACATTGAGTGTGAGAAATGCCACTCAAAGCCTGCTGCCCTGCTATATTTACGCAGTGAGTGACATTGAGTGTGAGCACTGGTACCAGAGGCCTACTGCCCTGCTATATTTACACAGGGAGAGTGAAAGTGAGTGTGAGAAGTGTCATTCAAGGCCTGCTGCCCTGCTATATTTGCACACGGAGAGTGACATTGAGTGTTAGCACTGGTACACGAGGCCGGTTGCCCTGCTATATTTACTCATGGAGAGTGACATTGAGTGTGAGTACTGGTACACAAGGCCGGCTGCCCTGCTATATTTACACAGGGAGAGTGACATTGAGTGTGAGCACTGGTACACGAGGCCGGCTGCCCTGCTATATTTACACAGGGAGAGTGACATTGAGTGCGAGCAGTGGTACTCGAGGTCTGCTGCCCTGCTATATTTACACATTGAGAGTGACATTGAGTGTGAGCACTGGTACACGAGGCCGGCTGCCCTGCTATATTTACACAGGGAGAGTGACATTGAGTGCGAGCACTGGTACTCGAGGCCTGCTGCCCTGCTATATTTACACAGGATAGTGACATTGAGTGCGAGCACTGGTACACGAGGCCGGCTGCCTTGCTATATTTACACAGGGAGAGTGACATTGAGTGCGAGCACTGGTACACGAGGCCGGTTGCCCTGCTATATTTACACAGGGAGAGTGACATTGAGTGCGAGCACTGGTACACGAGGCCGGTTGCCCTGCTATATTTACACAGGGAGAGTGACATTGAGTGCGAGCACTGGTACACGAGGCCGGTTGCCCTGCTATATTTGCACACGGAGATTGACATTGAGTGCGAGCACTGGTACACGAGGCCTGCTGCCCTGCTATATTTGCACACGGAGATTGACATTGAGTGCGAGCACTGGTACACGAGGCCGGTTGCCCTGCTATATTTACACAGGGAGAGTGACATTGAGTGCGAGCACTGGTACACGAGGCCGGCTGCCTTGCTATATTTACACAGGGAGAGTGACATTGAGTGTGAGCTCTGGTACTCGAGGCCTACTGCCTTTCTCCCAGGTGGAGCTCCTCTGCTTCCGGGGAGAGGGTGCTGGAAAGGAGTCCTAGCGGTTCGGGATGAGGCCTGTGGAAACAGATTGTCGAGGCGCTACCCAGATTCCAGAGTTCAGTCGTCCCACGCAGGAGGGCTCTTGCCCGAAAGAGCCAGAGGCTGCACCTGTCTGCGGTAATCACTCTGTTTGAAGGGCAGGACTGCCTATCGGGGGACTCAACCTCAATAATATTTCGAGAAAGGAAACATCTGGGTAGTTAAAGTTAAATATATCCCCACCAACCGCACTACATCACTATAGGGTCCTAAACGCATGGGCTTCTGCGCGCTATTTTTTCCTTTTAAAATCTTCCGATATTAAGGTAACTTTCTTCTAAACTTGCACAACGTGCAGTGATTCCTTTTAGGGAACACAGCGGTCGGAAGGCGGTACAAATAAGTAGCCCCTCGCAGGGGAAAGATTTACAAGGAACTGGAGCATTTGCAAAAGATTAACAGATGCGTCAAAAATTCTGACAGATCTGTTGGCCCAAAAGCGACGCATTGCTGGAGATGCTCATGAAAGTGACGCAACTCCAGCAATGCGCCACAACAGATAGGTGAGTCCAACACAAAAAGCCCTGGTCATTCCTTATGCCTGGTCTCAGCAGGTGTAGAGATTTTGACGCAGTGAAGGTATAGAGTGATGCAGTGAAATGTAAATTTCACTGGGTCAGTTCTACATGGCTTTTTGCGTGGGAACGCCCATGCTGCATACATTATACCTGGCTGCATTGTTTGCGCCAACGTTGCGTCAAAAAAAGTGACGCAATGACCGTGTAAGGAGGCGTAAGAGGCTTGTAAATCTGCCCCGGAGTGCGTGATAAACATTACTGAGGGACGCTGCCGGTGACGACACACGTGTCTGGCCTGACAGTAATGGTCGCCAATTACTAAACAGTTTTTTAAATACTTACACCCTTAATGGTAGGAAGAAAGACATAATGAATACATTCAGCAAATTAAAACCGAACCAAGAATCAGCGTCAATATGACATCCCGCCCAATGATGGGACCCTTTGCTTCTTCGCACCAGTGGCGGCCGCGACTCGTGCTTGAATAATCGCTTATTACCTTGTCTACTACGCGAGACCCGCCGTCCCAGATCCGGAAAACCTAAGAGCCTCTCACTAGGACCTGCAGCTTGGCCTCGGTTGGGTGGGCCTGTGGGGCCGTCGGGTAGGGTCTGATGGGCTGGTCCGGTTTTATATCAGTTTATGGGCCTGTTTTATGGTCGAATGGGCCTGTGGGGCCATGAGGCAGCGCCTGGTCTGGGAAGTTTACATCAAACCATGAGAGCAAAATAAAAACTATGGAGCATATGCATCAAGCCCTTTTCCCATTCGCAAATGAGCTGATTCTCAGAATCGACCCGTTTGTGAACGGGTAAAAGCCTTTTGGGATGTATCATCTCCAAAGGGCATCGCAAATTGGAGAATTGCAAAATTTGCAATTCTCTATTTTGCGATTGCAATTAAGGAATTGCAAATTGTGATTCCATAAATGCGATATAGAAAGCACCTAAGTTGTGCGAATTTGGCATAAGAAATCGTAAATTACCACCATCTGACAGTTGGTGGAAATTTGCAAATTCTTTGAAAAATTCACTTTTTTGCTTTTTTCAAAGTGCCATTTGGCACTTAGGGCATGTATGTGTGCCACATGTGCACACATGCACATTTCAGGGGTGCATCAGGGTGTCCTTATGACACCCTTGAGATTGGTACCCTAATGGGTACTCGCAAATTGCGAATGTCTGCCCATTCATTCCTATGGGCCTCTAGGCCCATAGGAATGAATGGGAAGCCATTCCTTAATTGCGACTTGCAATATGCGAGTCACAATTAAGGAATACCAAGGAATCGCAAAATATTTGCACATTTTTTATTACATCTCGTTTTGCGATTCTCAAATAGCGATTGTAAAAAATCGCTATTTGAGAATCGAGAAAACAGTATTTGATACATGTGCCCCTAAGAGATTTGACAGCAGCAAAGTGAGGGCAAGATGCTTTTAAATGTATTTAATGCAGTCGGAATACAAATGTGTTATCATTTGTCTATTTCAGGAAATAGTGATTATTTTAGGTTTAATTCCACATTATTAAAATTCTTAACAGAAGTTTTTAAGAGAGTCATAAAGGTAAAACACATTTTCCCCTCTCCCTGGAATGCTTCTGTCCACCCCCGAGGGCTGGAGAGAGCGATAGACGCAGTGGCCATGAGGCTTAAAAACCCCTTACAAGGCTGCAACCCACCAGAGAATGCCTGCTGGGATAGATGGCCAGTCCACCCTGTTTGTTCTCCAAAATATTCCAGGGCTGGTGTTCCAATAGTAATTAAACCTCCTGGAAAATTTGGGAGAAGTTGCTCTTTCCGCAGATATTCTAGAGCTGGAGTTAGAATAGAAAAATGTAACCTTCCTGTCCCCCCCCCCCCCCACTGCTGCCCTGAGGGCAAGGAATGCAAAGCCTCCCCCCATACCCACTGCTGCCCTGAGGGCAAGGAATGCAATCCTTCCCTCCCCCCACTGCTGTCCTGAGGGCAAGGAATGCAACCCCCCCACACCCGCTGCTGTCCTGAGGGCAAGGAATGCAACCCCCCACACCCACTGCTGCCCTGAGGGCAAGGAATACAACCCCCCCCACACCCACTGCTGTCCTGAGGGCAAGACATGCAATCCCCCCACACCCACTGCTGCCCTGAGGGCAAGGAATACAACCCCCCCACACCCACTGCTGTCCTGAGGGCAAGGAATGCAATCCCCCCACACCCACTGCTGTCCTGAGGGCAAGGAATGCAATCCCCCCACACCCACTGCTGCCCTGAGGGCAAGGAATTCAACCCCCCCACACCCACTGCTGCCCAGAGGGCAAGGAATGCAAACCCCCCCACACCCACTGCTTCCCTGAGGGCAAGGAATGCAAACCCCCCACACCCACTGCTGCCCTGAAGGCAAGGAATGCAAACCCCCCCACACCCACTGCTGCCCGGAGGGCAAGGAATGCAAACCCCCCCCCACACCCACTGCTGCCCTGAGGGCAAGAAATGCAAACCCCCCCCACACCCACTGCTGCCCCGAGGGCAAGGAATGCAAACCCCCCACACCCACTGATGTCCTGAGGGCAAGGAATGCAAACCCCCCCCACACCCACTGCTGCCCTGAGGGCAAGGAATTCAACCCCCCCCCCCACCCACTACTGCCCAGAGGGCAAGGAATGCAAACCCTCCCACACCCACTGCTGCCCCGAGGGCAAGGAATGCAAACCCCCCACACCCACTGCTGCCCTGAGGGCAAGGAATGCAAACCCCCTACACCCACTGCTGCCCTGAGGGCAAGGAATGCAAAACCCCCACACCCACTGCTGCCCGGAGGGCAAGGAATGCAAACCCCCCACACCCACTGCTGCCCTGAGGGCAAGGGATGCAAACCCCCCCAAACCCACTGCTGCCCGGAGGGCAAGGAATGCAAACCCCCGGTCACCCACTGCTGCCCTGAGGGCAAGAAATACAAACCCCCCACACCCACTGATGTCCTGAGGGCAAGGAATGCCACCCCCCCCACACCCACTGCTGCCCTGAGGGCAAGGAATTCAGCCCCCCCACACCCACTGCTGCCCAGAGGGCAAGGAATGCAAACCCCCCCCACACCCACTGCTGCCCTGAGGGCAAGGAAAGCAAACCCCCCACACCCACTGCTGCCCTGAGGGCAAGGAATGCAAACCCCCCCCACACCCACTGCTGCCCGGAGCGCAAGGAATGCAAAGCTCCCCACACCCACTGCTGCCCTGAGGGAAAGAAATGCAAACCCCCCACACCCACTGCTGCCCGGAGGGCAAGAAATGCAAACCCCCCACATCCACTGCTGCCCTGAGGGCAAGGAATGCAAACCCCCCACACCCACTGCTGCCCGGAGGGCAAGGAATGCAAACCCCCCCACACCCACTGCTGCCCAGAGGGCAAGAAATGCAAACCCCCCACACCCACTGCTGCCCTGAGGGCAAGGAATGCAAACAAGCCTGTTTCAGAGAGCTCACAACTTCAACATTAAGTGTCCTTTATTCAAAAATAAATAGGAGACGCGTTGTCCTGAAAGTCATAGTTGCGAATACCTCTTCAAAAATATCACATGACGCACTGCACAATAAAAAGAGTTGACAGAAGCAAGTAGGAACCGTGCTGAGTAGTGATTTATAGTTTCTGTGTAAACATTTCGAATTTCTGAGGCACCTGAACTTGTGTTTTAAGCAGTTTCCATTTCCTGAATTCAATACTTTGAAAACAGGCTGAACATACCGTATGCACATGTTTAAAAATAATATTGAACTACTATTATGCAATCTGAAGCCATACACTAGAAGACGCCCCTCTTTGAAGAGCGCTACATCACCATACATTGCCAGTGCACAAACAACCCTCCCCTCCTATCACTTGTGACGTCATGCTCGTCTTTGATCCTTAAGGTGCTCCGCTGCCTTTGGCCAGGTGTGCGCTATAGAAATCCCACACACATGCCTCACTGCATGTGTACACACTTCAACTAGGTCAACAAAAATGATGGGGCATATTTACAAGGGCTTTATCTCTGCTTCTTTGGCTTAAAAAGCCAAAAAAGCAGAGATAAAACTATCGCCCTATTTACAAGAGGGTGCTAACATGCCTAATCGCATGTTAGCACCCTTTTTCCCAACGCCTTCCTTTGCATCTCTAATGAGATGCAAAGTGGGCGTCACTGGGCGTACCCCGGATGGACTACCTTGCAAATATCGCTGATGTTCACATTGCAATATTTACAAGGCAGCCCACAGGATTTTAGCACGTTAGTTTTTGGAGAAAAACGCCTTTTTCTCCATAAACTAACGTCTGACTTACCTATCCCTGACAATGGGGTGGATTATGCTGATACGACTCTATGCAAAGTTATCGCCAATTTGCAGGGAACATCGCTGGAAAACCAGCGATGTTGCCTGCAAAACGGCGATTTCCTCCCTATCTCTGTAATTTTTATTGCCCTGGAGTAACGCGTTGTTAATAACGCGTTACCAGGGCGAGAAATTCCAGAGATAGATGGCGATAAATAACAAAGCGCTAAGCGCGCTTTGCGTTTATTTATCGCCGTCCTTGTAGATATGCCCCTATAAGAGGTGAACATTCATTTTAAAAGAATCGGCTTTCAGTTCTCCAAATGTAGGCTCTGGCGTCCAGATCCATTGTGACATTGGGGCGCTTTGATAGAAGTAAGCCGAAGTTACCTTTCATATGTGTGGAGGACTTTGCCAATGGGTTTCTGGCAGGTGTATGGTGCAAGGGTGTCTGCGTTGGCATTAAGCGGCACATAGTGCGATGGCACAGGGAGAGAAGTGGTAAGTGCTGTGTCTTAGTAGATATGAGTCTGTGCAGCTCTCTCCCATTCACGCAGTAACTGGATTGGCTGCACCGAGCTGCATTGTGTGAGCTGTAAGTAACTCAGCCTCTCGGTGACCCTCCTGCCTGTTCACGGGTGCCATGCCTCTATTCCATCGTCCACTCACTGCTTGGGAGGAAAGCAGTGCTGCTTTGTCAGCACACATCCCGACACGAACCTTTGAGATTTCTCCATATTCCTTGGCTCTTCTCATTCATATTCCTTCATTCATCGCTCGCTGGACTTCCACCGCCTCTCAGTAGAGCACTTACAAGCAGGTGCAGACTTCATTCAGAGGCTGTCTGAAGCAGCTAGGGCCAATCCAGAGTTTGACGGATGATAGTCTGTCCATCATTACGTCTGCCACCCTGATTGACTTACGGTCACCGGAAGCACCGTCATGACGGTTCCTATCAAGGTATTAAAACTTTAGTGGTTGGCCGCTGCCAATGGTGAAGAAGGTCCAGCAAACTTCCACAACCTTTTGTTTTACAAAAGCAAACTCCTAAAGTGGGACCCCAATACCAAGGGAGATTTTTTCTGGATGTGGAGGGGTGATTGTTTGGGCGGGCAGGCGAAGTTATGCTCATCTTCCGATGGCCCCTACTCCCTTGGACCATTGAAGGAAGCTTTACATCATTAGAGCCAGTGGGGCTCCGTCGACAGACAACTGATGATCCTTCTGACCTGAAATGGGGTGGCCGGAGCGTCACTTTTGCAGACAGGATACTCAGTCATGTTTCGATGGAGTGCCCTATCTGCTATAAATCACCCTTTATATGCCTCACAGGGCTACAAGAGCTCAATCAGAGAGCAGCACTGCTGGCAAGACCAAGTTCCTCCTCCAGCCAGAGGGCGGCCATGACAGTAAAAGCAAGCTCTCCCTCCAGCTAGAGGGCGGCCATCACAGACAAAGCAAGCTCTGCCTCCAACCAGAGGGTGGCCATCACAGACAAAGCAAGCTCTGCCTCCAGCCAGAGGGCAGCCATCACAGACAAAGCAAGCTCTGCCTCCAGCCAGAGGGCGGCCATAACAGACAGAGCAAGCTTCGCCTCCAGCCAGAGGGCGGCCATCATAGACGAAGCAAGCTCTGCCTCCATCCAGAGGGCAACCATCACAGACAGAGCAAGCTCCGCCTCCAGCCAGAGAGCGGCCATCACAGATTGAGCAAGCTCCACCTCCAGTCAGAGGGCGGCCATCATAAACAAAGCAAGCGCCGCCTTCAGCCAGAGAGCGGCCATCACAGACAGAGCAAGCTCTCCCTCCAGCTAGAGGGCGGCCATCATAAACAAAGCAAGCTCTGCCTCCAGACAGAGGGCGGCCATCACAGACAAAGCAAGCTCTGCCTCCAGCCAGAGGGCGGCCATCACAGACAAAGCAAGCTCCACCTCCAGCCAGAGGGCGGCCTGAATAAACAAAGCAAGCTCTGCCTCCAGCCAGAGGGCAGCCATCACAGAGCAAGCTCCGCCTCCAGCCAGAGGGCGGCCATCACAGACAAAGCAAGCTCCACCTCCAGCCAGAGGGCGGCCATTACAGACAGAGAAAGCTCCGCCTCCAGCCAGAGGGCGGCCATCACAGATGAAGCAAGCTCTGCCTCCATCTAGAGGGCAACCATCACAGACAGAGCAAGCTCCGCCTCCAGCCAGAGAGCGGCCATCACAGATTGAGCAAGCTCCGCCTCCAGCCAGAGGGCGGCCATCACAGACAAAGCAAGCTCCACCTCCAGCCAGAGGGCGGCCTAAATAAACAAAGCAAGCTCTGCCTCCAGCCAGAGGGCAGCCATCACAGACAGAGGTTGTGGTTGTGTGTGTGGTTGTGTGTGGTTGCGTGTGTGTGGTTGTGTGTGTGGGTGTGGGTGTGGTTGTGTGTGTGTGGTAGTGTGTGTGGTTGTGTGTGTGTGTGTGGTTGTATGTGTGTGTGGTTGTGTGTGGGGTTGTGTGTGGTTGTGTGTGTGTGGTTGTGTGTGTGTGTGTGGTTGTGTGTGTGTGTGTGGTTGTGTGTGTGTGTGGTTGTGGTTGTGTGTGTGTGTGTGGTTGTGCATGTGGTTGTGGTTGTGTGTGTGGTTGTGGTTGTGTGTGTGACAGTAATACTAAAAGCATCTCAAAATAAAGGAACACAAACATCGAGTTTGTGGAAAGAGAAAACACGTTGTAAGTCAAACGGGTGCAGCAAAGCATTAACACAACAACAAAATAAACAAGATCACTTAGCGAAGAGTGAGTGCTGATAATGGATACACACAGCCCATCATCTTAAGAGTTGGATTGCTGCCCACTCCTTGTGAGTTGCACCCCATATCTCATGAGTTGTAACTGCTGCACCCACCATAGCGCTTTGAGATCTAAAGCGCCACATAGGTCTAATCGATTAACCAGTCGCCAACATGCAAGAGAATGTGCCAAAAGTTTCCAGCTTCCTCATCATGCCCTCATTAAAGCGCCCACGAAAGGACTCCCTGAATGGTGCAACGGACATGAAGCAGACGCTGCGATCAGAAATAAACACTGTGAACATTGTCCAGTTTCACAGTAACATTTCCTTAATGTTCTTTAAGTCACAAAACAGTAATACTCAAAATAAAGGAACACAAACATCGAGTTTGTGGAAAGAGAAAGCACATTGTAAGTCAAACGGGCGCAGCAAAGCATTAACACAACAACATGTTCTTTGATGTTCTTTGAACGAGAATATCAAAGGAGCGCCGCGAAAATGATCGTGGGTGAAAGTGAAAGTGATCGCGGGCGCTTAATGAGCATGACGAGGTTTGCCATCCTCTGCTGCTAAGCGAGCGCCCGCGCACATGCACTGTAGCTCTAGGCTGGCCATGGTAGCATTTTTTTGCGCCCTCACAAATAGTCTTGCTATACCAGCGCATGCGCTGGGTCAGGCGAGACCTAAAACGCTTGCCCCAAAACTACCCAGATATCACCTGTCTTTGACAGGAAAGGTTTAGTCATTAATATGAACTGGTGTCCATTCCTCTTGAGAACTGAATTATGAACTATCGGTCCTATTCACAGCAGCGATCTCTAGCGGCTCCATCGTGAGCTAGCAGTGGCTCGCAGGCTGACACTGAGTAGCTTGCAAATAATAACTGCCTGTCAGCAGTCTACAGAAGAACTCCCTATCAGCAAACTACACGATAACTGCCTGTCAGCAGGCTACACAAGAACTGCCTGTCAGCAGGCTACACAAACACTGTCTGTCAGCAGGCTACACAAGAGCTGCCTATTAGCAAGCTACAAGATAACTGCCTGTCAGCAGGCTACACAAGAACTGCCTGTCAGCAGGCTACACAAGAACTGTCTATTAGCCAGCTACACGATAACTGCCTGTCAGCAGGGTACACAAGAACTGCCTGTCAGCAGGCTACACAAGAACTGCCTATTAGCAAGTGACACGATAACTGCCTGTCAGCAGACTACACAAGAACTGCCTGTCAGCAGGCTACATGAGAACTCCCTCTCAGCAGGCTATAAAAGAACTGCCTGTCAGCAGGTTACACGATAACTGCCTATCAGCAGGCTACACTAAGTACTGCCTATTAGCAAGCTACACGATAACTGCCTGTCAGCAGGCTACACAAGAACTGCCTAACAGCAGGCTACACAAGAACTGCCTATCAGCAGGCTACACAAGAACTGCCTATTAGCAAGCTGCATGATAACTGCCTGTCAGCAGGCTACACAAGAACTGGCTGTCAGCAGTCTACACAAGAACTGCCTATTAGCAGGCTACACAATAACTGCCTGTCAGCAGGCTACACAAGAACTGCCTATTAGCAAGCTAAACGATAACTGCCTGTCAGCAGGCTACACAAGAACTGCCTGTCTGCAGGCTGCACAAGAACTGCCTATTAGAAAGCTACACGATAACTGCCTGTCAGCAGGCTACACAAGAACTCCCTGTCAGCAGGCTACATGAGAACTCCCTGTCAGCAGGCCACACAAGAACTGCCTGTCAGCAGGCTACATGAGAGCTCCCTGTTAGCAGGCTACATAAGAACTGCCTTTCAGCAGGCTGCACAAGAACTGTCTGTCAGCAGGCTACATGAGAACTGCTGTCAGCAGGAGACATGAGAGCTCCATGTCAGCAGGCTACATGATAACTGCCTGTCAGCAAGCCTCACAATAACTGCCTGTCAGCAAGCTACACAATAACTGCCTGTCAGCAAGCTACACAAGAACAGCCTGTCAGAAAGCCACACAATAATTGTCTGCTGGCAGGCTACACAGGAACTGCCTGTCAGCAGGCTACACAATAACTGCCTGTCAGCAAGATATACGATAACTCCCTGTAAGCAGGCTACACGAGAACTGCCTGTCAGCAGGGTACACAAGAACTGCCTATTAGCAAGGTACACGATAACTGCCTGTCTGCAGGCTACACAAGAACAGCCTGTCAGCAAGCCACACAATAATTGTCTGTTGGCAGGCTACACGGGAACTGCCTGTCAGCAGGGTACACAATAACTGCCTGACAGCAAGCTACACGATAACTCCCTGTAAGCAGGCTACACGAGAACTGCCTGTCAGCAGGCTACACAAGAACTGCCTGTCAGCAGGCTACACAAGAACTGCCTGTCAGCAGGCTACATGAAAACTGCTGTCAACAGGAGACATGAGAGCTCCCTGTTAGCAGGCTAGATAAGAACTGCCTTTCAGCAGGCTGCACAAGAACTGTCTGTCAGCAGGCTACATGAGAACTGGTGTCAGCAGGAGACATGAGAGCTCCCTGTCAGCAGGCTACATGATAACTGCCTGTCAGCAAGCTACACAATAACTGCCTGTCAGCAAGCTACACAATAACTGCCTGTCAGCAAGCTACACAAGAACAGCCTGTCAGCAAGCCACACAATAATTGTCTGTTGGCAGGCTACACGGGAACTGCCTGTCAGCAGGGTACACAATAACTGCCTGTCAGCAAGCTATACGATAACTCCCTGTAAGCAGGCTACACCAGAACTGCCTGTCAGCAGGCTACACAAGAACTGCCTGTCAGCAGGCTACACAAGAACTGCCTATTAGCAAGCTACACGATAACTGCCTGTCTGCAGGCTACACAAGAACAGCCTGTCAGCAAGCCACACAATAATTGTCTGTTGGCAGGCTACACGGGAACTGCCTGTCAGCAGGGTACACAATAACTGCCTGTCTGCAAGCTACATGATAACTCCCTGTAAGCAGGCTACACGAGAACTGCCTGTCAGCAGGCTACACAAGAACTGCCTGTCAGCAGGCTACACAAGAACTGCCTATTAGCAAGCTACACGAGAACTGCCTCTCAGAAGGCTACACAAGAACTGCCTGTCAGCAGGCTACACCATAAGTGCGTATCAGCAGGCTACACGATAAATCCCTGTCAGCAGGCTACATGAGAACTTCCTGTCAGCAGGCTACACGATAACTGCCTGTACTTACTTTTGAATTAAGTTCTTTGTTAAGTGTTATTTTTCTAATTTGGTCTCGGATTTATTCTTGAGCGTGTGTCTCATTTATTGTCTCTTTGAGGAGAGCAGATGCTTAGCACAACTCTCTGATAAGCCTGACTGTTTGCCCACACTACCATAAAAGAGAGCGTTAGTATTATCTACTTTAGCCTCTGTATGCTAACTGGGGACCCACTGGGTTCTCTACATAGTGTACTTCTTTTTAGTACACGATTTAGAGAGCCATCTTCCTCCATTGGTGGATCAGCGGTGGGATCTACAGCTTTGCACTTGCCAATACCACTTGGCGAATAGCTGATTTTTTCTAAATTCTTAGAATTAACTGTTAGGGCCTTGGTAAGTCCCTGAAGTTTAAAACTGTTTAGAATTCAAAACTGACTGTACATAGGACTGAAAAACTTGTGTTAGGAATTTTTCTAACTCCGAAAACATCCCAACTTTACTCCTTATCTGCAGCTTAAATTCCCACAGTTAAGGACCCTCTGTAAAGGTCCCAAAATAAAAGCTGCCTCACACCCTACCACTGCCACTCTTTAGAAGCTGTTGGCAGAGTATGAGCTGGCCCATCCTGCGGATGAGGCCACCGACCCGAAGATCAGGGTGGAGTGAGTGAAGAGGACGATCCAGTGCTGCAAGGATTCTGCTCAGGAGCAGAACCATGGTTGGGGCCATACAACATCGGCATCTAGGGACTGAGTCACCATACCACCAAAGTATCAATGAGCCCGACTAGCTGTAGTGCCTCACTTGCCCCTCCAACCTTTCCAGAGAAAAATTGAGTTGGCACCCCCAGAATACAACATTTTAGACCCTTTCATGTATATATGTGACAAGACACACCCTTTTCCTCTCTCACTTGTATCTGTTCACAATAAGATAAACAAGAGACACAAAGAAAGTTTATGATATTTTAACTATTTTTCTCTCAAATGCAGTATTCGTGCCAGAATTAGAAAACATTTGCAGACCAAAAATACTGTTAGCATGGCTAATATCATGAAAAGCCCAGTCATGTTATAAGACAGATTAGTCTAAACCCCCTCCCTTTCTACTGAAGCTAAATGATTATATATCAAAGATCTCCAAGATTAGTGGCAGACCCCGTACCTTAGCATACATAAAAGGTTGTTCCACATCTCAGCTGACAGTAATCTTGCCTCAGAACCTTTGCTCAATGTGTGTTGTCTTTGAACTTCTGTGCTCAGTTATATAAGACGTGTGCTGACAAACAACAGCTGCATTCTCGTGTTGTGTCTAAGTGCTTGTGTCTGACCAGAGGGAATAACAAGAGGCATTGTTGCTTGACCTAGTCTATGGTGTTCAGACGAAACCCCAGGAAAAGAACCGAACAAGAAAGCATATGCAGGTTATGTGTGAAACTACAATGAGGCACAAGGCAAGTGTGTTTATATAGCAACATGTGCAAAGGACAATGCGGCCTACAGCGGGCACAATCAGGGTAACATGGGGGAAAACTACAATGAGCCATGCAGGAAACACACAACACCACTCACAGGAGAGGTTGTAGTTCCTGTACCCAGCAACCGACCCAATGTGCCATGAGCACCTGCCTCCAGCATGGATGGCTCATTTCGCTCATGGTACTCTGTAGAGCTCTCAGAGGAAAAGGTTCTTCTTGAAAGATCAGCGCACAGTATAGCCATGGAGGACAGGATACTGGCCATAGAAAGGCAAAGGGCTGAGATGGGTTTAGCACCCATGAATGGTGGCAGCAACATAATACCTGGGGACAGAGAGGAAACCTTTCATCCTAAAATCCCCAAAGGGATTGTCCCAAAATATGTCGAGGGTAATGATATCACCAAATGGTTTACAGCTTTCGAGAGAGCCTGTAGGATGAGGAAGCTTAATCAGAAGTATTGGGGCTCTCTACTTTGGGGACTGTTCTCTGGTAACTGCAGGGATAGACTCCTGACCCTGAATGAGGCAGACGCTGAGTCCAATGACCACATGAAGGGTGCCCTGATTGAGGGCTTCGGACTCATCACTGAAGAGTATAGAATTAAATTCAGGGGGACTCAGAAATCCTCGAGTCAGTCCTTGGTTGATTTTGTAGATTTTTCAGTAAAGGTACCAGGTGGTTGGTTACAGGAAGCCAGGTGCAAGACTATGATGGGCAGTATAATGTGATCATGAAAGGACATCTGTTGAGTAGCCGTGTTTCTGAAAAGTTGCATCAATACCTGGTGAACCTGGGACCAGACACTCTCCAAGAATTGGGAAACAAGGCTGATCATTGGGTAAAAACTAAAGTGCCCAAAACTAGTCTTGGAGGAGGTGATCAGAAGAAAGGGGTTGCTAAGCCCCCCACCATCCTACCCCAGGAGAAAAAGGTGGACCACTCTAAAAAACAACAAGGACCCCAAGAAGGCCTGGTGCCTTAACTGTAAAAAGACAGGAAATCTGACTAAGGACCCTGCCTATCCTAAAAACAAACCCACTAGTGTAACCCCAGGGGTTGCCAGTGTAGCCTTTGAGGGGGATTCATCAGAGGAGGAAGTCTTTGTAGCCTTTAACTGGAAATTGGGACCAAAAGGTGAGTTTGAGATTCAAGAGGGAGCAGACACTTCTACCACCTACTTGTGAATGGAATCTGCACCACTGCCCTGAGAGATAGCTGTGCCGGTCACACTATTGTGCATGACAGGCTAGTACTCTCAATCCAGTATATCCCAGGTGAGACTAGAAGAGTAAGTGCTATCCCCGGGGTGTTATTCTTTGGCCCGTGGCTTTGGTACCCCTAGAGATAGCTGCATCTCTTAGTTGGAGAAGAGTGGTGGTCAGTATAGACCTCCCCCTTGATTGTCTCGTTGGAAATGACCTCCAAGAGTCCAAACGAGGTACTAGTCCAGCGCCAATCCTCATCCAAGGATTCTGGAAGTGCATACCTTACAGTCAGTGTAAGTAGACCCCAGAGGAAAGGATGGAACAAAAAGAGCAGGAAAGGTAAACAACTTTTAGGCAAAGTTCCGGTAAGCCGAGGAGATCCTGCCCCTGATGGGGAGGATTCCCCAAGTGGTACTGGTGATGTCCTATCCGACCCACAATAAGTCCTTGCTAGTTAGGCAGCTGTTAAGTCTGAGATGGTGGCTCCTCATCTGACAGAAGACAATATGGGAGAAGGGTGCTTGCTCCACTCGCTGAGGTACCCGCTAATATGGAATTAGCGGTTATCTACCTTAATACTCGTTCACTTGTCAGACACCAACTTGACATCTTCCACCTCCTAGACTCGGACCGACCCGACGTTCTTCTCCTAACCGAGACTTGGCTGAATGAGGATTCCTCCCCCGACATTCTAGCAGCCATCCCTCCGGGGTATTATATACTCCACCCCAATAGGCCCGCTGGCAAACTAGGAGGCGGCGTAGCCGCCATTATCAATCTCTCCCTCAGGTTCACTTCCCTCTCCCTCCTCACCATCCCTCAGGTGGACTGTCTGGGAATTAGACTCGAATCTTCTGTCTCCCCTCTTACCTGTGTTCTGGTATACCGTCCCCCACAATCTATGCCTAATTTCTATTCGAATTTTGGTGACCTACTCTCTCAGCTGACCATCAACAATTCTAAACTCCTAGTCCTGGGAGACTTCAATTACTGGCCGTCAGATACCCATGAAAGCCCCCAATCCCTGGCTTTCACTGATCTTCTAACTGGGCTTAATGGTATCCAACACATTCATCTACCCACTCACCCCAAGGGCCATATCCTTGACCAGGTGTGGACCTACAACCTCGAAATCAAGTCGCTCACGATCTCACCCTGCCACTGGTCCGACCACCATTTAATTTCTTTTCTCCTTCTGGTCCCTCCCCCGCCCCCTCGCAGCCGAGGCCCCAGCCTCCATGCTCGCAACTGGAACAAAGCTGACCTTGATTTATTCATCACTTCTTTAACATCTTCGGTCTCGGCCACTCTTGGCCCCATCGACTCCCAAGAAGCTGCACTAGTCGACTGGCTAGAACATGCCAGCGACAAGGTTGCCCCCCTTAAATTAATAAGATCCAAGCGCCCCCACGACGCACATCGATGGTTTTCCGATAGTCTCAAAACCTTAAAACTAGGTCTCCGCCAGGCCGAGCGCCGCTGACGCAGAAGCTACGATCCTGCAAAGAAACCACTCTTTCTAAAATTATTGGGAGAGTACAAACTAGCTATATCAGCTGCTAAAACCGCCTACTTTTCCACCAAAATCCTCAACTCTGCGCAGAAATCTAAAGATATCTTTGCAATCGTAGACGAGCTCTCACACCCGGACAGGGTAACTCTCAAACCTCTTCCGTCTCAAGCACTCTGCGACTCCCTCAACTGTTTTTTTATAGAAAAAATTATCAAAATCAAAAATAGCATCTCCTCCACTCCCCCGGCTATACCCTTCACTGAGGCTGCACCTTCTGTCAACCCTCATCTTCTGACTCAGTTCCCCCCGATATCAGAAGAAGTCTTCATCAGTCTGCTTAATAAAGTCTCCTCTGGTTCCCCCACAGATTGCTGCCCCCCGCGATTCTCCGGGCTGCCTTCTCAGCCTGCCCCATCCCTCCACTGGCCCTCCTGAACAACTCCCTTCTGCTCGGTGAGGTTCCCAGTCAGTTTAAGAACGCGGAAGTAGTACCTATCTTGAAGAAACCCAGCGCCGACCCTACGATCATGGCCAAACTCCGTCCCATTTCCCTCCTTCCCTACCTTAGCAAAGTACTTGAGTCATATGTCACCAGCATCCTCAGTTCCTTTATTGAGGACTCCAACTTCCTGGACCCTCAACAGGCTGGGTTTAGACCAGCCCACTCAACCGAGGCGGTCAATCTCTCTGTAATGGAGGAACTCCGCAGAGGCGCTGACTCTAACACCAGCCAAGCCTTAATCCTTTTGGACTTGTCGGCTGCCTTTGACACGGTCGACCACTCCATCTTGGTCGACCGTGTCAAGGAGGCTGGTATTGGAGGGACGGCCCTTGACTGGGTTCGCTCCTTCCTGACGAACCGCCACCAATCTGTTTGAATCTCCCAATTCTCGGCGGATAGGATGAAACTCACCTGCGGAGTCCCGCAGAGCTCGTCTCTGTCTCCGCTCCTTTTTAATTTATACCTTACCCCCCTGATCCGCTCCCTCCGGGGAAGGAATGTCACTGCATTTAACTATGCAGATGACATTCAGCTCATCTTCAACCTTGACTCGCAGGAAGCGGCCCAGGACTTCCAGTCCACCCTTTGTCATATCAGCGACTGGATGGGCGCTCACCACCTCAAGCTTAACCCCGACAAGACGGAGCTCGTTCTTGTCGGAGGCCCAGCCAATCCCTGGAACTCCACCTTCTGGCCCCTTTCCCTTGGCCCCCCCCTAGTCCCGCTGATAAAGTAAAAAGCCTAGGGGTTTACATCTCACAGGATCTTTCCATGAATCATCAGATTCATGGATTCATCACAGTTTCCTCCTGCTTCCATCAGCTCAGAAAAATCCGAAAAATAGCTCACTTCCTGACCACTGAAGCTCTCACCCTGGCGTTGTTGGCGCTAGTCATCTCCCGGATTGACTACGCCAACGCCCTATATGCAGGCATTCCGCAATACCAAATAAAGAGACTTCAGTTAATCCAGAATCAGGCCGCCCGTCTAATCTACCGTCAGCCAAACCATCACCACGTCCGTCCCCTCCTCAAAGCCCTTCATTGGCTTCCTGTGTCGGAACGCTGCAAGTTCAAACTTGGCTGCCTAACCCATAAATCCCTGGCCGGCATCGGCCCCTCTTTCATCTCCTCTCTTCTCCATCCGTACGCCCCCCCCAGACACCTCCGTTCCTCCCATCACGCCCTCCTCCAGACACCTAGGTTCAGGCGTAAAAAGCACGGAGGCCTTAGATTCTCCTTTCTGGCCCCCTCACTCTGGAACTCTCTACCTTTGGACCTCAGACTCTCCTCTTCCTACCCTCACTTTAGGTCTCTCCTAAAAACTCACCTTTTCCGCGGTGTCTATACATAAAGTTCCTCTTTCTCCCCTCTCTGCCTCCTCCTGGGTTAGTGATCAGCGCCAAGAAACCGTCCGAAGAACGCAGCGCTCTACAAATCCTTTTTACATTACATTACATTGCTACAGGATGTGTGACCCCACACACCCACTCTAAAACAGCGGACGGGCAACCTGAAACCAAAGACTCCTGTAAGGTAGCCCCTTCACCTGTCAGTGAAGAGTTAAAGGTGTGGTTCTGGGCACTGACAGCTGTCAGTAGCCTCTACTGGGTGTTAGTCTTTATAGCGGCACTGTCCTTCGCATGCTGGTCTGACCCCATGTCAAATAGCAAGTTAGGCCCCCTGACCCTATTGGTCATGGTGGCATTATCAAGTTGTGGGTGACCACTTTGGGTGAGCTGGGGGTGGCCCTGACTAAGATAGGGTTAGCAGAGGTAGACACCTCAATCAATCAATATCAGGGGAATTGTAAGCGCACTACTCACCGTGAGGGTCTCAAGGCGCTGGACCTCTGAACCCAACGAAAAGAGAATCAGCAAAGACACTGAAGAAGCAGACACAGTGCATCTAAGATGGGGTCCTAACACTGTTGAGCTCAGTCAGGACACCAGAGGGAGTGACCTGGACAGGAGTATGTAGGGCAGAGTATGCCCTGCAACAATCCAACCTGCTTCCTTACTCTTTCTTGCCTGATAGACTAGGAAGAGTTTCCCAGGACTCTCCTTGTTTCTTGGCTGGAAGGCGGGGCTTGTGAAGGAAACTGGGTTTTTGTTGCAGTACCCCCTCCCCACCACATTTTGCCTGATATCTGATGCAACTTTGACAAAGTGTACTGGGATCCTGCTCACCAGGTCACCAGCACCAGTGTTCTTTCCCTAAAACTGTGCCATTGTTCCACAATTGGCAACATTTTAGGCTCCATGCAAGCCCCTAGTAAACAGTACTCCTGGTACCTGGGGCATTGAACCTAAAAAGTGTTTATCAGGGCTGCAGAATAAATTGTGCCACCCTAAGGGACCCCTCACCAAGCTCCTGTGAACTGCCATTGCAGTCTGCGTGTCTTGGTGCAGAGAAAGCGAAGAGTTGGCCATGCCAGCACAGCACTGCATGTGGTATAGGCAAGTCATCCTATAGCAGGCATTACAGCCCTAAGGCATGGTGAACTAATACTCCTTGTGTGGACATATCTGCGTGAGCGACTGTATCCCTCTGGTATATAAGCAAAACCTTGGCTATCCCAAGGGCCCAGGGAAGCCATGATGAGTACATGGGCTGGACACTTCTGATTATGAGTTCCAGGCTCCATGGTGGCTTCACCCTACCCAAAGGGGTTTGGTACCAAACACCTCATCTTAATAAAACCACACTGATGCCAGTGTTGGATTAATTAATAAATGCACCCAGTGGGCACCTCAGATGGGCCCCCTGAAAACCAACAGACTACTAGTGTGTTGACTAACCGGTCTCAACCTGCCTGCTACCATAGACAGGTTTCTGACCTCATGAAGTTAGAGCCTGTGCTATCGGAGGGCAGGAACAAAGCCTGCTCTGGTCAGAGGAGTTTATACCTCCTCCTGCAGGATGTGCATTCCAGGGTGGGAAGCCTCAAAGGTCCACCATCTTTGTTTTGCAACCCAGGCCTCTCCAAATACTGGAGAAGCCAAACCCTCTGTCCTGACCCCACTTTTTGGTGGCAAGACAAGGTTAAAAATTAGTAAGATTAGGAGGTGGGCCCACACCCATCCATCACCATCCCTAAGGTGGACTAGCTGATGTGGACCCCACTTTTCATATTCCTCCGTGTTGTGTAGGGCAGAATTCGCTTTCTAGGGTCAGGGTTATTCCCTTTCCCACAGGAAGTGGACAAATATAGTGATGACACCCTAAACGTAGGCAGTCCATAGGCTGCTACCTGCCACTCCCCTTAACACCCCCCAAATGAGGTGTTTAGGTTGCACCCCTCAATCCAAGAACTAAGATTCCACGGATCAAGAGAAGTAGGATGAAGAAGTGTAGGAAAGTAGGATCTGCTTCTTATGGTTACCCCCACTTTCTGCTTGATGTTACACTGTTTTTGACTAGTCTGACTGGGATCCTGCTAATCAGGACCCCAGTTTATCTGATTTCTCCCTAAAATGTATTGACATGTACTTAGGTACACTCCAGATTGGATACTGGGGTACCCTTATAAGTCCCTAGTATAAGGTACATATGTACCCAGGGCATACCAGGGGCTGCAGCATGTATTATGCCACCCATGAAAGGCCATGCAAAATGAAACTACAGGCCTACTACTGCAGTCGGTGTAAGATGGTGCATGCACCACTTACGTTAGATATAGGGATACTGTATCTATAGGTCACTACACTTAAAACCTGTAAGTCACCCCTATAGCAGTTCTTGACAATCCTGAAGGCAGGGTGCACGGTTAAAAGTGGGAGGCTGCCCCTGCATGAGCAGAACCCCTCTGCAGCCTTCGGAGACCATTCTCCCGGGTTGTCTGTGACACAGCCAGACATATAGGTAGAGATGCATTATAACCTTGCGGTAAATACTATCTCAAAAATGGCTGAAACAAAACATTTTGTGTTTGGTATCAAACACCTTGGAATCATACCTCCACACCGGTAACCGGTGTGGGAGGTATGAGTCCACCCTTCTGAAGCAAGCTTCGTGGGTCCCAGGTCTTCCCGGTACCAGCCTTCTCGACCCCGACAGCAGAAAATGGATGCTGCCAACCAGAGACATATTTCTGCCCTCCTGCTGCTGAGCCAAGCTTGAACAGAGGATTGCGGCACAGTAGGCATCCTGTCACAGAGAGGTGTGACCACCTCCCAGATAGGATTTAGTGTATTGGAACTGGGTGTGTGCCCTTCCAAAGTGCCTGAAAGTCTGCACGAGGGGCACATTTGGTGTCCCTGTGCATAGTCCAGTTCAAACCAGTTCTGGGAGCCGTTGGCTCCTGCTCTGGACACAGGACATGGGTGTAACCTCCCCCCGTCCTCACCCTTCCCTGGGAGGGTTCCCTAAATCTGTCCAACCCTCGCCAGTGGGTCCAAAAGTGCTTACCTGGCTGTTCAAGATTCGACGTGGACAAGATTCTGAACCCACTGACCTTTGACCATCTGGACACTCTGGACTTCGCCCGACTTCCTCTCCTTCTCTGTCCAAAGCATCGTCTGAGCCCATGCACCATACAGGCTCCGTGCAGGACCTGTGTGTGAGAAGGTCGCCTGAAATATGCTGTCCACTAGTTCTAGTGGGCACCTTGTATCAGTCGAAACAACCCCTTATGGTGAATGGTTAAAGACAACCTTTATTGAAAGCTATCCTAGTGGTTGCTATGGAGAGCAGCCTTCAGGCTAAGTCTTGAAGGAATGTAAAGCAGCTTGTTTTACCAGTCTATAATCTCTTGAATGATCAAATGAAGACAACCACACCAGGTATATATTAAAAATATATGTATTTAGGATAAGACACACCCCTCTAGTCTCTTTATGAGACTGAAGTTCGAAGTACTTAGTTTACAAGTTAGCAAGCATCAGTAAAAGCACAAATACACGTTTGGGCCCTAGGGGTGTACCAAACCATATACCAAAAAAGTGGTATAAGAACCACGACTGGAATAGGCACTAGGCCTATTGCCTCTAAAATCACTGGGACCCCAAGGAACCACCCAAGGTAGTGACACAGGGGACCCACGGGGACTGTATGCAGTGTGTAAACACAACCGCGGGTTCCTATTATCTTCTATGGGCAATGTCAAGGTTGGAATTTTAAAGATTAGGGACATTTCTAATCGAGTCAGGAACAAACCATTTGGACTTAAGAAGTTCTAGGGCTAGCACCCACGAGAGCACCGGAGTACTCGAGTTACCTCACCCAGGGAAGCTGGGTGCATAGGTGTCTTTTGGTGTCGGGTCGCGTCGTCGATTTCAATGGAAGCCTGCAGAGAACTGCTGCTGCCTTGAAGAGGAGAAGTGTCCGGAGAGATCCAAGCCTGGATCTGGAATGTAAGGAACCTGAAAGCAGATGGGACAGAGTCTGGGTCACTTGCCAGTGACCTAGGGCAGGATGGACCAATGCCCACAGATGTCGGGTGCTTCAGGTAAGTTGAGGGGTGTCTTGACTTTTCAGCCACGAGGTCCAGGAGGTGTCAAGGAAGTCCACGACCCGAATTCGAGCTGTCCCACAAAGTTTATCGAGTGCTGCCATATCGGCAACCAGAATGGACCCAACAAGTCTTGGCAACGGCAAGTCACTGGGATTCAGAGAAAGGACTGCGGTGCAGACCAGCAAGGTCTGAGGGACTCACCCAGCAAGGGTAAGTCGGGGCACGTCTGGAGCAACCAGGTAAGCCCAATCAGAAAAGGAATCACCTTCGTGGGGACCTGCTAGCCAACGGGCTAGTGATCGCAAAGGAGCCTCGAGCGGTCGCACTTGAAGCTGGCCCACGGGTCACTCGTGGATTGGAGGCCAACAATCTTCGGTGCAGGAGGTGCTCAAGGCTGGGGCTACTCAGAGCCCAAAGCACAACATCGAGGAGGACCAGGAAGATAGGGTTGCTGCAAATGTTCACGGTGTCCAGGGGTCACGTTTCCACATCACTCACGATAGCCCCGTGCCTCAGCTTTGCTGTGGCCTCAGGGTAGCCTTGGAGAAGTCTGGAAATCCACCTCTGGGGATGCAGAGACTTCAGGGTCCGGCGTGAGCTTCAGAATTGCAGACTGGTCAGTTTCTTCATTGGTGCCTGCCAAGCAGGGGAGTCACTCCTTGACCCCAAGGGAGATCTCTTCAGTCTTCTAGTCAGGATAGAACGTCGAAGGTCCAGGATGTATGTTGCAGAGTTTTGTCCAGGGTAATCTAAAGTCCTAGGGACTGGATTCCTATACTTATAGTGAGTTTAGGGGATGGACTAACTCTAAGGCCCCACCTATGGGTGGGCCAGGAAAGAGGGGTGGTTACACCCATTTCCTTTGTCCAGTTTCATGCCAGAGCAGGGGTAGGTAGCCCCTGCAACCGGTTTGAACTGGAGTATGCACAGGGACACCAAGTGTGCCCCCAGTGCAGGACTTCAAAGCAGCAGAGAGTGCTCCCACCTTCCCCAATACACATCAGCCTGTCTGGGGAGGTGGGGACACCTCTCCTCGACAGGAATCCTATTGTCCAGGCCTCCCCTACTGGGGTTTCGGTCAGCAGCAGGAGGCCAGACCCGTATCTGTGGCAGAGGCATCCATTTTGTGATGCCAGGGCTCAGGAAAGTCCTACCGGGTCAAGCCAGTGTGAACGTCTCTCCTTCTAGAAGGGTGGAATGTTACCCCCGCTGCCAGAACTGGCAGGGGGGTAGAATTCCAAAGCGTTTGACACCAAATGTTTTGATGCAGCCATCCCAAAGTTAGCATTTACCGCAAGGTTATAATGCACTTAAGAGTATATGGTATGGCTGTATCAAAGAACAGCCATAAGGAAGAATTTCCGAAAGCTGCAGAGGGGCTCAGCTCATGCTTGGGCACCCTCTCACATAACACCAAGCACTCTGCCTTCAGGATTGTCAAGTACTGCCATAGGAGTGGCTTATAGGTTTATTTGTGTCTGTATAGGGTAGTGATATAGGTAGCCTATACCACAGTAAGGGGTGCAAGCACACCCTTACCCAGGCTGCAGTAGCAGACCTGTGGTGTCATTTTGGAGTGCTTCCCAGGGGTGGCATAATATACGTTGCAGCCCCTGGTAGGCCTCTGAGGTACCTATGCCCTAAGTACATAGTATACCATATACTAGGGGCTTATAAGGCACTCCAGAATCCAATTAGATATGTACCTAATGTACATGGAAACCAATTTAGAGAAGAAGCAGCTAGGCTAGGGTCCTGATTAACAGGGCCACAGCCAGACTAAGATCGAAAAACAGTGAAACACCAGCAAAAAGTGGGGGTACCCATGTGAAGCAGATCCTACTCTCCTACACTGTGGAGCATCAAGGACAACTGAAGTATCTCCCTTGGAGTGAAGGAGTCACTCCCCTGCGTTTGCAGGCACCGTAACTCAACTGACCGGTCTGCTGACTCTGAAGGCTTCAGCAACACAGGAGGTGGGTTCCTAGGTTCCTTGAGGTTGAGCTGCCCTCTCACCACGTTTGATGCCAGTATCCCTCGTGGGGACCGCATAACCCGAAACCCTGTGCACCATGTACATTTGCAATTGCATATGGTTGTTGGTGTTCCTCAACTTCGTGCATTGGGCTGTCAATAGCCCTCACTTCTACGCACATTTCCTACAAAGGACTTTGGCTTCCTCGCACTCTGTGCGATGCAAGCTGTTGCTTTGTGAACTGCTAGAGGTCCCCTCACGGCTCCTGTGCCTTCGGCCTGTGGGTCCATTTGAGGGACAACACCGCTTTTTTGGGCTGCCATGGTTGCTGCAGGGTTGCCCTGATCCCCCTGCTGTAGTGCGTTCTCTCGTCCTTGCTGGGACAGACCGTAACCCTCTTTGACCTTCTTTGTGGGTTGCCGTTGCAAAGGCTTGTTGGTGCTCCCGCCGGGTACCGACCCCTCAGCACTCGACATCCTTTGTAGGACAGCGCGTATCCGGCTCCTGGTCATCCTCGATGTCCCCTGGTCCCCGTGGCTTCAAAGTTAAGGTCTCCTTCTTCGCTGACATCATTGGGCATTCGTTTACCGAGTCCCTGGTCACTCCTGAGTGACCCATACTCTGGCTCCTCTACTTTAAGGTTCCTTCCATCAAGAATCTACCTGCGGATTCCACTGGACACTTTTCTTCTTTCCAGCAGTGGCATTTCTTTGAAGACCCCCATTGAGAACGACAGCGGTTTCCGACGCCACTTCAGATATATCCACCTGGCTTCCCTAGGATAGTTAACTCTGGGACTTCAGTATCCACAGGTGGGGTGGCTCTCTAACCTTCTATGTTCCACTGTTTCCTCGTAATCCACTGGGATGGGTGCTTTAACTTAAGAACTGCAACCGCGACTCTCCCATTGAATTGCATGTAGCACGTGGTCGTGTTCTCACACTGCACCTGTCCTCCGTGCGGTCCCTCCTTACTCACCTTGGGTGGTTCCTTGTGGTCCCAGCGATTTTACATCCTCTAGACATTGTCTTGACTCGAGTCGTGTTTCTTATAACACTATTTTAATATATGGTTTGGTCTCCCCCTGGAGCCCACTGTGTATTAGTGCTACTTACGATTGTTTCTGTGAAAAAGTATAGTGCGCTTTGTGTTTATCTGCGTGTAGCAGATACTGTGAGGTATTTAGGGTGTTATAATAATAAATATATATTCTTATAACCACTGTGTGGTTCTCCTTTCATTTAATCAATACAATAAGTTTGTATTCTGGTAAATCAAGCTGCTTTACATTTCTTCAAGACTAAGCCTGACGGCTGCTCTCCACAGATACCACTAGGATAGCTTTCTACGGTTATCTTTGACCTCTTGAATCACCATAAGGGTGGTTTGGACTGGTGCAAGGTGCCCACTTTAATTAAGGGACAGCATATACCAGGCCAACTTCTCACACCCCTCCTGCTCCTTCTCTTGGAAGGCACCTGGTCCATTTTTTCAGAATCCAAGGCCTGTTCAGTGGACCTCAGTTTGGCCTGTTACCCGGTCACAGCAAACACATCTGCAGAGACGCCCAACCATAAGAAGCAGATCCTACTTTCCTACATCTACTGATCACAGAAGATAACAAGCAGCTGGATGGAAACAGAAGGTAACACACAGCTGGATGGAAACAGGATCATGTACTATAAAGATGGAGGCTACCTGTACTGTAATGAACTTGGATAAACAGTGCCCCAAACACTGCATCCAGCATCACAGCGACATACACCTCAAGCAGAATCTTCCATAGATTATACAGACAACCTATATCCCCGTGGACTCCGCAGTCTTAGGATTCACACATAACAAAGATGTCATCAGTTGGGTCTCTGGACTCACGCTGGAATCGTCTAGATAGGTGAGGCCTGGACACAGGGCTCTCTGGGGGATTTTATCACTTGGAATGTAAGGCTCAGTGTGGGCCTGGAAGAGAAGATTAACACAGTAAAAATAATAACAAGCGCTCTTGTCACTGCAGCTCGAGCCAGTCACAATCTAATGCCACCACTTCTCTCACTGTTAGGAGAGAGAGGTGGGCTGCGCCCCCTGTCTGTGAGCTTCGGGGAGAGAGGTGGGCTGCGCCCTCTGTCTGCGAGCTTCGGGGAGAGAGGTGGGCTGCGCCCTCTGTCTGCGAGCTTCGGAGAGAGAGGTGGGCTGCGCCCTCTGTCTGCGAGCTTCGGGGAGAGAGGTGGGCTGCGCCCCCTGTCTGCGAGCTTCGGAGAGAGAGGTGGGCTGTGCCCCCTGTCTGCGAGCTTCAGGGAGAGAGGGGGGCTGCGCCCCACATCTGCGACCTTCGGAGAGAGAGGTGGGCTACACCCCATGTCTGCGACCTTCTGAGAGAGAGGGGCTGCGCCCCCTGTCTGCGAGCTTGGGAGAGAGGAGGGATGCACCCCCTGTCTGCGAGCTTGGGAGAGAGGTGGGCTGTGCTCCCTGTCTGTGACCTTCAGGGAGAGAGAGGGGGGCTGCACTTCCTGTCTGCGAGCTTCGGGGAGAGAGGAGGGCTGCGCCCCCTGTCTGCTCGCTTCGGAGAGAGGTGGGCTGCGCCCCCTGTCTGCGAGCTTCGGGGAGAGAGGAGGGCTGCGCCCCCTGTCTGCGAGCTTGGGAGAGAGGTGGGCTGCGCCCCTTGTCTGCGAGCTTGGGAGAGAGGTGGGCTGCGCCCCCTGTCTGCGAGCTTGGGAGAGAGGTGGGCTGCGCCCCCTGTCTGCGAGCTTGGGAGAGAGGTGGGCTGCGCCCCTTGTCTGCGAGCTTGGGAGAGAGGTGGGCTGCGCCCCCTGTCTGCGAGCTTCGGGGAGAGAGGAGGGCTGCGCCCCCTGTCTGCGAGCTTGGGAGAGAGGTGGGCTGCGCCCCTTGTCTGCGAGCTTGGGAGAGAGGTGGGCTGCGCCCCCTGTCTGCGAGCTTGGGAGAGAGGAGGGCTGCGCCCCCTGTCTGCGTGCTTCGGAGAGAGGTGGGCTGCGCCCCCTGTCTGCGTGCTTCGGAGAGAGGTGGGCTGCGCCCCCTGTCTGCGAGCTTGGGATCAGCACCAGCAATCCTGACGTCTGTCTGGGACCAATGACAAATGGACTCAATGTGCAGCGTGAACTGCAGTGCTTCGAATAACAAAGGGCCACCAGCTTCCGAAATAAAACATCTTCAACAAATATTGAACTCTTTTGAGGGTCCCCATGTGAGGTGTCATCAAACACCGGTGAAGGCTGTCTCTGGAAGGGAGGGGGTGCATATGATGTGTGAGAGGTAAATGTGGGGCGATTCTGGGGAGACGCTGTCAGTGGTTCTTTAGGGGTGGGATGGCACCTACAAACTCTGTCATAAAGGCCATGCAAGCCCATGAAGGTTTATGAATTGGTAAAAGGGTCATTTTAAGTGACCTGGAAATGCCATAAACTCCCTCTCATAGGTGGTGGTGGATACACGCTCTCGAGCCCCCGCGGGGAACATTTATACTAACGGGGGTGGGGGAGGGCTGACTGCACCTTTCAAGAGTGTGTGATGCCTCTCAGGTTGGTTTTAGCCCTCACTGGGCTATCAGCAGTCAGTCCTAGCAGCCCAGACTGGGCCATCAGCAGTCAGTACAATCAGCCCCGACTGGTCTGTTGGCCATCAGTACTAGCAGCACGGACTGGGCTATCAGCAGTCAGTACTAGCAGCCCAGATTGGGCCATCAACCGTCAGTACTAGCAGCCCCGACCAGGCCATCAGCCGGCAATACTAGCAGCCCCGATTGGGCTGTCGGCCATCAGCACTAGCAGCACCGACTGGCCCATCAGCAGTCAGTACTAGCAGCCCTGACTGGGCCATCAGCAGTCAGTACTATCAGCCCCGACTGGTCTGTTGGCCATCAGTACTAGCAGCACGGACTGGGCCACCAGCAGTCAGTACTAGCAGTACGGAGTGGGCCACCAGCAGTCAGTACTAGCAGCCCAGACTGGGCCATCAACAGTCAGTACTCGACTCACTCCGCAGGGCAACGCACTGAGGCGACATGGTGTTTGGCTGACGGACCCCGGTTGGAGTGTGGCAAGCTCTCATTGCGGGCTTTGGGATGATCAGTGGCGGTGGAGTGTGGCCTCTCGTCCCTGCAACAGCTTGAGGCGGTGGTGGGAGACGCCGAGAGTCGGCGGAGTAGGCAGCAGCCCACTGAGGAGGCGAACTACGACGCAGCGGGCCCCGGCTGCTTTTTGCCTGTTTTGTGCTGCACTGCTGGGGCGGAGCAGGCCCGGGGGGAGAGCTGAGGACCTCATGGAGCGGGTGCCTGAGGCGCCATTTACTGCAGAGGGCTGCGGAGTCCCTCTCTCTGCCTGGCTGGTGCCCCTGGTTCCGGAGACGGCCTGAGAGCCCAGGTCTGAGCCCATCGAGCGGCAGCTGCGTGGGGGCCTGCCTTGCTGCGGGACTTTGTGTGGCTTGGCGGCGCCTGGCCTCCTGCCCCCACTATGGCGGGAGTTTCGGGGTGACCCCAGGAGGTGGTGGAAGTCGCCTGGGGACAGCCTGAGGAGGTTGGGGCCCACAGCGCTGCGGTGCCACTGGGGCCTGGCCGACGAGCGGCATTGAGGATTGAGGCCACGTGCTTGAAGAGGGGGCTACTGTCTCTGAGGCCTGAGGAGGCACCCGGCCCGGGGACTTCGGGAGCTAACACGGAGGTGAGGAACATTGATAGCCCAAGGCGGGGGCCTCCGGGACTGTGGGCATTGAGCGGGTAGTCGGCTCTGGACTGGGCAGACTTGAACTTCTTTACCTCCCCCTTTGTCCCAGGGGGTTGCTGCCGCATGCCTCAACATCGAGGGGGCGCCCCTGTCGCTGCTGGCCTCAGGGGAGAGAGGGTGAGGATTGCCCTGGCCACAGATCCGGTGGGGGACCGACGCACAGGAGTGCGAGGAGACCCAACAGGGGCATTGAAACACTGGAGTGGTGGCCGTCGAAGAGCCTAGCAAATGTACCTTGCCCCCCTAGGGATCATAGGGCGCTGGCCGAGGAGAGGGAGCGAGTGGCATCTGAGATGGGGAAACCAAGGGGAAAGCAGACGGCAAGCTTGACACTGCTGCGAGAGAGTCCAGGGATGCTCAGCCAGAGGTACCTGTGCATCAACAGCTGGCCAAAATCCTTGCAGCTATAGCAGACACCAAGGCGACCCTGCACCAAGACATCAGCACGGTGACGGTGGGCCTTGAACTACTGCGGGCGGAACATGCTAAATTGTCACATCGTGTGAAGCAGACTGAATCGGCCTTGGATGTATTGGCCCCGGCACAGCAGGCTCTGATGTCGCAGGTGGGCGAACTGGCCGGGAAGGTCCAACAATTGGAAAAGAGGGCCCAAGACGCAAAAGGGCACAATCGACGGAATAATGTGTGGGTGGTGGGCCTTCCGAAAGGCGTAAAAGGGCAGGACATGGTCGCCTACTTAGAACCCTGGCTGAAAGAAGTGGTGGCCCCTCGGGCCTTTCCTTGTTCTATACTCTGGAGAGAGCCCACTGGGTGCCCGCTTGCCCACCGGCGACCGGCCGTCCACCCCGTGCAGTGGTGGCCCGACTGCTGCACTTTCGAGATCGGGACCTGCTGGCTGCTGCTCAGGAGGGTACGCGAGTCAGGCCCGTTCACGGTGGAAAACAGCAGTGTCACCTTGTTCCCCGACTACACGCTAGAGGTACAGCGACGCTGCTCCTACATTCTGGAAGTTAAGAAGGCTCTCCGCGAGGAAGGAGTGCAGTACTCTTTGATGTTCCCGGCCCGGCTTAAGATTATGCTGGAGGGAAAGATGCACTTTTGTGAAGCCCCCAAAGATGCCTGGGACTGGGTAGAATCTTTTAAGGCGGAAGGTCGCCCCGGACCCCATGCGGAGCACCCACCTATCGAAGTAGAGCATCTGGGGAAGCGGACGAGGCACCATCAAAGGAGAAGGGAGGTCAAATGTCCAAGCCTGTCCCAGACAGCGGTGGAAAGGGCTGAGGTGCTGGGGGAAGTGGCCCATATGATGCACGCTAGAGACTCTGAGGTGAAATATGGGGAAGAGGAGACAGACTCGGATGCTTCCCAGGCCATAAGTGGAGTGTTGCCTATAGTGACCGCGCAGACCTCAAACAAAATGTAGTGCTGGCTGTTCTGCAGAGGGCCTTTTTCCCCCTTGTTTTCATTTTCCTTTCTCTCTTCTCTCTGCTGACCTCCACTCTGCTTTACATTCTGTCTTTGTCTGGTGGTTTGGCAAAGCTGCCGAGGAGATATCACTTTGCTGTTGTCAGATAAGAGTGGAGGGGTGGCGGGGGGGAGGGATCTGGGGGAGTGCCCCTTAGGGCTGACACCGTAAGAATGTGAGAAATCTTTTTTTATAGAGTCAAAGTACACTGAACTTGCTCGCTACGCCCCCAGCCAGGTCCTAGCCCGGTTTGTCTTGGGCCTTTCCAAACTGGTATACATTACCTCCATGCCAATTGTGTGTGAGTTTGGGCAGCTGACCGTTGTCAGTCCGCTCTAGGGATGGGGGTTGGTATTTTTGGATTTGTTGTTTTTGACCAGGGGGTCTGGAGTGTCTTGGTTAATTGGTGCTGGAATGGGGGAGTCTGGGGGGAGTGGCGCGAGATCTGGTGGCGGGTTCTGATGGTCATCTTGAGGGGCTTACATTTATGACCTGGAACATCAGGGGTATGGGGTCCCTATCTAAGCGATATAAGATCCTGAACTATATTAAGCGCAGGTGGGCACACGTGGTGTTACTGCAGGAAACCCACTTCACTGATGTGGAAGTTTCGCGCCTGAGCATGAGGTGGCGTGGGCTGCTTTCGCAACTACGTATTCAGCCTTCTCCCGTGGAATATTGGTGTGGGTTCGACCGGGGGTGCCTTTCCAACTTTCCAGGAAGGTGGTAGACAGCGAAGGGAGGTATGTAGTGATTTCTGACACGTTGAAAGGAAAATAAATCATGGTGGGTAGCATATATGGGCCCAATCGAGACCAGCTCTCCTTTCTTGATAGGTTATCTTGGGTGATGGCGGGATTCCCTCATGAACACTTGTTGTTGGGAGGGGATTTAAATTGTGTGTACGATATACAATGGGATCGATCAACCCCACCTCTGCGGGGTACCACGGCGGCCACCACAGCTAGGGGGCTCCGGGGCTGGGCTACGGGGTGGGACCTGCAGGATGTTTTGAGGCTACAGCACACTACTCAAAGGAAGTATTCGTTCTACTCTCAATTGTATGATTTGCACACTCGCCTGGACATGTTTTTCTAGTCAACCACACTCTCCCCCATGTTGTCTGGTACGGAATACCTGGGCAGGTCCCTCTCTGATCATAGCCCGTTGCTCATGGAGTTTGTCCCAGTCCCTGAGAGAGCACCTGTTAGACCTGGCACCTTGGCGTGAGTCTCCCTTCCTCTTTTTGTCGCTGTGCCTCATGTGCTTTTATGGTGTTGGCCGCTCAGCGCGCTGTGCCACTGCCAACCAGTGTCGCGGTGCGAGTGCTCCCTATGTAAATTATATATGTTGGTTGGATTCCATGATTGGATTGTTTGGTTTACTGTCAGGCCCCAGTAAAGTGCGCCAGGAGCGCCAGGGCATGTAAATGCAAACACCGCTAGTGGGCTTGCAGCACTGGTTGTGCCACCCACAGTAGCGGCCGGTAAAATATGTCTAAGGTCTGCCATCGCAGAACCTGCATGCAGTCTGGTACTGACATGCTGACTGGCAAGTGCCCACACTTGCCGGTCCCTAAACGTTCCCTTAAATTCAGGTTAGTCACCCCTCTGGTAGGCCCACGGGCAGGGTGCGTTGTAAGCATAAGGTAGGACAAGCCTGGATGCGTGGCATGTCCTAGTAGTGAATTACTGCCATCTTGTTATTCACTACTGTAAGGCTACCCTGTTCTCATAGGCCAGCATGGGCGGCTAGGATTGTTACATCCTGTGATCCTAACCGACCCAGGGAACATGGTAGAAGATCGAGTTTAGTATGCCTGAACTCGGAATAATAAGGTACATCTTTTCCCAAGGTTTATTTTAATATTCCGCGTTTGCAAATGCCGTTTTTAGAAAGCTGGCCTTTGCTTGCCTAAACATTTCAGCCCGCCTCTGCGTGATGTGTATCTGATGTCTAGCTGGTGTGAGTGACAGGGCTGGGGGAACCCAGATGGGCAGGGCTAGGTAGCCTGGTGGTGAATAGGACGATCGACAGGTAGATGGGTGGGAGGAGTACTCCTAGGCTCTGAATAGGACAGTGCTCTGCCACCACAATGCCGGCTCCACCCCCTGTGGAGCGTCTGATGACTCTGCCCTGCACTCTGAAAGAAGAAGCCTGCATCACGTAAAGAAAGTGCTCAAAAACCGGACTGGACTAGGCAAGGGCCCCCCTGGTCTGGGAGAACAAAAGATTTGCTGTATAAATGTAGGAGCCCTGCTCCTAAGAAACTAGATCCGCTTTTGACCAAGAAGAATCTCTGCCTGAGGAGGAGGCACCGGGAAAGCTGTAAGGAGGAAGACTGTCCCTATCCTGGGGGACTGGCCTACAGTGGTGACCTTGCTGCCAAAGGAGAGAAGAGGAACCTTTTGCTGAAGACTTTGCTTTATTTTTACTTTCAAGACTTGTGCTTTTCAAAACGATCTCCAAGGGCCTGAAACGAGCTTGCCCCCTGAACTGAGCCCCAGGACCATTGGGCTCTACCTGATCTTCACTCGACTGCCGCTGGACTGTGGTGTCCTTTCCCTCGCCGGAGCTGTGACCCTCGTGCCCCAGTCCCTCCTTGAGCCGTGACCAGGACTGCTTAGCCGCCCCTGCCTTGGGAAGAGCCTCGCTCGATCTGAGCCGCTCCCCCTAAGCTGTGCTGGGCTGCCCCTGTCACCTCGCTCGCCGGAGGCTCGCTGCGCACCTTCACCCTCCCGCCGGAATCGGCGGTGTGAGCATCTCCAAGCCTCGGACGGCCCGGACGTAACCTGTGTGCCCGGCTGCCCCGCTTTGTTCACTCGCCACCTGCAACACCCCGCTCTTGTCGTGAGCCTGAAGATCCGACCCCCATCGTGAAGTGTGGGAGCCCCGGACACCGCCTTGCCCTTCTGTCGAAGAGCCGCTGAATTCCGCACCCGCCTTTGCGTCAAGAAACAAGGTACTGTACTTACAAACTCGACCGCGAGCTCGCATCGGATCCAGGGTCCGCAATGTTCTGATTTCCCTGTCATCTGCCGTGTGCTTCCCGGTCGCCGCCTCAGCACGAAGGGCCCGATTCACAGAACTAACTTAAGACAAAATCCTAAACTTACTACCATTTTCGTATTCAAAGAAGGCACTTACTCATTTTGGTATTCACAGAAGACACTTACTCACTTCGGTATTCACAGAAGTTAGGAGTCCTACCTTTAGGACTCCTAAATGCCTTCTGTGAATACCGAAAGTCTTAAAATTAGGATTTTTCTCAGTTTAGGAGTCCTAAAGTTAGGACTCCTAACTTTACTACTACTAAACTGAGAAAAATCCTAATTTTAAGACTTTCGGTATTCACAGAAGGCATTTAGGAGTCCTAAAGTTAGGAGTCCTAACTTTAGTACTACTAAATTGAGAAAAATCCTAATTTTAAGACTTTCAGTATTCACAGAAGGCATTTAGGAGTCCTAAAGTTAGGAGTCCTAACTATATTACTACTAAACTGAGAAAAATCCTAATTTTAAGGCTTTCGGTATTCACAGAAGGCATTTAGGAGTCCTAAAGTTAGGAGTCCTAACTTTACTACTACTAAATTGAGATAAATCCTAATTTTAAGACTTTCGGTATTCACAGAAGGCATTTAGGAGTCCTAAAGTTAGGAGTCCTAACTATACTACTACTAAACTGAGAAAAATCCTAATTTTAAGACTTTCGGTATTCACAGAAGGCATTTAGGAGTCCTAAAGTTAGGACTCCTAACTTCTGTGAATACCGAAATGAGTAAGGGCCTTCTGTGAATACCAAAATGGTAGTAAGTTTAGGATTTTGTCTTAAGTTAGTTCTGTGAATCGGGCCCGAAGTGCGCTGAGGCCCACAGTTACCATGTGCCCGCCTAAGAACTTTCCGTAACAAAGAGAACTTTACCGTATTCCTAAGAGTTGTGGCCCCATCAGTTTAACGTTACTGGGCCTTGTATTGAATCTACATAAAAGCTTATTTTTATATACTTCCTGATTAGTGTCCGTTTGTGGTGCATGCAAGGGGTTTACTGTATGTGTAATTGCACTTGCTTAATCGTGTACGCCTAAGACTTAGCCTAGACTGCTCGTGCCACGCACCTAGAGGGTGAGCAGGGGTTATTTTGGGGAGTCATCCTTCGCCCTGACAAGAAGTAAAGGGTCCCTGCTTGTTGTGGGTACACACCTGCACCAACCAGAGCCCCCTCATTTCTAACAGCACCGATCCCACGATGGCGTCTGAACCCGACCATGTTAGAGGATGATGGCTTCCAGCAGGGCTTATCTGAGGCCCTCATTGACTACTTTGCGTCCAACCATGGTACCGCTAGCTCTCCCTTAGTGGAGTGGGAGGCATTTAAGGTGGTGACGAGGGGCCATTGTTTAGGCAGGGTGGTGGGAACGAGGAGATTAGTCACGCAGGAACTGGATGACTTGGAGGCCCAAATTCTGTTATTGGATAGGGAGATAGCTGGATGGGCCCAGAACCAAGGGAAACTGGCGGAAGTGAGGAGCCTGTACAATTATACCTGGGACGGACTGAGAACCCTAGATTTCAAAGCGTATCGGGCCGCGCAGCACAGAGAGGGGGGTAGGGCTGGGAGACTACTAGCATGGTTAATTAAACCAGATGGTAGGGGATCCTCTATAGTGAGGGTCACGGATTTCCAGGGCACCATTCTAACTTCCCAGAAGGCAATCAACAACGCATTCAGGGAATACTATGAGATGCTCTATGCCTCCTCGGGGCTGCTGCATGGGTAAACACTGAAGATATACCTGGTTGAACAACGTTGGACACAGTTAGATCGTGACACCAGCGAGCAGCTGGCCTCGTCTCTTAAGGCGGGTGAAATTCGGGTGGCAATTCAGAAATGGCCCGTGGGAAAACGCCTGGGCATGACGGCCTACCGGCAGAATTTTACGGTACTTATGTGGACCTCTTGGCCCCACAGCTGGAACGTATGAATGCCTCTGCATTGCACGAGGGACTGCTGCCACCCACGCTTCGGGAAGACTTAGTGATTCCGTTACCCAAAACTAAGACGGCCCACGCTAACCGAATTTTGGCCTCTCTCTGGGCCTGATTCACAGAACTAACTTAACACAAAATCCTAAACTTACTACCATTTTCGAATTCACAGAAGGCACTTACTCATTTTGGTATTCACAGAAGACACTTACTCATTTCGGTATTCACAGAAGTTAGTAGTCCTAACTTTAGGACTCCTAAATGCCTTCTGTGAATACCGAAATTCTTAAAATTAGGATTTTTCTCAGTTTCTCAGAGACTTGAGCACATTCTCGCTTCCAGCGGGGGCGACCTTTTCCCGGTTGATTCCCAGGCTATTAAATAAGCGTCAGAAGCTACACCATATGGGAACTCTACTCTCGGTGGCGGTGAAGTGCTGGGATAGATGTGTATTCCGTGCCAGGGATAGGTTACTGTACGCTCCAAGTCTCCCCCTCAAGGGGATTCCCCAGGCGGGAATGGGCCCCCTCTTACGAAACGTCAACTGCCGGGATGGGAAGAGGCGGGACTGTGGAAAATTGGGGACTGTTATAGGGACAGGGAGTGGCTTCCACTAGATGATTTTTTAGAATATCATGAGCTTCCGGAGGGGAAATTCCTGAACTATCACAAGGTGGTGGGGGCAGTGTCGGCACTGTGGGGGTGGGTACCGCCGAGCCAGACACACACACAGTACTGGAGGCAATCATGACATTGGGATTGGCAGGGCATATGATACGATGGCTCTAACTGGCGACAGGGATCTGGCGCTTCAAGCGTTGCTGGGCTTGAGGGGCCATTGGGAACAATTGCTGAACAGACAGCTAACTGATAAAGAATGGCAAAAAGCCCTCGCAGGCCCTAAGAAAGTTTCACGAAATACAGCGTTTAAGGCCCTTCAATCTAACATTCTCCACAGAACCTATTTGACTCCGCACCGGCTAAATGTGATCTATCACAAAGATGCCCAGACCTGTGCCAGATGTTCACTGGAGGATGCTGACTTTGACCATATGCTCTGGTCCTGTCCGCGACTTTCCGAATATTGGGGTAAAATGGTGGCCATGGTCAACAGGATGCTAGCACGCACGTTGTCCTGCAGTCCTGCGGTTTGCCTCCTGGGCCTCTTCCCGAGGCCTAAGTCGTGCAAGCTGGGGCACCGGTTTGCCGATTTGGCCCTCCTCCTGGCCAAAAGGAGGATAGTTCTCCATTGTAAATCACAGACTGCGCCACTGGTGACTACATGGGAGGCAGATGTCTGGTGCTGGGTAAGAGCAGAAGAAGGGGCGCTGATACCAGGGGATAGGATAACTAAGACGCGCAAGCCGTATGCGGAACCCTGGGGAGACATAATTCAGGCATGGGCGTCACGGCAGACGGTGGACCCTGACAGTCAGAATGAAGTGGTTGGGACTGGGGAGTAGACTCACCGATGGACAAGGGTCTGTTTCCTTACCCTGCTAGCTGTCTGGGCGGGCTTGGACGTTTCCCCCCCTCCCCCTGTCCTCACCCCCACCTCTGCACAGGACAAACGGTTGGATATTTCTGCAATTTTAGGTGCTGAGAGACATGGACCCCCGGCAGTTAAGCAATAGGTTTTTGTAAGTTTCCTTTTGGTTACTCGGACTATAAAGTGATTTAACTTTGGGTTGGCCTTCCCTACCCTCGACCATGGTTATGCCGCCGTGGAGTGAGGCTCTCAACTATTGAGAGATTCAGGGAGATACCCCGCTTTCTTTACAGCTGGTGGGCTCAACGGAGGGTTGGGTCTTGGGGGAGAAAGTAGACTGGGCAAGGACCTATGTTCAGGATATCGATGATTGAGTTTCCCTTGAATGTCTGGAGGGAGGGAGAGAGGGACTCTACATACAAAGTTACTGATGATAGTCGGCTAGAATGGGGAGGACCGTACCAAGATATAATCTCCTTCCTTGATAACATTACTCCCTGTCCATATACGGGGGGTAAGATTGTTGATTGTGTTTATTTATGTGCCTGGGAAGATGGTTGGATTCCTTGAATGTTGTCATGATAACGATGTTAATTGTAATTATGAGTATGTCTTTAAAAGTCAATAAAAGAAGTTTTAAAAAAAAGGTACAGGAGGATATTAAGGTAAATAGCAGAGAATGCCAGGCGAAAGAGAGGGGGAGCCACATTGGAAAAGTAGTATGGCCAAATCGAATGGCACAGAAAAAGGGCTAGTTGGTGTTTGCTGGTACTGGGTCTATGTATGGACCAAGGTATTGGTGCCGCAAGGTCCTGGCGGGATAAGTAGTGGGAGGGTACAGATCTGAATTTATTTATACAGCGAAAAATGCATTTCCGCATCCTTGTTAAGTCCTGTATTGACAGTGAGTTTACTTTCTCTACGCCTCATTCGAAGTTCCCGATTTCACCTCTGGACTGTGGTTTGATATGTTCTAGTCCAAAGAATTTGAATGTCTTATTTATGGGGTGACATTCCTGAAAGTGATTGGGGAGTGGTTTCCCTGTTTCATATTCATGAGTATCCTGGTAATGTTCCAGGATTCTTACTTTCAAAGGTCTGATGGTACTTCCTACATATATTTTATTGCATGGGCAGATGATGACATACAACACTAAAAAACATATTTTATTGGGATTTTATGCACTTAAAAGATGTTCAAATCTTTTCCAATATGTGTACAATTACAATTACATTTTCATATCACAGTCTCTTAGTTTACTTATGTCGATTCTGCCATTTAATATACAATATTGTACTGGATTGATGCATTTCCTCTTATATCTAAATCTAATCCCCAACTCCCTTCGTCCCACCCCCCGGCACAGATCCCGTTCAGCCAGATTTTTTTTTAATTCAAATCTTTTTTTTTATTGAATTTTCTGAAACACAGGATAAGCAGTACATATGCACAGAAGTACAGTGGTAAAATAAACAAGTATTGGCATAGCCAATAGGTCTCGCCTTTGGGACCTTATAAGTGTTTAGCCATGCAACAGTTGATGTTGTTGCACCAAGGATATTGTGCTGCATAACTAAATACTTATAAGGTCCGAAAAGCGAGACCTATTGGCTATGCCAATGCTTGTTTAACATAGGTGGAGCCCATGCAAAATTGAGACCTGGGCTCTGGTGTCCCTATCCATCGATACATCAACAGGCAACCTTACCTTATATAAATTCTCACCACATGCATAACTGTACCGTTTAAATTCAGGTTTGATAAAAATGTTCTTAATTGTATTTCACATGTCCAATTCAATTGGGGATTTCCATTCTTTCGTCACATTATCTCAATGTTAGCACCAGTGGTCTGCTCACTTGGGGGCATATTATCAAGGGCCGGTGATAAATATCGCAAGGCGCACTTAACGCTTGCATATTTCTCGCCGGCTATCTCTGGAATTTATCGCCCGGTTAGCGCGTTATCAACAACGCGCATCACCGAGGTGATAAAAATTTCAGAGTTAGCTGCCAAATGTGCTGGAAATCCAGCGATAATCGTACAACGATTGGCGATACGTTGTTGATAGGGCAGGGCAGACTTAGCCATTATATCCACCTTCCATTGGATATAATGGCTAAGTCAGATTGAAAGCAGGCGTAGGAAAAGTAGCGATAAGTGTGGTTCGCGCTACTTTTCTTATCATCATGCAAGTTAGCGGCAGGTTTGTTGATAGTAGAAATGTCGGTTAGCGACATTTCTCACATTACTTCTGTGCAGAACGCCCACTTTGCATCTCATTAGAGATGCAAAGCTGGGCGTTGAGGAAAAGGGCGCTATGGCAAGGATTCACGCGATAGCGGGACCTTGCTGATAATGCGATAAAATTATCGCCGCTTTTCGCCCGAAAACAGACGCTATAGCAGCGATAATTTTATCGCCGTGCCTTGATAATATGCCCCCGAACAGTTTGAATTAGTTCTGTAATACTGAGACGTAACGGTGAAGAGCCTTGGTATATGTCTTTTAGTAGATAAATGCCACTACACGACCAATCAGACCAGAACATTGGGGAGCCGTTAATTTTGAGATTAGGATTGTTCCATAAGGAAACAAGATTTGATTTTTGTAATTTCACATCTGATTGTGTATCTAGATGGAGGAGGGCATTGTTTGTGTTTTGTATTATGTGCCTGGAGTGTGGTAGGTGTATTGTATGCATAGTTGCCTTAGCTGCGAGAGGTGCATTCTTAATGAGAGATCTTTCTATGGCTGGCCAAGACAGTTCATATGTAGGGTTGTTAATGAACCAATTGGATCCCTGCTTGCAGAGGTAAGCCGTTTGGTAATTCCTGAAGTTAGGCAAACCAATTCCACCTTTGTTTTTTGCTAATTTAAGTTTCTTTAGTGACATTCTAGGCTTCTTCCCCTGCCACAGGAATTTATTAAAGGATTTATCCATTTTGTTTAAAAAGTCCTCAGATAACATCATAGGCAGCATACTACTAAGATAGTTGGCTAATGGTGTAACCATCATTTTTAGTGTTTTCACTCTGCCCCACCAAGAAAGAAATTTAGGTGATCATGAGTCAAGAAGTGAGCTAATTTCTTTGTTTAAGGTTTCCTCGTTGGTGTGTAGAGTGGTGATTAGGTCGTTTGCAAATTGTAGCCCTAAATATTTAATGCAACCCTGCTGCCAGTCGGGATGTACCTAATATGTCTTTATTACCACATTGGTTGAGAAGTTTAACTTCTGACTTATCTTTGTTGAGGGAGTATCCAGAAACATCTGAAAATTGTTGGATTGACTTCATTAGAGCTGAGATAGAGGAGGGAGCATTATCGGTGACGATAAGTACATCGTCAGCGTACGCCGCCAGCTTGACAGTAGTGTTGTTAAAAGTGATACCAGAGATGTCCTGATTTTCTCTAAGATGTTGGAGAAAAGGCTCTAGTGTAAGTAAAAGAAGTGGAGGAGAAAGAGGGCAGCCTTGCCTAGTACCCTGCATGAGATTGAAAGAGGAGTAGATTATACCACCCGCTCTAACTCTTGCACTCGGTTTGTAGTGCAAGGCCATAATCATTTTAATCAGATTGTCCCCGGAGTTAAATTTTTCTAGAGTTGCACGTAGGTATCTCCAGTCCACCTTATCAAAATCTTTTTCGGCATCTAGTGTGATCGCCACAGTTGGTGAGTTTAGTAATTTAGCTTTTTCGATAGTGTGGCACAGTAATCTTGTGTTGTCACTGGATAATCTGCACTTTAGTAGGCCAATTTGTGAGGGGTGGATCAGTTTTGACATGTGTTGTTGGACACGTTTGGAGATAATTGAGGCATAGATCTTGCAGTCCAAATTTAGCAGTGAGATCGGCCTGTAACTCTTCGGCAGAAGAGGATCCTGTAGCGGTCTAGTTGTTACCGCGTCACGCAGACGTGACGCGGGCATGGCACGTTGGCGCCGGGATGCGCGCGCAGAGCGAGCGCGGAGCGGGGGACAGTGAGCGCGTCGCAGCGAAGTGCAGAGAGTGTTGGCCGGCATTCCTCGGCGTACTGCTCATGTGAGATACGAATAAACACAACGGAAAGATCACACGTGTCTCGAGTGTTCATTGAGACAACTTTACAGTGGCGACGAGGTCGGGACGGAAACCAGACCTACGGGAAGCACAGCAGAGGGCAACACTCCACGTGGCCCCCACGAGCCGAAGGAAGACACGTTTCCAGGCCATCAGGCCCAAACAGAACACCGCACAGGCCGCCTGGAGTGGGGGGAGTCACGGGACACGCCCTAGCCGACCGCTTAGGTCGATTCCAAGGCACAGAGCAATCGAGGAGCGTGGCAGTGCCACGGTACAGTACCCGAACAGCATACAGGCCACAGGGACGACGCCGTCCACAACCGCCACAAGCACACGAGCCGCCTTCGCACGTAATCAGGCACAGAGAGCGCTGCACTGGCTACCAAAGAGGAGGAAGTGGGGTCCAGTGACAAGAGCCCCCAGAGGATCAAGCACACAAGAAACACCGACAACACCCCAGGTAGCCCCCCGAGCAAAGCTACCGACGAAACAAGCACCAAGGAAGCAAAGATGAGTTCCCCGGCAGGGTATGCGATTGCACCGGTGCAATTCCTAACGAAACCCGGTGAACCAATGATGAAATGGGAAGACTGGAAGGAATACATAGACAATTTTATAGGGGTCTTGGAGGATGAGAACGAAGAAAAATTCACTCCTCAAAGGAAAAAACGCATCCTACTACTAAATCTAGGGCCAGAAGGACTGAGGATATATAAGAGTCTGGTACCCACGAAGAGAGAAGACACAGACGATGATGTGTATGCGCACGCGGTGGAGGCCCTGGATGAGCGATACCGCCCCACCGTCTGTGTTTCAGTAGATAGATACAACTTCCAGCAAAGGAAACAAAAGGTGGGGGAATCCATCGAAGAGTATGTAGCAGCACTGAGGAAGTTAGCAGCCCCGTGCAGGTACGCACTGTGGGAAGACGAATTTATAAAAGACCAGGTGATCATGCACACCACCAGTGCAAACGTGCAAGACAAGCTGTGGGCGAGTGGGGACACCACACTCAAAGAAGTAATGGTCATAGTGAAGAGGGCAGAACTCTCAAAGAGGTGCGCCGAAGCTACCAGAAAAGAGACGGTCACCCCAACCATGGTGAACAGGATACAAGAGGGAGATCACCGCAGGGACCAGAAAACCAAACCACCCATGGCCAAAGGGACCAGCAGATGGCAAGGGAAACAAGCGGACAGCGAAAACAAGAAAACATGCTACAGGTGTGGAAGTTGGTCCCACGAAGCCCACGACAGACGTTGCCCGGCCTTCAGAGCCAAATGCATGCACTGCGGTATCATGGGACACTACGAGAAGGTGTGTCGGAAGAAACAGCAGAAAGGAGTGGTGAAATATATGGACCAAAGCACAGAAGACCAGGAGGAAGCCACGGAGGAAGAGGTGGTCACAGTCTTGTGTATATATGATCAGGTATTGAGCGTGGATGCCAAGAGGTCAACCAAACCGGTCCTAGAGATGTCCATGGGCGGCATAACAATTTCAGTCGTGGCAGACACCGGATCCCCATTTACCATCATACAGAGAGCAGTGTGGGTAGAACAATTCGAAACGGAGTTGGGCCCTGGGCTGGAGAAACTAGACATACGACCGGTGACATACAATGGTGATCGCATTCCCATGCTAGGCTTCCGACGTCTACTGTTTGAGTTCAGAGGCCGATCAGCGTGGTGCAAACTGTATGTGGCCGAGAAAGGACCCTCCGTCCTGGGATGGTTGGACCAAGGTGACCTGGGCATAAAACTCGACCCAGGGGGGAAGGAACAGATCCTGCTCACAGACCAGGAGGAATGGCCGGACATGGATCGATGGAAGAAGAACTACCCAAAGGTGTTTGGGGGCACAGTAGGAAAAATGGAGAAATTCCAACACAAAATAGTACTTAAGGAAGGAGCCACACCAGTAGCACATAAAGTGAGGAATGTGCCCATTGCAGTGAGGGAAGCTGTCCAGACAGAACTTCAAGATCTGGAGAAGAAGGGCATCATAGAACCCATAACCTGCGCCGAATGGCTGGCGCCTTTGGTGGTCGTGATGAAACCCAACGGGAAGGTCAGGCTCTGTGTGGACTTGAGGGAACTCAACAAGAACATAGTGGTGGAGAAATTTCCCCTTCCCAAGATAGAGGAGATGCTGGCGAGAACCAGAGGAGTCCAGTGGTACTCCACCATCGACCTCACATCAGCCTACCACCAGGTAGCTCTACACCCGGACAGCAAAAGTCTCACATCGTTCATTACCCCGTTTGGGTGCTACAGATTCTGTCGCATGCCGTTCGGGCTAGCCTCGGCGGCGGCTGTTTTCCAAAAGATGATGCACCAACTGTTCAGAGACTGCAAGGACGTACAGTACTTCCAGGACGACATACTAGTGATGGGCAGAGATAGAAGGGACCATGACCGGACACTAGATAAGGTATTACGGACACTGGAAGCCAAAGGGCTCACGGCGGAATGGTCGAAATGCCGGTTGGGACTGCAATCAGTGACCTATTTGGGCCACGAAATAGGGCAACAGGGGATCACACCCAAGAAGGAGAACGTGAAAGCCATTGTTGAAGCACCGCCCCCCAAGAACAAGGAGGAAGTCAGATCATTCCTGGGAATGGCAGAGTACTACAGTAAGTTTGTGGTACAATTCGCATCCAAGACCTACAACTTGAGGAGGCTGACCAGAGAAAGCACGGTGTTCCAATGGACACCGGAAGCCCAAGAGGAATTTGAAGTCATCAAGAAGGGGATCCTGGAAGCAATACCACTCAAGGGGTACGACCCACAAGGCGCCACCATACTCATCACGGACGCCAGTGACAAGGGGTTAGGTGCGGTTCTTATGCAAGACCGAGGAAGTGGGGACATGGAGACAATTAGTTTCGCCTCCAGAGCACTGACGGAGACAGAAGGCAAGTACAGCGTCATTGAGAAGGAGATGTTGGCGGTAGTGTGGGCCATGACGAGGTTCCGGCAGTTCCTATGGGGCACCCGATTCCTGCTCAAAACGGACCACAAGCCGTTAGTGAAGGTTTTAACATCATGCGGACACGCCAGCGCCACACCCAGGATATCGAAGATGTCCCTAAAATTGTTGGAATTCAGATACGACGTGGAGTACATCCCTGGAAACAAGAACCGAGTGGCGGACTACCTGAGCCGAGCGGCGGCCATGGAGCTGGGAGAAGAAGACCCAGCGGATAGAGGAGAGATGGTGGCTCTCATAGAGGACCAAGAGAAGATCATCAGCATACAAGAGTGGACTGAAGCTTATGAAGAAGATGCTGACCTGATGGAGGCAAAAGTGCACATCACCCAAGGGTGGCCTGATAAGAAAAAGGTGAAACCCAACCTCAAACCTTTCTATGAGGTGAGAGAAGAACTGACAGTGGGAGACGAGGGCATATTCATCTACAGGGGAGAGAGAGTAATTCCCCCCACAAACCTCATCAACAAATTGCTGGTCTTATTGCATGAAGGCCACCTTGGCATTGGGAAACTCAAAGCCAGATCGAAACAGAACTACTGGTGGCCAGGCATGGACATGAGAGCAGAGAGACACGTCAGAGAGTGTCCCCAATGCCAAGGGGCCGACAAAACGTTGAGGCCATTACGCCCAGCACTGGGGAAATTCGACACTCCCTCAAACCCTTGGGAAGAGTTGTCGATAGACATTTTAGGACCGGTGCTGGATGACCAGAGCGTACAGAAATATGTGTGTGTCCTCATCGACCGTTATTCCAAATGGCCAGAGATAAAAGTGAGCGAATCCATGGACACGGAGAACATCCTGGAGTTCCTATCGGAGACATTCACCCGAGAGGGAATTCCCAAATCCATCTTAAGCGACAATGGGCCCCAGTTCACCTCAGAAAAATGGAAACAGTTCATGGGGAGAAATGGCATCTCGGTAAAGCACACGGCCATTTACCATCCGGCAGGAAACGGTCTGGTGGAACGATTTAACAGGGTGGTGATGGGGGCCATACAAGCGGCCATCAACTGTAACAAAGACTGGAAGAAAGCGGTGGAGAATATGGTATGGGCCTACCGCATAACGCCCACAAGTACGGGCTACAGCCCGTTTCAAATATTGAGAGGACGGGAACCTTTCACGCATGACAACAGAATCTGGAAGGAGAAGGTAGTAACCAGTGAATGGTCTCCGGCGGTCGTAAGAGCAAATCTGGAGAGGGCACAAGCCATCTACACCAATAACTACAACAAGAGGAGGAACGTGAAGGACACTCAGTTAGTGGAAGGAGAATGGGTGAGAGTAAAATTGGCTACCCTACAAAGGAAAGGAGACAGCAAGTACAGCAAGCCCATGCAGGTCAAGGAAGTGTATGATAGAGCGGCCCTGCTCAGCGATGGGAACGTGTGGTCGCAGGACCGCATGGCCCGGTGCAACAAGATATTGAGATGGGAACAGTGGGAACCGGAAGGTGAAAGCACGGAAGACGTGGATGAAGGGAATAAGGTGAGCGGAAGTGAAGAAAGGGAAGAAGCAGAGGCAGGAGAGGAGCAAGTAGGAGATCAAGGGGGTGAGACCCCTGTGGCAGAGATGGACAGACCGAGAGGTAATAGGAACAGTGGAGGAGCGATGACTGAAGGAACAGAACGTGAGGAAACACAGAGCCAAGTGACTCGAGGGTACAGTGGTAAAGTGACCAGGAGCGGAAGACAAGTTGTAAGGCCCTCCAGGTTCCAAGACTTTGAACTGGACTGCGAACTGTAAGTGACTGACCTTGGGGTTGGAAAAAGGGGGAGATATGTAGCGGTCTAGTTGTTACCGCGTCACGCAGACGTGACACGGGCATGGCACGTTGGCGCCGGGATGCGCGCGCAGAGCGAGCGCGGAGCGGGGGACAGTGAGCGCGTCGCAGCGAAGTGCAGAGAGTGTTGGCCGGCATTCCTCGGCGTACTGCTCATGTGAGATACGAATAAACACAACGGAAAGATCACACGTGTCTCGAGTGTTCATTGAGACAACTTTACAGATCCTGCCCTTCTTTGGGAAATACTGTTATGATTGCTTGGGCTGGGGTGTCTGTGACCTGGCCAGATTTGGAGAAGTGTGTATATATTTTAGCAAGCAATGGAAGTAGGCACATGGAGAATGTTTTTGAAAAATTTACCATTAAACCCGTCGGGCCTGGAGCTTTACCGGTTTTAAGATCTTTAATTGCACCCACGATTTCTTCATCTGAGATCGGTCCATTAATGGAGGTTTTCTCTTCCTCTGTGAGAGAAGGTAGATTGATACTATTTAAAAAAATTATTACAATTTGCATGGTTAACTTTGGTGTTTTCCTCATATAGCTTCTGGTAGAATTCTCTAAAGATTTCAGATATTCTGTCGGGGTTGGTAGTAATCTTAACATCCTTGTCTTTCATGGAATTGATCGCATATTTTTGTAGTTTGAAGTTTAGGTAGGATGCTAGTGATTTTCCAGCCTTATTGGAATCACAAAGTTGAATGCTTTTCTGTTTATTAATCCAGATTCCAGTCCGTGTAGTAATGATTTGGTTAAATTCCTATTTTTTATTTAAGATTGTACTAAGCGTGTTGCTGTCTTTTCTAGAGGTATGTATTTTTTCTAAGTCTGCAATTTCTCTTTCCAATTGAACGAGTTTGGAATTGGCTTCTTTATTCATGTTGAACCGTATCTTAAGGATAATGTGACTTTTAAAGGCTCCCACCATGTAAGATCTGACGTTTCACCATCTTTATTCTCTAGTATAAAGTTATGGATAGATTCTGTAATGGCTTTAATTTTATTTTGAGAGGAAATGATTTCATCGTTGAGACGCCATTATGGTTGTTTTTTGCTTGATGTGTGGTTAGTAATGGAAAGTGTGACACAGGAGTGATCCGATATTACTCTAGGCTCTATTGTGGATTGGTCTATTTTACTTATCGCGTTACCCGTGATCAAGATGTAATCTATGTGGGAGTATAATTTATGAGGAAACGAATAAAACATGTAGTCACTTTCCGAGGGGTTCTGGACTCTCCATGCATCTATTAGGTAAAATTTTGCACAGATTTTTTTAAGTACTTTGTGCGATTTGTTCGGGTGGAATGGGAACTGCAAATTTTTATCTAAGTGTGGATCTAGAGGAAGGTTGAAATCACTGGCTAGTATGATAGTGGCTGCTGCTGGAAATTTTTCTAGCTGAGCATAAATATCTCCCCAAAAGGTTGGGTCGTCTTTAGTAGGTGCGTATATATTAACTACATAGAACTCAATGTTGTTTTTGACTACTTTTGTGATGCACCATCTTCCCTGTGAGTCCGAAAGGAAAGAGCTTAAGGTGATTGTGGAGTCTTTGGCTATGACTATGACTCCACACTTTTTGCCAATCGCTGCAGAGCACGCAACATCCAGAAATTGGTGACTTTAAATTTTAGGGATTGTGTGTCATCAAGTTTGGTTTCTTGTAAGACGACACCATCACCTCTTCGTTTGTTGAGGTATTCAATGAACTTCCTTCTCTTAACTGGATGATTGATCCTTTTCACATTCAAGGATACTATTTTAATGGATTGGTTTGTACCAATCATTGGTATGTGTTGTGTCTGGTGGTGTGAGTGATCCTCCTGAATTCACCTGTTTGGTGAATATCATTTGAGTGCGATCACTCGGGGTCAGTAGTGTTGTGAATGTGGTAAGCGAAAAAATTTGTTTCTTCCCTCTGGATATGACATTTTGTCCGAGATTTTTAGCTCTTCTGAAACCCATTTGTGGGAAGGTTTGAATCTGGTCATTGAGGGTCTGATTGTTGGTCAGGAGATGCCAATGTTTTTTCAAGATCTTTTGAATATGGTAATGGCCGTTGTGATAGTCTGTTAGGAACCTGATTTTGCAGTTCTCCTTTGTCTTAGTGTCTAGATTTTTCGGTAGTAGAAGTTCTTGACGTGGCATTGTGGTGCAGATGAATGCTTTTGTTTCAAGTTGTGTCGTATCATAGCCTCTTTGCTGCTGTCCAGGTTGCTACAGTTGAGGCGTAGTCTCTGAAATTCTCCCTTAGGGATATTTCTGATTGTAGTTCACAGGTGACAGCTATCCGCTCTCTTTTCTACATAGTCCCCATTATCACTGGTGTTTTTCTTCGATGTCCTTCAACGCACTTACATATCTTCCACACTTTTTCTTTTCGCATTCTTGATACTGTCTTCTCTCACATTTAATCATCCTTGAGAAAGCCCTGGCACAGTGGGCGAAACACGTGTCGGCTGTTCTTTTCATTTACAATTCTTTTTCGAAAGAAAAAAGAAACAATCACTGAGTACCTTACTCCTTGCACTTACTTGAATCTGGTATTAACCGAGAAATTCACATGATAGTGAGGGCACAACTCCATCAAATAAGTGAAAATCTATCACATACCAGGTGGACTCCGGATGAAACCACCAGATTGGAATGTGCCACAGCCTAATCTTTGGTCATGACAGAGGAAATGGGAACCCTGGTAGCACCCACCAACAGAAAACGTTATTCACTAAGAACACCAGGTGACCATCACACCCACAAGACCCTTTGAAGGAAGAATTATAAAACCAATCTCAGCACCGAGCTGTTCAGATTGCAACTTACTTGCCTACACCATCAATGGCAAATTGCAAAGATCGGAGAGAACATCGCAATCAAAGGATACAAGAAGTTTTTTTCAAGTCCAGGAGGACCATTAAAATACAATAAACCCAATTCACAATCCACCAAATCTACTTTTCAAGCTCTGGAAAAAGCCTTAAAAAAGGAAACCACTAAATGGTGGGAAGCAGGGAGCCTTACAAAATACTTGTAGGCAGACAGAATACCTAGGGGTTTAAGAATACTGATCTTTCCGCCGGTTGAAATTACTAACACTAACTAAATCGCCAAATGGGAAGAAAATCTGAGGGAGGCCTCTAAAGGCATGATTAGACAACTAATAGACATAGCGGAAGAAGAGCACAATAAATACAAATCAGAAGTTGATGATCTGACGGATAAAATTGAAGACTCTAATTGGGAGATATTATCTTCAAGAATTATGAAATATTGAACAGAGTGAACGAGGACTACAAAGAAGACCTAGTTCAACGAAAAAACTGAAAATTCCGACTGGATCAATTAGACTACCAACTGGGCAGGGTATATACATTTGCAAAACGATATGTTAACATCACTAGAGGAACAGCGGGAGTGATGCAGCGTGGAATACAAAATCCCTCCCTTCGTCACAGACCAAAGGTTCCACAAACACACTCATTCACTACACTCGCTGGTGGGGCCCATAACACCAACATTCATTCTCTATCGGTCTGCTCTTCTAAGGAGGTGATTGTTCCATCCGCTGGAATTAAAGGAAATTCCCGTTTATCCTCAATGAATAATAGATTTACATAACTTTCCCTATTCATTAAGGCCTAAACTTCTCCACTTGGTACTCCTCCCATGGATAGGTCATGGATCAGCTAGTTGCTGGTTTAGTTGTTTTCTAATTCTATAATTTCTTTACATCAATACTCTTTTGAAAATAAACAACCCAACACATTTCTGTGATGAAACAAATACATTTTATCTAAATAATGTAATAAATTCAACGATTAGTCAAGCAGCTGGCCATCATATTTACCTATTCTGGCTAAATGTTGTCCTCTAAGTCAAATTCAGTTGTTCTGTCACTCTATGCCCATGGAAAACAATTATTCATTTCATCAGGAATTTGGGTATCCGATCAGTCCGTCAAAGATTCAGGGAAACAGCTGTCCTGCAGTGTCACCGTCCTCTCCGTCAGCTTAACGTCAGGAAAATGAAAACGACATACCACCTCTCTATTCTACGTGTTTTTATACTGATTTCAATGTTAAATTGTATCAAGAATGAGTTTTAAACTGTTCTGATTGGCTGATCAGGGGTCATCCTTCAAAGTTCTCATAAGGTTTTAGTCCATGGTGTCATCACTCTTGTTGGTTCCGGTTTTTTAAACAATCCATTGTTCCCAAGATCCTGGCAGGTTTCCCGGGAAGACCTTGATGGGTACAGTCTGGCTAGGGTCACACCGAGGCCACTGTTGCTAGCGTTAGCGCAGGCGCACTTCACCCAGAACCTTAGAAGCGTTGTCAGTCGTGTCAGATACGGGAGGCAGCCATCTTATGGCAGGCCCAAATGGTCAACTTAAGCAAAGAAACACAAAGACGTAATTAATACATAGAAATGATTAATAAAATGTAATTCCCTCGCTAATACCCATGTGTGTGTGTATTTATCTAGCAGAAGCAACACTCATTGCGGATTATACTCACTTTATAAAGCACAAATCACAAATACATCAGGAAAGCAACATATATCATGCAATATTCTAAATATCTACCATTAATATGCGTACATAATTTAGTTTACGTATTAATTAGGCCATGCAAATGCAAATCCCACGTGTATCTCATGTATTAGTAAGGTTGGTAAGTTTTCACAGCAATCAATTAGTACAGTTACTATTAGTTTTTTATTCTTATTAATGTAAACATGCAGAATGGAGGGGGATATCAATTTTCTAAATTAAACCCGCTCCAGCAGGAGCACCGACAAGACAATTGGCAGACACAATTTCAAGTTCCGAAGCAGAATCCCCAGACAGTGAAACTACAGCCACAACAACTAAATTGGGGGTGGACTTTTTAAAACGAAGTTCACGTAAACACCGCTTAGGTTTTTGGAACCAACCAACTCAAGATACCAGAACCTTACTAGAAAACACTGCAAATATCTCAACTCCAAATTGGCCTGTAGGAGTGGCAACACGAGCCAGAAGGAAACAAGAAACAAAACCCAAAAATCAAACAACTTAATGATCAATATCGCAGGCCTTGCCAACACACAATCAGTAGAAATTATCCTCAACGGGGGTTGAGCTTTTGTCCAACTGATTTTGGGGATTTGACAAAGACTATGCTTGACCTTTTCAAGTTCACACGTATACTCAAACTTACTTCTTTCTTCCATAACAAGTCACTAGGACTAAGAGAACCTAAACCAGTGGTCACCACCTGCCTTTCAGTGAAGGACTTAGAAAATGTCCATTTAATAACAACTCTGTCAAATGACATTGACTCTGAAACGATAACACCACTCACAGTTGCTCAGGAACATGGCATTGAAACCAGCTACACCATGGATACCAATACAAAAGTGCAATTAATCTTCTGCCCACAACTGCCACCTGGAAACACTATTGACCTTTTCCAAACTACTGTCACCAGAGATCTATCAGCAGAATTTCAAAAATACCAAAAGAAGAGACGTTATCTTCCAAAGAACTTGAAGAACATGGAAAGAACTGCATTAAAGGGACTCAAACACAATCAGGATATAATAATAAAGGAAGCAGACAAAGGAGGAAATGTTGTCCTCATGCACCCAGATGACTATATCACTGAAGTCAAAAGACAACTCAATGATTCAGACTGCTAAAGAAAACTGGAAAGAAATCCAACCAAAAATATTCTTGTCAAATTGAAAGAGAAACTCAACAAATGGTATCACGACAATTTACTTACTTTAGAAGAACTAAGGGGCATATCAGCAACAACCGGCGATAATTATTGCTCAGCGCCCTTAGCGTGAGGATGATTATCGCTGGGTAACGTGGATTTTTATCGCTGAGATAGCGTGCTATTAGCAACCCTTATCTCCTCAGCGATAAAAATCCTCACGCTAACTGCCTAACGTGAGATTATCGCTGGAAACCCAGCGATAATCTCACGTTAGCTTGTTGATAGGGACTCACAAACTTAGCCATGATATCCACCTTCCATAGGATATCATGGCTAAGTCAGTCCTGAAGCAGGCGTAAGGAAAGTAGTGATAACAGGGGTTATCGCTACCTTTCCTGATGCTATGCTTCATAGCGTGGGGCTTGATGATAGGAGAAATGTTGCTTGGCGACATTTCTTCTGTCATGTTAGGTCAGGAACGCCCACTTTGCATCTCATTAGAGATGCAAAGCTGGTCGTTGGGAATCCCCACGCTAAAGCAAGGTTTCACGCGTTAGCCTGACATTGTTAATTAGGCGATAAAATTATCGGCGCTTTTCGGCTAAGGCGGCGATAATTTTTTATCGCCTCCTTGTAAATATGCCCCTAAATAACTAATACATTCAACATCCCACTATGGCAGCCCTATACCTTCTGCCTAAAATCCATAAGAACAGCTATCCACCTCCAGGCAGGCCAATCATAGCAGGGATCAATTCAATCTGCTCTAAAGTAGGAGCATACATTGATTTTCATCTACAGCCCCATATGAAAGACCTGCCATCGCATATACGAGACACCAAAGACATCTTGCTCAAATTGGACAACATCCCCTGGGACTCGGATTGTATCTTGACAATTATTGACGTGGTGAGCTTGTACAGGTCATTCAGACATGAAGATGGCATAGAAGCTGTCAGAAAGGCGCTAGCAACCATACCGGCACACTTCCTAGAACCAAACCAAATTATACTGGAAATGTTACGTTTCTGTCTGACCAAAAACCTATTCTCATGTAATTCTGAATACTATCTACAACTCCAAGGCAGTGCCATGGGGGCCAAATTTGCACCACCATATGCCTGCATCTTTATGGAAGAAGTTGAAAAATACTGGCTATGGGATGAAACCTTCTCGGAATAAACCTCCCAGATCCTAAACTGGGGACTATTCATAGATGACATCTTGTGCATCTGGCAAGGACCACATGATACTCTACAGTTTTTCCTACACAAAATCAAAGAAAGTAAATGGAACATCAAAACAACATCACAATCCTTGAGCTCGCAAATAGCCTTTCTGGATATAACGCAGGAGGGGAAACTCCATACAAAGACGTTTTGGAAACCGACAGCGGCAAATTCAATTTTGAGAGCGGATAGCTGTCACCCGCAAACCACAACCAAAAACATTCCTAAGGGAGAATTTTAGAGACTACGCCACAACTGTAGCAACCCGGACACCTACAATGAAAAAGCAACTAACCTAATGACCAGCAGAGAGGCGTTGATACAACACAACTCCAAACAACAGCATCCATCTGCGCCACAATGCCACGGCAAGAACTTCTACTACTGAAAAATCTAGACAATAAGACAACGGAGAACTGCAAAATCAGGTTCCTAACAGACTATCACAACGGCCATTACCATATTCAAAAGATCTTAGAAAAACATTGGCATCTCCTGACCAACAATCAGCCCTTCAATGACCAGATACAAACCATCCCACAAATGGGTTTCAGAAGAGCTAAAAATCTCAGACAGACACTCTGTCGATCAGAATTCATCAACAAAAGAAAAAAACCTGGAACACACTTTATGTCTAAACCTCAAGGCTTTTACACCTGCCACAATTTTAATGCACGCAAACTAGGCATTAACAAACAGATGAACTTCTGCGTACCAGGCAAATACACAACTAAGATCAAAGATTGGATGAATTGCAACTCTGACCATGTAATATATGTCATCATCTGCCCATGCAATAAAATATATGTAGGAAGTACCATCAGACCTTTGAAAGTAAGAATCCTGGAACGTTACCGGGATACACATAAATATGAAACAGGGCAACCACTCCCCGATCACTTTCAGGAATGTCACCCCATAAATAAGACATTCAAATTCTTTGGACTAGAACATTTCAAACCACAGTCCAGAGGTGAAATCGGGAACTTCGAATGAGGCGTAGAGAAAGTAAACTCACTGTCAATACAGGACTTAACAAGGATGCGGAAATGCATTTTTGGCTGTATAAATAAATTAAGATCTGTACCCTCCCACTACATATCCCGCCAGGACTTTGAGGCACCAATACCTTGGTCCATACATAGACCCAGTACCGGCCAACACCAACTAGCCCTTTTTCTGTGCCATTCGATTTGGCCATACTTCTTTTCCAATGTGGCCCCCCCTCTCTTTCGCCTGGCATTCTCTGCTATTTACTTTAATATCCTCCTGTACTTGTTCTCCTTTCCCTTTAGTTACTTTTTTACTGCCATCCGAATCTGACCCCTGACTCAGGACTTTTTCTTCTTTGTCACTCTGACCTATGCGTCTGAAACTTTTGACCTTTTCAAATTTTCACTTCAATCCCTTCCGGACCCAATGCTTATTTGCCCCAATTAGGACTTGTTACTTCCACATCCCTCACTCATATCGAGACAATTCTCACTCTGTCATTAATAGTGCCCACGCATTATTGACCAAATCAATATCTATAATCAATATGTATATTGTTCTTACACCCCATTGGATGAGCCTATTACCGGACTAATATAACAGCCTTTATGGCCTCCGACCGTCACCGTTACTCGAGTCTTCTTAAGCAGCAAATCAAGCTGCTGTACAGATAAACGGACTGCAACAACTCTTACCTCGTGCACCGCCTCGGACTCTTCACGCACATCGGCTTATCCCCATTTCGTGAGTCCCCTTGCTAAGCTGAAAATCTTTGGACGCGTCACTCCCTTTGACCTTTTTCTCAGCCTGAGATCTTCTCATAGTATTAATATCTGGGACATATCAGCAACAACCGGCGATAATTATCGCTAAGCGCACTTAGCGCTTGGATAATTATCGCCGTCAATCGCCTAATTTTATCGCTGTGATAGCGTGCTATTAGCAACGCTTATCTCAAAAGCGATAAAATTCCAGGCGCAAGCTGCCAATTGTGCGATTATCGCTGAAAATACAGCGATAATCGCACAACGTTTGGCAATAGGTTGCTGATAGGGCAGGGCAGACTCAGCCATGATATCCACCTTCCTTTGGATATCATGGCTAAGTCAAACTAAAAGCGGGCATAAGGAAAGTAGCGATAACCAAGGTTAGCGCTACTTTTCTTATCGCTCTGCTTGTTAGCGTGCCCATTGATAATTGGAGAAATGTCGGTTAGCGACATCTGCCAAGTTATTTTGAGCTGGAACGCCCACTTTGCATCTCATTAGAGATACAAAGGTGGGCATTACGGGAAAGGGCGCTAAGGCAAGGATTCACGCGATAGCGTGACCTTGCTGATATAGCGATAAATTTATCGCCGCTTTTCGTCCGAAAACGGGCGCAAAAGCAGCGATAATTTTTTATGGCCGCCTTGTTGATATGCCCCATCTATTCTGCTCAAATATGCGCACCAAAAACAGAATACACAGCCGCTAGCGTGGCCCGCTCGTTTATACTCGATTTACCACTTGCCCTTTGGTTAGAACACGCGCCACGTCAATCCAACGTGGCCCACTCATTTATACTTCCCTTTCTGATATTTTTCAGACTGCCCTTTACACAGACACTTTGTTAAACGGACATTTTTATTTTATTTTTTCACACAAATCTAGGTCACAACCCCACCATGCTTCCCTTGCTCCATTCACAACCCCCTGAGGTGTTTTTTGGTCACGCAGCGGTATTTTCCCTGCCGCTCGCACTTCCCTTTTTCCTTACTTTTCTCACCTCGCAGATAACACATCAGACAAACATAAATGAATAGATAACTTGGGAGCATATAAGCAACAACCGGCAATAATTATCGCTAAGAGCACTTAGCGCTAGGATAATTATCGCCGGCTATCGCTGGATTCTATCGTGGAGATAGTGTGCTATGAGCGACGCTTATCTCCAAAGCGATAAAAATTCATGCGTTAGCTACAAAATAGTGCGATTATCGCTGGAAATCCAGCGATAATCGCACTGTGACAGGCGATCCCTTGCTGATAGGGCAGGGTGGACTTAGCCATGTAATCCACCTCCCATTGGATTACATGGCTAAATCAGATTGAAAGCAGGCGTACAGGAACCTGCGTTAAGCGCGGTTAGCGCTTCTTTTCCAATCGCTAAGCAGGTTAGCGATTCCCTTGTTAATTGGAGAAATGTCGGTTAGCGACATTTCTCCAGTTATTTTGGGTAGGAACGCCCACTTTGCATCTCATTAGAGATGCATAGCTGGGCGTTCGGGAAAAAGGGCGCTAAGGCAAGGATTCAATCGATAGCATGACCTTGCTGATACTGCGATCAAATTATCGCCGCTTTTTGCTCGAAAACGAACGCTAAAGCTGCAATAATTTTATTGCGTCGGCTTGATATGTCCCCTGGTAAGTAGATTTTTGCCCTGTTTCTTAATTGATCGTATGTTACGACTATACAATTTTCGTTCTGATCACCATTCTTAACCTTTTCCTTGTCCCCATTTGATTTATTTTACGTTCCAGGTTGTTTAGCTATCCATTAGGCGAGATCAGAGTATATGAATAACCTGATGTAGATGTACATATGATGCATACATTTGTGCCCTACATGTCACAATGGTCAACGCTTGTATAGATGACAGCCAGATGCGCTTTACAAGTCACTTTTGTTTTTAAATGTACTTATTCACTCTATCGCATGTTCACTAGTGATGTCTGTTCCACCTATTTTAGGTGTATTTACACTTTATTTAAACATACATTTCTCCTTGTTGCTTCCTCTCTTTCTCTCCCTTATCTTCGTTTTCTACATGTTCCCCATTATCACAGGTGTTTTTTTCTTTGATGTTCTGCAACACACTTATGTACCTTCCACACTTTTTCTTTTTGTGTTCTTGAGACTGTCTTCTCTCACATTTAATCAGCCTTGAGAAAGCTCTGGCCGTTTGGCCCTGTGGGCAAAACACGTGTCGGCTGTTCTTTTCATTTACAATTATTTTTCTAAATAAAAAAGAAAAAAACACAGAGTACCTTACTCCTTGCACTTACTTGAATTGGGTATTAACCGAGAAATACACATAAACAAACATCCCTGCATGCAGACACCCTTGAACTATGGCGCAAGAGTGCCTGCACTGGAGCTAGGAGGCTTTATTAGTACCAGCGCAAGGGGAATCACAGGGTGCACTGTATTTTTGAAATATGGTGCATGTCTGCCTCTTAAAAATGTCAGAGGTACGCATTACCAATTTTGGCGTAACACCGCATTTCGACATTTTGTTGTAAACATCCCTACCAGTGTCTCCATGCACGGCCTTAGTGTAGAGTGCAGCTTCTCAACTTAGGTAGCACTAGGGCTGTCTGCATCCTGGTGCTCCCACAACAGAGGCTCTAAAGAGGGATGGGGCGTCTGCACCTGGCTATCATCAGCCTCTCAAAGGGCAGGCCTCGCCTAGAGAAGTCCTCATTTTTCAGAACATAGTCCTCAGTCCTGACCCTCAACCCTGCCATCCTCTAACTGGCCCTGCTCAGAGAGACAGATCAGAAGCTCCTTCTATCCACAAAGCTTCATTGACTATCTGAAGGAGCCCTGTCTCCTCTTCCTTCACCAGTGTCTGTGTCTCTTCCCTCCAGCTACATGCATGTGAGCAATACACTGGGAGGACAGCCTCCACCCTCCATCCTGTCCAAGGCCCGGCCAGGCGTATCGAACATGTATCCCACTGGCCTCCATTAGTCTGGCTCACTCACACACAAAAACACGTGTATGTAGCAGGCACGTTACACACATCAACAAGTTTGCCACTCATTATGTTCATGCAAAGGACGGGGACGAGTGGGCCGGTAGGCCTCCACTCCAATGGCTTAGATAAAAAGGTCTGACCGCACTATTGATCCTTTAAACGTGCATGCTGCTACTACCCCGTTATACGCGAAGCTGATGTCAGGGAGGGTAGTCCACTGTCAATGATAGCCAAGGGACAGTCCAAGACTCCTGAGAGCCAGCCTTGGATTAGCATGATGCTACAGCAAAAATATAAGAGTTAGAATCCAAAGTTAAAATAAAAATCAGCTTAGACACATCTCATAAAACGATGGCTAAATCTTTAGAATACCATACAGATTATGACTGACGTGAATGAATATAAAACAAAGGGCTCATTCTGGGAGCCTCACAATTCTTCAGTGGTAATGTGGCAGCCACTCAAAACTGGTGCCATTGTGGCTTTCAGACCTTGCACTGGGAATGTGGTGGTAACACTGCTCGTCTTCCTTCCTTCTGAGGAGTGCAAACTTAGAATGTATAATGTTCTCTTACATTACATTAATCTAATGTGGAAACATTTGCATGGTGCTGTATGAATATCCCGGTAGTAATCTCAATTCTTGGCTCAGATCTAAGTTAGTTGCGGGTTTAACCCCTTCAGTGCCACGCCCTTTCCCCCTCCTGTGCCGGGCGTTGCACTAGTGGGTGGGGTTCATGACGAGATAGTCTCGTCATGGGCACAACGCAACCGTGCTCCATGACGAGACTATCTCGTCATGGGCACTGAAGAGGTTAAATGATCTTCTAATTCCCTAATTTACCTTTGAATTTTTAACATTCCTTATAAATAAGCAACAGAACTCGTTTGTAAATAATTAATATCAAGCTTTATCTCAATTAATGCAAATCAGAAAGAAATGTTATTCAAGCGGCAAATTACCATATTTACCTATTCTGGCTAATTGTCGTCCTCTAAGTCAATCAGGTTGTCTTGCAGCACGCTACAGTCCCATAGATTGGGTTTATTTATTTATTTATTTATTTTAGCAACTTGTAAAGCGCCTGGTGACCCGAGGGCATCCCCGCGCTGTGAAGATTAAAACCTGCTGAGGGGGATAAGGGCGAAAGGTTTATTTAGGAAACAGGAGGGTTTTAAGTTTTTTCCTGAACGTCAGGTAGTTGGGCTCCAGTCTGAGGGAGCGTGGGAGGGAGTTCCAACCAGTGGACGCTTTTACAGAGAAACGTCGGCCTCCGGTACGTGTTCTCTTGAATTTGGGGATGTTGGCCAGGTGCTCGTTCTCAGACCGTAGAGCTCTCGGTGCTATGTAGGGGGTGACCAAGCCGCTGAGAATCGCAGGTCCCGATCCATTGATTAGTTTATGGGCCGTGCACATGGCTTTAAATTCCACCCTTTGGCGGACTGGGAGCCAGTGCAGAGCCTTAATAGCGGGTTTGGCGGATACTCTGGGAGGTACGCTCATGATTAGGCGAGCTGCTGCGTTCTGGGCTCTTTGCAGTCTCGCTAAGGTAGCTTCCGGCGCACCTAGGTAGACCATATTGCTGTAGTCTAACCGCGACATAATGAGGCCCTGAACTAGTAGTTTCCTGGACACGGGCGGTAGGAGGGGGAAGATTTTGCGGATAGTCCGCAGAAGCCCAAGACAGGTCCCGGCCGTTTTGGCCGCTTGGGTCTTCATTGAGAGGTCGGGTTCTAGCCAGACTCCGAGGGTCTTGATTTCGTGTTTCGGGGTGGGGATTTCCCCGAACACGTCTGGCCAGATCGACGGGGGGATGGTCGCCCATTGTTTGCCCATGAGCATCACTTCGGTTTTGGAACCGTTGAGTTTCAATGACGATTCGCACATCCACCCGAGACCATTAGCACGTACCAGTCAATCTATGCCCATTAATTTGTTGAGTTCAGTTCATCAGGAAATTGGGCAGCAATTCAGTCCGTCAAAGATTCAGGGAAACAGCTGTCCTGCAGAGTCACCGTCCTCTCCGTCAGCATAACGTCAGGAAACAGAAAGAGCGCACACAAACCTCACTATTCTAACGTCTTTTATAATGAAATCACTGTCAAAAAGTAACAAATATTGGTTTTCGGCTATCCTGATTGGAGGATTTAGGGTCATCTGGTAAAGTTCTCACATATTTTAGTTTATTAAATCATCACACTTGCTGGTTCCGGTTTTTAAAGAAAGTCTATTGTCTGCAGGGTTGGCACTTTTCCCAGGACGACCTTGGTGGGGTCAGGAGTAGGCCACTGCTGTCTTTACTTGCGCAGGCGCACTTCTCCCAGAACCTCGTGGAGTATCGTCTAATACGTCGCGTCGATAAGGCAGCCATTTTTATGCAGGCCCGAATGGTCAACTTAAGTAAAACAAACACAAAACATAATTAATACATGGAAATGGCTAATAAAATGTTAAACCCTCACTAATTCCCCTATGTGTATGTAATTATCTAGCATGATAGCAACATTTAAAGCATTTATACTCACTGTTTAATGCGACTTACAATTACGTCACAAAAGCAACATATAACATGCAATATTCTAATTTTCTAATATTAGTATGCATACATAATTTAGTTTACGTATTAATTAAGCCATGCAAATGCAAATCCCACGTGTAATTCATATATTAGTATGGTTGATTAATAAATCACTTCAAACACTTAATACGATTATAATTAATTGATTGTTCTAATTAGAATAGACATGCAAATGGGGAGGGTATACAAAATTTTGCATTACCCGCTCCAGCAATCCCCCCTTTGGTGATTCTATCACCACACCATCAAAATTTTGTATTTCTCTTTTATGGAAATGTTTTCTTATTCTTATTCATAATTCGGTTTCCCCTATTTCTTCTCTTTTTGCTGATTTATACATGTTCTCCTTGAACTCTTCCAATTCTATCTCATGAAGTTCCCTTTCTTGTTTCTTGTCTTTTCTCCTTAAGTTTTCTCTTTTTAATCTTTTCTGATTTTTATTATTTTTGCAACAAATACAACCTAACCTTATCACTAATATTATGGAAATTACACATGTTAGTGGAAATAATATTTTACCTATAAATGTACTACCTAATTTTACTAAAACATTTTTAATAGCTGATAGCTTCTTTCCAATCCTTTCCCAAACACCTTCAACCTCCAGTGGTGCAATTTCGTCATGCAATTCTGTAATATTTTTAATATAATTTTTAAGATCTTTGCTTTCATCAGGAATGTAAGTACAACAATGTTGAACTTTCAGCATTCCACAGACTCCACCCTCTTTTGCCAATAATATATCAAGGGCAAGTCGATTTTGCATTACCATAGCACGCATGGCAACCATTTCAGTGTTTACCAATAAGAATCCTCCAGCGGTGCTTGTTGACAAGCGACCCACTACTGTTGATAATTTTCTAATTTTGTTTGCATTCAGAGATATTCCCACTGCTGGTATCAGTGCTCCAAAAATGTCGCCCACAATTTCCATCCAAGATTCTCTCTTACTACGTACTAAATAACTACCTAAACTATGTACACCATCTTCTCCTCTATCCATATGAAAGATCTTTGGAAAAACCAGGCCTACGTAACACGTGCCATACCATTGGTCTGGCAAATGATAATATGCCCTGTTCCCGCAGATAAAATATAATCCAGGGAAAACTGGATCTCTTCCACCTTTAAATCCCCATCCACCCACGATTCGGTATGTATCATGGCATTCACTATTACCTAGAAAATAATTATCATATACAGTTTGATTCCTTCTAATGCATAATTTCCCTTTCTGAGGCCAATCTAAAGCTATAGTTGGACTAGCTTCACCTTTCAGATGTTTTTCCATTTTTACATCTCAGACTGTCTTTTCAACCTTTCCTTCAGATGCCTTTTTTTGCATTTTCAGTCTCCTTTCTTCAACTACTGTTTTTAAATATGTATTCTAATGTTAGTTCTTTAGTCTCTAAGAAAACTTCACCTAATACCTTAGCAGGTTTTACCTTGTTTAGTTTATTAATTGCAGGTACTTGTGCACAAATGTTGTCTACATCTGAAAAATAATATTCTAATTTTCCTGCTTGATAAAACAAACTAGCTATTACACTACATGTTATTCCATATGTTACTGGAAGGTGAGGATAACTCACTCCTTCTGAAACAGAGGCAGGTAACTGCATACAGACGTAGCAGTCCCTTACATCCATTGTTTTTACATATTCATACAGCAATTTTGAAAACACATTGTTAGAAAAATCTGTTATAGACCTATCTTTATGTAAATAGTTTTTATCTACTTCAGTCGGTACTACCTTTTGAATCTTCCCTATATTAGTTTTGTTCTCACTATGTCCTTCTAATGTATCTATAGTAACCTTAAAAGAGATCAGAAGAGCAAGTATGCTCCGTAGAAGCATTAGTAATCCTGTACAACAACACATTTTACACCATCTTCTCATGAATGTACATCTACCTTTGCTACTATCTATGTTAGCCATCTTTACTAAAATGGACCGTGTCTTTTGACTTAGCCTCTTCTACTTCACAACTAGTTTTCTAACCCAATGTTCTAAACCTTCTTGGTTCTACCAGTTTTATCCTTTTGTCTTATACTATTGTTTCTTCATCAGCAGCTCTCTTGGTCTATTCAGTTTGGCATCTCATCATGTTTTGCCTTCTTTTCGTGATCCAAATACAGAATTTCCTGATCTTCCGTTTCTTCTTCCTCAATGTCGGACAAGAGAACTCTCAGGATTTCTCATTCTTCCTCTTCTTCAATCACTTTCAGTACAGTCTCCTCTGGATTTCCTTGACTATCTGCCTCTTCTCCTCTTTCAGGCAGAGCCACGTACGTCCATTCCGGTGACTTATACTTCTGGTTAGGTTTCCTTACTCTTTTGCTTTCCTTATTCACAATGGTTTCTTATTCTTTTGATCTCTCCTGACTCGTCACTTCATTCACCTGTTCAGCCCTTGGTGAATTTACTCGTGTCAGTCGATATCTCAATTTCTTTATTTTATTTGGCCAAACATCGTCTTTTGCAGCTCTTATTAACTTGCTTCCTTTGTCATTCTTTTCAGTCCTCCAAGCTCTTTTCCTTAGAACTCGACCTTCAGGAATTTCATCTTCGCTTTCTTCAGACTCTTTCTCAACTTGCTTTTTGCTTTCAACAATTTCCTTTTCCACCACTTGTTTTGTTTTCCCTACTTCTATCCCTCCTCGAGTCTCCGACACGCAATCTTCTTGCTGACTACTTGTCCCTTCACCTAACTGGATATTGCAGTTCCCTACACCTCCTCGGGGGTCTTCCGCAGAAATCTGTCCCTTTCTCTCTGTACCTGTCCCTTGTTCACTCAAATTGGTTATTTCAGGTGGAATTTCTCTCACTCTTTCATCTGGTACTTCCTTTTCACTAATTTCCTTTATGGTTTCTTCACTGTCTTTTTCTCTGTTCTTTCCATGTTCTTTTCTGGAACATTGCGTTCCTTGTTCGTTTTCGGAATCTGAACTGGTATCAGAAATCTGCAATCTTCTTCTCAGAGAGCTACTTCTGGGGACTAATGTTAGACTTCGTTCTGTTTCCCCCCTTTCAGAGTTTTCTTTTGTCTTTGACTCTCCGTCATCTGACTCAGTACTTGATTCTGATTCATCAAAATATCCTTTTTCTGTGCTGTCTGCTGGATTTGGAATTCTCAATGTATGACTTGCGTGAATCCAGTTTTTCAGTCCAGCACACTTCACAGCTGTTGTCGTGGTCAGAATGACTTGTCTTGGTTTTCCCCACCTTGGAACCAAACAGTTTCTGCTTCTGTGAACCTTTATCCTTACCCAGTCCCCTGGGCTCAGATCATGGGCCGGCTTCTTTTCAAGGGTGGTGGCATCCGCTCCAACCTGATGAAACACAGAAGCCTGCGTCAGCCAGGCTTTTACAGTATTCCAACACCATGTCATCAGTTATAGTCATCAGCTTGTTGACTGGTATAAACATGTGTCGCATGGCGCGTCCCATGATGATTTCATGGGGGCTTAACCCTGTAGTTCTGTCTGGAATTGATCTAATAGTCATGAGTACCAGAGGCAAGACATCAGGCCATTTCATACCTGTGGCTAAACACATTTTCCCTATTCTATTTTTGATAGTACCATTCATTTGTTCAACCACACCAGAAGCGTCTGGTCGGTAGGCACAATGTAGTTTCTATTGTACATTCAATGCTTCACAAATCAATTTTATGATCTCATTATGGAAATGTCCTCCTCGGTCTGATTCAATTGTCACTGGTAACCCAAATCTAGGGATGAATTCTCTCAATAGTAGCTTTGCCACTGTCATCCCATCATTTCTTCTTGTTGGAAATGCTTCCACCCACCTAGAGAATAGGCAAACCATCACCAAAACATACCTCAACCTGTTACAAGGAGGCATCTCAATGAAATCTACTTGCATTCTGGTAAAAGGCCCTCCTTCTCGGCCTATTGTTCCTAGACTCACTACTGTCTTTCTCCCAGGATTGTATTGCTGACATATTAGGCATCTTTGACACAAACTTTCTGCTACAAGTCTGAACTTTGCATTGTACCAGGTCTGTTTAAATGACCTGATCATAGCGTCTCTCCCTATGTGTCCCTGACCATGATACATCTGTGCCATGGTAGACATCATGCTATCAGGCATAACTGGTCTTCCATCTCGATAAGCCCACACATGATCCTTCTCTCTTGGGGCACATCCTGCTTTTATCCACTGTTTAATTTCCTCATCTCCTGCTTCTTCCTGCAATTGTCTTACTTCTTCCCATGTTCCCACAATGTTAGTAAACATCAAGGAACAAGAAAACATTTCCCTTTCCTTAGCCCGATTGATAGAATTCTGATTGCGCGCTCAATATTGTGCCATGTCATTTGCATACCTGTTTCCTGTGGTGATATAATCACCACCGTGACTATGAGCAGCACATTTCACAACAGCCAATTGTCTAGGCAGATGTATCGCCTCAAGCAATTTTCCAACCACTCCAGCATTCTTAATAGGAGTTCCACTCGAGGTTAGGAAACTCTCTGTAGCCATAGTTGGCCAAAGTCGTGGACAACTCCAAAGCCGTACTGGCTGTCAGTTATCACAGTCACTCTCACACTTTTCCCAATCTTACATGCTCTAGTTAGGGCCACTAATTCTGCTACTTGGGCTGATTTTACTCCTTTCAGATAGGATGCTTCCAACACTGCTGCGACTGTGCATACTGCATATGCTGCACTCAGCACTCCTTCATCTGTTCTCAAACAAGACCCATCAACAAACATCACAAAATCACTTTCTGGTAAAGTTACATCCTTTATATCTGGTCGTGGTTTTGTGCAAAAATCAAGTACATCCAAACAATCATGATCTGCTTCATCTCTGACTTCCACATTCTCAGTATCAGGCAACAATGTTGCAGGATTCACATTCAAACACCTCACAAGACTCACATTGGTTGCACCTAATATGACTTTTTCATACTTAGTCAGCCGACTATGTGTCATATACTGAGTACGACTCCTTGTTAAAAGGATCGCTACATCATGAGGTACAAACACTTTCACTGGATATCCCATCACAATTCCTTCACTTTGCTCCAAACTTCGACATGTAGCAGCCACCGCTTTCAAACACCCAGGTAAAGCTACAGCTACTGGGTCAAGCATTGATGAAAAATATGCAATTGGTCTCCTCAGTTTTCCATGTTTCTGTATCAACACAGAAAGTGCACATCCATTTCTCTAGCTGCAATACAAATCAAATTCCTTCTCATAATCAGGCATACCTAATGCAGGTGCTTCACACAATCCGTCTCTCAATCGTTTAAATGCTGCTAATTTTTCCTTGTTCAAATCAATGGGATCTTTCACATCACTTCTCGTCAGTCGTACCAAAGGTTTTGCAATCAAAGAGAAATTACTGATCCACTGACGACACTATCCCACCATTCTCAGAAACATTCTCACCTCTCTTTGGGTCATGGGAGCTCTCATTCCTTTTATGATCCTGATTCTGTCTATCGTTATTTTCCTCAATTCTTTCTCAATGTTATGTCCTAGATACTGTACTTCTTTCTTACAGAATTGCAATTTTGATGGTGACACCTTCAGTCCTCCATCTGCCAAATGATTTAGCAATGCTATAGTATCTACCTCACAAGCTTCACGGGTTTTCGACGCCACAAGAAGGTCGTCGATGTATTGAATTACCGAGGGGCTTTCTGTATACCCCTGTGAGATTCGGCACCAAGCTAAAATACGCTCGCCGAAACGAAATGCAAACATTTCCTGACTGTCATGGTGTAATGAGATGGAAAAGAAAGCATGGCACAAATCAATCACTGAGGACCATTCTGCGTCATGAGGAATCTGATATAAAATCACTGATGGATTTGGTACAATAGGACAACATGACACAACAATTGTATTTATCTTCCTTAAATCTTGTACTATCCTGAATTTCCCATTAGGCTTTTTCAGTCCCATTATTGGTGAATTACATGGACTACTCATTATTTCTCTCAAAATTCCTTGTCTGATCATTTTCTCTATCACAGGAGTTATTCCTTCAATTATTTCAGGTGTCAATTTATATTGAGGGACATTTGGATAGCTTACTTCTTCTTTTACTGTTATTTTTACTGGGTCTTCATTTCTCATTAGTCCTACATCTTCTCCAGTGAAATCCCAAACTTCTGCTTTTACAGATTGTTTCAATTCTTTAGGTAATTCATCAGGGTTGAATACAGCATATTTTATACAGTACATCATCATCTGGTGTTTCAAATGCTATTCCATCCGGAGTACAAAATATAGTGCAATTCATTTTGCACAATAAATCCCTACCTAATAAAGTCACAGGACTGGTATCGCACACAACAAAGCGGTGCATTTCCGAAATGTTCCCTATGCTAACTTTTACTGGTTTTGTAAGGTAAGTTTTAATCTGTCTGTTGAATACACCAACTACTTGGATCGTTTCATCCGAGAGAGGAAGATTCTTAACATCAGCTGATCTCACAGTTGATCGAGTAGCACCAGTATCAACTAGGAAAGTAATATTTTCATCATTAACCTTCCCATCTACAAATGGGCCTGTCTGGTCTACTTCTAGAGTTCCGCCAAGTACGTACGCTTCTTCCTCCCTTCGGCACCGTCAATAATTTTCTTCTAAATCACTCTCATCGCGTTGTAGCCAATACTGCGAGACAGCGCTAGCGCGTGGCAGCTTATTTACCTGTTCTTCATCGTAGAATCCCGTTTCACTACTATACTTCTGAGAGTTTCTGCTCTGTGGAAAAGGCGGTTTTGGCACCTGATTCTGGGGTGTAACAACCTGCTGCTGTTGCTGCGGTTGAACACTCACCTCATTCTGCACCTGTGGATTCAATGATGGATTTCCATTGTTAGTATTTGGGGGAAATTTACACTCTGATTTCCAATGCCCTATCCTACCGCAATTATGGCATGGAAACTTCTTTTTAGCTTCTTCTATATTTCCTTTTCCTTTCCCAGGACCACATTTTTGTCTTGTTCCTGTATTATTTGCTTGTTCTGCTAATTGAGCTTCCTGTCTTTCCGCTACCTTTACCTGTGCCCACATAGCCTTTTCTTTCAATTTTCGCTGTTTTGCCTCAATCTCATCACTAAAATATTTAGCATGTCTTAATACTTCATCTATTTTCTTATTTTGCCAATCAACAGTATGTTGTTTTATCATTTCACTAATTTCTGGACGTAGACCATATGCAAATCTGTATACAAAATGACTCAAATCCTTTTCACTCAGATTCTCATCTCCACTAAACTGTTTAAAAGCGAGTATTAGCCTTTCATAATATGCATGTACTGACTCTTTACTTTCTTGATATGTCTGGTCAATTTTTACCCAATCCGTCTCTTTAGGAGGCACTTTGTTTTTCGAAAATGCAATGACCTGTTTATATTTCTTCATTACCTCGGGGTCTGGCGCCCCTGTTTTTGGATCCCTAGGGTATTCTTGAGTTGGCCAATTTATCATTAATTTACACTCTGTCCATAAATCTGCTGGTACTATTATGTCAAATAGACTATTCAGGTCAATCCATAATACTTTAGACAACTTCACAAATCTATCTACCTGCCTGTACCACTCGACAGGCTTTTCGCGCAGTCGAGGGAAATCATTTGTAAAAGATAAAATGTCCTGTCTCGTCCATGGGACATGAACGTATCCACCTCCTGGAATCTCTTTCATAGGACATTCTGTTATTACCTTTTCTTTTTCTCTTACAGGAAATGCTGCAAATGTTTTATCTGAGGCATCATCACGTTTTCTGTACCACCTGCTTTTCCATTTTTCCACATCTCCCCATTTTCTTAACAAGACAATTATTTCCTTAATCTGACTTATCCGTCCTGTGGTATTCAAATTTTCGATATCTTTTTCAGTGAAATCAATTCGATATGGTTTTTGCAAAGCTTTTACCTTTTCAATGTCTATTCCCATTTCATTTGCTACTTCTTCTAACCTTTCATGTAGGTTTTTCGCTCTCCATGTCACACTTTTGCACAAAAATAACAATTCCTCATCTTGATAAGTTTTTAATTTTTCTGTGGGGATAGTTCCTACTATTAACTCTTCTAGCACCATTCGTAATTTGGCCACATCTATTGATTGGGATTCTTTGTCTTTTCTCTGTAGACTTCTTAACCATTCACTTAATTCTTCTGTAGATGGTCCGACTGGTTTTTCTATGCTACCTTGTTCCGAATTCTTTTGTGGTTCTAATAATGACTCTACTGTCGTCCTACCCTTTTCAGGAAAATTCTGACTTATGAATGGATTGTTTGAAACATTTGGTTCGATCCTACTTATTGTCTGTCTCCATGGATTCTCGTTTTGGCTTTGTTTTGGCTGTTCATCCTGTTTATGACCCTTATAAGGAACTGTTAAACAATGTTCGCTATCTTTTTGTTTATCAAAAATTGGCATTACTGGACCTATCGTTACTGGAACTGTTACAGCTTCCAAATTTTTAGTCAATTCTCTTATTTTCTCTGTTAATTCTAAAGTGGTTTTTGCTAACTCCGCTGAATTTTTACCATTTACTTTATTCTCTGACTTCTTTTCTACCTCTCTAATGGAGTTACTCTACTCTAAATCTGGGGACATTGGTTCTGTCTTAATAATTCGTAATGTTTCTTTCATTGGGGGACTTGGTGTTAATTTTTCTGGTTCTGGTCGATACGGTGGTGGATTTTATAAAACATGTCATCAAGAACATCATCCTCTGATTCATTCACTCCATACCCTCTCAATTCTACATTATGTCTTTTTTCTGTACATTTTCGTCCTCCATTATCCTCTGCAGTTCGTACAGGGAAACAAACCTTCAGTCATACTAGCATTCCGCCACCTTCTCATCCGATCATCATGACTTTCATGTCCGTACTGTCTACCAAACATGTACCTATATCTTCCGTCACTTCTCTGTCTCTCTCGCTTATGCATCTCATCTTCCCACTCAAATTGCGTTGGTCTAGGTCTCGGTTCTAAATTCATAATTTTCTCAGAATTGCCAAATTAAATGAACCATGTTCCGGAAAGGCCAAGACTCCATCGTCTCTCGTGTACCTAACCCAGTTGTCTAACCAAATACAAGTATGGTATCCATATTTCGCAACCATAAAGAATGCAGGGGTTTTCGGTGGAGGATGTAACTGTCCTTCCCTAGTCACAATTGGTTTGTCCTTTTTAAACTAACTTTTTATTTTACCAAACCAAGACTTTTTCTCTTTTTCCGGTGGATCGTAATACATTTTCCTGTTTTCCGTGTATTACTTGTCTCTCCTTACCACTGTACTGTTATTTTGTCTAATCGCAACACAACTCACACTAACACACCAATCCGGAGCGTCTACGTCACCTCTGTGATTCTCCACTCCCAGCGCGACTCTCACTAACGCACCAATCGGGAGCGTCTGTGTCCCCCTGTAATTCTCCAGTCCCAGCGCAGCGTACACTAACGCACCAGTCAGGAGCGTCTACGTCACCAGCTAACTGGCCAATCCCAGCGCTGTCTTTCTGACGTCGACAGCCGCTGCTCCTATTCCTGCTTCTACTGACCCCTTTTGCATTTTTGCATTACCCACTCCAGCACTAGCAACCCTCAGGAGGAATAAATCTGGCTCCCTCACCGACCCAGCCTCTGCCCAGATTATAGCCAAAATCGGACTAGCCCTTACGCCTAGACTGGCCAAGCTATTCAATAACTTACTAGCTCTGTGCACCGTTCCGTTAATTTGGAAAGAGGCCATAGTAAGACCCATCTTAAAAAAGCCTAATCCGGATCCCAAACAACACAATAATTACCGACCAATTTCCCTCCTACCTCTTTTCGGGAAAGTCATGGAATCATTTGTAAATAGTCAACTATCTAAACACCTAGAGAGCAATAACATGCTGGACCCCTCTCACTCCGGTTTCCGGGCCTTCCACAGCACCGAAACGGCACTACTGGAGATAGTCGATAACATCAGACTCTCCCTTGACGTCAGACAGCCCTCCATCTTGGTCTTACTAGACCAATAGGCGGCTTTCGACACCATCTCCCATAGCATCCTCTTGGGACGCCTGTGGGAGCTTGGTGTTGAGGGCCGAGCGCTAAACTGCCTCAGAAGCTACCTTACAGACCGTACATCCAAAGTCCAAGTAGGAGCTTTCACCTCCAGTAGCCAGCCAATTGACAAGGGTGTTCCCCAGGTTTCCATACTAAGCCCCACTCTTTTTAATCTGTATCTATCTCCATTAGCTAAAATAATCAAAGCATACAGCTTTAATACAGTGTCGTATGCTGGCGACACCCACCTGCTAATCACTCTCGGACCAGATCCCACCTCCACTAGACTCAAATTTAAACTGTGCATGGCAGACATCAAGGACTGAATGATAAATAATCACCTCCAACTGAACGCTGGTAAAACAGAGATTTTACTCTTCGGCAAGGCACAACAATTGGGGGCTGATGACTGGTGGCCAGCCACTTTGGGCCCATGCCCTTCACCTAAAACGGCAGCCTGCAATCTTGGAGTTATAATACACAGCAAACTTTCAATGTCGGATCATATCAACCATGTAGTACGCACATGCTATGGGCTAATGCGTAGCCTTAGAAAAATCTTTAAATGGATCCCATTGTACTCACGCATGCCTCTAGTGCAGGGATTAATTATAAGCCACCTGGACTATGGCAATGCCCTGCTAGCATCCATAAATGAAGCACACCTGACAAACCTCCAGGTCTTGCAGAACACAGCGGCCAGACTGGTCCTCAAACACCCCCTTGTGCGCCTTCGGCCCCCAGTCTGAAGACCCTGCACTGTCTTCAATCAGAAAACAGATCACCTTTAAAATATGCTGTTTTATACACAAAACTCTAAACAGAAAGGGACCTTAATATCTAGCACAGAAACTAATAAAATATCAACCAGCAAGAACCCTTCGATCGGCAAGCAAACAACTTCTAACCACACCAAAGATCCGTACCATTAGAAATGGCGGCAGATCATTCTCCAAAATCGCCCCAACGATATGAAACACGATACCCTTACACCTCCGTGCGGAAACCGACCATAAGAAATTCCGCAGATCCCTCAAAACCCTGCTGTTCTGAGTCCCTGGTAGTTTTGCGTTTTTTTGTTCTCTCGGTTCCTGAACGTGCTATTGCTATGAGACCTATGGGTGATATATACGCTTAACAAATGACAAATGAAATTAAATGAAATTAAAGGGGTCAGTGTGTCCATGATAATCCTCATAGTCAAGGGGTTCAGTGTGTCCATGATAGTTCTCAGAGTCAAGGGGTTCAGTGTGTCCATGATAATCCCCATGGTCAAAGGGTGTTAGGGAGTCCATGAAGATCCTCAGAGTCAAGGGGTCAATGTGTCCATGATAATCCTCATAGTCAAGGGGGTCAGTGTGTCTGTGATAGTCCTCAGAGTCAAGGGGGTCAGTGTGCCCATAATACTCCTGAGTGTCAAGGGGGTCAGTGTGTCTATGATAGTCCTCATTGTCAAATGAGTCAGTGCATCCATGATAGTCCTTAGAGTCAAGGGGGTCAGTGTGTCCATGATAATCCTCAGAGTCATGGGAGTCAGTGTGTCCATGATAATCCCAAGGGTCAAGGGGGTCAGTGAGTCCATGATGATCCTCAGAGTCAAGGGGTCAATGTGTCCATGATAATCCTCAGAGTCAAGGGGGTAAGTGTGTCTGTGATAGTCCTCAGAGTCAAGGGGGTCAGTGTGCCCATAATAATCCGGAGAGTCAAGGGAGTCAGTGTGTCTATGATAGTCCTCAGAGTCAAGGGGGTCAGTGTGTCTATGATAATCCTCAGAGTTAAGGGGTCAGTGCATCCATGATAGTGTTCAGGGTCAAGGGGGTCAGTGTGACCCTGATAGTCCTCAGAGTCAAGGGGGTTAGTGTGTCCATGATAGTCCTCAGAGTCAAGGAGGTCAGTGTGTCCATGATAATCCTCAGAGCCAAAGGGGTCAATGTGTCCAAGATAATCCTCAGAGTCAAGCAGGGTCAATGTATCCATGATAATCCTCAGAGTCAAGCGGATGAATGTGTTCATGATAATCCTCAGAGTTAAGGGGGTTAATGTGTCCGTGATAGTCCTCAGAGTCAAGCAGGTGGATGTGTTCATGATAATCCTCAGAGTTAAGGGGGTTAATGTGTCCGTGATAGTCCTCAGAGTCAAGCGGGTCAGTGTGTTCATGATAATCCTCAGAGTTAAGGGGGTTAATGTGTTCATGATAGTCCTCAGAGTCAAGGGGGTCAATGTGTTCATGATAATCCTCAGAGAAAAGGGAGTCAGTGTGTCCATGATAGTCCTCAGAGAAAAGGGGGTCAATGTGTCTATGATAGTCCTCAGAGTCAACGGGGTAAGTGTGTCCATGACAATCCTCGAAGTCAAGGGAGTGAATGCATCCATGATAGTCAGCAGAGATCAGGCTTATCCTAACTTCAGAGATGGCCATGGCTCACCACTTTACGTATGGCAAGCCCATCTGGGCAGATTTGTTATTCGGATCATCTGCTACATGTGTGTCACAATACAGTGAAATGTTAAGATATAAGGGGAAGGTTGAGGTGTAGTACTTTTGTTTGCACATTTTTCCTAATCTACCTTTTGTTTCCTCTCTTTCCATCCAGGTTTGGCGGTGGGACTTCCTCTGCTCGGTGGGGTAAGTGCCAGACAAGATGTATGCCCTGAGCCTCTGAGGACAGCACCAGCCTGTCTGACTGCGTCTGTCTTTTTTTAATTCAATAACATTCCATGAGATGTTGATAACGACACGCTTCAACAGACTGAAAGTAACCAGATAAATGAAGAAATTAAAAAATAAATAGACATAAACACATGACTATTCTCTTAATCAAGATTTCAAACAATCGTCAAACCAATTAAATTATAAATGAAAAGACTGAACATGATATTCGCTCCTATTATCTATCATTAACAGTGACTGTAGGAACCCTCTGTGGTTATCAGAGATGGAGTTATGTTTCCTTGTACCTGAGTGGGAGCAGGCCCTGATCTTGAGGGAGCTGCAGCTGGTTTCTCCTCAGTAAAACACACTTCATTTCCATTTCATTTAAAGCTAAAAGGTCACCATGCGCCTTCAAGAAGGGATCCTGTTTACAGCAGCTTCCAGATGACTTTATTCTAGTCTTGACATCACATTGTCCTGGGTCATGATGGGAGGAGACACCACTGATCGCCCGCTATTGGCATGGAGATATTTCTCAAATCTTTGCTGCCACTTTCACTTGGGTCCAGATTGGAACCAGCTTGACACTACGAGCGTAGTAGACGGATCCATCTGCTGGAGGGAGTAGGGTTCAAATACATCTGTGAGAAAGGGATTTACCTACCTCTCTGCAAGAAGCTCTTATAGGGTCAAGGGTGATCTGTGCATGAAGGAGCAGCCATGCAGATGTGCTCACATGTGTACCTACAGATGTACTCACATGTGTACCTATAGATGTACTCACCTGTGTACGTACAGATGTACTCACATGTGTACCTACAGATGAACTCACCTGTGTTTCAGATGTACTCACCTGTGTACATACAGATGTACTCACGTGTGTACCTACAGATGTACTCACATGTGTACCTACAGATGTACTCACATGTGTACCTACAGATGTACTCACGTGTGTACCTACAGATATACTCACATGTGTACATACAGATGTACTCACATGTGTACCTACAGATGTACTCACCTGTGTACCTACAGATGTACTCACCTGTGTACATACAGATGTACTCACCTGTGTACCTACAGATCTACTCACATGTGTACCTACAGATGTACTCACGTGTACCTACAGATGTACTCACCTGTGTACATACAGATGTACTCACATGTGTACCTACAGATGTACTCACATGTGTACCTACAGATGTACTCACATGTGTACCTACAGATGTACTCACCTGTGTACATGCAGATGTACTCACATGTGTACCTACAAATGAACTCACCTGTGTTTCAGATGTACTCACCTGTGTACATACAGATGTACTCACATGTGTACCTACAGATGTACTCACGTGTGTACCTACAGATGTACTCATGTGTGTACCTACAGATATACTCACATATGTACCTACAGATGTACTCACATGTGTACCTACAGATGTACTCACATGTGTACCTACAGATGTACTCACATGTGTACCTACAGATGTACTCACATGTGTACCTACAGATGTACTCACCTGTGTACATGCAGATGTACTCACATGTGTACCTACAGATGAACTCACCTGTGTTTCAGATGTACTCACCTGTGTACATACAGATGTACTCACATGTGTACCTACAGATGTACTCACGTGTGTACCTACAGATGTACTCACGTGTGTACCTACAGATGTACTCACGTGTGTACCTACAGATATACTCACATGTGTACCTACAGATGTACTCACATGTGTACCTACAGATGTACTCACATGTGTACCTACAGATGTACTCACCTGTGTACCTACAGATGTACTCACGTGTGTACCTACAGATGTACTCACGTGTGTACCTACAGATGTGCTCACGTGTGTACCTACAGATGTACTTACATGTGTAGCTACAGATGTACTCACCTGTGTACCTACAGATGTACTCACCTGTGTACCTACAGATGTACTCACGTGTACCTACAGATGTACTCACCTGTGTACATACAGATGTACTCACATGTGTACCTACAGATGTACTCACATATGTACCTACAGTTGTACTCACCTGTGTACATGCAGATGTACTCACATGTGTACCTACAGATGTACTCACATGTGTACCTACAGATGTACTCACCTGTGTACATACAGATGTACTCACATAGGTACCTACAGATGTACTCATATGTGTACCTACAGATGTACTCACCTGTGTACATACAGATGTACTCACCAGTGTACATACAGATGTACTCACCTGTGTACATACAGATGTACTCACGTGTGTACCTACAGATGTACTCACATGTGTACCTACAGATGTACTCACCTGTGTACCTACAGATGTACTCACCTGTGTACATACAGATGAACTCACCTGTGTACATACAGATGTACTCACATCTGTACCTACAGATGTACTCACATGTGTACATACAGATGTACTCACCTGTGTACATACAGATGTACTCACCTGTGTACATACAGATGTACTCACCTGTGTACCTACAGATGTACTCACCTGTGTACATACAAATGTACTCACCTGTGTACCTACAGATGTACTCACCTGTGTACATACGTATTTACCTACCCTCTTACCTACTGTTCTACTACCTTTTTTGTGTTTTATGGCCACGAAGTAGTGCATCCTCCCCTCTGGCCCTTCCTGTCATTGGACAGGGACCCCTGACGCTCATCCTTTCTGTAACAACAGCAGAACTGAAGACCCCACTCTACATTCAGACATGTGATATATGTCATCCTGGAGAGGATACGCCTCCCATGGATCTGTTCAGTCTGCCCCTCGCCAACTAAGGCATGTCCTATGGCTTTCAGACATATCCTCTGCAGATGGAGCATAAAGAGAGAAGCCTGTCAGGATTCGGGGTGATTTGGTGATAAAGCAAAGAAATAACGAGGTTTAAATGTTATAAGACTGAGCTAGTTATATACTTAGGTTAATTGTAAAGCACACAGTTACTCATATTTTAGAGTCCTGCCCCCCTCCCCATGGATTTTGGCCCCAGGGAATGGTATCCCCGGGACCCAAGAAGGCTTAGAAAGGGGGGCCACCGGCTTCCCTCCCATGTTCTATTGTATTTGACCCCGGGGATGTGGTCCCTTGGACCTATTAAGGCTCAGGGAGAGGCGCTGCACATCCACTTCCCCTGTTTATTTGTATTTGGCCCTGAGGATGGGGTCACCAGGGCCAATTTATGGTCAAGGAAGGGGTGGCATGCTCAGGTTCCCCTTAATATATTTGTTTTGGGCTCAGGGGATGGGGTCCCCAGAGCTCGAAGGCTGCACCCACCCTGTGCACGCCAAAGGGTCTCCATGGGGTGGGGTTGGGAGCTGGCTGGGCGTCTGGCCACAGGACCTAGTGACAGGCCAGGATGGCTGCTTGCGGGGAGTTTGAAGCAGGGCCTGGCTTCAGCAAATGCAGTGCGCAGTATGAGGTTGGCAGCTTGCGGGGCAGTTGGCTACCTCCAAATGGGCTGGCCACAGGGCCTGGTCGCAGTGTGCAGTTGGCGGCCTGTGGGGAGTTTGCAAAATTGGCCAGGCCCTGTGGACAACCCATCGCCTCGCACGGCCAAAGGCCATACGCGGGGGGGTTGACTTTAGGTATAGTAATAAAATATTACTTTATGTTAAAAAAACTAGAAATTCTCTGAAAAAACTAAAGAATTAAGTAACGTTATAGTTAGGTGTGAATATAAGATCTGTTTCATTTTCAAAAAACTTAGAAATTCACTGAAAAATAAAGAGGTTAAAGCAACATTACAGTTAGGTGAATGTCAGTGACAACATCAACATTCTGAGCAAAATAAAATTGAAATTGACGAGTCATAATTGACAGAGCTAAATATTACTTGCGCCCACGCCGTGCACTGCTTATGACCTCACATAACATAACGTGCATTTGTAAAGCACACTTTCACCCGTAGGTATCTTGGCACTGAATAACAGATGTTTATTATTACCCAACTCAATGGTACTCATTTTATCTACCTCAGAAAGATGAAAGGCTGAGGGGTTCCACTGTGATTTGAACCTGTGACCATGAGATCAAACAAAGGCCCCAGAAGGTGACATATTAGTCCACTGAGCCACCAGACCAGACTCATGGCATGTTCTATGACAACATTTATGACATCACTGATGACATCTCAAATGACATCATTGCTGACAAATGTCATCATCCAAGCTTCTTTTGTACACATTACTCTATAAACATGTATGGCATTCAAGGCCTGAAAATAAGAGCAAAATTGTTTGGAATAATGTGAAGCATCATAAATGCCCTCACAGATACTACTCTTTTGACACTATACCATACACTTCACGGGTAGTGTAGTTCACATTACAAATCATCCGCAGATGTATGGGAAACCCTCATTGCACCCTCATTGCACAGTGTTCAATATGTATACAACTGTGCAGAGAAAGCCAGGTTCCTCAAGATACTCAATGTCTGTTTCAAAATCAATGCCCTGGCAGCTTTTGTATGTATCAAACCCCTCGCAGTCAATCAAACAATCAATTATCAGGTCTTGTAGAGCACAGCTTATCACCTCGGGAGGTCTCCAGGTGCTGAAACGTTGTCCGAGCCTCGGTCAGAGAATGATGGTGGTTGAAAGGCCAGGTCTTGAGCTGCTTCTTGGAGTCCTTCAGAGATGAGGAGGGGAGCAGGTGGAGGTGGAGGTCATTCCAGGACTTGGCAGCGAGGTAGGAGAAGGAATGGCCTCCACAGTGGCTATGACGGATGCGGGGTATATGGGCCATCATCATCATCTATGGATCATCATCATCTATGGATCATCATTGTCTATGGATCATCATTGTCTATGGATCATCATTGTCTATGGATCATCATCATCTTTGGATCATCATTATCTATGGATCATCATTGTCTATGGATCATCATTATCTATGGATCATCATTGTCTATGGATCATCATTATCTATTGATCATCATTGTTTATGGATCTTTATTGTCTATGGATCATCATTGTCTACGGTAAAGATGACAGATACATTGCTGTTGCTAAAAGTAAAACAATCACGTCTGCCTTATTGTTCTCGATTCCAGGTCGAATTCTGTAAAGAACCGCATCCATGTCAGATTTCTGGTTGTTAGATGTCTTGCTGCCGTCATGAATTGGAGGTTACAGTGGTTTGTAAATACAGTGACTATATGCTTGGCTCCCATTAGAAAATGTCTCCAATCCAGGAAAGCGTCTCTGATGGGCAGCAGCTCTTTCTCGGCAATTGTATAGTTGCATTTGGCAGGGTTACGTTTCCTCGACCTGTAAGCCACCGGGTGTACTTGGCCTGTCGTTGGATGATGTTGCGATAATACCTCTCCTACTGCTGTTTCGGAGGCATCTGCTTCTACTATGTAGGGACGGTCTAGATCGGCATGCATCAAGACTGAGGCTGACACAAAGGCTTGTTTTAAAGCCTCAAAACTTTTCTGAGCCTCATCATTCCATTGGAAGAGGGTTTTCTTCTTCAACAATCGTGTGAGGGGTGCTGCTAGATTTGAGAAATGGCTAATAAATCTTTGGTAAAAACTTGCGAACCCCAAGAAACACTGGATGTCTCTCATGTTCTGTGGGGTAGGCCAATCCTTCACTGCTGATATCTTCAGTTCCGCCATCTCTTGTCCCCTAGGTGTCAACATAACTCCTAAGAATTCAACAGCAGTCACTCCAAACTCGCACTTGCTGATCTTGCCAAACAGATGGTTATCTCGCACGGTTTGCAATACGGAACGTACATGTTGGCAATGAATCTTTACATTTGATGAGTATATCAAGATATCGCCGATTTATACCACCACATATTGATTTAAGACGTCCCGCAAAACGTCATTGAGGAAGAATTGGAATGCTGCAGGAGCATTACATAAGCCGAATGGCATCACTAGGTATTCATATAAACCATAGCGAGTCTTGAATGCAGTCTTCCATTTGTCCCCTCCCCGCATACGGACTAAATGGTATGCTCCTTTCAGATCAAGCCTGGTATAAATCACGGCTTTCTTCACCTGCTACAAAAGAACTGGAATCAAGGGTAACGGATACTGATTCTTAACCATGATGGCATTCAATGAGCTATAATCAATGCAAGAACGCAACTCCCCATTAGCTTTGGGTATACAAAACAGAGGGGAAGCTGCTGGGGATTTGCAGATGTGAATAAAACCCAACACAAGATATTTAGCCAAATAGAGACGAAGATGTGCATTTTCTGGCTCCATTAATGCATATACTCTTCCACACGGGATGATCGCACCAGGTACTATGTCTAGCTAGCAGTCATACTGCCTGTGAGGCAGAAGAGATTCTGCCTTTGTTTCGTTAAACACATCTGCGTAAGCCACATAGGCTTCAGGTAACGTCACCCTCTTTTCCGCAGCTGTGGCGATATGGTGACAGAGAGAAAATGCTTTAGCAGGGACCTCAAGTAGCTTAAAACAATGTGTTTGGCAAAACTCAGAAGCAAAGACAAGGGATTTCTTCACCCAATCAACATGCGGGTTATGCAACCTCAACCAAGGTAACCCTAGAATCACCCCATACTGTGGGGCATGGATTATGATGAAAGCCAACCTTTCCCAATGTTCGGATCCATACAAAACTTCGAGATCACTTGTGGTAAAACAAATAGGCCCTGAATCCAGACGTCTTCCATCCACAGCAAAATCGGCTTCAGGTGTTTCTTTTTCCTGTAAGGTGACTCCCAGTGTTTGGGCTTGATCCTAGTCCATAAAACAACCTGTCGCACCAGAATAGAGCATGGCCTGTACCTTATATCATTCTTCATGGATCAAGATGTTTACCTCCCCCAAAAATATTTCCTTTCTACTAGTTGTTGCTCCTTCCAATGAGAGGATGAAGATCTGGCTTGAAGTGGTCCCTTCTTCTTTCTTCAAGCGTGTTTGTTCGGCCATGATCACTGATACCTTTTTATAATCGAGACGAGGATTCCTTGGCTTCAAGGTACATTCCTTAACGAAATGTCCCTTCTTCCCACAATACAAACACAGGCCTTTTTTTCTTCGAAAATCCCTTTCCTCAGGGGTTAATGAGGAACGCACGGTTTCTATTTCCATTAGCTCATGTCTCTGGAGGTTACTATTTTCAGAGGACTGGGAACGATCAAATCAGGAACCGGGTCTTTCCTTCTTCTTGCTTTCTCCCTTTCTTTTACTGAGGCGATGATCCAGCCGTTACACTCGGCTTATTAAATCCTCACAAGAAGTGGGATGAGGATCGATTTGTGCCAGTACATCTTTCATCTCCTCTTTCAAACCTTGATGGAAAATAGCAGCTTGTTTAGCCTCTGGCCATTCAGTTTCGGTAACCAGCCTACGGAAATCATTCAGATAAGATATCAGGTCACGGTTTCCTTGTCTCAACTCATGTAGGTCTCGTCCGGCTGAGAACATGGAAGATCTTCGATTGAAAGTTTTCTTGAATTCTCTGATGAAGGAATCCCAATCCTATTGCAAAGGGTCGTCCCTTTTCACTAGTGGGACAGCCCATTGGGCCGCATCACCTGCCAGATATGAGATCAAGAACGCTACTCTGGCATGATTGGTGTTGAATGCCTTAACCTTACATGAGAAGTGCAACAATTCTTGTGTGAGGAATACCTGTACCATACTACTCTCCCCATGAAATCTTTCTGGGATAGGGGTAGGCATCTCCACCACAACAGGAGAGGACTGGTGAGTTTGAGCCAGCCCTATATCAAACAGGTTTTTCTGTAGTCTCTCCACTCAGGCCTGTAATGCTGCGGTTTCTGCCTGAGAGAAAGTTAGCTCTGTCGACTGGGAGGATTATAATTCTTGGACCACTTATTCTGTCCTGGCCTTGTATCCTCAGGATCGTAAGTTGCTATGTATGGTCCACCTCCTGGTAGCCCCAAGGTCTGGGTTGAATATACAGACTTAATGGAGTGATCAAGTGGGGGAAGGAAAGGAAGGGAACAGCTGGGAAGGAGACCTGTAATGAGAAAACAACAATAATAGCGCAGGTCGTACATGATACTCCTTGACTATCAAGCCTTCAAGTTATCTAAATATTAGATATACCTGAAACTCAAAAGGGGCTGCCTTATTCCAATTCAGGAGATAGTGTTGCATGTAATCCTCTAATGGGAGGAATAGATAGTTCAACATAAGTTCAAAGGAATAATAATGCATCGTAATGACAGCACCATAACCATGAGGTGACCCTATGAAACACACCTACCCAAGGCGTACATGTGAAAGGATTAACAGGTGCAGAGGGCTTGTACTCCTCAAACTCTCGAACGACCCCTGCTGTGAGAAACAGCAACACAAACAAGTCCAGTAAACAACAATGGTCAATAGGGAATGTCCCGGTTGTTTTATGCATACGACATAAAAGTTAAAGGGCAACCTCTCAAAAGTACAATACCCATAAATTCCTGGGTACCACTTCAAAGAATCAAAATCACCAATTGCAATTCATTGGATAAGTTATAACTACAGTAATTGATTGAAACCTAAAGTCACCGGAATGAAGGTTTCCTTAGGCTGGTCTTGCCTCCCGGCGAAACACTACTTAGTTCCAGTAGAAGGAGCCAAGAGCCTATGACTCTCCACTTAGTACCAAAAAGATAGAGTTCCCCAATCGCTGTTTAGGGATAAAGACAAGTGGACGTTAGTTTCAACAATATAAACAAATGTAACTTGCCTCTTCAGATTCCGCCTGTTCTCCCCGCATGAGTCGAAGCCTCGACTCGCCAACACTGGAGAACAGCTGGTATTCCTCAAAAGCTCTAGTGGTAATAACACCCACAACTTGGATTGTTAGCAGTGCAGAGAGAGAACAAGCACAAACGCCCTGCAACCACTCCGCTTATTTTCCCTGCAAGAGTCAAAGCCTCCACTTGCCAACACGGGAGAACAGCAGGGAATCTCAAAGTGCGCTACGAGCACTTGCGCACACAGCGTAGTCCGCAGTCCCAGCCAAAAGAGACAAATAGAAAAGGGGAAACTTGGTGCGCACCGCGCCCTTACCGGACCTCACACCGACATCTCTGGAACTTCAATCCAAATAAGCGTTCCAGACTCCTGCACCTGAAGCTCTTTTGATCTTGAGCTTCCACTGACAGGGCCACATCAGTAACATCGGTATTCCCATGGAATCACAGGATGTGTAGTTTTTCTGTGATTACGGGAATCATCACAGGACGTGAGCTTCTGTCAGTATTCTACCGCAACCGGGCTCCCCGCTGATGTGCTGTGACACACAGACCCACTCAGAAAGTCATGCACCCACTCACTCACCCACTTGAACACTCATGTATTCACTCACAAATCCAGTCAGACAGTTATATATTTTACTTTCAAATGCACAAAGGCACTCATGCACCTACTCACAGATCGACTGAGAGACTCATGCATCCAATCACAGATCCACTGATGCACCCAGTCATAGATGCACTGAGACAGTAATGCAGTTCATTATAGAACCATTGATATACTGATTCACGGTCTTACAGATCCACTGAAATACTTATAGAGTAAATGTCCTTTGGGAAGCTGAGGGTACTTAGGGGCTGAGTAGCCTTCCTCTAATCTCTATTAAGTGTGACACAGCAGGATTCGTGACAGCTGGTTGGAGGTGCCGAACCCTTTCTCCTGCACCCTGCAAATGCAACTGCTAGTTAAAAAACCATAGAAATTCACTGAAACAGACAAAGGATACTGGCACGTTATAGTTAGGAAATAGAATAAAAAAATCCTTAGAAATTCACTGAAAAAAACAAAGGTTACAGGGATGTTATAATTAGGCTGATATTTCACATATCCAGAGAAATTCAGCAATTATTGTTAGCTGAGCTAACTATAACTCACGCCCCCGCAATGCACTGCTTTGACATGTCACTCATGACATGGTCAGTGATATCACTGATGACATCTCAAATGACATCACTGATGACATCATCCACAGAATCTCTGACACACCCACTCACACCCCCATATAACCCTTCATACACCCACTCCAACTTCCACACTACCATTCTCAAACCTATTCACACACCCATACAAGTACTTACACATCCACTCACTGATTCACAGATCAACACACACATCCACTCACTCACCCATACAGGCACTCATGCCACTCACTCACTAATACAACCACTGACATATCCACTCATATACCCATACAGCCACTCACACACTGAGTCAGTCATCCATGGAGTTACTCACATACCTACTCACTCACCCATACAGTCAATCACAAAGCCACTTACTTACCCATATAGTTACACACCCTTAATCACTTACTCATACAGATACTAACATGTGCTCACTCACCGAGACAGTCACTAACACAAGCACACACTCACCCATATAGCCACTCCCACTTTCACTCACTCATACAGTCACTCACATACCCCATCACTCACCTATACTGCATTTCACATACTCAGTTACTCACCCATATTCCACTGACACATGCACTCACTCACTGACACAGCCATACAAACACTCACTCACCCATACAACCCTTCACACACACACTCACTAACCCATATACCACTGACTCACCCACTCACTCATCAATACAGGCAGTTACACACACCCTCACTCAGACACCCATAGAGGTATTCAGACAATGAATCACTCACCCATACATAATCTTATGTGCCCACTCACACACCCATACAACCACTTAGATACCAACTGACAGACAGATACGGACATTCACACAACCAGTCACTCACCCATACATTTACTGATATACCTAATCACCCACTTATGCAGTTAGTCTCGCACCCACTGATTCATCCAATCAAACACTCACACACACACTCACTGATTCACCAATACACATTGGTAAATATATATTTGACACTAATAAACTTTTTAAAAACACTCACACTCACTGGCTGATGTCATCAGTGATGTCATCAGTGATGTCACTGACCATGTCATGAGTGATGTAATATGGGAGGTCATAAGCAGTGCACTGTGGGGGTGTGAGTTATAGTTAGCTCAGCTAACTGTACCAGCTGAATGTTTCTGGCAGAGTTAGGCTGGCGAGTGAAATGTCAGCCTAACTATAACATCCCTGTAACCTTCGTTTTTTCAGTGAATATATATTCAAACTGCATAACTCCTCAAGTTGATCCTAGGTGCCTCTCTGAAGTCAAATGCTAAATCTTCAAAATTCCTGCCGAGAACTGCAGTTCCTCAAGGCCCTGTTAGGTCAAATGCAAAAGCAGTTATTATATTAATTTGTTAAGTTGGAGTTCCATCAAGCCGTAGTCGTTACTAGTTGTCCATCAAAAGTCAATTACAAAAGCATTGACAGTTTTTTCATCAAGGCAGAGTTCCCCTAGTCGTCACCAATTGTCATTAAAAGCTGAATGCAGGCACAGCACCACGAATCTTTACTGGCTGTCTTTTTCCAGTCCAATGCAAAAGCCTTACAATTCTTACATGAAGCAACAGCTCCACATTTACTAGGCGTCCTTATCAAGTAAGATGCAAAAGCATTGACGTTCGTATTTGAAGCTGCAGTTCCCCTCGTCATTACTACATTTCTCACATCAGCAGCACCTGCTTTCCATTTCTATCAAAAAGCTGCAATAACTCACATTGTTATTAAATATCCCTATTGAGTAATATATGTAACAGCTTCAAATACCCTGGACAAAGGTGAGGGGATGTAAATAAAATGTACATATCTTCTTTTGCTTCTCTAAGTAGGATTAAGTAAATATGCCGGTGTCTGTTGATGAATCAATACTGCAACTTTCGATAAATGTCTTGATAACTATGGAACACTTGTAAAGACAACCTAGTATATAGAGAAGATCGTAGCCAGTGGTTAAGTCAAGTGTCTTCTACCGTATGGTTGGGAACTGTTTTTTTCTGAGTGGCACTCTATTTCTGTCCACTCAAAGGCCTACTGTCTTATGCTATGAGCTGCGGTATCTATCTATCTATCTATCTATCTATCTATCTATCTATCTATCTATCTATCTATCTATCTATCTATCTATCTATCTATCTATCTATCTATCTATCTATCTATCTATCTATCTATCTATCTATCTATCTATCTATCTATCTATCTATCTATCTATCTATCTATCTGTCTGTCTGTCTGTCTGTCTGTCTGTCTGTCTGTCTGTCTGTCTGTCTGTCTGTCTGTCTGTCTGTCTGTCTGTCTGTCTGTCTGTCTGTCTATCTATCTATCTTACTATCTATCTACACAAACCTGTAATTCCTCAAGTTGTTACTAGATGTCTTTCTCAAGTCAAATGCTAAATCTTCCAAATTTCTGCCTCTAGCTTCAGTTCCTCAAGGCCCTGTCGAGTGAAATAGAAAAGCATTTATATTCTTTCTACATCGAGGCGCAGTTCTACTAGTCATCACTAGGTGTCTACAAAAGTTGAATGCATTGAAATTCTTAACTGAAGCTGCATTTCTTTTGCATGCTGAGAGTGTTGGTGCAACATTCCAATAGGGGTGATGTAGTCACTGGGGGGCCTCTCCTCTGGTGGGTGTGGTTTCAACCTAAAAATCTGCATATACACTTTAGCTACTCTAATGGTTGGTGCGCCTTTTCAGTAGGATAAATACATATACCAAATTTGATTTATGGTGAGGAATGAACATTGTAATTTACAATAAATGTCTTGAGAGTTATTAAAATAGTTGACCTAACCCTACCATACATAGGGGCTATCAGTCATTGGGAAGTACAAATGCCTAACAATTTCTGTTTTGGGGAAGTGTTTTGTAGGGGTATGTGCACATGTGAAAGGGCAAAATGTAGTCAGTCAAAATGAAGGAATCCAATGGTTGCAGTAGGCTGATCTCTTTAACTTGTGCTGGGGTGGGAGGGAGCATAATTAGAGTGACATGTCATCAGACCAATGGTGAAAGTGTATTTATTGGGAGTTCCTTTATAAGTATGTTTTTTGTTTGTTAATTTTTTTGAAAACAGGAAGCTGGCTGTATTTAGACTGGACCTAAAATGTTACATTGTCAGCATGTTACTCTAGCCTCTGATAAGTGACTCTTGGAAGCGCGAGTGATTCTGGATATAAGAGAAGCATCATCAAACCCGAACGTAACAGAGCCCTACAGCCCCTGCAGTGCAGCCCACCTCCCCAGCCCTTTAGAGTGCCCCCAATCAGGCCAATGCCAATCAATATCTGCTCTATATGAGGGACTCCTTATGACACTCTGCAGGGGTGGGCATCATTTTAGGTTACACCGCTGAATCATACTATCCTTCGCGAAGAAGTTGGGAGTCATCTCATACTATAGTCAGGCAGTAAAGCATCAATCGTGCAGAGCGGCAGCCACGCTGAAGAGTGAGATACCAAACAGGATGTTAAACCTAGTGTTACTACTTACACAGCAATTCACTTTAAAATACAGATTTCAGACTTAACTTATTTTCCTTTTTCTTTCTCTTTTATGTGGCACTCAAAGGGTGGTGCTCCTGTTGTGGTAAGTCCTATTTCCATTTGTCTAAGTTCTTGCTCTGCGACTATAGACCTGGTAAGCCATAAGCAAAAATACTGTTAAACAGTTGTACATGCTAATTTTACAAATGATAATAATAAATTCAAACATGGAGTTTTAAAAATGCCCATTTTAGTTCTTGATGTTTAGTGTCAGCATATTTGGACTCACAGTTCTATTCAGTCTGAATCACTGAGTGTGGAAGGTGTTGTTTTGTAGGAGCGCTTTCTCTATCTTAAGATGTTGTACTTATTTAGAAAGGTATTTCCTGATGTGCTTTATAGCTTGCATACTAGTCTCTCACTCCTTCTTTGACAAGGTGTGACCCTGCGCGGAAGGTCACGATGGAAGGTGGCACTGTTGACATGCTTCGGCCACTCACTCTTCATGGAATGATCATAACATATGCCCAGGTGCACCATCAACCTTCCACTTCTAGTAACCCAGGCCTGAAGTCTCTGAAAGGGGTCCTAGGACAGTTACAAAGCACTGAAGGCTTGATGCCTAACTGGACCCACACTAAATCCAAACCAAGAAATGAAAGAACAGAGTTCAGAATGTGTGCACGTGAGACCCCAAAGGCGCGATCCAGGACAGGTTCTCTGGTGTCTCCTTGGGGATCACCTTGTGTACCCAGGAGTTATGGGATCTGCTATCTCTTTAGGGATCACCACTGTGTGCCTAGGTGGTATGGGATCTGCTATCTCTTTAGGGATCACTGTTGGGTGCCTAGGAGGTATGGGGTCTGCTATCTCTTTAGGGATCACCGTTGCGTGCCTGGGAGTTATGGGATCTACCTTCTCAGAGATTACCGTTGTGTGCTCATGAGTTATGGGATCTGCTATCTCTTTAGGGATCACCGTTGGGTGCGTAGGAGTTATGGGATCTGCTATCTCTTTAGGGATCACCATTGGGTGTGTAGGAGTTATGGGATCTGCTATCTCTTTAGGGATCACCATTGGGTGCCTAGGAGTTATGGGATCTACCTTCTCCTCACGGATTAGCGTTGTGTGCTCAGGAGTTATGGGATCTGCTAACTCTTTAGGGATCACCGTTGGGTGCCTAGAAGTTATGGGATCTACCTTCTCCTCAGGGATTACTGTTGTGTGCTCAGGAGTTATGAGATCTACAATCTTCTTGGGGATCACCATTGTGTGCCTAGGAGGTATGGGATCTGCTGATCTAGTGAAGCCACTTCTTTCTATTTGCACACATCTCACCTTCTTCTTATGGGGTGTGCCCCCTTCCCTCCCCACCATGCCCACAGACATTTTGTCAACTTCTACTGGAGCGTTGTTTACTTATGCCCTGCAGTGCAGGTGGTAAAGTGTCTGCCGGCAATGAAGTGTCTGTCTGTTGGCAAAATAAACACAATACACAGTCTGCACACGCCTTCCTTCTAAATATTAGCCACCTTATCTCCATTGACTGTGTGGGGGTGATTCTGACAACGCTAAAAGTATCAACTTGGGAGAAGGGTAAATTATGGTATCTACCACCCTGCTTGACTCTTGGAATACTTGTTGGCAGTCAGTCCAAACTGAGCGACAGTTAACGACGGATTGAGCAGTGTCGGCTTCACTGATCTGTAGGGTAAGCCCATGAAACTAGGATTTCCTTGGATAAACATATGTCCAGTATAAACTTAAGATGGACTTTAAGCCCAGATATATTTAAAACCATTAGGCATTGAGTAATAGTCAATTCCTATATCACTAACTATCAGGTATTGTGTATTATTCCACTGCTTGTCCTGCAGCATTTTCGAGAGCTGAACAATGTACCTTTATGTCTAGTAGAGGCCGAATATTCCATATGTATAATTGATCTCAGGACAACAGAAGACTGATTCATTTCAAATGTGAATAATTGTAAATATTTAGAGAACCACATCTGAGGAATAGAATATGTTCCACTCAATGCAGAGAAAGAATGAAAATATCTTCAAATACTTTACTTGGGCCTGATCCACAAAGGTAAAAATACACTTTTGTGTACATTTACGATTGTTTGGCACCTCAGATAATCTTGTTGAAAAGTATGCGCCCCCCTAGTATTATAAATGTGGTAGGTTCCAACCATCTTTACATAAGGGTTGCTGTAGCCGGCTTGTTACCCTGGTGGTTGATTGACGCTGCTTTATGGGAAAAGGCGCTGGGGCTTGAGAGTGGAAAGAAAGAGTTTAGGAAAATTAGCGTTTTGATGACATACAACGGGGCATATCAGCAAGGGCCGGCGACAATCATCGCTCAGCGCTCTTAGCGTGAGGATAATTATTGCCGGCCAACTCCGAATTTTATCGCGGAGATAGCGTGCTATTAGCAAAGCTTATCGCAAAAGCGATAAAATTCAGAGCGCAAGCTGCCAAATGTGCAATTATCGCTGGAAATCCAGCGATAATCACAAACTTTTGGCGATAGTTTGCTGATAGGGCCTCACATACTTAGCCATGATACCCACCTTCCATAGGATATCATGGCTAAGTCAGTTTCAAAGCAGGCGTAAGGAAAGTAGTGATAACAGAGGTTAACGTTACTTTTCTTGTCGCTATGCTGCTTTGCGTGAGGCTTGTTAATAAGAGAAATGTCGCTTAGCGACATTTCTATCGTTATCCTGGGGAGGAACGCCCATCTTTGCATCTCATTAGAGATGCAAAGATGGGCGTTAAGGGAAATGGCAATAAGGCAAGGTTTCACGAGATAGCGTGACCTTGCTGATAAGGCGATAAAATTATCGCCGCTTTTCGACTGAAAATGGACGCAAAAGTGGCGATAATTTTTTAACACCTGCTTGCTGATATGCCCCAACATCTTTACATTTCTATAGGCATTCTATTTTATTAAATTAAGCTGAGGAGCACATGATTTACTGAGCGCGGGTCCCACATCTGGTATTTTTGGACCTTGAATCATGCCACTAAAACCCACCCTCTGACGGCTCTGTGCCACCCGGTGGCCCTCATTACCAATTCATAAATCTCCCAATCTAGAGGGGGTCATAGTTCATCTCGGGGGCTTCAGAGGATGTGCCGAAAAGATCATAGGGCGACAAACATCCAGCTAGTGAGCTAACGATAGGACTACAATGAATATTTATGTCAATAATGATGACAACAACAATGATAAGGATATGTCCTATACATAGCGCCTCAATCCTTGTTTCTGTCATTGCTATGTCCTATACATAGCGCCTCAATCCTTGTTTCTGTCATTGCCTCAATCCTTGTTTCTGTCATTGCTATGTCCGATACATAGCGCCTCAATCCTTGTTTCTGTCATTGCTTTATCCTATACATAGGGCCTAAATCCTTGTTTCTGTCATTGCTATGTCCTATACATAGCACCTCAATCCTTGTTTCTGTCATTTCTATGTCCTATACATAGCGCCTCAATCCTTGTTTCTGTCATTGCTATGTCCTATACCACGCGCCTCAATCCTTGTTTCTGTCATTGCTTTGTCCTATACATAGCGCCTCAATCCTTGTTTCTGTCATTGCTATGTCCTATACATAGCACCTCAATCCTTGTTTCTGTCATTGCTATGTCCTATACCACGCGCCTCAATCCTTGTTTCTGTCATTGCTTTGCCCTATACATAGCGCCTCAATCCTTGTTTCTGTCATTGCTATGTCCTATACATAGCGCCTCAATCCTTGTTTCTGTCATTGCTTTGTCCTATACATAGCGCCTCAATCCTTGTTTCTGTCATTGCTTTGTCCTATACATAGCGCCTCAATCCTTGTTTCTGTCATTGCAGTGTCCTATACATAGCGCCTCAATCCTTGTTTCTGTCATTGCTTTGTCCTATACATAGCGCCTCAATCCTTGTTTCTGTCATTGCTATGTCCTATACATAGCGCCTCAATCCTTGTTTCTGTCATTGCTATGTCCTATACATAGCGCCTCAATCCTTGATTCTGTCATTGCTATGTCCTATACCACGCGCCTCAATCCTTGTTTCTGTCATTGCTTTGTCCTATACATAGCGCCTCAATCCTTGTTTCTGTCATTGCTTTGTCCTATACATAGCGCCTCAATCCTTGTTTCTGTCATTGCTATGTCCTATACCACGCGCCTCAATCCTTGTTTCTGTCATTGCTTTGTCCTATACATAGCGCCTCAATCCTTGTTTCTGTCATTGCTATGTCCCATACATAGCGCCTCAATCCTTGTTTCTGTCATTGCTATGTCCTATACATAGCGCCTCAATCCTTGTTTCTGTCATTGCTATGTCCTATTCCACGCGCCTCAATCCTTGTTTCTGTCATTGCTTTGTTCTATACATAGCGCCTCAATCCTTGTTTCTGTCATTGCTATGTCCTATTCCACGCGCCTCAATCCTTGTTTCTGTCATTGCTTTGTTCTATACATAGCGCCTCAATCCTTGTTTCTGTCATTGCTATGTCCTATACATAGCGCCTCAATCCTTGTTTCTGTCATTGCTGGCTGGGTGAATTTTAGATAATATTGTTGCCTGTGTTATGTTCTCACTCCTTATAATTGTCTTTCCCACTCACCCACTAATACCTTGTCAAAGATTATCGAGTTATATTGTTTTAGTCACATCCGCAGCACAAGTAGTCAAAAGACAATCTCCAGTCATGGTGCCCTTTATACATCAGCTTCCCAGAAGTTACCACTACCTTCCCTTCTGGAGTGTATGGCAGCTCACTGCATGGATCACATCCAGTTCTTTTGTTTCGTACGAGGTAGCCATCATCTGCACATTGCATCCTCGCGCCACTCTTCGTCCTTGTTTACGGGCTAAGGTACAAACCTGAGCCAAATGTCCTAGACAGGGCTGTGGGTGGGACCAGTGAGTGCATGATCAGACATGCTCCATCACACCTTCACAAGACCCAAGAAGTGCTGGACATCAGACCTGTTTTGGTGTCACTGGATGTAGCTGTACTAAGGGGTGACCATGGGAACCCTTTGGTGTGGCAGTGAAACTGAGATGAAGTTATCTGTGTTACAAATGGACATTGCAGTCCTGCAATCACAAGTTACCAACTTCAAGAGAGAGTGACACTTCTAGATAGAGCGCTGAGGATGTGGAGGGCAGTCTTGGTGGGCCAACCTTAGTACAGTGGGGCAGGTTTAACAAGTTGGGGGCCAACTGCCCTTGGCTCAAAGAGAAAGTGACCTTTAAGGCAATCGCTACATGGCTTGAGTAGAGTTGAGACCAGTCATGGCCCAGCTGTGTATCTATCTCGACGCAGGCAAACCCCCTACTGGAACTGACCATCTTCGGGTTACACCCTTGCTCGTCAGAACCAACCTAACTCAGTCCTGAATGTAAAGAGGAAACTGAGGTCACTAGACCTGTACAGTTTGTTAATATTCCTGACCACGCTAAAGGTCATAAGGGGCAACAAACTAGTTTAAGCCGGGGTCCAGCGATGGGCAGCTTTGGAAGGTACAGAGGAGGGACCGGGGTAGATATCAGAGGCAGTGACCACATCACAGGCAGTGATCAAAGACTCTAATAAACCCATGACCCAGCAGACGTTCAGTGAGTGGGCGGCAGCCCTGGTGAGAGCTCAATGTTCAGGTGCCTAATACACCTCTAGAGACTCTGACGCTATGACGTCATTGTCAGGGGCAGATACAAACGATGATGGACTGAAGACCATGGCCAACCCAAGGTCACCCGGTGATGGTGGATGAAGTGGCCTTCAAGAGGCGACCTTCTACTGAGTGACCACAGTGTAGGTTTGTGATATACACTCTTGTGTAGTCCCTCAGGGCGACAGAGGTAATACCATCCACCACGCCGACAAACTGTACTCTGCTCCCAAACATTGAATCAGGCCCCTATCTCTTCTCTTACAAGCCACACGTGCATCTCTGGGGTCGCAAAAGCACAAGACAGGTTTGTTATTCCAGTGTACCCTCAGGCCTGTCGGATGGCGCACATTCCACCACACTCAATCAGGTCCGGGCTTTCTTTCCCCGGTTTGTGTTTTTCTCTTACCTGGAATGGTGATACGTCATCAGCACTTGTGACTGGAGGGAGACATTGCCTGTAAGGAAGTTGTCGTAATGTTCTGTTTACTAGTTACAAATGTTCCCCTCTTTTGCTCTTCTCCTGTACATCTCTAGGGCAGCCTTTTGGTGAGTACATCCCTTTTTATCTCTCTCACTTTCATCTGTTGTTTATCATCTGATTTAATACTCACACAATCCCTAGACATACCGGGCTGCATTGCACACATTTTAGGGGAGATCAGAAGCATCTCGCAGGTTCAGACACATCTGCCACAAGTCCTGTAAGGGTGATCCCATGTCACTCAGAGTTTCAATTTCCCACAATCCTCCTTTTGGTTTGACTCACTCAGATCTTTGGGTCTTAGGAGTGTTCTGAAGTGGACACATGTTTGTCTTTGTCAGGGAGAAACTCTGCAATGTGGTTTCTCCAAATATGCTTTACTTCTGTATCTTAATTCAACAGATTTTGGGTCTGGCAAGCATGCAGCGTTCCTGGTCAGTGCATGAAGTATGGCGGCCAAAGAGTCAATCAATCAAAGAAACTTTATTCGGTTTTACAAAGAAACCATAAAATTAACATAAATATGCTACATGAGATCAAATAGAACATTTAACACCAGACCAAAAAAACAAGGCCTCCTAATTATAATGTGTATAAATAAAACACACATTCACCTCAATCACAATTATATAAAACATAAAGGGGCAGATTTACAAGCCCCGTGCGCCACATTTGCGCCGCCGTTGCGTCACTTTTGTGACACAGCGGCGGCGCAAATCTAGCGCCATGCTGCGACAGATTCACAACGTGACACATCTAGGGAGTTGCGTCACGTTGTAAAGCCCTGCGTAACATTATACCTGCGTTAGGTTTAATGTATGCAGGGTGGGCGTTACATCGGAAAAGGCCTCGGAAAAGTGACGCAGTGAAATCTACAAGATTTCACGCAGTCACTTTTCCGACGCTGGTGCGTAAAATCATTACGCCTGCTTCAAGCAGGTGTAAGGTGTGACGCACCATGTTAGGGATAGGGCAGGTTGGAACAGTGCTGGAGTTGCGTCGCGCTTGCGACACAACTTCAGCACTGCGCCAACCTTACGCCGGCAGATGCGTCACGCATCTGCTTGTCCTTGCGGCGCATCTGCGGTGGCGCAAGGGCAAACTTGCGTGATGCATCTTCCCTGGCGCATCCCTGCTGATTTGCAGGGATGCGCCAGGGAACATAAATCTGCCCCAAAGTGCATTGTGGACGAACACATACATTCCTGATGACACTTCGTTTTGTTCCAAAAGCCTAATCAACTCAATCCTTAAAATGTAGCTGAATTGTTGAATAACTAAATATCCAGACAGGTCCATCATTTCACACAAGCTTTTAAAAACCCTACTATAAAAAAGGTACAATCCTCTGTCAACAGTTGAACATACATAAGGGCAATGCGGACCTGTTTAAAATTCATCCTTTTTAAAATTGGGATCAGGAAATGCCTTCGAGGGAATTCATATAGCTTACATAAAAACATAAATGCAACAAATCCTGCGGAGACTGGCCGTCGCAGCTGCAGGGAACTAGCACTTGGCCGCTCGTATATCCTTTAGGCCTAGCTAGCAGGAAATGGAACAAGTTCATCCGAAACCTAGTTAATAAAAACTTCTCATGTGATGATAAAAAGCCCATAAGATACGGCTCTGCTAACGGGGTTGTTTTTATTGTTAAAAACATACGGACACTGGGTTTCGTCAACTCCTCTGCTTCCCTTTCCAATTTCCTTACCATCAGGAAGGCTGTCCTGAATAAATCTACATCCTTCTTAACTATGGATTCTGGTTTATGAAATAAATCACCAGGCCCTACCCCTTCAAAACTATTTTTAACATATTTGAGCCAGAGGATTCGGGTAGCATTATCTAAAGCCATGCACTCTCTCAGAATTAAGTGGTTAAGGGATAAATCTTTATTCAACCAGCACTTTAACCGAAAGGTCATTGGGCGTAATGCAAGAGTGTCACTTACATAAGGAACACCCAGGGCCCGATTCACAGAACTAACTTAAGACAAAATCCTAAACGTACTACTTTTTGTATTCACAGAAGGCATTTAGTAGTAGTAAAGTTAAGGATTTTGTCCTAAGTCTGTCCTAAGTCTGTCCTAAGTCTGTATTAAGTCTGTCTTAAGTCTGTCCTAAGTCAAACTTAAGACAAAATCCTAACTTTACTACTACTAAATGCCTTCTGTGAAAACCAAAGGTAGTAGGACAGACTTAAGACAGACTTAGGACAGACTTAGGACAGACTTAGGACAGACTTAAGACAAAATCCTAACTTTACTACTACTAAATGCCTTCTGTGAATACCAAAAGTAGTAAGTTTAGGATTTTGTCTTAAGTTAGTTCTGTGACTCAGGCCCCAATTCCTCATGGACCGCTAAATTAGAGGTTCCCCGAGGAACCCATAGTAGGTGTTTCAAAAAGTCGTTCTCTGCCCCCTGAAGGGAGTCTGCAGCAATGTGTCCCCATATTTTGCTGCCATAGGTAGCTATGGTCAAGCTTTTCAATTGATAAACTTTCACCATAGCCCCCGCAGGTTTCTTCCCTGTCCTAGATGCAAGATAAAAAAATTCTGCATTAGCCCGAACCATATCCCCTTTTTTCTTTGCTATTAGGGGTCCCCATTTCAGTCGATCATCAAGAAGGACCCCCAAATAGGAGAAAACATTAGTGCGAGGGAGCTTAGCCGTGCCAACACTAAATGGAAAGCTCTTATTGGAGTGCTGCCCCACCTTCATTACAAAGGATTTGGAGTTATTAATTGCCAGGTCCCGATTTGACATGAATCTGGCAAATGCCTCCAGAAGGGATTGCAAACCTATTTCCGTTCTAGATATGAGGAAGGCATTGTCTGTCTATAGCGGAATCGGAAATCCCGCGCCATGCTACATATGGGTAATCCACCCCTGTTGCTCTTAAGCCAAACTCCAGATCATTGATATAAAAATTGAACAGGAATGGGGCCAGGATGCATCCCTATCGTACTCCCCTTTTTATTTCAAAGTCCCTAGTGACCCGCAGATCCTGAGAGAACCCGACACTAGCTTTTGTTGATTTATGCAGGTCCTCTTAAAAATTCACAATACTGCTGTCCACCCCCTTTGCCCTCATGGTCTGCCACAATTTAGCTCTATTCACGCAATCAAATGCGGAAGACAGATCCATGAAGGCAAAATAGATGTTTCCGGGGCGGGCAGCAGTATATTTACCCAGTATCATTGATAAATGTAGGCATTGCGCAACAGTAGAGCGTCCCGAGAGGAAGCCATGCTGGGTATCCGACAGGATCTCATGGTCCTCCGTCCAGGTTTGCAGTCTCTGTATAAGGATCCGTCCCACCACCTTAACTGCTGAATCAATAAGAGAGATTGGTCTGTAGCAGCAAGGGCTGGTCCTGTCACCCGTCTTAAAAACAGGGACTATAGTAGAAGTGGCCCAGGATTGGGGGCATCCATTCTTGGCTGCTGCGTTGAACACTGCGACCAGAACCGGTTCCCAAAACTGAGGGTCAGACTTAAATAGATCCTGGGGGATCCCATCAGGGCCCGGTGCTTTGTTAATAGATAGCCCTGCGATGCCTTCCAGGACCTCACTCTCGTCAAAAATTAGTGATGGGGCATTTATATCCCTACTCCCTGAACTGCTTTGATCCGTGGGACAGTCAATCATAGATTTAAAATGAAGCACCCACTCCTCCTCTAAAATATAAGCGTCTAAAGCCCCCCCTTCCTGATTAAAAAATGGTTGATTCACAACTTGCCAAAACCTAGAACTATTCCTAAGAGTGCTTGAATCGATTAACTCCCTCCACGCCTCTTCCTTTAATGCACTCTTTTGTCCTGCCAGCGCTTTCTTATATGCACTGCGGCAGTTACGGACCTCAGATTGAATCCTAGGTTTGGCCGACATCCTCTTTGCTGCCTTACTACAGTGGGAGTCAAACTATCTAGGACCAGATGTGGCCACACTTCTGGCCGGAACACTTAGGATTTCACCAATTTTACCCACTAATGAGTCAAACACATTAATAATCTGGTCAGGGGAGGAACAAGCATCTATACATGATGCTAACTCATGGGCACAAGAAATATTTACTGTACTATAAAAAAATTCTGGGACTATCTGAGACCATTTCAGTCTTCGCTTGTTATCAGTCGGTCTCAGCACACCCCTAGTTGTGGCTCCACCAATTGGTGTTGAAAGCGGCCCCAACATATGCACACAGAGTGGATTGCGATCACTAAATTCACTCTCTAGGATGTTAAAACCATGAAATAGGGATTGCAAAGAGGAAGAAATTAGAATAAAATCTATAAAAGACCCCTTGCCAGACCCTTTAAAAGTGGGTACAGAAAATGTGCTATGCGGGGCAGATAGAGACATCAGGGCCACCATATCTAATTCATTTACCATGTTATTCAACAGTTCTCCCTGGGTGTGATGTTCAAAATTAAACCCTTTCAAATGAGGGCAACCCAACTCCGAAAAACTGGATATTGAGGGATTACCACAGGGATGTATATTCAATTCCCCGGAACCCAAAAGGTTATGTGTAGAAAAGTCAAAAGGTTGTTTTAAAAAGACTTCCAGATTAGTAATATTACAGTCATGGTTAAGACTAGACACAGAGTTATAAAAGTTTACCAGCCCCCATCTAGTGCCTCCTCTTTTATTTAATAATGCCCGGATTCCTGGGTTAGTCGAAGACACGACCTGGATCTGGCAATCTACCGCCACAGACACGTATTCAACTAGCCCACCCTTGGGTCTCCCACTCACTGAGGGGATAGCAGGAACAAGGAAAGCCTTATAACCTTCCAAAAAGAGGTTACAGTCCACCGACCAAGTTTCTTGAATGCAAATTACCATGAATTGCTTCACAAATTGGACCCACCGTGGATCTTGAAGTTTGTTTGCCAACCCAGCAATATTCCAAGATACAAAATTGCCGGGTCTTACACCTGTGGGCCCTACATCTACAGCTGCTGGGGTCTCGGGACGTACAACGCACTCAATCTCAGTGGGCATAGCGGTCCTTGGTCAATCACAATCCTCTAATCCATTTAAAACGGAAAATCTATTATTAAGTTCCAGAGCAGGGGCAACATCAGACTGTCCCTGTGCTGCTAAGAGTGGATTGGCCCTCGTGTTTGGCTGTTGCCAAGCTGCTATTCTATATGACCTCCCTCCTCTCCAAGGTACACTAAAGGTGTTATTAAGTGTATCCCTAATAGAGTCTGATTTCTAAAAAAAAGCCCAACAAAAGGACCCTGATTCTGGATCCGAAAAGAGGTGCAAGACAAGGATCTCTCGGCAAAATCCTACCCACAATATGAAGGTTATCAAAATTCACAATAATACAGTCACCTGCACCTATTTTTCCCGATCTCCCTATCCAGCTCACCCTTCGGGCCATGAGGATGTTATTGGCAACACAGGTTCCCAAAGAAGTATTATAAGAGAATGAATGTGTTAATTTATTTATGAGCTGACCATATTTCTCACTGGCCCCTTTTGGGAGAGTAAGAACATTCCCCAAGACCACTACATTAGGGGTGGATTCCGGAGGAAGATCAATCACTGGGAGACTGGTTGACTGTATCTCTCTTCTTTCTGCCCCCACTGCCCTTAATGGTGCTAAATACCCTGCATTTATGGGCAGCTGCTGGGTATGAGCTACCGAATCACCACTGCTACATATAGTGATATTGTCACTATTCTTATCTGCTGCGACTCTAGTTGCATCTGTGCTCATAGATAGATCTGCCCCCATGGCTGTTCCCCTAGCGGCCGATTGATCTCTACTAATGATTGCACTTGCTGCTGGTGTTACTGATGGTTTGCAGCTCACCATCCCCTCTAGTAGATAGATCTGCCCCCATGGCTGATCCCCTGGCGGCCGATTGATCTCTACTAATGATTGCACTTGCTGCTGGTGTTACTGATGGTTTGCAGCTCACCATCCCCTCTAGTAGATAGATCTGCCCCCATGGCTGTTACCCTAGCGGCCGATTGATCTCTACTAATGATTGCACTTGCTGCTGGTGTTACTGATGGTTTGCAGCTCACCATCCCCTCTAGTAGATAGATCTGCCCCCATGGCTGTTCCCCTAGCGGCCGATTGATCTCTACTAATGATTGCACTTTCTGCTGGTGTTACTGATGGTTTGCAGCTCACCATCCCCTCTAGTAGATAGATCTGCCCCCATGGCTGTTCCCCTAGCGGCCGATTGATCTCTACTAATGATTGCACTTGCTGATGGTGTTACTGATGGTTTGCAGCTCACCATCCCCTCTAGTAGATAGATCTGCCCCCATGGCTGTTCCCCTAGCGGCCGATTGATCTCTACTAATGATTGCACTTGCTGCTGGTGTTACTGATGGTTTGCAGCTCACCATCCCCTCTAGTAGATAGATCTGCCCCCATGGCTGTTGCCCTAGTGGCCGATTGATCTCTACTAATGATTGCACTTGCTGCTGGTGTTACTGATGGTTTGCAGCTCACCATCCCCTCTAGTAGATAGATCTGCCCCCATGGCTGTTGCCCTAGTGGCCGAGTGATCTCTACTAATGATTGCACTTGCTGCTGGTGTTACTGATGGTTTGCAGCTCACCATCCCCTCTAGTAGATAGATCTGCCCCCATGGCTGTTGCCCTAGCGGCCGATTGATCTCTACTAATGATTGCACTTGCTGCTGGTGTTACTGATGGTTTGCAGCTCACCATCCCCTCTAGTAGATAGATCTGCCCCCATGGCTGTTGCCCTAGCGGCCGATTGATCTCTACTAATGATTGCACTTGCTGATGGTGTTACTGATGGTTTGCAGCTCACCATCCCCTCTAGTAGATAGATCTGCCCCCATGGCTGTTGCCCTAGTGGCCGATTGATCTCTACTAATGATTGCACTTGCTGCTGGTGTTACTGATGGTTTGCAGCTCACCATCCCCTCTAGTAGATAGATCTGCCCCCATGGCTGTTCCCCTAGCGGCCGATTGATCTCTACTAATGATTGCACTTTCTGCTGGTGTTACTGATGGTTTGCAGCTCACCATCCCCTCTAGTAGATAGATCTGCCCCCATGGCTGTTGCCCTAGCGGCCGATTGATCTCTACTAATGATTGCACTTGCTGCTGGTGTTACTGATGGTTTGCAGCTCACCATCCCCTCTAGTAGATAGATCTGCCCCCATGGCTGTTCCCCTAGCGGCTGATTGATCTCTACTAATGATTGCACTTGCTGATGGTGTTACTGATGGTTTGCAGCTCACCATCCCCTCTAGTAGATAGATCTGCCCCCATGGCTCTTGCCCTAGTGGCCGATTGATCTCTACTAATGATTGCACTTGCTGCTGGTGTTACTGATGGTTTGCAGCTCACCATCCCCTCTAGTAGATAGATCTGCCCCCATGGCTGTTCCCCTAGCGGCCGATTGATCTCTACTAATGATTGCACTTGCTGATGGTGTTACTGATGGTTTGCAGCTCACCATCCCCTCTAGTAGATAGATATGCCCCCATGGCTGTTGCCCTAGCGGCCGATTGATCTCTACTAATGATTGCACTTGCTGCTGGTGTTACTGATGGTTTACAGCTCACCATCCCCTCTAGTAGATAGATCTGCCCCCATGGCTGTTGCCCTAGCGGCCGATTGATCTCTACTAATGATTGCACTTGCTGCTGGTGTTACTGATGGTTTGCAGCTCACCATCCCCTCTAGTAGATAGATCTGCCCCCATGGCTGTTCCCCTAGCGGCTGATTGATCTCTACTAATGATTGCACTTGCTGATGGTGTTACTGATGGTTTGCAGCTCACCATCCCCTCTAGTAGATAGATCTGCCCCCATGGCTGTTCCCCTAGCGGACGATTGATCTCTACTAATGATTGCACTTGCTGCTGGTGTTACTGATGGTTTGCAGCTCACCATCCCCTCTAGTAGATAGATCTGCCCCCATGGCTGTTCCCCTAGCGGCCGATTGATCTCTACTAATGATTGCACTTGCTGCTGGTGTTACTGATGGTTTGCAGCTCACCATCCCCTCTAGTAGATAGATCTGCCCCCATGGCTCTTGCCCTAGTGGCCGATTGATCTCTACTAATGATTGCACTTGCTGCTGGTGTTACTGATGGTTTGCAGCTCACCATCCCCTCTAGTAGATAGATCTGCCCCCATGGCTGTTCCCCTAGCGGCCGATTGATCTCTACTAATGATTGCACTTGCTGCTGGTGTTACTGATGGTTTGCAGCTCACCATCCCCTCTAGGTTTGATAATCTAGCTTCTACTGCACCTATTTCTGTATAACGGGATGCAGTAAGGTAGACAACATAGTTTCCATCCTCCCCCAAAAGTCCTCCTCCTCTATACTATCAACAGGCTTCCCTGACATGACCTGGGTGGTGGAGATAGGGGGACCATTTTTAGGGTCGTTTGAAGGGATAATAGGTGATATTTTCTTACTAGTAATTGTTCTTAAAGAGGGCCTACTAGATTCCACTGCCTTCCTTTTCTTGTTTTTAGAGGGAGATTCATTATTACATGTCTGCCCCAATCTGGCTTTCTGACCTCTGGTCGTAGCTTTCGAATTACTAATGCAGCATCTAGGTCGGAAGGTGAACTGGGAACAAGAGTTGTAGTTTGCTCCGAAATGCAGAGCGGGCGAGAGTGAGCCAGGAAGGGGGTACAACATCTTCCAAGGTCCCCGCTGATACAAAAGACGCCGGGGTTAAAGAGAGTCTACCTTGTGAGGGTTGCGGCTCGAGGGATAATCTTCTTTCAGTAAGCTTTATCTCATTAATGAGGGTCGATTCGGCTCTTAATATAAAAGCATCGAGGGTTCCGACACACTTTTCCCTGGGATCATCTTGCGCTTACTCATAATGGGTCAATACCGACCCACTGCTGCGTAAAAGACCCAGATAAAATACCTACAAGTCACAGAATGAGGTGCAAACGTGCTGAATAACAATACAATACAATCCCTGATAAAGTGCTTTCTGGTTAGCAAGACTAGTGCAAATAGACAGTATGCAAGGCGCAATGTGCAATATACAACCATAAAATACAATAATATATATAAAAATAAAACAGATAAAATACCGATATTAAAACTATCAGGAGGCCTGCTGGTAGTAGATCCAATATTTAAAAAACACTTAAGAAGGTAAATCTAATGTCAATACCCACAGCAGTGGAGATACAACAAATAATGAAACGACATAAGACGAAAAGAAAACTGGGTCCAATTACTTCATGCTTAGCTAATCCCGTTAAAAAGTGTAATCACGCTGCACCAATAGACCTTAGTCCTTAGTCCAAATAATTTACAGTTGCTGCGCTTAATGAGGGGAGATGACTGACCCTGCGGCCTGCTTTGAACACTCTAATTCAGAGATACACACTACACCTGATTACCAACTGTTGTTAAGCACAAGTTCCAGAACCACAGAAAAAAGAGAGGTGGCCCAGCCCAGCCTCCTCCAGTCTCTGACGGGCGCAGACGGGCCCGCCCTTGGCCCGGGCTTGTCCCGCGCTGCGGGAGGCTGCCGCTGTTTTTATCGCGCCTCCTGGCGCGGGAGGTGCGTCAAACAGCTGGGGCTGCTGGGACCAGACAGACCGTAACCACACACACAGAACACGTTACTCTACTCCAATCCAAACAAACTTTATTCGACAATTTAGTCATAAAAGCATAGTACAAAAATATTTCATTATATAAAAATGTCGAGCATGATTATGGAGCATGTTTGGGGAAATGAGACCAACTCATCATAACATGCTACATTTCAATAAAATATTTTTCAAACAGCAACGTGTACTAGTGAAACGGACATTTATAAAATTCTCATCCAAAGGGACACAAGACTTTGGTCCTAAATAATTAAGCCAAGCGCTAAAAACTAATTACATTTGAGACAGTGTGTAGCTTTAAATCCCCTAATACTTGTGCAAAACAATCACATCTGATACACACTTATCATATAGATGTAAAATGCGACCTTATGGCCCATGACCAACCTAAAACGTTTGCTGCTGCCATGGTAATAGGAGTTGAAGTATTGGTGCGGTGAATTCCTGCAGCTTCTTCACTCCTTCTGGTGCCTAGCAATTCACTAACAGGCACCAGCCATGCATGTCGGGGAGCGGCATAGGCTGGACAGACAAACAGCAAATGTGCCACCGACTCACATGGGCCTGGCATACAGGACACTTGTTATCACATGATTTAGCCCATCTGGCAGTGAAAGCCCCCAGGGGCAGTGAGCCCACCCTAAACTGGAAATATAACTTTCCATTGTGTGGTTTGGTTATTGTATCCCAGTATGGTTCTAATCTCGGGATCAGTTTACCTTCCAAAAAGATTCCTGTAAGTGATGATGACTCGCTGGTTCCAGGGTTTTGTGCATAACCATCTCCCAGTATTTTTGTTTTAGAATCTTTTTCTGGGGGGAAAGCGAGCAGTGATTGGATCTTCCTATAATGTTTTCATGCCAATACTTATTAGGACATCTCTAATTTCTCATACCCATCTGATGTTGTGAAAGTAATCAACCTTTAATATATCCATAAAGCCCACGGCATATGGTTTCAGTTCTGATGTAGTCCATAATCTACGCCAGTATAGTAAAGGGGGTAATTTTACAACATCAGCCAAAGGCTTCTCCCAAGATCGTAAAGTAGGGGACACGCTGGAGTACTTTGGGGTAGATTGATGATTTTACTTAGGAACCTCTTTTCTGCTGTGGTAAGTTTTGTCAAGTTCTCCCACCCCCAGAGTTCTGCTCCATAGAGGGCTGAACTAACCACTTTCATGTTATATACCTGGAGCACCGGGCTAGTTGGTTTTGTGAGTGCGGTGTTATACTCCAAGGGTAACACTCCCGACAATGGCTGATGCTTTAGTGTTGCCAGGTCAATTTGTTGATTCCATTTTAGATCACTCTGAATGTTAACCCCCAAGTAAGTAAACGCTTTGACTTGCTCCAATGGGCGATTACTCATTAAAATACTACCTTTAAAAGCTCTACTTGGGTTAAAAGACATACATTTCGTTTTTGACCCATTGACTTCCAGAGCCCGTGCGGAGCAGATCTCCTCGAAAATTACCAGGGCGCGCTGAAGACCACTTGGGGTCTTTGAAATAATCACTGTATCATCGCCAAACATTAAAATAGGGATTTTTTGACCTGCTAATAACGGGGCATCGGTAGTCGCAGATTCCATGCAATTTACTTATCTGGTAATAAACAAGGAGAATAGTGTAGGTGCCATAACGCAGCCCTGGCGCACACCTCTCTCTACTGGAAAAGAACTAGTAACCATACCCTGGGAGCCCCGATCGAATTTTGGCGTAATTATCCTCATGCAATCTCATAATGAGTGTAAGGAGTTCAGGAGGCATCCCCAGTTCCTGCAAAATCACCCATAATTAAGAACGCGGAACAAGAGATCAGCCTGCAGGGGGGATAACATACTATGCTTGTCTATCCACTCCTGGATCTTATTAAGAATTAACCTCCCCAATATCTTTTGCAGGGAATCTATTAAACTAATGGGCCTATAGTTACCTGGCTGGGATTTTTCTCCCTTTTTTATAAACGGGAATCATTTCTGCTCCTTTCCAGGAATCAGGTATTGGGGCGCCTTTAGCATCTGCGTTAACAAGCAACAAAATGTACCTAATCCATCTTATTTTGTCATAAAGGAACATATCTGCAGGAACGCCATCTGGACCAGGCGCTCTGCCACCTACTACAGATCCAAGTGCTACATTAACGTCTGTACTATGGAAAGCCTCGTCCGAATACAGCACGTGAATAGGTTCATCCGAGTTTGCCTCAATGAGACTGCGAGTGTATTGGGGTGTGAAATGTTTGACCCAGTCTTCCTGTGTTACATGATTTTGTGGGTGTTCCGGCTGCCCTCCTCTATTCCACTTTACTATATTCCAAAATAATTTGCTATCACTCGAGGTACAAGCCTCCTTGAGGTCCTGCCATCTTTTCTCGTCCCAGGTTTGCTTGGCCTTTTTCTGGGTGCTCCTATATGCCTGTCTAGCTGCTCGCACTGCGGCGGGCTCGCCTACTTTAATAGCATTCCCCAGTGATTCTCTTGCCTGTCTACATTCCTTGTTGAACCAGCAGCAGACTTTCTGATTTATAGCTTTTTTGGGCTTACATTGCTTAACAAAATATGTGCACAGATGGGCAAAGAATTTATTGTGAGTCTGAGTGGTGAGCTCAGATACTTCGGTAGTAGCCATGCTACTCTCTAGCTCAATTAGAGCACAATCAATTTCCTTGGAAATGTAGCTTTAGATTCAGGCTTTTCTACAATCCTTGTCCATTTTCGGAGCCTCATGTCATTAGTGGGGGCAAGATCGCAAGAATGCAATTCGCACCCATTGTGTAAGGATCTCTTTTGCCACCATAATCCCAAAGTCGCACACAGGGTGTTGTTATCACTTTCTAACCGATCATTCACACCCTTTTCACCAAGGGTGTGCCATAGTTTCAGGCTCATTAATATATAGTCTATAGGACTGGCACTAGATCCATTATTATATGTATTTGCCCCTAGTCTGTCTAATGGGGTCCTTCCATTTGTTGCCCGCAAACCCTTTTCTAGACAGATGGAATTAATTTGCATGGCCACATCCGTCCATTTTTTTATGGGTGCAAGCTCCAGCTTTGGGATACCCCACTGTGCGTCTTCCTCTCCTGTGAGATGCCATTCCTCATTAGCAACAGGCTCAAAAGTTGAATTAAAATCGCCTGCAACAATGACATTAGTATCTACTGAATATAGATCAAGGAGGTCGTCGAAAGCCGCTAAAACTTCCGACTTACTCCCTCTAGTTCCCCTCACATCGATATTATAAATATCTACGTCCTCTTGCGGGCCCAATTTCAGTCTTGACGCCTGAATGTCGTTGTTCTTGGTCGAGCGCTTCTCAATGATAATGCCTAATTCTTGACGGACCCAAATTGTCAGTCCCCCTGAGGGGCGACCTTTTGCTCCTCTCACAGCTGGGATATGATAGTTTAAACAGCCTACACAATGGTGTGGTGCCATGAGCCACGTTTCTTGAACATGGCAAATATCATAATAATCTATAAAACCATAGCACTCGGGGGTCCATATCTTTGAACTCATCCCTGCCATATTCCACGATAGTAGTGTTCCCCTTTGCGGAATATGACAAGTTGATAATGGCTCAATTGAGTTCTTAAGAGATATACAACTAGTCTCATGGTGGCTCTATATTGAGGGTGGAGGCATACCTTTTTGTTCTTGTGAACCTTACAGGCCCACCAGCATCTACGCTAGGGAGATTAATGATAGAAGGACTACCCCTGTTGTTTATTGAGTCTCCAGTGTATCCTAGATGTATTCTGGGCGTTCCGCCGAGTAGGCATCTGTCCGGTAGAATATCTAGACTGACTACTCAGCGGATATTGTCTAAACTGGATGGATGACGAATCAGGAGAGCAGGTTCGAACTCGAGGGCAACAAGATTTTCAACAAGATCCTCCCTTTTAAAAGTGAGCTGAATGCAATCTGTCTGATGAGTGGGGGAAGTATGCCCACGTGCGTTGATAATGTCCTCCCTCTTCACAGAACGGCATCCCCTTACATGCTGTATCCAATGAATAGCTTTATTTGTTAGTGAATCCACATTTTCTGTGCCTTTACTGGTGTCAAACTTGGGGACATTCACCATGTTAATTCAATGCCTGTTTTACGCCTTGTCAACATTCTGTCCCCCCGCCCAGTAAGGGCGCTGCACTGTGGGTTTTGAGGCTGGGAGGCATGAGTGCTTCTGCCATGTGATAGATCTCTGGTGGTTTCTGGGCTACAGTGATTAGGAGCGACTGAATTAGAATAGGGCACATGCTTGGGAAGGGATAGTGATGGTGCAGGCTTTTGAGGCTTGGCCACCTTGGGAAGCAGAGGACGGCCTTTGTGTTTACCACCATTAGAAAGGGGAACTGTTGCTCTCTCTGGCTAGGTAGTGAAGGATTGCTTTCTCTATTATTAGCACATTCTAAACATGGGGACCCCCTTTGCGGGAGGAGCCTATCCATAATAGATAAGCCCTCAATCATTACTTTCATAGCCCCTAGTTAAGCCCGAAGCGTGTGTACCAGTTGGGTCACCTCCTGGGAGTCTGTAAGGTAGCTTGCAACCATCCCTATAGTCCTAGCTGGGGATGGCTGGGGATGGCTGGGGTGGCTGGGGCCTCTCTTTCCCTGAATGTTCGACAGGGCTGCATACCTATGTGTGCATATAATTGAGGGGTCAATGTTTTGAAGATTATTGCCAGCTGGACTAGGGGGGCTAATAAGGGGGTCGCCAGTCCTCCCTAAACCCTGCATTCTCTCAGCATTGATGGTTGTGGGCCCTTTTTTCGTGTTTTAAGGAACATCGCAGGGATAGCAGAGTGACAATTTGGGCTTCCACTAGTGATTTGTGTAGATCTGGAGGGAGACTTATCCCAAACAAATTGCACATTTGACTCAGCTACTGGTATATCCTCGCACTCACCAATGGCAGTATCAATGCGATCCAATACACAGTTGCTACCTGCATGTTTCGTCACCCTCCGAGCCTTTTTTCCTTTGCTAGCTCTACCAGTGCTGCCACCTTTGCCCCTGCTATCTTTCATAGTTTTTCTTTTCCCCATACTTATAAAATGTACAACCAGCACTAGAAATATCTTCACAGGCTTTCCCGTGTATACTACAACCAAACTTTTAAACTCAAAGGGGCAGATTTATGAGGCCCGTTGCGCCATCGGAACGTCACTTTTTGTGACGTTCCGTGGCGCAGAGGCCTGCGTGATATTTATCAGGCAGCACTGAGCCACTTTTTGTGGCTTAATGCTGCCTCATAAATATCAGTCCCTTTAACGCAGTGTTCTGCGTTAAAGGGGCGTGCAATGGGTGTTGCTGGGGGCGTTCCCAGCAACATCCATGGCCTTTTGACACTGCCCCAGATTTACGAGAAATCGTAAATCTGAGTCAGCGCCAAAAGCTTCCGCCTCCCCAGGGGAGGCGTAAGGGAGGCGCAACGGGGAGAAATATCTTTATTTCTCCTCGTTTTTCCTTTTTCTATGTGTGCTGCATTCTGCAGCACCCATACAAAGAGGAAAAACCTCTTGTGATTATTTTTGTACAGAAAGGTTTCCCTTACTGTACAAAAATATTCATCTCCGCAACGCAGGCACCCTTGCACCATGGTGCAGAGGTGCCTGCGTTGGCGCAGGCAGCCCATTGTGCGCCGGCGTAGGGGAAAAGGACAGGAATGCGCTGCATTTTATAGATACGGCGCATCCCTGCCCTTTTCTTTTGCCGTAGGGAAGCGCAGCAGGAAGGCCTGCTGCGCTTCCCTACGGCAAAAGCTCATGAATCTGCCCCTGTGTGTTTGTCTTCTTCCAATTGCTCCTTGCTTAAATTGTTGCTTGCAGCGAAAGACAAGAGCCGGAACTTGAACATTATAAATTACCTCAATTTTCAAGGAGTATTTATACGCTAATTGAAACTTTGGGGCAGATTTATGAGGTTTTGCCATAGGGAAGCGCAGCAGGCCTTCCTGCTGCGCTTCCCTACGGCAAAAGAAAAGGGCAGGGATGCGCCGTATCTATGAAATGCGGCGCATTCCTGTCCTTTTCCCCTGCGCCGGTGCACAATGGGCTGCCTGCGCCAACGCAGGCACCTCTGCATCATGGTGCAAGGGTGCCTGCGTTGCGGGGATGAATATTTTTGTACAGGAAGGGAAACCTTTCTGTACAAAAATAATCACAAGAGGTTTTTCCTCTTTGTATGGGTGCTGCAGAATGCAGCACACATAGAAAAAGGAAAAACGAGGAAAACTAAAGATATTTCTCCCCGTTGCGCCTCCCTTATGCCTCCCCTGGGGAGGCGGAAGCTTTTGGCGCTGCCTCAGATTTACGATTTCTCGTAAATCTGGGGCAGTGTCAAAAGGTCATGGATGTTGCTGGGAACGCCCCCAGCAACACCCATTGCACGCCCCTTTAACGCAGAACACTGCGTTAAAGAGACTGATATTTATGAGGCAGCATTAAGCCAAAAAAAGTGGCTCAGTGCTGCCTGATAAATATCACGCAGGCTTCTGCGCCACGGAACGTCACAAAAAGTGACGTTCCGATGGCGCAACGGGCCTCATAAATCTGCCCCTATGTTTTTAGTAAGCAGCGTAACATGCTGTATGTGCCGCGCTGCTTTTTAAAAGCATAAAATATTATAAAAATAGAGTTTGGTAAGCCACGCCTTTTGTTGTAGTGAGGTGAGGCAGAGCTTGCAGAAAGCCCATCTGAGTTTGGTGAGCGGCGCCGAGTTAAAGAAATGCGCAGGTCATTAAACTCTATTTTTTCAATGTATTACACTTTTAGTAAGCAGCGCAGCATGCTGCCTGTGCCTCGCTGCCTATTAAAAGCATAAAATATTATAAAAATAGAGTACCGTGCGCCAAAACCCCGACCACCATTACTGCTGAGGCTGCCGCAATGTTTAACAAGCTGTCAAAAAAAAAAGTGCTCACCCACCAGATAAAGCCCACTGTGTAACGCCGCAAGTAAACGATCCAGTCCGGATGGGTCGTCCGAGAAGGAGACAGGGCGGTAACAAAGAAGCTTAATTTTGAATCATCAGCCAGCGTTTAGCATAAACGATGATGCCAGCCAATCAAAATGATGGGCGGGGCTTCAACTCCAATTCTGAAATCTCCTCGATTATAATAAGCCTCGCAGAGCGAGCAACGCATGCGCTCTGCAACGCAGGTGTGCAAGACCTACAAAAAGGATGCTAGAGCAGACCGCGCCACTGGAGACATGCCCGAGCAATCCTGCTTGATGACAGGATTTCCGGATGTGACGTCAGCGGTTTTGTTCCACAGGATGTGGGTGTGGTCTAGAAGGAAGGGATGGGGGCTGTTTGAGTGTTTTTTGCTTGGATAAGCGGGGGGGGCAGGGGAGATGACTCTCATGTATATAAGGACTGTGATGGGGAGGGCTGACGAGGAGGTAATGTCAGATGGCAGTGTAGGGTTGCACTTGACGTTTACTGGTATGGCTGCTTCTTCAGGGCTTGGGATAGCCACTGTGTCAGGGTTCCGCCCACAAACACAGAGTTGCTGTGACATTTGCCACAGGATATATCAGGGGCTTTATTCTCTTTCACAAGGTGGCATTTAGGCCTGTTATTAATACCTTTAAGTCGTCAACCCCTGCAAGGGAGCACTAGGAGGCTCATCGCACCCCTTGCTTCGAAATGAATACTGCCCACATCGCCAACCAGGACTCAGGAGCGGCCGGCCGTGCAGGTAAGCACGGTGGGGCGGGGGGCATTTGACAGACGCCGAGGGAAAATGAATTATTTAATTAATTTTTCCTCGTTGGTCATTGTCTGTCGACCCCCCCCAACCGGGCCCCACTTCCCCACCACTCTACCCTGCACGGCCCGCTCCTGCGAGGGCCGTAGGGGTAGGAATGTCATCCCGAGGCGTCGTCGATCCTTGGAACTCAATTGAAGCTGGATTTATAGGCTCAGTTAGAACAGTATCATTGATTCATCGGCTCAGTTAGAACAGTATCATTGATTCATCGGCTCAGTTAGAACAGTATCATTGATTCATCGGCTCAGTTAGAACAGTATCATTGATTCATAGGCTCAGTTAGAACAGTATCATTGATTTATAGGCTCAGTTAGAACAGTATCATTGATTCATAGGCTCAGTTAGAACAGTATCATTGATTCATAGGCTCAGTTAGAACAGTATCATTGATTTATAGGCTCAGTTAGAACAGTATCATTGATTCATAGGCTCAGTTAGAACAGTATCATTGATTCATAGGCTCAGTTAGAACAGTATCATTGATTTATAGGCTCAGTTAGAACAGTATCATTGATTCATTGGCTCAGTTAGAACAGTATCATTGATTCATAGGCTCAGTTAGAACAGTATCATTGATTTATAGGCTCAGTTAGAACAGTATCATTGATTCATAGGCTCAGTTAGAACAGTATCATTGATTCATAGGCTCAGTTAGAACAGTATCATTTGTTAGCGCCGTTCGAACAAGGGACACCCGGAAGAATGATTATGTTGGGAGATAATGGAGGCTCAGTTAGAGGTAGAGGGTCAGTTGTATGAGGGTCATGCTTTCGCACTCTCCTGCTCGTGTACCTCTTGTTTTTTTGTTAAACATGGATGGTACTTTGAGGGCAGGCTCAGCGGCCCCTGCTGTTCAACATGATCTCAGCCTCTTTCAGTGAATGCTCGATATCATCCGGGGTGCAACCCTCTCCTGCAGGGACTCTAGGTGAGACCGTGAGGGACCTTCCTTGGTAGTTTTTTTTAGCATCAGCCTTTGGTAAATCAGACGCCTTTTCTTTCCCCGTGTCTGGCTCTACCGGGCGCTCGTTGACTTGTGTGTTTGATCAAATCAATCCAACAAGTGTTAAACAGCATTTCCCTCAGGGCACAGGAATGCCGCTGCCCGCATCCCACGGAGGGGGACATCAGCAGGGCAGCTTTCTAGTGGCCGCCCGTCGGAGCCTCCCCCCCCCCCTGCTCCGCCTCGCGTGAGGCTGCACCTCGGGGAGGGGAGGCCCCCAATGGGATTGTCTGGGGGAGGCGTGCCACTAGGGTGGGCGAGGCTAGACCCCCTTTTTAGGCGCCTCACCCCCTCTGATCTTCCTCTGCTTCCTGCGCCGCTCCTCCTGGCCACGCGTTTTCTTCTGCCTGGACGCCGTTTACTTGGTGGTCTGATGGGTCCATTGTCTGGCGTCGGTTCTTCCGCTGTCGGGTCCTAGCGTCAGCATTTTCCGGTGAGTGCAGGGGATTGTTAACCCCCCCTCCCACTTAGTCTTGCACCGGCAGTATAGGGCTGTGCGGGGGACAGTCGGGCGCCGTGGCAGTTGTCCCCAGCCCCCCAGGAGGAGTAGGGGTCGGGTTTTGGCAGTGAGTGCTTCCCTGGTTGCCCATGCGGGATCCTTGTCTGCGAGGGCACATCTGAACCCTGACCATATGTTAAGCAAGCAGCCGACGCACCGCCTACGACCTGTGAATCGTATTAGTGTCTCGATTCGGAAAGTTCCTTAGGTCATGCCAGAGTTTCTTATATGATTAATTGTTAAGCCCTTACCAGAATTAGCGACCGCGCTGCCCTGACGCCGTTGCTAGCAGCGGCGGTGTATGCGCAAACATGACTATGATTAACCGCGTGAGCCGGGAGTTTACCGAGATGGCGCCAGAAGGGCTCCTGGGCCTTGCACATTTATGGGAGTGATCGGGGGTCAAGTTTGAGCGCGGAAGCAACGATCGGAGGACTATCGGAGAGGAGGGGCAGGTCTGTGGCAGTCAAAGAGTAGGCCTCGTACCGCCCTGTGTTCTTTAGTTTGTCTCTGGGTCGTCATTATCCTTTTGATCCGCACTGGGGCTGTCCAGCAGACTACTTTGCTTGCTGGTCCGTTTTAGATCCGGGTAGTGCGCACGGCGGTTACAAGCTCATGTGATGGACGCCGATCTCCATCGTAGGTGGTGTTTGTGAACGAGAGCGTCCACTATTCTTGTAGAAGTGAGAGCGTCCACTATTCTTGTAGAAGTGTTCCGTATCGACATCGTCCCTTATCTTAAGGTGGAATATGCATGTGTCCTACATATTCGGGGGGCTCAACAAATTGGTTTGCATACGGCAGGTGGAAAATGAACGCGATTGCCAGCAGCGTGTGATGTTGTCACAAGTCTATGTGAGTCGCCTGCAATTTGTTATTTAGGCATATAGAGAGATCAGGGATTTGTATAGTGGAGGTTTCTGACTGAGGTGTAGTTAGTGCAGAGGGTTAATATGCCCGCTGCAAAGAACGTGTGCCAAGTAGATTTCAGAGAGCGTATGATGTAAATAGGTCAGCAGGTTACTGTGTTAGAAAGAGGCATCCTTTTGTTACTTCCAATGTATATCTTGAAGCCCCAATAGTCAACGTTGAGCTACGTCTGCGTTGGGGACAGCGAGGTTGGTTTGAACTCTATCACGACGAGCGCCTGGCGGACAGGCTCCTGCGCTGCGCTGTGGAGCCGGGCTGCACTCGTGGATGTGGCACGTCAGCTTGGCCTGCCGACGTCGGACGGGCAACCTAGTGTTTGAGTCTCGGGGGCGCGTTCCCATACGGTGAGTCGGTTTGCGCGGGGTAAACGCGGGGCTCTGTCTCTAGAGTCTGGGCAAACCTATTGTCCTCCCGTGCCAGATTTTGTGCGGTGCTCAGGAGTTGCGTTCTGTCACTTGTTCGGGATCGGGGCGGCCACCGTGGCGCTTCGACTCCACGGGACTCCAGCTGGCGGGGCGTGTGGGTCGCAGGGCCGGGCCCTGGCTTGCGTGGGGGTGTGTGTGGTGGAGAGCCCCGGGTGCTTCCCCCCCCTCTGCTGCGTCGCACACACCGATTGCCGATCAGGCACACTGCCCCGCTTGGCTGCGGTCGAGGCCGGCAAGCAGGCAGCCATATGCAGGGCTGGAGCGCAGTGGCAGAGATTGTGCTGCGCGTGCACGAGACCCAACGGTATAATTTCCTACCTCTGCTCGGTTGGGCAGTTCATTTGACCCCCTCGCACCTGAATGTGTAATGTAACCAGGCGCTACGCAAGCGCTCCAATATGCTGGTCGTGTTCGCGCCATATAATGCTACGCAACATTGCTACTTAACTGCTGACTTTGGGGTATGAAACCAGGGTTCGTGCCTGGGGGTCGCGTCCTCCTCCTGTGATTTGGGTTAATCACTTATTCCCCCCGTGCCTGAAGGTGTCGGTTAATATGTGCGCCGGCTCAGAGCTTCAATATCTTCGGGGCGAGTTCGCGCTATAGATATAATGGTGCCGACTCCTGTCCCGCATGTCGCGCCGGTCGGGTGCAGCGTGGGGGGAGTCATCGTGGTTTGATGGTTTGATTGTGCTGGCTCCAGTTGGGTGCGCGGGTGGGTGGGCAGACCGGGCTTTGGCCTTGGAGGGCCTGGGTTTCCCAGGTTTGCGCTCCAAATCTGTGAAAACGCAACCCCCCCTCCTGGGCAGCCTTGCAGGGGCACCACCTTCTGCGCAGCACAATCTGCTTCCTGCGAGTGTGAGTTATGTCGCAGCCAGTCATTGTTTATTTTAATGTATCCCGTAAGGGGAGGGTTTCGGTTGGGGAACAGTTACACCGCTTTACTGGCCGCAGTAATGCCAAGCGGACATTATTAGTACCCCATTCAGAAAGTGTGTTCGAAGCCGTGAGAAGCATGCATCTCACCTTTGGTAGTCAGCTTCTCTTCTGCAAATCTTCTGTTTTACAAAAAAAAAAAAAAAAAAATTTTGTTCCCTTCTCGTCACGTTTGGGTGCAGGTGCGAGCAATTTCTACAATTAAGGGCAGGTTTACCCCATTCCAGTATTTTAGCTTTAGGCGTGTATTGCGATGCATCGGCGGGTACAAAACTGGGAAACTGAGCTAAGGTCTGCCTTTTTCTCCTGTGAAATACCATTTCTACCAGCAAACAGAAGAAGACATCAGTTGTAACGTAATCTTCCTTGTGGGGCGGTCAAGAAAATTCAGACAATGTGGTGGGGCTCTAGCATAATTATACAGTGCCTGGCAGTAATTGCTGATATTGCAGGACACTAGAGAGGCGGTTGTGTGTATGTCCAAGTTGGGGGAGGTTTTCTTGTGATACAGGCAAGTTGGCATTGTGGTGCACCAGTGCCAATTGCCTTCGGTATCGGCCCAGCATCATCAGGCATAGGCACGCACTTAATAGGAATATAAACACACATTCTTATGTCCTTATGCAGTGTTGTTTGAGGGCTAGTGGTTTGTTATGCAATTCCAAGTCATGATAATGATGATTTTAGAGAATTTTTATGGGCAACCCCCCTCCTTTTTATGCAAAACGCAGCAACCAGTCTAATACCTACATGAGACTCCTGCGCCACCGGCAATAAATCAGCTTTCCATGTGTACACATGTAGGGCTTCATCTTTGTGTTGTCAGTTAAATTTATTTTTGCGGGGTAGTCGTACCTGCACTGCACGGTCACAAAAGTCGTGAGGCCGCTTCACTCAGCCATGTCTCTGGAACCATGCAATGCCGTGGCTCAATTTGTATATCCTTGGGCCGGCCACATATTCCTTCCTCTCCAGCATGCTTTGCTGATTAAATGATTAAATGAATAAAGTTGCGTGTTTTAGCTCAAACAGAGCAACAGTTGCTAACCGCAATGACATGGGTTCACACGCACTGGAAGCCCCTTTACATAGGTTCTCTGGTATCTTTGTCCCAAAATCCATCATTTATTAGGGTTATCCGGTACTAGGGGGGAATCTCTGGCGAAGTTATGTGTCCCAAGTGGTGCATCAGAATAAGGGAGGGTATATATATATGTTATCTTGGTAGCAGGAGTGCAAATATGTCAAAGGTTCAGCCTAAAACCCAGTCTCAACCATAATGCAATGGTCAGCTTGTAGAAAGGTGGAACACGGAAATTGGTCTACCAATGTTATTATTGTGAGTTCTACGCTTGAGTCAAGAGATGCTGCTGTCTCATCTTTGCATTGCTATCCGAAAACAGCTGGTGTAATGTTTCTCTCAGATCACAGTCGTAGTGGTAGCTTAGTCTATACAGAAAAGTCAGCAGCCTGAGCTGTTTTTGACGAGCTGGAGGCCTGGGTTTGGGTGTCATACATAACATCGTAAAGGTATTTATTATTGTGAGTTCCACGCTTAAGTCAAGAGATGCTGCTGCCTTTCATCTTTAGCCTTGCGATTCGGAAACAGCTGGTGTAATGTTTCTGCAACTCAGCCATAGTGGCAGCTTAGTCTATACAGGAAGTCAGCAGCCTGAGCTGTCTTGAGATACGTGGAAGGCCTGGGTTTGTGTGTCATACTTAACATCTTTAAGGTTATTCTCCCTGTTCCACAGGGAGGCAAGGGAAAGCCCAGAGTGACATGGTCTACCGAGACTTAGCCTGGCTTGCCTCTTCTGCGACCCTTTTGAAGCTCGTATATTTATTGTATGAAGGTGACAGAGGCTGTCACAGTGGTTTGATAGGCACCTGGCCCAGGTGACATTAAAGTGCATTGTGTGCTGGAAACTAATGAGCGGGTCCAGTTTAGTAAGCACAAGGAGCTGTAAATACTCGGTGTTGCTCATAGATGCCCTGTGTTGGGTGAATGATATCTGCGAGCTGTACTCCTTCGAAAAGGACATTGCCAAAATAGTCGAGCCATGGCACACCAAGTGGTTATGGTGAAAATCTCGAAAGTACTTTTGTTTAAAAAAAAAAATAAAAAATAAAAAAAACAATAGTGCTCTCTTTTATCCAGTCTACGATACGAAGGTGTTGACGTGGAATGTTCTCCTTGGCCACGTCACGACCCCCGGGATTTAAAACTACATGTGTGGTGTTCCCCCGGGAAAAAACGTTGGTGGAACAAGGTTTAGCACACCAGGTCCCAGATATTGGAACCCCCTACCTCCAGAGATTAGGTCCTGCACAGACCTCATGACTTCCCGCGAACTCCTAAAAAACATGGCTAGTTAGACAGGTAGATGAGTAACATACCACTCCAACAGGTGTCAGAGTGGCGCCAGGAAACCAATATGGTACGTGTGCCCTGCAAATTTAGTATAACATAACCTATCAAAGGTTGGATTGGATTTCATATTATTTTAGGAGCAGAACATAATGTGGTGATGCATAAGCTGAGAGATTCGAAAACAGAGCTTGTGGTACCACACAGGCGGTTTCACAAGGTGACAGCAAGCCATACTGTTGGAATAAACAATTAAAAAAAAAAAAAATATATTTTGAAATCAATTACATTGAAGTCTACAAGTTTGAAGATATTTTGGACCAATAGTTATAGTTAAAGATGAGATAAGGATAACCCGTTTACCAAATTAATCTAAGACAGTGCAGTTCAAGTTTATCAGTCAATAACATTAACTAACAACATTAAATAACAAACATTACACAAACAATGTTGTGGTTAGCATTAGGTCCGGAATTAGGGAAGGAGGTGCTGAGCCAAGTTATTATTGAAACTGATTTGATGCCCATAAATATTAGTGCAAATTTCATGCCGTCTCCAGGAATAGACTCTAATTTAAGTAAAAATAAATGTGGGAATGAACCGATATATTTCAAAAACAGTTACCTCAGCTTGAGATAGATCACCAGAATGCCTGGTCATTATTGGCAGTAGAAAGGCTAATACAAGGAGATGTTGCTGAGATATTGGTCAATTTGAAGTAAACAATAGGATAGTAATACTAGGGGAAAGTAAGCAAAAGTAGGGAGTCAATGGCCGTAAAGGTAAATACGGCGGAGTTTGCAGCTGTATCGATGTTCATTTATTTGTCTTAGCAGGCTGTAGGAAGGCGAGATTGTCTCAACGAATCATTGCCAATAATGCTGGCCCCAGCTGAGGTGTGCATATGAACCATTGAAGAACAAGGCTAGAATAAGACTCCTCCTTCTAAGTTAATGTAACTTAACTTGCAAGAAGATTTAATAAAACCTGTATTATTTGGTAGTTAAGATGATCCCCAGAATGCTGGGTCATTACTGGCAGTGGGGAGGCCAATCCAAGGTGATGTTGCTGAGATTGGTCATTGAAAGTAAACAATAGGATAATAATACAACGTGAAAGGAAGGAAAAGTAAGGATTAATAGCCCAAAAAAAAAGAAAAAAAAAAAAAAAAAAAAAGTAATACGGCAGAGTTAGCAGTTTTTTCTGTTTAATTGATGTGTATTAGCATGCTGTAGGCAGGCGAGATTGTCTCAACGAATCACTTGCCAATAATGCTGTCACTGGCTACGTTTGTGGCATTAACCAGTCAGGGGCAGTGACTTGAAGCAGCCAGGGACAGTGAGCGTATGTTTCCCGTGTGCTGGGTGAGAGTTCAAGACAGGCTGTTGCCCCCATACCGTCTGATGTTCACAGCTTTTAGTGCCCATCCCATCATTAGACACCCGTGATGTCAGCATGCAAAAGTCATGGAGCGCAGGGGCATGGGCTTCATCAGACATGCATTGATCCAAGAGAAGGTGGAGGGGTTCTATGAGCCAGATGGGGTACACCTGTCCAGAGTAGGGATGGACATGTTCTTGCTGGACGTGCAAGAGGCGCTCGCCAGGGCTGGGCATCAGTAGCAGCATGGTAGGGAAAGGGGGGGGGCTCTGGCAGCGACGGAAGCCTCCCCAGAGCTGTGGCGGAGTTACAGGGCGATCTGGAGGCAGAAGGGTACAGTAAGGGTACCTCTGCGACAGGCGGTACAGTAAGGGTACCCCAGTCCGGCACAGTAAGGGTGCCCGAGCCAAGGTCCGGGAGCCTAAGGAGGTTCTGCGAAGACCACGACGGCGCCCCGTTAGTCCTTCGGGCGGTTGGGGGGCCTGACCAACCGGGGGTGTGCCACAACACGCTCCGCCCCCGTCAAAAGGGGCGGGAGTATGCGACAGATCACGTGATCCAAAGGATGATCTGAAAATATGTGCCGCACTGCAGGGCATCGACCCACCGTGCGTGCTGGCTCGCCAGGCGGGCGGAGCAGCGAGGGGCTGCTTGCCCTGGATCGCCCGTAAGATAACCCACTTATCGTCATACTTATGTTGTATGAAATAAACCTGCAGAAGTTCTTCACCCACAATAAAGTGTCAGTGTAATCTATGGGTGACGTCTGTGCATGCGTGTTGAGTGGAGCGGATGACGGTGTGGTCACTATATTCCACAGTCACTTCCATCATCCACAGGGCCTCTTCACTGAAGAACCAATTAATCTGAAATATCAAGGGGTGCCCACCCAGCCTCCTCCAGGCTCCGACGGGCATGGACGGGCCTGCCCTTGGCCCGGGCTTTGCCCAGACGCGGTCCGCGCGACGGACGGCAGAAAGCGCTTTATAGCGCTGGGTGACCCAGAGGCGCGATGAGCACCAGAGAGCGCCTCCTGGGGCCCTGGGCTGCTGGGTACTGAAGTCCTTTCTAATGACCTCCCGCGCGTCTCCCAGTTGTGCTCAAAGTTCATCCACTCTCGGCATTTCATATGCTTCCAAGGTGGAACTGCAGTCTATATACAATTGAATGGTTGCCTCTGACTTCAGTAACATTACGATTGGACATAACCATTCACTTTGAGACGTCTCACTGATGCTCTATCGCAGCCTGCTTTCAACTTCTATTCACACTGCCACCTTTGAGCCTCTGGGATTTGGTTCGGGTGCAGCTGAACAGAGACTTTCTCAGCGGTGTCCATCCTCAGTTCCACCAGAGTGGTACATCCTGGCAGATGGATACACGCTGAAGAGGCCTCAAAATGGAAAATGGATCTTGTCTCTGCTGAGTCGACATAGGGGTTTCTTCCACTGCACTTCCCAAGAGATCTGAAGCTCGAACTGAAAACATTAAAACAAACGCCTGTCCTTTTAGTGTTCCTGTGCAGCATACCTTCCCTCCACGGGTTCCTTCCAGTGGTTTAACTTGTGAAGATGGTTTACCCGAGTAGGGTTTCTCCTCTCAAGTGACCTATTCTATAGGACACCTGCCCCACTGGTTCAAGGGCTTAGTAAGGTCCCTGCTATGGTGAACCCTCTCATTTTACGATGTGGGTTGTAGCAGCAGAGCTTGGTCTCATGAATCGAACTCAACGCTGTGGCTCGTGGGCGATGGCAAGCATGTCTGAGCTGCTTTTCTAACCTTTTGTTATTCATCTTGTAATGACAGGACACGGTCAACCAATGAGACCTTCTCCTCTGGTTCTTCCTCCTCCCGCTGTTGGAAGGCTAGAGCCTGCAATGTTCTCTGTTAATGCTCAAATGAATATTCAAAGGAGTTAAAGCCTGTGGAAGACTGTGATGAACAAGACTGGGAGTAGAACTTTATCACAATCACTTCCCCTCCTCTGGTGGGATAAGGTTTTGGTGCCACAAACTCCTCATCCTGCGGGGCATCAGGCTCTGGTGGCATGAGCTCCGCCCCTTTTGGGGGCTTCAGGCTCTGATGGCATGAGCTTCTGCCACTTTGGGGGCATCAGATCTGGTGGCATGGACTTCTTTCTCTCTGGGTGTATTAGGTTCCCCGTACACAAGCTCCACCTCCTCTGGCGGCATCAGATTCTGGTGACTTGAGCTCCTCCTGACTGGGGGCATCAGGTTGTGATGGTATGAACTTCTCTGGTGGCAGGAGCTCCCCTCCCCCACGGGGCATTAGGTTCTGGTGGCATGAGCTTCTCTGGTGGCAGGAGCTCCCCCCTCCTCTGGGACATTAGGTTCTGGTGGCTCGAGCTTCTCTGGTGGCAGGAGCTCCCCCCTCCTCTCGGGCATTAGGTTCTGGTGGCACGAGCTTCTCTGGTGGCAGGAGCTCCGCCCTCCTCTCGGGCGTTAGGTTCTGGTGGCACGAGCTTCTCTGGTGGCAGGTGCTCCGCCCTCCTCTCGGGCATTAGGTTCTGGTGTCACGAGCTTCTCTGGTGGCAGGAGCTCCCCCCTCTTCTCGGGCATTAGGTTCTGGTGGCATGAGCGTCTGTGGTGGCAGGAGCTCCCCCCACCACGGGGCATTAGGTTCTGGTGGCACGAGCTTCTCTGGTGGCAGGAGCTCCCCGCTCCTCTGGGGCATTAGGTTCTGGTGGCAGGAGCTTCTCTGGTGGCAGGAGCTTCCCCCTCCTCTCGGGCATTAGGTTCAGGTGGTACAAGCTTCTCTGCTGGCAGGAGCTCCCCCCTCCTCTCGGGCATTAGGTTCAGGTGGCACAAGCTTCTCTGGTGGCAGGAGCTCCCCCCACCAAGGAGCATTAGGTTCTGGTGGCACGAGCTTCTCTGGTGGCAGGAGCTCCCCCCTCCTCTGGGGCATTAGGTTCTGGTGGCATGAGCTTCTCTGGTGACAAGAGCTCCCCCTCCTCTGGGGCATTAGGTTCTGGTGGCACAAGCTTCTCTGGTGGCAGGACCTCCCCCCTCCTCTGGGGCATTAGGTTCTGGTGGCACAAGCTTCTCTGGTGGCAGGAGCTCCCCCCACCAAGGAGCATTAGGTTCTGGTGGCACGAGCTTCTCTGGTGGCAGGAGCTCCCCCCTCCTCTGGGGCATTAGGTTCTGGTGGCATGAGCTTCTCTGGTGACAAGAGCTCCCCCTCCTCTGGGGCATTAGGTTCTGGTGGCACGAGCTTCTCTGGTGGCAGGACCTCCCCCCTCCTCTGGGGCATTAGGTTCTGGTGGCACGAGCTTCTCTGGTGGCAGGAGCTCCTCCCTCCACTGGGGCATTAGGTTCTGGTGGCACGAGCTTCTCTGGAGGCAGGAGCTCCCACCACCACGGGGCATTAGGCTCAGGTGGCACAAGCTTCTCTGGTGGCAGGAGCTCCCCCCTCCTCTGGGGCATTAGATTCTGGTGGCACGAGCTTCTGTGGTGGCAGGAGCTCCCCCCTCCTCTGGGGCTTTAGGTTCTGGTGGCAGGAGCTTCTCTGGTGACAGGAGCTCCCCCCTCCTCTGGGAAATTAGGTTCTGGTGGCATGAGCTTCTCTGGAGGCAGGAGCTCCCCCCTCCTCGCGGGCATTAGTTTCTGGTGGCACGAGCTTCTCTGGTGGCAGGAGCTCCCCCCTCCTCTCGGGCATTAGGTTCTGGTGGCATGAGCTTCTCTGGTGGCAGGAGCTCCCACCACCACGGGGCATTAGGCTCAGGTGGCACAAGCTTCTCTGGTGGCAGGAGCTCCCCCCTCCTCTGGGGCATTAGGTTCAGGTGGCACGAGCTTCTCTGGTGGCAGGAGCTCCCCCCTCCTCTTGGGCATTGGGTTCTGGTGGCACAAGCTTCTCTGGTGGCAGGAGCTCCACCCTCCTCTCAGGCATTAGGTTCTGGTGGCACGAGCTTCTCTGGTGGCAGGAGCTCCCCTCTCCTCTCGGGCATTAGGTTCTGGTGGCACGAGCTTCTCTGGTGGCAGGAGCTCCCCCCTCCTCTGAGGCTTTAGGATCTGGTGGCAGGAGCTTCTCTGGTGGCAGGAGCTCCCCTCCCCCACGGGGCATGAGGTTCTGGTGGCACGAGCTTCTCTGGTGGCAGGAACTCCCCCCTCCTCTGGGGCATTAGGTTCTGGTGGCACAAGCTTCTCTGCTGGCAGGAGCTCCCCCCTCCTCTCGGGCATTAGTTTCTGGTGGCACGAGCTTCTCTGGTGGCAGGAGCTCCCCCCTCCTCTGGGGCATTAGGTTCTGGTGGCAGGAGCTTCTCTGGTGGCAGGAGCTCCCCCTCCTCTGGGGCATTAGGTTCTGGTGGCAGGAGCTCCCCCCTCCTCTGGGGCATTAGTGGCTCTTGAATATAAATTGGACTGATCATTTGCACTCTTGCCAGTCTGCTAAAAGTAGGCAGTGGTCCGTGGGACTACTGCCTGCTCCTAAAAAATATTTTTTCAACCATTCTCAAAGGAGAATCGGTCGCCAAGCCTTCTCATTTGCGAATGGGTTACAACTAACTTTGAGTTGGTTGTAAAGTGCGACGGTTTTGCGGCCCATGCTGGTCACAAAACATTCATACATACCCTTTCGATTCTGTATTAGGGAGAGATGCCCTAAACTTGCCCTTCCCAAATACCGAATCGCAGGCCCAAATTGGGATTCAGTAACGTGCTACTGAATCGCATTAAGGGCCAGATGTACCAACAATTTTGCGTATCAATAGCGACTTGCAATTTGCGAGTCGCAAAGTGGGATGTACAACAGCGTCAGAGACACTGTTTGCGATTCCCAATGGGGTCGCAAATTGGGAGGCTCATGAATATTAATGAGCCAATCACAGTGTACGACCTCATTGGGAGTGGCAGGCTCTCCCAGGTATGGTGGCCTGCTGGGCTCAGCAGACGACCATGTCTGGGACTGCTTTTGAATAAAGCAGTGTTTTTTTTAAATGCAGCTTGTTTTCTTTAAAAGAAAACAGGATGCATTTAAAAAAAATAATGTAACGTTTTTGTTTAATTAGGTCTCGCTGGCGTTGCAGCGCGAAGCGCTGCCGCCAACGAGAAACTATTGTTGCCGTGATGCCTCTCAAGGGAGACAGACCGGGGCACGCGCAGCGATCGGGGTCTGTGGACGCGCTTCTGAGACGCGCTTGCGCAGACGGACGCGCACACACACAGACACACGCGCGCGCACACCCCGCCGCTGCCAACCCCCTTCACCGCATCCGCAGCTGCCTAACGTGCGCGCACACACCTCGCCACCGCCGCCGTCCCCCTGTACAACAAGCATTGGCAAAGCCAATAGGTCTCGCCTTTGAGACTATTGGCTCATCCATTGCCTTTGAATCATGCTCTATAGCCTGGTTACATTTAAGCGGTGTGATATTTTATATGTACACACCTGAAGGTGAAGGTTTCAGAATATTTTGTGGTTGTAGCCACGCCTTTGACCCCGCCCCCTTGCACGGCCCCCGTTGTGCACAGCGTCACAGTTCCCTTACTTTATAATCCGCTTCGACCACTGGTTTTACTCGCTTGTCTACCGTGGGTCTTTTTCTGACCTCCGAAGCCTCTTCTTTTCTCCGTTTATCAGCTCGTCTGCACTTCCTCCTTCCTTTGCCCCGCGGTTCCTCTTATTTCATACTTTTTTCACCCTAACCTTTACTTCCTTTACTCCCTCTCTATATAACCTCCTTTCTCCCTCTGTCCTCTCCACCTTCCTTTCTTCACTCCCCACTCCGTGCATTCCTCTCCACTCTCCAAGGAGATTGTGCACTACTTCCCTCAGGCGCATCCCCCCCCCCCAATAAAACACACCTCTGCTTCACCTTCCTCCTCTTCTCTCGTCCTCTTGCCTCTGCTGCCACGCACCCCAAAACGCACTCTGCTCTTCGAGGTTGTCTGCTGGGGGGTGAGCGGCAGGGCCGGGGCTGGGTCCATCCACCAGGGGTGCAAGTCAGCGCTGCTCCGACTGCCACTTCCGTGTTTCCTACTTAGGGTGCGTCACTCCTTAGGTTGTCAGTCCGGCTGTGCAGCTCGGCTCATACCATTCCGATGTGGGGGGGGAGGTTTGTGGATCATGCCACTTTGACACATATCTCCAGTTAGTGGCAATACAAACCTGCGACTCTGGCAAACATTGCAAGTGATTCGGAGGGCCATGAGATAATCAGAAAAAGGCTGTAAGGTATGTATGTTTGTGACCGCCTCCCCTGCCGAGCTTGGATTCGTCCAAACACTTGTCTCTGTGCATCTGCGGTCCCAGCTCGCTGATCTCACTTCCTTGACAGACACAAAGCGGCCTGCCGCTGCCAACACAACCTTTTGGACTGCAGAAATAGAAGTGCCACATACCGAGGCGAGCACACAGGAACATCGCTGGGAGTAGAGGTACCCTTACAGTACCTGTGAAGGGGGCGTAATGTAGGCTGGAATTATGCGGCAGGGTTAATTAAATTATACAACAAGAAAAGGCACATTATTCAGCATAATGCAACACCTTTTGTGATTGTATTGTTAATTATTTCTCCACATGCTAAAACTGTCTGGTTACTTTTACAAATGCTAACACTGTCTAAATAAAGCTCTCATTCGCGAGTATCCGTTTAACACCCAGATACTGCAATAAGCAACAGAAGGCAACCAGTCAACGTTTTCAAAGGGTCCTCCACTTTGTGGCAACCGCGGTAGCCACATTTGTAATAACTTTTGATACGTTTCAGCTAGAAATATTTTTGGGGGTTCAAATCTGCAGATAATGGATTGTGCGTCAAATGTGGCAAGTCCATAACTATGTGGAAAACACCACAGGCGCAGGCAGACTCTCATAATTCCACTGGCCTTGGAAATAGTGCCATGAAGCCTCCTCACCACAGGAGTGATTCATTTTACAAAAAACACGCGAGTGCAGGTTGCCAAACCCTTTCTTAGGAAACCCCTACTGGTGTCGCTAGAAATTAATTGTTTTAGGGGCGCTCTCAAGGAGACCTCGCCACTTCTGATGGGGGTCAAGTCCCCAATATCACGAGTATTTGTGAAGCGCGTCCACGCATGCGTGGGTCTGTAACGCTGTAATTGACACATGCTGGCAGTAAGATGTGTGTGCCGAGAGGCCTTAGGAAGAACAATGCCGTAGGCATCCTCTGACCCCTCTCCCCGTGTTGCTGAGGTTGGACGTGCATGTCTGGTACAGGCGGATGTTGTGCCCCTGCTGAGCTGTTTTTAACACTGGTGAGCTGTAAACACCTCCGGGGGGAGGGGGGCGGCTTCTCTACAGTGGGGGAATGCACACCCCGGTGTTTGTTCTTCATTTACGCCAATGCATGACCTGATACACGCCTCCATTAATGTCCAACCCGCCCCAAAAAAATGATCTAGCATTACACCCCACAGACAGAGAACTGCACTGTTTGCTTCCCCATGACGCCTCCGCCAATTGTGGATTAAAAGAAAAAAATATATATTTCCGATTTTACACCACCACCACAATGTATTCAACACTATTGATTCTTTGTAAGGAACAACAATGATCTCCTCCGCGTTTACGGAAAGACACTCGTGTCTGTCTCTCACTAACTAACATTTTGAAAATGCACACATGTTGAAACGTTGGTGTTCTTTTATCCCCCTTCTTGGGAGGGCGTTGCATGTCTTTCTGTGAAGAGCCCGGTTTTCTTGTGGGTGTGGAAGTAATGTCTCCTTCATACAGGCAATTACCAGTAAGAACAGGTGCACAGGTTTTCGATTTGTCGCACCTTGTAGGGAGGTCGGTTGCTGCTTTCCACCCAGAGGAGATTCCACCGCCACATCACCCGTCCCAATGCAGACACGCATTTGCAATGCAACAGGTCTCGCATTTACACGAGTTTAAGCTACTGGCATTGTACATGACCATGCCTTTTATTTATTTTTAAACCAAAATATAAATAAAAGGCATTGTCATTTACAATGCCAATAGCTCAAACTCGTGTAAATGCGAGACCTATTGCATTGCAAATGCTTGTTTTTTAAGGAAAGGTAGTGGTCCCTGGAGCAATGCCTGACCTTAAAAAATATTTTCAGATCCTCTCACAAAGGGCCCTTCCCATTTGCGTCACCATTACCACCCTCTTGAAGAGGGGGATGATTTGTGAGTGTTTTGAGACCTCAATTGCGGTCGCAAAACATTGGTATCGCTATTAGGAAGGGAACTCAAAACCTATTTAGCGAGTCGCAAATAAATTGCGACTCACTAAATAGGCTTTGTACATGGCCCATGAGGTTTTTGCATGGGCAAACGGCTCGCAAATCTGTTTGTGCATGCAAAAACAGGCCATACATCTGTCCCTATGGGTTTTATACATATGTAGAAGCATTTTTGTGGTTGGAAACGGCATGATGCTTCATACGTGTGGCCCCTATAGCTTAACCCTGGCTCACAAGAAGGGCAGCAAAGTGACCCAATCCTTCCACTGTGGATGCACCAAGTCCTAGTCTCAAGCAGCAGCTCATCGGGGAGGATGTGTCAGTTTGTGACAAGAAAACCAGGTGCTAAAGTGATGAACACTCTCAAGTACCACAGCAAGGAGGCTCCACACACTATCTGCAGTATTTGAGAGCCCCTGACCATGGGGACATGGAAGCTGGGAGACTCAACCCAATCAGAGGCTGTTTCTGAGCTGCATACAGTATAAGGGCAAGCGGTGCAGGTAGAAATGTCTTCACCCCAGAGGTTCGACCATCTTCAACCACGTACCCGCTGTCTTCTCACCTGATGGCGCACAGCAATCCGTTTACCAAAACTGGGGTGCACATTGGGTCTTACTAACTTTGCTCTACATGTTGCCTGTAAGCAGCATCAGGAGGCACAGGGCATCTCTCAGGGCACTGGCTACACACCTTCCTCTGAGGATGAAAAGATAATCTGTCAGGAGGAAGAGTTAAATATGTTGCAGAGCTGCTCAGAGGTAAGGTGCCAGGGATATCTACTGGGAGCAGTACCCCCAAACCAAGCAATAATAATGATTCCCACTAGGCCTCCAAACCAAACTACAAACCCTAGTGCATGCCCCAGCACCACTAAAGCAGAGTAGGGACTATGCAGAACTGCAGCCAACTGCCCAAGCATAGGTTTCATATGTGCAAAAAAGACCCCAAACTGAGCAGGGATAGCCAATGTACACACAAGCACCCAAAACTATCATATATATTCAGAATATGTACAGGGTCCTGGGGACCAGGAATACTTCCCAGCAGCTCAAACTAGGCAATAATGCTCATTACAGATGGCAGCACCCCAAAATAAGCATCAGTGCTTGGCATGTCTAGATGCACTCCAAACTATGGACATGGAGTGAGATCAGCTGAGAATCATCTAGGTGGGTTCAGTCTCAGGAGAGGCCGGGCCATACAGATGGCACCTAGGTGGGCTCAGTCTCAGCAAAAGAGAGGCCAGGCGCTGCAGATGACATCTAGGTGGGCTCAGTCTCAGGACAGGAGAGGCTGGGCCCTGCATATGGCATCTAGGTGGTCTCGGTCTCAGCAGAGAAGAGTCCGGGCCCTGCATATGGCATCTTCAGTCTCATCAAAGGAGAGGCCATGCCATGCAGATGGTACCTTGGTATGCTCAGTCTCAGCAAAAGAGAGCCCACGCCCTGCAGATAGCATCTAGGTGGGCTCAGTCTCAAGACAGGAGAGGCCGGGCCCTTCAGATGGCATCTAGATGGGCTCAGTCTCAGCAGAGGAAAGGCCAGGCAATGCAAATGGCATCTAGGTGGGCTCAGTCTCAGCAGAGGCGATGCCAGACCCTGCAGAGGGCATTTAGGGGGGCTCAGTCTCAGCAGAAGAGAGGCCAGGCCCTGCAGATGGCATCTAGGTGGGCTCAGTCTCAGCAGAGAGGCGGCCAGGCCCTGCATATGGTATCTAGGGGGGCTCAGTCTCAGAAGAAGAAAGGCCAGGCCCTGCAGATGGCATTTAGGTGGGCTCAGTCTCAGTAGAGAACTGGCCAGTCCTGCAGATGGCATCTAGGTGGGCTCAGTCTCAGCAGAGGAGAGTCCGGGCCCTGCAGAAGGCATCTAGGTGGGCTCAATCTCAGCAGAGGAGAGTCCGGGCCCTGCAGATGGCATGTAGGTGGCTCAGTCTCAGTGAAGTACTCCAATTTTTGAGACCCCAGAGGTGCTAGGGGTAGCACCCTATGACTTCGAGTACTTCCTGATGTGGTATTATAGAATTCTGCATATCTTGATAATATAACAAAGAACTTGGCAACAGAAGCTGAAATATGAAAAGACATCTTTATTAAACTCAAATGAGTGAGACTACGTCGCACAGAAGCCTTAGCAACTGAATGAGGCAGTCTCTAGAACAAAAAACAGTCTTCCCTTATATACAGATTCTTGTGCTTCAGGCACACATTCTTCAGTTTATGGTATGGTCATTCAAAAGTATATATTACAAACGAAAGAGCAGAGTCATGATGACCATCCCACATTCCAGTTAAGCCAGCCCGAAATTATTTACCCAGCAAGGCTCAGATCCCACATCAGATATCGATAGGCCCCAATAAACATGAGCATCTCCTGTTTGGGAAAGCAAGCCATAAAACAGGAACAGTCAGGTGTGAAAGAGATTAGCTGGAGGCTTGTGTAGGATGAAAAGGTTTTATGGTGTGTCAGGCCCTGATGCTAATCACAGGTGGCCGAAGGACGGGGAGCTCGTGGAACCGGACTGACCTAGGGCAGCGGAGCCAAGCTGCCCAGGTCACAGAGAAGTCAAAGGAAGGCACATGTGCTCTAAAAGGCCCGTATTTGCTTCATGTTATATAGCCTATGTGAGGGCAACCATAAGATGGCCACCGCTCTCAGATGGAACCCACGTAGTGATGTATAATTAAAGTATACATAGTGCATTCATAGCTAAAACGTTACACAAAGCACTTGTACATACCGCATTGACCATTTGCGGTTCGCTAATACCGGAATAGACAGGGGTAGGGCCCTGCCTCCTACGTGGTCCCAAATTTTAAAGTACGACAGACCCTCCTTTTGCCCTTACATAGGCAATAACTATATTCTCATCAATCCGAGTCCAGGTCTACAGACATGAAGTCATGGAGATGTTGCTGTAGCATCATCCTATTACTTAGCGACCCTCACGGGACACGTCTCCTTACACATGCAGTAGCACAAAGGCCACATATGGCAGGACAAAATAAGGAATACCTCTATCTAGGTGGCATAAGATCACACCCCCAATAATTAGTGATGGTCATTACTAACTAGTGTTGATGCAGAAGCTGTACAAAAGAATTGCTTACGAATTCTGATCTTTTAACCTGCTCATGTTCAGGAAAAGGGTGAAAAGAGTGCAAAGAAACAGTGGTAGGGAAAGACATAGGTTGGGAAGAGGGTGCAGAAGTCAATTGAGTAGAGAAAATCAATCCCACCCATAAATTACAACGTCATGTTTAAAAAACCACTAGAAAACACGTTATTAAGAATATATAGACAACGGGAGAAAGTAGCGACCATTATTACAAATGAAATATTTAGTAACATTTTAGGGCTCCTATACATTTTGTATGTTCAGGTGAAGCAGTGGTGACCCTTATCAATGCTCTGAGGTGAAAAGGGGGTATTCTTCCACAGAAAATGGATTTTATTTTGCTTATACTAGACAATGCCAGCAAAACAAACAGTCTTCTAACACCTAGTCTATACAATCACACGGAAACCTCTTATGAAACCACCTATGCCCAGAGTCCGTTCAAAAAGCCTCTCTGGCAGGCTTCTATTGTCCATCAAATCTTCTTCTGTTGTTTTCTTTTGCCTGGGCCTCTTCATTCAAGCCTTACATGGGAAAAGTACTGCTCAGTTGGAGTGCCCTCCTGGCAAACACCCACAGCTCACTCGAGAGTCTCAATGTCTCAAGGCAGTGCGCCAGTATCTTTCCTTTGCGGCAGGCACTACAGGTAGTGTGCTCTCCATTGATCAAGGGCACAGGTCATCTCGTGCAGATTCGGGACCATTCTCGGACTCCAACACTCGTCACTCAGTGTCAGAGGACGCTCAGGCTGCTCTTCCATGGGCACTGGAATGTAGTGCCTTCTGTCAATCTTGGATCCGCCGGTGCACTGCACTTCCATTGAAGCAAAGGAAAAGAGGGGGGGTGTGTGGCCAAAAACTCAGGCCAAGGGGCGCAAGGGACTGCACACTGTCAGAGGTTACCAGCACATGACAGGCGCTCTTTTGCACTGGAATTCTGCTTTTGTGGCAAAACCAGCTCCTCCTTCTTTTCTGATGTTGAACGCCTTCTGATGAAGCAAGTGTGATGCTTTAAACAGTTTGTTGTATAACAAGGGGACTGTAAACAGGTGGCCTGTGATTTTCAAAGGAGTGGCCACACGCCATGGGACAATTTTCGTCTAGAATACACTGTCTTTCTCAGGAAGCAATACAAATAAAAAGGCAGTCGGCAAAACAGTGCCTCTAAGCTTTTCAATTGGGTTTCCGTGTGAGAGCCTCCATCATCTAAGGGTAGATAACTACACGAGAATTCTATCTAAATGGATGTCTTCACATATGGTGGCATTGTCTAATAGGGCAAACACATTTTTTTTTTTCAATGATTACATATAAGTGTTTCTAAATTCCTTATCTAGGACATCTCAATAGAGAAATCACATTGTACGGATTATCATAGGCATGTAGAAACCTTTCACATCAGGTGCACTAGGCAATACACAGGCTAATAGTCAGATATGAAAACAAAAGACAAGAACTAGAGGGTCCTGATATTTGCATGATTATAAACTTCTGATCCCACCGAAAATTAAAGCAGCAGGAACAAAAAGGGTAAAACCCACATTAAAAAATAGACATTGAAAATTCGTCATGTTCAAAAAGGGTAAACTTAAGATATCTCCTATTGGTATGGAAAACTTGTCTTACTATAATATTGAGTCAGTTAGCCAGTCTATCGCTACCCTGACAGTCAAACTGGAAAACATTGAAGCATGCTTAAGGAAAATTCTTGAAAACCAGTCTGGTCATACAAAAATATGGGGGGGGGGTCCCTGGTACATCACTGCAGTCTGGAAGTGTGTACCTGAACAATACACCTACAATAATAAATGGGCTGACTGGTGAAAGAAATACAGAAAAGGGAATTGGAACTAGGACACAACTAAAATCCCCAATAACTAAGCATGATGCGACATCGGTCAGGGGAGAAGCAACAAAAGCAATTAAAAAATAAAAAAATCTATAGGAAGGACAAGAATTTACTTGGGTGATAGTCAGGCATGTGACACTACACCAAGAGTACGGGTGGTACACAAAAGGCCAAAGTTACATACATTTTAACTCTACCGCTGGCGACTACACCATATACGGTAATCTTAGCTAATGTTCCAGTTCCTTCTGCAGGGAAAAATGAAAACCTAGTTTTCTTTTAAGAAGCAAAGGCCATATGCTACTTAGGAGACAGGACACCATTAACTAATGTAATTTAGAAATTAGGCCACCTTGAGTCATAGATCTATAATTTCATCCTTAGGTCCAATCAAGGATACATAAACGTAGGGCTGTCCTGTTCCTTTAAAGGAAGGGGCAGTAAGTCACTAACTGCAGGTGACACACTTTGATCCTGTAGATCTCTTTTAGTTTTCTGTAATACCATTATAGCCAATTTAGACATGCACTGGTAAAGTGTTGTCTCTCATGTTCACAGCATGAAATATCATTAGCTGTGGAATTTAGTAACCAGAACAAGTTCAACCAACTGTTGCGTAGCGATGGGCATCGTCATGACCATCCCCTCACAACACAGGTAAACTTGTAATAGTATAAAAAGCAGCAACAAAAACAACGAAAACATACAAAAAAATAATAAAAACGCACAAAACGTCAAGCCATCAGATATACTTGCTGTATATCAAGCACAAAAAGCATAGACAAAACAATAGCATATGTAAATAAGTGGTGACACACAACACCATGTCATGTACTTTTATGCACTGTAAACCTGCAGCCCAAAGCCCAATATTTGGGCCTGTTTAATTTGTCAGGTTTAAAATCCCTACCCTCCTTTTTGACAGTAGATCACCAGGCAATGGAAATCTGCTGTCAAATATAACGTTACTGTCTCTCTTCTAACATACAGGACCAGCAAGAACAATTCATGATAGGACCAAATGCACAAAAATAAATTGTCATTACTTAACTGTACCCCCTTGTCAGGCCTTGCAACATCCAGCCACTTTAGTTTTACCTGGTTAAAAAAAAATCGTTACACTGACACTCCATATTAATTTGGCACCTACAATTTCCACTGTAAAAAATAATCCTTGATTAGTAAAATCGCTCTAACTGAGGCATGTAGTTTTCTAAATGTTTAGAAAAGGGGCTGCATTTTATTGTCTGTCTAAGACTTAATGCAACACTTCGTTTTCTGTTAAATAACAGTAACTAGCAGACATTATTTTATTTTCATTTATTTTAGAGCGAGACACAAATGTATCAGTTCTGCAAAGTATTTAACACGATGTTTGGGCTTTTAAAGAAACCCCTTTTTCTATATTTTCCCTTTGGAACTAAGTTCTTTAGTTTTATTGATGTTCTTGTGGAGAAACCAGAAACCCCACTTTCAGAGGCCCGTGTAGCAAGGTCATTCTGCATTCCACACAGGCAAGGCCCTAATTTAAAAGGTCATAAATGTCAACGTGGCAGCCTACGGGGAAAACCAAAGATAGCATCTCAGCAGCGTAACTTGAGCCAGCCTCTGCAGCTCTCCTTAGCCCCCCCCGGCTTCTGCCACTCTGAATTTGTCAAAGCCAGAAGGCCTTCCTAATTCCTCCTAACTTGCAATAATTCACTCTATTTTGAAAAATAATTTCTCCTTTTTAGGCGCTAAAAAAAAATTATCTCTATTCCCAGATTATTAAACTACATTTACTGTGAATAATTCACGAAACTTAATTACACACATACCACTTTTTAGAATAAATCCTTGTTACAATCCTATGTAATGGTACACATTTCAACAACCTTAAATGAATGAACATCTCAGTAGGCCCAGCTAAAGTTAAACTGAACTCCATCAATTGGGACCGCTTTCTGCCCCAGTCCACTGGCACTGCGAATTGCATTTGCAATGAGTTTTGATATTTTCTTCATCATTTAGTCACTTGCCTTTATACCACATTCCTTTTTATTCCCTTCGTCAATACAACCTTCCTCACGCTACTCTTCATGTCTTTATTACTCCCCTTCATCATCTCTCTTCCCTCCACGGCATTCTATTTTCCCAATTGTTCTTCTCCTTCCTACGTATTACCTAGTTCCTATAACCGTAATTCTACATTTCTCCACCCCTCTATCATTACTGACTTCATCACGTACCTGCTCACAAACATCCTCTTTTTCCTTCATCAAAAAAAAATTCTCCATTTCTCTTTCTCTATGTGGGTGCTAACTCCATTAAGGCTGTTTTTTACTAACATCAAATAGTTGCGGGTTGCGACACCATATTTTGTTTAATTTCTCCAAGTTTTAAAAAGGTCCTGTTTTTCATAGCGTGTTCAGTAGTATCATGACAGACACAGCTAAAGTTAGAACCTTCAACCCTGATATTAAAACAAGCCTTTGTACTGGCACATTGACTCATTGAATCATAAGAAGGCACAACCTGTAAATATACATCAAACCTAAACGTATGCATTTACTGAAGTCTGAGACACTTTAAAAAATACTCTGAATGGAAGAAAATGCAGTTCAAACAGTGTTTTCTACCCAAATTCGACTTTCATTGTTTTGGTATTAAAAAATGAATATCCTACAATTTTTTTGCATAATATGCATTACCAGAATGTTTATTACATAACCCATGAGTCAGGCATTGGAAATAATAACTTATACTTTATAGAAATGAGCTTGTTTGCGCCTGCGCCAAGGGAAAATTGTACACGCGAATGCTTGTCATTTTAGTGATGCAACACAACTTAAATCAAATTTTAATGCTAGGAGGTCATAGTATGAGTATTAAGCTTTATAAATATTAAAAAACGATTTTGAAAAGCACTTATTTTTTTAAAATAATTTATCCATATTAATAATTTTCTTTTTTTTTAAAAATCCCAATTATTCGTTTTTGTGATAAATCCATGTATAAAAAACAAGCTGCATCCCTTGCCTATCATTTTGGACACATTAACTCACACGCCTAAGCGCATAAGCCCAACTTGAAACGCGTCACATTTTTGCGCCACTTTCATTTAAAAGGACGGTTCTGCAAAATTATACCCGTGTTCAACTGGGAAGGTGCTGGCTGAATGAACATTTCTATCAAATATACTGCAGCTGAAAAGTTTGCCTGTGAACATCTAATACAATGCATCTAAGGAAAATGCTGTAAATTTATTTACTTTTGCAAAAATAGATAATTTCGTTTTTGGGGCCTGATTTATATCTATTGAATGTGTTTCTAATTTTATCCTTTAAGCATTTAACGGCAGTTTTGTATATGTGCACAATTGCTCATTCTATAAATTAAAGAGCCCCATATAGCTATTTTAGCACGTCACATGGTTCGTTTCTGGATTTCTTTTTTAAGTTTCTACTTGATATTAATTAACCAACAATTTACTTAACAGACTGGAAACATCAGAAGACCCACAAACACATATTGAGCTCATTTCAGACATAAACAGAAAGGGGTTAAACAGACAATACAGCGCGCTTTAGCCATTTTTCATAAATAGCGCCGTCGCAATTTACTTACAGAAGTTGCACTAATGAAAAAAAAAACCACAGACATTTAAACACACAGTTGACTTACAAATCAATACGCATGACAGAAAGAAAGAACAGCTCACAGACTATACTTGAAACAAACCATTTGCAAACACTGGTTGTAGGTCATATTTACAAGCAACGCTTTTCAACAGTGTTCCAAAAGGCTGCATAAACAGCCCCACAGACAGATGCATGTCCAAGAAGTAGTGAATGCGCTCAATTCACTAGCTCTGCCTAGCAGAACACCACACAAAATCGTTGTGCATATCTTCATTCGTGAAACTGCGCAGAACGAAGGATCCTTGTTTTGTATTATGTCATATTTTAATTCCCTGGGGATACAAAATCACCAAGGAAGAAATATGTTTTTAAATTAAACCTATTTAGATATTTCCCACACTATGGTACCTTTCAAAAACAAAAAGCAACACATTTTCCATGTGAGCTTACAAACAGGCATGCCAAAAATACTGCGGAAAACGCAAGTATTATAATCAAAACCAAATGGAGAAATATCTCCTCATTACCTGCCTACACAAATTGCAATTCGCATATCCAAACCTATACAAACCAAAAGCTACATTTCCAAATTTGCTAAGATCAGGCATCTTATAGCTCACTAATCTAGCTTCAAACTTCAAGGGGTTATCTCTACCAATACACTCGCAAATATGCGAGACCCTCGGTTTTGGTAATTGCAATGACCAAATCAGAAACCAAGAAACCAACCCCTCGGCTTTGGTAATTGCGATAACCAAATTAAAGACCCAAAGAACCAAAGGACTGGGAGCGACCCACTTATACTTAATTCTTATTCTTAATAATCAAAAGGTTATCCAAATTCTAATTGTCAAGTTCTACATGACCAAACGTCTTCTATAATACTCACGCCAAAAGGGTTCTTTTTCTCACCTTTTGAGTGACATCATGTGGAGGATCAAAATCAGGAAGAGCAGAAATATACCGGGCTACATAATCAAAGAATCTCCAGAATCCCTGTGCACAGAGTACCTTCTTGGTAGAATCCCGTTCTGTCTTCCTCAGTAGATTTCAGTCTCCTGACAAGATCACTCCCACAGAAAGTCACTTCTCTGATGAGGCCCGCGCTGGTGGGCGCCAACTGAAGTACTCCAATTTTTGAGACCCCAGAGGGGTAGCACCCTATGACTTCGAGTAATTCCTGATGTGGTATTATAGAATTCTGCATATCTTGATAATATAACAAAGAACTTGGCAACAGAAGCTGAAATATGAAAAGACATCTTTATTAAACTCAAATGAGTGAGACTACGTCGCACAGAAGCCTTAGCAATTGAATGAGGCAGTCTCTAGAACAAAAAACAGTCTTCCCTTATATACAGATTCTTGTGCTTCAGGCACACATTCTTCAGTTTATGGTATGGTCATTCAAAAGTATATATTACAAACGAAAGAGCAGAGTCATGATGACCATCCCACATTCCAGTTAAGCCAGCCCGAAATTATTTACCCAGCAAGGCTCAGATCCCACATCAGATATCGATAGGCCCCAATAAACATGAGCATCTCCTGTTTGGGAAAGCAAGCCATAAAACAGGAACAGTCAGGTGTGAAAGAGATTAGCTGGAGGCTTGTGTAGGATGAAAAGGTTTTATGGTGTGTCAGGCCCTGATGCTAATCACAGGTGGCCGAAGGACGGGGAGCTCGTGGAACCGGACTGACCTAGGGCAGCGGAGCCAAGCTGCCCAGGTCACAGAGAAGTCAAAGGAAGGCACATGTGCTCTAAAAGTCCCGTATTTGCTTCATGTTATATAGCCTATGTGAGGGCAACCATAAGATGGCCACCGCTCTAAGATGGAACCCACGTAGTGATGTATAATTAAAGTATACATAGTGCATTCATAGCTAAAACGTTACACAAAGCACTTGTACATACCGCATTGACCATTTGCGGTTCGCTAATACCGGAATAGACAGGGGTAGGGCCCTGCCTCCTACGTGGTCCCAAATTTTAAAGTACGACATCAGCAGAGGAGAGAAGAGGCCAGGCCATGCAGATGGCACCTAGGTGAGCTCAGAAACAGCAGAGGCGATGCCGGGCCCTATAGATGGCATCTAGGTGGGCTCAGTCTCAGGACAGGAGAGACCAGGCCCAGCAGATGGCATCTAGGTGGGCTCAGTCTCAGGACAGGAGAGGCTGGGCAATGCAGATGGCATATAGGATGGCTCAGTCTTAGAAGAAAAGAGACCTGGCCCTGCAGATGGCATCTAAGTGGGCTAAGTCTCAGAGCAGGAGAGGCCGGGCCATCCAGATGGCATCTAGGTGGGCTCAGTCTCAGCAGAAGAAAGGCTGGGCAATGCAGATGGCATCTAGGTGGGCTCAGTCTCAGCAGAGGAGAGGGGAGGCCAGGACCTGCAGATTGCATCTAGAAGGGCTCAGTCTCAGCAGAGACGATGCGGGGCCCCGCAGATGGTATCTAGGGGGGCTCAGTCTCAGGACCGGAGAGGCTGGGCCAGGCAGATGGCATCTACGTGGGTTCAGTCTCAGCACAGGAGAGACCGTGCCCTGCAGATGGTGTCTAGGGGCTCAGTCTCAGCCGAGGAGAGGAAAGGCCGGGCCCTGCAGATGGCATCGAGGTGGGCTCAGCCGAGGAGAGGGAAGGCCGGGCCATGCAGATGGCAACTAGGTGGGCTCAGTCTCAGCCGAGGAGCGGAAAGGCCGGGCCATGCAGATGGCAACTAGGGGGGCTCAGTCTCAGCAGAGAAGCAGCCAGTCCCTGCAGAAGGCATCTAGGTGGGCTCAGTCTCAGCAGAGGAGAGTCCGGGGAGTGCAGATGGCATCTGGGTGGGCTCAGTCTCAGCAGAGGAGATTCCGGGCACTGCAGATGGTATCTATGGGTGCTCAGTCTCAGGACAGGAGAGGAGAGGCCAGGTCCTGCAGATGGCATCTAGGTGGCCTCAGTCTCAGGAGAGGCCGGGCAATGCAGATGGCATCTAGGGGGGCTCAGTCTCAGCAGAAGAGAGGCCAGGCCCTGCAGATGGCATCTAGGTGGGCTCAGTCTCAGGACAGGAGAGGCCAGGCCATGAAGATGGCATCTAGGTGGGCTCAGTCTCAGTAGAGGAAAGCCCGGGCAAATGCAGATGGCATCTAGGTGGGCTCAGTCTCAGCAGAGGCGATGCTGGGCCCTGCAGATAGTATCTAGGGGGGCTCAGTCTCAGGACAGGAAAAGGCTGGGCCTGGCAGATGGCATCTAGGTGGGCTCAGTCTCAGCAGAGGAAAGGCCAGGCCCTGCTGATTGTATCTAGGGGGGCTCAGTCTCAGCAGAGGAGAGGCTGGGCCCTGCAGATGGTATCTAGATGGGCTCAGTCTCAGCATAGGAGAGGCCGGGCCCTGTAGATGGCACCTAGGTGGGCTCAGTCTCAGCAGAGGGGAGGAAAGGCCGGGCCCTGCAGATGGCATCTAGGTGGGCTCAGGCTCAGCCGAGGAGAGGAAAGGCCGGGCCATGCAGATGGCAACTAGGTGGGCTCAGTCTCAGCAGAGAAGTGGCCAGGCCCTGCAGAAGGCATTTAGGTGGGCTCAGTCTCAGCAGAGGAGATTCCGGGCACTGCAGATGGTATCTATGGGTGCTCAGTCTCAGGACAGGAGAGGAGAGGCCAGGCCCTGCAGCTGGCATCTAGGTGGCCTCAGTCTCAGCAGAAAAGAGGCCAGGCCCTGCAGATGGCATCTAGGTGGGCTCAGTCTCAGGACAGGAGAGGCCGGGCAATGCAGTTGGCATCTAGGGGGGCTCAGTCTCAGCAGAAAAGAGGCCAGGCCCTGCAGATGGCATCTAGGTGGGCTCAGTCTCAGGACAGGAGAGGCCAGGCCATGAAGATGGCATCTAGGTTGGCTCAGTCTCAGCAGAGGAAAAACTGGGCAATGCAGATGGCATCTAGGTGGGCTCAGTCTCAGCAGAGGCGATGCCGGGTCCTGCAGATGGTATCTAGTGGGGCTCAGTCTCAGGACAGGAAAAGGCTGGGCCAGGCAGATGGCATCTAGGTTGGCTCAGTCTCAGCAGAGGAAAGGCCAGACCCTGCTGATTGTATCTAGGGGGCTCAGTCTCAGCAGAGGAGAGGCCAGGGCCTGTAGATGACACCTAGGTGAGCTCAGTCTCCGCAGAGGAGAGGAAAGGCCGGGCCATGCAGATGGCAACTAGGCGGGCTCAGTCTCAGCAGAGGAGAGGCCGGGCCCTGCAGCTGGTATCTAAGAGGGCTCAGTCTCAGAAGAGGGGAGGCCGGGCCCTGCAGAGGGCCCCTAGGTGGGCTCAGTCTCAGCCGAGGAAAGGAAAGGCCGGGCCATGCAGATAGCATCTAGGTGGGCTCAGTCTCAGGACAGGAGAGACCAGGCCCTGCAGATGGCATATAGGTGGGCTCCGCCTCAGCACAGGAGAGGCCAGGCAATGCAGATGGCATCCAGGGGGGTTTCATTCTCAGCAAAAGAGAGGCCCTGCAGATGGCATCTTGGTGGGCTCAGTCTCAGTACAAGAGATGCCGGGCCATGCAGATGGCATCTAGGTGGGCTCAGTCTCAGCAGAGGAGAGTCCGGGGGGTGCAGATGGCATCTGGGTGGGCTCAGTCTCAGCAGAAGGGAGGCCAGGCCCTGCAGATGGCATCTAGGTGGGCTCAGTCTCAGGACAGGAGAGGCCAGGCCATGCAGATGGCATCTAGGGGGGCTCAGTCTCAGCAGAGGAAAGACCGGGCAATGCAGATGGCATCTAGGTGGGCTCAGTCTCAGCAGAGGCGATGCCAGGCCCTGCAGATGGTATCTAGGTGGGCTCAGTCTCAGGACAGGAGAGGCCAGGCCATGCAGATGGCATCTAGGGGGGCTCAGTCTCAGCAGAGGAAAGACCGGGCAATGCAGATGGCATCTAGGTGGGCTCAGTCTCAGGACAGGAGAGGCCAGGCCATGCAGATGGCATCTAGGGGGGCTCAGTCTCAGCAGAGGAAAGACCGGGCAATGCAGATGGCATCTAGGTGGGCTCAGTCTCAGCAGAGGCGATGCCGGGCCCTGCAGATGGTATCTAGGGGGGCTCAGTCTCAGGACAGGAAAAGGCTGGGCCAGGCAGATGACATGTAGGTTGGCTTAGTCTCAGCAGAGGAAAGGCCAGACCCTGCTGATTGTATCTAGGGGGGCTCAGTCTCAGCAGAGGACAGGCTGAGCACTGCAGATGGTATCTAGGGGGGCTCAGTCTCAGCAGAGGAGAGGCCAGACCCTGTAGATGACACCTAGGTGGGCTCAGTCTCCGCAGAGGAGAGGAAAGGCCGGGCCATACAGATGGCAACTAGGTGGGCTCAGTCTCAGCAGAGAAGTGGCTAGGCCCGGCAGATGGCATCTAGGTGGGCTCAGTCTCAGCCGACGAGAGGAAAGGCCGGGCCATGCAGATGGCATCTAGGTGGGTTCAGTCTCAGCAGAGGCGATGCCGGGCCCAGCAGATAGTATCTAGGGGGACTCAGTCTCAGAACAGGAGAGGCTGGGCCAGGCAGATGGCATCTAGGTGGGCTCAGTCTCAGCACAGGAAAGGTCGGGCCCTGTTGATTGTATCTAGGGGAGCTCAGTCTCAGCAGAGGAGAGGCCGGGCCCTGCAGATGGTATCTAGGGGGACTCAGTCTCAGGACAGGAAAAGGCTGGGCCAGGCAGATGACATGTAGGTTGGCTTAGTCTCAGCAGAGAAAAGGCCAGACCCTGCTGATTGTATCTAGGGGGGCTCAGTCTCAGGAGAGGAGAGGCTGAGCACTGCAGATGGTATCTAGGGGGGCTCAGTCTCAGCAGAGGAGAGGCCAGACCCTGTAGATGACACCTAGGTGGGCTCAGTCTCCGCAGAGGAGAGGAAAGGCCGGGCCATGCAGATGGCAACTAGGTGGGCTCAGTCTCAGCAGAGAAGTGGCTAGGCCCGGCAGATGGCATCTAGGTGGGCTCAGTCTCAGCCGACGAGAGGAAAGGCCGGGCCATGCAGATGGCATCTAGGTGGGTTCAGTCTCAGCAGAGGCGATGCCGGGCCCAGCAGATAGTATCTAGGGGGACTCAGTCTCAGAACAGGAGAGGCTGGGCCAGGCAGATGGCATCTAGGTGGGCTCAGTCTCAGCACAGGAAAGGTCGGGCCCTGTTGATTGTATCTAGGGGAGCTCAGTCTCAGCAGAGGAGAGGCCGGGCCCTGCAGATGGTATCTAGGGGGACTCAGTCTCAGGACAGGAGAGGCTGGGCCAGGCAGATGGCACCTAGGCGGGCTCAGTCTCAGCAGAAGAAAGGAAAGGCCGGACCATGCAGATGGCAACTAGGTGGGCTCAGGCTCAGCAGAGAAGTGTCTAGGCCCTGCAGATGGCATATAGGAGGGCTCAGTCTAAGCAGAAGAGAGGCCAGGCCCTGCAGATGGCATCTAGGTGGGCTCATTCTCAGCGGAGAAGTGTCTAGGCCCTGCATATGGTATCTAGGTGGGCTCAGTCTCAGAAGAAGAGAGGCCAGGCCCTGCAGATGGCATTTAGGTGGGCTCAGTCTCACTAGAGAAGTGGCCAGTCCTGCAGATGGCATCTAGGTGGGCTCAGTCTCAGCAGAGGAGAGTCCGGGCCCTGCAGATGGCATCTAGGTGGCTCAGTCTCAGCAGAGGAGAGAAGAGGCCAGGCCATGCAGATGGCACTTAGGTGAGCTCAGAAACAGCAGAGGCGATGCCGGGCCCTATAGATGGCATCTAGGTGGGCTCAGTCTCAGGACAGGAGAGGCCGGGCAATGCAGATGGCATATAGGATGGCTCAGTCTGAGAAGAAAAGAGGCCTTGCCCTGCGGATTGCATCTAAGTGGGCTAAGTCTCAGAGCAGGAGAGGCCGGGGCATCCAGATGGCATCTAGGTGGCCTCAGTCTCAGCAGAGGAAAGGCTGGGCAATGCGGATGGCATCTAGGTGGGTTCAGTCTCAGCAGAGGAGAGGGGAGGTCAGGACCTGCAGATTGCATCTAGAAGGGCTCAGTCTCAGAAGAGGAGAGTCCGGGACCTGCAGATGGCATCTAGGTGGGCTCAGTCTCATCAGAGGAGAGTCTGGGCCCTACAGATTGCATCTAGGGGGGCTCAGCCTCAGCAGAGGAGAATCCGGGCCCTGCATATGTGTTAGACCTGTCAGCCCTGGGGTGGTCTTCCCTGTATTTTGGCCCTTGCCTCATTTTTTCCACCCCCCTTTTTCGTTGGCCTTAGGTCTCCGAGCGCCTTTTCCCTGCTAATCAGTGTTAACGTGTAGGTGCTCTCTTCCCCCAAGATGGCTGCCACAGGCCCCTGCTACTGCGGAGTGGCCTTTTTAGTAGCACCCTAGTTGCCAGGAGGTGGCTGGGACCCTACAACAATGTTGCGACACCAGCCCGCCTTTTTGTACTATAGTTAGAGTGGGGAAGCTCCTGGAACTTGCTGGAACCTTCTAGAAGAAGGGTGGGGTTTTGCTTTTGCCGCCTTAGAGGGTGGTCACCTGACCTAGGGCTACTTAAGGAAAGGAGGGAACATTTTTTTAGTCAGTTGGGGCGACGCAGACCTGGGGGAACCTACGCAGGAGGTTTAGGCGGTAGGGCCTAGTCAGGGACCTATGCCTCTGAAAGTGACAGGGCTTAGGTGCTGCCTTTTAAGTGAGTGAGGGATCCTGAACTAGCCCACTGATCTGGCCCAGCGGGAGGGAAACCCAGGGGCAACCTACCAAGCCTGACTAGGAGCTATCTAGTCACCAACTCAACCTACCCCTTTCCCCCAAGGAACAAACCTACTAAGGGCGCCAGATACAACAAGCGCCAAAAGGACGAAGAAGCTTACCAAAGACCTTACTACAGAACTTACCAACAAACTTGCTACAGAACTTACCAAAGAACTTACCACAGAACTGCTGGGGGATCATCCAGGTACCTGCGCTGTGCCATCCCTGCGCTCCTGACGCCACCTGGGACCCTTCCCAGCTCCTTCTGCCACTGGTGTGTGGCCTGCCATGTCCCCTCTTGCCTGTCCTGAACCGGGACACCCCTGCAAGAGAAAGGGGGCGATGGGCGCTGTGCGATTTGCTTGTCCCCGAGCCGCAGGTCCCCCCTTAACTTTAGCCACCCCCGCCGGGGTCCCCAAAAAGAATTGCTCACCGCCGCGGCCCTGGGCCGTGTCACCTGCCCTTGCCATCCTCGGGGCCCGCGGGGAAGACCGGGGCCCCACCGCTTCCGTCGCAGCCTCCGTAACGCGGCCCTCCATGAGGAGAGGGCCGCCGAAAATCCCAAGTAGGCCGTGTTAGGCCTGGAAGGCGAAGCCAGGTACGGTGATCACCTGACGGGGGCGGACTGCCAAACGCCGCCCCCGCCGCTGTGCCATTGGACGAGTGGGCCGCGCCCCTGCAAACCGCGCTGTCATTGGCAGCTGCAGGCGCGGGCCCCTGAAGCCGGCAAGAAGAGCGCTGCAGAGCTCCCCGGCCACGTCGGGCCCGTCCGGGAGCCCCGCGCTATCCACCTCGACCCGAATGTCGCCGGGAGGGGACGAGGAGTCGTCAGCAGTGACCCGCGAGGGTCGAAGAACAAGGTAACCCCTGGGGGAGGCGGGCGGAAGGCCGAGGAGAGGCCCGGGACTCGCCCCTCCCCCGGGGACGACTCGTGTGCCAGCCGGTGGGCCTCGTGGGCCCCCAACAAAGGGGGGAAAATTGCACCAGCCTCGTTCCCCCTTGAGCCTCCCTCGTGAAGAGCGCTTCTGAGGAAGTAAACAGTTAGCGCGTGGATTTCCTGCAGTGCGCAAGGCCCTGCTCTAATGCTCTGCTCTACGGCTCGGCTGGAATGCTCTGACTTAAGGCCCCAAGGGAATGCACTGCCGAAATACTCCCGTGAAATGTCCGGTAGTGCTTCAATGACCAGCCAGGTTGAATGGGCCGAGGTCCCTAGGTCATATTTGAATCGCTATTACTGTGCCTAGGTCCCTATGTCATATTTGAATCGCTATTACGGTGCCTAGGTCCCTATGTCATAATTGAATCGCTATTACGGTGCATAGGTCCCTATGTCATATTTGAATCGCTATTGCCTTGCTATGTGCAGCGCCATGTTAAATGCTAAGTTTTAAAAGCGCTACTGAATATGGTATGCTATGTTTCTCCACCTTGTGGAAAATGCCAAATTTGACGTGCTAGTAATTTGCTATGCGCAGCGCTAAGTGAAAGGCTTTATTTGAAGCGCTAGTAATTTGCTATGTGCGGCGCTATGTTGAAGTGCTTTATTTGAAGTGCTCTTAATTTGCTATGTGCAGCGCTATGTTTAACCGCTATATTTGACGCTCCCCCAGGATCACCAGGTGGCGCGTTTTGGTTCCATACCAGGTTTAATGTATTCAGGTACTGCCAATCTAGTCATAATGAAATGCTTTTGATCCTACTGTGATTTAGATAAAACTGATTGGTTTCATTCAAACGTACTGTGTGGTGTCAATTATTGCGTGCGTTTCCTGCCTCAGTGGATGTGTGTGCTGTATGGTTACTTTACATGTAAGCCCTTGGATGCCTACCTGCTTGAGTCACGCTACCCCTTAGGGCCTGGTGACCCCCGGTCCTACATTGGTGGCAGCGGTGGGATAAGGACCTGTGACTATACAGCACCCTCCAGTGAGGCGGAGGGCACCGCAATTAGACGCCTATTGTGTATTTTAGCTCTGCATCTTTTGTTACTGCATTAATTGACCCCCACTGTCTAGACTGAGTGTGTGGATCCTGGTTAGCCCAGTACTGTTACCTGCATCCTAGTATTTTTTCCTTGATGTCTAGGTCCCCACCTGTCACGATGGAGTTCCAGTTAGCCGACCTTGAGGGGTATACAGTAAGGCAGCTGAGAGAATTCGGGCAGGGGATGGGGGTGCCTGGGGTGCGGAGAGCCAAAGGACCGGAACTCTGTACAGCCTTGAGGGCATGGGTAGAGGCCCACCCAGAGGGGAGAAGGGATGGGGGACAGAGGGGGTTAGGGTGCACCTCAGGAGGAGAGCGCGCAGGAGGAGCTAGACCTGCTCAATGTTGATGTGTCTGAAAATGTGCCACCAGGGAGACGTTCCGGGGCAAGCAGTAGGACAGGGTCTAGGAGGAGCGCGTCACCAGAAGAGTATGAGGACAGGAGGGAGGAGAGGCAGTTGAAGTGGGAGCTTGCCAAGCTAGAACACGAAAGGGAAACTCGAAGATTAGCGTGGAAGAGAAGAAGCTGGCGCACGAGCTACAGCTTAAAGAGTTGGAGCTGCGAGCTCTACAGTTGAATGCGTCCAGTAAGGATAATGGTGGCAGCGTACCAAAGGCTCAACAGGAGCCAAAATTCTATTGGCCAAAGGATGTAATTGCCAGTTACACGGTGGGGGATGACATCGCCAAGTGGCTGGAGGCGTACGAGGTGGCCTTGACAGCCCATGGGGTACCTGAGAGCAACTGGGGGGGTTGTATCGCTACATACCTCCCAATGTCAGGGACACCCTTTTGTACTTAGTCAAGGCGGATCAGGTCAGGTATGCCCCCATGAAAGAGGCGTTACTTAAGAAATGTGGCCTCAATCCTGAAAGGTATCGGCAGAAGTTCCGTGGCAGCCATAAGCTGTCCACACAGAATTGGGTGGATTTTTTTGATTATGCCCATAAGGCGCTAGATGGTTGGGTGCGTGGCAGCGAGGTGCAGGATTACGAAGGTTTGTATAATCTGTTTTTGAGAGAGCACCTCTTGGATAAGTGCTTTCCGGAGCTGCGCCAACATCTGGTGGACCGCAAGTTAACTGATCCCCGTGAGCTTGCGGAAGAGGCGGACATTTGGGTGAGCACCCGGGTGTCTCACAAGGGCCCCGGGGGAGATGGCTCGAAAGGCGGACAGGGTTTCCCCAGAAGAAAGAGGGGGGAGATAAAAATGTGGAGTTCTCGCGAGGCCCACAACCTAGACAGTTTGGGAAAGGAGTAGGGACCCCACCTCAGTCCAATTCCCCAAAGCCCACCTACCCTGACAAGAGTCAGCAGCCAAGGATTGTGCGGTGCTATGAATGTGGGGAGATTGGACACTACAAGGGTGATCCTAAGTGTCGCAAGAGACCCCCAGCCCCAACGGGCGGGAAGAGCCCCGGGGTGGCTAGTGTAGCGCTTGGGGTGGAGCTGCCCCTAGATAGGGAAGGGGAGTGGACAGGCCTGACCCTGGTTTCACTCGGGGATAGAGAGATGGTCCCAGTGGTGTCCCTACCCCCGAACACTGCTAAATACCAGCAGAGGGTGAGAGTTAACGGGGAGGAGGTGGAGGCTCTGAGGGACACAGGTGCCAGCATGACCACCGTAGTGAGGGGGCTGGTGTCCCCAGAGCAGGTAGTCCCCGATGAGTTCCATCCGGCCGTTTTGGCTGACGGCAGTGTGAGTCACTATCCAGTGGCTCAAGTTCCCTTTGAGTGGGGAGGAGTCAAAGGCCTATTGAGAGCTGCGGTGAGCCCTGCCTTGCCTGTGGGGTGCTTATTAGGGAACGATCTGGAGCACACCGAATGGAAGGATGTGGAATTTCGAGCCCATACTGAGATGCTGGGGTTACCAGGATGGACTTGCGTAGTCACGCGTTCCATAGCTGCCCGGCATGGAACTCGACCCGGGTTGGAGCCTGGGATAATGGCCCAACCCAACGCCGATTTTGGAGAGGAGGAAGTGGTGGAGGACACGCCCCGTGTGGTGGATGGGGAGCCTGCGGAGGTACCCCCGGAGTCCGCGGAGGTGGATGTCGTTCCCGTGGGGGACTTGCCGACCCTTGCCGACTGGCATGTGGAAGGAGGGCCTACCCGGGAGGAATTTTGTCAGGCACAGAAAGAGTGCCCCTCGCTTGATGGCATGCGGTGGCAGGCCGAAGCCCAAGCGACCAATCAGGAGACTGGCGGTTATCACATGTATTGGGAGGATGGCCTCCTTTACAGTGAGCCTAAGGTTCCGGTGCATGGATCTTCAAAGGGCCTTAGTGGTCCCCCAATGCTACCGGGCCTTTCTGTTGGAGTTGGCACACGAAATACCCTTAGCCGGACACCTGGGCCAGGACAAAACCTTTGCGCGGTTGGTCCCTGTAGGAAGGTGGATATCTGACTATGGTTACCCCCAACGTTTTGCCTAGTGTCTAGCTGGTTTTTCGAATTAGTTGGCCTGAGATCCTGCCATTCAGGATCTCAGCCTGTCTGCTCTCTCTTTAAAATGGACTCCATGTACCCTAGGTACATACACAATTGGTAAGGATCACCTTATGGACCCTGTACAGTGTACCCTAGGTACCCAGGGCATAGGTGTACCCTAGGCCTCCCAGGGGCTGCAGCATGTATTATGCCACCCCTGGTCTGGCCTTCCAATTTGACACAACTGGCTGATCACTCAGCTGGGGTAAGTTGGTGTATCCACCTCTTACTTAGGTGTAGTATACCTATACCTAGCCTTAAATGGGACACATGTTAACCTATAAGTCACTCCTATGGCAGGCCTTAACAATCCTGAAGGCAGAGTGCTTGGTTACATGTGAGATGGTGCTCTGGCATGAGCTGAGCCTGTCTGCAGTAGTCGGAACAACTTCCTTCTACCGTTTCCAGATATCGCCATACCATATACTCCTAAGTGCATTATGAACCTCGCGGTTAAATGCTATCTTTGGTTTGGCTTTATCAAAACATGTCGAGTAAGGTGTCATACGAATTGGAATACTAACCCCTCGCCAATTCTGGCGACGGGGTTAGCATTCCACCCTCCTAGAGGGACACGACATGTACAGAACCTGAAACCCGGGTAAAATCCGACATAGCCTCAGCTCCACAAAATGGACGCTGCCACCACAGACACAAGTCTGCCCTCCTGCTGCTGGGAGTCCTTCCAGCTTGGGAGACGTGGACAAAGGGTTTCCTGCCAGGGGAGGTGCGAGCACCAACCCAGACAGGATTTTGTGTATTGGTCAGGTAGGGCTTGAATCGAAACAGACATGCCTGAGGCTCACAAGGAGCCTCGGTGCATATGCCAGTTCCAACCGGTCCTGGGGCACACCAGCCCCGGACCTGGGGCGAGCTGGACAAAGGATTGGGGGTGTAACCACCCCCCTTCCTGGTCCCACCCTTAGGGAGGGACCTAGCAGGTAGTCCGGCCCCTAGAATCCGCTTAAAGGTGGGAGCTGTGTCCTAAGACTTTAGACATCCTGGAATCAACTTAACCACAAGAAGAAGACGGGAACTTCGACGCTCTGCTGCACAGAGGACAGAAGGAAATCTCCCCTATGGTCAGGGAGTGACCATCTTGCTAACGCAAGCACCAACCAGCTATTCGACGTCTGCTTTGCCGCCGCCTCCCGCCGGAGCTCGAGCCCAGAGCCCGACAAGACCTGGACCTCCAGACCTCTCACCGCCCGATCCACAGTCCCTGAAAAGAAGGAACCCGTGGAGGCACCGAGACACGTGGAGCCAGCCATCTTGAAAGACCCACGACAAGCTGCAAGCGCGACAACAGAGGCTCCCTCCAAGTTGTGCTTTGGGTCCTGAGAAGCCCAACACCCGAGCAGCATCTGCACGAAAGGTGAGCCCTCCAGCATCTCCACGATCTGCGTGGGGCCCCACTGCACTTTGCATCTCGACGCGCCTGCCCGGTCCCTGGACCTTTGGCTAGTGGCCATTTTGGCGACGAACCTTGAAATCTACGACACTGGTCTGGTTGCTCCAGACTGGCCCCAGCTGCTCTCCAAAGGAGCAGTCCCTCTGACCTTGCTGGTCAGAACAATCAGCTTTCTTTACTTTCCATGACTCCTGCCTTTGCCAAGGCTTGTTTGCTTCTTTCGAGTCGCCGACACCGCCGACAGCGAGAGCCTGCGTGGGACAGCTCGTGACTTGACTCCTGGACGTCGTCGACCTTCAGGAACCACGTGGCTGCGGAGACAAGCTACACCTCATCACCTGTTTGCACCCGACATCGCCTGGTACCTACCTGGTGCCACGCCGGTCACTGGCTAGTGACTGTGAACACTGTCCCCTCTGCTTTCAGGTCTTCTACAACTCCGATCCACTCTTCGATCCACCGCATCTCTTCTGGACCGACCGCCTGCAGCATCTTTGTCATCAGGCTCCATTGAATCGATAGACGAAACCCGACGCAGTTCGAGACCTATGCACCCGCTTCCTGTGGGTGAGGTAAAGCTGGCACTCTGGTGCCCAAGTGTAGAGAAACATCTCTAGTGTCTGTGTTTTAAGTCTTAAGTTCGTAGTCCATCCAGAAGACCCTTCTAGCAGTAACTTTTGAACTTTTACGCACCCATTGAAAACCTATGGGAGCCCGCGTGTAACTTTCCTCACTGCACACGCGACCCGTGGACCTCCTGGTCACTAACTGAAGTTAGCTCCTTGTAGGCCCAGCGATTCTAGAGGCCCTAGGCCTTTCCCTTTCCTGTTCGTGGTACTTATACCACTATTTTAGTATATGGTTTGATCGGCCACCAGGGCCTATCCATATAAAGTGCAACTTCTGTATATTGTAATACTTTCTTGTTTAACGATTTGTGCTCCTGTGCTCATAAAGAGTCTAGGGGATACTTTGAGTAATAAATACATATATATATTGAATATATATCTGTGTGGTGTCCTTTCATTGGTATAAAAGGGGGTTACATATGGTAAAACAGCCTGCTTAACACGCTTTAACGAGTTTAGCCTCAAAGACTGCTTAGCCTACGCTACCACTAGGGCAGCTAGTCCGAAAAGGTTGACTTACAACCACACCATAAGGGTTGCTTGGCATGGTACAAGGTGGTCACTTTAACTAGTGAACATCATATACCAGGCCAACTTCTCACATTGGTGAGCAGCGGTTGGATTTGAGCTTGCTGTGTTTTACCTCTGTAATCTCTTTGTTACCAATTGAAAGATCATACAGGTACCTTTAGGTACATATAAAACAAGAATAGATATACTTAAGTTCTACTGAACTTAGTTGTTGTAGAGCAAAGGGAGTAGCACACCCTGACTACAACTACTAGATAGGTTTAGTAGGAAAACCCAAGTGTAGGTAGTTGCAACACATCCACCCACACTTAAGAGCAATGGCTGGGGCAGAGGGGTCCAACGTACCCATCTCTGTCGAGAGTGACCCCCAGAGGGCACCATCCATCTTTGCTACCCTAAACCAGAATGAGCTCAGGCAGTTGGCTAGTTCCAGGAGCCTTAAACAGCCCAGGAACCCTACCTCTGCTGAACTCAGAGAACTCTTGCAAACTGATGAAGATCAGAGAGCTCTCAAGAAAGCCTCCCAGTTAGGCCCCTTAGGGACTGGAACAGGAGGCCCTCCTTCTGAAGATGCTACTGAGGTACCCCTTTCCAATAGTCACCCCTTAGATGAGAATCATACTACAGAGGATGAAAGTGATAAGGGTACTGATACAGAAGGGAGTGGGGATGAAGGGAGAACTAGCCCAGTGCCAAGTGTTATACGTGGCCCAGCTAACTTAAGGCTACTGGGGACTGACAATGGGATCACCCCATTGGATCTCCCTAGTGGACTTAACCAGGGGTTTGGGAGGCAGGGGAATCACTCAGGTGACTCTAATGCTTCTCATGCCTCTAGAGGCTCTCAAGGTCGCTCCAGAAGGGGGATGACCAGCCCTCAGAGGAGGGAGCATGAGGCCAGAATGAAGGAAGGTCAGCTGAGGATCAGGAGACAGGAGCTAGAGGTAGCCCTGATGGAAGAGAAACTGAACAAGGCTAGGCAACCTAGAGAGAGTGGGTCTATACCCACTGGTGGCAGCATTGTCCCGAGGGACAAAGATAGGGTCTTTGATAATAGGAACCTGTCCAAGGTTGTGCCCCCCTACAAAAGTGGGGATGATATCCACAAGTGGATGACTGCTCTTGAGAGAGCCTGCAAAGTACAGCAGGTTCCTGAGGACCAGTAGGCAGCAATCTTATGGCTCTCCTTTGAAGGTAGAGGCAGAGATAGACTCCTCACTGTTAGAGAGGAGGATGTCAGAAACTACAGAGCCCTGAAGAGTGTCCTGGTTGATGGGTTAGGCTTAACCACTGAACAGTACAGGTTAATGTTCAGAGATACCCAGAAGGCACAGACTCAGGACTGGTCTGAATATGTGGAATGTGCCACTAAGGCTTTGGAGGGTTGGTTACTGGGAAGTAAGGTTTCAGATTATACAGGATTGTACAATTTGATGATGAGAGAACAGATTTTAAGTAACTGTCAAAACCAGCTTCTCCATCAACACCTGGTAGACTCAGATTTGACCTCTCCCCAAGAATTGGGAAAGAGGGCAGATAAATGGGTCAGGACCAGGATCAGGCCTAAAAATCAGGGTGGTTACCAAAAGAAAGATACCACCAATCCTCAAGAGAAGGGTGGGGATAAAACAAAAGAAAAATCTTCCTCAGGGCCCCAAAACTCCACACAGGGTGGTGGGTCCCAAGCTCCCTCCTCTACCACAGGTAAAAAGCCTTACTGCCATGAATGTAAAATTCCTGGGCATTGGAAAACTGACAGCAGTTGCCCAAAGGCTAAAAACAAAACTGTTCCTCCAATTACTCCTGTCACACCGCCTATTACTGTCAGCAGTAATCCCCCAGGTGGTGGGAGTACCCCCAGAAATTTGGGTGGGTTTACTTGGGGAACACAGGGGGACCCTGGCTTAGCCAATTCCCCTACAGCAACTACTCTTGTCTGTGATGGTGGCATGGGGTTTGCCAACTTCACTGCCTGTCCCAACACTTTGGGTAGGTACAGACAGGAGCCCTACATCAATGGTAGAAAAGGTGAGGCCTACAGAGACACTGGAGCTAGCATTACTATGGTGGCCCATAGGCTGGTTCCCTCTGAGCAGCTTTTGCCTGGTTTCTCCTACCAGGCAACTAACATTGATGGCAAACAGAACAGTCATCCCATGGCAGAGGTATGTCTCAGCTGGGGAGGTGTCACTGGCCCTAAAAGGGTGGCAGTGTCCCCAACCTTGCCTGTAGACTGCTTACTGGGGAATGACTTAGAACTCTCAGCTTGGGCTGGAGTTGAACAAGACACCCATTCTAAAATGGTAGGCCTTTCACAAAAGGGTAGAGGGGTTGTGCCAGCCACAACCCCTGCCCAAGTAGATTTCCTCCCTGAAAAGGTTGGAAGGGCAGTGGTAGCCACAGCCCAGGCAAAGACAGACTTCCCTGTAGAGACTGGCAGAGCTGTGACAGTCACAGCTCAAACCCAAACTGAGTGCCCCCCTGAAAAGGTTGGCAGGACTGTAATGGTCTCAGTCCATACTCAGACTGACATAGGTGTAGTGAAGCCTGAAACTATGGAACACTCCACACAAACAGAGAGTAGTGGGGAGGAAGAAAAGTCTCCCTCTCCCCAGACATTAGGAAAAGGTCAGCCTCCTCAGGGATCTGACCTCACCCCTTGTGAAAGAACTGCCCCAGAGGTAGCCAGGCCTAGCCTGGCAGAGCCTCTGATGTCAGTGGACCTTTCCAAGGTGGGACCCAGTCTGGTGCAGGTAGCCTGCCTCTCTCTACCCCGCCTCAGTCAGCCCAGGGCTGCAGAGGTCAGGGAGGCCAGTGGCCCCCAAGAGGGCCCCTGTCCACCAGAACCCCCCCATCAAAAGAATGAGGATTGCCTGGCTAGTAGCCCTAGCCAGGTGATGGTTAAACACATTCCTGAGGGATCCCCTTTACAGGTAGTTAGGGACCTCCCCCAGAGGGATTCTTTTGGGCACAGGCAAACATGGGACCTTAGGGCCCCAAACCTGACCTGTCCCTCCAGTAAGCCCACAAAAGGGACCCAGCCTCCAGCTTTAGGTAGCCAGAGGCTGACCCTGAGAGCACAGTGCAACTCAGTTAAAGAAAGAAAGACATCCATGGTGGAGGATGATTGGAGGAAGCTGAGGCCTCACTTTGAGGACACTCACTTCAGTACTCCATCTCAACACCAGCCTTTTACTTTGCAAAGACACACCAAAGGTAGAGATTCCCTATGGTGGAGACCCAATGATACCTTTAGGGTGAGGGATTACTTAGTGGACCATGAGACAGGGGGTAACCATGCCAGTGCTGGTTCTTCCTTATATGGCCACTTAGGCAATATGAGCTTACCTGGTCAAGGACAGCCTTATCTCCCTTCGTTTGGGGGGGGGGGGGTTGTGTAGGAAGGTGGATATCTGACTATGGTTACCCCCAACTTTTTGCCTAGTGTCTAGCTGGTTTTTCGACTTAGTTGGCCTGAGATCCTGCCATTCAGGATCTCAGCCTGCCTTCTCTCTCTTTAAAATGGACTCCATGTACCCTAGGTACATACACAATTGGTAAGGATCACCTTATTGGACCCTGTACAGTGTACCCTAGGTACCCAGGGCATAGGTGTACCCTAGGCCTCCCAGCGGCTGCAGCATGTATTATGCCACCCCTGGTCTGGCCTTCCAATTTGACACAACTGGCTGATCACTCAACTGGGGTAAGTTGGTGTATCCACCTCTTACTTAGGTGTAGTATACCTATACCTAGTCTTAAATGGGACACATGTTAACCTATAAGTCACTCCTATGGCAGGCCTTAACAATCCTGAAGGCAGAGTGCTTGGTTACATGTGAGATGGTGCTCTGGCATGAGCTGAGCCTGTCTGCAGTAGTCGGAACAACTTCCTTCTACCGTTTCCAGATATCGCCATACCATATACTCTTAAGTGCATTATGAACCTCGCGGTTAAATGCTATCTTTGGTTTGGCTTTATCAAAACATGTCGAGTAAGGTGTCATACGAATTGGAATACTAATCCCTCGCCAATTCTGGCGACGGGGTTAGCATTCCACCCTCCTAGAGGGACACGACATGTACAGAACCTGAAACCCGGGTAAAATCCGACATAGCCTCAGCTCCACAAAATGGACGCTGCCACCACAGACACAAGTCTGCCCTCCTGCTGCTGGGAGTCCTTCCAGCTTGGGAGACGTGGACAAAGGGTTTCCTGCCAGGGGAGGTGCGAGCACCAACCCAGACAGGATTTTGTGTATTGGTCAGGTAGGGCTTGAATAGAAACAGACATGCCTGAGGCTCACAAGGATCCTCGGTGCATATGCCAGTTCAAACCGGTCCTGGGGCACACCAGCCCCGGACCTGGGGCGAGCTGGACAAAGGATTGGGGGTGTAACCACCCCCCTTCCTGGTCCCACCCTTAGGGAGGGACCTAGCAGGTAGTCCGGCCCCTAGAATCCGCTTAAAGGTAGGAGCTGTGTCCTAAGACTTTAGACATCCTGGAATAAACTTAACCACAAGAAGAAGACGGGAACTTCGACGCTCTGCTGCACAGAGGACAGAAGGAAATCTCCCCTATGGTCAGGGAGTGACCATCTTGCTAACGCAAGCACCAGCCAGCTATTCGACGTCTGCTTTGCCGCCGCCTCCCGCCGGAGCCCGAGCCCAGAGCCCGACAAGACCTGGACCTCCAGACCTCTCACCGCCCGATCCACAGTCCCTGAAAAGAGGGAACCCGTGAAGGCACCGAGACACGTGGAGCCAGCCATCTTGAAAGACCCACGACAAGCTGCAAGCGCAACAACAGAGGCTCCCTCCAAGTTGTGCTTTGGGTCCTGAGAAGCCCAACACCCGGGCAGCATCTGCACGAAAGGTGAGCCCTCCAGCATCTCCACGATCTGCGTGGGGCCCCTCTGCACTTTGCATCTCGACGTGCCTGCCCGGTCCCTGGCCCGTTGGCTAGTGGCCATTTGGGCGACGAACCTTGAAATCTACGATGCTGGTCTGGTTGCTCCAGACTGGCCCCAGCTGCTCTCCAAAGGAGCAGTCCCTCTGACCTTGCTGGTCAGAACAATCAGCTTTCTTTACTTTCCATGACTCCTGCCTTTGCCAAGGCTTGTTTGCTTCTTTCGAGTCGCCGACACCTCCGACAGCGAGAGCCTGCGTGGGACAGCTCGTGACTCGACTCCTGGATGTCGTCGACCTTCAGGGACCACGTGGCTGCGGAGACAAGCTACACCTCATCACCTGTTTGCACCCGACATCGCCTGGTACCTACCTGGTGCCACGCCGGTCACTGGCTAGTGACTGTGAACACTGTCCCCTCTGCTTTCAGGTCTTCTACAACTCTGATCCACTCTTGGATCCACCGCATCTCTTCTGGACCGACCGCCTGCAGCATCTTTGTCATCAGGCTCCATTGAATCGATAGACGAAACCCGACGCACTTCGAGACCTATGCACCCGCTTCCTGTGGGTGAGGTAAAGCTGGCACTCCAGTGCCCAAGTGTAGAGAAACATCTCTAGTGTCTGTGTTTTAAGTCTTAAGTTCGTAGTCCATCCAGAAGACCCTTCTAGCAGTAACTTTTGAACTTTTACGCACCCATTGAAAACCTATGGGAGCCCGCGTGTAACTTTCCTCACTGCACACGCGACCCGTGGACCTCCTGGTCACTAACTGAGGATAGCTCCTTGTAGGCCCAGCGATTCTAGAGGCCCTAGACCTTTTCCCTTTCCTGTTCGTGGTACTTATACCACTATTTTAGTATATGGTTTGATCGGCCACCAGGGCCTATCCATATAAAGTGCAACTTCCGTATATTGTAATACTTTCTTGTTTAACGATTTGTGCTCCTGTGCTCATAAAGAGTCTAGGGGATACTTTGAGTAATAAATACATATATATTTTGAATATATAGCTGTGTGGTGTCCTTTCATTGGTATAAAAGGGGGTTACATATGGTAAAACAGCCTGCTTAACACGCTTTAACGAGTTTAGCCTCAAAGACTGCTTAGCCTACGCTACCACTAGGGCAGCTAGTCCGAAAAGGTTGACTTACAACCACACCATAAGGGTTGCTTGGCATGGTACAAGGTGGTCACTTTAACTAGTGAACATCATATACCAGGCCAACTTCTCACAGTCCCACATTTTTATTGGCCCAGGATGAGAGTTGCCTCTGACACCTATTGTAAGACCTGTAAGTCTTGCCAGGCGAGTGGCAAGACTGGGACTAAACTGAAAGTCCCTTTGGAACCGCTCCCGGTGGTCGGGACCCCTTATGAGCGGGTCGGAATCGACATTGTTGGGCTATTGGACCCTCCGACTTCAGCGGGACACCGGTTCATTCTGGTATTAGTGGACCACGCCACGCGGTACCCGGAGGCTATTCCTCTGAGGACCATCACTGCACCGGTGGTGGCGCGGGCCCTGTTGGGGATTTTTACCCGAGTGGGATTCCCCAAGGTGGTGGTGTCAGACAGAGGCACAAATTTCATGTCAGCCTACATGCAGGCCATGTGGAAGGAGTGTGGGGTGACCTATCGGTTCTCCACTCCTTACCACCCCCAGACTAACGGGCTCATAGAGCGCTTCAGCAAAACTTTAAAAGGGATGATCCGGAGCCTACCAGAGGACTTGAGGTGTAAGTGGGACGTCCTCCTCCCTTGCCTGCTGTTCTCCTACCGTGAGCTGCTGAAGAAGGGAGTCGGGTTCAGCCCTTTTGAGCTGCTCTATGGCCATCCCGTTAGGGGGCCCCTCAGCCTAGTGAAGGAGGGGTGGGAGAAGACTTCGCAGAAGCTTCCCCGTGATATTGTCAGCTACATGCTGGCATTCCGCAGTCAGATGGCCAAGCTGTGGAAGGCAGCCTCAGAGAATCTGGAGGCTAGCCAGGCCATCATGAAGGAGTGGTATGACCGCAACGCTCGGACGGTAGAGTTGGACGCTGGACAGAAGGTGTGGGTCATGGAGCCTGGGGAGCTTAGTGCTCTCCAGGACCGGTGGACTGGTCCGTACGAAATTGTGGAGCGACGAGGCACATATGTCGTTGACTTGAAGACCCCACGTCAGCCCCATCGGGTGCTCCACGTCAACCGCCTGAAGCCGCACCATGAGTGATCTGAGCTTGCTCTCCTCATGGTGACGGATGGGAGCGAGGAGGAAGAGAGTGAGGCTCTTCCTGACCTTCTGGCGGCCCAGGAGAAGGATGGCTCGGTGGAGGGCGTATTCCTCTCCCCATCCTTGACCCCAGAGCAACAGAGGGACTGCCGCCAGGTGCTGGGGCTGTACGCCTCGTTGTTCTCCCTCACGCCTGGAATCACTAATTTGTGTACCCATGATGTGGACACAGGGGACAGCCCACCGGTGAAGAAAAAGTCTTAACGGCTATCTGACCGAGTGAAAAACAGCATCCAGAGTGAGGTAGCGAAAATGCTGGAGCTGGGGGTGATCGATCCTTCCAGCAGCCCGTGGGCTAGTCCGGTGGTGTTAGTGCCAATAGCGGCCCCATCGGGCACCACACCCGAACTTCGGCTCTGTGTGGACTACCGGGGGTTGAACTCTGTCACGAAGACAGACGCTCACCCCATCCCACGGGCAGACGAGCTGGTGGACCGGCTGGGAGCAGCCCGGTACCTCAGCACCATTGATTTGATGTCAGGGTACTGGCAAATTGCCATGGCCGATGGAGCGAGGGAGAAAACAGCGTTCTCCACCCCCGAGGGCCACTTCCAATTCCGAGTGATGCCCTTCGGGCTCAAGAATGCTCCGGCCACCTTCCAGCGGTTGGTGAACCAGGTGCTATCTGGCCTAGAGTCCTTCTCAGCGGCATATCTGGATGACATAGCTGTCTTCAGTAGCACCTGTGAGGACCATCTGCAGCACCTCCAGGAGGTACTGCAGGCTCTGCAACGTGCTGGTCTAACTATCAAGGCCAGCAAGTGCCAGATTGGACAGGGATCTCTTGTGTACCTGGGACACCTGGTGGGCAGGGGTAAGGTGCAACCCCGCCAGGCCAAGATTGAAACTATTCTGGCCTGGGAGCCCCCCAAGACCCAAACTTGCTTTCCGAGCTTTCCTCGGCCTCACTGGGTATTACCGCCGGTTTGTCAAGGGATATGGTACCATCGTAACCCCCTTGACAGAATTGACGTCCAAAAAGCAGCCACGTAAAGTGATCTGGACGGCTGCTTGCCAGGAGGCATTCGAAACTCTGAAACATGCTATGTGTACTGCTCCGGTGCTTGCGACACCAGACTTCGCAAAAGAATTCATTGTACAGACGAACGCCTCAGAGCACGGCATAGGTGCGGTACTCTCGCAACTCAACACAGAAGGCCAAGACCAACCTGTGGCCTTCATCTCCAGAAGACTCCTCCCTCGGGAACAACGATGGAGCACCATCGAGCGAGAAGCCTTTGCAGCAGTCTGGGCTCTGAAGAAGTTGAGGCCATACCTCTTTGGCTCTCACTTCCTGATTCAGACGGATCACCGCCCCCTTCACTGGCTCATGCAGATGAGAGGCGAAAACCCCAAGTTGCTAAGGTGGTCCATTATCCTACAGGGGATGGACTTTCGGGTGGAACATCGGCCCGGAGTTGACCACGCCAATGCTGACGGTCTCTCCCGGTTTTTCCGCCTTAGCGATGAGAACTCCCTAGAGGTTGGGTAGCTCTCCCCTCTTTCGGCTGGGGTGGACGCGTGTTAGACCTGTCAGCCCTAGGGTGGTCTTCCCTGTATTTTGGCCCTTGCCTCATTTTTTCCACCCCCCTTTTTCGTTGGCCTTAGGTCTCCGAGCGCCTTTTCCCTGCTAATCAGTGTTAAGGTGCAGGTGCTCTCTTCCCCCAAGATGGCTGCCACAGGCCCCTGCTACTGCGGAGTGGCCTTTTTAGTGGCACCCTAGTTGCCAGGAGCTGGCTGGGACCCTACAACAATGTTGCGACACCAGCCCGCCTTTTTGTCCTATAGTTAGAGTGGGGAAGCTCCTGGAACTTGCTGGAACCTTCTAGAAGAAGGGTGGGGTTTTGCTTTTGCCGCCTTAGAGGGTGGTCACCTGACCTAGGGCTACTTAAGGAAAGGAGGGAAAATTTTTTTAGACAGTTGGGGCGACGCAGACCTGGGGGAACCTACGCAGGAGTTTTTGGCGGTAGGGCCTAGTCAGGGACCTATGCCTCTGAAAGTGACAGGGCTTAGGTGCTGCCTTTTAAGTGAGTGAGGGATCCTGAACTTGCCCACTGATCTGGCCCAGCGGGAGGGGAACCCAGGGGCAACCTACCAAGCCTGACTAGGAGCTATCTAGTCACCAACTCAACCTACCCCTTTCCCCCAAGGAACAAACCTACTAAGGGCGCCAGATACAACAAGCGCCAAAAGGACGAAGAAGCTTACCAAAGACCTTACTACAGAATTTACCAACAAACTTGCTACAGAACTTACCAAAGATCTTACCACAGAACTGCTGGGGGCTCAACCAGGTACCTGCGCTGTGCCATCCCTGCGCTTCTGACGCCACCTGGGCCCCCTTCCCAGATCGTTCTGCCACTGGTGTGTGGCCTGCCGTGTCCTCTCTTGCCTGTCCTGAACCGGGACACCCCTGCAAGAGAAAGGGGGCGCTGGGCGCTGTGCGATTTGCTTGTCCCCGAGCCGCAGGTCACCCCCTTAACTTTAGCCACCCCCGCCGGGGTCCCCAAAAAGAATTGCTCACCGCCGCGGCCCTGGGCCGTGTCAACTGCCCTTGCCATCCTCTGGGCCCGCGGGGAAGACCGGAGCCCCACCGCTGCCGTCGCAGCCTCTGTAACGCGGCCCTCCGTGAGGAGAGGGCCGCCGAAAAGTAGGCCGCGTTAGGACTGAAAGGTGAAGCCAGGTACGGTGATCACCTGACGGGGGCGGACTGCCAAACGCCGCCCCCGCCGCTGTGCCATTGGACGAGTAGGCCGCGCTCCCGCAAACCGGGCTGTCATTGGCGGCTGCGGGCGCGGGCCCCTGAAGCCGGCAAGAAGAGCGCTGCGGAGCTCCCCGGCCACGTCGGGCCCGTCCGGGAGCCCCGCGCTATCCCCCTCGACCCGGATGTCGCCGGGAGGGGACGAGGAGACGAGGAGCCGTCGGCAGTGACCCGCGGGCGGTGGAAGAACAAGGTAACCCCTGGGGGAGGCGGGCGGAAGGCCGAGGAGAGGCCCGGGACTCGCCCCTCCCCCTCGTGGGCCCCCAACAAAGGGGGGAAAATTGCACCAGCCTCGTTCCCCCTTGAGCCTCGCTCGTGAAGAGCGCTTCTGAGGAAGTAAACAGTTAGCGCGTGGATTTCCTGCAGTGCGCAAGGCCCTGCTCTAATGCTCTGCTCTACGGCTCGGCTGGAATGCTCTGACTTAAGGCCCCAAGGGAATGCACTGCCGAAATACTCCCGTGAATTGTCCGGTAGTGCTTCAATGACCAGCCAGGTTGAATGGGCCTAGGTCATATTTGAATCGCTATTACTGTGCCTAGGTCCCTATGTCATATTTGAATCGCTATTACGGTGCCTAGGTCCCTATGTCATATTTGAATCGCTATTGCCTTGCTATGTGTAGCGCCATGTTATATGCTAAGTTTTAAAAGCGCTACTGAATATGGTATGCTATGTATCTCCACCTTGTGGAAAATGCCAAATTTGACGTGCTAGTAATTTGCTATGCGCAGCGCTAAGTGAAAGGCTCTATTTGAAGCGCTAGTAATTGGCTATGTGCGGCGCTATGTTGAAGTGCTTTATTTGAAGCGCTCTTAATTTGCTATGTGCAGCGCTATGTTTAACCGCTATATTTGACGCTTCCCCAATTATTGCGTGCGTTTCCTGCCTCAGTGGATGTGTGTGCTGTATGGGCACTTTACATGTAAGCCCTTGGATGCCTACCTGCTTGAGTCACGCTACCCCCTTAGGGCCTGGTGACCCCCGGTCCTACAATATGGCATCTAGGTGGGCTCAGTCTCAGCAGAGGAGAGTCCGTGCCCTGCAGATGGCGTCTAGATGGGCTCACTCTCAGCAGAGGAGAATCCAGGCCCTGCAGATGGCATATAGATGTGCTCACTCTCAGCAGAGGACAGTCCAGGCCCTGCAGACGGCATCTAATTGGGCTCAGTCTCAGGACAGGAGAGGCCCGGCCATCCAGATGGCATCTAGGTGGGCTCAGTCTCAGCAGAGAAAGGCTGGGCAATGCAGATGGCATCTAGGTGGGCTCAGTCTCAGCAGAGGAGAGGCCACGCCCTGCAGATGGCATCTAGGTGGGCTCAGTCTCAGCAGAGGTGATGCCGGCCCTGCAGATGGTATCTAGGGGGGGCTTAGTCTCAGCCGAAGAGAAGCCAGGCGCTGCAGATGGCTTTGAGGTGGTTTCAGTCTTAGCAGAAAAGCGGCCAGGCTCTACAAATGGCATCTAGGTGGGCTCAGTCTCAGCAGAGGCAATGCTGTGCCCAGCAGATGGTATCTAGCGGGGCTCAGTCTCAGGACAGGAGAGGCTGGGCCTAGCAGATGCCATCTAGGTGAGCTCAGTCTCAGCAGAGGAGAGGCCGGACCCTGCAGATGGTATCTAGGGGGCTCAGTCTCAGCAGAGGAGAGGCTGGGCCCTGAAGGTGGCATCTAGGTGGGCTCAGTCTCAGCAGAGGAGAGGAAAGGCCGGGCCATGCAGGTGGCAACTAGGTGGGCTCAGTCTCAGCAGAGAAGCAGCCAGGCCCTGCATATGGTATCTAGTGGGGCTCAGTCTCAGCAGAAGAGAGGAAAGGCCGGGCCATGCAGGTGGCAACTAGGTGGGCTCCGTTTCAGCAGAGAAGTGGCCAGGGCCTGCATATGGTCACTAGGGGGGCTCAGTCTCAGCAGAAGAGAGGAGAGGCCGGGCCATGCAGATGGCATCTAGGGGGGGCTCATTCTCAGCAAAAGAGAGGCCAGGCCCTGAAGATGGCATCTTGGTGGGCTCAGTCTCAGCAGAGAAGCAGCCAGTCCCGGCAGAAGGCATCTAGGTGGGCTCAGTCTCAGGACAGGAGAGGCCAGGCAATGCAGATGGCATCTAGGGGGGGCTCATTCTCAGCAAAAGAGAGGCCCGGCCCTGCAGATGGCATCTTGGTGGGCTCAGTCTCAGCAGAGAAGCAGCCAGTCCCTGCAGAAGGCATCTAGGTGGGCTCAGTCTCAGCAGAGGCAAGGCCAGGCAATGTATTTGGTATCTAGGTGGGCTCAGGCTCAGCAGAAAAGCGGCCAGGCTCTACGGATGGCATCTAGTTGGGCTCAGTCTCAGCAGAGGTGATGTCGGGCCCTGCAGATGGTATCTAGGGGGGCTCAGTTTCAGCAGAGGAGAGGCTGGGCCATGCAGATGACATCTAGGGGGGCTCAGTCTCAGCAGAGGCGATGCCAGGCCCTGAAGATGGTATCTAGGGGGGCTCAGTCTCAGCAGAAGAGAGGCCAGGCCCTGCAGATGGCACCTAGGTGGGCTCAAGCAGCCAGGCCCTGCAGATGGCATCTAGGAGGGCTCAGTCTCAGCAGAGGCGATGCCAGGCCCTGCAGATGGTATCTAGGGGGCTCATTCTCAGCAGAAGAGAGGCCAGGACCTGCAGATGCCACCTAGGAGGGCTCAGTCTCAGCAGAGAAGCGGCCAGTCCCTGCAGTTGGCATCTAGGTGGGTTCAGTCTCAGCAGTGGAGACCCGGGCCCTGCAGATGGCATCTAGGTGGGCTCAGTCTCAGCAGAGGAGATTCTGGGCCCAGCAGATGGCATGTAGGTGGGCTCAGTCTCATCAGAGGAGAGGCTGGGTCCTGCAGATGGCATCTAGGTGGGCTCAGCCTCAGCAGAGAAGAGTCTGGGACCTGCAGATGGCATCTAGGTGGGCTTAGTCTCAGCAGAGGAGAGTCCTTGCCCTGCAGATGGCATCTAGGTGGGCTCACACTCAGCAGAGGAGAGTCCGGGCCCTTCAGATGGCATCTAGGGGGCTCACTATCAGCAGAGGAGGGAAGAGGCCAGGCCATGCAGATGGCTCCTAGGTGAGCTCAGTCTCAGCAGAGGAGAGGAGAGGCCGGGCCATGCAGATGGCATCTAGGAGGGGCTCATTCTCAGCAAAAGAGAGGCCAGGCCCTGCAGATGGCATCTTGGTGGGCTCAGTCTTAGCAGAGAAGCAGCCAGTCCCGGCAGAAGGCATCTAGGCGGGCTCAGTCTCAGGACAGGAGAGGCCAGGCAATGCAGATGGCATCTAGGGGGGGCTCATTCTCAGCAAAAGAGAGGCCAGGCCCTGCAGATGGCATCTTGGTGGGCTCAGTCTCAGCAGAGAAGCAGCCAGTCCCTGCAGAAGGCATCTAGGTGGGCTCAGTCTCAGCAGAGGCAAGGCCAGGCAATGCATTTGGTATCTAGGTGGGCTCAGGCTCAGCAGAAAAGCGGCCAGGCTCTACGGATGGCATCTAGTTGGGCTCAGTCTCAGCAGAGGTGATGTCGGGCCCTGCAGATGGTATCTAGGGGGGCTCAGTTTCAGCAGAGGAGAGGCTGGGCCATGCAGATGACATCTAGGGGGGCTCAGTCTCAGCAGAGGCGATGCCAGGCCCTGAAGATGGTATCTAGGGGGGCTCAGTCTCAGCAGAAGAGAGGCCAGGCCCTGCAGATGGCACCTAGGTGGGCTCAAGCAGCCAGGCCCTGCAGATGGCATCTAGGAGGGCTCAGTCTCAGCAGAGGCGATGCCAGGCCCTGCAGATGGTAACTAGGGGGCTCATTCTCAGCAGAGAAGCGGCCAGTCCCTGCAGTTGGCATCTAGGTGGGTTCAGTCTCAGCAGTGGAGACCCGGGCCCTGCAGATGGCATCTAGGTGGGCTCAGTCTCAGCAGAGGAGATTCTGGGCCCAGCAGATGGCATGTAGGTGGGCTCAGTCTCATCAGAGGAGAGGCTGGGTCCTGCAGATGGCATCTAGGTGGGCTCAGCCTCAGCAGAGAAGAGTCTGGGCCCTGCAGATGGCATCTAGGTGGGCTTAGTCTCAGCAGAGGAGAGTCCTTGCCCTGCAGATGGCATCTAGGTGGGCTCACACTCAGCAGAGGAGAGTCCGGGCCCTTCAGATGGCATCTAGGGGGCTCACTATCAGCAGAGGAGAGTCGGGGCCCTGCAGATGGCATCTAGGTGGCTCAGTCTCAGCAGAGGAGGGAAGAGGCCAGGCCATGCAGATGGCTCCTAGGTGAGCTCAGTCCCAGCAGAGGCGATGCCTGGCCCTACAGATGGCATCTAGGTGGGCTCAGTCTCAGGACAGGAGAGACCAGGCCCTGCAGATGGTATCTAGGTGGGCTCAGTCTCAGGACAGGAGAGGCCGGGCAATGCAGATGGCATTTAGGATGGCTCAGTCTGAGCAGAAAAGAGGCCTGGCGCTGCAGATGGTATCTAAGTGGGCTCAGTGTCAGAGCAGGAGAGGCTGGGCCATCCAGATGGCATCTAGGTGGGTTCAATCTCAGCAGAGGAAAGGCTGGGCAATGCATATGGCAACTTGGTGGGCTCCGTTTCAGCAGAGAAGTGGCCAGGGCCTGAATATGGTCACTAGGGGGGCTCAGCCTCAGCAGAGGAGAGGAAAGGCCGGGCCATGCAGATGGCAACTAGGTGGGCTCAGAATCAGCATAGAAGCGGCCAGTCCCTGCAGATGGCATCTTGGTGGGCTCAGTCTCTGCAGAGGAGAGCCCGGGCCCTGCAGATGGCATCTAGGTGGGCTCACTGTCATCAGAGGAGAGTCCGGGCCCTGCAGATGGCATCTTGGTTGGCTCACTCTCAGCAGAGGAGAGTCCTGGCCCTGCAGATGGCATCTAGGTGAGGTCAGTCTCAGGACAGGAGAGACCAGGCCCTGCAGATGGCATATAGGTGGGCTCAGCCTCAGGACAGGAGAGGCCAGGCAATGCAGATGGCATCTAGGGGGGGCTCATTCTCAGCAAAAGAGAGGCCAGGCCCTGCAGATGGCATCTTGGTGGGCTCAGTCTCAGCAGAGAAGCAGCCAGTCCCGGCAGAAGGCATCTAGGTGGGCTCAGTCTCAGGACAGGAGAGGCCAGGCAATGCAGATGGCATCTAGGGGGCGGCTCATTCTCAGCAAAAGAGAGGCCAGGCCCTGCAGATGGCATCTTGGTGGGCTCAGTCTCAGCAGAGAAGCAGACAGTCCCTGCAGAAGGCATCTAGGTGGGCTCAGTCTCAGCAGAGGCAAGGCCAGGTAATGCATTTGGTATCTAGGTGGGCTCAGGCTCAGCAGAAAAGCGGCCAGGCTCTACGGATGGCATCTAGTTGGGCTCAGTCTCAGCAGAGGTGATGTCGGGCCCTGCAGATGGTATCTAGGGGGGCTCAGTTTCAGCAGAGGAGAGGCTGGGCCATGCAGATGACATCTAGGGGGGCTCAGTCTCAGCAGAGGCGATGCCAGGCCCTGAAGATGGTATCTAGGGGGGCTCCGTCTCAGCAGAAGAGAGGCCAGGCCCTGCAGATGGCACCTAGGTGGGCTCAAGCAGCCAGGCCCTGCAGATGGCATCTAGGAGGGCTCAGTCTCAGCAGAGGCAATGCCAGGCCCTGCAGATGGTATCTAGGGGGCTCATTCTCAGCAGAAGAGAGGCCAGGACCTGCAGATGCCACCTAGGAGGGCTCAGTCTCAGCAGAGAAGCGGCCAGTCCCTGCAGTTGGCATCTAGGTGGGTTCAGTCTCAGCAGTGGAGACCCGGGCCCTGCAGATGGCATCTAGGTGGGCTCAGTCTCAGCAGAGGAGATTCTGGGCCCAGCAGATGGCATGTAGGTGGGCTCAGTCTCATCAGAGGAGAGGCTGGGTCCTGCAGATGGCATCTAGGTGGGCTCAGCCTCAGCAGAGAAGAGTCTGGGCCCTGCAGATGGCATCTAGGTGGGCTCAGTCTCAGCAGAGGAGAGTCCTTGCCCTGCAGATGGCATCTAGGTGGGCTCACACTCAGCAGAGGAGAGTCCGGGCCCTTCAGATGGCATCTAGGGGGCTCACTATCAGCAGAGGAGAGTCCGGGCCCTGCAGATGACATCTAGGTGGCTCAGTCTCAGCAGAGGAGGGAAGAGGCCAGGCCATGCAGATGGCTCCTAGGTGAGCTCAGTCCCAGCAGAGGCGATGCCGGGCCCTACAGATGGCATCTAGGTGGGCTCAGTCTCAGGACAGGAGAGACCAGGCCCTGCAGATGGTATCTAGGTGGGCTCAGTCTCAGGACAGGAGAGGCCGGGCAATGCAGATGGCATTTAGGATGGCTCAGTCTGAGCAGAAAAGAGGCCTGGCGCTGCAGATGGTATCTAAGTGGGCTCAGTGTCAGAGCAGGAGAGGCTAGGCCATCCAGATGGCATCTAGGTGGGTTCAATCTCAGCAGAGGAAAGGCTGGGCAATGCATATGGCAACTTGGTGGGCTCCGTTTCAGCAGAGAAGTGGCCAGGGCCTGCATATGGTCACTAGGGGGGCTCAGTCTCAGCAGAAGAGAGGTCGGGCCCTGCAGATGGCATCTAGGTGGGCTCAGTCTCAGCAGAGGAGAGGAAAGGCCGGGCCATGCAGATGGCAACTAGGTGGGCTCCATCTCAGCAGAAAAGCATCCAGGCACTGCGCATGGTATTTAAAGGGGCTCAGTCTCATCAGAAGAGAGGCCGGGCCCTGCAGATGGCATCTAGGTGGGCTCAGAATCAGCATAGAAGCGGCCAGTCCCTGCAGATGGCATCTTGGTGGGCTCAGTCTCTGCAGAGGAGAGCCCGGGCCCTGCAGATGGCATCTAGGTGGGCTCACTGTCATCAGAGGAGAGTCCGGGCCCTGCAGATGGCATCTTGGTTGGCTCACTCTCAGCAGAGGAGGGTCCTGGCCCTGCAGATGGCATCTAGGTGAGCTCATTCTCAGGACAGGAGAGACCAGGCCCTGCAGATGGGATATAGGTGGGCTCAGCCTCAGGACAGGAGAGGCCAGGCAATGCAGATGGCATCTAGGGGGGGGCTCATTCTCAGCAAAAGAGAGGCCAGGCCCTGCAGATGGCATCTTGGTGGGCTCAGTCTCAGCAGAGAAGCAGCCAGTCCCTGCAGAAGGCATCTAGGTGGGCTCAGTCTCAGCAGAGGCAAGGCCAGGCAATGCATATGGTATCTAGGTGGGCTCAGGCTCAGCAGAAAAGCGGCCAGGCTCTACGGATGGCATCTAGTTGGGCTCAGTCTCAGCAGAGGTGATGTCGGGCCCTGCAGATGGTATCTAGGGGGGCTCAGTTTCAGCAGAGGAGAGGCTGGGCCATGCAGATGACATCTAGGGGGGCTCAGTCTCAGCAGAGGCGATGCCAGGCCCTGAAGATGGTATCTAGGGAAGCTCAGTCTCAGCAGAAGAGAGGCCAGGCCCTGCAGATGGCACCTAGGTGGGCTCAAGCAGCCAGGCCCTGCAGATGGCATCTAGGAGGGCTCAGTCTCAGCAGAGGCGATGCCAGGCCCTGCAGATGGTATCTAGGGGGCTCATTCTCAACAGAAGAGAGGCCAGGACCTGCAGATGCCACCTAGGAGGGCTCAGTCTCAGCAGAGAAGCGGCCAGTCCCTGCAATTGGCATCTAGGTGGGTTCAGTCTCAGCAGTGGAGACCCGGGCCCTGCAGATGGCATCTAGGTGGGCTCAGTCTCAGCAGAGGAGAGTCTGGCCCCAGCAGATGGCATGTAGGTGGGCTCAGTCTCATCAGAGGAGAGTCTGGGTCCTGCAGATGGCATCTAGGTGGGCTCAGCCTCAGCAGAGAAGAGTCTGGGCCCTGCAGATGGCATCTAGGTGGGCTCAGTCTCAGCAGAGGAGAGTCCTTGCCCTGCAGATGGCATCTAGGTGGGCTCACACTCAGCAGAGGAGAGTCCGGGCCCTTCAGATGGCATCTAGGTGGGTTCACTATCAGCAGAGGAGAGTCCGGGCCCTGCAGATGGCATCTAGGTGGCTCAGTCTCAGCAGAGGAGGGAAGAGGCCAGGCCATGCAGATGGCTCCTAGGTGAGCTCAGTCCAAGCAGAGGCGATGCCGGGCCCTACAGATGGCATCTAGGTGGGCTCAGTCTCAGGACAGGAGAGACCAGGCCCTGCAGATGGTATCTAGGTGGGCTCAGTCTCAGGACAGGAGAGGCCGGGCAATGCAGATGGCATTTAGGATGGCTCAGTCTGAGCAGAAAAGAGGCCTGGCGCTGCAGATGGTATCTAAGTGGGCTCAGTGTCAGAGCAGGAGAGGCTGAGCCATCCAGATGGCATCTAGGTGGGCTCAGTCTCATCAGAGGAGAGGAGAGGCCAGGATCTACAGAGGCGATGCCGGGCCCTGCAGATGGTATCTAGGGGGCTCAGTCTCAGGACAGGAGAGGCTGGGCCAGGCGGATTGCATCTAGGTGGACTCAGTCTCAGCAGAGGAGTGCCGTGCCCTGCAGATGGTATATAGGGGGCTCAGTCTCAGGACAGGAGAGGCTGGGTCAGGCAGATGGCATCACGGTGGGCTCAGTCTCAGCAGAGGAGAGAAGAGGCCAGGCCCTGCAGATGGCAACTAGGTGGGCGTAGTCTCAGGACAGGAGAGGCCGGGCAATGCAATTGGCATCTAGGGGGGCTTTGTCTCAGCAGAAGAGATGCCAGGCCCTGCAGATGGCATCTAGGTGGGCTCAGTCTCAGCAGAGGCAAGGCAGATGGCATCTAGGTGGGCTCAGTCTCAGCAGAGGAGAGGAGAGGACAGGCCCTGGGAATGGCATCTAGGTGTCCTGGGTCTCAGCAGAGAAGCGGCCAGGCTCTACAGATGGCATCTAGTTGGGCTCAGTCTCAGCAGAGGTGATGCCGGGCTCTGCAGATGTTATCTAGGGGGTCTCAGTCTCAGCAGAGGTGATGTCGGGCCCTGCAGATGGTATCTAGGGGGGCTCAGTTTCAGCAGAGGAGAGGCTGGGCCATGCAGATGACATCTAGGGGGGCTCAGTCTCAGCAGAGGCGATGCCAGGCCCTGAAGATGGTATCTAGGGAAGCTCAGTCTCAGCAGAAGAGAGGCCAGGCCCTGCAGATGGCACCTAGGTGGGCTCAAGCAGCCAGGCCCTGCAGATGGCATCTAGGAGGGCTCAGTCTCAGCAGAGGCGATGCCAGGCCCTGCAGATGGTATCTAGGGGGCTCATTCTCAACAGAAGAGAGGCCAGGACCTGCAGATGCCACCTAGGAGGGCTCAGTCTCAGCAGAGAAGCGGCCAGTCCCTGCAATTGGCATCTAGGTGGGTTCAGTCTCAGCAGTGGAGACCCGGGCCCTGCAGATGGCATCTAGGTGGGCTCAGTCTCAGCAGAGGAGAGTCTGGCCCCAGCAGATGGCATGTAGGTGGGCTCAGTCTCATCAGAGGAGAGTCTGGGTCCTGCAGATGGCATCTAGGTGGGCTCAGCCTCAGCAGAGAAGAGTCTGGGCCCTGCAGATGGCATCTAGGTGGGCTCAGTCTCAGCAGAGGAGAGTCCTTGCCCTGCAGATGGCATCTAGGTGGGCTCACACTCAGCAGAGGAGAGTCCGGGCCCTTCAGATGGCATCTAGGTGGGTTCACTATCAGCAGAGGAGAGTCCGGGCCCTGCAGATGGCATCTAGGTGGCTCAGTCTCAGCAGAGGAGGGAAGAGGCCAGGCCATGCAGATGGCTCCTAGGTGAGCTCAGTCCAAGCAGAGGCGATGCCGGGCCCTACAGATGGCATCTAGGTGGGCTCAGTCTCAGGACAGGAGAGACCAGGCCCTGCAGATGGTATCTAGGTGGGCTCAGTCTCAGGACAGGAGAGGCCGGGCAATGCAGATGGCATTTAGGATGGCTCAGTCTGAGCAGAAAAGAGGCCTGGCGCTGCAGATGGTATCTAAGTGGGCTCAGTGTCAGAGCAGGAGAGGCTGAGCCATCCAGATGGCATCTAGGTGGGCTCAGTCTCATCAGAGGAGAGGAGAGGCCAGGATCTACAGAGGCGATGCCGGGCCCTGCAGATGGTATCTAGGGGGCTCAGTCTCAGGACAGGAGAGGCTGGGCCAGGCGGATTGCATCTAGGTGGACTCAGTCTCAGCAGAGGAGTGCCGTGCCCTGCAGATGGTATATAGGGGGCTCAGTCTCAGGACAGGAGAGGCTGGGTCAGGCAGATGGCATCACGGTGGGCTCAGTCTCAGCAGAGGAGAGAAGAGGCCAGGCCCTGCAGATGGCAACTAGGTGGGCGTAGTCTCAGGACAGGAGAGGCCGGGCAATGCAATTGGCATCTAGGGGGGCTTTGTCTCAGCAGAAGAGATGCCAGGCCCTGCAGATGGCATCTAGGTGGGCTCAGTCTCAGCAGAGGCAAGGCAGATGGCATCTAGGTGGGCTCAGTCTCAGCAGAGGAGAGGAGAGGACAGGCCCTGGGAATGGCATCTAGGTGTCCTGGGTCTCAGCAGAGAAGCGGCCAGGCTCTACAGATGGCATCTAGTTGGGCTCAGTCTCAGCAGAGGTGATGCCGGGCTCTGCAGATGTTATCTAGGGGGTCTCAGTCTCAGCAGAGAAGAGGCCGGGCCATGCAGATTACATCTAGGTGTGCTCAGTTTCAGCAAAGGAGAGGAGAGGCCAGGCCCTGCAGATACTATCTAGGGGGGCTCAGTCTCAGCAGAAGAGAGGCCCAGCCCTGCAGATGGCATCTAGGTGGGCTCAGTCTCAGGACAGGAGAGGCCGGGCTATGCAGATGGCATCTAAGTGGGCTCAGTCTCAGCAGAGGAAAGGCCGGGCTATGCAGATGGCATCTAGGTGGGCTCAATCTCAGCAGAGGAGAGGAGTGGTGAGTCCCTGCAGATTGCATCTAGGTGGGTTCAGTCTCAGCAGAGGCAATGCCAGGCCCTGAAGATGTGATCTAGGGATGCTCAGTCTCAGCAGAGAAACTGCCAGGCCCTACAGATGGCACCTAGGTGGGCTCAGTCTCAGCAGAAACGTGGCCAGGCCCTGCATATGGTATCTAAGGGGGCTCAGTCTCAGCAGAAGGGAGGCCAGGCCCTGCAGATGGCATCTAGGTGGGGCCAGCCTCAGTAGAGGAAAGTCCGGGCTCTACAGATGGCATCTAGGTGGGCTCAGTCTCAGCAGAAGAGAGGCCCGGCCCTGCAGATGGCATCTAGGTGGGCTCAGTCTCAGGACAGGAGAGGCCGGGACATGCAGATGGCATCTAGGTGGGCTAAGTCTCAGGACAGAAGAGGCCGGGTCATGCAGATGGGATCTAGGTGGGCTCAGTCTCAGCAGAGGAAAGGCCGGGTAATGCAGATGGCATCTAAGTGGGCTCAATCTCAGCAGAGGAGAGGAGAGGTGAGGCCCTGCAGATGGCATCTAGGTGGGTTCAGTCTCAGCAGAGGCGATGCCGGGCCCAGCAGATAGTATCTAGGGGGGCTCAGTCTCAGGAGAGGTTGGGCCAGGCAGATGGCATCTAGGTGGGCTCAGTCTCAGCAGAGGAAAGGCCGGGCCCTGCTGATTGTATCTAGGGGGAGCTCAGTCTCAGCAGAGGAGAGGCCGGGCCATGCAGATGGTATCTAAGAGGGCTCAGTCTCAGAAGAGGGGAGGCCGGGCCCTGCAAGGGGCACCTAGGTGGGCTTAGTCTCAGCAGAGGAGAGGAAAGGCCGGGCCATGCAGATGGCAACTAGGTGGGCTCAGTCTCAGCAGAGAAGTGGCTAGGCCCTGCAGATGGCATATAGGAGGGCTCAGTCTCAGTAGAAGAGAGGCCAGACCCTGCATATGGTATCTAGGGGGGCTCAGTCTCAGAAGAAGAGAGGCCAGGCCCTGCAGATGGCATTTAGGTGGGCGCAGTCTCAGTAGAGAAGTGGTCAGTTCCTGCATATGAAATCTAGGTGGGCTCAGTCTAAGCAGAGGAGAGTCCGGGCCCTGCAGATGGCATCTAGGTGGGCTCAGTCTCAGCAGAGGAGAGTCTGGGCCCTGCAGATGGCACTTAGGTGGCTCAGTCTAAGCAGAGGAGAGAAAAGGCCAGGCCATGCAGATGGCACCTAGGTGAGCTCAGTCCCAGCAGAGGCGATGCCGGGCCCTATAGATGACATCTAGGTGGGCTCAGTCTCAGGACAGGCGAGGCCGGGCAATGTAGATGGCATATTGGATGACTCAGTCTGAGAAGAAAAGAGGCCTGGCCCTACAGATGGCATCTTAATGGGCTAAGTCTCAGAGAAGAAGAGGCCGGGCCATCCAGATGGCATCTAGGTGGGCTCAGTCTCAGCAGAGGAAAGGCTGGGCAATGCAGATGGCATCTAGGTGGGCTTAGTCTCAGCAGAGGAGAGGCGAGGCCAGGACCTTCCGATTGCATGTAGGAGGGCTCAGTCTCCGCAGAGGCGATGCCGGGCCCCGCAGATGGTATCTAGGGGGCTCAGTCTCAGGACAGGAGAGGCTGGGCCAGGCAGATGGCATCTACGTGGGCTCAGTCTCAGCAGAGGAGAGACTGGGCCCTACAGATGGCATCTAGGTGGTCTCAGTCTCAGCAGAGGAAAGGCTGAGCCCTGCAGAAGTTATCTAGGGGGGCTCAGTCTCAGCAGAGAAGCGGCCAGGCCCTGCATATGGTATCTAGGGGAGCTCAGTCTCAGCAGAAGAGAGGCCAGGCCCTGCAGATGGTATCTAGGTGGGCTCAGTCTCAGCAGAAGAGATGCCAGGCCCTGCAGATGGCATCTAGGTGGGCTCAGTCTCAGCAGAGAGGCGGCCAGTCCCTGCAGATGGCATCTAGGTGGGCTCAGTCTCAGCAGAGGAGAGACTGGGCCCTACAGATGGCATCTAGGTGGGCTCACTCTCATCAGAGGAGAGTCCGGGCCCTGAAGATATCATCTAGGTGGGCTCAGTCTCAGCAGAGGAGAGTCCGGGCCCTGTAGATGGCATCTAGGTGGGCTCAGTTGCAGCAGAGGAGAGGAAAGGCCGGGCCATGCAGATGGCAACTAGGTGGGCTCAGTCTCAGCAGAGCAGAGGAAAGGCCGGGCCATGCAGATGGCAACTAGGTGGGCTCAGTCTCAGCAGAGAAGCTGCCAGGCCCTGCATATGGTATCTAGGGGGGCTCAGTTTCAGCGGAACAGAGGCCAGGCCCTGCAGATGGCATCTAGGTGTGCTCAGTCTCAGCATAGGAGAGGCTGGGCCCTGCAGATCGCATCTAGGTGAGCTCACTCTCATCAGAGGAGAGTCCGGGCCCTGCAGCTATCATCTAAGTGGGCTCAGTCTCCGCCGAGGAGAGTCAGGACCCTAAAGATGGCATGTAGGTGGGCTCAGTCTCATCAGAGGAGAGTCTGGCCCCTTCAGGTGGCATCTAGGTGGGCTCAGCCTCAGCAGAGGAGAGTCTGGGCCCTGTATATGGCATGTAGGTGGGCTCAGTCTCAGCAGAGGAGAGTCTGGCCCCTGCAGGTGGCATCTAGGTGGGCTAAGCCTCAGCAGAGGAGAGTCTGGGCCCTGTATATGGCATCTAGGTGGGCTCAGTCTCAGCAGAGGAGAGTCCGTGCCCTGCAGATGGCATCTAGGTGGGCTCACTCTCAGCAGTGGAGAGTCCAGGCCCTGCATATGGCATATAGGTGAACTCACTCTCAGCAGGGAAGAGTCTGGGCCCTGCAGATGGCATATAGGTGGCTCAGTCTCAGCAGAACAGAGAAGAGGCCAGGCTATGCAGATGGCACCTAGGTGAGCTCAGTCTCCGAAGAGGCGATGCCGGGCCCTACAGATGGCATCTAGGTGGGCTCAGTCTCAGGACAGGAGAGGCCGGGCAATGCAGATGCATCTAGGGGGGCTCAGTCTGAGCAGAAGAGAGGCCAGGCCCTATAGATGGCATCTAAGTGGGCTCAGTCTCAGGAGAGGAGAAGCCGGGCTATCCAGATGGCATCTAGGTGGACTCAATCTCAGCAGAGGAAAGGCTGGGCAATGCAGATGGCATCTAGGTGGGCTCTGTCTCAGCAATGGAGAGGAGAGACCAGGCCCTGCAGATGGCATTTAGGTGGGCTCAGTCTCAGCAGAGGCAATGCCAAGCCCTGCAGATGGCATCCAGGGGGCTCAGTCTTAGGACAGGAGAGGCTGGGCCTGGCAGATGTCATCTAGGTGGGCTCAGTCTCAGCAGAGGAGGGGCCGGGCCCTGCAGATGGTATCTAGGGGGCTCAGTCTCAGCAGAGGAGAGGCTGGGCCCTTCAGATGGCATCTAGGTGCGCTCAGTCTCAGCAGAGGAAAGGCTGGGCCCTGCAGATGGTATCTAGGGGGATCAGGCTCAACAGAGGAGAGGCCGGGCCTTGCAGATGGCATCTAGGTGGGCTCAGTCTCAGCAGAGGAGAGGAAGGGCCGGGCCATGCAGATGGCAACTAGGTGGGCTCAGTCTCAGCAGGGAAGCGGCCAGGCCCTGCATATGGTATTGAGGGGGGCTCAGTCTCAACAGAGGAGAGGCTGGGCCATGCAAATGGCAACTAGGTGGGGTCAGTCTCAGCAGCAGGAGAGGAAAGGCCGGGTCATGCAGATGGCAACTAGGTGGGCTCAGTCTCAGCAGAGAAGCTGCCAGGCCCTGCATATGGTAAATAAGGGGGCTCAGCCACAGCAGAAGCGAGGCCAGGTCCTGCAGATGGCATCAAGGTGGGCTCAGTCTCAGCAGAGGAGAGGAAAGGCCGGGCCATGCAGATGGCAACAAGGTGGGTTCCATCTCAGCAGAAAAGCATCCAGGCCCTGCATAGGGTATCTAAAGGGGCTCAGTCTCAGTAGAAGAGAGGCCAGGCCCTGCAGGTGGCATCTAGGTGGGCTCTGCCTCAGCAGAGGAGTGTCTGGGCCCTGTATATGGCATGTAGGTGGGCTCAGTCTCAGCAGAGGAGAGTCTGGCCCCTGCAGGTGGCATCTAGGTGGGCTCAGCCTCAGCAGAGGAGAGTCTGGGCCCTGTATATGGCATCTAGGTGGGCTCAGTCTCAGGAGAGGAGAGGCCATGCCATGCAGATGGCATCTAGGTGGGCTCACTCTCAGCAGTGGAGAGTCCAGGCCCTGCATATGGCATATAGGTGGACTCACTCTCAGCAGAGGAGAGTCTGGGCCCTGCAGATGGCATCTAGGTGGCTCAGTCTCAGCAGAACAGAGAAGAGGCCAGGCTATGCAGATGGCACCTAGGTGAGCTCAGTCTCAAAAGAGGCGATGCCGGGCCCTACAGATGGCATCTAGGTGGGCTCAGTCTCAGGACAGGAGAGGCCGGGCAATGCAGATGCATCTAGGGGGGCTCAGTCTGAGCAGAAGAGAGGCCAGGCCCTTTAGATGGCATCTAGGTGGGCTCAATCTCTCCAGAGGAAAGGCTGGGAAATGCAGATGGCATCTAGATGGGCTCAGTCTCAGCAATGGAGAGGAGAGACCAGGCCCTGCAGATGGCATTTAGGTGGGCTCAGTCTCAGCAGAGGTGATGCCGGGCCCTGCAGATGGTATCTAGGGGGGCTTAGTCTCAGCAGAAGAGAGACCAGGCCCTGCACATGGCTTTTAGGTGGTTTCAGTCTCAGCAAAAAAGCGTCCAGGCTCTACAAATGGCATCTAGGTGGGCTCACTCTCAGCAGAGGCGATGCCAAGCACTGCAGATGGTATCCAAGGGGGCTCAGTCTTAGGACAGGAGAGGCTGGGCCTGGCAGATGGCATCTAGGTGGGCTCAGTCTCAGCAGAGGAGGGGCCGGGCCCTGCAGATGGTATCTAGGGGGCTCAGTCTCAGCAGAGGAGAGGCTGGGACCTTCAGATGGCATCTAGGTGCGCTCAGTCTCAGCAGAGGAAAGGCCGGGCCCTGCAGATGGCATCTTGGTGGGCTTAGTCTCAGCAGAGGAGAGGAAGGGCCGGGCCATGCAGATGGCAACTAGGTCGGCTCAGTCTCAGCAGGGAAGCGGCCAGGCCCTGCATATGGTATTTAGGGGGGCTCAGTCTCAACAGAGGAGAGTGGGCCATGCAGATGGCAACTAGGTGGGCTCAGTCTCAGCAGCAGGAGAGGAAAGGCCGGGTCATGCAGATGGCAACTAGGTGGGCTCAGTCTCAGCAGAGATGCTGCCAGGCCCTGCATATGGTAAATAGGGGGGCTCAGCCACAGCAGAAGCGAGGTCAGGTCCTGCAGATGGCATCTAGGCGGGCTCAGTCTCAGCAGAGGAGAGGAAAGGCCGGGCCATGCAGATGGCAAAAAGGTGGGATCCATCTCAGCAGAAAAGCATCCAGGCCCTGCATAGGGTATCTAAAGGGGCTCAGTCTCAGTAGAAGAGAGGCCAGGCCCTGCAGATGGCATCTAGGTGGGCTCAGTCGCAGCATAAAAGAGGCCGGACCCTGCAGATGGCATCTAGGTGGGCTCACTCTCATCAGAGGAGAGTCTGGGCCCTGCAGATGGCATCTAGGTGGGCTCAGTCTCAGCAGAGTAGAGTTCGGGCCCTGCAGATGGGATCTAGGTGGGTGCAGTCTCAGCAGAGGAGAGTCCAGGCCCTGCAGATGGCATCTAGGTGCACTCACTCTCAGCAGAGGAGCGTCCTGGCCCTGCAGATGGCATCTAGGTGGGCTCAGTCTCAGCAGAGGAGAGAAGAGGCCAGGCCCTGCAGATGGCATCAAGGTGGGCTCAGTCTCAGGACAGGAGAGACCAGACCCTGCAGATGGCATCTAGGTGGGCTCAGTCTCAGGACAGGAGAGGCTGGGCAATGCAGATGGCATATAGGGGAGGCTCAGTCTCAGCAGAAAAGAGGCCAGGCCCTGCATATGACATCTTGGTGGGCTCAGTCTCAGTACAGGAGAGTCTGGGCCATGCAGATGGCATCTAGGTTGGCTCAGTCTCAGCAGAGGCAAGGCCGGGCAATGCAGATGGCATCTAGGTGGGACCAGTCTCAGCAGAGGAGAGGAGAGGACAGGCTCTGCAGATGGCATCTAGGTGGGCTCAGTCTCAGCTGAGAAGCGGCCTGGCTCTACAGATGGCATCTAGTTGGGCTCAGTCTCTGCAGAGTTATGCCAATGCCCTGCAGATGGTATCTAGGGGGGCTCAGTCTCAGCAGAGGAGAGGCCGGGCCATGCAGATGACATTTAGGTGTGCTCAGTCTCAGCAGAGGAGAGGAGAGGCCAGGCCCTGCAGTTCGCATATAGGTGGTCTCAGTCTCAGCAGAGGCGATGCCAGGCCCTGAAGATGGTATCTAGGGATGCTCAGTCTCAGCAGAAGAGAGGCCAGGCCCTGCAGATGGCATCTAAGTGTGCTCAGTCTCAGCAGAGGAGAGGAGAGGCCAGGCCCTGCAGATGGCATATAGGTGGGCTCAGTCTCAGCAGAGGCGATGTCCAGCCCTAAAGATGGTATCTAGGGGTGCTCAGTCTCAGCAGAGAAACTGCCAGGCCCTACAGATGGTACCTAGGTGGGCTCAGTCTCAGCAGAAAAGTGGCCAGACCCTGCATATGGTATCTAAGGGAGCTTAGTCTCAGCAGAAGGGAGGCCAGGCCCTGCAGATGGCATCTAGGTGGGCTCAGCCTCAGCAGAGTAGAGTTCGGGCCCTGCAGATGGGATCTAGGTGGGTGCAGTCTCAGCAGAGGAGAGTCCAGGCCCTGCAGATGGCATCTAGGTGCACTCACTCTCAGCAGAGGAGAGTCCTGGCCCTGCAGATGGCATCTAGGTGGGCTCAGTCTCAGCAGAGGAGAGAAGAGGCCAGGCCCTGCAGATGGCATCAAGGTGGGCTCAGTCTCAGGACAGGAGAGACCAGACCCTGCAGATGGCATCTAGGTGGGCTCAGTCTCAGGACAGGAGAGGCCGGGCAATGCAGATGGCATATAGGGGAGGCTCAGTCTCAGCAGAAAAGAGGCCAGGCCCTGCATATGACATCTTGGTGGGCTCAGTCTCAGTACAGGAGAGTCTGGGCCATGCAGATGGCATCTAGGTTGGCTCAGTCTCAGCAGAGGCAAGGCCGGGCAATGCAGATGGCATCTAGGTGGGACCAGTCTCAGCAGAGGAGAGGAGAGGACAGGCTCTGCAGATGGCATCTAGGTGGGCTCAGTCTCAGCAGAGAAGCGGCCAGGCTCTACAGATGTCATCTAGTTGGGCTCAGTCTCTGCAGAGTTATGCCAATGCCCTGCAGATGGTATCTAGGGGGGCTCAGTCTCAGCAGAGGAGAGGCCGGGCCATGCAGATGACATCTAGGTGTGCTCAGTCTCAGCAGAGGAGAGGAGAGGCCAGGCCCTGCAGTTCGCATATAGGTGGTCTCAGTCTCAGCAGAGGCGACGCCAGGCCCTGAAGATGGTATCTAGGGGTGCTCAGTCTCAGCAGAAGAGAGGCCAGGCCCTGCAGATGGCATCTAAGTGTGCTCAGTCTCAGCAGAGGAGAGGAGAGGCCAGGCCCTGCAGATGGCATATAGGTGGGCTCAGTCTCAGCAGAGGCGATGTCCAGCCCTAAAGATGGTATCTAGGGGTGCTCAGTCTCAGCAGAGAAACTGCCAGGCCCTACAGATGGCACCTAGGTGGGCTCAGTCTCAGCAGAAAAGTGGCCAGACCCTGCATATGGTATCTAAGGGAGCTCAGTCTCAGCAGAAGGGAGGCCAGGCCCTGCAGATGGCATCTAGGTGGGCTCAGCCTCAGCAGAGGAAAGTCTGGGGTCTACAGATGGCATCTAGGTGGGCTCAGGACAGGAGAGGCTGGGCAATGCAGATGGCATCTAGGGGGCTCAGTCTCAGCAGAAGTGAGGCCAGGCCCTGCAGATGGTATCTAGATGGGCTCAGTCTCAGGTTAGGAGAGGCCGGGTAATGCAGATGGCATCTAGGTGGGCTCAGTCTCAGGAGAGGAGAATAAAGGCTGGTCCATGCAGATAGCAACTAGTTGGGCTCAGTCTCAGCAGAGGAGAATCTGGGCCCTGCAGATGGCATCTAGGTTGGCTCACTCTCACCAGGGGAGAGTCTGGGTCCTGTAGATGGCATGTAGGTGGGCTCAGTCTCAGCAGAGGAGATTTCTGGGCCCTGCAGACGGTATCTAGGGGGGCTCAGTCTCAGGACAGGAGAGGCTGGGCCAGGCAGAAGGCATGAAAGTGGGCTCAGTCTCAGCAGAAGAGATGCCAGGCCCTGCAGATGTTATCTAGGTGGGCTAAGTCTCAGGACAGAAGAGGCCGGGTCATGCAGATGGGATCTAGGTGGGCTCAGTCTCAGCAGAGGCAAGGCCGGGCAGGGCATATGGCATCTAGGTGGGCTCAGTCTCAGCAGAGGTGAGGAGAGGACAGGCCCAGGAGATGGCATCTAGGTGTGCTGGGTCTCAGCAGAGAAGCGGCCAGGTTCTACAGATGGCATCTAGTTGGGCTCAGCCTCAGCAGAAGTGATGCCGGGCTCTGCAGATGGTATCTAGGGTGTCTCAGTCTCAGCAGAGAAGAGGCCGCGCCATGCAGATTACATCTAGGTGTGCTCAGTTTCAGCAAAGGAGAGGAGAGACCAGGCCCTGCAGATGGCATCTAGGTGGGCTCAGTCTCAGCAGAGGTGATGCCAGGCCCTGAAGATAGTATCTAGGGGGACTCAGTCTCAGCAGAAGAGAGGCCAGGCCCTGCAGATGGCACCTAGGTGGGCTCAGGCCCTGCAGATGGCATCTAGGTGGGCTCAGTCTCAGCAGAGGCGATGCCATGCCCTGATGATGATATCTAGGGGGGCTCATTCTCAGCAGAAGAGAGGCCAGGCCCTGCAGATGGCACCTAGGTGGGCTCAGTCTCAGCAGAGAAACGGCCAGGCCCTACAGATGGCACCTAGGTGGGCTCAGTCTCAGCAGAGAAGCGGCCAGTCCCTGCAGTTGGCATCTAGGTGGGTTCAGTCTCAGCAGAGGAGAGTCCGGGCCCTGCAGATGGCATCTAGGTTGGCTCAGTCTCAGCAGAGGAGAGTCTGGGACCAGCAGATGGCATCTAGGTGGGCTCAGTCTCGTCAGAGGAGAGTGTGGGTCCTGCAGATGGCATCTAAGTGGGCTCAACCTCAGCAGAGGAGAGTCTGGGCCCTGCTGATGGCATCTAGGTGGGCTCAGTCTCAGCAGAGGAGAGAAGAGACCAGGCCCTACAGATGGCATCTAGGTGGGCTCAGTCTCAGCAGAGGGAAGGCCGGGCAATGCAGATGGCATCTAGGTGGGCTCAGTCTCAGCAGAGGAGAGGAGAGGACAGGCCCTGCAGATGGCATCTAGGTGGGCCGGGTCTCAGCAGAGAAGCGGCCAGGCTCTACAGATGGCATCTAGTTGGGCTCAGCCTCAGCAGAGGTGATGCCGGGCTCTGCAGATGGTATCTAGGGGGGCTCAGTCTCAGCAGAGAAGAAGCCAGGCCATGCAGATTACATCTAGGTTTGCTCAGCTTCAGCAAAGGAGAGGAGAGGCCAGGCCCTGCAGATGTCATCTAAGTGGGCTCAGTCTCAGCAGAAGAGAGGCCAGGCCCTGCAGATGGGATCTAGGTGGTGTCAGTCTCAGCAGAGAAGCAGCCAGGCCCTGCAGATGTCATCTAGGTGGGCTCAGTCTCAGCATAGGCGATGTCAGGCCCTGAAGATGGTATCTAGGGGGGCTCAGTCTCAGCAGAAGAGATGCCAGGCCCTGCAGATGGCATCTAGGGGGCTCAGTCACAGCAGAAGTGAGGCCAGGCCCTGCATCTAGGTGGGCTTAGTCTCAGGACAGGAGAGGCCGGACAATGCAGATGGCATCTAGGTGGGCTCAGTCTCAGCAGAGGAGAATAAAGGCTGGGCCATGCAGATAGCAACTAGTTGGGCTCAGTCTCAGCAGAGGAGAATCTGGGCCCTGCAGATGGCATCAAGGTTGGCTCACTCTCAGCAGGGGAGAGTCCGGGCCCTGTAGATGGCATGTAGGTGGGCTCAGTCTCAGCAGAGGAGATTTCTGGGCCCTGCAGATGGTATCTAGGGGGGCTCAGTCTCAGGACTGGAGAGGCTGGTCCAGGCAGATGGCATCAATGTGGGCTCAGTCTCAGCAGAAGATAGAAGAGGCCAGGCCCTTCAGATGCAATGTAGGTGGGCTTAGTCTCAGGACAGGGGAGGCCAGGCAATGCAAATGGCATCTAGGGGGCTTTGTCTCAGCAGAAGAGATGCCAGGCACTGCAGATGTTATCTAGGTGGGCTCAGTCTCAGGACAGAAGAGGCCGGGTCATGCAGATGGCATCTAGGTGGGCTCAGTCTCAGCAGAAGCAAGGCCGGGTAAGGCATATGGCATCTAGGTGGACTCAATCTCAGCAGAGGAGAGGAGAGGACAGGCCCAGGAGATGGCATCTAGGTGTGCCGGGTCTCAGCAGAGAAGCGGCCAGGCTCTACAGATGGCATCTAGTTGGACTCAGCCTCAGCAGAGGTGATGCCGGGCTCTGCAGATGGTATCTAGGGGGTCTCAGTCTCAGCAGAGAAGAGGCCGGGCCATGCAGATTACATCTAGGTGTGCTCAGTTTCAGAAATGGAGAGGAGAGTCCGGGCCCTGCAGATGGCATCTAGGTGGGCTCAGTCTCAGCAGAGGTGATGCCAGGCCATGAAGATGGTATCTAGGGGGACTCAGTCTCAGCAGAAGAGAGGCCAGACCCTGCAGATGGCACCTAGGTGGGCTCAGTCTCAGCAGAGAAGCGGCCAGGCCCTGCAAATGGCATCTAGGTGGGCACAGTCTCAGCAGAGGCGATGCCATGCCCTGATGATGATATCTAGGGGGGCTCATTCTCAGCAGAAGAGAGGCCAGGCGCTGCAGATGCCACCTAGGTGGGCTCAGTCTCAGCAGAGAAACGGCCAGGCCCTAAAGATGGCACCTAGGTGGGCTCAGTCTCTGCAGAGAACGGCCAGTCCCTGTAGTTGGCATCTAGGTGGGTTCAGTCTCAGCAGAGGAGAGTCCTGGCCCTGCAGATGGCATCTAGGTGGGCTCAGCCTCAGCAGATGAGAGTCTGGGACCAGCAGATGTCATCTAGGTGGGCTCAGTCTCGTCAGAGGACAGTCTGGGCCCTGCAGATGGCATCTAGGTGGGCTCAGTCTCAGCAGAGGAGAGAAGAGACCAGGCCCTACAGATGGCATCTAGGTGGGCTCAGTCTCAGTCTCAGCAGAGGCAAGGCCGGGCAATGCAGATGGCATCTAGGTGGGCTCAGTCTCAGCAGAGGAGAGGAGAGGACAGGCCCTGCAGATGGCATCTAGGTGGGCTGGGTCTCAGCAGAGAAGCGGCCAGGCTCTACAGATGGCATCTAGTTGGGCTCAGCCTCAGCAGAGGTGATGCCGGGCTCTGCAGATAGTATCTAGGGGGGCTCAGTCTCAGCAGAGAAGAAGCCAGGCCATGCAGATTACATCTAGGTTTGATCAGCTTCAGCAAAGGAGAGGAGAGTCCAGGCCCTGCAGATGTCATCTAGGTGGGCTCAGTCTCAGCAGAGCAGAGGAAAGGCCGGGCCATGCAGATGGCAACTAGGTGTGCTCAGTTTCAGCAGAGAAGTGGCCAGGCCCTGCATATGGAACTAGGGGGGCTCAGTCTCAACAGAGAAGAGGCTGGGCCCTGCAGATGGCATCTAGGTGGGCTCAGTCTCAGCAGAGGAAAGGCCGGGCCATGCAGATGGCAACTAGGTGGGCTCAGTCTCAGCAGAGGAAAGGCCGGGCCATGCAGATGGCAACTAGGTGTGCTCAATTTCAACAGAGAAACAGGCTCTGCATATGATACCTAGGGGGACTCAGTCTCAACAGAGGAGAGGCTGGGCCCTGCAGATGGCATCTCGGTGGGCTCACTCTAGGCAGAGGAGAGTCCAGGCCCTGCAGATGGCATATAGGTGGACTCACTCTCAGCTTAGGAGAGTCTGGACCCTGCAGATGGCATCTAGGTGGCTCAGTCTCAGCATGAGAAGGAAGAGGCCAGGCTATGCAGATGGCACCTAGGTAAGCTGAGTCCCAGCAGAGGTGATGCCGGGCCCTACAGATGGCATCTAGGTTGGCTCAGTCTCAGGACAGGAGAGACCAGGTACTGCAGATGGCATCTAGGTGGGCTCAGTCTCAGGACAGGAGAGCCCGGGCAATGAAGATGACATCCAGGGTCTCAGTCTGAGTAGAAGAGAGGCCAGGCCCTGCAGATGGCATCTAAGTGGCCTCAGTCTCAGGACAGGAGAGGACGGGCCATCCAAATGGCATCTAGGTGGGCTCAATCTCGGCAGAGGAAAGGCTGGGCTATGCAGATGGCATCTAGGTGGGCTCAGTCTCAGCAAAGGAGAGGAGAGACCAGGCCCTGCAGATGGCATCTAGGTGGGCTCAGTCTCAGCAGAGGTGATGCCGGGCCCTGCAGATGGTATCTAGGGGGGATTAGTCTCAACAGAAGAGAGGCCAGGCCCTGCAGATGGCTTCTAGGTGGTTTCAGTCTCAGCAGAAAAGCGGCCAGGCTCTACAAATGGCATCTAGGTGGGCTCAGTCTCATCAGAGGCGATGCCGGGCCCTGTAGATGGTATCCAGGGGGTGTCAGTCTTAGGAAAGGAGAGGCTGGGCCAGGCAGATGACATCTAGGTGGGCTCAGTCTCAGCAGAAGAGAGGCCGGGCCCTGCAGATGGTATCTAGGGGGCTCACTCACAGCAGAGGAGAGGCTGAGCCCTGCAGATGGCATCTAGGTGGGCTCAGTCTCAGCAGAGGAAAGGCTGGGACCTACAGATGGTATCTAGAGGGGATCAGTCTCAACAGAGGAGAGTCCAGGCCCTGCAGATGGCATTTAGGTGGGCTCAGTCTCAGCAGAGGAGAGATAGGGCTGGGCCATGCAGATGGCAACTAGGTGGGCTCAGTCTCAGCAGAGAAGCGGCCAGGCCCTGCATATGGTAACTAGGGGGGCTTAGTCTCAACAGAAGCGAGGCCAGTCCCTGCAGATGGCATCTAGGTGGGCTCAGTCTCAACAGTCGAGAGGAAAGGCCGGGCCATGCAGATGGCAACTAGGTGGGCTCTATCTCAGCAGAAAAGCATCCAGGCCCTGCATATGGTATCTAAAGGGGCTCAGTCTCAGCAGAAGAGAGGTCAGGCCCTGCAGATGGCATCTAGGTGGGCTCAGTCTCAGGAGAGAAGCGACCAGTCCCTGCAGATGGCATCTAGGTGGGCTCAGTCTCAGCAGAGGAGAGGCCGAGCCCTGCAGATGGCATCTAGGTGTGCTCACTCTCATTAGAGGAGAGTCCGGGCCCTGCAGATGGCATCTATGTGGGCTCAGTCTCAGCAGTGTAGAGTCCGGGCCCTGCAGATGGCATCTAGGTGGGCTCAGTCTCAACAGAGGAGAGTCCAGGCCCTGCAAATGGCATCTAGGTGCGCTCACTCTCAGCAGAGGAAAGTCCTGGCCCTGCAGATGGCATCTAGGTGGACTCAGTCTCAGCAGAGGAGAGAGGAGGCCAGGCCCTGCAGATAGCATCAAGGTGGGCTCAGTCTCAGGACAGGAGAGACCAGCCCCTGCAGATGGCATCTCGGTGGGCTCAGTCTCAGGACAGGAGAGGCGGGCAATGCAGATGGCATCTAGGGAAGGCTCAGTTTGAGCAGAAAAGAGGCCAGGCCCTACAGATGGCATCTTGGTGGGCTCCGTCTCAGTACGGGAGAGGCAGGGCCATGCAGATGGCATCTAGGTTGGCTCAGTCTCAGCAGAGGCAAGGCCGGGCAATGCAGATGGCATCTAGGTGTGCTCAGTCTCAGCAGAGGAGAGGAGAGGACAGGCCCTGCAGATGGCATCTAGGTGGGCTCAATCTCAGCAGAGAAGCGGCCAGGCTCTACAGATGGCTTGTAGTTGGGCTCAGTCTCAGCAGAGGTATCCCGGGCCCTGCAGATGGTATCTAGGGGGGTCAGTCGCAGGAGATGAGAGGCCGGGCCATGCAGATGACATCTAGGTGTGCTCAGTCTCAGCAGAGGAGAGGAGAGGCCAGGCCCTGCAGATGGCATATAGGTGGACTCAGTCTCAGCAGAGGCGATGCCAGGCCCTGAAGATGGTATCTAGGTGGGCTCAGTCTCAGCAGAGGCTATGCCGGGCCCAGCAGATGGTATCTAGGGGGCTCATTCTCAGGACAGGAGAGGCTGGGCCAGGTAGATGGCATCTCGGTGGGCTCAGTCTCATCAGAGGAGAGGCCGTGCCCTGCAGATGGTATATAGGGGGCTCAGTCTCAGCAGAGGAGAGGCTGGGCCCTGCAGATGGCATCTAGGTGGCCTCACTCTCAGCAGAGGAGAGGAAAGGCTCGGCCATGCACATGGCAACTAGGTGGGCTCAGTCTCAGCAGAGCAGAGGAAAGGCCGGGCCATGCAAATGGCAACTAGGTGGGCTCAGTCTCAGTAGAGAAGTGGCCAGGCCCTGCAGATGGCATCTAGGTGGGTTCAGTATCAGCAGAGGTGAGTCTGGGCCCTGTCGATGGCATCCAAGTAGACTCAGTCAGAGAGGAGGCAATGCTGGGCCCTACAGATGGCGTTTAGGTGGCTCAGTCCGAGCAGAGGAAATGCCGGGCCCTGCAGATGGTATCTAGGGTGGCTCAGTCTCAGCAAAGGAGAGTCCGGGCCCTGCAAATTGCAACTAGGTGAGTTCAGTCTCAGCAGAGGCAGTGCCGGGCCCTAGAAATGGCATCTAGGTGGGCTCAGTCTTAGCAGAGGATAGGCCGGGCCATGCAGATGGCATCCAGGTGGGCTCAGTCTCAGCAGAGGCGATGCCGGGCCCTGCATATGGTATTTAGGGGGGCTCAGTCTCAGCAGAAGAGATGCCAGGCCCTGCGGATGGAATCTAGGTGGGCTCACTCTCAGCTGAGAAGCGGCCAGGCCCTGCAGATGGCATCCAGGTGGGCTCAGTCTCATCAGAGGCGATGATGGGCCCTGCAGATGGTATCTAGGGGGTCTCAGTCTCAGCAGAAGATAGGCCAGGCCCTGCAGATGGCATTTAGGTGTGCTCAGTCTCAGCAGAGGCGAGTCTGGGTCATTGCAGATGGCATCTTGGTGTGCTCAGACTCAGCAGAGGCGATGCCAGGCCCTACAGATGGTATCTAGGCGGGCTCAGTTTTAGCAGAAGAGATGCCAGGCCCTGCAGATGGCAACTAGGTGGACTCAGTCTCAGCAGAGAAGCAGCCAGGCCCTACAGATGGCATCTAGGTGGGCTTAGTCTCAGCAGAGAAAATGCCGGGCCATGCAGAGGGTATCTACGTGGGCTCAGTCTCAGCAGAGGAGAGGCTGGGCCCTGAGATGGCATTTAGGTTGGTGCAGTCACAGAAGAATAGAGGCCAGTCCCTGCAGATGGTATCTAGGTGGGCTCAGTCTCAGCAGAGGAGAGGCCGGGCCATGCAGATTGCATCTCAGTGGGCTCAGTCTTAGCAGAGGCGATACCTGACCCTGCAGATGGCATATAGGTAGGCTCAGTCCCAGCAGAGGAGAGGCCGGGCCCTGCAGATGGCAAATAGGTGTGCTCAGTCTCATCAGAGGAGAGACCTGGCCCTGCAGATGGCATCAAAGTGGGCTCACTCTCATCAGAGGAGAGGCGAGTCATGCACCACCGCAGAGCTCATCCCATTCCAGACCTTATGAGAAGCACATATACAAATCGGGGGTGGGGGGGGGGGGAGAAGTGTAAATGTAGGAGTGCACTCATTCCATATTTTCTAGTACTCTCAATTAAAAGGGGGGTGAATGCTACCAAACCGGGAGGATCTGGGTTTCTTCAATGTTTTCCTGAAACCCTCAACCAAACGTTCGCCATCAGTGGTGTATGTTGATTGCCACCGTGGTGTTTTAGCTGGTTGGCGTTATCATTGGGTTTTGCACCTAGGTACTCGCTTCCCAAGGTGAATACCACCTCCACTCGAGGGAAAATACTGGTGGGATCTGTCTGTTGATGTCCATAATATCACTTTCTGTATCTTGAAGGACTACTTTATTGTGACTGGAAGATGCAGGTGTAAGATTAAAATATAAGGTGATGATCTAGGATATGTTAATTAACCGTAACATCATTCAAAAGTGGTCAAGCAGTCAACACGTTTCAGCTTTTGATACTCTATCGGTCTATGCCTTTGTCAGGACCTTATACCGATTTCACGGGTCCCAATATTGTTTTTGACCAATGTTTTGCGTCTTCTTTTCTGACCCATGAGTCATTTACTCATGTGTGTTCTGTCCGACCATAGTTAATCAGAGAGACATTCTTTGCTTCCTTGAGCCTGTATCTTTTTTGGGGTAAACAAAGGATATTGAATGATGATACGAGGACACCCTTCCTAATGCGCCCGAGTTCTCATATCCCTTAGATGTGCATAGCCCACTCTTAATTTTTCAACAGTGGTGTAACATATTTATATTTATATGTTCATATATCATCTCCTTAATACATCGCAACTTGTTAACTGTGTGAGTGAGAGTGTGTAGTTTTGAGAGTTAGACAGTCCAAAGTTGGGACAAACATCATGCACGAAAACATTGAGAATTAGTAGTGGAGAGAAAATGGTTTAACTTTTCTTTTTCTCATAGAATCAGAGGAGGCAGGGCTTTCTTTTTTGGCAACTTAGAGACATTCATTAGAGATTGAGCGGTTCATTAGAAAATCGTTTTTAAGTCACAATTGGTTGATCATAAGTCATGTTTTCAGATGTTTTTGAGTAAGGCTGGAGGCTGCAAACCGTGTGCAGTTCTGTCGTTCAGGTTCCACACTTCCGGCCACAATGTCAAATGCTCGTGTCAGGATCGAACGCGTGTTTTTGGACACCTTTTCGTGTTTACTATAGAATGTCTTGCTATCACAATGTAAGGATGAATTTCCCTCCGAGTGCCTCATTTTAGTAAATAGATCAATCTTGGTTGACCCGGGTGAGAGCAAGTATCTGAGCTTTGTAAATGGCAGTGTTTTTGGTGATACATCTACGTGCCGGTGTACGGACCCCGAAGTTTTCACCTCCGTGGTCCTCGTCTGATCTGACAGGGGGTCGATCATCATCTGAAGAGTCTTTGGCGCTGCTGTGATCGCCTCTCCAGCTCTGAGACATCCTTAGTGCTGCTGTTATCTTCTCTCTGGCTTAGAGACATCCTTGGAGCTGCTGTGATTGCCTCTCCGGCTCGTATACATCCTTGGTGCTGCTGTGATCGCCTCTCGGGCTCTGAGACATCCTTGGTGCTGCTGTGATCGCCTCTCTGGCTCTGAGACATCCTTGGAGCTGCTGTGATCGCCTCTCCGGCTCTGAGACATCCTTTGTGCTGCTGTGATCGCCTCTCAGGCTCTGAGACATCCTTGGTGCTGCTGTGATCGCCTCTCTGGCTCTGAGACATCCTTGGAGCTGCTGTGATCGCCTCTCCGGCTCTGAGACATCCTTTGTGCTGCTGTGATCGCCTCTCAGGCTCTGAGACATCCTTGGTGCTGCTGTGATCGCCTCTCTGGCTCTGAGACATCCTTGGAGCTGCTGTGATTGCCTCTCTGGCTCTGAGACATCCTTGGTGTTGCTGTGATCGCCTCGCCGGCTCTGTGACATCCTTGGTGCTGCTGTGATCGCCTCTCCGGCTCTGAGACATCCTTGGTGCTGCTGTGATCGTCTCTTAGGCTCTGAGACATCCTTGGTGCTGCTGTGATCACCTCTCCCGCTCTGAGACCGGAGAGTCCGGGCCCTGCAGATGGCATCTAGGTTGGCTCAGTCTCAGCAGAGGAGAGTCTGGGACCAGCAGATGGCATCTAGGTGGGCTCAGTCTCGTCAGAGGAGAGTGTGGGTCCTGCAGATGGCATCTAAGTGGGCTCAACCTCAGCAGAGGAGAGTCTGGGCCCTGCTGATGGCATCTAGGTGGGCTCAGTCTCAGCAGAGGAGAGAAGAGACCAGGCCCTACAGATGGCATCTAGGTGGGCTCAGTCTCAGCAGAGGGAAGGCCGGGCAATGCAGATGGCATCTAGGTGGGCTCAGTCTCAGCAGAGGAGAGGAGAGGACAGGCCCTGCAGATGGCATCTAGGTGGGCCGGGTCTCAGCAGAGAAGCGGCCAGGCTCTACAGATGGCATCTAGTTGGGCTCAGCCTCAGCAGAGGTGATGCCGGGCTCTGCAGATGGTATCTAGGGGGGCTCAGTCTCAGCAGAGAAGAAGCCAGGCCATGCAGATTACATCTAGGTTTGCTCAGCTTCAGCAAAGGAGAGGAGAGGCCAGGCCCTGCAGATGTCATCTAAGTGGGCTCAGTCTCAGCAGAAGAGAGGCCAGGCCCTGCAGATGGGATCTAGGTGGTGTCAGTCTCAGCAGAGAAGCAGCCAGGCCCTGCAGATGTCATCTAGGTGGGCTCAGTCTCAGCATAGGCGATGTCAGGCCCTGAAGATGGTATCTAGGGGGGCTCAGTCTCAGCAGAAGAGATGCCAGGCCCTGCAGATGGCATCTAGGGGGCTCAGTCACAGCAGAAGTGAGGCCAGGCCCTGCATCTAGGTGGGCTTAGTCTCAGGACAGGAGAGGCCGGACAATGCAGATGGCATCTAGGTGGGCTCAGTCTCAGCAGAGGAGAATAAAGGCTGGGCCATGCAGATAGCAACTAGTTGGGCTCAGTCTCAGCAGAGGAGAATCTGGGCCCTGCAGATGGCATCAAGGTTGGCTCACTCTCAGCAGGGGAGAGTCCGGGCCCTGTAGATGGCATGTAGGTGGGCTCAGTCTCAGCAGAGGAGATTTCTGGGCCCTGCAGATGGTATCTAGGGGGGCTCAGTCTCAGGACTGGAGAGGCTGGTCCAGGCAGATGGCATCAATGTGGGCTCAGTCTCAGCAGAAGATAGAAGAGGCCAGGCCCTTCAGATGCAATGTAGGTGGGCTTAGTCTCAGGACAGGGGAGGCCAGGCAATGCAAATGGCATCTAGGGGGCTTTGTCTCAGCAGAAGAGATGCCAGGCACTGCAGATGTTATCTAGGTGGGCTCAGTCTCAGGACAGAAGAGGCCGGGTCATGCAGATGGCATCTAGGTGGGCTCAGTCTCAGCAGAAGCAAGGCCGGGTAAGGCATATGGCATCTAGGTGGACTCAATCTCAGCAGAGGAGAGGAGAGGACAGGCCCAGGAGATGGCATCTAGGTGTGCCGGGTCTCAGCAGAGAAGCGGCCAGGCTCTACAGATGGCATCTAGTTGGACTCAGCCTCAGCAGAGGTGATGCCGGGCTCTGCAGATGGTATCTAGGGGGTCTCAGTCTCAGCAGAGAAGAGGCCGGGCCATGCAGATTACATCTAGGTGTGCTCAGTTTCAGAAATGGAGAGGAGAGTCCGGGCCCTGCAGATGGCATCTAGGTGGGCTCAGTCTCAGCAGAGGTGATGCCAGGCCATGAAGATGGTATCTAGGGGGACTCAGTCTCAGCAGAAGAGAGGCCAGACCCTGCAGATGGCACCTAGGTGGGCTCAGTCTCAGCAGAGAAGCGGCCAGGCCCTGCAAATGGCATCTAGGTGGGCACAGTCTCAGCAGAGGCGATGCCATGCCCTGATGATGATATCTAGGGGGGCTCATTCTCAGCAGAAGAGAGGCCAGGCGCTGCAGATGCCACCTAGGTGGGCTCAGTCTCAGCAGAGAAACGGCCAGGCCCTAAAGATGGCACCTAGGTGGGCTCAGTCTCTGCAGAGAACGGCCAGTCCCTGCAGTTGGCATCTAGGTGGGTTCAGTCTCAGCAGAGGAGAGTCCTGGCCCTGCAGATGGCATCTAGGTGGGCTCAGCCTCAGCAGATGAGAGTCTGGGACCAGCAGATGTCATCTAGGTGGGCTCAGTCTCGTCAGAGGACAGTCTGGGCCCTGCAGATGGCATCTAGGTGGGCTCAGTCTCAGCAGAGGAGAGAAGAGACCAGGCCCTACAGATGGCATCTAGGTGGGCTCAGTCTCAGCAGAGGCAAGGCCGGGCAATGCAGATGGCATCTAGGTGGGCTCAGTCTCAGCAGAGGAGAGGAGAGGACAGGCCCTGCAGATGGCATCTAGGTGGGCTGGGTCTCAGCAGAGAAGCGGCCAGGCTCTACAGATGGCATCTAGTTGGGCTCAGCCTCAGCAGAGGTGATGCCGGGCTCTGCAGATAGTATCTAGGGGGGCTCAGTCTCAGCAGAGAAGAAGCCAGGCCATGCAGATTACATCTAGGTTTGATCAGCTTCAGCAAAGGAGAGGAGAGTCCAGGCCCTGCAGATGTCATCTAGGTGGGCTCAGTCTCAGCAGAGCAGAGGAAAGGCCGGGCCATGCAGATGGCAACTAGGTGTGCTCAGTTTCAGCAGAGAAGTGGCCAGGCCCTGCATATGGTACCTAGGGGGGCTCAGTCTCAACAGAGAAGAGGCTGGGCCCTGCAGATGGCATCTAGGTGGGCTCAGTCTCAGCAGAGGAAAGGCCGGGCCATGCAGATGGCAACTAGGTGGGCTCAGTCTCAGCAGAGGAAAGGCCGGGCCATGCAGATGGCAACTAGGTGGGCTCAGTCTCAGCAGAGGAAAGGCCGGGCCATGCAGATGGCAACTAGGTGTGCTCAGTTTCAGCAGAGAAGTGGCCAGGCCCTGCATATGGTACCTAGGGGGGCTCAGTCTCAACAGAGAAGAGGCTGGGCCCTGCAGATGGCATCTCGGTGGGCTCACTCTAGGCAGAGGAGAGTCCAGGCCCTGCAGATGGCATATAGGTGGACTCACTCTCAGCTTAGGAGAGTCTGGACCCTGCAGATGGCATCTAGGTGGCTCAGTCTCAGCATGAGAAGGAAGAGGCCAGGCTATGCAGATGGCACCTAGGTAAGCTGAGTCCCAGCAGAGGTGATGCCGGGCCCTACAGATGGCATCTAGGTTGGCTCAGTCTCAGGACAGGAGAGACCAGGTACTGCAGATGGCATCTAGGTGGGCTCAGTCTCAGGACAGGAGAGCCCGGGCAATGAAGATGACATCCAGGGTCTCAGTCTGAGTAGAAGAGAGGCCAGGCCCTGCAGATGGCATCTAAGTGGCCTCAGTCTCAGGACAGGAGAGGACGGGCCATCCAAATGGCATCTAGGTGGGCTCAATCTCGGCAGAGGAAAGGCTGGGCTATGCAGATGGCATCTAGGTGGGCTCAGTCTCAGCAAAGGAGAGGAGAGACCAGGCCCTGCAGATGGCATCTAGGTGGGCTCAGTCTCAGCAGAGGTGATGCCGGGCCCTGCAGATGGTATCTAGGGGGGATTAGTCTCAACAGAAGAGAGGCCAGGCCCTGCAGATGGCTTCTAGGTGGTTTCAGTCTCAGCAGAAAAGCGGCCAGGCTCTACAAATGGCATCTAGGTGGGCTCAGTCTCATCAGAGGCGATGCCGGGCCCTGTAGATGGTATCCAGGGGGTGTCAGTCTTAGGAAAGGAGAGGCTGGGCCAGGCAGATGACATCTAGGTGGGCTCAGTCTCAGCAGAAGAGAGGCCGGGCCCTGCAGATGGTATCTAGGGGGCTCACTCACAGCAGAGGAGAGGCTGAGCCCTGCAGATGGCATCTAGGTGGGCTCAGTCTCAGCAGAGGAAAGGCTGGGACCTACAGATGGTATCTAGAGGGGATCAGTCTCAACAGAGGAGAGTCCAGGCCCTGCAGATGGCATTTAGGTGGGCTCAGTCTCAGCAGAGGAGAGATAGGGCTGGGCCATGCAGATGGCAACTAGGTGGGCTCAGTCTCAGCAGAGAAGCGGCCAGGCCCTGCATATGGTAACTAGGGGGGCTTAGTCTCAACAGAAGCGAGGCCAGTCCCTGCAGATGGCATCTAGGTGGGCTCAGTCTCAACAGTCGAGAGGAAAGGCCGGGCCATGCAGATGGCAACTAGGTGGGCTCTATCTCAGCAGAAAAGCATCCAGGCCCTGCATATGGTATCTAAAGGGGCTCAGTCTCAGCAGAAGAGAGGTCAGGCCCTGCAGATGGCATCTAGGTGGGCTCAGTCTCAGGAGAGAAGCGACCAGTCCCTGCAGATGGCATCTAGGTGGGCTCAGTCTCAGCAGAGGAGAGGCCGAGCCCTGCAGATGGCATCTAGGTGTGCTCACTCTCATTAGAGGAGAGTCCGGGCCCTGCAGATGGCATCTATGTGGGCTCAGTCTCAGCAGTGTAGAGTCCGGGCCCTGCAGATGGCATCTAGGTGGGCTCAGTCTCAACAGAGGAGAGTCCAGGCCCTGCAAATGGCATCTAGGTGTGCTCACTCTCAGCAGAGGAAAGTCCTGGCCCTGCAGATGGCATCTAGGTGGACTCAGTCTCAGCAGAGGAGAGAGGAGGCCAGGCCCTGCAGATAGCATCAAGGTGGGCTCAGTCTCAGGACAGGAGAGACCAGCCCCTGCAGATGGCATCTCGGTGGGCTCAGTCTCAGGACAGGAGAGGCAGGCAATGCAGATGGCATCTAGGGAAGGCTCAGTTTGAGCAGAAAAGAGGCCAGGCCCTACAGATGGCATCTTGGTGGGCTCCGTCTCAGTACGGGAGAGGCAGGGCCATGCAGATGGCATCTAGGTTGGCTCAGTCTCAGCAGAGGCAAGGCCGGGCAATGCAGATGGCATCTAGGTGTGCTCAGTCTCAGCAGAGGAGAGGAGAGGACAGGCCCTGCAGATGGCATCTAGGTGGGCTCAATCTCAGCAGAGAAGCGGCCAGGCTCTACAGATGGCTTGTAGTTGGGCTCAGTCTCAGCAGAGGTATCCCGGGCCCTGCAGATGGTATCTAGGGGGGTCAGTCGCAGGAGATGAGAGGCCGGGCCATGCAGATGACATCTAGGTGTGCTCAGTCTCAGCAGAGGAGAGGAGAGGCCAGGCCCTGCAGATGGCATATAGGTGGACTCAGTCTCAGCAGAGGCGATGCCAGGCCCTGAAGATGGTATCTAGGTGGGCTCAGTCTCAGCAGAGGCTATGCCGGGCCCAGCAGATGGTATCTAGGGGGCTCATTCTCAGGACAGGAGAGGCTGGGCCAGGTAGATGGCATCTCGGTGGGCTCAGTCTCATCAGAGGAGAGGCCGTGCCCTGCAGATGGTATATAGGGGGCTCAGTCTCAGCAGAGGAGAGGCTGGGCCCTGCAGATGGCATCTAGGTGGCCTCACTCTCAGCAGAGAAGAGGAAAGGCTCGGCCATGCACATGGCAACTAGGTGGGCTCAGTCTCAGCAGAGCAGAGGAAAGGCCGGGCCATGCAAATGGCAACTAGGTGGGCTCAGTCTCAGTAGAGAAGTGGCCAGGCCCTGCAGATGGCATCTAGGTGGGTTCAGTATCAGCAGAGGTGAGTCTGGGCCCTGTCGATGGCATCCAAGTAGACTCAGTCAGAGAGGAGGCAATGCTGGGCCCTACAGATGGCGTTTAGGTGGCTCAGTCCGAGCAGAGGAAAGGCCGGGCCCTGCAGATGGTATCTAGGGTGGCTCAGTCTCAGCAGAGGAGAGTCCGGGCCCTGCAAATTGCAACTAGGTGAGTTCAGTCTCAGCAGAGGCAGTGCCGGGCCCTAGAAATGGCATCTAGGTGGGCTCAGTCTCAGCAGAGGATAGGCCGGGCCATGCAGATGGCATCCAGGTGGGCTCAGTCTCAGCAGAGGCGATGCCGGGCCCTGCATATGGTATTTAGGGGGGCTCAGTCTCAGCAGAAGAGATGCCAGGCCCTGCAGATGGCACCTAGGTGGGCTCAAGCAGCCAGGCCCTGCAGATGGCATCTAGGAGGGCTCAGTCTCATCAGAGGCGATGATGGGCCCTGCAGATGGTATCTAGGGGGTCTCAGTCTCAGCAGAAGATAGGCCAGGCCCTGCAGATGGCATTTAGGTGTGCTCAGTCTCAGCAGAGGCGAGTCTGGGTCATTGCAGATGGCATCTTGGTGTGCTCAGACTCAGCAGAGGCGATGCCAGGCCCTACAGATGGTATCTAGGCGGGCTCAGTTTTAGCAGAAGAGATGCCAGGCCCTGCAGATGGCAACTAGGTGGACTCAGTCTCAGCAGAGAAGCAGCCAGGCCCTACAGATGGCATCTAGGTGGGCTTAGTCTCAGCAGAGAAAATGCCGGGCCATGCAGAGGGTATCTACGTGGGCTCAGTCTCAGCAGAGGAGAGGCTGGGCCCTGAGATGGCATTTAGGTTGGTGCAGTCACAGAAGAATAGAGGCCAGTCCCTGCAGATGGTATCTAGGTGGGCTCAGTCTCAGCAGAGGAGAGGCCGGGCCATGCAGATTGCATCTCAGTGGGCTCAGTCTTAGCAGAGGCGATACCTGACCCTGCAGATGGCATATAGGTAGGCTCAGTCCCAGCAGAGGAGAGGCCGGGCCCTGCAGATGGCAAATAGGTGTGCTCAGTCTCATCAGAGGAGAGACCTGGCCCTGCAGATGGCATCAAAGTGGGCTCACTCTCATCAGAGGAGAGGCGAGTCATGCACCACCGCAGAGCTCATCCCATTCCAGACCTTATGAGAAGCACATATACAAATCGGGGGTGGGGGGGGGGGAGAAGTGTAAATGTAGGAGTGCACTCATTCCATATTTTCTAGTACTCTCAATTAAAAGGGGGGTGAATGCTACCAAACCGGGAGGATCTGGGTTTCTTCAATGTTTTCCTGAAACCCTCAACCAAACGTTCGCCATCAGTGGTGTATGTTGATTGCCACCGTGGTGTTTTAGCTGGTTGGCGTTATCATTGGGTTTTGCACCTAGGTACTCGCTTCCCAAGGTGAATACCACCTCCACTCGAGGGAAAATACTGGTGGGATCTGTCTGTTGATGTCCATAATATCACTTTCTGTATCTTGAAGGACTACTTTATTGTGACTGGAAGATGCAGGTGTAAGATTAAAATATAAGGTGATGATCTAGGATATGTTAATTAACCGTAACATCATTCAAAAGTGGTCAAGCAGTCAACACGTTTCAGCTTTTGATACTCTATCGGTCTATGCCTTTGTCAGGACCTTATACCGATTTCACGGGTCCCAATATTGTTTTTGACCAATGTTTTGCGTCTTCTTTTCTGACCCATGAGTCATTTACTCATGTGTGTTCTGTCCGACCATAGTTAATCAGAGAGACATTCTTTGCTTCCTTGAGCCTGTATCTTTTTTGGGGTAAACAAAGGATATTGAATGATGATACGAGGACACCCTTCCTAATGCGCCCGAGTTCTCATATCCCTTAGATGTGCATAGCCCACTCTTAATTTTTCAACAGTGGTGTAACATATTTATATTTATATGTTCATATATCATCTCCTTAATACATCGCAACTTGTTAACTGTGTGAGTGAGAGTGTGTAGTTTTGAGAGTTAGACAGTCCAAAGTTGGGACAAACATCATGCACGAAAACATTGAGAATTAGTAGTGGAGAGAAAATGGTTTAACTTTTCTTTTTCTCATAGAATCAGAGGAGGCAGGGCTTTCTTTTTTGGCAACTTAGAGACATTCATTAGAGATTGAGCGGTTCATTAGAAAATCGTTTTTAAGTCACAATTGGTTGATCATAAGTCATGTTTTCAGATGTTTTTGAGTAAGGCTGGAGGCTGCAAACCGTGTGCAGTTCTGTCGTTCAGGTTCCACACTTCCGGCCACAATGTCAAATGCTCGTGTCAGGATCGAACGCGTGTTTTTGGACACCTTTTCGTGTTTACTATAGAGTGTCTTGCTATCACAATGTAAGGATGAATTTCCCTCCGAGTGCCTCATTTTAGTAAATAGATCAATCTTGGTTGACCCGGGTGAGAGCAAGTATCTGAGCTTTGTAAATGGCAGTGTTTTTGGTGATACATCTACGTGCCGGTGTACGGACCCCGAAGTTTTCACCTCCGTGGTCCTCGTCTGATCTGACAGGGGGTCGATCATCATCTGAAGAGTCTTTGGCGCTGCTGTGATCGCCTCTCCAGCTCTGAGACATCCTTAGTGCTGCTGTTATCTTCTCTCTGGCTTAGAGACATCCTTGGAGCTGCTGTGATTGCCTCTCCGGCTCGTATACATCCTTGGTGCTGCTGTGATCGCCTCTCGGGCTCTGAGACATCCTTGGTGCTGCTGTGATCGCCTCTCTGGCTCTGAGACATCCTTGGAGCTGCTGTGATCGCCACTCCGGCTCTGAGACATCCTTTGTGCTGCTGTGATCGCCTCTCAGGCTCTGAGACATCCTTGGTGCTGCTGTGATCGCCTCTCTGGCTCTGAGACATCCTTGGAGCTGCTGTGATCGCCTCTCCGGCTCTGAGACATCCTTTGTGCTGCTGTGATCGCCTCTCAGGCTCTGAGACATCCTTGGTGCTGCTGTGATCGCCTCTCTGGCTCTGAGACATCCTTGGAGCTGCTGTGATTGCCTCTCTGGCTCTGAGACATCCTTGGTGTTGCTGTGATCGCCTCGCCGGCTCTGTGACATCCTTGGTGCTGCTGTGATCGCCTCTCCGGCTCTGAGACATCCTTGGTGCTGCTGTGATCGTCTCTTAGGCTCTGAGACATCCTTGGTGCTGCTGTGATCACCTCTCCCGCTCTGAGACATCCTTAGTGCTGCTGTGATCGCCTCTCAGGCTCTGAGACATCCTTGGTGCTGCTGTGATCGCCTCTCTGGCTCTGAGACATCCTTGGAGCTGCTGTGATCGCCTCTCCGGCTCTGAGACATCCTTTGTGCTGCTGTGATCGCCTCTCAGGCTCTGAGACATCCTTGGTGCTGCTGTGATCGCCTCTCTGGCTCTGAGACATCCTTGGAGCTGCTGTGATCACCTCTCCGGCTCTGAGACATCCTTTGTGCTGCTGTGATCGCCTCTCAGGCTCTGAGACATCCTTGGTGCTGCTGTGATCGCTTCTCTGGCTCTGAGACATCCTTGGAGCTGCTGTGATTGCCTCTCTGGCTCTGAGACATCCTTGGTGTTGCTGTGATCGCCTCGCCGGCTCTGTGACATCCTTGGTGCTGCTGTGATCACCTCTCCGGCTCTGAGACATCCTTGGTGCTGCTGTGATCGTCTCTTAGGCTCTGAGACATCCTTGGTGCTGCTGTGATCACCTCTCCCGCTCTGAGACATCCTTTGTGCTGCTGTGATCGCCTCTCAGGCTCTGAGACATCCCTGATGGTGCTGCTGTGATCGCCTCTCAGGCTCTGAGACATCCCTGATGGTGCTGCTGTGATCGCCTCTCAGGCTCTGAGACATCCCTGATGGTGCTGCTTTGATCGCCTCTCAGGCTCTCGCACATCCTTGGTGCTGCTGTGATCACCTCTCCAGCTCTGAGACATCCTTAGTGCTGCTGTGATTGCCTCTCCAGCTCTGAGACATCCTTGGAGCTGCTGTGAGCACCTCTTTGGCTCTGAGACATCCTTGGTGCTGCTGTGACTGCCTCTCCGGCTCTGAGCCATCCTTGGAGCTGCTCTGATCGCCTCTCCGGCTCTGAGACATCTTTTGAGCTGCTGTGATCACCTCTCTAGCTCTGAGACATCCTTGGTGCTGCTGTGATCGCCTCTCAGGGTCTGAGGCAACCCTGATGGTGCTGCTGTGATCGCCTCTCAGGCTCTGAGACATCCTTGGTGCTGCTGTGATCGCCTCTCCGGCTCTGAGACTTTCTTGGAGCTGCTGTGATCACCTCTCCGGCTCTGAGACATCCTTGGTGCGGCTGTGATCGCCTCTCTGGCTCTGAGACATCCTAGGAGCTGCTGTAATCACCTCTCCGGCTCTGAGACATCCTTGGTGCTGCTGTGACTGCCTCTCCGGCTCTGAGACATCCTTGGTGCTGCTGTGATCACCTCTCCGGCTCTGAGACATCCTTGGTGCTGCTGTGATCGCCTCTCCGGCTCTGAGACATCCTTGGTGCTGCTGTGATCGCCTCTCCGGCTCTGAGACATCCTTGGAGCTGCTGTGATTGCCTCTCCGGCTCTGAGACATCCTTGGAGCTGCTGTGATCGCCTCTCCGGCTCTGAGACATCCTTGGTGCTGCTGTGATCGCCTCTCCAGGTCTGAGACATCCTTGGTGCTGCTGTGATCGCCTCTCCGGCTCTGAGACATCCTTGGTGCTGCTGTGATCGCCTCTCCGGCTCTGAGACATCCTTGGTGCTGCTGTGATCGCCTCTCTAGGTCTGAGACATCCTTGGTGCTGCTATGATCGCCTCTCTGGCTCTGTGACATCATTAGTGCTGCTGTGATCGCCTCTCAGGCTCTGAGACATCCTTGGTGCTGCTGTGATCACCTCTCATGCTCTGAGACATCCCTGATGGTGCTGTGATCGCTCTTAGGCTCAGAGACATCCTTGGTGCTGCTGTGATTGCCTCTCCAGCTCTGAGACATCCTTGGAGCTGCTGTGATCGCCTCTCAGGCTCTGAGACATCCTTGGTGATGCTGTGATCACTTCTCAGGCTCTGAGACATCCTTGGTGCTGCTATGATCGCTTCTCTGGCTCTGTGACATCATTAGTGCTGCTGTGATCGCCTCTCAGGCTCTGAGACATCCTTGGTTCTTCTGTGATCGCCTCTCCGGCTCTGAGAGATCTTTGGTGCTGCTGTGATCACCTCTTAGGCTCAGAGACATCCTTGGTGCTGCTGTGATCGCCTCTCTGGCTCTGAGACATCCTTGGTGCTGCTGTGATCGCCTCGCCGACTCTGTGACATCCTTGGTGCTGCTGTGATTGCCTCTCCGGCTCTGAGACATCCTTGGTGCTGCTGTGATCGCCTCTCCGGCTCTGAGACATCCTTGGAGCTGCTGTGATTGCTTCTCCGGCTCTGAGACATCCTTGGAGCTGCTGTGATCGCCTCTCCGGCTCTGAGACATCCTTGGTGCTGCTGTGATCGCCTCTCCGGCTCTGAGACATCCTTGGTGCTGCTGTGATCGCCTCTCCAGGTCTGAGACATCCTTGGTGCTGCTGTGATCGTCTCTCCAGCTCTGAGACATCCTTGGAGCTGCTGTGATCGCCTCTCAGGCTCTGAGACATCCTTGGTGCTGCTGTGATCACTTCTCAGGCTCTGAGACATCCTTGGTGCTGCTATGATCGCCTCTCTGGCTCTGTGACATCATTAGTGCTGCTGTGATCGCCTCTCAGGCTCTGAGACATCCTTGGTGCTGCTGTGATCACCTCTCATGCTCTGAGACATCCCTGATGGTGCTGTGATCGCTCTTAGGCTCAGAGACATCCTTGGTGCTGCTGTGATTGCCTCTCCAGCTCTGAGACATCCTTGGAGCTGCTGTGATCGCCTATCGGGCTCTGAGACATCCCTGATGGTGCTACTGTGATGGCCTCTCAGGCTCTGTGACATCCTTAGTGCTGCTGTGATCGCCTCTCAGGCTCTCAGACATCCTTGGTGCTGCTATGATCGCCTCTCGGGCTCTGAGATATCATTGGTGCTGCTGTGATCGCCTCTCAGGCTCTGAGACATCCCTGATGGTGCTGTGATCGCTCTTAGGCTCAGATACATCCTTGGTGCTGCTGTGATCGCCTCTCCAGCTCTGAGACATCCTTGGTGCTGCTGTATTCAACTCTTTGGCTCTGAGACATCCTTAGTGCTGCTGTTATCGCCTCTCAGGCTCTGAGACATCCCTGATGGTGCTGCTGTGATCGCCTCTCATGCTCTCACACATCCTTGGTGCTGCTGTGATCACCTCTCAGGCTCTTAGACATCCTTGGTGCTGCTGTGATCGTCTCTTAGGCTCTGAGACATCCTTGGTGCTGCTGTGATCGCCTCTCAGGCTCTGAGATATCCTTGGTGCTGCTGTGACCGCCTCTCCGGCTCTGAGACATCCTTGGTGCTGCTGTGATCGCCTCTCCGGCTGTAAGACATCCTTCGTGCTGCTGTGATCGCCTCTCAGGCTCTGAGACATCCTTGGTGCTGCTTTGATTGCCTCTCCGGCTCTGAGACATCCTTGGTGCTGCTGTGATCGCGTCTCCGGCTCTGTGGCATCCTTAGTGCTGCTGTGATCTCGTCTCCGGCTCTGAGACATCCTTGGTGCTGCTGTGATCGCCTCACCAGCTCTGAGACATCCTTGGTGTTGCTGTGATTGCCTCTCAGGCTCTGAGACATCCCTGATGGTGCTGCTGTGATCGTCTCTCCTGGCTCTGAGACATCCTTGGTGCTGCTGTGTTAGAATCCGGATTCTCTGGTTGGCACAGGTAGGTACTTGGGACAAGCAGGGAACCTTTCTTCTAGTCAGGGTAAGGGGTTACACTCTAACAATAACCCCTGCTCACCCTCTAGGTAGCTTGGCGCGAGCAGACAAGGCGTTATCTCAGGCGTAATGGTTAAGCATTTGTGACCACATACAACAATTCAATGAAACCCCCACAAATGGACTCCACACTGGGCTTATAAAAAATATACTTCTTTATATAGACTTCAGATTTATCACAAGACCCAATAACGGTTAAAACAGGCCCACAATACTTATTAGACTAAGAGTTCTTGGGTTAAGCTTAGTTCAGGAGTTCTGTGCGGTTCGTGCGGTTCATATGGCTGTAAGAGGCTTACGAGCGGGGCTCACAAGTGTTTGCAGACGCTCCGGGCGATACGTACACCTTACGGTGCGAAGGGGGCACAGTACCTTTATCTTTTTGGGAGTTCGTCACGGACGGTGCGTTGAATCCCAGCGCGTTTGTATGGCGCGATGTCCTTTCAATTGCGGTGCGAGCTACGGCTCGAAGGGGGCCTCAGTCGCGTTGCTCAGGGGGACGGTGCGGGGGTACGGTGCGCTGGCTCTTTGTTGCGGCGTTCGAGCCGTACCTTGAGAGTGGCGCCTTTGCTTTCAGCACGATACAAAGCCGGCAGTACGCTCCGGTGGTGAGCCACGTACCAGCCACTCCAGGCGCCACAGCCTGCCCTCGGCAAGGGTAGGGGGGCACGCAAAATGGCACGATGCAGAGAGGCAAAAGACGAGTGTCACGAAGTCCTTCCTTTACGTTGCGAGCTACGGCTCCTAAGGGGCCTTAGTCGCGGTACTCAGGCCGGGCAGGGGGGCACAGGCTTGCCAAAGTACGCGCCGAGTTGAGAGGCGCACACTTTTCTCGGCGTCAGCTTCATGGGGAGAACGGCGGTTCTCAAGGGGGGTGAAGTCCACTGGTCCTGGGACATCGTTCGGGGGCAAGCTCAACACAAGCCCTTGGAGACCTTAAACAGCACAAGTTGAAGCAAAGTTTATCAGCAATCTTTCTCCTCTCCTTCAGCAGCAAGGCAACCACTGCAGGCCAATCCCCCAGGTCCGGGACAGTACTCCTCCTACAGCTTTCCCGGTTCCTTCTCCTCCAGCAGAGGTTCGTCTTGTAGCAGGATCTAGTTTCTTAGGAGCAGGGCTCCTACATTTATACTACATTTCTTTTGTTCTCCCAGGCCAGGGGGGCCCTTTCCTAGTTCAGTCCAGTTCTGGAGCACTTTTTTGACGCGATGCAGGCTTCTTCTTTCAGAGTGCAGGGCAGAGTCATCAGACGCTCCACAGGGGGCGGAGCCGGCATTGTGGTGGCAGAGCACAGTCCTATTCAGAGTCCAGGTGTACTCCTCCCACCCATCTACCTGTCAATCTTTCTATTCACCACCAGGCTACCTAGTCCTGCCCATCTGGGTTTCCCCAGCCCTGTCACTCACACAAGCCAGACAGCAGATACACATCACGCAGAGGCGGGCTGAAATGGTTAGGCAAGCAAAGGCCAACTTTCTAAAAGTGGCATTTGCAAACGCAGAATATTAAAATAAACCTTACTAAAAGATGTACCTTATTATTCTGAGTTCAGGCATACTAAACTCGATCTTCTACCACATTCCCTGGGCCTGTTAGGATCATAGGATGTAACAATCTTAACAGCCCATTCTGGCCTATGAGAACAGGTAGCCTTACAATAGTGAAAAACGAAAATGGCTGTAATTCACTATTAGGACACGCCACACACATCAGGGCTTGTCCTGCCTTATGCTTACAATGCACACTACCCTTGGGCCTACCATAGGGGTGACTAACATGAAGTTAAGGGAAGGTTTCGGGACTGGCAAGTGTGTGCACTTGCCCAGTCAGCATGTCAGTACCAGACTGCACGCAGGTTCTGCAATGGCAGACCTTAGACATATTTTACCAGGCCGCGTCTGTGGGTGGCACAACCAGTGCTGCAAGCCCACCAGCGGCATTTGTATTTACAAGCCCTGGCACTCCTGGTGCACTTTACTGGGGTCTTACAGTAAACCAAATAAGCAAATCATGGAATCCAACCAACATAGCAATTTACAATGGGGAGAGCATATGCACTTTAGCACTGATCAGCAGTGGTAAAGTGCCCAGTGTCATAAAACAGCCAACAACAGGTCAGAAAAAATACAGGAGGAAGGCAAAAAGTTTAGGGATGACCCTGCATAAAGGGCCAAGTCCAACATGCTGTGATCGCCTCTCAGGCTCTGAGACATCCTTGGTGCTGCTGTGATCGCCTCTCCGGCTCTAAGACATCCTTGATGGTGCTGCTGTTATCGCCTCTCTGGCTCTGAGACATCCTTGGAGCTGCTGTGATTGCCTCTCCGGCTCTGAGACATCCTTAGAGCTGCTGTGATCGCCTCTCCGGCTCTGAGACATCCTTGGTGCTGCTGTGATCGCCTCTCCGGCTCTGAGACATCCTTGGTGCTGCTGTGATCGCCTCTCCGGCTCTGAGACATCCTTGGTGCTGCTGTGATCGCCTCTCCAGCTCTGAGACATCCTTGGAGCTGCTGTGATCGCCTATCAGGCTCTGAGACATCCTTGGTGCTGCTGTGATCACTTCTCAGGCTCTGAGACATCCTTGATGCTGCTATGATCGCCTCTCTGGCTCTGTGAAATCCTTAGTGCTGCTGTGATCGCCTTTCAGGCTCTCAGACATCCTTGGTGCTGCTGTGATCGCCTCTCAGGCTCTGAGACATCCTTGGTGCTGCTGTGATCACCTCTCATGCTCTGAGACATCCCTCATGGTGTTGTGATCGCTCTTAGGCTCAGAGACATCCTTGGTGCTGCTGTGATCGCCTCAACAGCTCTGAGATATCCTTGGAGCTGCTGTGATCCCCTCTCGGGCTCTGAGACATCCCTGATGGTGCTACTGTGATCGCCTCTCAGGCTCTGTGACATCCTTAGTGCTGCTGTGATTGCCTCTCAGCCTCTCAGACATCCTTGGTGCTGCTGTGATCGCCCCTCAGGCTCTGAGACATCCTTGGTGCTGCTGTGATCACCTCTCAGGCTCTGAGACATCCCTGATGGTGCTGTGATGGCTCTTGGGCTCAGAGACATCCTTGGTGCTGCTGTGATCGCCTCACCAGCTCTGAGACATCCTTGGTGCTGCTGTGATCACCTCTTCGGCTCTGAGACATCCTTAGTGCTGCTGTGATTGCCTCTCAGGCTCTGAGACATCCCTGATGGTGCTGCTGTGATCGCCTCTCAGGCTCTCAATCATCCTTGGTGCTGCTGTGATCACCTCTCCGGCTCTGTGACATCCTTAATGCTGCTGTGATCACCTCCCAGGCTCTGAGACATCCTTGGTGCTGCTGTGATCGCCTCTCAGGCTCTGAAACATCCTTGGTGCTGCTGTGATCGCCTCTCCGGCTCTGAGACATCCTTGGTGCTGCTGTGATCGCCTCTCCGGCTCTGAGACATCCTTGGTGCTGCTGTGATCGCCTCTCAGGCTCTGAAACATCCTTGGTGCTGCTGTGATCGCCTCTCCGGCTGTAAGAAATCCTTGGTGCTGCTGTGATCGCCTCTCAGGCTCTGAGACATCCTTGGTGCTGCTGTGATCGCGTCTCCGGCTCTGAGACATCCTTGATGCTGCTGTGATTGTGTCTCCGGCTCTGTGACATCCTTAGTGCTGCTGTGATCGCGTCTCCGGCTCTGAGACATCCTTGGTGCTGCTGTGATCGCCTCACCAGCTCTGAGACATCCTTGGTGTTGCTGTGATTGCCTCTCAGGCTCTGAGACATCCCTGATGGTGCTGCTGTGATCGCCTCTCTGGCTCTGAGACATCCTTGGTGCTGCTCTGATCGCCTCTCAGGCTCTGAGACATCCTTGGTGCTGCTGTGATCGCCTCTCCAGCTCTGAGACATCCTTGGTGCTGCTGTGATCGCCTCTCCAGCTCTGAGACATCCTTGGTGCTGCTGTGATCGCTCTCAGGTATACGGACCCCGGTGTTTTCACCTCCGTGGTCCTCGTCTGATCTGACCGGGGGTCGATCCTCGTCGGAAGAGTCCTTGGTGCTCGGCTCCCAGATGTGTTTCACTGTGTGTCATTGGCTAGTGAGGTAGTTACAAACCAGCCCAAATGTTTTACTTTTTCCTTTACAAGGTTGACAGGTAAAATAATCCTTTCAATCGTATTCATCAACATCGATGTTGTATTCACATACAGTCATGACGATAATTTCTTCCTGAAAAGGGTGATACTACGACATTAAAATGGTTCTAATTCAGGCAGCTTGGTGCGACAGCATTGATTCATTAATATAACAGGCGGGGGTGGATGTTGTATTGTAAGCTCTTCCATTATGTTTCAAACTTACCAATGTCCTTGTTTTCATTTTGTATATCATCATTCTGCTATTGGTAAATCTATCTGTCTTCAACCGGTTGTTGTCGCCAACATTCATCATTCCTAATCCACAAGGTTTTCTTTTCTTATATAGATTTTTATTGATTAGAGAAAGGCTGGGGCACTTTTACGCCGCCGTTGTGTCACTTTTGTGACGTAGCGGCGTCGTACACAGTGCACCATATTGCGACACATTTACAAAGTGGCACATATAGGGAGATGCGTCACGTTGTAAAGCGTTGCGCTACCTTATACCTGCATCAGGTATAATGTATGCAGGGTGGACGTTCGTACGTAAGAAAGCCTCGTAAAAGTGACGCAGTGAAATCTACAAGATTTCACTGCGTCACTTCTACGACACCACTGCGTCAAAAACATACGCCTGCTTGAAGCAGGTGTAAGAAGTGACTCAGCACAATAGGAATAGCAATTCTGAAGCATTGCTGGTGTTGCGTCGTGCTTGCGACAAGACTCCAGCAATGCGTTGCCTTTACGCCAACAGATTTGTCACGCATCTGTCAATCTTTGCGCCATGGTGCACCACATTGTAAATGCGACGCATCCATGGTGGAGCAAGGTTTTTTTGCATGACGCAAATTAACTGCCCCAGCTCCGCTAATATGCAGAGATGCATCAGTTCTTGTAAATCTGCCCTTTGGTGTGTTACATTATTATGTGAAGATCCAGTTATGTAGGTCACATCATTTGTTCATTGCCAGCCAGAGAATATTTTTGTTCAGCCCTTTTCTGGTGGTCCCCTATTTGTACACCCATCTTTTTTCTTTTTCAAAGAGAATCCTTCCTGCATTTGTATCCACTTTTTTGTGTTTCCAAGATGATCCACTCCAGATCATTCTTAGTCTGTTGTTGTTCCAAGAAGTGGGTACTCATCCGTGTGGATGTTGGATATCCCTTCTCTCCTGTGGGGAAGTTTGACCAAAAGCAAAACAACTTCCCCACTTGAGAGAAATGATACAGCACATCTGGGGCCTACAACCTGTCACAGGACATTTTCCATGTGGATCTAGCTCGGTGTGCCATCTAACCAAAAAAGTACAAACCATCAATCTGTTGACCTGGCACCTTGCATGGGTCTCCCATCCAATTTTTGCTGTTGCCTCATGTGTTTTTGCTGGTGTTAGATGCTTTGGGCACTGTGCCACTGCTATTCAGTGCCAGAGTGCCAGTGCTTCGTATGGTAAATTGATGTATGGATTAGTGATTCCATGATTGGCTGGTTTGATTTACTTGTCAGACCCTAGTACAGTGCACTGAGTGTGCCGAGGGCTTGTAAACCAAATGCTGCTGGTGGGCTTGCAGCACTGGTTGTGCCACCCACAGAAGCAGCCTGTAAAAGTGTGTCTCAGGTCTGCCATTGCAGAGCCTGTGTGCAGTCTGGTGCTGTCATGTTGACTGGGCAAGTGCACCCACTTGCCAGTCCCTAAACCTTCCCTTTTCTTCAAATCAGACACCCCTATGGTAGGCCCAAGGGCAGGGTGCATTGTAAGTATAAGGTAGGACATGCCCTGGTGTGTGTGGCATGTCCTAATAGTGAATTACAGCCATTTTTGTTTTTCACTATTGCAAGGCTACCTGTTCCCCATGGACCAGAATGGACAGTTAGATTATTACATTTTATAGTCCTAACAGACTCAGGGAACTCGGTAGAAATTCGAGTTTAGTATGCCTGAACTCAGAATGATAAAATACATCTTTTAGTGAAGTTGGTTTTAATATTCTGTGTTTGAAAATACCACTTTTAGAAAGTAGGTATTTTCTTGCCCAACCATCCAAGCCTCTCTCTGCTAAGTTGTGTATTCCTTGTCTGGAGTTTGAGTGACAGGGGCTGGGGGATTCCAGGAGACAGGGTCAGTCAGCACAGGACTGAAAAGAGAGATCTGCATGCAGATGGGTGGGAGGAGTTGCACCTGGGACCTGAATAGGGCTGTGCCAGCCTTCCACAATGCTGGCTCCACCTCCTGTGGTGCGTCTAATGTCCCTGGCCCACACTGTCAAAGGAAAGAAGGAATCTTGTCAACAAAGTGCTCCAGGACTGACCAGAACTGGCTTGGACCAGGCAAAGGCCTCTCTGCCTTCAGAGAAAAAAGAGAATATGAGTATAAAAGGGGGGACCCAGACCCCAGAACTTTAGATCACTTTTGGGAAACAAGAAGAAACCTTTGCTGAGGAGAGGAACCAGAGAGACTGAGGAGAGACTATCCCTAAGCTTGAGGGATTGGCCTGCAGTGGTTGCCTGACTACCAAAGAGAGGAGAAAGGAACTTTGTGTGTACTTTCATCAACTTGTGAAGGATCTCCAAAGGCTTGAGATGGAGCTTGCCTCCTGCTGAAGTCTCAGGGACAACAGACTTCACCAACCAGCTCCCCAAGAGTCTTTTGGAAGTGCCTGCTGCTGTGCTGAGCTTTCTGAGGGACTGTGTGTTGCAAGGAGCTGGAAGCACGACTCACGAAGAAGAAGCGTGTCGCCGCCGCAGCCGCTGTCGCCGCATCGCCGGAGAAGAGGATCGCCGTCGCATCAGATGCCGCCGCATCAACGGAGAAGCATGTCGCTGCCGCTGCAGCTGTTGCATCATCGCCGAAGCGCCTCGCATCGCCGGAGAAGAGTGTTGCCGTCGCATCCAACGCCGTTGCATCACCGGTCGCAGGGCTTGTCGCGGCTCAGAAGAATCGTTGAGTCACCGCATGGCCGTCGGGTGTGCACGCATCGTGTTGCATCAAGAAGAACACGCCATCTTTGTAGCATTGCACCGGATCTTCATCGCATCACTTTGTTGCTGGTCGCATCGCCACGGTAGCGCAGTAAGAAACCGACACATCACCTCCCCACACCAAGAAGAACCGATGCATTCCCTATGCATCAGTAGGGAACCGACACATCCCCGTTCTTGCGCGTAAGGAACCGACGTATCACCTTCCCTGAATTACTTTCGTTGTATAGCGTTACGCATCCTAAGGTACATTGAACTCAAAGTGTCGCATTTTACATCTTAAGAGAACTAAGCTATTTTCTACCAATTTTAAAGTACAGTATTGTGTATTTTGGTCGTTTGTGGTCTTGTGTTATGTCTATATAAAATATACTTATTTTTAATATATACAACTGGTGTGGTGTCCATCTGTAGTGTTGTCACTGGATTACTGTATGTGTTCACAAATGCTTTACACACTGCCTCTGAGATAAGCCTGTCTGCTTGTGCCAAGCTACCAAGGGGGTGAGCAGGGGTTATTTTAGGAGTGTACCCCCTTACCCTGACTAGACACAAGGGTCCGTATTTGGTCAAAGGTACCTACCTCTGCCAACTAGAGACCCCCAAATCTAACACAATCTAACAAATCACATGAACTTGACAATAAGAACACACACCAACTACAATACAAGCCTTGTCATTTCCATGGTCACATGTTCATGGCAGCTCAGATACATCGGATGACATGTAGAAAAGCAAAGGTATGCATAAGAGAACACCGCAGCAAGATACAATGTGGTAGAACAACATAATGTTTTAAACGAAAGAAAATACAGAAATTTAGCCGTTATAGTTATACTTATCTTAGGCAACTATAACTCATGCCCTAAGGTAACTCGTGCCCCCGCCATGCACAGTTTTCTCATCAATAATTCCACTGCAAATGTTGCAGTGATATAATCAATGATGTCATAGAAGATGTCGTGAGTGATGTAATATGTGGGGTAATTAGCAGTGCATGGCGAGCGTGTGAGGGCTCCGGTCTCATGCAAGGAAATGCTGGCATGCAGAAATGTCCAGACTATGGTGTGTCATGATAAGGTGTGTTAAACTCACAACTAAATTAAATGTGATTGGCGAGTTTCCGCTTTGTGTAACTGTCTTGTTTGTGGCTGGTTTACATTTATTTATCACTCTGGAATCAGAGGCTTCATGTACCTGGGCAAGCAGAGGTCACAGGTCATCCCTTTGGACCATGTCTTGTTTGAGCCCAATGTTTTTGGCTTCTGTTGTTTCTCCCCTGCTTTTTGTGTTCATATTGTGTTAAACTCCCATATTTCAGCCTTTAGCTAACACTGTTCTCTTTCTGTCCTCAGGGTGGAGCCAGTAGTTTGGTAAGCCGGACTTTACAGCTCTCCTACTTTACTATCTGTACAGCTATAAAAAATACGTTTTGGTGGACGTTAAATTAATAAAAATGCCACCTGCAGTGAATATGAAAGTAGAATGATTGAGAATACTGTATGTAGATATGGATGGATATAGTATTTCTATAGTGAGAACTTAGCCAAAGAAAGCGCAGGCCTGTGCATGATCAAGACAAGCATCAAGTCAACTCTCTGAGGCTGAGGTGACAACGGAAACACCTGGAAACCAGGCCGCACCACCTGTGGAGTTTAACCTTCTAGAGGACAAGGTGACAATGGAAACACCTGGAAACCAGGCCGCACCACCTGGAGAGTTTAACCTTCTAGAGGACAAGGTGACAATGAAACGCAAGGAGACCACGCCATATCACATGTAGAGTTTAACCTTCTAGAGGATGAGGTGACAATGGAAACACCAGGAAACCAGGCCGCACCACCTGTAGAGTTTAACCTTCTAGAGGACAAGGTGACAACGGAAACACCTGGAAACCAGGCCGCACCACCTGTAGAGTTTAACCTTCTAGAGGACAAGGTGACAACGGAAACACCTGGAAACCAGGCCGCACCACCTGGAGAGTTTAACCCTCTAGAGGACAAGGTGACAACGGAAACACCTGGAAACCAGGCCGCACCACCTGTAGAGTTTAACCTTCTAGAGGACAAGGTGACAACGGAAACACCTGGAAACCAGGCCGCACCACCTGGAGAGTTTAACCCTCTAGAGGACAAGGTGACAACGGAAACACCTGGAAACCAGGCCGCACCACCTGGAGAGTTTAACCTTCTAGAGGACAAGGTGACAATGGAAACACCTGGAAACCAGGCCGCACCACCTGTAGAGTTTAACCTTCTAGAGGACAAGGTGACAATGAAACACCTGGAAACCAGGCCGCACCACCTGTAGAGTTTAACCTTCTAGAGGACAAGGTGACAATGAAACACTGGGAAACCAGGCCGCACCACCTGGAGAGTTTAACCTTCTAGAGGACAAGGTGACAATGGAAACACCTGGAAACCAGGCCGCACCACCTGTAGAGTTTAACCTTCTAGAGGACAAGGTGACAATGAAACACTGGGAAACCAGGCCGCACCACCTGTAGAGTTTAACCTTCTAGAGGACAAGGTGACAACGGAAACACCTGGAAACCAGGCCGCACCACCTGGAGAGTTTAACCCTCTAGAGGACAAGGTGACAACGGAAACACCTGGAAACCAGGCCGCACCACCTGTAGAGTTTAACCTTCTAGAGGACAAGGTGACAACGGAAACACCTGGAAACCAGGCCGCACCACCTGGAGAGTTTAACCCTCTAGAGGACAAGGTGACAACGGAAACACCTGGAAACCAGGCCGCACTACCTGGAGAGTTTAACCTTCTAGAGGACAAGGTGACAATGGAAACACCTGGAAACCAGGCCGCACCACCTGTAGAGTTTAACCTTCTAGAGGACAAGGTGACAATGAAACACCTGGAAACCAGGCCGCACCACCTGTAGAGTTTAACCTTCTGGAGGACAAGGTGACAATGAAACACTGGGAAACCAGGCCGCACCACCTGTAGAGTTTAACCTTCTAGAGGACAAGGTGACAATGAAACACTGGGAAACCGTGCCATATCACATGTAGAGTTTAACTCTCTAGGGACCAAGATGACAATGACAAACTAGGAAACCATGCCATACCACTTGTGGAGTTTAACTTTCTAGAGGTCCAGGTGACATGGAAACAATAGGATACCATGACATATCACTTGTGGAGTTTAACAATCCAGAGACCAAGATGACAATGACAAACTAGGAAACCATGCCATATCACTTGTGGAGTTTAACTCTCTAGAGGTCCAGGTGACAATGAAACACGAGGAAACCATGCCATATAACTTGTAGAGTTTAACCTTCTAGAGGACAAGGTGACAATGGAAACAATAGGAAGCCAGGCCGCACCACCTGTAGAGTTTAACCTTCTAGAGGACAAGGTGACAATGAAACACTGGGAAACCGTGCCATATCACATGTAGAGTTTAACTCTCTAGGGACCAAGATGACAATGACAAACTAGGAAACCATGCCATACCACTTGTGGAGTTTAACTTTCTAGAGGTCCAGGTGACATGGAAACAATAGGATACCATGACATATCACTTGTGGAGTTTAACAATCCAGAGACCAAGATGACAATGACAAACTAGGAAACCATGCCATATCACTTGTGGAGTTTAACTCTCTAGAGGTCCAGGTGACAATGAAACACGAGGAAACCATGCCATATAACTTGTAGAGTTTAACTCTCTAGAGGATGAGGTGACAATGGAAACAATAGGAAGCCATGCTATATCATGCGTTTACTGCTCTGTCAAGGTCAGCATATCAGACCAATTCAATAACCTTAGACAAACATGGGAGCAGGACATTGAGCCAGCTGAGGATAATGATGGGGTGGAGGCCAGACTAGCACCTCACGACCTGGCCATTGTTCCCAGGGCTTGCCTCATCCAAATTAAATATTTATACAAATTGCACTGTTACTCATTTGAGCTGCACTCATTTCCCACATCTACCCACGATGCAAGGCACATAACAAGAATTGGTTGCACGTGGGCTGGCAGTGCCCTCAAATCAAAGACACGGGTCCCAAATAGGCGCATTTCTATCGCAAGTCCATAGAATCCCAATAGTGAATCTTCCAAATGTATGTCTGCATGAACTGATGAGCGATTGGGAAGGTTCAAGTCATGGACAACCCCTGTTGGGGAGGAGCTTCCTACTCCCCAAAAGAGACACTGGACGGAAATGAAAGGTTCCACACTCCCCAAACATGCAACTATGATCGAATGGGCAGGCAGCACAGATCAATGAGTGATAGCAGAGAGAATGTGGGGTCCCTGCGGGGGTTAGTCTGGTCTCAGCGTAGGACGGACAAGGCGCTTAGATCTGTGAGTGACAGGCGAGAGAATGTGGGGTCCCTGCGGGGGTTAATCTGGTCTCAGCATAGGATGGACGAGGCGCCTAGATCAGTGTGTGAGAGGCGAGAGAATGTGGGGTCCCTCGTGGAGTTATCCCGGTCTCAGTGTAGGATGGACAAGGTACTTAGATCTGTGAGTGACAGGCGAGAGAATGTGGGGTCCCCGGGGGAGTTACTCTGGACTCAGCGGAGGATGGACGAGGAGCATGGATCCGTGTGTGAAAGTCGAGAGACTGTGGGGTCTCTGGGGGACTCATTGGGGTCTCAGTGTAGGATGGACACACTCCGCTTAGACCAATGTAGTATGAACATTATGCAATGCAATGTTATACTTTAATCATGCCTTCATACACGGTCAGTGTAGATCAGCACCAGGATACTCTGCCAGGTGATAGTGCCCTCTACAAAGCCACATAACATAGCATGACATGATGTGACATGGCGTAACATAGCATAACATGAGATAGCATAAATACTATGACATGATATGGCATAACATAGTATGACATGAAATAACATGACATGGCATAACATAGCATGACATGACATGTCATGGCGTGACATAGCATAAGATGAGATAAAATGACACGGCAAAACATAGCATGACATGACGTGGCATAACATAGCATGACATATCATGACATACCATACCATAACATAGCATGACTTGACTTGACATGACATAGCATAAGATGACATGACATGACAAATCATGGCATGACATGGCATAGCATAGCATGACATGACGTGACATGACACAACATCACTCAACTATGTAGAAACAATAAAAATGTTCTTTAAACGAAGCAGGGGCATTCCTACACTTGTTCCAACACACGATGCCGAGCCCGTGTACCCTTGTATCTCAAAACTCCTAACAAACAGTATTGGAAACTTCCAGACACTGGATCAAGGCAGAAACCACAGGCACACATTACCAAATGCGTTCGACCTCGAAGCTGGAAAACCGTGTTTGAGTCTTGGCTATGACGCTCAACATACTGTGATTCTAGGCAAATCCGTAATCTCCCCATGCCTAATATAAATGAATGTGTCCTTATGTACAGCGACTGGTGCTCATGTTATGTCATGTTATGTTAAAAGCTGTTTGTAGAGCGCAGTTATCACTCCCAGGAGCATCATGGCGCAAAGCGGATCACTTGACAGACATGGTGACTGTGGCTGGAGAAATGGTTTAGATGAGTGCTCTGCATAGTGCATCAGGGGCCATAAAAATCCAGGTTTTCAGGGTCTTCCTGAAAATAGTTTCTGATTGGATGAAGCAAAGGTTGTTGGGGAGTGGGTTCCAGGCCTTGGACCCAATCAGTGCAATTGATATTCCCCCTTTTGAGACAAATCTTAAGGTGGGGGGGGGTTTAGTAGATTTGCGTTAGATGATCTGAGAGTACGGCGTGGTACGTAGCGACAAACCTAGGCCGAAGGTAGTGAGGGCCTGAGGAATGAAAGATAAAGCGCTCTGATACCTGATACCTTCGGGTCAAGTTTGCGCTATATAAAACTCTGGGAAAAGAAATGCACCACCTCACGGGCCCTTGGACTCCTGTTGATGCGCTGTCCATGGAGCACATTAGTAGCTTATATTTCTCACCCTGCACTGCCTGTCTTTAAGTTAAGATGGCAGGCGCTGCAGAGCCTCTACCAGGGATTTAAATACCTATTACTGCACCCTCAGATGCTAAAACAGAGATAAGACAAGTAGAAGTGAGCACCAGTACCTCCGCGGAGGCCTCTGGAGGCCAGGGCAGAAGAGATGTGTGTGGGTGTGGGTGGGGGTAAGGATGTCTATGGTTAGCCATAAAGGTGGCTGATCCTGAGTTTGCCTCCCTGTAAGGGGTCACCGTCCTCCAAAGCAGATGCTGTACTCTGTGTGATATGATGGTCTTTTCTGAAACTCTCTCCTCTTATTTCTACTCCTAGGGTGGAGTTCCAGCAGCGGTGAGTGAAGCCTCAATCCCTCTTACTGATTCACTCGCTGCTTCCGCCTTGAGTGATCGCTCCCCTCGCTGCTCCTCACAGCGTGGTATCGTATTGCTGCATTGTAACCAAGTTGTGATATCTGCATAGCTCCATTTTTAGTAAGCTTCGTAATTTCATAGCGCTATTATCCCACAGCGCTTACATTGCTTTGATTGCATTGTTGTGTGTGATTTCCCCCGGCGCCCTGCTCTGTCCTCCCTTCCATTTTGATCCTGCTGTTGTTGTGTTCCCCTGAGCCCGCCACGCCTCCCAGCTGAGCTGCCCTCGCCCCTCCCCCTCCGCTATCCATATATGACAGTAGTTCCCGCGCCGAAGGTGCGCCAAAGGTAAGCCCGTCTACGCCCGTCCGCGCCTGGACCGCGCCCAGCGCCAGACCCCCTGCCCCTCGAGCTGCCCAGCCCTCCCGCATTACCTACGATGCCGCCTCCCTCCTAGCCCTCGACCCCGGTCGCGCCCCCAACTGCGTCCAAGCCGCTCCTGGACACACTCATGGCCCTTTCTCCTGCTACTCCTGCAAATTCAGCGGCACCGACAACATCTCTGCTACGTCCACACCACAGATTCCCGACCCCAACCACCTACAATGCATCCTTCTCAACACCCGATCAGTCCATAGGCATGCCATTGACCTATGGAATCTACTAGACACCATTTCCCCGGACATCGCCTTCCTTACGGAAACATGGATGAACGCTTCCTCCGCACCAGACATCACCATTGCCATCCCTGAAGACTATAAGATCACTCGCAAAGACCGTACCAGCCACACAGGAGGAGGAATCGCCATCGTCCACAAGAAATCTATCCGCATCTCAACCAGCTCTGACGTCAATCTCGCCAACTCCGAACATCTTCACTTCCAGATCCACATCGACCCCAAAACAACACTCAGAGGCACTCTCCTCTACAGACCACCAGGACCCCGCGCAAAATTCAGTGAAGACATCACGGACTTCATCACCCCACACGTGCTCCCCTCCAAAGATTACATCCTTCTGGGAGACCTCAACTTTCACCTTGAAAAGACCAACGACCACAACTCCACCACCCTGCTGGACAACCTCGCCAACCTCGGACTTAAACAACTAGTCACTTTCCCCACCCACATCGCAGGTCACACACTCGACCCCATCTTCACATCCAGCAATCATATCTCCTTCTGCCACACTACGGATCTCCTCTGGACCGACCACAGCTGCGTTCACTTCATCTACAACAAGCCGAAACCCATCATCCACTCCCAACCTACCCTGCAAAGAAACTGGAACAAAATCACCACGGACCAAATCTCCGCATCGCTCCTTCGAAACTCCCCAGCCCTCTCTTCTAACGCCAACGAAGCCACCGCCAACCTCACCCTATGGTTATCCAACACCGCCGACACCTTAGCTCCACTGAAAAAACGTCAAAGCAAACCTGGCAGCAAGAAAGCCTCATGGTTCAACGATGATCTCAAGAAGTCCAAGAAACTCTGCCGCTCCCTTGAAAAGGCCTGGAAAAAAGACCCAACCACCAGCACCAAGGACGCCTTCAAAAGCGCCACCCGCACCCACCACCAACTGATCCGAAAAGCCAAGAAAACAGCTTTCAAGGATCGACTTGACAACAACGCCCACAACAGCAAGGAACTTTTCAACATCGTCAAGGAATTTTCCAATCCCTCGGCCAACTCCAACGACATCACCCCCTCTCAAACCCTCTGCGACTCCCTAGCCTCTTTTTTCCACAACAAGATTGCAGACATCCACAACAGCTTTGACAACCAACCCGGAAACCAACCCACCCTACCATCTGCTGACCACCTTCCCCCCGTGAACACCCTTAACGCTTGGAACCCAATCTCCACTGAGGACACCATCCGCCTGATGAATTCCATCCACTCAGGATCCCCCACAGACCCATGCCCTCACCACATCTTCAACAAAGCAGACTCTGACATAGCACCGCACCTCCGGGACGTCATCAACTGCTCCTTCAACTCCGCTACCTTCCCAGAAGACTGGAAACACGCCGAACTCACTGCCCTTCTGAAAAAACCAACAGCGGACCCCACCGAACTCAAAAATTACCGCCCCATCTCGCTTCTTCCATTCCCGGCCAAAGTCATCGAGAAAGCCGTCAACAACCAGCTCACCGCTTTCCTCGAAGCCAACAAATCCCTCGACTCCTCACAGTCCGGCTTCCGAGCCAAACACAGCACTGAGACCGCCCTCATCGCAGCAACAGACGACATTCGAACTCTACTGGACAACGGAGACACAGTCGCCCTCATCCTCCTCGACCTCTCTGCAGCATTCGATACAGTCTGCCACAGCACCCTTCTACAACGCCTCAATAACATCGGAATCCAAGGAAAAGCACTTGAATGAATCACCTCGTTCCTCACCGGAAGAACCCAGAGAGTCCGCCTTCCTCCATTCAAGTCCGAGGCCTCTGAAGTCATCTGCGGCGTCCCTCAAGGATCCTCACTCAGTCCCACCCTCTTCAACGTATACATGAGCCCCCTCGCGGCCATCGCACGCCGACACAACCTCAACATCATCTCCTACGCGGACGACACTCAACTAATCCTTTCTCTCACCAATGACCCTAGCACCGCCAAAACTAACCTACACGAAGGAATGAAAGAAGTTGCCGAATGGATGAAACAAAGCCGTCTGAAACTGAACTCAGACAAAACTGAAGTCCTCATCTTAGGTACATCCCCCTCTGCATGGGACGATTCCTGGTGGCCTGAAGCCCTCGGAAAAGCACCCATCCCGACAGACCACGCCCGGAACCTAGGCTTCATCCTGGATTCTTCACTCTCAATGAACAGACAAGTCAGCGCCGTATCCTCTTCCTGCTTCAACATTCTTCGCATGCTCAGAAAAACATTTCGCTGGATCCCCCTCGAAACAAGGAAAACAGTTACCCACGCTCTAGTCACGAGCCGACTGGACTACGGAAACACCCTCTACGCGGGTACTACCGCAAAGCTCCAGAAGAAACTCCAACGAATCCAAAACGCATCAGCCAGGCTCATATTAGACATCCCTCGCAACGAACACATCTCTGATCACCTTAAAGACCTCCACTGGCTACCCGTCAATAAGAGGATCACCTTCCGACTGCTTACCCACGCACACAAATCACTCTACGACATCGGACCAGATTGCCTCAACTCTCGACTGTCCTTCTACACCCCCTCCCGCCAACTACGATCTTCCAGCCAAGCCCTCGCCACTATACCTCGCATCAACAAGACCACCATGGGAGGCAGATCCTTTGCATACCTGGCTGCTAAAACATGGAACTCACTCCCCGCCTACCTTCGCCTCACCCAGAACCACCTAGCGTTCAGAAAGCAGCTTAAAACGTGGATATTTGACAAATAATCCTCCTCCCCTTCCTAAGCGCCTTGAAACCCTCTGGGTACGTAGTGCGCTATACAAATTTTATGACTTGACTTGACTGACTCTTATTTTATCTTGTGGTCACATTTAGGCCCGAGTAGGGACACCACCATTTCCATGCTCCTGTTTTAAAGTTACCATCTTTTCTTAAATGCTGACATTTGAGGTTTGGCTGCCACAATATCAATTCAGGTCCATTGTATTACTGGAATAACTTGTGCGATTGTTTCAGGTGTCATTTGCATCTTTTTTTAGAAACTATTATTTTATATTGCAATCGGTGAAAGGATCGTTTTATATAGTCACAGGGCTTTATTTGCTGGAAACGAACGTATAACTTAAATTCTGTTATCCTGCATTAGAAAATGATTATTACTAACACTGCACCTCTTCTGCATCTTCTCTGCTCATATGTTCTTCTCCGACTTCTTCTCCCCTATGCTGCCTTTCTGCTGCTCCTCTCCTGCTCTTCTGCTGCGTCTCTTGTACATCTTCACTCCACTTCTGCTCCTGTTCTGCTCTTCTTTTGATCCTCTCTTGTTCCTCATCTGTGTATCCTGCATATACTCTGTTTCTCCTCCAGGGTGGCCTTCTGGTGAGTATAAGCTAATATCTAAGTCAAGGTATAATCAATAATATTCCATCAATACCTCTTAACGTAGAGATAGCACTCGGGTTTTGTAAGACCTGTCAGCCTTAGGGGGGTCTGCCCCAAACCCTTCGCATTCACTCCTCCTAGTCTGCTGGAATTCATTTTTGTTGCCCTTTGGACTCGGTGCACTTTACCACTGCTCACTCCCCTAAACCGAGTAAAAGTGGCTTATATCCAATTCGCACTTTTAATTTACTTATAAGTCCCTAGTATAGTGGTACTACATTCACCTAAGGCCTTTAAATTAAATGCTACGATTGGGCCTGCGGCACCTATTGTGCCACCCACTTAAGTAGCCCAGTAAAGCATGTCTCAGGCCTGCCACTGCAGCCTGTGTGCAGTTAAAAACTGCCAATTCGACTTGGCATGATAACCCCTTTGCCAGGTCTAAACCTTCATTTTTACTACATATAAGGCAACTATAGGGTTGGCCCTATACACGCCTTGTTACAGGGTGCAGTGTATATAAAAAGTTGGATTTGAGATCATTTATTACTACTGGAAGGTTTACCTCTCTCATGTGATAGCATTAGGTTACCTTATTGCATTTAATAAGCAATAACTTTTGCCTGGGAGTGGGTAGAAATGTCATGTTTGCTCTCTAGGGAATTTGAATTTACATTCCACTTTAATGGTAAAATTGGACATTAAGGGGTTGATTGGGATTTAGGGCCGATCGCCACCGCCCGCATGGCAGTGGCGATCTGCCCTACAACACACCTCGCCCGCCACCCCTTTCCCCCCCGCCATATTAGTATGGCGAGCAGACCCCGGTGGATGAAAAGACCGTCCAGCGGTTTCCCGCCGGTCACACAGGTGACCGGGCGGAAAAGGGGCCTGATATGGTGGCGGTGTCTGCTAGACACCGCCATCCATATTAGGAAGGCAGCGGGAAGCAGGTTTTCCGTGGCGGCGTTGCCGCCACAGAAAGGCATGCAGATTGTGCTTACAGGGGATCGTTGCGGGCCCCCAGGGTATCATGGGGGTGCACATGGGGGGTATGGTTCCCCCCCTACATTGTCATGGACATGGTGGCAGGCACTGCGCAGTGCCTGTCACCTTGTGCATGACAATGCACACAGTGCATTCCCAGCATTGTGGCGGGCAGTGCTTTGAGCACCGCCCGCCACAATGCTGGGAATAGAGGATGCCACTGCCATGGTGGCGGTAGCATCCTAATTTCAGGTGTGGGACCGCTGCACCACTGGCGGACGATCCCAGCATCCTAATCGGCCCCAAAGTTCGAATTCTTAACATTTTTAGAAAGTTGGCATTTTCCTGAGGTTGGCACTTTGATCTTTTTGTTGCTATTTTTGACTTTAAATTTTAAACATTCACAACTCCTGTTCTACTGATTGGATTTTTGTTGTTTTGTAGTAATTTTATTTATTAAAATTCAAAAAAAAAAAAATTGTGCGAGAGTGTTCTTGTGCTGTGTTTTCACTTTGTTACTGTTCGAGTGCTGTATAAATACATTGGGGCGTATTATCAAGGGTTTGCATCATGCTTTGACCACGCAATGTTGTGCATGGCGACTCAACCCTAAAATACTCAAGCCACGCAAGGCTACTTTGCAGGGCCCTGAGTGGCTTGATGAATTATGAGTAACGCAACACAGCGCATAGCGCTGCATTACTCTACTGTGGCCCAGGGAAGCGTTCCATGGGCGTTGCATGGATGCCCATAGATTTTGATGCATTCCCAGAATTACCATTACTGATAGACCTGGGAGTGCGCCAAAATGTTACGCCTTCCCAGGGGACGCGTAACGAGGAGAAATATCTTTATTTCTGCTTGTTACTTCCTGCAGCACACATGGAAAGAAGAATATGCCTGAGTGGATTGTTTTTGTGCAGGAAGGTGTCCCTTTCTTCACAAAAACATTCCTGCATGCAACGCACGTACCCTTTCACCATGGTGCAAGGGTGCCTGCGTTGGCGCTAGGCAGCTTAGGCAGCCTTTTGGGCACCGGTGCTGGGGAAAAAGCAGGAAAGCTCCGTATCGTGTTAAACATGGCACCTTCCTGCCCTTTTCCTGTAACACAGCCCAGCAAGGGGACTTGCTGTGCTGCATTACCTTTCCATAAATCTACCACTATATACATTGCTTCTACGTGAAGCCTGAATGCATTCGGCTCAGCTACCACTGGGCAAACACAGGCTAATTTAATGACTTGTGTGGCTCATCCTGACAAGGATTGTGGCTCACACGCCTCCCCCTCAATCACAACCAACCACCTAATTTCTCACAGTGTTGCAAAGCTATGTAAATAGTCAAATCAGTTGTTCCCTTTTAATTATTGCTATAATCCTTTTATGGTTGTGAAGGGTTTATTTTTAAAGTGAAGGGTTCAACCTAGAGTTTGCGGAGCAGTCATATATTCTCTAGCACTGTGTGATCTTGCACCTCTATCACACCGACAGAGGAAAGGCCTCAATAGGTAAACATCAGCAGACCAGAGGTAAACACACCAGTGGCATTTCTGGGAAATAGGACCATTTTCATCCAACTATGACTGGGTACCTCAGAAGTCCACTCATTGAATTTCCATCACTGACAAGCCTTGGCAAGGACATTTTGTCCAATCACTGCAGGCACTGTGAGTGTTTCCCTGATAAGCAGGTACTCTGCCTGCAGACACTGAGTCCATCCTAGAGGTGTACTGTGAAGGCATACCTCCGTGACTGTAAAACGAGAGAGCTGCCTTGTATTCCTTCGAGAACCCGGTTAATTAGAATGCAGCAAAAAGCAAAGGCTTCATCAGAAAAAGTGAAAATATGCTTCAGAGATCACTTTTTGAAATAGTGACATTAGAAATTCATGGGATTGCAAAATAAATACAGTTGTATTGTGCCATAACAAAAATGTGGGTGGCACCATGGGCAGTGCCCATTTGATAAGTGAAAGAAATCCTCTAAAGAATTTAAAATATAATGACATAGGTTCATAAGCAAATGGTGAAAACATGAGTTGGTAGGGCAGTCCAACGGCCACCTCTGCTTGTTGCTGTGAAAGAAGGGAGATTGCTGCCAGTCTGTTGAGTGCCATTCTAAAAAGCACATGCAAAAGAAACACTTGATGGACGGAATGCTGGACAATGCAAACATTCCCCCCCAGTCACAAGGATCTGGGTTAAATCCATCATTCGTTTGCACACCATACCACCCTAGTTTGAACCCAGCCGTATGCAAATCAGTCTTGACCCTGTTCCTTGTTGGAACAGTCCAGCCCGAACTGCCGAGCCAGGTCCTCCCTGGAACAGAAACAAGCATCCTTGGACTGGTTTCAGGGCATCCCCCTTCATCAGCCAGGCTAGCTTGAATCGAGTGGTGTAGTGAGCACGGGACCCAAGTCTGGGCATACCCTTCCCACTAGGGTGACATATGCAAAAGAAACACTTGATGGACGGAATGCTGGATAATGTAAACATTCACCCCCAGTCACAAGGATCTGGGTTAAATCCATCATTCTTTTGCTCACCACAACACCCCAGTTTGGACCCATCCATATGCAAATCAGTCTTGACCCTGTTCCTTGAGGAAACACTCCAACCCAAACTGCCAAGCCAGGTCCTCCTTGGACCGGAAACAAGCATCCTCGGACAGGTTTCAGGACATCACCCTTCATCAGCCTGGCTAGCTTGAATCCAGTGGTGTAGTGAGCACGGACCCACGTCTGGGCATACCCTTCCCACTTAGGGCAGCATATGCAAAAGAAACAATTGATGGCCGGAATGCTGGACAATGCAAATATTCACCCCAGTCACAAGGATCTGGGTTAAATTCATAATTCTTTTGCTCACCATACCACCCAAGTTTGGACCCAACCATATGCAAATCAGTCTTGACCCTGTTCCTTGTGGGAACAGTCCTGCCCGAACTGCCAAGCTTGGTCCAGCCTAGGCCAGAAACAAGCATCCTGGGACCGGTTTCGGGGCATCACCCTTCATCAGCCAGGCTAGCTTGAATCCAGTGGTGTAGTTTGCACAGGACCGACATCTGGGCATACCCTTCCCACTTAGGGCGACATATGCAAAAGAAACTTGTGTTCTTTGTGTTTACACCTGAGGCGGAAAGCCGGGTGTTAGGCCACTCGCAGCATTCTCTTTTTAATACAAATCCGAAAGTTCCCGTTATTTCTGTTTAGCGCCGTATTTTAATAGCGAACCTAGCATCTCTGCACTCCCCTGACCCTCGGATACATTGCCATAGACCCTGACGCTATACTAGATCATTGGCGGCCATATTGGAGTAAGTAGCCAGTCCCAGCGCTCTAGTCCCCAGCGCCGAGACTACAAAAGGAGGCATCGCGAGCACTCGCGAGACTTGTGTTCTTTGTGTTTACACCTGAGGCGGAAAGCCGGGTGTTAGGCCACTCGCAGCATTCTCTTTTTAATACAAATCCGAAAGTTCCCGTTATTTCTGTTTAGCGCCGTATTTTAATAGCGAACCTAGCATCTCTGCACTCCCCTGACCCTCGGATACATTGCCATAGACCCTGACGCTATACTAGATCAGTGGCGGCCATATTGGAGTAAGTAGCCAGTCCCAGCGCTCTAGTCCCCAGCGCCGAGACTACAAAAGGAGGCATCGCGAGCACTCGCGAGACTTGTGTTCTTTGTGTTTACACCTGAGGCGGAAAGCCGGGTGTTAGGCCACTCGCAGCATTCTCTTTTTAATACAAATCCGAAAGTTCCCGTTATTTCTGTTTAGCGCCGTATTTTAATAGCGAACCTAGCATCTCTGCACTCCCCTGACCCTCGGATACATTGCCATAGACCCTGACGCAATACTAGATCAGTGGCGGCCATATTGGAGTAAGTAGCCAGTCCCAGCGCTCTAGTCCCCAGCGCCGAGACTACAAAAGGAGGCATCGCGAGCACTCGCGAGACTTGTGTTCTTTGTGTTTACACCTGAGGCGGAAAGCCGGGTGTTAGGCCACTCGCAGCATTCTCTTTTTAATACAAATCCGAAAGTTCCCGTTATTTCTGTTTAGCGCCGTATTTTAATAGCGAACCTAGCATCTCTGCACTCCCCTGACCCTCGGATACATTGCCATAGACCCTGACGCTATACTAGATCATTGGCGGCCATATTGGAGTAAGTAGCCAGTCCCAGCGCTCTAGTCCCCAGCGCCGAGACTACAAAAGGAGGCATCGCGAGCACTCGCGAGACTTGTGTTCTTTGTGTTTACACCTGAGGCGGAAAGCCGGGTGTTAGGCCACTCGCAGCATTCTCTTTTTAATACAAATCCGAAAGTTCCCGTTATTTCTGTTTAGCGCCGTATTTTAATAGCGAACCTAGCATCTCTGCACTCCCCTGACCCTCGGATACATTGCCATAGACCCTGACGCTATACTAGATCATTGGCGGCCATATTGGAGTAAGTAGCCAGTCCCAGCGCTCTAGTCCCCAGCGCCGAGACTACAAAAGGAGGCATCGCGAGCACTCGCGAGACTTGTGTTCTTTGTGTTTACACCTGAGGCGGAAAGCCGGGTGTTAGGCCACTCGCAGCATTCTCTTTTTAATACAAATCCGAAAGTTCCCGTTATTTCTGTTTAGCGCCGTATTTTAATAGCGAACCTAGCATCTCTGCACTCCCCTGACCCTCGGATACATTGCCATAGACCCTGACGCTATACTAGATCAGTGGCGGCCATATTGGAGTAAGTAGCCAGTCCCAGCGCTCTAGTCCCCAGCGCCGAGACTACAAAATGAGGCATCGCGAGCACTCGCGAGACTTGTGTTCTTTGTGTTTACACCTGAGGCGGAAAGCCGGGTGTTAGGCCACTCGCAGCATTCTCTTTTTAATACAAATCCGAAAGTTCCCGTTATTTCTGTTTAGCGCCGTATTTTAATAGCGAACCTAGCATCTCTGCACTCCCCTGACCCTCGGATACATTGCCATAGACCCTGACGCTATACTAGATCAGTGGCGGCCATATTGGAGTAAGTAGCCAGTCCCAGCGCTCTAGTCCCCAGCGCCGAGACTACCAAAGGAGATAGGCACACCTCCGCGCAGCGGACGCGAACAGCGGCGCCGGAGTGGCGCCGAAGTCAAGCCAAAGTCCTGCCCGTCTGCGCCCGTCCGCGCTAAGTCCGGGCCTAGGGCCATAAATTACGTCCCATTTACCCCCATGTCACCCACTAAAGACTACTTATTATCATTGAACACCCATTCTTTGAACTGTCCCCAAACCATCGTGGTAGAAAAATGGACTGAACCCTTTTCTTGCCCACAATGCAAGCAACACATATTACCCTCCACGACACAACGCCTTAAAAATACTGGGAGGACCCTTAAGGGAGCACTTATAAATGCACGCTCCATGTGCAAGAACGCTCAACATATATATGACCTCATTACTGAAATGGATCTCGACTGCCTAATGGTAACTGAGACGTGGCTCAAAGACTGGACCAATCCCGATATAGTTAATGCCCTCCCCTCGGGCTTTCTAATTCAGAGATTGGACCGACCTCATCAACGTGGAGGAGGATTAGCCATAATTTATCGTGACTCCTTTAAATGCACCACTGCGGAAATATCTGAAATAAAAGAAGCTGAATGCCTCAGTTTCAGTCTGCAAGCCCATGACTCTTTCACTTTTTCTGGTCTATTAATATATCGACCCCCCGGACAAGCTACCCGCTTCTTGGACAGCTTTGGGGAAGCTCTCGCTAACCTAATTCTACGCTCGGCCAATTTCACTCTACTAGGAGATATAAATATACATTTGGATAACCCCAATGACCCCAACACGGTTTACTTTAAAGACATATTGACCATACTAGGCTTGACGATTCTAACTCAGGAGCCTACTCATAATGCCGGGCATATATTAGATTGCATATGCTCGAATATCAATACACTAACTGTTGATCCTCCTCTGACCCAAACATGGTCAGACCATAAACTTATGAGTTTTAATCTAAAAATAGACAACAATAAAGAAACTAAGTCAATTCCCACCACCACAAATTCCACCCCCTGCTGGAAAAAAATTATCGAGCACCCGGAATTAATGAACTGGGTACAGACAGCAAAACCAACACCAGTGGGAAATGTGTGCACTGATTACGCAAACTATAACAACTGGGTGAAATCCATTGGGGAAAAAATGACAACAGGAGGAGCCAAATCTAACAAAATACAAAGGAAAAAATCCGCTCCCTGGTACACTAAATCCCTAAAAGCCACGCTAAGAGAAGTGAAACTCCTGGAAAGAAAATGGCGTCGCCATTATAAAAAGGAAGATAGGGAAATCTATAAGAATGTTAGGAGGAATTACCATACCTCCATCAAGTTGGCGAAAACTAACTATTACACCAACTTGATAGAATCGACCAACAACAATCAAAAAGAAATATTCCAAATAGTCAATGGCTTCAGAAAACCCAAAATACTATCACAGGAAATTCCACCGTCCCAAGCCCTCTGCGACAAAATAGCGGAATATTTCGAACAGAAAATTACAAACTTTACAAAAGAGTTTCCACAGATCAGTCAACCAGCATTAAATACAGCTGACCCTACCATCCAAATAGACTCACCTTGTACTACCACATGGGATAATTTTACTTTGATTAATTCTACCGAGTCTGCTCAAGCTATCTCTAAATTGAACTCAGGCTCCCCTCTTGACCCCTGCCAACCCCTACTGCTCAAGGCTATAAAAGATGAGGTCAACCCAATTATAAACTCAATCCTGAACTCCTCCCTACAAACAGGAGATATCCCCGCATGCTGGAAGGTCGCGGTAGTCAAACCCCTTCAGAAAAAAACTATTCAGGACCCTACGACACTGTCAAACCTCCGACCCATATCACTTCTTCCAGCACTATGCAAACTCACAGAGACATGTGTAAACAAACAACTCACAGCATATCTCGAGAACAACAATTTGTTACATCCCAATCAAGCAGGTTTTCGCTCTCACCACTCAACTGAATCTGCCCTTATTTTCTCAACGGAAACTATCAGGGCCGCTTTGGATCAGGGCAAAAGAGCCGTCCTGATCCTACTGGATCTCTCTGCGGCGTTCGACACGGTGTCCCATGATATTCTACTTCATCGCCTGAGTAGTGCAGGCATAGGGGGCACCGTGTTGAAATGGTTTACCAACTTCCTCAGACAAAGAAAACAGACTATTCTCCTAGGTCCACATTACTCTGAGGCAAGAGAAGTTCAATCTGGGGTACCTCAGGGCTCTAGCTTAAGCCCCATATTGTTTAACCTATATATGGTCCCCCTAATGAAACTTATCTCCTCTTTTGCTATCAGCTCAATAGCCTACGCCGATGATACTCAACTAGTTGTAATCCTAGATGAGGACGCGGCAATTGCTGAACGTTCCCTCAGAGATTGTCTGAAGGCCACTTTCGAGTGGATGAACACAAACCACCTGAGATGCAACACTGCAAAGACGGAAATTTTACCCTTTGGGAAAAATAATCTGTTTTCTCCCCAAACCTGCTGGCCACCTAATGCTGAAGCCCCGCCGAGTACCATAAAGAGTGCCCGAAATTTAGGAATTAAAATTGACGAGGCACTATCCTTCAAGCAACAGACCAGTGAAGTGGCTGGCTCCTGTTTCAATATCATCAAAAGCCTTCGGAAATTCTTTGACTTCCTCCCCCTACCAGCAAGGAAAACGGTAGCGGTGGCATTGATTACATCTAGGTTGGACTATTGTAACGGACTGTATGTGGGTGCCAACAAGGCCCTCCTACATAAGCTGCAGATGGTGCAAAATACTGCAGCAAGGCTGGTGCTAAAAATGCCAAGAAAATCCTCAGCATCCGCAGCACTTGACACCCTCCACTGGCTCCCTATCCAAAAGAGAATCCTATTCAAACTACTGATCATCTCTTTCAGAGCATTCCATAAAAGAGGCCCTACCTACCTGACTAACAAATTTAATCGCTACCACCCCGGACGTTATCTAAGATCTGCTACGGCCAACCTAATGACCATTCCAAAGTTTCGATTGGCCACTAGAGGGGGAAAGTCCCTGGCGGTCAAAGGCTCTAGAGCCTGGAACACACTTCCACCTCAAATTCGTGAAATCTCCTGTGAGAGCAAATTCAGGAAAGCCATTAAAACCTGGATTTATAACCTAACTGCCTCCACCTGCAAAACCCTGGTCTAATATCTACTTTAGGGTCTATTACATCTCCCTTCTGCCTTCGAACCACACAAATTGAACCTAGCGCCAAGATGCTCCTCGGAGCGATAGAGCGCTATATAAAATCCCCCCAAACATAATTGATGGACGGAATGCTGGATAATGCAAACATTCACCCCAGTCACAAGGATCTGGGTTAAATCCATTATTCTTTTGCTCTCCACACCACCACAGTTTGGACCCAGCTATATGCAAATCAGTCTTGACCCTGTTCCTTGTGGGTACAGTCCAGCCTGAACTGCCAAGCCAGGTCCTCCATGGACCGGAAACAAGCATCCTGGGACCGGTTTCAGGGCATCACCCTTCATCAGCCAGGCTAGCTTGAATCCAGTGGTGTAGTGAGCACGGGACCTACGGCTGGGCATACACATCCCACTTAGGGCGACATATGCAAAAGAAACACTTGATGGATGGAATGCTGGACAATACAGGGTAAAGACTGATTTGTATATGGCTGTGTCCAAACTGCAATGGCATGGTGATCAAAAAAACAATGGATTTAGGCCCAGATCTCTGTACTGGGGTGAATGTATCACATTGTTCTGCATTCCAGTCCATCAATAGTTTTTTTTTCATTCTAAAAAGCACAGCAATGCGGGCTCTGTTGGATGGTACAGACTTAAAGGGGCAATTTAAATCGATTTTCACACAAAAGAGAGAGGCAACAGAAACATTTGTGGATGACTACACTCAATATAGGACAAATGCTTGTAGGTCTAAGTTTATGGTGTAGTACTTTTCTCAACCAACGCGTTTCACCTTACAAAGGCTTCATCAGAGCAAGAGATGTGATCCACTGGGAATCTCAGAGATCTTCTAAATGTAAAATCAAAAGGTGCCAGAATCTAGAAATACAGTAGATTCAACTTTAAATCCTGATGACTAATTTGAGCGTTCAAGGGCCAATGTGTAAGCCTTCTTATTACAGCAATTTCGGCGTAAATTCAGGTAGATTTAATACACCACGATCCCGTGCTCCACACAAAAGTCACTTCTCAACGGTTCATATCCAGTGCATGTTCCTCAAAACCTGGAACCCACGAGAAAGTATCTACAGGCGCCTCACTTCAAGGTTCATTGTCGTCCAGTTTGTGCCATGTAATGCACCATACACAGCGTTGCGCTCCATCATCCGCGGTATTGTCGGTCAGTGAAGGCTTTGCCCTGCACTCCCCTGGCTGTGGAGAGACCACCATATACCGTTTTGTGGATCCCACCTTGCTGGGCAGGGTCTTACTCTCTACTGTGTACCTGCCGCTGCTGTGGATGAATAGAAGACAGGACACTTTGTTAGGTGGTACCATGTAGTTTTGGCTCCTCTTGGAATACATTTTTGTTTTTTAGAAAAATACAACAATTTGATCCTGGCATGCTGGGGGGTTTCTTGCAGTGTCTGGGAACTGCTTGTGTTGCTTCCTGTTTCCCCTTCCAGTCCGCCTTTGTCTGTCGGGGGAGGGGGGACACACCTCATTTTATAAATACTGAGACAAGGAAGGCTCATCAGAATGATAGAGATTACAGAAAATCTTTACATCCTCAACCCTACTCTGTCCCAGCCCTCACAACATGAGGAAATACCTTAGTATATACATAGTATATTCACAAAGTGATGCAAACAAGTACACCAACCTCTCAGTAATGCACACATACACATATTGAAGCAGGCACATTACAAGAAGCAGGACCAGCAGCAGCAAGGACTGTCTTGAGAAAATCCAAAGAAATTACATCTCCAGGGGATCCTCCCTGAATAAACCAGGTAGAAAACATCCCAAGCTCCAGGAACTAATGCAATGCATGTTTGATCTAAAGATGTTTGTTTCCGAAAATCAAGGAGACTGTTCTAGTGTCTATATGTACGAACGTTTGGCTTTCCTATTTCCAAATAGTGAATCTGTAGAAATCGCTATTAGGGAATCTCAAAATGACATTGTTGTAAAGTGCCTTTTTGGATGGTTATTCCCCTACGTTTTGCTGCTAGATGCTGTGGTAATTGATCTGTGAGTGTGATAGGTCTGGCTAATCAGGCCCACGCACCAGTGCTCGTTCCCTTAAACTGTAAACGTGGATTGGTAGTCCCACTTGGCAAGCGTGTTTACACCCCTGTAAGGCCTTAGTACATGGTCAGAGTGGTACCCAGGGCTGGGATGTAAAAGAGGCACCAGGGTTGCATCACTTATTGTGCCACCTTGAGTTACCCGAGGAAAACCAAAGGCTGCAGGCCTGCCATGTCAGCCCTGCACAAGCAGCGTGCCTGCTTGAGTTCGACCCTACACATACCATGTGTGAGAGGGAACTTCACTGCATTTAATATATGCCAGTCCCCACTAAGGTAGGCCTCCTATTGCTTAGGAGTCACGGTGCATTATATTATATGTGCAAGTGTATATTACCCTGTAGTAGCATTCTTAATGTAATTCTATTGCAATGGACTGGAGGTCCATAGGATAACATAGTCAAGTCAAAGAATCTTATATAGCGCGCATATCACCGCTAGGTCTCAAGGCGCTTGCAGAAACTCCAGAGCCGGGAGACAAAACCATTAACATTAATTTTGGTCAAACAACCATGTTTTCAGTTCTTTACAGAAATGCTGATGGCCCACCATGGAAAGGAGATGAGGCGGCAGCTTGTTCCAGAGATAGGGAGCAAGAAAGGAAAACGCTCATAGGCTGGCATTGCCTGTATGTCCAGCTCCATGATGACTCTGCTGATTTCTTTCATGTTTGGGGTCAAACACCGTACTCTTTAACCCCTGACATGATGGTGGGGTCAAGGTTTAACCAGCATGTGCCTAGATGGCACTCAGGCCAGTGCCCTCCAAGTTAAGCCAGCGTTCTCGGGCCTTAGCAGTCCGACATCTGAGGTGCCTGTTCTTTCCAACTTTCTTTTTGGTTTTTTATTTAAAAAAATATTGAGCAGAGTAAAAAGGATACTTATCCACACAACAGATTTCATAATTCTACAATCAACGCCATTATTAAAAATATGCTTCCATACAGAGATATATCTTTTACTAGCTCCAACCCTTTTCGCATAAACCTTTCTTACTCAACTCAATTTTGTATACCAATCTAGAAATGTTGGAACTTTAATTGTCTTCCATTTCTAGAGGATCCGAGAGCGTGCCACCAAGGAAGAAATTGCTAAAAACATTTCCTCCCCTCTTGCTATTGGCTGGGTTTGTCTCTTTTTTAATAAACCAAAGAGTGCTAACTCAGCCTCTGGTTCCACTCTTCTCTGCAGGCCATAGCTAAGCTCAACACAAATTTTCTCCCAAAACTGTCTTACCAGTGGGCATGTAAAATAGACATGCAACCAGTATCCCTCTTCCACCTGCTGACACCGGAAACAATTGTTCTCCACCTCGGGATACATCTTTTGGGGTGCTTTGGGAATGTAGTAAGCCATCCAGCAAGATAAAAATGCCATTCTTTTTTAAATTTGCAGCTCTCAATCAATCAATCAATCAATCATTTGTAGAGCGCACTACTCACCCATGAGGGTCTCAAGGCGCTATGGAGGGGGAGTGGGAGGGGAAGGTGCTGTTACTGCTCGAACAGCCAGGTCTTGAGAAGTCTCCTGAAGGCCAGCAGGTCCTGGGTCTGTCGCAGGTGGATGGGGGGGGTGTTCCATGTCTTGGCGGCGACGTGGGATAATGATCTGCTGCCGGTGGTCATTCGGTGGATGCGTGGAACGGTGGCGAGGGCGAGATCAGTGGAGCGCAGCTGGTTGTTCGGGTGTAGAAGGTGGGTCATTTGTTGAGGTATGCTGGTCCTGCGTGTGGAGTGCTTTTTGAGCGTGGGTAAGGAGCTTGAATGTGACCCTCTTGTTGATGGGGAGCCAGTGCAGGTCTCTCAGGTGGGCAATGATGTGGCTGTGGCGGGGGATGTCGAGGATAAGGCGTGCGGAGGCGTTCTGTATGCGATAAAGTCTTTTCTGGAGTTTGGCTGTGCTTCCTGCGTGGAGGGCGTTGCCGTAGCCCATCCTGCTGCTGACGAGGGCCTGGGTGACCGTCCTTCTGGTTCCAGTGGGGATCCATCTGTAGATCTTGTAAAGCATGCGGAGGGTGTTGAAGCAGGAGGAGGAGACAGCGTTGACTTGCTGGGTCATTGAGAGTGATGAGTCCAGGATGAACCCCAGGTTGCGTGCGTGGTCGGTTGGAGTTGGGGCAGCTCCCAGCGCGGCTGGCCACCAGTAGTTGTCCCCGGCGGATGGGGTGGAGCCAAGGATGAGGACCTCCGTCTTGTCTGAGTTCAGGTTCAGGCGACTGTTCTTTATCCATTCGTCGACAGCCTTCATTCCTTCGTGAAGGTTGGTTTTGGCGACGGCGGGGTCCTTGGTGAGAGAGAGGATCAGCTGGGTGTCGTCGGGGTATGAGATGATGTTGAGATCGTGCGATCGGACAATGTTGGCGAGCGGTGCCATGTAGACGTTAAAAAGGGTCGGGCTGAGGGATGATCCTTGGGGTATGCCGCAGGTGATCTTGGTGGCTTCGGATCAGAATGGGGGAGGCGGACTCTCTGGGTTCTGCCGGTGAGGAAGGAGCTGGTCCAGTTCAGGGCTTTGTCGTGGATCCCTTCGTCATGGAGGCGTGTGCGTAGGGTGTGGTGGCAGTCAGTGTCGAAGGTGGCCGAGAGGTCCAGGAGGATGAGGGCCGCGGTTTTGTCGTTGTCCAGCAGGGCCCTGATGTTGTCGGTGGCGGCGATGAGGGCGGTTTTGGTGCTGTGGTTGCTGCGGAATGCGGATTGAGATGAGACAGGATGTTTATCTCCTCGAGGAAGCGGGTCAATTGCCTGTTGACAGTCTTCTCGATGACATTTGCCGGAACGGGAGCAGGGAGATAGGCCGAAAGCTCTTGAGGTCCTTTGGGTCCACCTTGGGTTTCTTGAGAAGGGCGTTGATCTCGGCGTGTTTCCAGCTCTCTGGGAAGGTGGCGGTCTCGAAGGAGCTGTTTATGATCTTCCGTAGTTGGGGTGCGATGATGGAGCTCGCTTTGTTAAAGATGTGGTGAGGGCTGGGGTCGGATGGTGAGCCCGAGTGGATGATGTTCATGATTTTGATGGTGTCGTCGTCATGTTTCCTGGAGAGCAGGAGGCCGGTGCGGTTGGGGGTTGGTGGGTCTGAAGTGTCGGCGGCTGTGGGGGGGGGTCTGGGTGTTGAAGCTGTCGTGGATGTCTGCGATTTTGCAGTGGACGTAGGTGGCTAGGAAGTTGCAGAGGTCTTGCGTGCGCGTTGTTGTTGATGCGTTCCTTGAAGGAGGTCCTTTTGGCGGTTCAAATGAGTTGATGGTGCATGCGGCTGGCGTTCTTGAGGGCTGCGTGGTTGTTGGGTGTCTGTTCGTTGTGCCACTTCTTCTCGAGACTTCGGCAAGTCTGCTTGGATGCCTGGAGGTCGGTGGTGAACCAGATGGCCCTCCTGTCAGTGCGCCTGTTTGAGGTTTTCCCGATTGGGGCGAGAGTGTTGGCGCAGTCGTCGATCCATTGCCTGAAGTTGCGGGCTGCTGTGTCGGTGTCAGTAGGGTCGGTTGGTGAGTCTCGGGCAAAGGTGGTGATTAGTTGGTCTTCGGTGACCTTGTTCCAGCTGCCGTGGGGGATCTGTTGTGGGTGGTTGTGCGTGGTGTGTTTCTTGAAGGAGAAGTGGATTCAGCGCTGGTCTGTCCAGTGGAGTTCGGTGGTGTGGCTGAAGGTGACGTGGCTGCTGGCGGAAAAGATGGGGTCGAGCGTGTGTCTGGCAGAGTGGGTGGGTGTCGTGACAATCTGTTTGAGTCTGAGGTTGGCGAGATCGTCAAGCAGGGTTCTGGAGTTGCTGTCGTTGGTGTTCTCGTGGTGGAAGTTCAGGTCTCCGAGGAGGATGTAGTCTGTGGAGGCGAGGGCGGGGGTGCTGACGACGTCGGTGATGGAGTCGCTGAACTGTGGTCGGGGTCCCGGGGGTCTGTAGACGAGGGTTCCTCTGAGAGTGGTGTTGGGATCGATGTGGATCTGGAAGTGCAGGTGTTCGGCAGTGCTGAGGGTGTCTTCGGTGCTGGTCGAAATTCTAAGGGTATTCCTGTGAATGATGGCGATTCCTCCTCCCGGTTTGTTAGTGTGGTCCCTGAGGGCGATCTTGTAGCCGTCCGAGATGGCTATGGCAATGTCGGGCACCGGGGAGGGGTTCATCCAGGTCTCCGTTGGGAAGGCGACGTCCGGGGAGGATGAGTCGAGTAGGTCCCAGAGTTCGATGGCGTGCTTGTGGATAGAGCGGGTGTTGAGTAGAATGCATCTGAGATGGTTGTGACCTGCCCTGGTGGGTGGGGCAGGATGTGCCGATGTTCGGTGGCTGGAGAAGCTGCAGCTACGGCAGGTGAAGGGTCCGTGGGTGAGCTTCGGGGTGGCCTGGAAGCAGGTGGATGATCGGCCAGCTTCGCGTTCGTGGAGGAAGTTGGCGTTGTTGCGGCGTCGGGGCGCTTGCCGGGGCCAAGGGTTCTGGAGCTGGGTGCGGTCCAGGTGCGCACGGGCGCAGATGGGCTTGCCTTAGGCTGGCCTTTGGCACGCCTAAGGCACGCCCGCTGCGAGCGGCTGCACAGTGGCCGCCATTAAGAAGGGGAGGTAGGGGGGAGGAGCAGCTGGGAGGCGGGAGTGGAGAACAAATGGGCGAGCGAAGGGGGCGGGGCCGCAGGGGACACAACGGCAGGGAGGGAAATTGGCAGGATGCCAAAATCAGCAGAGAGTCTCAAAAAAGGAGCAATAAGCAATAAAAAGCAAAATAAGCAATAAAGTTGAAAGGAACGGCAGACAGGCGAAAAACAGGCAAAAATGGGGAAAGCAGGCAAGCTGAGACAGAAGGACTGGCATGAACTCGCGGCAGCAGTGAGGGCAGGATCACTGGCTCAATCAGGTGGTGCTGTGCGGCGTGAGGACCGACCTGCCTGGCAACAATGCCTTACTACCATATTGCGAAATGGCTTGCCACTCCCCATCTAAAAAATTACACTGTGTGTCCTGTTTTATCTTTTCAAGAAAATTGTTAACCAGAGAGGAATTTTGTAGTAGTCGATACCAATTCCCTATGCCACTTAATTTAGTTCTTAACAAAGCAGCTAAAACCGGAGATGTACCTGTGTTGCCTGGAAGTGCATATTTATTCAGTAGTTGTCTAACCTGAAGGTCGACAAAAAAGAAAAGCTTACTCGGATTTCCATATCTAGCTTGAATCTCCTGCCAATTAATACATCTCCCTCCAATTAAAAAGTGGTCCAGTGCTTTAAATCTCGTTGTTTCCCAAAATCTTAATTGGCTGTTCTAGATTTTAAGACCCAAACTTCTTCATTCTGTGAGTCGCAAATATGCATACCCTGCAAAATGAGCCTTTAGAGAATAAGGTGCAAATTCTCAATGATCTATCGCCGAGTTATCAGCACTTTATCTCAGCCAAAGTCACGATAATTTCATCGACCCATTCACAAGCTGGTGCTAACAGTCGATAACACCAGTTTACCTGCGATAGCAGCCTCAAAGGTCATCGCCACGGATGACCCCGGCAACTTTTGCTAATGAGATGCAGAGTAGGAGTTCCTGAACAAAAAGCAGCGACAACACCACTCTGCAACATTCTCAACAACCAGCCAGATCTGCGATAAGATTACAAAATAGGCGATAAGGCGTGTTAGCAGCAGGAAACTAACACCTGCTCTGACTTGGTGCAAAGTCGGACGACAACCGGCACCAGAAAAGGTAGCACAGCCTACAGTCACACCTGAAGAACAACAGATGCCATGGAGCTACTCATCATGCATCTCGGACTACCCCCCACAACCCCCAGGGCCCTACCCCGAGCACCCCTCACACCCCAGGACCAAGAGATTGCACTTCAGCGTCACAAAATCATGAGGCGCTCCCCTATTGGGCTGTGTTACGGATTGGTGAAACGTCGTGGATGGAGCACATCTGTCCGGACCAGTTAATGGATTGGCTCTCACTCGTGTTCCTTGAACTCGAGAACTATTTACTCCTGGAACTGATTGCCTATGAAGCTACGCTCTCATTCATGGACGAGTATCTACCTTCCTGCAGCCATAACTGATAGACACCCAGAGCCACAGGTCCCAACACCGTGTTGCATCGTGGAGGAATGGTCACACATCCCAGGACAACAGTGGACATGTCTCCATTCGCCCGGACTCAGAATGCATGTGCGTGCACCTACGCATGTTGTCATACACCTGTGCAAGATGATGCAGCCCCATGGGCGGAGCTGCACAGCGTCGTTAGGCAACGTTCTTAAATCTGACATACTGTTGGAGGGAGACCACACACATGGCAATGGAATGGTTAAGGTCCTTTCTACTTGACCGCAGTTTTCAGGTGTCGCAGAAACCTTTCCTCTCCAAAAGCGTCAAGCTGGACAAAGGGGTCCCTCAGGGCTCCATACTTAGCCCGACCCTCTTAAATCTCTACATTACCCCCCTGGCAGAGATTGTAGGGAAGTTTGGAGTCAGTGTGGTGTCATACGCTGACGACACACAACTAGTGGTGACTCTTACTCAAGACTCTGAGGAGGTAGCCATTAATTTTTCAACATGTCTTCAAGAACTGGCATCATGGATGGCCTCTAATTGCCTTAAACTAAATGGCAATAAAACAGAGGTTCTTGTGATAGGTAAGGCTCCCTCAATTTTGCGGCCCCTTATCCCTTTTAGTCGGTGTGCCTTTTGGATTGTGTGCTTTTTGGGTGCTGGAATATTTGCGTCTTGGGTCATTTGTGCTCTTGTACAGTTGTTGTACTCTTGTGCATTGTTTGTCTGCAGATGTGTTTTTGACATCATGGGATGTAGGTGCACGTGGATGTGTCAGAGTGTGACCTGCTCCTTTACGGATGTGGTCAACCTCGAAGTCTTCTTGTGCACCATGTCATGTATTGTGACTGCAGCCATGCTATCTGTCATGCAGTGTCACTTGCATTGTCCATGTGGCTCACAGAGCCGCTGCTTTTCGGGATTCAGCACATGTGCATGGGTAGGTTGTGGCATTGGTGATATGGAGGGGACCCATTTGTGCACATTGTGGACGGGGGCCTACTTGGTGTTTCTATGTGTGCTGCAGTGTGCCAAGGGTATCAGGGACATGTTCCACACTCATTGTGGGTGTGCAGTGTGCTGCTTATTATTGTTCATGTGTGCCATTGGGCCCATCTCCCTCCGTCCCCCCAGTTCCTGGTCGTTACTCACCCTGTTGCTGTTGGGTGAGGTCATATTGAGCTGTGCCCAGACCCCCATTTCCTGCCACCGTCTCCACACTGATGACTGTGGCCACCATTTCCATCCAGCTCTTCCTGTGGCGCAGGACTCCCACCTCCAGTCGCCTTTGCTTAAAATGGAAGTCTGAGGCGACGTGAGAAGAGTGACTCAGTTTAAAGAAAAGTTTCTCCAACTGAAAGGAACACAAAGTTGGATCTCACTCGTATAAAGATCACAGTGAGAGGCCCCGTGCGGATTCCAAATAAAGAGTAGGAGTCGTGCCATGATTCATGAGACACAAGAACTTTGATTGCATACCAGCCTCCATTTTAATGAATTCAGTAAAAGACATGCAGGGATCAGCTGATATCGAAATTATAGATTATGGTTCTGAGGAGCACCCAAAAGCAGCAAACTCGGGGTTCGAAACGCGTCGACCTTTCTTTTTAGCCAAACAAGTGTAAAAATTAGCCTCTTGATGGTGCAGTATAGAGATGAATTGTTTAGTTTTTCAAGACTTCACCTTGGAGTAAATTAGAAATGATTTCCTGTTTGGATTTCTGTTGTACATGATTTTGTTGTGTTATTAAGTCTAAACACTGAGAAGTGTTTGTTTTTTGGAATATTGGAGTGTGAGTGGTCTGAATGAACCGTAGTGGTGACACGTGTGAATGGGATTGAGAGAGGCTGAACGTTGGAGTATAAAGAGGTTATAATTATGAAGTGTATTGTTGGCATAAAAAATAGGTTCTTCACTTTGTTGCTTTAAAACCTTTTTTTAAATTGTTCAAAAAATTCTCTCACACGATTAAATTATGTGAATTTTGAATTCATTTGGATTAAAATCAATTGGAATTAAGTACCCAGGCTGACATTTATTCAATTCTATGCGCCAGTTGAAATACAGGGAAATAAGTATCAGTATTGGCATTGTGATTTGTTAATTTAACTTTTATAAAGCTGGCATTTTATTGTCCTAATCAATTGGTGCCTGCAGCCTGTTCATGGGTCACATGTCTAGGTGTAGTTAGCAGTTGCTCTTTGTATATTTCTCCCAGGCAGCCACACAATAGAGGGACTAGGTGTGGCTGGCTAGTCAATCTCAGGCAGGATGGAGGGGTGGAACTATGCACAGCCCTACTTACACATCAATATGCTTTGATCTGTTCACACAGAAAAAACTTCACACTAGTATTATGCGTGTAGCCAACATGGAGACAGGACAGGGAGGCAGGACTTTCTGGGAGGAGGCGAACTCCAGAAGCTTCTTTCAATTCAAAGCTAGCACCAAGGATAAATAGTAGACCTTCAGTACCAACTCGTCAAGTCACATCTGGTCCTAGGGAAGACTCAGAAGAAGGACTGCTCTGACGATGTGCTGCAAGAAGGACTGCTCTGTTGTGCTGCTACTCTGCTGCCCTGCTGTCGGAGTAAGAAAGGACTTGACCTGCATCTTGAACCCAGGACCACCAAATTGACTCCAGGGGCTAGTTGCTTGGCCTGCTGATCAGGGCCTCAAGGACAGAAAAGGCTCCAACGTTCTTGAACCCAGTCTGTTGTGAGCACCCACCAAGTAGTACCCCTCTAGTCCTGGACCCTTGGAATTGGGATACAGGTGCCTTACCAGCTCACCTGTGGTCACCTGTAAATCGAGTGCTAAGTAGCACGAAGCCCCACAAACCCTAGCCTCACAGCTGCAAGCTTCAACAGAACCGACACCATGCACCGTAAAGCCCTGCAAAGCCTCACTACACAGTTGTCAGCCTCAGTGGAATCAGCAGCGCAAAGCCTCACCGTACAACTGCCAGTTGCATTAGAACTGACGCGGAGTGATGTGAGGTCAGCCAAAACCGAGCTGCCCCGCCTCATCGGAATGACGCATAGTGACACAACTCAACGGAGGACCTCTCATCGCAGCCCCAGCAGCTCCTCGTTGGAACTGACGAAGCACGATGCAAATCGACACAGCACATCACATCGTAGCCCTCGCAGCTCCTTGGAACTGACACCAGACAATACAAAGCCAAGCCAAGCAACCCCGTGCAGACTGTGCTTCAAAGACCTAAGGTACAACATTCAACGGGCTTAACCTGGTCTCTGTACCCGGCCTGCAATCCATCGCGGTCAGCCTGAACTTGTGACTTTGTTTCATCCTGCATGACCGGATAGCCAGAATTGGCGCTTTGTGCGTTAAAGCACTATTCTTACCTAAATCTTTAATATTGCATATCTCTGGTTCTACTAATTGAATTGTTGTCATTACGGTGTCAAATAATTTATATTTATTAAATTTAAATATTACTCTATTTCTTTGAAATGTTATTGGATTTTTCTTGTGTATCGTTTTCACTTTATTACTGTTTGAAGTAGGGCGTACATACTTTACACCTTGCCTTCAAGTTAAGCTTGAATGTGTTCATGCCAAGCTACCGAAGGGTCGAGCACAGGTTACTTTGGGGTTTGCTTCTGTTTCACGCTGACAAGAATTGTGGTTGCTGTTGAGTAGGGTTTCATCCCCCTCAACCAGTAACCCAGTTTCCTACACGTGTAACTGCAACACCAGTATATCTGGAAGAAGTGCAAGGGTCTCAGAGCTGCTGTAGTTAATCAAGTTGTTACTAGAGGTCACTGAACTCAGATACAGTTCCTCGAAATGGCAATCATAAAGCTGAGGGGTTGTGTCTTCACTCTCGATTTTTGCATATATACTCTTGCTATTCTAGTGCCTTTGCTTGTTTTTCCAAAAGATACATAAATATATCTACAGTGGTTGATAGTTACAAGTGAACATTGCAACTTACACCAGCTTGAGTGTAATGGGAATAGAAGATTACGCCCTACTATACATATGCACCAGCATCAACAGGAAGTACAATGACTAAAATTCTCTATTGTTTTTGGAGCTATTTTGTGGGTGTATGGATACTTGTGCAAAGTCAAATGCAGTCTCTTACTAAATTTGAAGGAATGCAATGGCTGAGGTGGGCTGATCCAATGACCTATATTTCGTTCTGACAGGGGAGGGAGTATTATTTGAGCGATACTAGAATAAATAAATGGGAAAAGAATGTTGACTGAAAGCCTCTGTACGTAAAGATTTTTGACTTATATTTTTGGGAAACCGTGGGACTATCAACTAAAGCTATCTTTAGGCCAGACATTAAAAAGACTATGGGGCTTATTTATGAGCCCTTGCGTCACTTTTGCGCCGCCAGTGCGTCATTTTTTGTGACGCACCAGCGGCGTAAAAGTTGAGCCTTGTACTATATTTACAAAGTGACGCATCTAGGTAGATGCGTCACTTTGTAAACCCCTGCGCTACATTATACCTACATCAGGTATAATGTATGCAGGGTGGGCATTCCCGCGTAAGTAAGCATCGTAGAAGTGACGCAGTGAAATCTACAAGATTTCACTCCGCCACTTCTAAGGTGCAAATGCGTCAGTATCTTACGCCTGCCTCACAGCAGGCGTAAGACTATGCAGGTCCTTTCACATGTGAAAGGATACATTGCTGGAGTTGCGTCACTTTTGTGACACACTCCAGCAATGCGTCACTTTTGCGCCTACAGATACGTCAGAAATATTGACGTATCTGTAACTCCTTGCGACATCATGCGTCATACTGTAAATATGATGCATCCATCATGTCGCAAGGAGGGCGCACTGAGAAGTGACGCATCGCTGCTTTCACGCAGCGATGCGTCACTTCTCATAAATGAGGCCCTATGTGAGGGAATGAAGCATCCTGTGTGAGTCCATTAAGGGGCAGATCTAATTGGGAGTCTGTATGGAGGCCTGGACATGTTTTTACTTTTGGCAAGTCACCGGGTGGCAGTAGAGGGGTGGTGCACACCTTCTTTTGTAAGGACTGTCAGTACGGGGAAGGCGGCAGGCTCCCAAGTGCTTGTCATTGTGTAGTACGTCCATGGAAACACCCCCCGTGAGGGGCATTGATGAACTTTCATGTACTTCTTTTGGGTGGTTTCCATAGGAGGTGATTGACATTTTCGAATACTTGCAGAGTTTGTCAGTATGAATCTGAGGTGAGTACCTACAGTGGAAGAGGTGTGGTGCAGCGGCCAGGGTGCCTGACTCCGGTCTACGGGGTTCACGGTTCGATCGCTGGCGGCAGGTTAGCCCAGCACCATGTGACTCTGGGCAATAGCTCGCTCAATCTTCTCGATGGCCCCCAGCTCCTGGACGCCTCTCCGGAGGTAACTCTGCGCTTTACAAATGCTTGTATTTCTATTTCTACAGTATTCAGCACATTACTCAGAGATTGTCCGGAACACCACAAGTGCCCAGGCACATTGCCTTTCAAAACTTTGACTTAGAGCCTAATTTTGGTGTAGGGTTTATTCCGTTACAACTGTGATGGATACCCCGTCTGCTGAAATATGAAGGTGACGTGGCTGCTGGCGGAAAAGATGGGGTCGAGCGTGTGTCTGGCAGAGTGGGTGGGTGTCGTGACAAGCTGTTTGAGTCTGAGGTTGGCGAGATCGTCAAGCAGGGTTCTGGAGTTGCTGTCGTTGGAGTTCTCGTGGTGGAAGTTCAGGTCTCCGAGGAGGATGTAGTCTGCGGAGGCGAGGGCGGGGGTGCTGACGACGTCATTGATGGAGTCGCTGAACTGTGGTCGGGGTCCCGGGGGTCTGTAGACGAGGGTTCCTCTGAGAGTGGTGTTGGGATCGAAGTGAATCTGGAAGTGCAGGTGTTCGGCAGTGCTGAGGGTGTCTTCGGTGCTGGTCGAAATTCTAAGGGTATTTCTGTGAATGATGGCGATTCCTCCTCCCGGTTTGTTAGTGTGGTCCCTGCGGGCGATCTTGTAGCCGTCCGGGATGGCTATGGCAATGTCGGGCACCGGGGAGGGGTTCATCCAGGTCTCCGTTGGGAAGGCGACGTCCGGGGAGGATGAGCTGAGTAGGTCCCAGAGTTCGATGGCGTGCTTGTGGATAGAGCGGGTGTTAAGTAGAATGCATCTGAGATGGGTTTGACCTGCCCTGGTGGGGGGGGCAGGATGTGCCGATGTTCGGTGGCTGGTGAAGCTGCAGCTACGGCAGGTGAAGGGTCCGTGGGTGAGCTTCGGGGTGGCCTGGAAGCAGGTGGATGATCAGCCAGCGTTGCGTTCGTGGAGGAAGTTGGCGTTGTTGCGGCGTCGGGGCGCTTGCGGGGGCCAGGGGTTCTGGAGCTGGGTGCGGTCCAGGTGCGGACGGGCTTGCCTTAGGCTGGCCTTTGGCACGCCTAAGGCACGCCCACTGCGAGCGGCTGCACAGTGGCCGCCATTAAGAAGGGGAGGTAGGGGGGAGGAGCAGCTGGGAGGCGGGAGTGGAGAACGAATGGGCGAGCGAACGGGGCGGGGCCGCAGGGGACACAACGGCAGGGAGGGAAATTGGCAGGATGCCAAAATCAGCACAGAGTCTCAAAAAAGGAGCAATAAGCAATAAGAGGCAAAATAAACAATAAAGTTGAAAGGAATGGCAGACAGGCGAAAAACAGGCAAAAATGGGGAAAGCAGGCAAGCTGAGACAGAAGGACTGGCATGAACTCGCGGCAGCAGTGAGGGCAGGATCACTGGCTCAATCAGGTGGTGCTGTGCGGCGTGAGGACCGACCTGCCTGGCAACAATGCCTTACTACCATATTGCGAAATGGCTTGCCACTCCCCATCTAAAAAATTACACTGTGTGTCCTGTTTTATCTTTTCAAGAAAATTGTTAACCAGAGAGGGATTTTGTAGTAGTCGATACCAATTCCCTATGCCACTTAATTTAGTTCTTAACAAAGCAGCTAAAACCGGAGAGGTACCTGTCTTGCCTGGAAGTGCATATTTATTCAGTAGTTGTCTAACCTGAAGGTCGACAAAAAAGAAAAGCTTACTCCGATTTCCACATCTAGCTTGAATCTCCTGCCAATTAATACATCTCCCTCCAATAAAAAAGTGGCCCAGTTCTTTAAATCTCTTTGTTTCCCAAAATCTTAAATGGCTGTTCTAGATTTTAAGACCCAAACATCTGCATTCTGTGAGTCGCAAATATTCATACCCTGCAAAAGGAGCCTTTAGAGAATAAGGGGCAAATTCTCAATGATCTATCGCCGAGTTATCAGCACTTTATCTCAGCCAAAGTCACGATAATTTCATCGACCCATTCACAAGCTGGTGCTAACAGTCGATAACACCAGTTTACCTGCGATAGCAGCCGCAAAGGTCATCGCCACGGATGACCCCGGCAACTTTTGCTAATGAGATGCAGAGTAGGAGTTCCTGAACAAAAAGCCGTGACAACACCACTCTGCAACATTCTCAACAACCAGCCAGATCTGCGATAAGATTACAAAACAGGCGATAAGGCGTGTTAGCAGCAGGAAACTAACACCTTCTCTGACTTGGTGCAAAGTCGGATGACAACCGGCACTAGAAAAGGTAGCACAGCCCACAGTCACACCTGAAGAACAACAGATGCCATGGAGCTACTCATCATGCATCTCGGACTACCCCCCAAATCCCCAGGGCCCTACCCCGGGCACCCCCCACACCCCAGGACCAAGAGATTGCACATCAACGTCACAAAATCATGAACAAAATCATTCACCTGATGCCGCGGAATCACAACAACGAACAGTCATGTGAGTACAGAAAAAGCAGAATCAATCATTCACCATTGAAAGTCCAAACTAAATATCACAACCAAATTTCTCCCCAAACAACTATTTGGAAGAGTCATGGCAGGTCATCCCTGGTCAATCTGAAAGTGACAGCCTGTAAGACAACATCCAAGATAAGAAGGTGTGTCAGGCACTCATCAAAGGACAGAGATAGAGAGAAAGAGAGAGAGAGAGAGACTGAACAAGGACAATCAGGTCCTTGGCTCATACATGCCTACTGTTGCGTGTGTTTTGCAATTGGTGCACCCTAAATCTAAGGCTTGGCAACAATTTCAGCACGAAGGCCACATCACATTTCAGAAATGCAAGCAGTAGTCAGACTAAAATTAGACATGAAAGCTCCTTTGTCTCAATACACACGGCAGAAGGACATCCGAACCTCCGACCTTGTTCTTCAATGTACCCGGCACCCCCTGAGTGAGATGCCATACCAGACTCCGCCGACTCCCACACCAAGAACTGCACTAATGAAAGTTCAATGTGTCCACACCCCACACACACTTGTCCCTGCGCAAGCTACACCTGTATGGCATGCCCCCATAATATATGTTAAAAAAAAACATACAACACAACACTGAACACAGCGCTCCTAGGCGCTGTGTGCTTCTCTCCCCCTTCCCTGCCTCCGGACCACCCTCGGCCGAGTATTGACGCCGAGGGCTGGCTTCCCGGGTTGTTGGCGGCCATATTGGGTGTGGGTCAGGCGGGTGACGCGCTCTAGCAGCGCCTTAAAAAGGTACGGCCATGACTCCGCGCAGCGGACGCGAACAGCGGACGCGCCGGACCTGCGCCGGAGTCGTGCCAGAGTCCTGCCCGTCTGCGCCCGTCCGCGACAGGACGGGACCAGGGACCCCCACCCGGACACCTTCGCCATTTGTATCTGCAAATATTCCGCACTTCAGGTACACGGCGCAAATGCTACTGCAACTCAGACCCATTCCTCTCCAGACCTGTACCAGAAACTCTTGGACTTGCCCCGAGGCTCCTTTTTCCTGCGTTAATTGCAAATTCCAAACTTCCTTTACTACACCCTGTTCTAAAAAGTCAAACATTAGAGAACATAGTCCTTCCATCGGGACTGAGGGAACTAAATGCCTCCTCCTAAACGTTCGTTCACTACCTAAGCATCAACTAGAGGTATGGGATTTAATACACTCTGCCCAACCCGACCTCTGTTTCCTAACGGAATCTTGGCTGAAACCCCACACTATTCCTGCTATTGCTGTGGGGATTCCCTCTGGCTATAAGCTTGTGCATTTTGATCGACCAGTAAAAACAGGTGGTGGCCTAGCCATAGTGCATAAAGAACATTTGAAAGTTACCATACTAGAGCAGAGGCATAGCCCCCTCTTTGAAATATTGATCTTTAAAACGCAATATGCCTCTAATAGATTCTGGAAAGGTGCCCTAGTATATCGTCCCCCAGGACCCTTTACCGGCCTATCTCTGGCTTTATTAGAAATGCTGGCCCCACATTTCAAAGCAAAAGAAGATTTCTTTCTTCTTGGTGACTTTAATGTTCATGCTGACAATCCCACACTCCCTGAAACAATCTCCTTGGTCTCTGAACTATCCTCCCTTGGTTTGACTCTGCGCAATCATGAGCCCACCCACATAGGTGGTCACCTTCTTGATTTAGTGTTCACCAACTTTCCCATTACACAATGCCTCTCCCCGGCTCAAATAACTTGGTCCGACCATTTTGTGGTGGAATTTTTATTACCTATGGTGGATAAATCCTCTAATAAAAACCCTCTTCCACCCATTTGGCGCCGACAATGGCATAAAGTCACCGTAGAGGAACTACAAAAGGAATGGAGGCAACCCATTCCCACAGAGTCAGACAGTACAGAAACTATGCTAACTAAATTTAATAATTCTCTTAGAGAAGCTATTGATAAAATAGCACCTCTAAAATTGCATAAGCAATACCCTGTCACCAAACGGGAATTATGGTACACTAAGGAGCTCAGAACAGAAAAACAAAAATGTAGGAGGTTTGAAAAAAAATGGAGGAAAACACGAACTGAAGAAAATAAGATAGCATATCAGGAGGCTCAGACTAATTATCACAAAAACATTAAGTTTGCTCGGAAGAACAGTATCTCCCAACAACTGGAAGAAGCGGGAAACCGTTCTAAGGAGTTGTTTAAAATTCTTCAGGACTTTGTAAAACCCTCTGCATGCAAAAGCCCTGATGAATTCTCTCAACAACTTTGTGATGAAATCTCCCTGTTCTTCGAAAGCAAAATTAATCTAATATATGATAAAATCTTGTCAGCTGTCACTCAAAATAACATTAGTCCCTCCTCCCCCTCTACCCTGCTCACACGTAATCAAGCCACATTTAAGACATTTCCAGCAGTGAGTGACTCGGATCTCACCTCCCTTATGAGCCATATTAAATCTGGCTCCCCAGATGACTTCCCTTCCGCTACAATCACTGCATCTCTGAAGCCTCTGCTCGGGCCCCACATTCAATCATTGATTAACCACTCCCTCAGGACAGGATTTGTTCCTACGGAATGGAAAAAAGCTGTAGTGAATCCTATTCGAAAGAATGCTGCAATTCCATGGACCGATCTTTCAAATCTTCGACCCATTTCCCTCTTACCCTTTCTCGGCAAGATGACTGAGAGACATGTTAACATTCATCTGTCTAAATACATCGAGGAAACGGAGGGCCTAGACTTTTCTCAATCTGGATTCAGGCCCAATCACAGCACTGAATCTGCTCTCCTCTCAGTGACTAACAATATCAAAATGTCACTGGATGGAGGCAATTCAATGATTCTAGTGCTGTTAGATCTATCCGCGGCCTTCGACACTGTGTCTCATGAGATACTCCTTGATCGTCTAAGGGAAAGAGGTATAGAGGGTGTGGCTCTCTCCTGGCTGGAAAGCTTTCTTTCAGAACGCCAACAAGAGGTGAGATTGGGCTCCCACCATTCTATCTCTAGGGAGCTCACCAAGGGAGTACCACAGGGCTCATGTCTAAGCCCCACACTGTTTAATGTGTATGTAGCCCCCCTGGCAGATATCGTAAGATCTTATGGATTCACTCCTGTTTCGTATGCTGACGACACTCAGCTTTTGTTCCCTTTAAAAACCTGACGCCCGCAATCCAAAAATCTTTTGCGGACGGAATGAGGGCAATAGCTCACTGGATGGCCGCCAATCGCCTCCAGTGTAATGTGGGGAAGACAGAGGTTATGCTGTTTGGAGATGCTACACTCCTGTGGTCTCCGGACTGGTGGCCTCTTAATTTAGGACCTACTCCTACTCCTAAACAGACTGTTAAAAATCTTGGTGTGCGTCTTGATAAATCTCTTCTGTTTAAAGAGCACACTAATCAAGTAGCAGGCTTATGCTTTCAGACCATTGGGATGCTCCGGCGAGTCTTCCCATTTCTATCAGACTCCTATAGGAAGACTCTTGTCCAAGCCTTGATAATCAGCAGACTCGACTATTGTAATGGCTTGCTGGTCGCGGCTAATGAGGAACAACTTCAAAGACTACAGGTAGTCCAAAACACGGCTGCGAGACTAGTTCTCAACGCCCAGCCAAGATCTCCGTCAATCCCCCTTTTGGCAAAACTTCACTGGCTACCAATCATACAGCGGGTAAAATTTAAAATCTGCTGTATTATTCATAGTTGTTTATTCTGCCATGGACCAAAATACCTAAAAGAACTTTTCAAACCTTACACGCCTAGTCGTACCCTGCGTTCTAGCAGTCAGCAACAACTTATAGTTCCCAGGATAAAAAAAGCCAGGCAGGGAGGACGTGCCCTGTCCTACAAAGGACCAATTATTTGGAACTCACTGCCCCCTGCTCTTAAAAACATCACTAACCTTTCTAATTTTAAAAAATCCCTGAAAACGTTTCTATTCGCCGGCTGTTAGGCTCTTGTTATGTATTCTTCCAGCATAAGATAATGACCTGTGCTCTTTGGTAACCATAAGCGCGGAGATACCCCTTCGGGGGTTGAGTTCCTGCGCTATATAAGAACATAAATAAATAAATAAATAAATACGACACATTGCTCCGAGCTGTGGCATTTCGTCCACAGAACTGTTGCCGGTCTGAGGAGTGCCGGTAGTACGAGACCAACAAACGCAATGGCAGGCAATCCCGGGCACATGCAGAACCCCTGTCACATGGAACTGTACTGTGCACGAATGCTGCATCTGTTGGGATCTCTTCCAATGGCAGTTTTGCGAATCAGTACCGTCTGAGTTTCCGGCTTGCGTATGTCACATGCGTCCAGCCCTGGTTCCACTGTCAATCATGCATATTCGAGTGGCCCATGGAGGTCTGCCTATCCAACACAATGTTAAATTAACTGGATTATGACTTGTGTGTGCACCCCCTGTTGGCCCACGAACAGGAGTGCTCCCGGGATACCCATGCATGGGACGCCCTGATCTGTGGCGTATGTGCTGGTAGTAGTGGATGGGAGATTGGACAAGTCATCGTGTGCAGTGACCACATCGAGGCGCTCCCCTATTGGGCTGTGTTACGGATTGGTGAAACGTCGTGGACGGAGCACATCTGTCCGGACCAGTTAATGGATTGGCTCTCACTCGTGTTCCTTGAACTCGAGAACGATTTACTCCTGGAACTGATTGCCTATGAAGCTACGCTCTCATTCATGGACGAGTAACTACCTTCCAGCAGCCATAACTGATAGACACCCAGAGCCACAGGTCCCAACACCGTGTTGCATCGTGGAGGAATGGTCACACATCCCAGGACAACAGTGGACATGTCTGCATTCGCCCGTACTCAGAATGCATGTGCGAGCACCTACGCATGTTGTCACACCCCTGTGCAAGATGATGCAGCCCCATGGGCGGAGCTGCACAGCGTCGTTAGGCAACGTTCTTAAATCTGACATACTGTTGGAGGGAGAACACACACATGGCAATGGAATGGTTAAGGTCCTTTCTACCTGACCGCAGTTTTCAGGTGTCGCAGAAACCTTTCCTCTACAAAAGCGTCAAGCTGGACAAAGGGGTCCCTCAGGGCTCCATACTTAGCCCGACCCTCTTAAATCTCTACATTACCCCCCTGGCAGAGATTGTAGGGATGTTTGGAGTCAATGTGGTGTCATACGCTGACGACACACAACTAGTGGTGACTCTTACTCAAGACTCTGAGGAGGCAGCCATTAATTTTTCAACATGTCTTCAAGAACTGGCATCATGGATGGCCTCTAATTGCCTTAAACTAAATGGCAATAAAACAGAGGTTCTAGTGATAGGTAAGGCTCCCTCAATTTTGCGGCCCCTTATCCCTTTTAGTCGGTGTGCCTTTGGATTGTGTGTTTTTCGGGTGCTGGAATGTTTGCGTCTTGGGTCATTTGTGCTCTTGTACGGTTTTTGTACTCTTGTGCATTGTTTGTCTGCAGATGTGTTTTTGACATCATGGGTTGTAGGTGCACGTGGATGTGTCAGAGTGTGACCTGCTCTTTTACGGTTGTGGTCCACCTCGAAGTCGTCTTGTGCACCATGTCATGTATTGTGACTGCAGCCATGCTATCTGTCATGCAGTGTCACTTGCATTGTCCATGTGGCTCACAGAGCCGCTGCTTTTCGGGATTCAGCACATGTGCATGGGTAGGTTGTGGCATTGGTGATATGGAGGGGACCCATTTGTGCATATTGTGAATGGGGGCCTACTTGGTGTTTCTATGTGTTTTGCAGTGTGCCAAGGGTATCAGGGACATGTTCCACACTCATTGTGGGTGTGCAGTGTGCTGCTTATTATTGTTCATGTGTGCCATTGGGCCCATCTCCCTCCGTCCCCCCAGTTCCTGGTCGTTACTCACCCTGTTGCTGTTGGGTCAGGTCATATCGAGCTGTGTCCAGACCCCCATTTCCTGCCACCGTCTCCACACTGATGACTGTGGCCACCATTTCCATCCAGCTCTTCCTGTGGCGCAGGACTCCCACCTCCAGTCGCCTTTGCTTAAAATGGAAGTTTGAGGCGGCGTGAGAAGAGTGACTCCATTTAAAGAAAAGTTTCTCCAACTGAAAGGAACACAAAGTTGGATCTCACTCATATAAAGATCACAGTGAGAGGCCCCGTGCGGATTCCAAATAAAGAGTAGGGGTCGTGCCATGATTCATGAGACACAAGAACTTTGATTGCATACCAGCCTCCATTTTAATGAATTCAGTTAAAGACAAGCAGGGATCGGCTAATCCCGAAATTATAGAATAAGCCCCTTTATCGTCCTGAGGAGCACCCGAAAACAGCAAACTCGGGGTTCGAAACGCGTCGACCTTTCTTTTTAGCCAAACAAGTGTAAAAATTAGCCTCTTGATGGTGCAGTATAGAGATGAATTGTTTAGTTTTTCAAGACTTCACCTTGGAGTAAATTAGAAATGATTTCCTGTATGGATTTCTGTTGCATATGATTTTGTTGTGTTATTAAGTGTAAACACTGAGAAGTGTTTGTTTTTTGGAATACTGGAGTGTGAGTGGTCTGAATGAACCGTAGTGGTGACACGTGTGAATGGGATTGAGAGAGGCTGAAAGTTGGAGTATAAAGAGGTTATAATTATGAAGTGTATTGTAGTCATAAAAAATAGGTTCTTCACTTTGTTGCTTTAAAACCTTTTTTTAAATTGCTCAAAAAATTCTCTCACTTGATTAAATGATGTGAATTTTGAATTCATTTGGATTAAAATCAATTGGAATTAAGTACCCAGGCTGACATTTATTCAATTCTATGCGCCAGTTGAAATACAGGGAAATAAGTATCAGTATTGGCATTGTGATTTGTTAATTTAACTTTTATAAAGTTGGCATTTTATAGTCCTAATCAATTGGTGCCTGCAGCCTGTTCATGGGTCACATGTCTAGGTGTAGTTAGCAGTTGCTCTTTGTATATTTCTCCCAGGCAGCCACACAATAGAGGGACTAGGTGTGGCTGGATAGTCAATCTCAGGCAGGATGGAGGGGTGGAACCATGCACAGCCCTACTTACACATCAATATGCTTTGATCTGTTCACACACAAAAAACTTCACACTAGTATTATGCGTGTAGCCAACATGGAGACAGGACAGGGAGGCAGGACTTTCTGGGAGGAGGAGAACTCCAGAAGCTTCTTTCAATTCAAAGCTAGCACCAAGGATAAATAGTAGACCTTCAGTCCCTACTCGTCAAGTCACATCTGGTCCTAGGGAAGACTCAGAAGAAGGACTGCTCTGATGATGCGCTGCAAAAACGACTGCTCTGTTGTGCTGCTACTCTGCTTGGAATTGGGATACAGGTACCTTACCAGCTCACCTTTGGTCACCTGTAAATCGAGTGCTAACCAGCACGGAGTCCCACAAACCCTAGCCTCACAGCTGCAAGCTTCAACAGAACCGACACCATGCACCGTAAAGCCCTGCAAAGCCTCACTACACAGTTGTCAGCCTCAGTGGAATCAGCAGCGCAAAGCCTCACCGTACAACTGCCAGTTGCATTAGAACTGATGCCGAGTGATGTGAGGTCAGCCAAAACCGAGCTGCCGAGGCTCATCGGAATGACGCATAGTGACACAACTCAACGGAGGACCTCTCATCGCAGCCCCAGCAGCTCCTCGTTGGAACTGACGAAGCACGATGCAAATCGACACAGCACATCACATCGTAGCCCTCGCAGCTCCTTGGAACTGACACCAGACAATACAAAGCCAAGCCAAGCAACCCCGTGCAGACTGTGCTTCAAAGACCTAAGGTACAACATTCAACGGGCTTAACCTGGTCTCTGTACCCGGCCTGCAATCCATCGCGGTCAGCCTGAACTTGTGACTTTGTTTCATCCTGCATGACCGGATAGCCAGAATTGGCGCTTTGTGCGTTAAAGCACTATTCTTACCTAAATCTTTAATATTGCATATCTCTGGTTCTACTAATTGAATTGTTGTCATTGCGGTGTCAAATAATTTATATTTATTAAATTTAAATATTACTCTATTTCTTTAAAGTGTTATTGGATTTTTCTTGTGTATCGTTTTCACTTTATTACTGTTTGAAGTAGGGCGTACATACTTTACACCTTGCCTTCAAGTTAAGCTTGAATGTGTTCATGCCAAGCTACCGAAGGGTTGAGCACAGGTTACTTTGGGGTTTGCTTCTGTTTCACGCTGACAAGAATTGTGGTTGCTGTTGAGTAGGGTTTCATCCCCCTCAACCAGTAACCCAGTTTCCTACACGTGTAACTGCAACACCAGTATATCTGGAAGAAGTGCAAGGGCCTCAGAGCTGCTGTAGTTAATCAAGTTGTTACTAGAGGTCACTCTGAACTCAGATAAAGTTCCTCGAAATGGCAATCATAAAGCTGAGGGGTTGTGTCTTCACTCTCGATTTATGCATATATACTCTTGCTATTCTAGTGCCTTTGCTTATTTTTCCAAAAGATACATAAATATATCTACAGTGGTTGATAGTTACAAGTGAACATTGCAACTTACACCAGCTTGAGTGTAATGGGAATAGAAGATTACACCCTACTATACATATGCACCAGCATCAACAGGAAGTACAATGACTAAAATTCTCTATTGTTTTTGAGCTATTTTGTGGGTGTATGGATACTTGTGCAAAGTCAAATGCAGTCTCTTACTAAATTTGAAGGAATGCAATGGCTGAGGTGGGCTGATCCAATGACCTATATTTCGTTCTGACAGGGGAGGGAGTATTATTTGAGCGATACTAGAATAAATAAATGGGAAAAGAATGTTGACTGAAAGCCTCTGTACGTAAAGATTTTTTACTTATATTTTTTGGAAACCGTGGGACTATCAACTAAAGCTATCTTTAAGCCAGACATTAAAAAGACTATGGGGCTTATTTATGAGCCCTTGCGTCACATTTGCGCCGCCAGTGCGTCACTTTTTGTGACGCACCAGCGGCGTAAAAGATGAGCCTTGTTGTACTATATTTACAAAGTGACGCATCTAGGTAGATGCGTCACTTTGTAAACCCCTGTGCTACATTATACCTACATCAGGTATAATGTATGCAGGGTGGGCGTTCCCGCATAAGTAAGCATCGTAGAAGTGACGCAGTGAAATCTACAAGATTTCACTGCGCCACTTCTAGGGTGCAAATGCGTCAGTATCTTACGCCTGCCTCACAGCAGGCGTAAGACTATGCAGGTCCTTTCACATGTGAAAGGATACATTGCTGGAGTTGCGTCACTTTTGTGACACACTCCAGCAATGCGTCACTTTTGCGCCTACAGATACGTCAGAAATACTGACGTATCTGTAACTCCTTGCGACATGATGCGTCATACTGTAAATATGATGCATCCATCAAGTCGCAAGGAGGGCGCACTGAGAAGTGACGCATCGCTGCTTTCACGCAGCAATGCGTCACTTCTCATAAATGAGACCCTATGTGAGGGAACAAAGCATCCTGTGTGAGTCCATTAAGGGGCAGATCTAACTGGGAGTCTGTATGGAGGCCTGGACATGTTTTTACTTTTGGCAAGTCACATGGTGGCAGTAGAGGGGTGGTGCACCCCTTCTTTTGTAAGGACCGTCAGTACGGGGAACACGGCAGGCTCCCAAGTGCTTGTCATTGTGTAGTACGTCCATGGAAACACCCCCCGTGAGGGGCATTGATGAACTTTCATGTACTTCTTTTGGGTGGTTTCCATAGGAGGTGATTGACATTTTTGAATACTTGAAGAGTTTGTCAGTAGGAATCTGAGGTGAGTACCTACAGTGGAAGAGGTGTGGCGCAGCGGCCAGGGTGCCTGACTCCGGACTACGGGGTTCGCGGTTCAATCGCCGGCGGCAGGTTAGCCCAGCACCATGTGACTCTGGGCAATAGCTCGCTCAATCTTCTCGATGGCCCCCAGCGCCTGGACGCCTCTCCGGAGGTAGCTCTGCGCTTTACAAATGCTTGTATTTCTATTTCTACAGTATTCAGCACATTACTCAGAGATTGTCCGGAACACCACAAGTGCCCAGGCACATTGCCTTTCAAAACTTTGACTGAGGGCCTAATTTAAATCTTGGTGTAGGGTTTATTCGGTTACAACTGTGACGGATACCCCGTCCGCTGAAATATAAATTCCATAGGATATAATGGGATTTATATTTCGGCAGATGCGATATCCGTCACCATTGTGTCTAAGTAACCCGTCTGCCAAGATTTAAATCAGCCCCCTAGTGTTTTCTTTTCTTGGCTTTTTTAGTTAATTTATATTAATTTCGGTATAAAAAAAATAATCTTTTAGAAAGTAAAAATATAATAAAATATTAGCGTGATTTAAGTGTGCTATTTACAGACCTCTTTTTCTAATCTTTCTACCATCTCCTTTTTCTCTCCGAATCCAGGGTGGTCTTCTGGTATGTACCTGTCAGTTGTGGTTTACAAAGTATTTTAATTACGCACCTCAAACCTAAGCATGTTGTGTGTCTACCCTCCTTCTAAGGTGCCATGAAGGAGCTTACATGTGTAGGCTGGGCTGCCCATGGTCCTAATAGATAGGGTCAGATCGGGCTGTCTCATGTCCGGATAGTCAGGGTCAGGTAGGGCTGTCTCATGTCTGAATAGTCAGAGTGAGGTAGGACTGCCTCATGTCTGAATAGTCAGGGTCAGGCAGGGCTGTCTCATGTCTGAATAATCATGGGCAGGTAGGGCTGTCTCATGCCTGAATAGAGAAGGTCTGGTAGTGCTGTCTCATATCTGGATAGTCATGGTCAGGTAGGGCTGTCTCATGTCTGAATAGAGAGGGTCTGGTAGGGCTGTCTCATGTCTGGATAGAAAGAGTCAGGAAGTCTGCCCCATGTCTGGATAGTCAGGGTCAGGCAGGGCTGTCTCGTGTCTCATGTCCAGGTAGTCATAGTCAGTAGGACTGTCTCATGTCTGGATAGAAAGAGTCAGGAAGGGCTGCCTCAGGCCCAGATAGTCAGGCTCAGGAAGGGGGCTGTCTCATGTGTGGATAGGGAGGCTCACGTAGGGCTGTCTCATGTCTGGATAAGTCAGGCTCCGGTAGGACTGTCTCATGTCTGGATAAGTCAGGCTCCGGTGGGGCTGCCTCATGTCCGGATAGTCAGAGTCAGGTAGGGCTGTCTCGTGTCTGGATAGTAAGGCTCAGGTAAGGCTGCCTCATGTCTGGATAATCAGGGTGAGGTAGGACTGTCTCATGTCTGGATAGAAAGAGTCAGGTAGGGCTGTCTCATGTCTGGATGGTCAGGCTCAGGTAGGACTGTCTCATGCCTGGATATTCAGTGTCAGGCAGGGCTGTCTCATGTCCGGATAGTCAGGGTCAGGTAGGGCTGTCTCATGTCTGGATACTTTGGGTCAGGTAGGGCTGTCTCATGTCTGGATAGTTAGGGTCAGGTAGGGCTGTCTCATGTCTGGAAGGTCAGGCTCAGGTAGGACTGTCTCATGTCCGGATAGTCAAGCTCAGGTAGGGCTGTCTCATGTACCGACAGTCAGGGTCTGGTAGGACTGTCTCCTGTCTGGATAGTTAGGGTCAGGTAGGACTATCTTATGTCTGAATAGACAGGGTCTGGTAGGGCTGTCTCATGTCAGGATAGTAATGGTCAGGTAGGGCTATCTCATGTCTGAATAGACAGAGCCTGGTAGGGCTGTCTCATGTCTGGATAGTCAGGGTCGGGTAGGGCTGTCTTATGTCTGGATAGTCAGGGTCAGGTAGGACTGTCTCATGTATGGAGGCCTGGACATGTTTTTACTTTTGGCAAGTCACCGGGTGGCAGTAGAGGGGTGGTGCACACCTTCTTTTGTAAGGACTGTCAGTACGGGGAAGGTGGCAGGCTCTCAAGTGCTTGTCATTGTGTAGTACGTCCATGGAAACACCCCCCGAGAGGGGCATTGATAAACGTTCATGTACTTCTTTTGGGTGGTTTCCATAGGAGGTGATTGACATTTTTGAATACTTGCAGCGTTTGTCAGTATGAATCTGAGGTGAGTACCTACAGTGGAAGAGGTGTGGCGCAGCGGCCAGGGTGCCTGACTCTGGACTACGGGGTTCGCGGTTCGATCGCCGGCGGCAGGTTAGCCCAGCACCATGTGACTCTGGGCAATAGCTCGCTCAATCTTCTCGATGGCCCCCAGCTCCTGGACGCCTCTCCGGAGGTAGCTCTGCGCTTTACAAATGCTTGTATTTCTATTTCTACAGTAATCAGCACATTACTCAGAGAATGTCCGGAACACCAAAAGTGCCCAGGCACATTGCCTTTCAAAACTTTGACTTAGGGTCTAATTTAAATCTTGGTGTAGGGTTTATTCCGTTACAACTGTGATGGATACTCCGTCTGCTGAAATATAAATTCCATAGCATATAATGGGATTTATATTTCGACAGATGCGATATCCGTCACCATTGTGTCTAAGTAACCCGTCTGCCAAGATTTAAATCAGCTCCCTAGTGTTTTCTTTTCTTGGCTTTAATTGAGGTATAAAAAAAGAAGCTTTTAGAAAGTAATAATATAATAAAATATTAGCATGATTTAAGTGTGCTATTTACAGAACTCTTTTTCTAATCTTTCTATCATCTCCTTTTTCTCTCCGAATCCAGGGTGGTCTTCTGGTACGTACCTGTCAGTTGTGGTTTACAAAGTATTTTAATTACGCACCTCAATCCTAAGCATGTTGTGTGTTTACCCTCCTTCTAAGGCGCCATGAAGGAGCTCACATGTGTAGGCTGGGCTGCCCCCTGTCCTAATAGATAGGGTCAGATCGGGCTGCCTCATGTCTGGATAGTAAGAGTCAGGTAGAGCTGTCTCATGTCTGGATAATCAGGGTGAGGTAGGACTGTCTCATGTATGGATAGAATGAGTCAGGTAGGGCTTTCTCATGTTCGGATAGTAAGGGTCAGATAGGGCTGCCTCATGTCTGGCTAGTCAGGCTCAGGTATGGCTGTCTCATGCCTGGATATTCAGGGTCTGGTAGGACTGCCTCATGTCTGGATAGTTAGGGTCAGGTAGGGCTGTCTCATGTCTGGATAGTTAGGGTCAGGTAGGGCTGTCTCATGTCTGGATGGTCAGGCTCAGGTAGGACTGTCTCATGTCCGGATAGTCAGGCTCAGGTAGGGCTGTCTAATGTATGGACAGTAAGGGTCTGGTAGGACTGTCTCATGTCTGGATAGTTAGGGTCAGGTACGGCTGTCTCATATCTGGTTAGTAAGGGTCAGGTAGGGCTATCTCATGTATGAATAGACAGGGTCTTTAAGGGCTGTCTCATGTCAGGATAGTAATGGTCAGGTAGGGTTATCTCATGTCTGAATAGACAGAGCCTGGTAGGGCTGTCTCATGTCCGGATAGTCAGGGTCGGGTAGGGCTGTCTTATGTCTGGATAGTCAGGGTCAGGTAGGACTGTCTCATGTCTGGATAGTTAGTGTTAGGTAGGGCTGTCTCATATCTGGATATTCAGGGTCAGGCAGGTCTGTCTCATATCTGGATAGTCACGGTTAGGTCAGACTGTCTCATGTGTAAATTGTCAGTGTCAGGTACTTTTTTTTCCTACACATAGGGGGCCCGATTCACAGAACTAATTTAAGGCAAAATCCTAAACTTACTACCATTTTGGTATTCACAGAAGGCACTTACTCATTTTGGTATTCACAGAAGGCACTTACTCATTTCGGTATTCACAGAAGTTAGGAGTCCTAACTTTAGGACTCCTAAATGCCTTCTGTGAATACCGAAAGTCTTAAAATTAGGATTTTTCTCAGTTTAGTAGTAGTATAGTTAGGACTCCTAACTTTAGGACTCATAAATGCCTTCTGTGAATACCGAAAGTCTTAAAATTAGGATATTTCTCAATTTAGTAGTAGTAAAGTTAGGACTCCTAACTTTAGGACTCCTAAATGCCTTCTGTGAATACCGAAAGCCTTAAAATTAGGATTTTTGTCAGTTTAGTAGTAGTATAGTTAGGACTCCTAACTTTAGGACTCCTAAATGCCTTCTGTGAATACCGAAAGTCTTAAAATTAGGATTTTTCTCAATTTAGTAGTAGTAAAGTTAGGACTCCTAACTTTAGGACTCCTAAATGCCTTCTGTAAATACAGAAAGTCTTAAAGTTTGGATTTTTCTCAGTTTAGGAGTAGTAAAGTTAGGAGTCCTAACTTTAGGACTCCTAAACTGAGAAAAATCCTAATTTTAAGACTTTCGGTATTCACAGAAGGCATATAGGAGTCCTAAAGTTAGGACTCCTAACTTCTGTGAATACCGAAGTGAGTAAGTGCCTTCTGTGAATACCAAAATGAGTAAGTGCCTTCTGTGAATACGAAAATGGTAGTAAGTTTAGGATTTTGTCTTAAGTTAGTTCTGTGAATCTGGCCCAGGATGTCCAGTTAGATGATTTCTTTTTTGAGTATCTATCAGAAAGGGGGGATTGAACTACATAAGTCTCAATAACAGAGTCTCAGAACTTTTTGTCTCAGAGACCCTCAACCACACGTTCACAGACTGCGGTGTATGTAATCTCCGCCTAGTGTGGTTTGGTGGATAGCGTCATCATCGGGTCGTGTCCCGTTCTACAAGTGACAGCAAAACCTTCACCAGGAGTGAGACTGTCTGGATGTTGACAGTGGTGAGTAGAATAAAATTATCTCCGATCCTATAGGTGAATCTTTATTGGGGGAAAAGAGTAGGATAGGGATAAGTCTAAAAACAAAATTGTGTTTAGTGGATGAGTCACTGGTTCATGACACCTAGTGGTTGGGTTGACATGTTTCGGCATGGACCAGCCCCTACGGGTCTATGGCCTTTGTCAGGAACAAAGAAATATATATGGAGTAATATATATGGAGGCCTTACACTTCAGGGCTTCCCGGATAGTGTAGTATTAGTGATAGGAAGCACTCACCCGTCTTCGTCAGAGAGGAAACATTGATCTAGACAGAACATGGTTTACAAGTACGGTCTTTAGGCCTATAACTGTGAGGGAAACAAAGTAAAATTAAATGCATGAGAAAACTAACATTACCAATTTCCCAATTCACCCAGCGTGACACTGAATAAACCATGAGCAGCGATGTCGCTGGTGAGGGCGTGTTTATCGTCCTATAGATATGAGTTAGTGAAAGAAAGACACAGCCAGGGGGAACAGGGACACTGCCTTGCTCTCACTCTTGGAAAATGTGTATAAAGAACTGTGAGGTAAAGAACAGCGCTCTCTCCATTAAATAATAATGATAGTCTATAGCTAAATCATCCCTGCGTTCAATATTGGCAAAGATGCAGGAGAATTAGGGGACAAAAATGTCTCTTAGTAATTTAAACAAGTGAAATGATAATTCTCGATTTTTTGAAGAAGCCAGAAGGGGGGATTTTGTTAAAAAAAATAAAAAAATAAATGACTGTGTTTGAGCGCTTAGAGTATTTCCCTGACCTTGAGGAAACCCAGTCCTTCAACCCCCTTCCCTGTCCCTTGCAGTCCTTCCTCTCCAGTGACAAACCTGCCTAAGCTGTGCTTTATTTTATTTATTTATGTTTACTTTTAAATACCAGCTGTGTATTTTGGCTACACTTTGGGTGTTCAGTTTGATGGTGATTTATTGTTTGTGTCTTTTGTACCTGTTGTCAAGTGTTTTAGTGACGTTTTGACGTTGTCGCTTGTGCGATTTGAGTGAGTGTTTAGGTGGAGATTTAATATTGTTTCCTTCACCAAGAATAATAATAATATTAAAATTCAAGGCACGACTAAAAGCCTTGGCATTTAAAAAGCATCACTGGTAACATGCAGTGGCGGCTTGCCGAGAGAGTTCTGCGGGGGGAGGGGTGGTGAGGCGGGCGGGGCAGGGGCAGGGTGGGGGGGTAGTGGACTCCAACATATGACGGATAGGAGTACGTTAAGTAATTAAATCAATAAAAACAATTTACCTTGCGCGCGCTGCATTGCCGAGTTGGCGATGCAGCGCGCAGAAGGTAAATTTGTTTTATTTATTTAATTACTTAACTTACTTCTGTCCGTCATATGTCGGAGTCCACTACCCCCCCACCCTGCCCCTCTCCAGCCCCGCCTCACTGCCCCGCAGCACTCCGTTGGCGAGCCGCCACTAGTAACATGGTAACATTAGTGAATATTTTCTTGTTGGAGGGCGGACCGCCGGGGAGTCAGGGGGACCACCCCGGGGAGCCTTCTCACTGCAAAGACGTAGCCGATTGCCGCTGAGAAGCCTCCTAGGAGAGGTCCTTCTCCTATGATCGTACTTGCTTGGTAACACCACCACCAGGACTCAGTATTGGTTTCACGTCTATACACTTTTATCAGGAACAACCGGTTTCTTAAGCAGTATTTACAAGAGGATCGAGGGATCCAAAAGAGTCTCAATGTCTCAGTAGGGACGGGGTAGCGGGACAGTCTCAGTACCAGCCTGGTACGGGGGCACTCTGCGCCAGATCTGGAGCCTCAAGTTGAGAGGGGGCTCCGGGGGATGGGGGGGCCGGAGCGTCAAGTGTCGGTCACCGGGCGACTCGGAAGGTAGTCCAGCTGGATCGAGCCGCGACGAGGTCAGCAGGGCTCAGTGGTAGTTCGGCAAGGGCGGGCCGCGACGGCGTCAGCAGGGCCCCGATGTTCCGTGAGGATCTTATTCTCAGCAAGGTGGAGCCGCGACGCAGTCAGCAGGGCTCAGAGTATAGTTCCAGGATGAGTCTTTCCCGTGGGGTCAGCCGCGATCCGATCAGCAGGGCTCTTGACTCCAGTATACAACTGCCGTCAGGTTGCGGGGTTGCCCCAGATATAGGTCTGGAGCCCTTTGATGTCCGGACCCTTGCGCCTGGGGGGGGCGGAGAGGCCGGGCTGGGAGAGGCCAGACGCCCAGCGGGAGAGGCGCCAGGCCCAGGAAGGCCGGAGGGCGATCGCACCTAGGTGTTGGGGGGGACGGTTGGGGGTCCCATCGATACTCCCCTCCTCCGGGAGCGGTGGCGTGGTCACGTGGTGCCCCCTGGCCGGTTCTTGGTGCCTCGCTGTTGGGGCTTTGCTGGGGCCGAGGCCGGGGTGAGCTGGGTTGCGTAGGCTGGTGCAGGGAATCACGTACAATCCAAAAAGGGGGGGCCCCGAGGTGAAGGGGTCCCCGGCGGCCTGGAGAGGGGGGTCAGGGCCACGCCACGAGGCCGGTTCCAACATTTCTAATCTTACATTTTTGTTGCAAACAAATGGTGGCCATGTCTTGTTCACAACATCATGTTTTCTATTAATTGTTGTGGCATTTGCTTTTCGATAACAAGTATTAAAAAACATAAACATAGCCCAAGCCTGCCAGGTCCAGACCTCTTGATTTTGACATTGCTTGTTCTTTCTTCTTAATGTGTTATATTGGAACTGCAAGCATAGGTTTCGTAGTTTCCACCCCACCTCATGTTCACTTTGTATTTGGATTTTTTTAGCTCACTATTTACAAGGACTTGCTAACAAGCTTTAGCGCGAGTTTCCCTGAGTTAGCTGCCTTTTTCTTTCTACTTTGCATGTCAGCGATATTTATCGCTCATGACATGCATAGTAGGCATTCCTCACCAAATCCTCATGGAATCCGTCACCACCAAAATATCACCCTATTATCAATGCGGGTCATGCGATAAAAAAAGCAGCGCTAACCGCAGTTATCGCCGGAATTTAACACTTGCTTTAAACTTGACTAAGCTATATTGGGAGGTGGATTGACATGTTAAGTCCACACTCCCCTATCAGCAAGGTTTTCAATAGCGCACTAACATTATCGCTGCTTTTCTCACGCAAATGCTGATTATCGCCGTCTATCGCTGGAGTGTACATCGCCATTGTGCAAAGCGTTGCTAATACGCCACTAACACGGCGATGTACTCCAGCGATAGACGGCGATAATGAAAATTGCGCTAATTGCGATTTGCGATAATTATCGCATGTACTTGATAATATGCCCCTATGTGTCTTTTGTTCCATCATTCAATATTGAGGCCTTTACCTAACACTGTTCTCTTTTGTCCTGTTAGGGTGGAGCCAACGATGCTGTAAGTATGACTTTACAATTCTCTGAGTTAACAATTAGTGCAGCTCCGGAAATCAAGCTTTGAAGGATGTTGACAAGTGAATAATAATGAAATAAATAAGCTTCGTGCTGTGAAGATGTAACACCTGTAATTCAAAACACGGACATTGACGATGCTCAGACTCACACTTGCACCTCCCTTTGATCTCTGTTCCACATAGTAAAGCTCTGCTCTTGCTAATGTTGATTACTGACTCAGAGCTCTTCTCCTAATGATACACATGCTAACTCAAAGCTTACCCCGAACTACAGTCACTCAAAGCTCAGCTCACTCAGAGCTCTGTTTCAAATAAGAACTAGACTCACTCAGTGTTCTGTTCCATATAATGAAGATAGCTGTGCTGCTGATAGTAGAGAGACTCTATCGGAGATTTGCTCCTGTTCATGCAGACTCACTCAGAGCTCTGCATCTGAGGATAAACATGGACTCTCAGAGCTCTGCTTCTGAGGATACATCTTCTCAGTATATACATACTCTCTCAGAGCTCATCTTCTCAGGATATACGTACTCTCTCAGAGCTCTGCTTCTGAGGATATACATACTCACTCAGTGCTCATCTTCTGATGATATCCATACTCACTCAGAGCTCTGCTTCTGATGATATCTATACTCACTCAGAGCTCATCTTCTGATGATATCCATACTCACTCAGAGCTCTGCATCTGAGGATATACATACTCACTCAGAGCACAGCTTGTGATGATATCCATACTCACTCAGAGCTCTGCTTCTGATGATATCCATACTCACTCAGAGCTCATCTTCTCAGGATATACATACTCACTCAGTGCTCTGCTTCTGATGATATCCATACTCACTCAGAGCTCTGCTTCTGCTGATATCCATACTCACTCAGAGCTCTGCTTCTGCTGATATTCATACTCACTCAAAGCTCTGCTTCTGATGATATCCATACTCATTCAGAGCTCAGCTTCTCAGGATATACGTACTCTCTCAGAGCTCATCTTCTCAGGATATACGTACTCTCTCAGAGCTCATCTTCTCAGGGTATACATACTCTCTCAGAGCTCATCTTCTCAGGATATACATACTCTCTCAGAGCTCTGCTTCTGAGGATATACATACTCTCTCAGAGCTCATCTTCTCAGGATATACATACTCTCTCAGAGCTCATCTTCTCAGGATATACGTACTCTCTCAGAGCTCTGCTTCTGAGGATATACATACTCACTCAGAGCTCTGATTCTGATGATATCCATACTCACTCAGAGCTCATCTTCTGATGATATCCATACTCACTCAGAGCTCTGCATCTGAGGATATACATACTCACTCAGAGCTCAGCTTGTGATGATATCCATACTCACTCAGAGCTCAGCTTGTGATGATATCCATACTCACTCAGAGCTAATCTTCTGATGATATCCATACTCACTCAGAGCTCTGCTTCTGATGATGACCATACTCACTCCGAGCTCTACATCTGAGGATATACATACTGTCTCAGAGCTCTGCTACTGATGATATCCATACTCACTCCGAACTTTGCTTCGGGTGAAATCCCTACTTACTCAGAGCTCTGCATCTGAGGATATACATACTCACTCAGAGCTCAGCTTGTGATGATATCCATACTCACTCAGAGCTCAGCTTGCGATGATATCCATACTCACTCAGAGCTCTGCTTCTGATGATCTCCATACTCACTCGGAGCTCATCTTCTGATGATATCCATACTCACTCAGAGCTCAGCTTGTGATGATATCCATAATCACTGTGAGCTCTGCATCTGATTATATCAATAATCACTCAGAGCTCTGCTTCTGATGATGTCCATACTCACTCCGAGCTCTGCATCTAAGGATATACATACTGTCTCAGAGCTCTGCTACTGATGATATCCATACTCACTCCGAACTTTGCTTCTGGTGATATCCCTATTCACTCAGAGCTCTGAATCTGAGGATATACATACTCTCTCAGAGCTCTGCTTCTGGTGATATCCATACTCACTCAGTACTCTGCATCTGAGGATATACATACTATCTCAGAGCTCTGCTGCTGATGATATCCATACTCACTCCGAACTTTGCTTCTGGTGATATCCCTACTCACTCAGAGCTCTACATCTGAGGATATACATACTCTCTCAGAACTCTGCTTCTGAGGATATCCATACTCACTCAGAGCTCAGCTTCTGATGATATCCGTACTCACTCAGTACTCTGCATCTGAGGATATACATACTATCTCAGAGCTCTGCTTCTGATGATAGCTACAACTGCTCAAAGAACAGTGCCTGAAAATAACCCTACTCACACTCAGGCATCAGCCTGAGATAAAAGCTATAACCCCTCTGATGCTATCCACTCCTACTCAGATCTCTGCTGCTGACCGTATCCAGACTCATAAAAAAAGGAAGAAGAGAGCAAAATGTCAGGAGAGAAGACCACCACAAAAAAGATGTAGGTTATAAGGAGAAGAGGAAAAATAAGGAAGAAAATTGGAAATGGCGCAAACAAAGGGATGACAGAGGTGACGAGAGAAGGTAGGACAACAAATGCAGATATGAAGATGAAGCAAGAGAAGCCACTTTTGGTGAACAGTGGCATGAAATCCCAAATGAGTGTCAACATAGAGGCAGGAAAAAGAAGTCTGGCAGTATTATTACGAATGGAAAAGGGAGGGTGAAGATAGTAAATCAAGATGAAACCCCAGCGGCATTAAGTAATTATAGGAAGGATCATAGAAATCCCCCTGGCGTAATGGGGAATGTAAATATGCGCCAGGGATGAATTTAATTGGCACAAAACCGCGCAAAGCCCTAAGGAAACAAGTCAATAAGAAACTGGGGGAAAGAGAAAATGATTGTATCTATGTGGATATTAATAGGGAGAGGAAGAAAGGGATAAACACAAAACCCCTAAATCGAGGGAGCGCAGCAATGGTCATACACGGTATTTCTTCCAAGGCTCCTTATTACCTAAAGTGCACGTCCAGGGTAACTACGAAGATCCCAGTACGATGCCAGCCATAATCTGCCCTGGCAAGAATCCCCCGACATTCCAAGAGTGTTGAACCCCATACAAGCAATAACTCAACACGAGACCTATGCACAAACTCATGGTGAAACATACACAAGCCCACAACTCATCCCCCCCTTAAACAGAAATAAATATCACAGAACACCACCCCCCTTAATTTACAACAAAAACAGTGTTACTTACACCCATCTACTATAAAGTCCTTCAACCATTGAGGTAGTTTTCTAACCTTTTTTCTGCTGTACTCTTTTCAACATTGGGATGACATTCCCTCCACTAGAAGAGAGAACACAAGATGTATCAGTCCAGGGACTCCCAGGGTCACTTGGCACCTCCGTTCTGGGACCCTCTAAACCTTCGACCACATCCCCCTGGGTTTCAGACTCACTTCCAGCATCACCCATATCCAGCAAACCCAAATCATTATTTATCACCCTCCTGTCACTCCATCCATCCTGACTGCACACAGCCACACACTTGAGATTCCACTCCTTGACATTACTAAACCCATCCGCATTATGCAAAACCTCCAACACTTCTTCAGGATCAAACAATTTGCTATCACCTTTCGTCACCAAACCAGGTTTCTTTATGCAAACCCAATCTCCAACAGCTATATTAGCTTGTTTGGTGCCATGCTTGAGATCATGATAAGATTTGCTCTTTTGAGGTCCCTTGGCCATGCTGTTTCTAACATTTTCCATGGACCGAGGTTCCACACATGCACTGAATAACCGTCCAGGCTTGTACTTTGTCCTTGGATTCCTCCCTCTCATTATCAAAAAGGGTGATTATCCAGTCGCCTCATCCCAGGTAACTGTAAAAGCCCACACACATGGCCAGACTGGGAACCAAACCGGCACTGGCAAAGTGCTCGGCCGTCCCCCCAGGGAGTTGGGGGTGCAGCCAAGCTGTTTGCCAAGGCCAGTTTCGGCCGATTTTGTTACAGGGGCCGTTTTTACAGCAAAATCAGCCCCCACCCTGGCAGCCCACCGGGGAAACCGCCCGGTGCCCGCTACGGCCAGTCCGGCCCTACCCACACAGCTTTAAACAAATGGACTACCCAATCTTTACTACTGACACACGCGGCTTGGATTACCCCTTTAATGACACAGTTGAACCTCTCAACCATGCCATTTCCACCTAGAATAGTTTTTTATTTTAGCTCCAATCCTGTTGCAATATTCCTCAAAAGCACTAGACTGAAACTGCTCACCATTGTCACTCAAAATGGTGCCGGGAATCCCATCCAAACTAAACACATGGTCCAAAAACAATAAACTGGCATTGGTGTCAGCTTTCTGCACCACTTTGACAACTGGCCACCTTGAGATCCATGATCACTATGACACACGCTCTTGTAATTGCCCTACTGGTCCCATAATGTCAATGGCTAAAGATTCCGGCAGTTGAGTATGAGGAGCTCTTGGGCCAAGGGGAACTCATGTCACATGGGATGGCTGACAATAGTTCATATCCATGTGTGGTTCCTGAAAACCTTTGACATCGTCCCTATTGCACCAAGACTCTGTGAGTTGCCTCAACCCCGCGCCTCTCTGTTCCACCTCCTACGGTCGTAGTCCCTCACCTCCATCTGGGCTTCAGACATTATCGAGGGGCGACAAAACGTCGTCTCATAAAAGATCATTTTGGATCAAAAGACTCTACGCTCTATATCTGTATGGATTGAATGATGACATTGAAATTAAATAGTTTTGATGAAATATGAGTGAACTTTGAAGAATATAAACCTATAATGGTCAGTTTACAATAAACAAGGAGTCATCGAGATTGTAATGTATCCAATGCAATAAGAAGTTAAATCATGTTCCTAAGATTTTTAGTTGCTCCGTGAAATGTAACATAAGACTAATGACACCAGCACGCCACAGAGTTTGGGTAGCAAACTGATGAAAATATTAACAGCATGATTTCAATCTTAATGGTAGGCCACCCACCAAATCTCGAAATGTGGGTTGGGCTGGTGAACATTTAAAGCATTGACAGAAACGGCCGTCAAGGTGGTTCGAGTCATTGCATAATAACTTTGCCCGATGGCTCCATCGAACATGACGGAGCCGTACGAGACAGTCACAATTCATTTAAATTTTAAAAAGAAAATCCCAAAGCAAGATTTTTTTCTTTAAAATAAAAAATAAACAATGCCCCCCTCATCCTAGGAGATTCTTTCCATGGCAAGAGAAGCATTGAGCCTTTTTCAGTGCCACATGATGCGATGTTTTTCCTGTAAGTGACAGACATTACAATATTACTATATGTCTGCCCATTTAAATTAGGTAGGCGGACATACAGCAAAACCTTCAACGACCCTTGCTCCATTGGGCCATGAGAGAAGACCACATAAAAGACAGAGTAGTCTCTCCACCGTCTTCAAACTATGGTCCTCCCGGGCAGGGAGATACCAACATCACCAGCACTTAAATCGGCCCCCTAGTCTTGGACTCATTGATGAGAAGTCTAGGTTTCTACAGATCAGTATTGACATGGGTGAGTCAAGAGAATGTACAGAATTCAACATTTTGTGTTATTTGTTTTGTAGAATATGAGTTCTTTTAATAGATTGATATGCTATGTATATGTGACGTTAAGAGTGGGGATCATATTGTGGTGCTTGGTTTTTGATCGATTTCCAACCATTGTCGATTGAGGGACACATTTACTTCCAGTACTGTGCTTTAATATTTTATTTCCTGTGTTATTGTGCTATTGTTAATGTTTCTCCTGTTCTTCTCCTCTTTTGCTCCTGTGATAGGGTGGCCTTCTGGTAAGTACAGTTCCTTGTCTCTATTAGATGTTGTTTACCAAGGGATTATGAATCTGGGGTACTGCCCCATATTTTTATAGATGTTCCTAGTAAAACTATCTCGCCCTAGAGCTTCATTTGTTTTAGATGTTCTGATCACCCTGGAGATTTTTGCTATTTTTATGGGTGTTTCCAGACCTTCTCTTAGCCTTGGTAGGGTGTTTATAGTTGGGTTCTTCCCAGAGACGCTGATTGCAATGTCCCTTCTGTATCAGTAGCTCTAATAAGTCCTGAAACAGCACCAGCTCCCTTCTTTCTTTGGGACCGTTCTACGCTCCCCGTCTTTTAGTGATACCATATATGACTTTACTGTTTTGGGCCTAAGTTCAACCGCTAGTATTTTGTCAATTTTGTAGCTTTCCCCATATGACAGTTGTATGTCCTGACGAGAGCATGTTCTGCCCTGTTTGTAATACTATCAGTAGTGCTTTAGCTGCCTTCAGGGTCCTCTCGACCTGAAGACCTCCGGGCCCACATTTACTAAGCCTTTGCGTCACCCTTGCATTCCTTAGTAGTAGGCGTTCCACGAGTGGAGCATGTGCGTTCCCCTGCATCCACCCATGGATTTCACACAATTCCAGACTTACTAAGTTTGCAAAGCTGGAATTGTGTGAAATTAGCATGCCTATCTTGCATAACGAGGAGAAATATGTTTATCTCTCTTTGGTACTTCCTCTTTCTATGTGTAATGCTTTCACCATCTCACATAGAAAGAGGAAAATTACTGTTTTTGTTCAGGAAGGTATACCTGCCCGCACAAAACCAATTCCGCTCATAATACAGGTGCCCTTGCAATGAGGCGCAAGGGTGCCTGCGTTAGTGCTAGGCAGCCACAATCCCAGGTGTGCAAGAGCTGACTATGCCATATCTTTGTAAATATGGCGCTGTTCAGCTCTCTCTCATTCACGCAATGCAACAATGTGCCTTGCTGCACTGCGTTGTATACATTCTTAGTAAATCTGCCCCCTGGTGTTCTTGTCTTGTCGTTACAACTCTTTATGTACCTGTGATTTCTCCTGCTTCATTGTGTAAAGCATCTGGAGCTCCAATGCTGTTGTAGTTACTTCTCCCCACACTACAGCTTTTAGTTCATCCCATACCTGCCATGGATATATCCTCTGTTTCGTTACCCTCAGAATATTGTGCAACGCTTCCTTAACCCTCTTTGAGCATTTAAACATATATGGTTCTTCCATATTCCATATTCCATCAACCTTCTCAGTATAGGGCTTTATAACCTTTAGCTGTATATTAGCGGCAGACAGGTGTAATAGTAAACCAGCATGCTGCTATCTCTAATATATACTAACCTTTGCATAGCACAAATGTCATCAGTAAGAGGTTGATGTGTGTGTGGGTCATGTGTGCATGTAAGCCGAAGGTCTATCTTCTTAAGATGTCACACTCTCCTTATTTCAAGAAGCCTTGGATATTTTATTCTAAATTGATTAATGATGAATTATTGTATTAAAGCCCCTCCTCTGCCCTTTTAGTGATGCAGTTTTTGACACCTCACTGGACTCCTCCACTCAAAGAATCAACTTCTTTCTGTGATTGCATATTTTATGCTCTAGCCTGCTTCTCTGATGCATCTAACATCGTTGCACCTCCACTGGTTTGTTGGGTGGCTAGTTCACCTGTTTTCAGGAGGATCCAGCTTCCGGAGTCACCTGCCTTCCTCAGCCGATCTCGTTTGTGTGAGCTCATTTCCTATTCCAAACCCCAGTGCAGCTGGAATTGTCCATCGGTAGTGGATCTTCTCACTGGCCAGGGTGATCCATTGTTGGTTTCATTCTATGTTTTCTGGCTAAGGTTACATGTGATTGATTGTGTAGCACAAGAGTCTTTTTTCCCTAATGCTGGAAATGTCTTTGTTCTCTGAACAATCATGAGAAGGCTTATAGAAATGCCTTCCAAACCATTGTTCTTTCTCCATCCATTCTCCAATTCTGAAAGTGACCCGGCAGAACCTATTTTTGAGTTCTTTGCATTTTGTTCCAGCCAGAGCACTTTCCTCTGTAGAGATTGAGGGCTTGTTCCATGCTTGTGTATTTTTGTATGAGGTCCTCGATAACCTCTCCGTTGCTATCTGTCCTCTTTTACCTTAGCTGTGGTACCTTTCCTCTTCACCGGTGCTTCAGCCTCTTTCACAGGTCCACAGACCCCATGGCCAAGCTACTGAGGGTCCAGTATTGCCCTGTTCCATCTTTCTCACAGTGATCCTGGTCAGCATGGAAGGCACTGTTTAGGATGGCACAAATTCTCCATCACCACATCACCTCTCCACCTGCTACCTCAAGTTGACCCCCCAAGGCCATATTCCACAGTTCAACATGACTTGCCACCACCATAAGAATGCAATCTTAAAACATGCCACACAGATGGTTTCCTGTGCTGTCTGCTCTGGCAAGGCGAGGTCACAGGCAGTTGTTCGGATGGAGAAGGAGCTGTTGCTACCCACAGCTGTGTTTGATGATTTTGTGATGACTTTGTCTGCTTGACGTTAAGTCGCCCCACTCCTGAAGGACAGTTCACATGCTTTTATTCCACCCAGCTGCTTTAGGTCTGCATTTGTTTTTGTTCAAACTGTAATCTGTAACCATTACTTCATGTAAGGTTCGTACTAACTGTAACAGTTTTTCCCGTCATATTAAAAAAAAAAAGTAGTGTGTAAATAAACTTTTCTGCTATGCACTGGCCTTTACTTAACACTGTTTTTTCCTTGACCCCTAGAGTGCAGCAGGTGGAGCAGCTGGAGCCGGTGGAGCTGGTGGAGTGGTAAGTCTGACTTTGCAGCTCTCTAACTTGACAATCAGTATAAATCTGACCATCGAATATGAATGCCAAAGGTTTTTCAGTGAATGGATGATTTCACAATCAACTAATCTATCAAAGATAAATATATTTGAATCTATATATAGTAAAATGTTACTTATAGAAACTTGCCTTCACAATATTTTGGTTCTGTTATCCTCAGTAAGTCCCGCACAGCGGGATTGCTAGGAGGTCTTTGGAGGCCACGCCCCCTTTCTCTACCACTCTGCAAATGCGCCTCCTGGTGCACTACTGATTGGTGGATGAAGTCCACTTTACTCCTGAGGGACCTTGGGGGCAAAGAAGCCCTCCTGGTACATCCTGTAAGTCCTACACAGCATGATTTGTGAGAGCTGGCTAGAGGCCCGCCACTTTTCTCCAACACTCTGCAAACGTGACTTCTACTTAAAAGAACCATAGAAATTCACTGAAAAAAAACAATGGTTACATGGACATCATAGTTAGTAGTTAGCGTTAAAAAAACCTTAGAAATTCACTAAAAAACAGGACTGTTATAGTTAGGCTCATATTTCACTCGTAAAAAAACTGTGAAATTTAGCAGTTATAGTTAGCTGACCTAACTATAACTCGCGCCACCGCAATGCACTTCTTATAACCTCACATATTGCACCACTTTTGATATGGTCAGTGTCATCACTGATGACCTCACTGAATACATCTCAAGTGACATCACTGATGACATCATCCACACAATCACTGATGCACCCACTCACACCCACATAGAAACTTTCATATACCCACTCCCACACAACCATTCACAAACCTATTCACAGACCCATGCCAGTACTTACAGAACCACTCACTTATTCATAGGTCTACACACACATCTACTCACTCACCCATACATCCACTCTTACACCCATTCACTCACTAGTACAGCCACTGATATATCACTCATACACCCATACAGCCCCTCACACACTGAGGCAGTCATGCATAGAGCTGCTCACACACCTACTCACTCACCCATACAGTCAATCACACAGCCACTTACTCACCCATACAATTACAAACACACCCACTTACTTACCCATACATATACTAACACGTACTCAATCACCTATACAGTCACTGACACAAGCACAACTCACCCATACAGCCACTCTCCTATTTACTCACTCACCCATTCAGCAGTATATCCCATCACTCACCCATACTGACTCTCACATACCCAGTTACTCACCCATATACTGCTGACACATCCACTAACTCACCCACACAGCCATACACACACTCAATCACACATACAGCCCCTCACACACACACACACACACTCACCAACCCATACAGCCACTGACTCACCTACTCACTCATGACAAATGGCAAAGGACCTGGTTATTTAGCTGAAAAGCTCATCCAAGTAGACCTCTTCGAACAGGAGAGAAATATTTGCTCCACATTACCCGCTTCAAGAAATCTCACATGGGTGGGAATGTTTTTTTCTACTTAGCCCCCTTCTACTGGAACCAGCTCCCAAATCATCTTTGGAAATGCCTTGAGTATCTTTCATTTAGAAAACTTCTTAAGACTGAGCTCTTCTAAACTATCTGCATCTGGTCTGCTCTGACAGTTGCACGCCCCACAGCACGGAGATACCTCTTGAGGGGTGATTCGGACGCTTTAAAAATAAAATAAATAAATAAATTAAATTAAATCCATACAGGCAGTCACAAAACCCCTCACCTACCCACACAGTCACTCAGACACCTAAACAGATATTCAGACAACCAATCAATCACCCATACAGCCATTCACATAACCAGTCACTCACCCATGCATTCACTGAGTCAGTCAGTCATGCACCCACAGAATTATCCATACAGCCATTTATACACCCACTGATTCACCAATACACCTTGATCTATATATTTAAAACGTTTTAAAAACACTCACATTCACTGGATGATGCCATCAGTGATGTCATTTGAGAATTCATCAGTGATGTTATCAGTGATATCACTGACCATGTCATGACTGATATAATATGTGTGGTCATAAGCAGTGCAAAATTAAATTAAATAAATACTTTTTTTCACTGGCGGGCTCCCTGTGGGACCCCCCCACCATACCTGAGGGTCAGGGTATTCCTACTCTACCCCTTTTCATAATTGTTTTCTTTTTTTGTGGGACACGGCTTCAAGCTCAGTTCCAAGATGGCTGCCAACACTTCTTGGTTGAAGTATTTGTAGCCAATGAAATTTTAGTAGGTTCCGCAAGTCCACCGCTATGACTCGCGTCCATAGATATCTATTTTTTTTTAAACTTTAATATCTCTGAAACTACTGAGCCGATTTTCTTTCTGGACCGACATCTAGCTTTCTGTCAAATTTGGTTTAATACCGTTCAGCAGTTTGGGCTGTAGTCATGTTCAAAAATTGAAATAGCCCCATAGATATAAAATGGGTGAAACGCGTTTTGGAACCCCCCTTTTTTCTCAGCCCCCGCTTGACGGATCAACCCAAAACTTTTAACACAGCAACTGAACCAAAAAAGGGGCGTTTTTTAAATTTTTTGTGAAGAGCGGCGCTAAAGTTAATGGCAAAAGAAAAAACACATTTCTATGGAAACTTTGGTCCAAAATGTAACTAACTGCTGGCAACCGCCAATAGGTAATATATATATATAAATTCACTTAAAAAACCATAGGTTTCACACATGTTATAGTTAGGTGGACATTTCACTCGTAAAAAACCAATGAAATTCCCCCGTTACAGTTAGTTCAGATAACTATAACTCGCGCGACCGCCACTCTATCACAAGGATGATGTCATGAGTGATGTCATGAGTGATGCCACTGACCATGTCATGAGTGATGTAATATGTGACGTCATGAGCAGTGGATTGCGGGCGCGCGAGTTATAGTTATCTGAACTAACTGTAACGGGGGAATTTCATTGGTTTTTTACGAGTGAAATGTCCACCTAACTATAACATGTGTGAAACCTATGGTTTTTTAAGTGAATTTGCAAGGTTTTTTAAATGCTAATTCCTAACTATAACGCGTGTGAAACCTATGGTTTTTTAAAGTGAATTTGTACGGTTTTTTAAATGCTAAGTTATGTATGTATTATTTTATTTCTTTTTTTTAAGGTTTTTCACCATGCGCGCACCGTGCGCGCACCGTGCTCGCACCCCGCGATTTAAAAAAAAAAGGATTTTTTCACCCTTCAGGGTCCTTCAGGGACCCCCTGACAAAGGCTAGGGGGTCAGGAACTCTCTAACCTGCCCCCTTTTCACGTTCGCCACCTCCCATTTTCAGTGTCGCACCCAAAACAAACAAAATGGCGGCCGACACTTCCTGATTTCGACCGATTCGAACGTTGACTGACATGTAACCACCAATCAGAATTACGCTCGCGCACGTAAGGGTGCGCGCACGGTGCGCGCACGGTGCGCGGCTATAGATATTTATGTACTTTTAACTGCAATTTTCTCAGGAACTACTAAACAGATTGACTCCATATATGCAAAAGGCACATGCCTGACCTGAGGACTACCTCTCTGCCAAATTTCAAGTAATTCTGTTCAGCCGTTTGGGCTGTACCTTCGACTAAAGGTCCTATGGGAAAATGCATGGCCCCCGCTTGACGAATCACCCTGAGACTTTCAGGGTAGGAGCTGAGCGGAGCGCCCCATTAGTTTTGAAAATTTTGCGAGGATTCATCAACCGGCGCCAAAGTTATTCAAAATAGAATTTTGAGATTTCCTATGGAAACTCGGTCCTAACTATAACTATCTACTGGCGACCGCCAGTAGATAATAGCGCAGGCAACTATAACTCACGCGACCGCAATCCTCTGCTGATGCTAATACTGTATTTAGACACTTATTTGCCCATGTCTTTTTCCATACATTTTTAGCTATACATATATTACAAATATTTTTTTTTCATAAAGACACATATGTCATCAGCAGAAGATTGCAGTCGCGTGAGTTATAGTTGCCTGCGCTAACTATAACGGGGCAATTTCACAGGTTTTTTATCAGTAAAATTTCCGCTAACTATAACATGTGTGAAACCTATGGTTTTTTCAGTGAATTTGCAAGGTTTTTTAAATGCTAATTCCTAACTATAACGTGTGTGAAACCTATGGTTTTTTCAGTGAATTAGTACGGTTTTTTAAATGCTAAGTTTTTTTCCCTTATAATAAGCCCTGTACATTTGGTGGCCTTCGGCCACCAAAAGCACAGGGGGTGGGGTAAGTGTGGATAGTGTTTTTTGCCCTTAACATAAGCCCTGTACATTTGGTGGCCTTCGGCCACCAAAAGCACAGGGGGTGGGGTAAGTGTGGATAGTGTTTTTTTTATTTTTATTTTTTTACCGTACGCTTACCGTAAGCGTACGGTAAGCGTACCCCGCGAAATTGCCGAAAAAAAAATAAAACCGTTTTTGCACTTGGGGGATGTTTGGGGACTCCCTCAACATGACTATGTGGGAGGGAGTTGTCAAAACAGCCCCTTTACATGTTTTTGGGCTTGATATTTTTAAAATCACTCTCAGTGCGAGAGACAAAATGGCGGCCGCCGCTTCCTGGTTTCGGCCGATTCGAATGTTTACTAAGATCTAAGAGCCAATCAGAATCGCGCTCGCGCACGCCACCGTACGCTTACCGTAAGCGTACGGTAAGCGTACCGTAAGCTGGCTCAGATATATATATTGATTTAAAGGCTATTTTCTCAGAATCTACTGAACAGATTTACACCAAACCTACAAAAGGCACTTCCTTGACCTAGGGACTACCTCTCTGCCAAATTTTGAGTAATTCTGTTCAGCCGTTCGGGCTGTAGCTCGTTCTAAAGGTCCTATGGAAAAATGCATGGGAAAAACGCGTTTTGGGACCCCCCTTTTATCTCAGCCCCCGCTTGACGAATCCCCCCGAGACTTTCAGGGTAGGAGCGGAGCGTAGCGCCCCACCTATTTTGAGAAATTCGCGAGGATTCGTCGACCGGCGCCAAAGTTATTCAAAATAGAATGTTGAGGTTTTCCTATGGAAACGTGGTCCTAACTATAACTATCTACTGGCTATCGCCAGTAGATAATATATATATATTTATATATATATCCAATTAGACTCCTTCCCGTTTTGCTAGCCTCCCTTGAGCAAAAGAAAGAGCGTGGACCACCGTGGCTCATCAGCTGTATTTTATTTGAACTCTTCAAATCTTGCAGCAGCCATGACGCGTTTCGTCCCTCGCACGGGACTTGATCACATGACGCGCTGTCGGCCATACCAGTTGTTTAAATACTTTTGAGTTTTTTTAGAGCTATATGTCATGTGACTAAAACTTAAAGTGACAGTTCAAAAATAGGTAACAAGTAAGGAACAGAGGTTGTAATTATGTTTTAAGATACCGTAGGTTCATATTCAAAATGCATAAATGCCATTCGCTTACAATCAACAGATGCTTGAAAATATATAAATAAATAATTAAATACATATATATATTGATGTTAAAAAGTATACAAAAAGGCATTAAATATAAATATATAAATATATAAATATATAAATAAATGCATAATCAATTAATTTAAAAGATCAATCTTGCATCTATAAATATTTGCGCTATATGTGTTCAGTTCTGTTGTTTTTAACCTTATTCATTTTCCTCTTTATGTCATTGGCTTGTGTGCTGGTTTAAATACCTCAACTTTTATAGGATCCCTATTGTTTTGGCCAATTTAAACCTGTATTTACATGTTTAGATATTACTGGAACATCCGTTCAATTTGAAACTTTACTATACTAAATGTTACCTATACCTGTAATTTAAAATATTTTTTATATTTTTTATTATTTATTGAAATTACATTAAAAAAAAAAACATAATATATGTAAGCCCTGTTTAGTGCTATTTATCTACTTTATCTCCCAACTGTGCATAACCCTGTGAATAAAAAAGAGAAAAGGAACCTATATGTACATGGCAGATTTTAGGCAGCTGTGTTGTATATATGCTATTTTATTGCCTTTGATGTTAAGGACATTCGTAGCGAAGAAAATGGAATGAAGGGAATGGGTTGATTAATTAAATTAATTAATTTAATTTAATTAAATTAAAGAATCAGTCATTGCATAATAAATTAATAGAATAACACAATTGCTATCTAAAAGGTAAGAAGTATGTATATGTATAACTATATAAGTATCTGAAAAGTTTTAATGGACTCTCATAAAATGCTGTTAATTATTGTAAGGCCCCCAATTTGTTTTTATAGACATAGACTCGAATGGAGTTCTTCAGTGGCATTAAGACCCCTGGGGTGTTTGGTGTCGAGATTTAGATTATAGATCATCTCTAATTTCCATAATGCTTTTTCACGATCACCTCCCCTCTTTGTTATTGGAATGGTGTCAACCAAGTAATACTGTAGTTCCTTGGGGTTTCCGCCGTGTTTTTCATTAAAATGGCGGGCCACTGGGTATGCTGGATCATTGTTTCTGATTGCTCGTATGTGCTGTAGTACCTGTTTATGGCCTTGTAGGACAGTGCTACCCACATACCTTAGTTTGCAGGGGCACTCCAGCACATAGATTACATGATCCGTTTTGCAATTCAGCACCTTATTTATAGAAATTTCTTTGTCACTGAATGCCGTCTTGTAACTGGTTTTAGATATACCATGTTGACAGGCCTTGCAGGTTTTGCATTTATGGAATCCCCCACGTTGCGATAGCCATGTGTTCTGAACTGGGGATTCAAATGGGTCATTTTTTACTAAACAATCTTTCATGGATTTTCCTCGACAATATGTGATTGCAGGTTGTTGAGGAACAGTGGGGCCAATAACAGGATCTTGTCTGATCAAATGCCGATTTCTTTTGATTATTTTTCGTACTGCCCCTTCCTGTTGATTAAATTTCAAAATGAATCTGAATTTATCCTGTGTCTCAGTTTTCTTAGACCCCTTGAGTTTCGTTTTTACAAGGGCTTCCCTGGATTCTCGGTTACTTTTCATGAGGGCGTTTTCTAGACATTTCTTGCTGTAGCCCCTCTCCCGAAACCGTTTTATACATTCCCCTTGAGCTTGCAGTAGGTCCTGTTCATTGCTGCATATGCGTTTCAAACGCAACAGTTCCCCATAGGGAATACTCTGAATCAAGTGCCCAGGATGGGCACTACTAGCATGTAGGATTGCGTTCCCAGCTGTAGGCTTTCTATGGAGTCGAGTTTTAATTTTTCCTTTTTCAATGTAAACTTCCATATCTAAAAAGTTAACAGTTTTGTCACTTATACAGGCACTGAAGTTTAGATTAAGTTGGTTCTTGCTGATTTGAGCAACAAAATTCTCAGCTTCACTATGAGTACCATGCCATAATAAAAAGAGGTCGTCAATGAACCTCCACCATGTTTTCACATGTCTGCTCATGGTTTCCCTATGTTCTTGCTTGAGAACCAGCTCCTCCCACCAGCCCATGTGCAAGCATGCATAGCTGGGAGAGAAGCTGGCTCCCATAGCAACTCCTCTTGCCTGTTGGAAGTAAGTGTTTTGAAATAAAAAGATGTTATTAGTTAAGCAGCTTTCTATCATATTGATTAGCATGTTATTGTGTTCGGTATATCCTGGACCTCAGCGTGCAAGGTAATATTGTATCGCTCTGAGCCCATCTCTGTGTTTGATCGATGCATACAGAGAAGTTACATCAAGGGTAATAAGTAAATATTCATAATTCCATTGGAAATCAAACATTTTATCCAAAAAGTCCCCAGTGTCCCTGATATAGGATTCCAAAGACTGAACATGATTTTGGAGAAAAAAGTCAATGTAAATTGATGTCTTTTCAAAAATACTGTTTCTAGCAGATATTATTGGCCTACCTGGTGGTTTGCTTGCATCTTCGTGAACCTTGGGGATGAAATACAGTATCGGTGTCACTGGATTATTATTCCTTAGATACTTGTATTCATCCATAGATAATAAACCTGTATTTTTCCAGGCGGCCAGTTTAAGATTGTAAGCTCCATGTATGACATTCAAGGTTTGTTTGTTGCTGCGGCAATAACAGGTAATATCATTGAGTTGGTTCATAGCTTCCTTTGTATAGTCAGTTCGTTTCCATAGAACCACTTTGCCGCCCTTGTCGGCATTTCTGATGACTATTTCGTTATTGCTTTTCAATTTCAACCTAAGCTGATGGTATTGGAGCTCCTTTGTATTTTTTCTTTGTTTGCCAGATACATTAGTACTCAAAATGTTACGATTTAAATTTTTTAGATCGATTACGACTTGTTCTTGAAAACTGTCTATTGTGTCTTTCAACATCAACGGGTATATGGCGGCTTGAATGGTGTTGGACTTATTTGTTGAATATTGACAGGTGATTTTGGTGTCACTTGACTTATGCTGGAGGTATCCCCCTCATTTAGTAGATCTTGTAAAATATATATATATGTATATAGAATGCAGCACACATGGAAAATGGAAAAAGTGAGGAGAAATAAACATATTTCTCCTTGTTAGGCCTGTTCTGGAGGGGCATAATGCTTTGGCACCGCCCCAGGTTTACGTGATTAAGTAAATCTGGGGCAGTGCCAAAATCTAATGGGTGTAGCGTGGAAGACCTACCGCAACTACCATGGAATGCCTCCCTGGTGCAGAGTAAGACAATACAGTGACTTGCGCTGCTTTGTCGTACTCCAAATCAATGAGGCCATGAAAAGCTATGCAGAGCGGCTTTGCGCCGCCTCATAGATATGATTGAGAGGCTTGCCCCGCTGCGCGTCAATAAAAGCGTCACTCCGCTGGCGCAAGCCTCTCATAAATTAGCCCCTGAGTTATAGCTCATGTTGCCCAGTGGTCTGCGGAGTGATCAGCAAAGTAGTTCTTGTGGTCATGAAGGTTGCTTTTTTGCCTCAGGTGAGGATTGGGGGGCAGCATATATCACATTGAGGGTCTCACTCTCCTGAGTATGTATTATCATTCTTACAGGAAGCGCCTGCTGCTATTATTTTGTGTATCAATTACATGCTTTAATCAGGAACGCAAATCATGTTATTCTGAGCCTTATATTCCTCTCATCAACGGGTCTGTGACTCCATCTATGTCTTCTGTGGAGGGATCGATTTGAGCGTACAGAGTCACTGTGGGTCACTCATAGGAGACTGTCTAATTTATATATTCTATTATCCTGCAATGGAAAAGCACCTTTCACTAACACTGATCCTCTCCCGGTCATCTTCTGTCCTCTCTTTGTGTCCTACATTCATACCGAACTCCTGCTGCTCTCCTGCGCCTCACCTGTTCCTCCTCCACTTCTGCTCTACTCCTGATCCTCTCTAAAACCCCTCCTGCTCCTCTCCTGCTCCTCACCTGTTCCTCCTCCTCTCCTGCTCTTCTCTAACACCCCTCCTGCTCTTCTCCTGCCCCTCTCTAACACCCCTCCTGCTCCTCTCCTGCTCCTCTCTAACACCGCTCCTTCTCCTCTCCTGCTCCTCACCTGTTCCTCTTCCACCTCTGCTCTTCTCCTGCTCCTCTCTAACATGCCTCCTGCCCCTGGTTCTTCTTTGCTCCTCGCCTGCTCGTCATCTTTGCCTCTCTTCTGTCTTCTCTTTTGTGCCCTCCATTCATGCCGCACTGCTGATCCTGTTTAACACCCCTCCTGCTTCTCTCTGACCCATCTGCTACTCTTCTTCTGCTCCTAACCTTCTTGCTCCTTCTGCTTCTTGCTTTCTCCTCTCCTGCTCCACATTTTGTCTTCTGCTGCTCTTCATCTGTGCCCCTGTTTCTGTCATTTCTTTTGTGTCCTCCATTCATGCTGCACTCCTATTCCTCTTCCACTGCTGATCTTATCCTGATCCTGTCTAACACCCCTCCTCCTCCTGCTTCTCCCTGACCCATCTGCTACTATTCTTCTGCTCCTCTCTGACACCCTTCTGGCTCCTCCTGCTTCTTGCTTTCTCCTCTTCTCCTGCTCATCATTGCCTCTTCTGCTGCTCTTCTCCTGCTCATCATCACCTCTTCTGCTGCTCTTCTCCTGCTCATCATCACCTCTTCTGCTGCTCTTCTCCTGCTCATCATTGCCTCTTCTGCTGCTCTTCTCCTGCTCTTCTCCTGTTCATCATTGCCTCTTCTGTTGCTCTTCTCCTGCTCATCATTGCCTCTTCTGCTGCTCTTCTCCTGCTCATCATCACCTCTTCTGCTGCTCTTCTCCTGCTCATCATCGCCTCTTCTGCTGCTCTTCTCCTGCTCATCATCACCTCTTCTGCTGCTCTTCTCCTGCTCATCATTGCCTCTTCTGCTGCTCTTCTCCTGCTCATCATTGCCTCTTCTGCTGCTCTTCTTCTGTGGATCTCTTCTGTTCCTCTTTTTTGTGTCCTGTATTTGATTCATGATCCTCTTCTGCTTCTCAACTACTCTCTAACACTCCACCTGCTCCTCTTGCATCTCTCTCTCCACTCCTGCTCTTCTCCTGCTTGCTCTTTTCTTCTCCCTTCCTTTACTGCACCTTTCTATCACCTCTCCTGCTTCTCTCTCTCCCATCATCTGCTCTTCTCCTGCTCTTCATCTGTGCCTCTCTTGTTCCTTTTCTGCTCTGTTTCTCTCCAGGTTGGGCTTCTGGTGAGTATAAATTACTATCACACCATGTATAATCTAGAAATATTCCAGGTATGTTCCAATGTCAGGCCAGGCCTAGCACAGAGGGTCGTGAGTCTGGATGAACAACAACATCAGGTCATTTGCGAGTGTTGTCATTTGGTGCCATTTGAAAGGCTCGATGTAGAGTTCGTCTCTTAGAAATGCTGTTTCAGTCGCTGATGGATCTTCCACCTCCTTCACGCCAGCGGAGTAAACCCGCCATGTATATGCTCAGGGTGGTAGAACAGACCAGCGGATGATCCCCTGGACGCAGGTGGCAGCCTGTAGATTTACAGTCCAGGGTCAGGTCTAAAGGTGGAATTACCAGCAATGGTGTACCTCAGAAGGGATATTTACTCCAATATTGACAAACCTGTCATAAGCTCCCTCATTAGAAGCTCCCCTGCCAGCACCCATGTTGTCCATGCCAGGGGCTTACTATGAGGCCTCTGCTGCATATCATAACCATCTTTTATAATTTTTGAGTTGTTTACACTTCATTGAATTTGTGTGTGTGATTTCCAATGTCATCATGTATCTCAGCAGATATTATAGACATTGGTTAGGGTGATTTAACATCTCTTATTATTCGAGCTGGTGTAAGACGTGGCGGTCAGCACACACCTGATTTGATGCTGTTTGGTCCCATTGGCCATCATTGGTTATTCGTCTGCTAGCGGAAAGTTTACATCTGATTGTTTGTGTTACCGTCCCCTCTGAATCACGCCCAAAGTCATTTTCTCAATATTATTTATGTGATATTAATTGTAATTAAACCATTTGAATCTGGGGATTGCCATTGAATATAATAGAGGGGCAGATGGCCAATGATAGCTGATATGGGCTGTTCAAATACTCAAATGTATCATAATTATCAGTGTAATTGCATCATAATCAATATTGATCCAAACACTGGTGATGAAAGTGATAGCAAGGACTGATATCTATACTGACAGGTGGGGTGGTCACAGACGTTTCTCGCCCCCAATAAGGCAAACACCTGTAAGGGATATCCCAGTTCTGAGGCCACAAGTGAACCTCATCAGCTTGTTTTGGGATGCTGTGGCAGAAGCCAGGTTTACTCGTAACTCATAAGTATCTATAGTCCAGATCTGTGGACATAGATGCAAAAATTGGCAGTGATGTTTCCAAACCACAGCTGTGTATTAACAACAACACAAAGATTTGAGCTCCAGGTCCCCCAGAGAGTTTGATTGTAAGGAGTTGGAGACCTTACACCACAAACTGTGTTGCAAAAATGTGCTCATAGGCTGGATTCTGGTGTTCATGTAAGTAGCACCTCTATTATGTAAAAATGAACAGATTATGAGTTTTTCTCTAGATGCCCCAACGGGAGCTGGAGCCTCCTTTTGGACTCACACATCCAAGAGGTGACATCCTCAACCTTCCATACACAACATCTGCCTGGCTGGGCAGTAGTAGACCATGGAGGGCTTAGAGGAATACAAGCCATCACATCTCCCTCCATAGTAACACCACAAAGACACATGAGGAGAAGCAATGTCAGATTACCAATGTAAGGCTGGCTGCACTCAATCCTTTCGTAACATTGTGTGGAACATACCACTGGGCTCAATGTCATAGATAAGGTTTTGCAAGACACATCACTGCACTCATTGCAGTCATAGGGCATCTGTACAAACTGCATTAGTGTACTCATCCCTGAAGTAGGAAGGTAGGGCAAAACACTGCACTGATCCAGTCGGAGCATCTCCATGCATGCATCACTCTTCCACTCACTCTGTCCATGGACAACCTGTGCATTCTACTCTTTGTCATTCACCCCGTCTCAAAGCTGAGGTGGTGTGAGTGGTTTAAGGATATTTAATATAGATAACAAGAGCAGTCTCTCTAACACCAGCTGGAAGTCCTGCCTCGCAGAGTCAGTCGTTTGCACTAACCGTCACTCACTCGCGTATCAGTGTTCTCACTGAGACAGCATTGCAATGCATTAGGTAAACCGAGTAACAGTAGCATATGGTTAATAGTGACAATACACAACATAACATATTTCCCTTCCCCTTTCAGAAAAAAACATTTTAGCAATATATAATGAACCAATTGACATTTGAGCAGGATGGCGAAATAGAGCCACAATGAGGACTTCGGACATAAAAAATCCTTTAACTACTCAGGTGATTTTTTGTGCCTAACAGAACATGTAACACTTCTGAGGTTTATGATGATCTGGTGATACTGCTTCTTTAATATTTCCACTGTCAGATACTGAATCAGAGCCATCCTTTTCCAAACACACGTTTCCAGATGAGAATTCTCCTTCATTAACAACAGTGTCAGAACAAGGTCCAGAACAAACACTCTCCAAGCTACGGCCCCAGCACCTTAATCCAACTCCACACTAACTCGCGTGCACATCCTTAGGCGAACTGTCCTTATTTCTGGCCTTTTGAACCTTGTTTGTGGAGAAACCATCTCTGAAAACTTTATTTCTTACACAAACTGCTGGTGATGAAGTGGCAAAGATCTATTGTAAGATGCAATAACCAACCATCTCTGCACACACCTCCCCGAAACTGTGCTACCATCAATTTTGTATCTTGCCACACTCCTATCTCACCAAGAACCATTCTGTACTTGAATACAAACTTTACTCCCAAGAACAACCTGTGTAAAGTAAAAAACGTTGATTGAGTTTTACCAACATCAAGCAGTTTACTAATCCTAAGAAGATTCCCCACCTGAAATGTGTGCTGACCAAGATGATGAGACTTGTAGCTCTCAAGACATTTCTCTTGCTTTGTTATAAACAACTGTCATGTCAACCACACTATCTTTAACACACCAATCTTATATGTAGGCAGGTACTAATTTATAAATAGGGTGCTTTAAACAAATCAGTTTATACGGGCTGATACCTGCTGTAGAGTGCGGAGTAAAATGATAATTGTGTTTTTAAAAGCTGTATCAACGTTTATACCAGCAATGCATGCAAGTCTGATGGTCTCCTTCCTCCCTATTTACTCTTTCCACCATTCCTTTATTTTGTGGGTGATACAGAGCCACAGTCATTTGCTTAATTCCAGACGGGGATAAATAATACTTCATGTCATGCAACAGAAACTGAACTGTTATTATCTGAGACAAGTACCTCCAGATAACATTCAATAGTAGAAACCTCTTCAAAAACATTCATAGCGCTATGGCTATTTAATGAGAGCGCAGTACACCCATCTCGGATGATAGTATACTGAAACAAATATGTATCTATTGCTATGTGAAAATCCTTGTATGGGCCTCATAAAACTAATTGTGAGATTCTGCATGATCTTTGAAGAAACTCAACAGGTGTAACTGGAGTACATTACTTTTTTAAACTCTAATCAACATTTTGACTCACGCAATGAGATCCCACAAACAACTCCACATTCTTGTCCATGGTGGGGCACCAGTAATGACTTTTTAAAACTCTAATCAACATTTTTACTCACGCAATAAGATCCCACAAACAGCTCCACATTCCTGTCCATGGTGAGGCACCAGTAATGACTTTTTTAAACTCTAATCAACATTTTGACTCACGCAATAAGATCCCACAAACAACTCCACATTCTTGTCCATGGTGGGGCACCAGTAATGACCTTTTAAAACTCTAATCAATATTTTGACTCACGCAATAAGATCCCCCAAACAACTCCACATTCCTGTCCATGGTGGGGCACCAGTAATGCTTATTTGACATTTTCATAGTTGGTATTATACCCTGATGTCCTTCATGAGCTAAGCACATCAACTTGGAGATCACATCCATAGTAGGAACAGTTGTTTCCCATTTCATATCAAATCAAATCAAATCAAATATAGCTTTATTCGATTTTAGACATTTAAGATCACAAAAGCTTACATTTCCATAAAAACAAGATAAGTAGTAAATATTTAATAAAAATACATTAAAATACAAATATCTATCATAAAGTGCAGAAGTGCTTTCAAGTAGATCAACTAACTTTCAGTGCGCTACAGTCCTGGTATTAAACATTTTTTATACTTTTTCTAGCTCTCAGTGCATTTTTTAAAAAGCCAGTCATAACACATACAAGTAATACACTATCTAAAAATTGTAAGAATAAAAAAGCTGGTTTACATTGTCGCCAGCCTGCTTGTTTTAATAAGGGAGAATCCATCTTTTCCTTTCTAGTGCATAAAATTTACAGAACAGGGTCACGTGAATTGTAGATTGTGGTGACACATTATCACAGGGACAAGGAGAAAGCTCTCTGCTCCAATCATTTATACCTGGGTAGCTAACCAGACGATGAAAAATGTTAAACCTAAAACGAGTTAAAAGATATCTATCATATCCCTCAGTACAACATGTGAGATATGGTTGAATATCAAACGTTGTCAAGGTCAAATGATGTTGTACTACAGTCTTCTTGTTCATCTCCTGGGTGACTCTGAGTAACTCTAGATGGGACAGACAACATTATTTAAGTTCCTTCCTTGTGATCGCCCACATTTTCACTGGGGTAGAGTAAAACTCTAGATGCCCTATGTCATTCAAAATTTCTTTGACGCAATCCAACCATACAACCTTATTAACATGGTCCAGGTTCATTGTATCCTTTATTATATCTCTGTTTAGGCCTGTACTACTAGTTGTCCAGATACGGTGCCACAACAGGACAGGTTGCATTTTAATAATGTCCGTAACATAAGGGATACCCAGCTCGCTGTGGCAATTAAAAACCGAGGAGCTTGCTGGTACAGCTAAAATGAATCGTAAAAAGGCATTTTCCACCCGTTGGATCATAGAAACATCGTAAAATCCCCAAACTCCCGCTCCATAAATCGCAATACTTATGCATTTAGCTTGAAAAATTTTAAGGAGGATTTCAGGGGGCCTTTTTCCCATTTTCTTAGTGAAATTAACAAGGGCCGCAGTTGACTTAATAAATAATAGGCTCCTATTTTTTACCGCTGGGCCCCAAGAACCTGTGTTTGCGAATAAAACACCCAGGTAGGAAAAAGTATTTGTAGAAGCTACCCTTTTATCCCCCATTTGGAGGCTATTACATATACTTCTCCCTCTACCACAGGTCATAGTAAAGGTTTTTTTTGCATTTAATTTCAGACCTAGCCTGTCCATAAAACCTGTACATAAAGTAAGTGCTTTCTGCAGGCCCAATTGCGTACGGGCCATAAGTACCGCATCGTCTGCATAAAGGAGGGAGACTATTGGCCTTTTGCTGACATACGGGGGATCCTGCGCCGCTCCTTCAAGCTCTTGCTCAAGAGCGTTGGTAAATAGAGTAAAAAGGAACGGCGCAAGCACACAGCCTTGTCGCACTCCCCTATCCACAGTGAATGGTGCGGTACATTCTCCATTGGAACCGTAGCGTATCTTAGCGGTAGCCCCAGAGTATAGTTCTTTTAAAAACTGAATCAAAACCGTGTCTACCTTAAGATTTGATAAAATGCTCCACAATTTATTATGTTCCACACAGTCAAATGCGGCAGTTAGATCTACAAACGACACATAGAGTTTACCGCCCTTTGCCTGAGTGTACTTCCCAATTAAAATGTTTAAATTTAAAACTTGTTCCATTGTCCCCAGCCCTTGTCTAAAACCATATTGCACATCGCTAATTATGTTATTTTCATCAGCCCAAGATTGTAGTTTATTCAGCGCTACTCTTCCCATAACCTTCATTAGGGAATCGGGAAGAGATATTGGGCGATAACATGCCGGGTTTTCACGGTCTCCCTTTTTAAAAATTGGAACAATTACAGACTCTGACCATGTTTTTAAAAAGCCCCTTGCGCAACTTGCTTGCAAAATCCTAGTTATCAGGGGTGTCCAGAGTAATGGGGTGGACTTAAATAAGTCAATGGGAAGCCCGTCAGGCCCAGGAGCCTTACCACCTCTACTTGCGTTTAATGCCTCGGTCACTTCGTCGAGGGAGATTTGCAGTTCGATGGGCAAAAAAGTGTTCAAGTTTTCTGGCAAGGGAGCTATAAAGCCAAGATTGGACTCCTCCTGTCCCACGGTGCTATAAACCTTAGAGAAAAAATCTATCCATGTTCTTTCATCTATTGCGACCGCTATTGTCGCAGCATCCTTAGTTTTAAAAAATGGTGCGTTTACTGCCCGCCAGAACATGGAGCAATCTTTACACAGTCAAGCGTTACAAAGTGCCACCCAAGCTAGATTTTTTAGCTCCTTCTTGCAGGTTTTACGTGCCTCATTGTACAACTTTTTATACTCCCTAATTTCGTCTAAATCTCACTCAATCCTATGTAGACCCTCTTTTAAGCGTGAGTATGACTTTGCAATTTGTGTCGACCCACCCATTTTTCCGATCTTGATTACACCTACGTTCGATTTTAAGCGTATTTTGAACAATTAAGGTGATCTGGATGAAAACATTCAAGATGGTGTCATGCAAGGAATCTTCCTGCAGGCAGGCTAAAATTAAGTCATAGGCCTTAAAAATGATTTGCTTATTTAGCTCGACCTGGTTGCAGCTCTCCCAACGTAAAGTATATCCATTTTGAGTAGCAAGATGGATACCCTGGGTCCCAACCAAATTGTTGCTCAGTCGTCTAATCTGAGCGTCTGGCAATATTAAGTCAATACTTAGAGGCAGATGGTCACTCAGGGTATTTACGTGTATTTTAAAATTAGCTAACCAGTTTGCATAGCAGTTTGGGACAATGATAAAATCAATAGTAGATCTAAAGCCTCTACCTACGAAGGTATAATCAAAATCCACTCTAGGGGAGCACAGTCGGTTTGCAAAGCCAAAATCATGAGAAAACAAAAGTTCATAAAATTTTTCTCCACGCTCCGTATGTTCAAAATGTATTAATGGATCATCCTCCTCAATTATTAAACCACATGCCCCTGACTCTGATTTAGAGAATAGGTTAATGTCAAAATCATCCCCCCATATTGTGATCATATCTGTATCTTTAGGAGCTCTCAATTTATCAATATTGTCACTAAGCTGACTCAGAATATCCCCCAAATAATACTTCTCTATATTATTGTAAAAATTTATCAGAGTTAGGAGACAATTCGAGGCGACATGAATCAAGCTTATCTGATAGTAATTAGTCGTTTTTATCATAGTAATTTTATGCACCTCCAATAAATTTGAGATGTAGATACAGTGCCCCCCCTTGTGCCTGCCATGATTTGATTGAATTGCTGGCGTATGGAATGTCCTATACCCCTCAATGTGAAATTCCTCTGTTAGCCAAGTTTCTTGAAAACATAAGATGTCAAAGCGGTGAACAAATTCAAACCAAGCTTGGTTATTCTCTTTACTCCAGAGGCCAGCCACATTCCAAAATAACACGCTAATAACCTTCTGGATATTTAATTAATTAATACAGATTTCTTCTGTGGCAGTTTCGATCTGGCATATCAATTCCGTCCCCCTGCACACGCCACTGTTTAGTACATTGGGGTGGCCAGACTTTAATGGGCCACTAGAACTAGATCTTGGCCTGTCGTCCTTTTCCTTTGTGACCATACATTCCATCCTACCAGAGTTCAAACTTGTGTTTATATTCAGTCTATCGGGCTCGCAGACCTTCGGGTTATCATTCTCATTATAACTGGTCCTCTGGCCTTTCTTAGCTATCAGTCAATCATTCTCATCTAGTGTTTGCAAAATTTCAAATCTATTAGACAACTCCAGGTTATAATTCCTTTGATAGTTTGACAGTGATCTACGGAGGGATTCCGGTTGGATCTTGGGCCAACTGAGTCGGTAAAAGAAGCCTAGTGGAGGATATTTATGCCTACTTCTGAAGTATCTACTTCCATTGCTCGGTTCAGCACTTCCCCAACCAAGGAGGGTAATCCAAGGGAGAGAACAACACAATCACCTCTAACGGCTTTATAACTTTTACCTACCCAAGGAACCCGCCTCACCATTTTAAATGCCCCAAACATTTCAGCAGTTAGTCCCACTCTCTTCCCCAAGCAGTAGATGGTTTTATTTCTCAATGTGTCCCATGTTTCAATTTCTCCTGGTTTAAGTACAGGAACATTTGCCAGTATTAATGTATATGGGGCCGCTGCCGGCGGAAGATCAAGATTATATACCTCACGTGGGCTTACTTGAGGCAAGAACAAAGATTGGCTTGATCCGGATTGTAGGTCATTTGGTATTATACCCCCGACTGACTGATGTTCTCTTCTCTACTGTGCGTAGGTCTCCATCGTTACTTATAATCCTTTGATCTGTAACTACCGCAATTTTCTTCTGTGCATCATCACTATCCACAGGTTTACTAACCTTTTCTAGGGGTTTGTTAAATAAATGTTGACTTTGGCAACCAGTTAAGGTGGCTGAGTAACTAGGGGTGCTCTGTCTAAATGGATTCTTGTTAGATATGATTAGATTCTGATTTATCGTAATCTTCTCTAGACCTTTTTCAATTTGAATTAGTCTATCTTCCAAGGTGCCCATATATGATTTAACATAGCTTGTTAGCTCTAGAAGTAAAGTTTCTAATTTAGTACTGTCGCCTAGTAATTGTGAACTATTTCTAACTTTTGGGCCTGAGGTAATGGCTTTATCCTTTTGTTTCAGCGTATGACATTTTTCCCCCTGTTTTTTAATCAAGGTACTCTTGGTGAGGCTGTCATCAGTCAAAGCCTTATGGGGGTCTACCTGGGCATTAGCGGAAGGCTTTGGTAGCTTTGCATTACATTGCCTTTTTGGGGGGGGTAAGGGGTCAAAATCCTTAACACTGACTGAAACTTCCTCAATGACATTACTTATTGTCTGGATGCAACCGTTTCCATTTAGCGTTATACCCGAGGTTTCTAATGCGCGACTCTCCGCAACCTCCTTACATAATGTGTTCTTTTCCCGGCTATTCCCAGCTAATCCCTGCGCTTTACCCTTGGTGACTCCTCGACTGATGAAATCTATTTTTCTATAACACCTACAGCACCCGTAAGGTAATTTAGCAAAGTCATTTTCACATCCTTAGGATTGGTAGAAAGTATGTCAGATTTGGCACAATGTAGTTTCCTTTTCCCCATTTCAAACTCCGAGATTATGGAATATATATGTGTACCTCCACTAGTGGTGTTCCCCGAACCTCAGGCTACAAAATGAAATGTCATGAAACAAATCTTAAACAGAGACACAGTACCTTCTGGTGTTAAGGTTGGATACCTCAGTCAATTCCGGAATTGAATAAAAACGGGGGGTGGCCCAGCCCAGCCTCGCCAGTCTCAGACGCTGTGGGAAGGCTGTTCAAGATTTAAGTGCCCTGGCGCTGTGGTGACGCGTTATGCAGGCGACACCCAGTGCCTGCTGGGGGCTGTAGTCCTCAGAAAGCCGTACCCCAACTTTCATTGTAGACAGTGGTGCATCGATCTATATCATACTGGCAAAAAAATACAACAAACTGTCTCCGGTACCACGTCTAACGCCATATAAAACAAAGGTGTACACATGGGCTGCTTCTACGCCGTTGCAAAGTCAAGGTCCATTTGTAGCAACCATGAGGATAAGAAAACAGTACAAGCACCAATTCATGTTGTCTAAGGTACTTCGTGGAGCGCATGTTCACTCAGTTTCAGTACTGCTGCTGATATGGGACTGATATCCATCAACTACAACCTCAGTGCACATTATGAAATTGTGAGTCACTTCCCATCATTCTTTCATGGACTAGGCAAACTCAAGGCAATGAGAATACAAGTTCACAATAAGGAGGACATTCGTCCTGTTGCTCAGCGACACCGTCAAATTGCTTTTTATTTACAGGAGGCCATTGAGAAACAACTAGAAGAAATAAAAGAATGACATAATCGAGCGCTCTACTGGTACGACACCATGGGCTTCGCCCACAGCGGTAGTGCCAAAAAAGGACAGTGGAGGTGCAGTGCACATCTGAGTTGATATGCACCAACCCAACAAAGCTTTCGAGAAAGAAAGGCATCTAGGGCCACACATAGCGGACATGATTACACAGCAGAATAGCGCCACAGTCTTCTCCCATCTTTATTTGGACAAACGATACCATCAACATGAGCTGGAAGAGAACTGTAGGTACATTACTACTTTGTCAACTCATGTGTGTTTGTTCAGATACAAAGGACTCCATTTTGGCTTGTCATGAGCTGCAGAAATCTGACATGACAAAGCCCTTACACACGCGTGCCGTTTGCTTTCCGATGCAGGTCTCATGTAAAATGCAGAAAAGTGTCAGTTTCTGAAAACCAAACTCAAATTATTGGTTAATATTTTGTCTGAACGGGGTAATGACTCCTGACCCTGAAAAAGTACAAGCGTTGCCATCAACCTGTGCCCGCAAGATGAAACCATGCTGCGATCCCTCTTAGGCATGGCCAGCTATTGCCCTAGATACCGTAGTATTTTTGCCACAGTAAGTGCCCCATTAAGAGAGTTCACAAAGAAGAATGTCCCCTTCAATGGTCCTCTGAATATGATTGAAGTTCCAAGAATATCAAACACACAATTGAAAATGCATCTGAAATGGCGTACTTTCATCCCAAGTTACAATCAGAGATTGTTGTGGATGAAAGCCCGGTGGGTTTTGTGCGATCCTTGCTCAACACAACGGACATCCAAATGCTTAGAGACACATTGTGGCCTGTGCTAGAAGAAGTCTGTCTCAGACTGAACATTACTATTCTCAGGCAGCAAAAGAAAGTCTGGCTGCATTGTAGACCTGTGAACATTTTCATTTGTTTCTGTACAGAAAGCATTTCACCCTTGTCACTGACCAGCAGGCATTGCTCACCATTTTCGGAAATCCAAAAGCCAAGATGCCCCTCGCATCAAGAGGTGGGGGTTGAGATTGCAAGAGTATGACCACACTAGTGTGCGTAAGCTGGGGAAGGCTCAGAACCCTTCAGATTACTTCTCACGAGTGCTGTTACAGTGTCAGAGTGCAACGTCTAAAGCGGCTGAAGCATACATCTATTTCATAGTAAAGTCTAGCACCCCTGCAGCTCTATCCATTGAGCAGATCATTGTTGCTACCAACACAGACAGAGACAAACGCACACTCAGGGATATCATTACAATACAATCATGGAGAAAGCATACTCAACCTCTCACAGACAACGTTGAATATCAAAAATCCAAAAATGTACGGAAAGAACTTTCTGTCACTCAAGAAGGCATTATACTAAGAGGTTCAAGGATTGTCGTACCTGAGAGCTTGAGACAAGAAGCCACTAAGCTGCCACACGAAGGACATCGTGGCATTGTAGCCCCCAAGAGAGCCCTCAGAGACTGAGTGTGGTTTCCGCGTCTTGACAAATGAGTTGAGAAGTAACTGAAAGCATGTCACCTGTGTAGCTGCTTATATCCAAAGACCACACAGCATCCGCTAAATATGTCTGACCTTCCTAAATGCGTGTGGGAAGAAGATGCAGTTGATTTCTTTGAGTTGACGGGTGTCTTGACTCTTCAGCCACGAGGTCCAGGTGGCGTCGACGACAACCAGGAGATGGATTCTAGCTGTCCCATGAAATCTGTCGAGTGCTGCGGTGTCAGCGACCAGAATGGACCCAACAAGCCTTGGCAACGGCAAGTCAAATGGAAATAGAAGAAGGACGTCGGTGCAGACCAGCAAGGTCTGGGGGACTCACCCAGCAAGTGTACGTCAGGGCACATCTGGAGCAACCAGGAAAGCCCAAGCAGATAAGGAGTTGCCTTCGTGGGGACCCACTAGCCAATGGGCTAGCGATCGCGAAGGAGCCTCAAGCAGTCGCGCTGCAAACTGGCCCACGGGTCACTCGTGGAGTGGAGGCCAGAGATCTTCAACGCAGTCGGTGCTCAAGGCTGGGGCTTCTCGGAGCCCAAAGCACAACTTCGAGGAAGACCAGGAAGATGATGTACCGGCAAAAGTTCACATTGTCCAGGGGTCACGGTTCCACGTCACCCACAATAGCCACGTGCCTCAGCTTTGCTGTGGACTCAGGGTAGCCTCGGGGAAGTCTGGAAATCCACCTCTGGTGATGAAAAGACTTCGGCGTCTGGCGGGAGCTTAAGAGTTGCAGACCAGACCGTTGCTTCTTTGGTGCCTGCGAATCAGGGGAGTCACTCCTTGACCCCAAGGGAGATTTCTTCAGACTTCTGGTTGAAATAGAAAGTCGAAGGTCCAGGATATATGTTGCAGAGTTTCGTCCAGGGTAATCTAAAGTCTCAAGGACTAGGTTCCTATACTTATACTAAGACAGGGGGTTGGACATACTCTGTGGACGCACCTATGGGAGGGTTGGGAAAGAGGGGTAGTTACACCCATTTTCTTTGTCCAGTTTCATGCCAGAGCAGGGGCAGGTAGCCCCTTCAACCGGTTTGAACTGGACTATGCACAGGGACACCAAGTGTGCCCCCAATGCAGGACTTCAAAGCACCAGAGAGTGCTCCCGCCCAGCCCCAATACACATCTGCCTGTCTGGGGAGGTGGTTACACCTCCCTGTGACAGGAAACCTATTGTCCAGGCCTCCCCTGCCAGAGTTTCGGTCAGCAGCAGGAGGCCAGACCCGTGTCTGTGGCAGTGGCATCCATTTTGTAATGCCAGGGCTCTAGAAAGTCTTTACCGGTTAGACCAGTGTGAACATGTCTCTCCCTCTAGAAGGGTGGAATGCTACCCCCGCTGCCAGAACTGGCGGTGTGGTAGTATTCCAAAGTGTTTGATACCAAACTCAACATGTTTCCGTGCAGCCAGTCCAAAGTTAGCATTTACCGCGAGGTCATAATGCACTGAAGAGTATATGGTCAGGCTGCACCAGAAACAGCATCAGAGGAGGTACTCCGAATGCTGCAGAGGGGCTCTGCGGATGCAGGGGCACCCTCTCACATAAAAACCAAGCATTCTGCCATCAGGATTGTTAAGGCCTGCCATAGGAGTGACTTATAGGTTTTATATGTGTGTGCAATGATAGTGATATAGGTAGCCTATACCACAGTAAGGGGTGCATGCACCACCTTACTCAGGCTGGAGTAGCAGACCTGTGGTGTCATTTTGGAGTGCTTCCCAGGGGTGGCATAATGCATGCTTCAGCCCCTGGTAGGCCTCTGAGGTACCTATGACCTGGGTACATAGTATACCATATACTAGGGACTTATAAGGCACTCCAGAATCCAATTAGAGATGTACCTAATGTACATGGGAACAATTTTAGAGAGGAAGCAGCTAGGCTGGGGTCCTGATTAGCAGGGCCACAGCCAGACTAAGGTCGAAAAACAGTGAAAGAACAGCAAAAAGTGGGCTACCCATGTGAAGCAGATCCTACTCTCCTACAGGTTTGGTAATTCTCCAGACAGTGAGACAAAGGGGGCTTAGGCGTGGACAGAATGGGCAATCCTGACACAATGGCTGGGGAGGGGCTGTACTCAGCTCCACTTACACTTGAAATGGCTTGGCCTACAGCACTCACCAAGGAACCTGACACCAGGCCTGCACTGCCGTTTGTCACCCCAGACAGTCTGGAGCCTTGATCAGGGGAAGAGCTTTCCAGAACCAGCTGTGGGCATAAGACAGGGAGTCCCCACACACAATGGATGGCACCAAGTATAAATATTGGACCTCCAGACCCACTCATGAGAACACTCCTGCAACTGTGAAAGATTCAGAAGAAGCACTGCTCTGCCAGACGGAGTGCCCCGCTACCAGACAGAGTGCCCCGCTACCAGACAGAGTGCCCTGCTACCAGACGGAGTGCTCTGCTACCAGACGGAGTGCCCCGCTACCAGACAGAGTGCCCTGCTGCCAGACGGAGTGCCCTGCTGCCAGACGGAGTGCCCTGCTACCAGACGGAGTGCCCTGCTGCCAGACGGAGTGCCCTGCTGCCAGACGGAGTGCCCTGCTACCAGACGGAGTGCCCTGCTACCAGACGGGGTGCCCTGCTGCCAGACGGAGTGCCCTGCTGCCAGACGGAGTGCCCTGCTACCAGACAGAGTGCCCTGCTACCAGACGGAGTGCCCTGCTGCCAGACGGAGTGCCCTGCTACCAGACGGAGTGCCCTGCTGCCAGACGGAGTGCCCTGCTACCAGACGGAGTGCCCTGCTGCCAGACGGAGTGCCCTGCTACCAGACGGAGTGCCCTGCTGCCAGACAGCGTGCCCTGCTACCAGACGGAGTGCCCTGCTGCCAGACGGAGTGCTCTGCTACCAGACGGAGTGTCTTGCTACCAGACGGAGAGCCCTGCTGCCAGACTGAGTGCCCTTCTGCCAGACAGCGTGCCCTTCTGCCAGACGGAGTGCCCTGCTGCCAGACGGAGTGCCCTAGTACCAGACGGAGTGCCCTGCTGCTCAAAGGTACCTTGCTGTCTGAAGAAAGAAGATTGGACCTTCTTACCTTGAGCCCATTCTCACTTGAGTTGTTCCAAGGGTCAGTTGACTGATCTCCTGTTTGGACTGCATGGTCACAACATGCTTCCAGAGTTCTTCCTGCAACTGCCCAGCTGGCCAGCACCAACTGGAGCTGCCTTGACGTGCCTGAGCCCTGCTGCTAGCCTCTTTTAGAGTGGGTCCCGATCCTCAAGAGATGCCCCCAGGTTCTGGACCCTTGGCTGACATCAGAGAGCACACCTCCCTGCCCAACTGTGGGTTCCATCAGATCTGGTATACAGCGTTGCGTAGCCCCCAAAGCCACGCAGCTTCGAACCGAACGCTTCAACAAATATGACACCGAGTGATGCTAAGTACTGTAAAGCATCACCCCCAGCTGAAACCAATGGAAACGATGCTGAGCAACGGGAATGCCCGCAAAGCCTCAGCACTCAGCTGAAAGCTACATCGTAACTGATGCTGAGTGACACAAAGACCCGCAAAGCCTCGCCACACAGCTGAAACCTTCATCAGAGCCAACGCAGAGCTACTCCAAGCCCCGTAAAGCAACACTGCGAAGACCTTTCATCAAAGGAATAATAACCAACTCTTAGCGGGCAGAACTCGGTACTGTGCCCGGCCTGCGCTCAATCGTGCTTGACTTGAACTTGTGACTTTGTCCCAGTTCAATGTGACCAGATACCCACTGTTGGCGCTTTGTGCTTTTCGACTCTATTTTTACCCAAAACTTTAAAAACACATATCTCGTTTTATTGATGGAGTTTAGATATTTTGGGGTCATTTTATTCATTAAAATATACTTTATTTTTCTAATTTCCTTTGGGATTTTCCTCGTGTTGTGTCTTTACTTTATTACTGTTTGTGTCCATTGTCTCCAAGCTAAGCCTGACAGGTTTGTGCCAAGCTAGCAGAGGATTGTGGTTGTTGCCTGAGTGGGGCGTCTACCCCTCTCAACCAATAACACCCCACTATACATTGGGACTAGTAGTCACTAAGAAATGCAAGTGACTAAATGTTATATTTTTGTACAGATTCTAGGTGTATGTATACGTGTGGGATGGATGGGAGAGGATGTTGCCTAATGGCTAGAGCGTTCGTCCTCGACGCTGGAGAACCGGGTTCAAGTCTTGTTCAACATCTTGTGATTTTAGCCAAATCACTTAATCTCCTCATGCCTAACAAAATGAATGCATCTGTTTGTAACACAACTGGTGCTCATCTAAAGCGCTTTGATACCTTCGGGTCTAGTTTGCGCTATATAAAACTCCCCCCAAAAGAAAAATGTGGAAAGGCAAAATGCAATCACTCAAAGTGATGATATATAATGGCTGAAGTGGCCTGATCCATTGACCCCTACTTTGTGCTGTTGTGGGAGGGCCAGGGCTGGTTCTAGGGCGGTGCGACTTGTGCGACCGCACCGGGCATTGACTGTGGGTGGGGCATTGTATTTGGAAGTATTGTGTGGTTTTAAAAGCACCTGCTGCCTCATTCCTGTCCTTCAGAAATGTATAGGCAAAAGTATGAATGTCAAGATAACTCCGGTGATTAATGTGCTTGTCAGAGGGAGATCGGAGGCTTGTCTTTTGGAAGTTGTGACTCGTGGTAAGGTAGTGCAGAGGGTTAATGTGCCTGCTGCAAAGAACGAGTACCATTCAGATCAAAAAGCACATATAATACAAATAGGTCAGCGACTTACTGCTTTTTTCCTGAGAGATCCTTTTGTGATTTACAGTTTATAAATTATAATCCTGCATAAAAGAGTGAGCTCTTATCCGTCGCCAAAGAGCTGCGTAAAACTGTAAGGCAGAGATTAGAGCGTTATGATTTTATCCGTCTTTCATTATCCTAATGTTGGGAAAACTGGTTTGATGGGGTAGAAATCAGTTCTGATTATTAGAAAGAACCCCCAACCATGGTGTTAAGTTTTAACTTCAGAGTTTGCGCTTCTCCAGACCAAGCACTGTTAAACTATACTGTCTACCAGAATGGATGACGTGACACCTGTACCTTGTAGTCCTCTGTCTTATGTAACATTTCCTATACGCTAATCTACACACCTATGATTGATTCTCTCTGTGTAGTGTGGGTAATGTAAAGTGCTCTGACACCCTACAATTGTATCAGTGGCAACGACGCTATAAAATGAATTAAACGCATCTGAGAGAGAGTGGTTATGCGGACTTGAGGGGCACTGTTAAAGGGTGGTAGTGAGGGAATCCGTGGTGGAGGTGGTTATTGGGGGGCGCCAACAAACATTGTCGCACAGAATGCCATCAACGCCAAAGCCGGCCCTGGGGAGGGCACATTATTTGAGTGAGAGTTGAACAGATCAATGCAGAAAGTATTGATTGAGAGTCTCTAAAGTATGTATTTTTGTGGCATAATTTTGGGAAAACCTGAGGCGGGCAAAACAGCTAAAGCTGCCTTTAACACTGACCTAAAAAGGGCAAATTTGAGATCAATTTTAATTTTTTCCATCAATGGCTGTCAGATATCTCTCAAATCCCTTAAGCCATTGTGTCCGTCATAGCACAAGATTTTTTGAAACTGCAACAAATGCTTGGGGTGCATGTATATCTTGCATGTCTCAAAATGAGTCAACATGGGTCCCTTTAAACCTCAGTGACAGAAGAAACTTGTTTATCTTGCTTGGCAGCCACGAGTCCTGCCAGATAAATGGCAAATGCCCAGCACTAGTATTGTGATGTATTGCCTTTGCATTTATATAGCGCTTACTACCCCTGATGAGGCGTTGAAGTGCTTTTTAGGCAAGTAGCACTTTACTCCTGAACCTATGAAGTATAAGTGGCAAATTAGTATAGTGAAATATGAAAAGTAGTTTGAGTGGTGGATATGTTAGTCAGTTGTTTGGATGGAGTAGCATAGCAGAGGGACAGAGGGGGGAAAAAGGTTTGAATTTATATAGAGCTTACTACCCCTGATGAGGTGTTGAAGTGCTTTTTCAGCGAGTAGCACGCTACTCCGGAACCCATAAAGGATTAGTGATGAGGTAGTATAGTGAAATATGAAATTAATTTGAGTGGTGAACATGTTAGTCTGTTATTTGGATTGAAAAGGATAGTGGAGGGATAGAAGAGGGAAGGATTTAGAAATCTTCAAAACACATTTTTTTTAAGTCAGCAGATAAGACAGTTACATTTACGGCAGAAGAAATACAATTAATGCTGATCAGTATTGTAAGAATCAGGCTGGTGAATTCCGTATGACATTTAGAGAATAAGAAATTAAACATTTCGGGCTTGTGAGCAGCAGCCCATAACTTTACAACCAGGTGTGCCATATACAATGCAGTAGTGTGTTCATCATACCTTTCAAGCCAATTCACATTCAACGCAGGCCCTTCAGGTTTTGAGGTGTTCCTGCAGCAACCCCTTGCTTTAATCATAGGTTGCTCCAGACCCATGCACCAATCCAGACCCACCTCCTACGCAGTTCGGGCGTAACTGGGTCTTTCCATGTCCCAGCTATATCCCTTTTAGCCAGGGTGAGGCCCAAGAATAACTGACGACTTTTATATAGGTTTCCCCCAATCTCTTCGGCAACATGTAATAGAGAAAGCTTAGGAGGCAGGGGTATTTCCCATCCCAGTACTTCCGACAGGGAGGTCGTGACCCCAATCCAAAATCTGCTAAGCGCAGTGCCTTCCCAAATGGTGTGTATGAATGTGCCTTCCGCGCTGCCACATCGGAGACACGTAGGGGAAGCTATCAGGCCTGCCCCCCACAGCCTATATCTAGTAAAATAAGCGCAGTGTATGTATTTAAACTGAATAAGTCTTAGGCGTGATGCTATTGCGGCTCCCCTCGGGGATTCTAATGTCTCCGTCCAGTCGTCATTATCAAGGGGACCAAGGTCTGTCTGCCATATTTCCCGGAGTGAGTCCAGGGTCATAGAGAGATTTGTCACCAGGGTTTGGTATTTTTTTGCCGTCTTGTGGTCTCCCAAATCACCCATGAATACCTTAGCCTCTATCGGGGTGAACTCCAGGAGAGATTCCAGGTTCGCTATATATGGTGTTAGAGCATGGCGGAATTGCAGGTACTTGCAGAATTGAGTATGTTGTATCTCCAATTCCTTCTTAAGCTGCTGAAAGGACTTCAAGGTATGGTGCAGTGCATCACATCTCCCAAAGTAGAGATACCTATGTCATCCCAATCCCGAAACCCCGATAGGGTAGACACTTGTGGCATAAGACCGCTCTGCCAGAGAGGCGTCTCTCTCGTCAGTCTTCCCTACTATCCCATTCTATGCAGCAACTCCTTCCATATTCCGAAACCACCCGCGTAGCAGGCGGGAGTCGTCGGAGCTCTTTTGGAGTATGTAGGAGCAAATGCAGTAAAGTGCTGCCCATGAGCCACTGTTCCACCTGGTATGCCGGGTCATTTCTATTCCACCAATCATTCAGCACCAAGAGATGAGATGCTGCATGATATGATTGAATGTCAGGGGTTGCTATCCCCCACAGTAGGTAGACTAAAAGCATATTTGTGCGTGACTCTAGCGGCCTGATCATTCCAAAGGAAGCGACTCAGTCTGGAGTTAAACTGTCGCAACCAGGCTGGTGGTATTTGAAAGGGATGATTATGCTGCTGGTGGAGAAGGGGGGAGCGACACCATTTTGCAAATCGCTGACCTACCCAATATAGATAGGGGCATACGTGTCCATGACTTCATCTTGGTCGGGGTGCGCAACCAGATGGGGGTGATGGTTTTGTCCAATAATACCGATTGGGGGGGACGCAAGGTGGACCTCAAGGTATTTAAACCCTGTTGTGGCTATTGTTACTTCTCCAGCCCATGCGCCCATCTCCGAGCCCCCAAGCAGAGGCCAGAGAATAGACTTCCGGGCATTCATATATAGCCCAGAGGTCTCTCTAAATATCTGCATTATGCGGAGCAACAGAGGTCCCGTCCGATGCGGCTCCATTAGAAAGAAAAGGACATCGTCTGCGTAGAGGGCGATCCAATCTGATATCCCCCCTGGCCTTTCAAATCCCTTGACCTGTGAGTCCATCTGGACCCATGAGGCCAGCGGTTCTAGTGCCAACGCAAATAGGTTGGAGGACAGGGGGCATCCCTGACGAGTGTCCTGCCCTATAGAGAAGGGGTGAGAGACCGCACCTGCCACTCTAACCGAGGCCGTCAGATCCATGTATAGCAGTCGAATATAGGAAATAAGACCCTGTCCAATGTTTAGGCGCTGCAGGAGAGCAAACAGATACAGCCACCCCAAGGAATCAAATGCCCTGTCTATGTCCGTCAGCAGCAATGCTGCCGGGCCTTCAAGACGGTTGATCGCTGCTACTGCATTGTGTGCCCGCCGGATATTGTGGCGAGTGGCCCGGCAATCCATGAAGCCTGCCTGGTCAGGATGAACCAGATTGGACATAAAGTGGAGGATACGATTAGCAAGGGCTTTGGCCAAGAGCTTGGCCTCCGTATTCAGGAGCGATATGGGACGATACGATGAATGTTGGTCTGGGAGTTGGCCGGGCTTAGGGAATACCGCGATCTCGGTGTGTCGCCAATCTGATGGGAGTCACCCCTCCTCGAGGACCGGATTCACCGCCTCAAGATAGTGAGTAACGAACTAGGACTGGAAGAGCTTATAAAACTCACACGGAAAGCCGGTAGGACCAGGAGCTTTGCCCGTGCATAAGTTTGAAAGGCCGTACTCAGCTCCTCGGTTGTCAGATGGGCATCTAATTCTGCCCGTGCCACATCTGATAAGGCTTTTGAGGGTCAGTCATTAATGAAGCGGTGAATAACGGATTCAGGTAGGGCATCTTTGGGGGTATATGGATCGGCATAGTAGGTTGTGAAACTGGACGCGATCTGGGCTGGGCACGTTAGTGTTTGGCCATCGTCGCCCAGATTACTAGGTGTCATCGATGGGTGGAATGCCTGTTGGCAGAGTCGATGCCAGAGAGAGCACGACTTGTCCCCCCACTGATATATTCGGCTGCGCGAGGCCAGCCAAGCCTGTCTGGCCTCCTCGCGCAGTGTGTTGGCATGTGTTTGTTGCAAGAGAAGCTGCTGGTGGCAAATCTGCCAGCCGTCTACATCTCTACTCCGCTGTTCCAAATCCAGCAGCTGAGCCTCTGTCAGGAGCAATGCTTCCCTGCGCTTTTTCCATTGAGCGGCGCAAAAAGATATGTCGGCACCCCTAAGGGTTGGCTTCATAGCCTCCCAGATGTTCACCGCCGAGCTCACCATTCCCACGTTTCCTGTGAAATAAGCCGAAATGGCCTGATACATGTAGGTTTTATAATGTGGGTCCTGGAGGTGGCATGTCAACAGCGCCATCAGAAGGGTGGGCGGGCTATGCCCAACCGCGATGTTAGCACTATTGGAGACTGGTCCGACAGGCACCTAGGCAAGATATCCACCGCCACGATTCGATAATAGTAATTGGTTGGCACTAATATATAGTCCAAACGTGAGGATGAGTTGTGTACTATAGAATAGTATGTGTAGCTTTGCGCTGTCGGGTGTCTCCACGTGTCAACTCAGCCCATGTCCCACACCACTATCTGTAGTTGCGTTTCACTGAGTGTCCCATGTCCTCCACATGGTCTCCATCTATCCTAAGCCAATATCAAAACATCCGTCCAGTCCCCACCTATAATGGAGAGGCCTTTGGGTATCTCTAGCATTATTCTAGTCAGACATTCCACAAATGACTCGTAAAATGGGGGAGGTGCAAAAACACTGCCAAATATAAAGAGTTCCCCATATAGTGTGCCAGTCACAACTATATACCTACCCTGGTGGTCAGATCATGTTCTAGTGTTTGTGAAGGGGACTCTTCGATGAACAAGGACCGCCACCCCATGGGAACCCCTAGTGAGCCCTGCATGGAAGACCTGTATGTTGCCTTAGAATCCGAAAGATGAGTTTCCTGCAGTAGCAGTACATCAGCTGAAGCGCGTTTGGCCTGTCAAAGGACAGCCCCTCTTTTGATCTTGTCCAGTGCCCCCGTATATTTCAGCTAACTATCTGGAGCCTACTAGCGGTTCTGAAATAGAGCATAGTGTAAGGAATAAATGTAGAGCGTGGCTTGTGGTGTGGCATAAGTAACAAAAAGCATGGCACAGCACAGTCAACAAAACTGAGCAATCCCTTTCCCATCCCTTCCCACCTCACCCAATGCCTCAAAACAGTTGAAGCATCTGTCGTGGTTGGGGTCTTACTTCTGCTCCAACGGGGGCAAGGCGCAACCCCAAACCAATGATCCCAGTAAATTATCTCCAGTCATGGATAAAGTTCTCAGATACTTAGAGGAGAGTTAATGGGGGAAAAGTCCCACGAAGGCTCAGGGGACTGTTTTCATCAGCGAGATAAGCATGGTACTCACAACTCTCAGTCTCCATTGTGTGACGCAGCTGTATTAATGTTAGCGCGCATGCGGTAAAAGCCCACATGATACGTGGAGCGCTTAGCGCTATTTGAGACTGAAATAATTCGTAGTAAAAGTGGCACGCAAATATGCATGTGCGCAGTGGGGCAGATGCGAAGTATGACACCGGGCCATTAAAAGGGAGCTTCTGGTTATATATCAGCGGCAGCAGGGGGAGAATGGAGGAGCCTGCTCCAGGGGCAGCACAGCCAGCACTCACGGTTCACTGTGCTTGGCTCAGGCTGCTTCGGAGGTGCTCCCTAGCACTCACGGTTCACTGTGCTCAGCTCAGGCTGCCTCGGAGGTGCGCCCCAGCACTCACGGTTCACTGTGCTTGGCTCAGGCTGCTTCGGAGGTGCGCCCCAGCACTCACGGTTCACTGTGCTCAGCTCAGGCTGCCTCGGAGGTGCTCCCGCAGCACTCATGGCTCACTGTGCTTGGCTCAGGGTGCCTCGGAGGTGCTCCCCAGGACTCACAGTTTACTGTGCTCGGCTCAGGCTGCCTAGGAGGTGCGCCCCAGCACTCACGGTTCACTGTGCTTGGCTCAGGCTGCTTCGGAGGTGCGCCCCATCACTCACGGTTCACTGTGCTTGGCTCAGGCTGCCTCAGAGAAGCTCCCCAGCACTCACGGTTCACTGTGCTCAGCTCAGGCTGCCTCGGAGGTGCTCCCCAGCACTCACGGTTCACTGTGCTCGGCTCAGGCTGCCTCGGAGGTGCTCCCCAGCACACATGGTACACTGTGCTCAGCTCAGGCTGCCTCAGAGGTGCTCCCCAGCAATCATGGTTCACTGTGCTCGGCTCAGGCTGCCTGGGAGGGGCTCCCCAGCACTCACGGATCACTGTGCTTGGCTCAGGCTGCCTCGGAGGTGCTCCCCAGCACACACGGTTCACTGTGCTCGGCTCAGGCTGCCTTGGAGGTGCGCCCCAGCACTCACGGTTCACTGTGCTTGGCTCAGGCTGCCTCGGAGAAGCTCCCCAGCACTCACGGTTCACTGTGCTCAGCTCAGGCTGCCTCAGAGGTGCTCCCCAGCAATCATGGTTCACTGTGCTCGGCTCAGGCTGCCTGGGAGGTGCTCCCCAGCACTCACGGATCACTGTGCTCAGCTCAGGCTGCCTCAGAGGTGCTCCCCAGCAATCATGGTTCACTGTGCTCGGCTCAGGCTGCCTGGGAGGTGCTCCCCAGCACTCACGGATCACTGTGCTTGGCTCAGGCTGCCTCGGAGGTGCTCCCCAGCACACACGGTTCACTGTGCTCGGCTCAGGCTGCCTCGGAGGTGCGCCCCAGCACTCACGGTTCACTGTGCTTGGCTCAGGCTGCCTCGGAGAAGCTCCCCAGCACTCACGGTTCACTGTGCTGGGCACAGGCTGCCTCGGAGGTGCTCTCCCAGCACTCACGGTTCACTGTGCTTGGCTCAGGCTGCCTCGGAGGTGCTCCCCAGCACTCACGGTTCACTGTGCTCAGCTCAGGCTGCCTCGGAGGCGCTCCCCAGCACTCACTGTTCATTGTGCTCGGCTCAGGCTGCTTCGGAGGTGCTCCCCAGCACTCACGGTTCACTGTGCTCGGCTCAGGCTGCCTCGGAGGTGCTCCCCAGCACTCACGGATCACTGTGCTTGGCTCAGGCTGCCTCGGAGAAGCTCCCCAGCACTCACGGTTCACTGTGCTTAGCTCAGGCTGCCTCGGAGAAGCTCCCCAGCACTCACGGTTCACTCTGCTCGGCTCAGGCTGCCTCGGAGGTGCTCCCCAACACACACGGTTCACTGTGCTCAGCTCAGGCTGCCTCGGAGGTGCTCCCCAGCACACACGGTTCACTGTGCTCAGCTCAGGCTGCCTCAGAGGTGCTCCCCAGCAATCATGGTTCACTGTGCTCGGCTCAGGCTGACTGGGAGGTGCTCCACAGCACTCACGGTTCACTGTGCTCGGCTCAGGCTGCCTCGGAGGTGCTCTCCAGCACTCACGGTTCACTGTGCTCAGCTCAGGCTGCCTGGGAGGTGCTCCACAGCACTCACGGTTCACTGTGCTCGGCTCAGGCTGCCTCGGAGGTGCTCCCCAGCACTCACGGTTCACTGTGCTCAGCTCAGGCTGCCTCGGAGGTGCTCCCCAGCACTCACGGTTCGCTGTGCTTGGCTCAGGCTGCCTCGGAGATGCTCCCCAGCACTCACGGTTCACTATGTTCGGCTCAGGCTGCCTCGGAAGTGCTCCCCAGCACTCACGGTTCACTATGTTCGGCTCAGGCTGCCTCGGAAGTGCTCCCCAGCACTCACGGTTTACTATGCTTGGCTCAGGCTGCCTCGGAGGTGCTCCCCAGCACTCACGGTTCACTGTGCTCGGCTCAGGCTGCCTGGGAGGTGCTCCCCAGCACTCACTGTTCACTGTGCTCGGCTCAGGCTGCTTCGGAGGTGCTCCCCAGCACTCACGGTTCACTGTGCTCGGCTCAGGCTGCCTCGGAGGTGCTGCCCAGCACTCACGGTTCACTGTGCTTGGGTCAGGCTGCCTCGGAGAAGCTCCCCAGCACTCACGGTTCACTGTGCTTAGCTCAGGCTGCCTCGGAGAAGCTCCCCAGCACTCACGGTTCACTGTGCTCGGCTCAGGCTGCCTCGGAGGTGCTCCCCAGCACACACGGTTCACTGTGCTCGGCTCAGGCTGCCTGGGAGGTGCTCCCCAGCACTCAATGTTCACTGTCCTAGAAATGCTTTTGAAGCATGTCCAGCAGAGAGTGCCATATTTTACTCAAAGGCTGCTAACCTGTCTGGCATACAGTATGTACAAGAAGCCTTTTTATTATTTATTTTTTTATTTGTCACTGGTCCAGCCCACACTGGTAACGTTGCGAGTAGGAGACGTTAGAGGCTATTTTGTATTGTTAACTGATGCTGGTTTACCCTTCATTAGCCGTGTTTTTGATATAATTTACTTAGAAGACCTCGAATGAAACTGTCTCCTACATTGGATACTGTTTGTTATGCATTAGGCTCCATTTCAGTAATTCATAATTCAGCATACTTTACAAGTAGCCCTTTTTTTTTGTTTTTTTACCCCCACCACCACCAGGCGCGCAACACCCATAGGGCTCAAAGGGCTTCAGCCCTCCCCCCACTCCGTCGTGTGTGTCAGCCCGGGCTGAGACAGCTTCCCGGGCACACACACAGCCGCACTCGAGTACTTCACAGGTCTTTAAAAGACCAGTCACTTGTTAATCAGGCTTTTGTTGCTTTTTCACCCCTTCTTAGAGCCCCTGCATCTACTCTTCCTCTTGCTGGAAGAATTACCCCACCCCAGAAATTTTATCGCCCCCCCCCAAATGTACCTCTAGTTGCGCCTCCACCACCACAAATTCACAAAGATTAACAATGGCTTTTTATTTTTGTACTAAGCCTAACAAAATCAACGCCCATTTACTTTTTAGCACACCCAGACTACCATTAAGCTCTTCCAGGAGAGCTTCTCTCATTCCACTGATCGCGATCATCTAATCGGGCGAAAACCTGACAATGCCTTTTATGTGCAAGACCTGCAAGCGGTGCGTAAACACAACCTTTGTACTCATAGCCCTTGCTTACCAGAAGAGGCGCAGTTACTGCCAGCCATGCTTCTCGTAAGCAAAATAAGTGTTTATGCACCCCTTGCAGATATTCACCTTCAGATCCTCTTGTTGCCCCTCAGTTCATGAAAGTGGACCTCTCACGTCTGGGTAATTTTGATGCATCACAAGGCGGGCAGGAAGGGCCACACTCAGTCCACATCTTCTGGTGTAACCCCAGACACCATCCATCTGAAGGCAACAATACAACAGGCAGAGTAAAAACCAGTGTGAAGAATATTTTCTTAGATGTATGTAACTATAGCATCAAAACAGACAAAAATGAGGTAATGCAAATGTGTAGAACAAGCAGACATTGCGTAACATCGTAACATCGAATAACACATTGATTTGACTTTACTCTGAGCTGATGCTTTTGTGACATGCAAGGGGTGTTGAGCGCACAGTGATCACACATACTTAGGGCTCTCAGTTTAATGGTATTTATTATTTTAACATTTCCGTCTGTATTGATCCCCATTTATTTTTTGCCCCTCTTATCAGTATTTATCTAGATTTATTTCGGGTTTTGTGAATAAATTAAATCATAAAATTGTATATTTCCACATTTATTAAACTAACAAACCAGCACTCATACTTTAACGCCGCTCATGTTTTAGCAGATTAAGCAGCCAAATATAACTAAACAATGCACTCACAGGTACATATTAGTGTTATACTACAAATATATGTTAACATATGCTTGAATTTACATAAATGTCATCCTGTGTTTTAGCTCACCATGCTTTCTAGCAGCTCAGCTGGTGGTCTGGCATTCGTGAAAGACACTATAGAGAGTCACTCACATAAAGTCAATTTTTCACTGTTTTTTTGCAATTAAAAAGAAATGCAGATGAAAAACACCTTGTTTTTTTGTCTGCTTTATCTGTAAAAATCAGTAAAAAAAACAGAAAACTGGGAGCCTTACACATAGTCCACTGTGTCACTTCCATGCCCACAGTCCCAGCCAGCTCCAAGAGTGTAGAGCCCAGCCCTGTGTTTGCTCCCTATGTTCACCTTGAAACATGTTTCTATGACTGTTATATCTACTGTTTACTTCTGGCACCTTACTGGGCAAGGAAGGTCGGGAAAGTGCTCCATGCTCGCTCCTGCCCTGTCTCCAGTGTACCATACCTGTTGATTGGCGTCAGTGTCCGTTCAAGTCCTGGATAGGGAAGTAGCTGCATCTCGGTCAGTTGAACTAAACAAGTTAAGTTTAAATCAAGTGTCTACCTGACTCTTTACTGCATCTCTACCATACTCCTGGGCCATCACGTAGCAACAAAAGTGTGAGTTTGTGAGACATGATGCAAAACATTTTCCAGAATATGTAACAAATAAACCAATATGCATGAAATAACCTTTGCTAAGTATGGTTTCAAGTACTTGAAATTGACAATAAAGTGTAAAAGGTAGTGAGTGTGTTAAAATATCATTTTAAGGGGTACAATTTTGGATCAAGAGGCTCAACACACTGTATCCGTATGGGCTGAATGAAATACCTGAGATGCATTGGTTGCTATAAAACATGCTTTGCCTACAATGGTTAGAGAATTGAAATGGTGGACTGCAATGAACAAGGAAAAATGAACATAGTAACATTGCTGCTGTAATCGAAATGAAGTTACGACGCAAACACGCTGTTGTGTTTGGATTAAAAAACAGAGTGGAGATTTTAGTTTTTGAGTTGTTTAGGCTTATTTCGGTACACGTCATAGATTCTCATAGATGAGAGTTAAAAACATTAACTTATATAGTTACAGAATTGTTTTGAGAAAAAAGTCAAATGCATTGTGTGAAGGCATACTAAAAATGTATTAAATTCATTGAGAAATGCTGTTTCATCCATTAATTTGACCTATTTTTTATTCTTTGATGATTGTAACGGGTTGGTATCATAGATAAATACAATGGGCGTGCAGAAGGAAAGCCAATAATCGTCTCTGGCAGTACTGTGGAACCTGGGTGTATAAACCCACATTCCCTGTTGATAACAAGTTGTTCTGATAGGTCTTCAGCTATTGTGGGAGGAAGAGCACACTTTAAAAACTGTGATGTAATGTTATATTTACACTGTTATTGTCTTCATACTAAGGTTCTCCTTTTCTTCTCCTCTTTGCTTTTCTCTTGCTCCTTTTCTGATCTGCCTCTTCCAGGGTGGTCTTCTGGTAAGTACAGTCTTTATTTCTGTCAATTGTGATTTAACGCATGACTTAATTGTGCATGTCAACACTAGGCTGGCTGTGTTACTTTTACACCTTTACCATTAAAGTTAATGGGGTGACCCTGTGTCCCTCAGAACCTGGGTATTTATGCTATAACAAACAAATGGTTCTGTCGGGTAGTACAATAACTGAGTTATATGTATTTCATACCAAAGTAACCAGAATAATTCAAATGCTGCCAAAGCCATACAAAGAGTTTTTTTGAAAACAAACAGTAAGAACACACAAAAGATCAAAGATTTGCCAAAGAATGAGTTATTTACTCTTTCCTTTTTGTACAAAAAAGAGACAAATATAGCTGTCAAAATGTATAAACTTATTGCAATAAAACAGAAGTCACCTTCATGACATAAAGTGAAGAAAGTGTGACAAGTGATATCATTAGTGAAATATGTACAAGACAAATATAAGTGACACGAGTCAACAAAGAACAGACTTCCTGTCCCATGTATGCAATTGTTATCATGAATCCTAAACCCAATGTTATTTCGAAAGTTGGGGTCAAGGAGACTGTATGGACATGGATAACATAAACGTTGACGTTTTGACCCTTAAAATAGCACAGAGTGTGCAGCGTCAATGCGGGTCTTCATCAGGACATAAAAGGACAAAGTAGACAGCCACAGACGAGGTGAATCAAATTAATTGATTTGTGAAAAGGCAAAATGTTTACATGGGTTCCGCGGATTGTCGGAACGTTGAGAATCAAAGTAAACTTGCTGTTGTGCTCAAGGGGTAAACGCAATTCAAGGGTAAACTAATTAGTGGCAAGCTTCTTGTTGGCGTTCCAAATAGTAGGGACCTCCACCATCCGGTAGGAGTCTTGTATCAATTGGTTGCTTGATTGTGAAATCTCTCCACCAGCTGGTTGGAATCTTAGTTAAGACCGAATGGCTTCCACCAGCCGGTTGGAAGGGGTTCAATGATTTATTCCCACCACAATAGGTCGCGTATTCGGAGCCTGATGTGCGACTGAAAATTCCTTCCATTTTACACCTAGCACAGTGGAGTCAGGAAGCAACTCACAGATTCAGGCAGAGCTGACACTTTCCAGATAGGGTTGTATCGACGCCAGACAGTTTATCTTTAAGCCCATTTTGGGTTGGTAACATTTAGGGTTCGCAACACTGGAGAAGGTTTGCGGCAGTCAACAGCAGGAGAACCCAAACTACCTCTGTTTTGTTTGTGTTGATACTTTCAGATTAGAAATATATGTTTTGTGTTTGCACAAAATATAGGGCCTCATGTAGGTGGGCTTGCATTTACCACTTCATAAATACCGAATCATACCGATTCGGTATTTATGAAGTGGTAAATGCAATGTAGGTAATGAGTCAGTAAATATTACCGATTCGGAAAAATTCGGTAATTACCGAATCAGTATTTACCGATTCGGTAATGAGGTATACCTTCCCATTGATGGGAAGGTATGCCTCATTACCGAATTGGTAAATACCGATTCGGTAATGGGGGAGCACATGCAAGGGTGGCAGGGTGTCACATTGACACCCTGTTGCACCCCTGATTCGGCCATGTGTGCACATGTGGCACACATACATGCCCTAAGGGCATGTATGTCTGCCACATTGCACACTTCTAAGCGCTATACAATGCTTTTACACATCCATTCTTTATATACCACCAACTATTAGTTGGTGGTAAATACCGACTCCAAACAACACCCACACACTCCCCCTACATCTCATTTCTGTATTCGGAATTTACCGAATCGGTAAAATTACCGATTCGGTAAATTACCGAATACAGAAATGAGCCCCCTACATGTCACAAGCCTAAATACCGGTCGGTAACGGTATAATTACCGAAAATCGGCCATTACCGACCGGTATTCGGCTACGTACATGAGGCCCATAGAGTTGTAACTATTGGGAGACAGAAACATCAGAAATAAAATATTGTGTTGCAAAAATATCGTTGTTAAGAATAAACATCTTTTGGGAAAGTAATATTGTTTTTAAGAATATAATTTTTAATATCCCTTTTCAGTCATATACTTATAAATAATATTATTCTGTAATTATTTGATTGTGCTTTAGTTCATATATTATTTTATGTGTTACTATTGTTTATATGTTTGTTATTATACTTTTTTAATATAGTTTGTTATTTTAAGTGATTTTGAATTTTGTATTTGTTGTTAGTAATTTATAGTGTTGCAGCGGGTTGTTGGGTTTGTAGGGGGATACAGTGGGAAGTAATTAAGTATTAATTAATATTTTGTAATGAAATATGTGATTGATATTAATTATGTAATTATATAATACTGATTTATTTTAGTTATATTTTTGGTGTGGGTTGCTAGGTTTGTAGGGATATAGGGTGGGAAGTTAAATAAGCAATGCATAATTAAGAAGTTATTATTAATTGCTAATTATGTAATTAATTATCAATTATGCATATTGGGCTTTACTTATGTATATATTTTTTTATTTTTACTTAGGTGTTTGTAGGGTATAGGTTCGGACTTGATAAAGAAATAATTAAATAATTCTTTTAATATTTTTTTTAAACAGTAAGGTGCCGATTCGGATCCTGGAGAAATTTCCCCCGTCCGAATTGAATCTGGACTTTTTTCCGTCCGAATCGTACAAGTAGCGTACAAACTGCCAAGTACGATTCGCATGGGAAAAACTCCATACGAATCACATCGGGAAAATTTCCCCACACATCCTCGGGTCGGAAATTGTGTCCGACACATCCCCGGACGATTTACCGTACGAATCAGAAAAATGAAGTCCGACCGCGCAAGTACGATCACTCCCGTCCTTTCGATTTCACAACTGTATGGAAATAACACCGTACGGACCGAACTCCCATAGCAAGCATGGAGACACGTGCCCGCACACGCGCCGAACACCCCACCACAGACCCCGCATGTACGCGCAGAACACCCCCCGGCCGTGGATGTACGCGCCGAACCCCCACCCGTGTATGTACGGACCGTACCCCCACCCGTGTATGTACGGACCGTACCCCCACCCCACCCGTGTATGTACGGACCGTACCCCCACCCCACCCGTGTATGTACGGACCGTACCACCACCCGTGTATGCATGGAGCGTACCAACTCCCCACCCGTGTATGTACGGACCGTACCCCCACCCCACCCGTGTATGTACGGACCGTACCCCCACCCGTGTATGTACGGACCGCACCTCCACCCCACCCGTGTATGTACGGACCATACCCCCACCCCACCTGTGTATGTACGGACCGTACCCCCACCCCACCAGTGTATGTACGGACCGTACCCCCACCCGTGTATGCATGGAGCGTACCAACTCCCCACCCGTGTATGTACGGACCATACCCCCACCCCACCCGTGTATGTACGGACCATACCCCCACCCCACCAGTGTATGTACGGACCGTACCCCCACCCGGCTATGCATGCAGCGTACCAACTCCCCACCCGTGTATGTACGGACCGTACCCCCACCCCACCAGTGTATGTACGGACCGTACCCCCACCCGTGTATGCATGGAGCATACCAACTCCCCACCCATGTATGTACGGACCGTACCCCCACCCCACCAGTGTATGTACGGACCGTACCCCCACCCCACCAGTGTATGTACGGACCGTACCCCCACCCGTGTATGCATGGAGCGTACCAACTCCCCACCCGTGTATGTACGGACCCTACACCCAGCCCCCCCTGTATGTACGGTGCGAAACACCACCACCGATGGACGGTGCGGACCAACACCCTGCCCGTGTTCGTACGCACCCTACCCCAGGCCCACACACCAGCACCCTCACCCAACATCGGGCATGTACGAGTCATACTAAGCCATAGCAAAGGACAGCACTGTACAACAACATGGCCCATGTACGCACCATACAGACGCTAAAAACACTCCTACTGAACCAGGACAAACCAAAAACACACAAGGAGAGTCAATTCGAGGCACACAAGACCACAAAACATATCCAACAAGGCCAAATACATCCTATACACTGACCTGCAACTGACAAACAGATAAACAGAGGCCCAAACCACTAACACTCCTTATAACACACCCACCCAAAGTTCAAACACAGCCACACCCACAAATGGACCAATAAAAAGGCCCAACACACACAAACCATGATCCTTTGCAACAGATCCACTGCTGCCAGACCCCAGAGACAACGCACTGCACCATACTTCAACCATCAATACACCTTACACTTGCACTCCTTCACACAACCACCATCACAAACACACCCTCATCACATTCACACACACACACCTGCACACCCACAACCATCCACACCCACACCCATCAACACCCCCACCCCCACAACCATCCACACCCACACCCCACACCATGCCCACCAACAAGAATCCAAAGTTCACAAAGGACGAGCTGGAGGCCCTTTTCGACGAAATCATCAGAGTCGAGCCACAGCTCTTTGGAACATTGGTCAGACGGACCAGTATATCAGAAAAATCTGCTATGTGGGAGAGGATAGTCAATTCCGTGAATGCTGTTGGGGCCACCAGAAGGACCAGGCATGAGTGCCAAGCCAGGTGGTACGATCTGCGGAGGACGGTCCGCCGCAAAATGATGGACGAGCACAACCAGGCCAACATCACTGGAGGAGGGCCGGCCCGCAGACCGGTACACTACCATCTCTGGGAGGAGAAGGTGATGGCCACGCTGCCGCCGTTGGGAGTAGACGGACTAGAAGGAGTCCGAGAGCCTGGTGAGTACACAAACAACTCACCTCACATGGGGGGGACGCCATATACAACCCAAATACCAATCATGCACGGAACCCCCCCAAAGCCAGCACCGGACACAACCACACTCCAAAAACACACACATGCCACTAGCGCCTCCATGCCCCATGCCCCAAGCAAGGCCCTGCCAAGTCACAGGCCACACAAAACACCAACACAAGACAGGATGTCCCTGATGCCGGGAGGGTGGGCCTCAAAACTAACATAGAGCAACTCTGAAGCACACAACAATGCCCTCAGCCCATATGGCTTAGGGCACAGCCATACAAACATTGTCTCCCCACACAGTACTGTTTTGCCTGCTAATGGTGGCCGCGTTGCAGGACGACATGGGTATGAAGGCACAATTTGCACATAACAGATAGGGACCGTACACACGCGTGTGTACGGTCCGGATGTCAGAAGCTTCAAGTAACACTGGAGTCAACCCTGATTCCTATGCCCACTACCTCTGAAAAAGAACTCAAGAAACACTCTGGACAATTGCTGTGAATTAATTGGAAAATAACAGACGAAGTCTCTTACCCTCAGTATAATCTGTACAAGCCCCAGGAGGTGATTGATGACAGGCAATGTTCTGTTTATCCTCACAAGAGTCAAGCGAAGGAATAATGGAGAATGGTCTGACAACACTCTTGAGGAATTGTAATGGAGTAAGTCCCGACTCAAGGAATGAACCTTGAAGTAGACACTAAATGACTTAAAACCTAGCTATGAGTAAACTAATATAGTCCTATTGAACTGACTGAACTGAGAAGGAGTACTGACCCCAATTCTAAAACCAGAGATAACTAACTAGAATTTCGTGAAGTGGCACCAACTAAATACATACTACGAATTCTTCAATTAAAGTCACTTGCCAGAATCCCACGTTGCGCATGCGATAAGAACAACCAAAACAGAAGCGCTGACAGGAATCCCCTTAGAACAAGAACTTCACTCAGAGCCGCGCTGTGACTCCGGTGAAGAGGTCAGTTGAAGTGCGCAGATTCCAGAGCGGCTGTGCGCTTCATCTCCACAGCTGCTCGCGCGCTCTCGAAGACTAGGGCGCTCACTCCTCGCTGTTTGTAATCCCCTTCGGCGGCCATGTTGGGATACTCGCTTCTTCAGGTTCTGTACACAGCGCCGCAGGAACAACGTGGTGACTCTATGCTGCCTTCGCCAACATGGATATTTGGAGCCCTGCTTTAATGACCGTTGAGTTTTTGCTGGCACTGATCTAATGCTGGCTATGGTTCTGGAAGTCTTGACAGCACCCCCTTTCAAGAATGGTCCTTCCACAGCGGGCTTGTTGGGGTGTGCCTGATGAAAGGCTTCAACTAGTCGTGGGGCATTTACATGGACTGCTGGTTCCCACGACCTCTCCTCAGGTCCGTACCCCTTCCACTCTATCAAGTAATACAGTTTGTTTCTCGCAACCTTGGAATCTAAGATTCTGCTGACTTCGTATTCTTCGCTCGATTCTACCACTATGGCGGGTGGAGAGGTTTTTAACCTGACCTTGTCTGGACTTTTCTTCAGAAGGGAAACATGGAAGGTTGGATGAATTTTCAACGACTTTGGTAATTGTAACTTCGCCACTACAGGATTTATGATCTTCTGAATTTTAAATGGCCCTATGAATCTAGGCTGAAACTTCCGATTACCCTTTAATCTCAAATGTCTTGTGGATAGCCACACCTGGTCACCTTTTTTAAACTGTGGGCCTTGTCTTCTCTTTTTGTCTGCCTGCTTTTTATAGGATTGTTTGGCCTTGATTAAATTGCTCAAAGCTCTTTTGTAAGAGCTCTGTAGCTCTTCCATTACTCTAGCCACGGCAGGGACCTCCCCAATCTGTTTCCCCAGTGTGATAGCTGGATGTCTGCCTGTGTTCAAGTAAAATGGAGTGAACCCTGTGGAATCATGAGTTGCGTTATTGTATGCGAATTCTGCAGTCCACAGTAATTCGGACCATTCAACATCCTGCTCTAACAGATAGAGGCGTAAATATTGTTCTAGCTCCTGGTTCAACCTCTCGGTCTGACCGTCTGTCTCGGGGTGATAACTAGTTGAATAACGTGCGTCTATGCCTAAGTTGTGCATAAAGGTCTTCCAAAATTTCGACATGAACTGTGACCCCCTATCTGAAATGATTACTTGTGGAATTCCGTGTGCCCGAATGATGTGTTGGTTGAATGTCTGTACTAATTGCGAAGCTGTGGGTACAGTCTTGAAAGGAATGAAATGTCCCATTTTGGAAAATGAGTCCACCACCACCAAAATCACTGTGTTACCTTGACTAGAGGGCAGATCCACTATTAAATCTAATGTCACGGTGTGCCAGGGGTAGGGTGCGTTAGGTAAGGGTTGCAATAACCCTTGCGGGGCCTGACGACTGGGCTTCCCTTTGATGCAGATTTCACAGGTCGAAACATATTGTCTTACTTGGGCTGCCAGATCTGGCCACCAAAAGTGTCGCCGGACCAGTTCTTCGGTCTTCTTGACCCCTTTGTGGCCTGCCATCCGATCATCGTGACAACCTCTCAAAGCCTCTTCTTGGAGTTTTCTGGTTGGAAGATATAGCTTGCCTTCATGATATGGGAGTCCTTCGACAAGGTTTCTTTTACCATCTGCCTCGGCCCACTTACGAAGATCCTCTTCTGAGCAGACTTGCTGAATTTGTTCATCGAATTCTTTCATTTGCATGGCTCCGATTATTTGTTTCAATGGAACTATGGGTTCTTCGACTGAAGGTTTCTCTTCGGCTGTTGGGTTCATGCGCGAAAGAGCATCGGCCTTCCCGTTTTTCGCACCTGGTTTGTACGTGATCACGAAGTCAAATTCTGAGAAGTACAAGGACCATCTCAATTGACGTGGCGAAAGTGTTTTAGCAGACTTTAGGAATTGGAGGTTGCGATGGTCTGTAAACACAGTGACAGTATGCTTGGCCCCCAGTAAGTAGTGTCGCCAATCTTGGAATGCTTCTCGAACAGCCAGTAATTCCTTGTCGGCGATGGAGTAATTGCGCTCCGTGTCCGACAGCTTCCTGGACCGGTAGGCCACCGGATGCAGTTGTCCCGTCGTTTTGTTCCTCTGTGACAAAATTCCTCCGGTTGCGAAGTCTGATGCATCAGTTTCAACGAAAAAGGCTTGTTCCGGATCAGGGTGCATTAGAATGGGGGCGCTAATGAAGGCCGTCTTCAAGTCCTGGAAGGCTTGTTCTGCAGTTGCAGTCCACACAAATTTTTGTCCCTTCTTTAGCAGGTGAGTGATGGGAGTGACCTTAGACGAGAAATTAGGAATGAACCTCCGGTAAAAATTGGCAAAACCAATAAAACTTTGGATTTCCTTCACACTTCCTGGCGATGACCACTCCTGAATGGCACGGACCTTCGAATTATCCATCCCGACCCCAGCTGCGGACAACATGAATCCCAAGAACTCCACCTTCTCGGCATGAAAAGAACACTTCTCCAATTTCACGTACAAGTGGTTATCCAAAAGCTTCTGGAGTATAGCTCGCACATGCTTGACATGATCTTCCATGTTGTCGGAAAAAATCAATATGTCATCAATATAGACGACAGCCACTCGGTCCAAGAATTCTCTCAGAACATCATTAACGAAGTTTTGAAATGCTGCTGGGGCATTGCTCAACCCATAAGGCATCACTTGATACTCAAACAACCCATACTTGGTCCGAAAGGCTGTTTTCCATTCATCACCCTCGGCCACTCTCACCAAATGGTAAGCTCCACGCAGGTCAAGCTTGGTGTAAATCTTTGCTCCTTTGACTTGATCCAATAGTTGATTGATTAGTGGCAATGGGTACCGATTTTTCACTGTAACTTGGTTCAAGGCTCTGTAATCGATACACGTGCGGAGAGTCCCATCCTTCTTTGGCCGGAAGAAAAGCGGAGACGAAACTGGAGACTGTGATGGCCTTATGAATCCCATCCTGGTAAACTCTTCCAAATACTCTTTGAGGTAGATGTTCTCCTTTTCAGTGAGTGCGTAAACTCGACTGCAGGGCAGGTTGGCACCGGCTTCCAATTCGATCTTGCAATCATAGCTTCTGTGTGGTGGTAATTTCTCAGCATTCCTTTTGTCGAACACACTCGCCAAATCTTGGTATTCTTTTGGTATTTCCACTGCGCTAACAGTGCAGATGTGGAGCGACAACTTGGCCAACTCCGTAGCCGGCGATCCCTCGCACTCTTCTGAGTTCTTAGTAAAACAATTCCTCTGACAAAATTCCGAGTTCATCTTGACTGTTCTCCTCTCCCAATCAATAATCGGGTTATGCGTGGTCAACCATGGTAACCCTAAAATCAGCTGGAACTGGGGTGCGTCTATGAGGTTAAATCTAATAAATTCTCGATGACCCTGCAACCCTTCCAATTCTAAGGTCTCTGTTTCTTCTACTATGGGTCCTGAAGTCAAATTGGAGCCGTCGACTGCCTTTACGACTTCGAGATTCTTCTTCTTGATCGCCTTTATGCCCATTTCTTGCGCATATTTCAGGTCACAGAAGTTCCCAGTGGCCCCCGAATCAATCATGACTGAGACTTCTTCCAAATTCTGGGTTCCGAATTTGACTGTAAAAAATACTGTAAGATGGGGGGCCGCTGACTGCAATGTGTTAATCAGTTGCTGAGGTTCATGAGTTGACTGTTCGGAACATCCCACCAGGGCAACTCCTGTTACTGGTGGGATCGATCTTTTAACCCCTGGTTACTCTTGTTTCTCTTCGGACACTCCCTCACAAAATGTCCCGAGGTACCACAATACAAACACAACTGATTTGCTCGCCTTTTATCTTTTTCTTCTTGAGAGAGAGGGCCCCTGATAGAACCTATTTGCATTGGTTCCTCTCCGGTACCCGTATCAGGTTTTGAGGGTTCGGGTCTCATACGGTCTAGGCGTGGCACAAACGACTTGTAGTCTCGCTTCTTTTCTGACCTTCTTTCAAACAATCGATGCTCGATTTGAAGAACTAAATCAATAAGTTCTGAGATTTCCTGAGGACGTTTCGGGATCTGCGCCAATGCATCTTTTATTTCATCTTTGAGACCACGATAGAATATCGCCGCACGTTTGCTGTCGGGCCAATCTGTCTCGACGATTAGTTTGTTGAACTGAGCTATATATGCTACCAATTCTCGATTGCCTTGCTTAAGGTCTAGGAGTTCGTCGTCGGTGGCTTGATTGGCCGTTCTTCTGTCGAATATTCGTAGAAATTCTTTCTTGAAACGATTGAAATCGTACAAAGCTGCGTCGTTTCGAGAGACCAACGGCATAGACCAGGCTGCGGCGTCGCCGCTCAAGTAAGACAACATGAATGCGACCTTGGCTTGATCCTCTTTGAACACTACTGATCTGCACAAGAAATGTAGAGAACATTGGGTCAGGAAAATCTGGGCCTTATGGGGGTCCCCGCTAAAGCGTTCTGGGTTGGCTAAGGGGACAATAGGTGCCACTGAATGAATTACTTGCGTGGCCACTTCTGCACCAGAGTTCTGAGAGGAGTTGAAGCTAGGTAATGGAGTTGTTCCCGCTAAGAGTTCCTCTAATTTCTGTTGAACGTGACGAGTTTCTTGTTGGGACCTTTTTACCTCATCCCTCAGGACTCTATTCTCTTCTGTGGAACGTGTAAGTTGGGCCTGTAACCCTTCTAGGATTCCCGCCAAGGAGTTCATATCAAATCCCTCAGCCATGTCGACTCGAGTGAAAGGTTGGCACTTCAATCTGTCAGAAGCTTCAAGTAACACTGGAGTCAACCCTGATTCCTATGCCCACTACCTCTGAAAAAGAACTCAAGAAACACTCTGGACAATTGCTGTGAATTAATTGGAAAATAACAGACGAAGTCTCTTACCCTCAGTATAATCTGTACAAGCCCCAGGAGGTGATTGATGACAGGCAATGTTCTGTTTATCCTCACAAGAGTCAAGCGAAGGAATAATGGAGAATGGTCTGACAACACTCTTGAGGAATTGTAATGGAGTAAGTCCCGACTCAAGGAATGAACCTTGAAGTAGACACTAAATGACTTAAAACCTAGCTATGAGTAAACTAATATAGTCCTATTGAACTGACTGAACTGAGAAGGAGTACTGACCCCAATTCTAAAACCAGAGATAACTAACTAGAATTTCGTGAAGTGGCACCAACTAAATACATACTACGAATTCTTCAATTAAAGTCACTTGCCAGAATCCCACGTTGCGCATGCGATAAGAACAACCAAAACAGAAGCGCTGACAGGAATCCCCTTAGAACAAGAACTTCACTCAGAGCCGCGCTGTGACTCCGGTGAAGAGGTCAGTTGAAGTGCGCAGATTCCAGAGCGGCTGTGCGCTTCATCTCCACAGCTGCTCGCGCGCTCTCGAAGACTAGGGCGCTCACTCCTCGCTGTTTGTAATCCCCTTTGGCGGCCATGTTGGGATACTCGCTTCTTCAGGTTCTGTACACAGCGCCGCAGGAACAACGTGGTGACTCTATGCTGCCTTCGCCAACATGGATATTTGGAGCCCTGCTTTAATGACCGTTGAGTTTTTGCTGGCACTGATCTAATGCTGGCTATGGTTCTGGAAGTCTTGACACCGGACTACTATGGCGTACACGTACGCGAGCACCCCCATAGTGATAGGGACTGTACACACGCATGTGTAGGGTCCGGACTACTATGGCGTACACGTACGCGAGCACCCCCATAGTGATAGGGACCGTACACAAGTGTGTGTAGGGTCCGGACTACTATGGCGTACACGTACGCGAGCACACCCATAGTGATATGGACCGTACACACGTGTACGGCCCCTATCACTATGGGTGTGCTCGCGTAGGTGTACGCCATAGTAGTCCGGACCCTACACACGCGTGTGTACGGTCCGGCGTACGCATACGCCAGCACCACCATAGTGATAGGGACCCTACACACGCGTGTACGGTCCGTATCACTATGGCGTACGCATTCGCCAGCACTCCCATAGTGATGGGGACCATACACACGCGTGTACGGTCCGTTGCAATGCATTTGGGGTGCCCTAGGGCTGTGGGACGCACCGTACCTGTGTTGTGACATAGGATTGCCATAGGGGACACATGAGGGACAAGTATAGGGGCCTAAATGCATGCTGGTTGTCATGGAGACCGAGTTTCAGGTTTGAATTTTGCATCATGTGGCCAGCAGAAGTCGGTTGGAGACAATATACTTTGTTGCAATGTGGTTGTTGACATTACATCATGCTCAATTTTTTGCAATTTTAAAACCATGCATAGCCTGTCACTGGGGTAGTTTTAAATTGATTGAAGGACACGTAGGATGCAAATGTGACTGAGCCAATCACTCTGTACTCCTGTAAATGAAACAGGCCAGCAAGGAAGATATAAGGCAGCCAGGTCCCTTGAGAGAGCACTTGCCTGCACATCCCTTCATTCCACAACACTGCTGCTGCTTGTCATTCCTCTGGCACCATGTCCAGGTCTGTGGAGAGGGCCCAGCGATTCATCATGGAGGAGAATATGGCGTTGGTATATGTGATCCTCCCACAGTACACCATGCTGTATGGTCGACCAGGTGAGCAGGTGAGTGCAGACTCCACTAGCTTAAACTGTGCCCCTTTTTGTGACTGTGACTTCTGGCATTGTGTCCAGGTGTGACAGACATGCAGGGTTCTTCATAGTGGTTCCCAGGGGGGGGAAGGGCTCATGTCTCCCATGCAGAGCATGCTGTAGTTCCTGTGTGCACAACGCACTAGCATGGTGCTTACTGTGACGATCACTGCATGGTGCATGCCGCTTTCGGACTGCCTAATCCTCCTGGAAATGTTGTTCCTACAGTCCTGATGTGAGTCTGTGCTCCCCCTAGGGTGACAGGTGCCAGGACCCACAGATGTGTGTCTGTTCAGTGTACCTGTGGTGAGAGTGTCCAAATGATGTGTTCGTCCCCTGGACATTGGTGTGTGTGTTTGAGTCCCCTGTCATGTGTGTGTGTGCATATGTGGAGTGTTGCACCCCAGCTGCATGTGGGATGGATACACCCTGCCCATCTGATGTGAGCAGGGAGCTGTGCTGGATGTCTGCCGTGCTGAGACAGCCCCACATCTGTGACACCCCCAGTCTAGTGGCACATGTGCAGAGTGAGGTTTGTAGCGGCAGTTGCCAATGCCAGGTGATTGTTCAGTGCCTGTGTGTGTCTGTGTACTCTGCTGAGGTAGCGTAAGTGGGCTGGGGCATGTGACTGCTTAGGGGTACTGTTCAGATTCCTGTTGTAGCTTGGGATGCACAGTGTGAGCCTGCATCATTGATTGTGTTGCACCCCTCATGCCACCTGTGTACTTTCAATGGCACCTACTGCATTTGCCCATTCCCAGGAGGATGATGTCACTATGACAAAGGTGCAATGAGTTGGCTGCATACGATGGCCAGTTCAAACATGCATGATTTGTAATATGTGTGTCTCTGTATCATTGATAAGGTGGATTGATGTATTGTCACTTCTGCATCCTCACAGGTAGGCATCTGTGCCAAGGGGGAGATCTGGAAGCAAGCCGTCAGTGCCGTGAGGAGGACGGATGGTCGGAAGCGGTGCCTAGCCCAGGTGAGGAAACGCTGGCAGGGCATCCGGTGCTGGACGCGGAGGATCGCACGGGTCCTGCTGGGGGACTCACCTGTGAGCCACAAAAACCGTGGGCGCCGCCGTCTGACCCACATCCAGAAGCGTGTGCTGGCGGTGGTCTTCCCTGACTTGGATAGGTGCCTAGCGGAGAAGCAGCAGCAGGAAGAGGGTAGGTACATGTGTGTTTGTTGTGTGTGACCAGCTTTTGGAAGTGCGCAGTTGCATGGATACACTGCCAGGGTTTAAATGTGCAGTGCATATCCTGTTCCCCAAAGTAAAGCGGTGCTGTTCTTCCTCCCTTCCCCTCCTTGCCATGTGTTCCCTGGTCTGTGTGTAGTCACTCTTGCACAAGGTCATCTAGGCTGGCAGTTACTCCAAGTGCCCAATGCTTGCAGCATCATGTGTGGGGGTGGTGTGTAACAGGTTTTTGCACGTTGCCTGTGCCCTGGCCAGTTCTGTCATTGTGGGGTCCATGTTAGTTGGAAATGATGCTGAGTCCCGACATGGGAGTGTGTGTTTCATGTGTACTGCCTTACTGCCTGCATGTCGAATGTTGTGCCCTCTGACATGATGTGCTTGAGTGTGAGATATGCATAGTGCAGGGATGGTGGCTTGTGTTCCAGTCATATCCATCCAGGGCCATGGAGTAGTGTGGCCACTACAGTCCCCTGGGGCACCTTTTCCTAGGTATCATGTGTGTCATCAGACAATGTGGACATTCTCTGTGTCTTCAGCATAGTTTGGGCCCTGTGGCATAGTACCCTGGCCTCATTTGTATTCACGTATACTGTGCTACATGTGTCCACTGTACAGGGTGACCTAATTTAGCTGGTGCATACTCACAGGGGCCAGTGCCTGTGTGTCTTGGTACAACTATCTGATGATGGTTGTTTGTCAGTGATATATGTGGACAGGCGCACCAGGGGTAGTTTGTGTGCGATCAGGATTAATTGCAGGCCATGTGTTTTCATCCCAGACTAAGAGGTGTAAGTACTTCCTCTGTTTCAATCACATTGTCTCAGGTAGGGGGGGGGGGTTGGTGCGGGCAAGGCCTACATGTCCAAACCTGAAGTCTCCTTGCTCGGTCTGGCCAGTGTGTGATGTTTGTGTGGCCAAACACTCAAGGTGCAGTGCCCCAGTCATGTTGGCCATGGTTTTCAGTATTACCTTTGCAGCATGTCCCAAGATTTGCTAGACATGGTTCCTGCTCATCTCTTTCTTGGCTACGCTGTGTGTCGCTGATGCTGTGCTAGATTGTCCCCAGAGACTGGCTCCTCTGTACAATTTGATATCAAGTTATTTGCTATTGTGTCATGCTCTCCATATTTTAACCCCTTCGGTGCTCATGACGGAATGGTTCCGTCATGACCCACGGTTGAGCTGTGCTCATGACGGAACCATTCCGTCATGACCCCGCCCGCGCAAGATTCCGCCAGCACAGCGGCGGAATCTGCGCAGCATCGAAGGGGTTAACAGTGGCATGGTGGGTCAACAAACTGTGTGTTGCAGGGACTACATATGTACCTTGTATTGTAGATGATACTCTTGTTGCTTTTCAGGCTATGCACTGTGACCTATGTAGAGTTGACTCATGTGACATATGTATACAGGTGTCTGATTTCTCCTGTCTCTTCACCTTGCCCACAGCATCATCGGGGGACTACGAGGGAGACACTGGCACGGACCGTGAGGAGGGAGCGAGCACCAGTGCCAGCAGTGTTGAGTTGTCTGGCACATCGAGTGGCACGGAGGCCGACAGGAGTGCAGCGGAGGACTTGTCCAGTCAAACCACCACCGACTATGATGCAGACGGGTCCGAGGCTGAGCACTCTGAGGGGGCGGAGGCTGCTCCCACAGCTGACACCAGCACTCCATCACTACCCGCCCCCTCCATTCCGATCACCGGCCTCCCACTTGCTCATGTCCCTTCCCGCCGTGCTAGGTCACCACGTGTCTCCTTCTTGCCAGGCACCGCACCCCCTGCCCCTGTCTCCACTGCTGCCACCAATGCCGAGTCTGTGGACATCCTGCGGCAGTTGCAGGTTGGTCAGACTGCGATGCTTAATGTCCTCCATGGCCACAGCCGAGTGCTCAACCAGATGGAGGCATACATTGAGGGCATTTCAGCTGCGCAGTCTGACCAACGCAACTTGCTGAGGTCCATAGACTCGACACTGACTGCAGCAGTGGGTCTCCTGCAGCGCTACGTCCCCCCCCTACCCCTGAACCATCCACACTTCCCACTCCCATGCCTGTCCAAAGCACACCCAGACGTAGCCATGCACGCACACCACCAGACACAGGCACCACACCACCAGGGAAGGCAAAGCGCACACCTCCTGGCACGCACACACAGGGTGAAGTAGGCACACCCACTGGGTCGGGGGGGAAACAGAAGACACGCAGCCAGAGTGGGAGTCCACATTCCTCACGACCACCACCCTCCAAATCCACTCCCCTCAGCTCTCCTGGCCAGGATTCCACCAAAGACTCCTTCCTGGCCGCTCTGTCCCTGAGCCCCAAAGTGACACCACCCCGCAAGCGGTCAAAGGAGTCCCCGGTCAGGGTGGTTGAGTCCCCCCCCCTGTCCACACCCTTCCCCGGTAGTGCTGTGACCCATCCCTGCGACCCCCCCCCCTCCTTGGGGCCTGTGGTTCCTTCGGGTGCAGGGGAGACGCTGGGCGACCTGGCATAGGTGTGCAGCGCCGTGCTCCAATCCACCTTTGGCGCTGCCCCACCCCCTGTGTTGGAGTCGTCCGTCCCTGCACCCACAGCACCTACCCTTGCCCCTCTGTCCCTGCGGTGCGTGGTCCTTCCCCCCCACATGATGCCCCCCCCTGTGGATGACAAGGTAGTCTGAACTGTGCAGGCAAGCTAGGGGACTCGCATCCCAATGTGTCTCCCACCTGGATTGGAACTATGGACTGCCCTATGGGCCTTGTGCATTTGGCACTCTTCATACAATTCATTTTAGAACATTGCTGAATAAAGCTATTTTATTTTCCTTGGCACACTACTGCTTTTCTGGCATTGCTGTTGGTGCTGCTGCTCCATGATTTGGGGTGGCGATAATGTGTTAGGTGTCTGGGATATGTTGTAGTGTGCTGTTCGTGGGGTGGACCCTGTTATCTGTGTGCCATCACACGGTATTTGCTATTAAACTTTGCTCATGTAAGCTGTTACTGCATGGTGACATTGTCCCAAGGTGTGTACCTTCCTCTGTGGACCCTGACATCTTCCCTGCAGGGTGTTGTGAAGACATTTGTGCAGTGCTGTGTCTACATTTGCTGGGTGTGTGACGGACCCCTTCAACTTTGGCCATGCATGCTGGCCAAGGTCTCCACTTGCATCATTTATGTCATCCTTGGGGGTCACTGTACTTGTGAGTGGAGTATATTGACAGGACTTCATGTGTACATGTTTCCTTTTCCGCACTATGCATGTGTGTACTCCCAGCCTCGCACACATGTGTTTCGTGTTCTGCTGGGTCTTTGAGCACCTGACTGACAATTGTGGCCATTGTATCTGTGTGTACTTAACCCCTTTCTTTCCATGGGCACAGCTGGGGGGACTCTGCACCCACCCCTCCTGTGTCTGGGCACTGCTGGGAGGACTCTGCACACACCCCTCCTATGTCTGGGCACTGCTGGGAGGACTCTGCACACACCCCTCCTGTGTCTGGGCACTGCTGGGAGTGATAGGCACCCACCCCTCCTGTGTCTGGGCACTGCTGGGAGAACTCTGCACACACCCCTCCTGTGTCTGGCCACTGCTGGGAGGACTCTGCACACACCCCTCCTGTGACTGGGCACTGCTGGGAGTGATAGGCACCCACCCCTCCTGTGTCTGGGCACTGCTGGGAGGACTCTGCACACACCCCTCCTATGTCTGGGCACTGCTGGGAGGACTCTGCACACACCCCTCCTGTGTCTGGGCACTGCTGGGAGTGATAGGCACCCACCTCCCCTGTGTCTGGGCACTGCTGGGAGGACTCTGCACACACCCCTCCTGTGTCTGGGCACTGCTGGGAGTGATAGGCACACACCCCTCCTGTGTCTGGGCACTGCTGGGAGGACTCTGCACACACCCCTCCTATGTCTGGGCACTGCTGGGAGGACTCTGCACACACCCCTCCTGTGTCTGGGCACTGCTGGGAGTGATAGGCACCCACCCCTCCTGTGTCTGGGCACTGCTGGGAGGACTCTGCACACACCCCTCCTATGTCTGGGCACTGCTGGGAGGACTCTGCACACACCCCTCCTGTGTCTGGGCACTGCTGGGAGTGATAGGCACCCACCCCTCCTGTGTCTGGGCACTGCTGGGAGGACTCTGCACACACCCCTCCTGTGTCTGGGCACTGCTGGGAGGACTGCACACACCCCTCCTGTGTCTGGGCACTGATGGGAGGACTCTGCACACACCCCTCCTGTGTCTGGGCACTGCTGGGAGTGATAGGCACACACCCCTCCTGTGTCTGGGCACTGCTGGGAGGACTCTGCACACACCCCTCCTGTGTCTGGGCACTGCTGGGAGTGATAGGCACACACCCCTCCTGTGTCTGGGCACTGCTGGGAGGACTCTGCACACACCCCTCCTATGTCTGGGCACTGCTGGGAGGACTCTGCACACACCCCTCCTGTGTCTGGGCACTGCTGGGAGTGATAGGCACATACCCCTCCTGTGTCTGGGCACTGCTGGGAGGACTCTGCACACACCCCTCCTATGTCTGGGCATGTACGGTCGGGACATACACGGGTGTGGGTATGCTCCATTCATACACAGGTGTGGGTGCGCTCCATTCATACACGGGTGTGGGTACGCTCCGTACATACACTGGTGGGGTGTGGGTACGCTCCATTCATACACGGGTGGGGGTACGGTCCGTACATACACGGGTGGGGAGTTGGTACGCTGCATGCATACACGGGTGGGGGTACGGTCCGTACATACACTGGTGGGGTGGGGGTACGGTCCGTACATACACTGGTGGGGTGGGGGTACGCTCCATTCATACACGGGTGGGGGTATGCTCCATTCAAACACGGGTGGGGGTGCACTCTGTACATACACGGGTGGGGAGTTGGTACGCTGCATGCATACACGGGTGGGGGTACGGTCCGTACATACACTGGTGGGGTAGGGGTACGGTCCGTACATACACTGGTGGGGTGGGGGTACGCTCCATTCATACTCGGGTGGGGGTACGCACCATTCATGCACGGGTGGGGGTGCGCTCCGTATATACACTGGTGGGGTGTGGGTATGCTCCATTCATACACGGGTGTGGGTACGCTCCGTGCATACACTGGTGGGGTGTGGGTACGCTCCATGCATACACGGGTGGGGGTACGATCCGTACATACACGGGTGGGGAGTTGGTACGCTGCATGCATACACGGGTGGGGGTACGGTCCGTACATACACTGGTGGGGTAGGGGTACGCTCCATTCATACACGGGTGGGGGTATGCTCCATTCATACATGGGTGTGGGTACGCTCCGTACATACACTGGTGGGGTGTGGGTACGCTCCATTCATACACGGGTGGGGGTACGCTCCATACATTTCCGTACCTACGGTTTGCAGGCCTGGGTACGTACCGTCCCCAGGCCTTAAGAGCGTGTGTACGAGTCGTACCACGCCCACCACTACGTCACCCCGACAATGGCGGTACGGCCCGTACCCACGTTCTAATGGCCTGGGTATGGGCCGTACCAGCATTGTTGGGGTGATGTGGGGGTACGCGTGGTACAACCCGTACCAACGCTCTGAGGGCCTGGGTACGGTGCAGACCCCCAATGGGGTGCCGTAGGGGTACGCACCATCCCCAGCCCTTCAGAGCTTGGGTACGGGTCGTACGACGCGTACCCCTACATCACCCCAACAATGCTGGTACGGCCCGTCCCCATGCCTTTAGTACGTGGGTACGGGCCGTACCGCCATTGTTGGGGTGACGTAGTGGTGGGCGTGGTACGGCCCGTACCCACGCTCTTGAGGCCTGGGTACGGTACGTACCGGTATTGTTGTGTTGCCGGTTCGCGTCAACATCCACTTCCGTTGTGGCGGACGCTTGCGTTGCTGGACACGCCCCCACCACCTCGAGGTGACCAGGTCCTGCAGGTCAGGTATGTCCAGGGCATGTGTAATTTGTGACTTGTGTGGGGGTTATGTGTCCTGCCCCTGCCCCCCCCTTTGACCCTGGGTGTTATTCTGACCTTCTGCGGCGTCTGCGTCGGTGCCTGTAGAGCAGGTGGACTGCTATGAGGGCTGAGATGACACGTAGGTTCGGGTCCATGGCTATCCGTCGCATACAGGTGCTCCTTGTGCGCGTCGTCCTGATTTCCCGGCAGTTTTTGGCAGCCGGAAAATATAATCCGTGCGGGGTGACGTCGGTGCGGATCGTACTTCCTGGTTCGTGAACCGCAGCCTGAATGCGTCCCGACGTCACGTCGCAGCATTCCCGGATCACATTCGTATGTATATTTTCGTCAGTTGATGCTTTTTACGATTCGTACGGAAATGGTGTTTCCGTGGGAATCGTACTTCCATGCTTGTAATGTTTATTTCCCGTGTACGAGTCGGACGGAGAAAACGCTCCGACCGACGGTTTGTACCCGGTTTCTCCAGGATCCGAATCGGCACCTATATAATTATTTGAATTATTTTTCAAATAGTAAATAATTATTCTTAAAATAGTAAATAGTGATTTTTAATTAATCAGTAATAATTTAATAGATTATTAAAAATGTCAATTGTTTATTTTATTTTTTATAGCTATAGATATATATTTTTAATGTCAATTAATAATTTTCTATTAAGAGTTTTATATTTTTTCTAAATTAACAGAGTTATTCAAATATGTATGTACTGTCCCTACCATTGTTTAGACTGGAGTGGGTATAGTAAATTTCACCGCGCCGAAGCCCAACACTTTCCCTATTATTGTGCTGTTTGAAGTGGGAATAGTAAATGGAACCCCTCTGAAGTCTAACACTTTCCCTACTGGTGTGCTCCATGTCATGAGTGATGTAATATGTGACGTCATCAGCAGTGCATTGCGGATGTGCGAGTTATAGTTAGCTGAACTAACTATAACGGGGGAATTTCAATGGTTTTGTACGAGTGAAATGTCCAGCTAACTATAACGTCCCTGAAACCTATGTTTTTTTCAGTGAATTTCTAAATTTTTTTAATTGGTAATTCCTAACTATAAGGTGCCTGAAATCTATGGTTTTTTCAGTGAATTTATATATATAACCTACTGGTGGTCGCCAGTAGGTAGTTATAGTTAGGACCTATTTTCCATAGGAAATTCGTAACATTCTTATTCCAAAAGCTTTGGCGCCGGATGAAAAAATTTTCAAAACTGGTGGGGCGCTCCGGTCAGCTCCTATCCTGAAAAATTGGGGGTGATTCGTCAAGCGGGGGCCGAGAAAAAAGGGGGGTCCCAAAACGCATTTTCTCCATGTTATTTCCCGTAGGAAATTTTGGAACAGGCTACAGCCAGAACTGCTAAACGGAATGACACCAAATTTTGCAAAAAGGTAGCCCTTGGTTCAGAAAGCGATCTTTTTTTAAATGGTGTAAATCCATTCAGTAGTTCCTGAGAAATTTAAAAAATAGAGGTAAAAAAATCAATATCCCATAGGAAACTTTAGACACAGCAAAAACTGCTGAACAGAATTACACCAAATTTGGCAAAAAGGTACTGCTTGGCTTAGAAAGCGATCTTTTAAAAAATGATGTAAATCCGTTAATTTTTTGAGAAATTAAGAAATAAAAGAGTGATATCTATGGCCGCGGTGGATCCACGCACCCTCTCAACATTCCAAACCAGTAAGTGTCGGCAGTCATCTTGTGCCTCAGTAGAACTGAGGCAAAAGAAAGCAGAAAAACAAATGCGCAAAACAGGAAAAGGGGGCAGGGTAGAAACACCTTGACCCCCTAGGCCTGCTCATGGTGTCCCAGAAGGACCCCAGGGCCAAAAAAAGCTTTTTTTCTTTAAATCGCGGCATGCGCGGAGGTTCCGCGGATCCAGGTGAAAATTAAAAAAAACAAAGCGCTGGCTCCCACGCTTCGTGTTAATAAAGCCCCCGGGTGGGCACATTTTTAAATGTGTGTGGTGGCCTCTAAGGCCCCCCCAATCCCTGGGGACCGCCACACCCCGAGGCTTTTAAAAAAAATAAAATTAACCTGTGCCCACCCCCGGGAAACTGCTGTTTGCCTCGCGGCTCCCGCCCTATATTGCAAACTCTGCTTTGCTTCACTGAAGTGAGAGCAGGGAAACATGCTCTCGCTTCGATGAAGCAAAGCAGAATTGCTTTTTCATAAGGGGAGCTGCATGTCAGCAGCTCCCCTTGTGGAAAAGCAATGCCGGCTCCCGCAGGACATGGGGAGCCAGCGGGACCGTGGGGGGATTGGGTCCCCAACGGATAGGGCCGGCCCTGAGGGATGGGGTCCCCAAGGCCATAATAGGCCTGAGGAGGCGGGCCACGCGGCCCCCCTCTGGAAAAAACAAACAAAAAAGCAATGGCCAGGCCCCGGGGCTGAGGTTCCCGGGGCCACCCGGCCCCCCTCCCAAATAAATGAATAAATAAATAAAGGCCAGCCCTGGGGGATGGTGTCCCCGGGGCCGGAATTTGCCACGGGAGGGGGGCCCACGCTGACCCCTTCCCGTAACACTTTTATTTATTTTTTAAAAATGGGGGTCAGGCCATGGGGGATGGGGTTCCCAGGGCCTATAAAATAGAAAAGGAAGGGGGGGCCACATGCCCCCTCTGTGATGAAGGAAGGGGGCGGGGTCTGAGGTGACATGTGTGCAAACACACCCTGTGGTGCGTTTTAAGTTGGGTAATTAATTCCTCTTCAATACTGAGGGTCCCTGGGGCCCAACTAGCTCACCACTTACTTCCAGTAAGCGCCACTGCACTGCGTTGCAGAGAGGTGGCCCAAGCCATGCCCCTTTTTACACCACTCTGTAACGTAGCTCTGTGGCGCTTACTGGGGGTAAGTGGTAGGCTAGTTGGCCCCCAGGGACCCTCAGGACTCAAGGGGTCTTAATCCCCCAATTTACAACACACCAGGAGGTGCGTTAGCACAGTGGTGCAGGGAGGGGGCGTGGCCTGATGTCACAAGTGCGGTAACGCACCCTGTGGCGCGTTTTAAGTTGGAGAATTAAGTCCCCTTGAATCCTGAGGGTCCCTTGGTGCCAACTAACCCACCAGGTACGTCCAATAAGTGCCACAGAGTTGCATTGCAAAGAGGTGTAAAATGGTGCATGGCCTTGGAACACCTCTCTGCAACGCAGCTCTGTGATACTTACTGGAGGTACGAGGTGCGCTAGTTGGACCCAGGGACTCTCAGGATTCAAGGGGACTTAATCCCCCAACTTAAAACATGCCACATGGCGCCTTTGCACAGTGGTAACGGGAGGTGACATGTGCAATTAAGTCCCCTTCAATCCTGACTATTTGGAATAACTTTGGCGCCGGTTGACGAATCCTAGCGAAATTTTCAAAATAGGTGGGGCGCTCCGCTCCGCTCCTACCCTGAAAGTCTCGGGGGGATTCGTCAAGCGGGGGCTGAGAAAAAAGGGGGGTCCCAAAACGCGTTTTCCCCATGCAATTTTCCATAGGGACCTTTAGTTCAAGGTACAGCCCGAACGGCTGAACAGAATTACTTGAAATTTGGCAGAGAGGTAGTCCTCAGCTCAGGGATGTGCCTTTTGCATATATGGAGTCAATCTGTTCAGTAGTTCCTGAGAAAATCAAAAGTAAAATCATATATATATGTGGGCGGAGCCTAACCACACATCTCATCCTGAGATCTGATTGGCTGTCAGCACTTCATCCAAGAAGTGTTGGCAGCCATCTTGGGACCAATATACATGATAGCACCTCATTAAAAAGCATTGCAGTTAATAGAAGGTTTTAAGACTTTAGTTACATTATAAATCATTTGTTGATGGTACCATACTCATTTTAGGAATTGTGGTATGTTCTCAGGTGATTTCACCACGTGAAAAAGCCTTCTGCTGGGATATCATGATTGAGAGAAAAATATTTTCTCATGCTTTTCCCACAGAGGTTTGGAAGGTGATCTATAAGCTAAACTGAGAGCTTATTTTCTGTAAATTCACATTATCTTTCTCAGTCATGTGAGAATGAAGTCTGACATTCTCAGTAAAACATGTACATCCAACAAGGGCAGAGAATGTCAGTTGATTCCTTTGTGTTCTACTGCAGCTTCCCAGAGTGTTCCAAAGAACAACTAGAGCGCTAACAGTCCTACTTATGATAAACATATGGCACACCTGAAGCCATCTTGATTGGATTAAAGTGGTAACTCTTAAAACATTTAATTTAAAAAGGAACAAAATGAGGGGGTTCATTTTTCCATAAAAAGTATGATTAGTGCTGCAGAAAGAAAAATTAGGGCACATTTTGAGTGACTTCTCAAATTCTCTTCTATTTCATTAAATAATTCTGACATGCAGACTGAAACATACACTTTCAATACCAGCTGCAGTTTTCCCTGGTGAGCAGTAGCTTTACTACAGTGATCTAATGAGCAAAAAGAGTGCTAACATTCTGAATTTATGGCAAATGTGTGACACATCTGAATGCCTTTGGAATCAAAGTAAAAAACTGAAAGTATTTCCTACTGAGGAGACTGCAGTAAATGAGGAAATTAGGAAACTTCATAACAAATAAGTCTGCCAAGATGGCCACCAGAGACAAAAGAGCCCAAATGTAGCCCAAATATCACCCAGATGTAGCCCAAGTATAGCCCAATGACAGAATGTCCCAGAGTGTTCTTAAAAACAACTAGAGCGCTTACTGTCTTCATTATGACAAAAGTATGGCGCACCTGAAGCCATCTTGATTGGAATAAACTGGTAACACTTAAAACATTTAATTTAAAAAGGAACACAATGAGGGGGTTCATTTTGCCATAGAAATTATGATTAATGCTTAAGAAAGAAAATGAGGGCACATTTTGAGTGACTTCTCAAATCCTCTTCTCTTTCATTAAAAAATTCTGACATGCAGACTGAAACATGCACTTTTAATACCAGGAGCAGACTTCCATGGTGAACAGTAGTTTTACTACAGTGATCTAATGAGCAACTAGAGTGCTAACATTCAGAATTTATGGCAAATGTGTGACATATCTGAATACCTTCATGATGGAATCAAAGTCAAAAACTGAAAGCATTTCCTACTGATGAGACTGCAGTACATGAGGAAATTAGGAAACTTCATAACAAATAAATCTCCCAAGATGGCCACCGGAGACAAAAGAGCCCAAATGTAGCCCAAAATCACCCAGATGTAGCCCATATATAGCCCAATGACAGAAGTGTGCAAAACACCTATTATTTTGTGTTTTTGCAGTGTTATATAGTGCAGACTTGTCAGGTATCGGAGTGCTTTACATGAGCATTGGTTACATCACACAAGAACAAATTCATTTTGGTTGTAGACATGGGGAGACTAAGTGATTTGACCAGAATCACAGAATGCCGAGCTGAAGCAGAAACTCCAACCTGGTTCCCCAGTTGCAAAGTCTGCAGTTCTGGAAGTAACACCACATCCTCTCCCCTAAGTGTAACATTTAATCAAGTGGTCAACTGGATAAAAAAACATAAAGGTAACAAATAATTTAAAAGTGCCTTCTCACTATTTGAAAACTCAGAAAATATGTCCTTATTTTAGTCTTTTAGAGCACTAACCATAATTTTGATGCCAATAAGACCCTCTCATATATGTAATTTCTAAAGGAAATGCTCTAGTGTTACAGTTTTGATTACATCAAGATGACGTCAGGCGTTCCACACTTTTGTAATAAATATAGAATGTTAGCAATCTAGTTGTTCATTAGGATACTGTTGAGAGGCAGAGGCCAGGGGCAAGGACTCTGAAAATTGAAGGTAGGTAGGAGGGTGCAAAGGCAACAATTTAACCACACTGAGCAGGCAGGAAGGGCCGTGGCAGCACAACAGACTATGGAGGGCAGTGGAAAGGGGGGCAGGGGCAACAAACCAACAATACAGGACTTGCAAGAGAGGCTGTGGCAATGTAATAGACCATTGTGGGCAGAAGGAAGAGGCAATGGTAGTACAACCATACATGCCAACAGAACCGATTCAGCCAGGCAAACATCCAATGTTTTTAAGCTCAAATGGGCTTTATTTGATCTGTCTCCTGTCTACAATCTCCTCTTTTTCAATGTAACTCAAAGGGGAAAATCAAAACCCCAGTTTTTTTTCAAAATCTCCCTCTTACCAAGTTCAAAATGTTCGCAAGTATGGTACATTGGATCATGGAAGGAAATGGGGTAGGGACATGGACTTGGATAACAGAGGACAGGAGGGACATGGAGAGGTGCACCAAACTGACCCTGCAGGGCAGGCATCAGGGTTTGCAGCAGCACAATACACCACACAGGGCATGCGGGACGGGAGTGCAGCACAACAATCCATAGAAAGCAAGAGGGAGGGGACAGGACCACGCACATGGACAACAGAGAACAGAGGGGCAAGAGGCAGGACCATAATGGACAGACAGGAGAGAAAGCTGCAGCATAACAGACCATAAAGGGCAGGAGGGATGGATCAGGGACATTACAATGGAACAGACAAGCCAGGAGGGAGGGAGTAGGGGTCTGCACATGTAAACAGAGGGCTGGGGGCAAGGGGGCAGGGCAGGAGCAGCAAGATAGCCATGGAGGTCAGGCAGGATGGGCACTAGAAGCAAGACACACCATGAAGAGCAACAGTGAGACTGTGATGGCATACACAGAGACTATGGAGGGAAGGTGGGAGGGGTTCAGGGGCAGCTAACTGACCACACAGGGAAGGTGGGAGGGGCCATGGCAGCACAGAAGACCATGCATGGCAAGTGGGAGGGTTAGTGGTAGCACAATGGCTATGATGGGCAAGAAAGAGGGTGCAGGGGCATGCACAAAGGACGATGGAGGATAGAAGGGAGGGTCAGGACCTGTGCACAGACAAGAAAGTTCAGGGGAAGGGGCCTCACAACAGACCGCACGGGGCAGGCAGGAGGAGCAGTTGCAGCACAACAGACCAGGGAGGGCAGAAGGGTGTGGCAGTTCAATGGACCATGTAGGACAGGAGGAAGAGGATAGGGGCATGGCATGTGGACAGGCAGGGTGGAGGTGGCAGGGACAGGTTACAGTCATCTGACAATGCTAGGCAGGTGGGAGGGGAGTGGCAGCTCAACAGAACACTCAGAGTAGATAGGAGTGGCAGGTCCATGGAACATGGTGGGCAAAAAGGATGGAGCAGGGGCATGCACAAATACATCGGAGGGCAGGGGGAAGGAGAATAGGGGCAGCAAGCTAAGCACAGAGTTTAAGCAGGAGGTCAATGATGGGGCATAGAATTGGGCAATGGAGGGCAGGAGGAGTGGACTGGTACATCATACTAAATTGAGGGCAGTGGCAGCACATCAGACCATGCATGGCAGGAGGGAGGAGGCTAGTCCATGGATTCACACAACAGAGGATAGGGAGGAGAAGGATGGTGCAGCAAGCTAACTGTTCAGAGAAGGCGGGTATTAGGAACTTTATTGTTTTTAAAACGTGTGTCTGTGCGAACTACTTAAAATATGAACAAGTATGTAGCATAATCTCACTTTTATTCAGGAAGAAGAGGACGTTTGTGACTGTGACTCGGGGCTCACTTCGCAGAAACACCCCCTGACCCTCCACCCCCTATCGCAAAATGTAATGCCCGTGAAAAGGGTAGGTGAACACAGTGTTATATAGAACATAGTCCTGAGAGCACGATGGAAAATGAAAACTAGATATAGTGTATGGTATAAACTATGCACCAAAAAGTGTGATATAAGATGAACCCGGCGTGAAATATAATATGCAATACATTGTGCGCAATGACAGATTCATTGGAGAGCGCGAGATAGCACAGGCACTAGCGCGTGCTATGCAATATGCGCCTTGGAGTGTAATATGCACAGGGCAGTGTTGTGTAACCTAACTAGTCTCTAAAGTTGTAATATAAAATATGTGCTGTGGAGTGTAACGTTGCATATGCACTGTGACAAAGATATGGATCCCAGATTGTAATATGTATGGCATAGCACTGTGTGTTATAACATAGGCATCGAGGAAGGCACGTTAGATGGGGCAATATAACCCTTGCGAAGACAAGTGTGGCATGACATATTCACGGGGTGATGTTACAGTGCACATGGGCTAGAAAGTTTCATAGCATATGCACTAGCTAGTGGAATACAACACAGAGGTGTGTGGCACTCGGCAGGCAATGGTGGGTGTAACACAGCATTGGGCTCTGCCAGGAGCGCGCTGTGAATCTCAAGTGATGTTCGTCCCCTTTCCAGAGAGTAAAATAAAAAGTATTACACATCCGGCAGTGGATGTGTGTTTTATTAACCGTGAGGGGGGTTTCTTGCATAGTTTTTGTCGAATTTTTGTCGAATCCCCTTTGAATGGCTTGGTGTGCATGTGTATTAAATGTGCCCGTCAATAGCTACCCATGTTTGTATAAATAAAGGACAAGGGTGTCTACCGGGATTAGGCACGGTAGGGCATCAGACATGTCAGAGCTTCACTAGTGGTGTAAATACATTCCACGTGGATTCATTGTATGCATAGTCGCCTTTTAATGAATATCACGCAAATCGTCATGGTGATAGGTACGTACCGTTTGTCCAGCATGTCCTAGGTGTGTCTATAAATATATATTTTTTTAAAATAATAAAAAACAGTGGCCGGCCCTGGGGATTGGGGTCAAAAAAATATAATTAGGAGACAGGCCCTGGGGGATGGGGTCCTCAGGGCCAATAAATTAGAATAAGAAGGGGAACCACACAGCCCCCCTTCTTAAAAAATTAAAATAAATAAAAGACTGGCATCGTGCCGGAGGCCACGCCCCCTCCTTGCAGCACTCTGCACACGCGCCCCCTGGCGAGTTATAAGTTGGGGAATTAATTCCTCTTCAATACTGAGGGTCCCTGAGGGCCAACTAGCCCAACAGGCATCTCCAGTATGCACCAGGGAGCTGCGCTGCAGACAGGTGTTCTGAGTAGGCCTGGGCGGTAAAATCCATTCCGCTCGCGGAATTTGCGGAATTTGCGTAATTTTGCGTTCCGCGGAGAACGTGAAATTGCTCAAAAGTCTGCTTTCCGCGATTTCGCGAAATTTTTTGCTTGTTCGCGTTCTCAAAATGCGTGTTTGCGAGATATTTCTCCCCGAGCACGCAAACAGCAATTGTGAACAGGAAAAAACCATCGCGATCAAGCAATTCCGCGTGTTCGCGGAATTTCTGCGTGTTCGCTGAGATTTTTTACCGTTTTGCGGAGATTTGCGTAACGCAATTACGCAAATTCCGCCCACCCCTAGTTCTGAGGCCAAGCCCCTTTTTACATCTCTCTGCAATGCAGCTCTGTGGTGCTTACTGGAGGTACCTAGTGGTCTAGTTTGACCCTAGGGACCCTTAGGATTCAAGGGGACTTAATCTCTCAACTTAGAACAGCCACAGGGCGCGTTTACACAGTGGTGAAGGGAGGGGACGGGGCCTGAGGTGACGTGTGCAAACACGCACTATGGCACGTTTTAAATTGGGGATATAATTTTCCTTCAATACTGAGGGCCCCTGGGGGCTAACTAGCCCACCAAGTGCTTCCAGTAAGCGCTACTGAGCTGCATTGCAGAGAGGTGGTCCAGGCCGTGCCACTTTTTATACCTCTCTGCAACGCAGCTCTGTGGCACTTACTGGAGGTACCTAGTGGGCTAGTTGGACCCTAGGGACCCTCAGGATTCAAATGAACTTAATCTCCCAACTAAAAACGGACACAGGGCGTGTTTACACAGTGGTGAAGGGAGGGGACGGGGCCTGAGTTAACGTGTGCAAAAACGCCCTGTGGCCTGTTTTAAGAGGTAGTTTTAATCCCCCTGCCCTATTATATACTAGGGGCTTACAGAGGAGGTCATGCTAATCACAGGGGGACCCCAACGCATAATGTTCCCTAGTGTATGTAGGTGTTTTCACTGTATTCTAAGTGTCTTTTAACATAGCACTGGCTCTAGGACTGGTTAGTCAGACTCAGTTACCACCAGTATCCGTCTGAAAAAGTTGAGGGTACAGGATGATTTTGCAACAAGGCTTCTTTCTGCTCTTCTTTTTGTTCTTTCTGCACGTTATCCTTCTTCCTGCACTTTTCTTCGTCTTTGAGGACTTCTGTTGCTTCTTTCTGCACTTCTTTTTTTTCTTTCTGTGCATTTTTTCTTCTTTCTTCACATGTCCTATCTCTGTATGCATAGTTAGAATTTAGCATTTAAAAAACCTTTGAAATTCACAGAAAAAAACATAGGTTTCAGGCACGTTATAGTTAGGAATTAGCATTTAAAAAACCTCAGAAATTCACTGAAAAAACCATAGGTTTCAGGGGTGTTATAGTTAGCTGGACTTTTCACTTCCACAAAACCATTGAAATTCCCCCGTTATAGTTAGTTCAGCTAACTATAACTCACGCGCCCGCAATGCACTGCTGATGATGTCACATATTACATCACTCATGACATGGTCAGTGACATCACTCATGACATCACTGATGACATCTCAAATGACATCACTGATGACATCACTGATGACATCATCCTTGTGATAGAGTGGCAGACCTCCTCTCACCCTAATATAACCTTTGATACACACATTCAGAAATAGAGACTAAACTTTTCAAAACAATGGACATACCAATACCAGTTACAACAACCTCTTCAGTAATTCTAAGATCCACATACACATCCACTCATTCACCAACAGTCCTATACAGTCACTCATACATGTATTCACTCATCATACGTACTCATACACCTATACATCCTGTTACACAATGCCACTCATCCATAGAGTTACTCACACACATAGTCACTCGTGCTAATAAAGAATCAAACATATATTTATTTGCATATACAGTTATACACACACCACCACACTTACTTCTACGGAAACTTACACATACTTAGTCTTTTAAACAATCACTTATAGAAACACATACTTATTCATACAGGAACTCTTTCAATCTCTCACTCTCACATATACTCACTTATATACACCAATAGTCACATATACTAGTTTAAAACATATGTAGTTACTCATAAAGGCACTATTGAGACAGTCATTCACTCACTAACACACCCATACACACACTCATCCACCCATACAGTCCTGCACACATGCTGTCTTCAACACATACAAAGAGTGAGTCACTCATTCATGCACCTATGCACTACGTAATACCCCCACCGAACCATGCAGACACTCAGACTGATACTCAAAAAACCAACTAATAACCTATATAGACACCCATGTAGCTACTCACCAACCCATGCAGCCACTTATACACAAAGTGAGAGACTGATACAGATATTTACATATTTAAACATTACTCACTAAGCCATGTATTCACTATGATACACTTAATCAGTCAGTTACACAATCAATTTTTTCAAAAACAAATCATCCATTTAGACACTTATATACCCATTTATTCTTCCATCGACCTTGAGATATACATATATAAAACATATTTAATTTTCAGAAAAACACACATTCACTGGATGATGTCATCAGTGATGTCATTTGAGATGTCATCAGTGATGTCATGAGTGATGTCACTGACCATGTCATGAGTGATGTAATATGTGACATCATCAGCAGTGAATTGCGGGCGCGCGAGTTATAGTTAGCTGAACTAACTATAACGGGGGAATTTCAATGGTTTTGTAGAAGTGAAAAGTCCAGCTAACTATAACACCCCTGAAACCTATGGTTTTTTCAGTGAATATATATATGTATGTATAATATCAAAACAATACCCTTTCAGGCTTAGAATGCTGAATAAATTATGCAAAACAGAAAGCAGCTATCTTTGGGTTGTTCATAAATTTAGGAGGAGAGCAGCTCCTATATAGAGCACCCTGCAACACCAGAGACACTCTGAATCTCCTCACCTCACTCGTCTGTTTTTCTAGCAAAGTGTTTAGACATAGGGTTAGCACAGTGCCATCCACACAGAGCTAGAAAAAACAAAGCCTTTCACCATTTATACAGCAAAATCTTTAACCATAGGATTAGCAAAGTGCTAACCATGTCGAGCTGCAAAATTACATAAGTCTTTTACCAGTCCAGGCACAGTATTACAGCTTTAAATCGATAAAATACCATCCAAGCCAACCTGGAATGCACAAACGCAACCCCTGACACATGTTTTGGTCTCATTAGAGCTCTTCAGAGAGTGATAGCTTTGTACACACAAGGGGGCACCTAGTAAAAGTCAAAACAATACCCTTTCAGGTTTAGAGTGCCAAATAAATTATGCAAAACAGGAAGCAGAGAACTCTGTGTTGTTCACAAATACAGGTGGCAAGCAGTTCTATGTAGAGCACCCTGCAACAACAGCAACACTCTGAATCTGCACACCTCAAATGTCTGTTTTGCTAGCAAAGTTTTTAAGAATATGATTAGAACAGTGCCATCCACACCAAGCCTTTCACCATTTATATAGAACAATCTTTAACCATAGGATTAGCAAAGTGCTAAGCATGTCGAACTGTAAAATGACAGTTTCAATTATTTATTAAGTGGGGGCTGAGAGAAAGAGTTTTCCACATGCAATTTCCCATTGAGATTTGGAAGATGACTACAGCCCAAACCGTTGGACAGAATTTCACCAAAATTGTCAAAAAGCCACTCCAGGCCTAATGAGAAGCAAGGCAGAGCTCATCTCTCTCTAGACCTCATGAGCAGCACAGCAGAGCTCATCTCACTCCAGGACTCAAGAGCAGCACAGCAGAGCTCATCTCACTCCAGGATTCATGAGAAGCACAGCAGATCTCATCTCTAACTAAGTCTCATGAGGAGCACAGCATAGCTCATCCTACTCCAGGATCTCATGAGAAGCACAGCATACCTAATCTCTCTCTAGGCCTCATGAGCAGCACAGCAGAGCTCATCTCACTCCAGGACTCATGAGACGCACAGCAGAGTTCATCTCACTCCAGTCCTCATGAGCAGCATCATTCCAGGACTCATGAGAAGCACAGCAAAGCTCATCTCTAACTAGGCCTCTTGAGAAGTACAGCAGAGCTCATCTCACTCCAGGCCTCAGGAGCAGCACAGCAGAGCTCATCTCACTCCAGGACTCATGAGAAGCACAGCAGAACTCATCTCACTCCAGGCTTCATGAGAAGCACAGCAGAGCTCATCTCACTCCAGGCCTCAAGAGAAGTACAGAAGAGCTCATCTCTCTCCAGGACTCACCAGAAGCACAGCAGAGCTCATCTCACTCTAGGATCTCATGAGAAGCACAGCAGACCTCATTTCACTCCAGGCCTCACGAGAAGCACAGCAGAGCTCAGCTCACTCCAGGACTCACAAGAAGCACAGCAGAGCTCATCTCACTCCAGGCCTCGTGAGAAGCACAGCGGAGCTCGTCTCACTCCAGGACTTATGAGCAACACAGGAGAGTTCATCTCACTCCATGCCTTACGAGAAGCACAGCAGAGCTCAGCTCAATACAGGACTCATGAGAAGCACAGCAGAGGTCATCACAGTCCAGGCCTCATGAGCAGCACAGCAGAGCTCATCTCACTCCAGGCCTCCTGAGCAGCACAGCAGAGCTCATGTCACTCCAGACTTCATGAGAAGCACAGCAGAGCTCATCTCACTCCAGGACTCATGAGAAGCACAGCAGAGCTCATGTCACTCCAGACTTCATGAGAAGCACAGCAGAGCTCATCTCACTCCAGGCCTCATGAGAAGCACAGCAGAGCTCATCTCACTCCAGGCCTCATGAGCAGCACAGCCGAGCTCATCTCACTCCAGACTTCATGAGAAGCACAGCAGAGCTCATCTCACTCCAGGATTCATGAGAAGCACAGCAGAGCTCATCTCTAACTAAGTCTCATGAGGAGCACAGCATAGCTCATCCTACTCCAGGATCTCATGAGAAGCACAGCATACCTAATCTCTCTCTAGGCCTCATGAGCAGCACAGCAGAGCTCATCTCACTCCAGGACTCATGAGACGCACAGCAGAGTTCATCTCACTCCAGTCCTCATGAGCAGCATCATTCCAGGACTCATGAGAAGCACAGCAAAGCTCATCTCTAACTAGGCCTCTTGAGAAGTACAGCAGAGCTCATCTCACTCCAGGCCTCAGGAGCAGCACAGCAGAGCTCATCTCACTCCAGGACTCATGAGAAGCACAGCAGAACTCATCTCACTCCAGGCTTCATGAGAAGCACAGCAGAGCTCATCTCACTCCAGGCCTCAAGAGAAGTACAGAAGAGCTCATCTCTCTCCAGGACTCACCAGAAGCACAGCAGAGCTCATCTCACTCTAGGATCTCATGAGAAGCACAGCAGACCTCATTTCACTCCAGGCCTCACGAGAAGCACAGCAGAGCTCAGCTCACTCCAGGACTCACAAGAAGCACAGCAGAGCTCATCTCACTCCAGGCCTCGTGAGAAGCACAGCGGAGCTCGTCTCACTCCAGGACTTATGAGCAACACAGGAGAGTTCATCTCACTCCATGCCTTACGAGAAGCACAGCAGAGCTCAGCTCAATACAGGACTCATGAGAAGCACAGCAGAGGTCATCACAGTCCAGGCCTCATGAGCAGCACAGCAGAGCTCATCTCACTCCAGGCCTCCTGAGCAGCACAGCAGAGCTCATGTCACTCCAGACTTCATGAGAAGCACAGCAGAGCTCATCTCACTCCAGGACTCATGAGAAGCACAGCAGAGCTCATGTCACTCCAGACTTCATGAGAAGCACAGCAGAGCTCATCTCACTCCAGGACTCATGAGAAGCACAGCAGAGCTCATCACTAACTAGGCCTCATGAGGAGCACAGCAAAGCTCATCCTACTCCATGACTCATGAGAAGCACAGCATAGCTTATCTCTCTCTAGGCCTCATGAGAAGCACAGCAGGGCTCATCTCACTCCAGGCCTCATGAGCAGCACAGCAGAGCTCATCTCACTCCAGGACTCATGAGACGCACAGCAGAACTCATCTCACTCCAGGCCTCAGGAGCAGCACAGCAGAGCTCATCACACTACAGGCCTCATGATCAGCACAGCAGAGCTCATCACACTCCAGGCCTCAAGAGAAGTACAGCAGAGCTCATCTCACTCTAGGATCTCATGAGAAGCACAGCAGACCTCATCTCACTCCAGGCCTCACAAGAAGCACAGCAGAGCTCATCTCACTCCTGGCCTCATGGGAAGCACAGCAGAGCTCATCTCACTCCAGGCCTCATGAGGAGCACAGCAGAGCTCAGCTCACTACAGGCCTCAAGAGAAGCACAGCAGAGCTCATCTCACTCCAGGACTCATGAGCAGCACAACAGAGCACATCTCACTCCAGGACTCATGAGAAGAACAGCAGAGCTAAACTCGAACTAGGCCTCATGAGGAGCACAGCAGAGCTCATCTTACTCTAGGACTCATGAGACGCACAGCAGAGCTCATCTCACTCCAGGCCTCATGAGCAGCACAGCAGAGCTCATCTCACTCCAAGCCTCATGAGAAGCACAGCAGAGCTCATCTCTAAATAGGCCTTATGAGAAGCACAGCAGTGCTCATCTCACTCCAGGCCTCATGAGCAGCACAGCAGAGCTCATCTCACTCCAGGACTCATGAGCAGCACAGCAGAGCTCGTGGCACACCAGACTTCATGAGATGCACAGCAGAGCTCATCTCACTTCAGGACGCATGAGAAGCACAGCAGAGCTCATCTCTAACTAGGCCTCATGAGGAGCACAGCAGAGCTCATCTCACTCCAGGACTCATGAGAAGCACAGCAGAGCTCACTTCTCTCTAGGCCTCATGAGAAGCATAGCAGGGCTCATCTCACTCCAGGCCTCATGAGCAGCACAGCAGAGCTCATCTCACTCCAGGACTCACGAGAAGCACAGCAAAACTCATCTCTAACTAGGCCTCATGAGAAGCACAGCAGAGCTCATCTCACTCCAGGCCTCATAAGCAGTACAGCAGATCTCATCCCACTCCAGAACTCATGAAAAGCACAGCAGAACTCATCTCACTCCAGGCCTCATGAGCAGCACAGCAGAGCTCATCTCACTCCAGGACTCATGAGAAGCACAGCAGAGCTCATCTTACTCCAAGCCTCATGGGAAGCACAGCAGAGCTCTTCTCACTCCAGTCCTCATGAGCAGCACAGCAGAGCTCATCACACTTCAGGCCTCATGAGAAGCACAGCAGGGCTCATCTCACTCAAGGATCTTATGAGAAGCACAGCAGAGCTCATCTCACTCCAGGCCTCATGAGCAGCACAGCAGAGCTCATCTCACTCCAGGCCTCATGAGAAGCACAGCAGAGCTCATCACACTCCAGGCCTAATGAGCAGCACAGCAGAGCTCGTTTCACTTCAGGCCTTATGAGGTGCACAGCAGAAATCATCTTACTCTAGGATCTCAAGAGAAGCACAACAGAGCTCATCTCACTCCAGGCCTCATGAGAAGCACAGCAGAGGTCATCTCTCTCCACGAGTCATGAGAAGCACAGCAGAGTTCATTTCACTCCAGACTTCAAGAGAAGCAGAGCAGAGCTCATCTCAATCCAGGACTCATGAGAAGCACAGAAGAGCTCATCTCACTCCAGCTCTCATGAGAAGCACAGCAGTGCTCATTTCACTCCAGGCTTCAAGAGAAGCACAGCAGAGCTCATCTCACTCCAGGACTCATGAGAAGCACAGCAGAGCTCATCTCACTCCAGCTCTCATGGAAAGCACAGCAGAGCTCATCTTACTCGAGGCCTCATGAGAAATACAGCAGAGCTCATCTCACTCCAGGACTCACGAGAAGCACAGCAGAGCTCATCTCACTCCAGCTCTCATGGAAAGCACAGCAGAGCTCATCTTACTCCAGGCCTCATGAGAAACACAGCAGAGCTCATCTCACTCCAGGCCTCATGAGCAGCACAGCAGAGCTCATCTCACTCCAGGATTCATGAAAAGCACAGCAGAGCTCATCTCACTCCAGGCCTCATGAGCAGCACATCACAGCTCAGCTCACTCCAGGACTCATGAAAAGCACAGAAGAGCTCATCTCTAACTAGGCCTCATCAGAAGCACAGCAGAGCTCAGCTCACTCCAGGACTCACAAGAAGCACAGCAGCGTTCATCTCACTCCAGGCCTCGTGAGAAGCACAGCAGAACTCCTCTCTCTCCAGGCCTCGTGAGAAGCACAGCAGAGCTCGTCTCACTCGAGGACTTATGAACAACACAGCAGAGTTCATCTTACTCCATGCCTTACGAGAAGCACAGTAGAGCTCATCTCACTCCAGGACTCATGAGAAGCACAGCAGAGCTCATCACTAACTAGGCCTCATGAGGAGCACAGCAAAGCTCATCCTACTCCATGACTCATGAGAAGCACAGCAGAGCTCATCTCTCTCTAGGCCTCATGAGAAGCACAGCAGGGCTCATCTCACTCCAGGCCTCATGAGAAGCACAGCAGGGCTCATCTCACTCAAGGATCTTATGAGAAGCACAACAGAGCTCATCTCACTCCAGGCCTCATGAGCAGCACAGCAGAGCTCATCTCACTCCAGGCCTCATGAGAAGCAGAGCTCATCTCACTCCAGGCCTCATTAGAAGCACAGCAGAGCTCCTCTCACTCCAGGCCTAATGAGCAGCACAGCAGAGCTCGTTTCACTTCAGGCCTTATGAGGTGCACAGCAGGGATCATCTTACTCTAGGATCTCAAGAGAAGCACAACAGAGCTCATCTCACTCCAGGCCTCATGAGAAGCACAGCAGAGGTCATCTCTCTCCACGAGTCATGAGAAGCACAGCAGAGTTCATCTCACTCCAGACTTCAAGAGAAGCAGAGCAGAGCTCATCTCACTCCAGGACTCATGAGAAGCACAGCAGTGCTCATTTCACTCCAGGCTTCATGAGAAGCACAGCAGAGCTCATCTCACTCCAGCTCTCATGGAAAGCACAGCAGAGCTCATCTTACTCGAGGCCTCATGAGAAATACAGCAGAGCTCATCTCACTCCAGGACTCACGAGAAGCACAGCAGAGCTCATCTCACTCCAGCTCTCATGGAAAGCACAGCAGAGCTCATCTTACTCCAGGCCTCATGAGAAACACAGCAGAGCTCATCTCACTCCAGGCCTCATGAGCAGCACAGCAGAGCTCATCTCACTCCAGGATTCATGAAAAGCACAGCAGAGCTCATCTCACTCCAGGCCTCATGAGCAGCACATCACAGCTCAGCTCACTCCAGGACTCATGAAAAGCACAGAAGAGCTCATCTCTAACTAGGCCTCATCAGAAGCACAGCAGAGCTCAGCTTACTCCAGGACTCACAAGAAGCACAGCAGCGCTCATCTCACTCCAGGCCTCGTGAGAAGCACAGCAGAACTCCTCTCTCTCCAGGCCTCGTGAGAAGCACAGCAGAGCTCGTCTCACTCGAGGACTTATGAACAACACAGCAGAGTTCATCTTACTCCATGCCTTACGAGAAGCACAGTAGAGCTCATCTCACTCCAGGACTCATGAGAAGCACAGCAGAGCTCATCACTAACTCGGCCTCATGAGGAGCACAGCAAAGCTCATCCTACTCCATGACTCATGAGAAGCACAGCAGAGCTCATCTCTCTCTTGGCCTCATGAGAAGCACAGCAGGGCTCATCTCACTCCAGGCCTCATGAGCAGCACAGCAGAGCTCATCTCACTCCAGGACCCATGAGACGCACAGCAGAGTTCATCTCACTCCAGGACTCATGAGAAGCACAGCAGAACTCATCTCACTCCAGGACTCATGAGAAGCACAGGAGAGCTCATCACACTACAGGCCTCATGATCAGCACAGCAGAGCTCATCACACGCCAGGCCTCAAGAGAAGTGCGGCAGAGCTCATCTTTCTCGAGGACTCACCAGAAGCACAGCAGAGCTCATCTCACTCTAGGATCTCATGAGAAGCACAGCAGACCTCATCTCACTCCAGGCCTCACAAGAAGCACAGCAGAGCTCATCTCACTCCAGGCCTCATGAGAAGCACAGCAGAGCTCATCTCACTCCAGGCCTCATGAGAAGCACAGCAGAGCTCAGCTCACTACAGGCCTCAAGAGAAGCACAGCAGAGCTCATCTCACTCCAGGACTCATGAGCAGCACAACAGAGCACATCTCACTCCAGGACTCATGAGAAGAACAGCAGAGCTCATCTTACTCTAGGACTCATGAGACACACAGCAGAGTTCATCTCACTCGAGTCCTCATGGGCAGCACAGCAGAGCTCATCTCACACCAGGACTCATGAGAAGCACAGCAAAGCTCACCTCTAACTATTCCTCATGAGAAGCACAGCAGAGCTCATCTCACTCCAGGCCTCAAGAGCAGCACAGCAGAGCTCATCTCACTTCAGACTTCATGAGAAGCACAGCAGAGCTCATCTCACTCCAGGCCTCATGAGCAGCACAGCAGAGCTCATCTCACTCCAGGACTCATGAGCAGCACAGCAGAGCTCGTCGCACTCCAGACTTCATGAGAAGCACAGCAGAGCTCATCTCACTTCAGCCCTCATGAGAAGCACAGCAGAGCTCATCTCACTTCAGGACTCATAAGAAGCACAGCAGAGCTCATCTCTAACTAGGCCTCATGAGGAGCACAGCAGAGCTCATCTCACTCCAGGACTCATGAGAAGCACAGCAGAGCTCATCTCTCTCTAGGCCTCATAAGAAGCACAGCAGGGCTCATCTCACTCCAGGCCTCATGAGCAGCACAGCACAGCAGAGCTCATCTCACTCCAGGACTCATGAGACGCACAGCAGAGTTCATCTCACTCCAGGCCTCAGGAGCAGCACAGCAGAGCTCATCTCACTCCAGGACTCACGAGAAGCACAGCAAAACTCATTTCTAACTAGGCCTCATAAGAAGCACAGCAGAGCTCATCTCACTCCAGGCCTCATAAGCAGTACAGCAGATCTCATCCCACTCCTGAACTCATGAAAAGCACAGCTGAACTCATCTCACTCCAGGACTCATGAGAAGCACAGCAGAGCTCATCTTACTCCAAGCCTCATGAGAAGCACAGCAGTGCTCTTCTCACTCCAGGCCTCATGAGCAGCACAGCAGAGCTCATCACACTTCAGGCCTCATGAGAAGCACAGCAGAGCTCATCTCACTCCAGGCCTCATAAGCAGTACAGCAGATCTCATCCCACTCCTGAACTCATGAAAAGCACAGCTGAACTCATCTCACTCCAGGCCTCATGAGCCGCACAGCAGAGCTCATCTCACTCCAGGACTCATGAAAAGCACAGCAGAGCTCATCTTACTCCAAGCCTCATGAGAAGCACAGCAGAGCTCATCACACTTCAGGCCTCATGAGAAGCACAGCAGGGCTCATCTCACTCAAGGATCTTATGAGAAGCACAGCAGAGCTCATCTCACTCCAGGCCTCATGACAAGCACAGCAGAGCTCATCTCACTCCAGGCCTCATTAGAAGCACAGCAGAGCTCATCTCACTCCAGCTCTCATGAGAAGCACAGCAGAGCTAATCTCACTCCAGGCCTCATGAGAAGCACAGCAGAGTTCATCTTACTCCATGCCTTACGAGAAGCACAGTAGAGCTCATCTCACCCCAGGACTCATGAGAAGCACAGCAGAGCTCATCACTAACTCGGCCTCATGAGGAGCACAGCAAAGCTCATCCTACTCCATGACTCATGAGAAGCACAGCAGAGCTCATCTCTCTCTTGGCCTCATGAGAAGCACAGCAGGGCTCATCTCACTCCAGGCCTCATGAGCAGCACAGCAGAGCTCATCTCACTCCAGGACCCATGAGACGCACAGCAGAGTTCATCTCACTCCAGGACTCATGAGAAGCACAGCAGAACTCATCTCACTCCAGGACTCATGAGAAGCACAGGAGAGCTCATCACACTACAGGCCTCATGATCAGCACAGCAGAGCTCATCACACGCCAGGCCTCAAGAGAAGTGCGGCAGAGCTCATCTTTCTCGAGGACTCACCAGAAGCACAGCAGAGCTCATCTCACTCTAGGATCTCATGAGAAGCACAGCAGACCTCATCTCACTCCAGGCCTCACAAGAAGCACAGCAGAGCTCATCTCACTCCAGGCCTCATGAGAAGCACAGCAGAGCTCATCTCACTCCAGGCCTCATGAGAAGCACAGCAGAGCTCAGCTCACTACAGGCCTCAAGAGAAGCACAGCAGAGCTCATCTCACTCCAGGACTCATGAGCAGCACAACAGAGCACATCTCACTCCAGGACTCATGAGAAGAACAGCAGAGCTCATCTTACTCTAGGACTCATTAGACACACAGCAGAGTTCATCTCACTCGAGTCCTCATGGGCAGCACAGCAGAGCTCATCTCACACCAGGACTCATGAGAAGCACAGCAAAGCTCACCTCTAACTATTCCTCAAGAGCAGCAAAGCAGAGCTCATCTCACTCCAGACTTCATGAGAAGCACAGCAGAGCTCATCTCACTCCAGGCCTCATGAGCAGCACAGCAGAGCTCATCTCACTCCAGGACTCATGAGCAGCACAGCAGAGCTCGTCGCACTCCAGACTTCATGAGAAGCACAGCAGAGCTCATCTCACTTCAGCCCTCATGAGAAGCACAGCAGAGCTCATCTCACTTCAGGACTCATAAGAAGCACAGCAGAGCTCATCTCTAACTAGGCCTCATGAGGAGCACAGCAGAGCTCATCTCACTCCAGGACTCATGAGAAGCACAGCAGAGCTCATCTCTCTCTAGGCCTCATAAGAAGCACAGCAGGGCTCATCTCACTCCAGGCCTCATGAGCAGCACAGCACAGCAGAGCTCATCTCACTCCAGGACTCATGAGACGCACAGCAGAGTTCATCTCACTCCAGGCCTCAGGAGCAGCACAGCAGAGCTCATCTCACTCCAGGACTCACGAGAAGCACAGCAAAACTCATTTCTAACTAGGCCTCATAAGAAGCACAGCAGAGCTCATCTCACTCCAGGCCTCATAAGCAGTACAGCAGATCTCATCCCACTCCTGAACTCATGAAAAGCACAGCTGAACTCATCTCACTCCAGGACTCATGAGAAGCACAGCAGAGCTCATCTTACTCCAAGCCTCATGAGAAGCACAGCAGTGCTCTTCTCACTCCAGGCCTCATGAGCAGCACAGCAGAGCTCATCACACTTCAGGCCTCATGAGAAGCACAGCAGAGCTCATCTCACTCCAGGCCTCATAAGCAGTACAGCAGATCTCATCCCACTCCTGAACTCATGAAAAGCACAGCTGAACTCATCTCACTCCAGGCCTCATGAGCCGCACAGCAGAGCTCATCTCACTCCAGGACTCATGAAAAGCACAGCAGAGCTCATCTTACTCCAAGCCTCATGAGAAGCACAGCAGAGCTCATCTCACTCCAGGCCTCATGAGAAGCACAGCAGAGCTCATCTCACTCCAGGCCTCATGAGCAGCACAACAGAGCTCATCTCACTCCAGGCCTCATGAGAAGCACAGCAGAGCTCATCTCACTCCAGGCCTCATGAGAAGCACAGCAGAGCTCATCTCACTCCAGGCCTCATTAGAAGCACAGCAGAGCTCATCTCACTCCAGGACACATGAGCAGCACAGCAGAGCTCATCTAACTCCAGGCCTCATGAGAAGCATAGCAGAGCTCATCTCACTCCAGCTCTCATGAGAAGCACAGCAGAGCTAATCTCACTCCAGGCCTCATGAGAAGCACAGCAGAGCTCATCTCACTCCAGGCTTCGAGAGAAGCACAGCAGAGCTCATCTCACTCCAGGCCTCATGAGAAGCACAGCAGAGCTCATCTCACTCCAGGCCTCATGAGAAGCACAGCAGAGCTCATCTCACTCCAGGCTTCAAGAAAAGCACAGCAGAGCTCATCTCACTCCAGGACTCATGAGAAGCACAGCAGAGCTCATCTCACTCCAGCTCTCATGAGAAGCACAGCAGAGCTCATCTCACTCCAGACCTCCTGAGCAGCACAGCAGAACTCATCTCACTCCAGGCCTCATGAGAAGCACAGCAGAGCTCATCTCTAACTAGGCCGCATGAGAAACACAGCAGAGCTCATCTCACTCCAGGCCTCATGAGAAGCACAGCAGAGCTCATCTCACTTCAGGCCTCATGAGAAGCACAGCAAAGCCCATCTCTAACTAGGCCCCATGAGCTCTGACCCCTTAAAACATGTAGAATTGGCTGATACTTTTTTGGCATATTTAACTTGCCGCTAAGTCCTTAGTATATTTTACTCTGTGCACCCAGGGCCTGTAAATTAAATGTCACTAGTGAACTGCAGCACTGATTGTGCCACCACTACAGTGACAATGTGAAAACATGACTCTATGCCTGCCACAGCAGCCTCACATGGCAGTAAAACTGCTTATTCAACCTGGCCAAATAAACCTGTTGCAAGGCCTAAATGTTTATGTCGGCATGGTATTTACAAAGTAGGTAATTTGTCTTTTGGTTTTAAATGTCCTGACTGAAAAATCTCCATGTCCATTTTTAGGTCTCGGGCCTTGTGTTGCAGTACGCAGCCCTTCTCGCAGAGCGAGAGACCTCTTGTAGGGGGTTTCAAAACTGACCTAGGAATCGCACACGCTCGTGCGTGTGCTTTTCCTTTTGAGGCTCGCTATTGGCCTTTGCGTGCGTCTTTTTAACCAACACAGCACGCAATTGGACAAAGGCGGGCGTATTGCTCTGCCCATGGCCGATTGGTGTCGGTTACCCGCACCGCCGCCATGTGGTTTCAAATATCGTGCCCAGACACGGGCGCGATATTTGAAACCACATGTCTCGCTGTGGCGCACGCGCGCGCACCACTTGTTTACCTAAAGCTCTTGGCTGTTCCAGAAAAACAAAACGTAAACAAATATTTTCTAAGAAAGGTGGCAACCCTAATTTTGCAATAGGGCTTGATTAATGTTACTGCAGTTTTTTGCACCATCTGCAGGGCCCCTAAATGAAAGGGTAGTGGATAGCCCTCTGCAGCAGGGAGTCAACCACCGAGCTATCTGAAATATCAAGTAAAAGTTTTTGTATAAGTAAAACGCCACACGCTGGGATGCGTGGAAGAAAAAACACATTGCTCGAGCGTTATTAGAAGCAACCCCGATGACGCAATCATTTTAGGAATGTTTAATTCACAAAAACACAGGGGTCTGCATGCCAGCATCCCATGAACCCCTCCTCGTAAACCACATGCATCTCCAAGCCCAACTCCTGCCTCCAGGGCTCTTACCTCACCGAGGCTCGAGGACTTCAGTAAGCTGACGGTGGCACAAACAAGGGCCAGCAGGGCGGTGATCATGGCGAAGGGCTGTTGGGGCTCGGTGGGGGCCTCTTCGGGGCCTGCAGCCGCCCCCAGGCCCAGAATTGTTTGCAGGAAGTCAGGAGAGCAGAACTGCAGAGTCCGAACAGCTCGAGGACAGGCAGCAAATGTTGATCAATAACAGACACGAGCTGGCCCTCGGGGGGCGCACGGTAGATCTGGCTACGGACTCACTTGCACAATGTTCGTATTTGTGTAAGAATCAGGCCCCGGTCTCTGCTCACTTCAGTCAGTTGGGCTTTGGCAGACCAATTATCCTTGTTTCAAAACGAAACTCCCTGCTTTCGACTGAAACTCTCGGTGTCTTTTATTTGTTTTAACGTTTTGTGCCTGTCGTTCTTCCAAAGGTTTCCCGTTCACACCATGCATGCCTACATTTTAGAGCAGGCCAGTTTTTAAAATGAAAATAGTCTGGAGAATGTATTTTCCCTCTTGATTTTATATTGATCCAGAGGCAATCTGTCCGATTCGGGTTCATTGGCTTGTTTTGTGGAAGAAAATCCGCATTTCATTATTGGCAGTTGCTCCAGCGGAAAAGGCAAATTTACATATTCTCCCTATGTTACAGACTCGTCATCACACTAACTCATCTATACAATCATTCATTGGTGGGGCCATAACACCAACACGCACTCGTTTTACGCAAATCTGTACACAGGAGAAAAAGCGCTGGACATGTCGTTACCTTTTTACCTATCAGGATTAAAATTTCTTTACATTATACACATTATGTACATCTGCACCTATGGAATCCTGACCTTAACATCAAGGCACTCCACCACTTGGTCGACGGACCAATTAGTTGGACTAGTTGATGGTGATTTAGAACCAGCAAAAAACACAATTAAAGCCTAGGAAACATTTGATTAATTTTCAGTACTCCATTAAAGAATCACAAACTCATTTCTTATTAATCCAAATTTGTTTATCTAATATTAATTTGTTCTGCATTAGCATTGAGATGCTACAGATTATAACATAATTCAGTTTATTTCAAGAAGAAAACCAAATCTTTGGATCATAAGCATAGATTCAGAAATGCAATTGATAGTTACCAGGTAGCAAAAGTTGGAGACCCTCCGATCACACAGAGGATTATTCAAAGTCTCTGCTACAATCTCCGGGATAAATTGTCCAACCCACAGCAATGAACAAACCATCAGATGAAATAACTTCCCGAAAATCAAAGAAACCCAAGGTAAACCATGGAAATCCTCATCAGCTCAACGTAGACCCAACGCCACGGAAGATCAGCCCAGAGAACTCCCCCTTTGGGCGGATGAGGGATTTTTATACCCTTTTTCCCTCTTACTTCAGATCAATAATGCAACAATTTAGGGGTAGAAAGTGTTCTGATTGGTCAGTCCAATTCAATTTGCAAGTTATTAAAAGTTTCCCAGGACCAACTGGTTTTCCATGAGACTTGGCACAGCAAAGCGTAAAATGTCCTGTATCCTGCAGTTCACAGGCAAAAGTTCCGAAGCAATAACAAGCCATTGTCCCCATGGTAGTTCACACCGTTCATCACCTGGCAACCCTCCATGCTCCTATCCTTGACAAGGAACACGATGGTACAGGGGCTGAGGTCACTTGGAGATCTCCAGAGCCATCCGATTCTGCGCAGTAGTCATTGCGCTCACATGACGACGGCACCACCGGAGCTCCATTTTAAGTACTGCGGCCTAGCAGGCCTGAATGCCAACTTCAGCGAAAACAGACATAACAGTAATTAGAAACTAGAAATGAAGATTCTAATGTTTAATCCCACTCTAATCCCAATGTATATTAGTGTTTTCCTAGCTTGTAGCAACATTTAAAGCAATAATACTCACCCTTCTGCATTGCTGAAAGCACAAACCATCACAAAAGCAACATAAATCATGCAATTCTCTATTTCACCACAATCTAAAGTTAGTTTGCGTACCACAGTTAATTAATGAGTTGTTCGCCATGCAATTAGCAATTTAGTCCCACATGTATTTTGTGTTTATCAAGGTGTAAGGGTTGGTTAATACTTTTCACTTCAAAATAATTAGTACGAGTTAATTCTTAGAATGATTACGTAATTAATTTCATGCAAAATAGAGGAGATATACAACATTTTGTTTTACCTGCTCCATCAATCCCCCCTTTGGTGATTTTTAACAACACCACTTACCACTAAAGTTTTCTACATTTTTCTACGGAAATGGTTTTACTCAGTTTCCTTGCATTTGTTAGGTTACATCATAGTATTTCCCATATCATTCTCTCTTGTCTTCTTGTACATGTTTTCTTTCAACTCTTCTAATTCTATATCTCTTTCTCTTATTTCCTTCTCTTTTCCTAATTTCTCTTTTTTTCTTATTTTGTAATTTTCTTCTTTTTATGCACACACATCCTAGTTTCAATATTAACACTAATATAATCACAAAGGTCACAGGTATCAGTATTTTACCAACAAAAGAACTACCTAATTTTGTTAATAAATTCTTAATAGTAGAAAAACTTTTACCAAGATTCTCCCAAACGTTTTCATCCTCCAGTGGAACAATTTATTCATGCAAATGTATTTCTTTAGGTTCTGACTTGTTTCGGGATTGTAAGTACAACAATTTTGCACTTTCAGCATTCCACAGACTCCTCCCTCTTTATCCAATATAATGTCAAGAGCAAGTCGATTTGCATAATCATAGCTCTCATGGCAACCATTTCAGTATTCACCATTAAGAACCCTCCAGCTATGCTGGCTGACAAACGATTCACAACTGTAGACAGTTTTCTAATTTTATGCGCATTCAGAGATATGCCAACTGCTGGTATCAGTGCTCCAAAAAGATCCCCTATAATTTCTGACCAACTCTCCCTCCTTCTACGTGTTAGTTGTCTACCTATTTCGTGCAAGCCGTCTTCTCCCCTTCCCACATGAAATATTTTTGGGAAGACAAGGCCTAGGTAGCATGTCTCATACCAGTGGTCCGGTAACCTATAATATGCTCTGTTCCCACAGATGTAATATATTCCAAGGAATACTTGATCATTTCCTCCTTTAAATCCCCATCTTCCCATGATTTTATATAAATCATGGCATTAACTTGCACCTACAAAATAATTATCATAAACAGTATTATCTCTACTGATGCACAATTTCCCTTTCTGGGGCCAATCTAAAGCCATTGCTGGGTTTGTTTCTCCCTTTACATGATTTTCCTTTCCAACATCACAAAATGTTGTTTCCATCTTTTCCCCAGACATTTTTCTTTGCATCTTAACTCTCCTCTCCTCTACCATGTTCAGGAAGGTTTTCTCATCTTTTCTCAAACTACAAGTAAGATTATTCTTAAACACTTCTTCTAAAGTTAACTCCCTCGTTTCCAAGAAAAATTCATCTAAGATTCTACCAGGAATCACCTTGTATAGTTCAGCAACTACAGGTATCTGTGAGAAAACATTATCTACATCAGTGTAATAGTATTCTAATTTTCCTGTTTTATAAAACAAACTACATGTTATCCCATATGTCAAAGGAAGATGATGATAAGTGACACCTTCTGACACAGATTCAGGTAACTGCATGCCGATGTAACAGTCCCTAACCACCTTAGTCTTTACATATTCGTACAATAACTTTGAAAAAACATTATTAGAAAAATCACTTATAGACTTTTCTTTGTGAAGTTCTGTTCTATCTACCAGTTTTGTAACATGACTGCCATCAATTTTTCCCTTATTAGTCCTGTTCTCGGTGTGTTTTTCTATATCTTCAAAAGTTACTCTAAATGAAATTGTTATTGCTAATATGATCCAGACAAGCATTAGTAATCCTCTACAACAAAAACACATTTTACACCATCTTCGGAGAAACCCACATGTAGGTTTTCTACTTTCTCTGTTTGCCATTTCGGTAATGATCAGTGTCTTTTGAATTAGCCTATTTAGTCAACAATTTTCCTTTGTCTAAACCTAAGGCTTTGATCGCCTACTTGGTTCCTTTCTGGTTATGTGTCTTGTCCGGAGTTTTAATTCCTTGTGATTTTCCTTGTCATTTCAATCCATGCATGGATCGTCTTTGTCTTTAGGTTCACAATCTTAGTTCAGTACTTCCTGATTATCCGTCTCTTCTCTGATGTCAGACAAGATAATTCTCAGGATCTCCGAATCTTCTTCTTCTTCAACCACTTCCTGCACAGTCACTCCTAGACTTTCTTGGCTATCCGCTTCCTCTTGTACATGAAGAAGTGCCACATATGTCCATTCCGGTGACTTGTGTTTCTGATCAGTGTCTCCTGATTTTTCTTGACTAGATACTTCATTCACTTGCTCAGCATTAGAAGATTTTATTCTCGTTAATCGATATCTCAACCTTTTGAGTTTGTTGGCCCAAATTTCTTCTTTTGAAGGCCTCTTTAATTTTGTTCCTTTCCCTTCTCGCTCTGTTTTCCAAACTCTTTTCCTTAAAGTTATTCCCCCTTTGTTTTCTTTTTCACTCTCTTCTGATTCTGTATCGGTCTGGCTTTTACTTTCTTTGGATTTTATCCTCAGGACCTCAAGTTCTCTATCTACATTTATCCCTCCTCGTGTTTCTTCCACGCAATCTTCCTGCTAACTAACTGTCCCTTTTTCTACCTGGGTGTATGTTGTCCCTACACCTCCTCGGGTGTAGGGACAACAATTATCTTACCCTCACTCTCTGTATCTAATTCCTCACCTTCTATTTCTATGATTTTGGACGGAATTTCTCTTGTGCTTGTACTCAGGACTTCCTTACCAAGGATTTCTTGTTTAGTTTTTCCAGTATCCTCATTTATTCTCTCTTGTATTCCCACTTGTTCAGTCTCTGATTCAGAACTGGTATCAGAAATTTCAAGTCGTCTTCTTAGTGGTATATTCTCTTGACCCACAATTTAACTCAAATCATCTTCGCCTGCTCCTGGGTTTTGTCTTGTTCTTGGTTCTTCTGATTCTGATTCAGAGCTGGTATCTGACGCTTCCTGATACTCTTCTTCAGATCGATTTGCAGGACTGGGAACTCGAAGAGTGTGACTGGCATGAATCCAATTCTTTACCTTTGCACATTCACAGCAGTCGTTGTGGTCAGAATCACTTGACGTGGTTTCCCCCAGCGTGGAACCAGACAATTTCTCCTTCTGTGTACTTTGATGCGTACCCAATCTCAAGGACTCAAGTCATGAGCTGGCTTCTTTTCAAGAGTGGTCGCATCTGGTCCAACCTGATGAAACAAAGAATGTACCATATCAGCCAATCCTTTGCAATAATCCAAGACGAAGTCATCAGATATAGGCAGTAGTTTGTTGACAGGAATGAAAACATGTCTCATTGCTCTACCCATGATATTTTCATGGAGACTCAGACCAGTGTTCCTACAGGAGTTGACCTAATCGTCATGAGTACAAGAGTCAAGACATCTGGCCATTTTAGACCTGTGGCCAAACACATTTTTCCCAATCTGTTCTTTATGGTGACATTTATCTGCTCCATAACTCCAGAAGCTTCTGGTCGGTAGGCACAATGCAGTTTCTGTTGTACATTCAATGCTTCACAAATCAATTTTATAATTTCATTCTGGAAATGCGTTCCTCTATCTGATTCAATCGTTACTGGGAAACCAAGCCTAGGAATGAACTCTCTTAGTAGGAGTTTTGCTACAGTAACTCCATCATTCCTTCTGGTCGGGTAAGCCTCCACCCATCGTGAAAACAGACAGACAATCCCCAGTACATATCTTAGCCTGTTACATGAGGGCATTTCAATGAAATCAAACTGCATTCGAGTGAAAGGACATCCTTCTCGTCCTATGGTTCCCAAACTCAACACAGTTTTTCTTCCTGAATTATATTGCTGGCATATAAGGCATCTCTGACAAAGGCTCTCAGCTATAAGCCGAAACTTTGCATTATACCAGGTCTGTTTAAAAAGTCTAATCATGGCATCCCTACCTATGTGAGCCTGCCCATGGTTCATCCGTGCCATGGTAGAGATTATGCTATCAGGCATTACTGGTCTTCCATCGCGATAAACCCAAACTCGGTCTGCCTCTCGTGGTGCACATCCTGATTTTATCCACTTTCTTTTCCTCTTCCCCTGCCTCTTCCTGTAACTGCCTCACTTCATCCCATGTATTCACTGTGTTAGTAAAAAGCAAGGGACATAACTCCTTTTCCCTCTCCATATTACCGTTCAAGGAGTTTTGATTTTGTGCACAATATTGTGCTATGTCATTGGCAAACTCATTACCGGCTCACACATAGTCAATTCCCTTCGTATGCGCTGCTCATTTTATAACTGCAATTTGTTTAGGCAGCTGTATTGCCTCAAGTAATTTTCCAACCATTTCTGCCTTTCTGATTGGAGTTCCACTCGACGTCAAGAAACCTCTTTGGGATCAAATTTGCCCAAAGTCATGCACCACTCCAAACCCATACTGACTGTCAGTAACCACAGTGACTCGCAGATTCTTTCCCAACTTGCATGATTTAATCAGTGCAAACAACTCAGCAACTTGAGCAGATCGTACTCCTCTCAAACAAGATGCTTCCAACACAGCCGCTACAGTACATACAGCATATGCAGCACTCAAAATCCCTTCTCCAGTTCGTAAGCATGACCCATCCACAAACATCACATAGTCACTCTCTTTCAGATGCACATCTTTTATGTCCGGACGCGGTTTGGTGCAAAAATCCAGCACTTCCAAACAGTCATGATCAACATCATTCTTCACTTCCGCATTCACAGCATCAGGTAGTAGTGTCGATGGGTTCACATTAGTGCATCTTACAAGATTCACATTTGTAGCACCCAGAATGACCTTTTCATACTTGGTCAGATGACTATGCGTCATGAACTGAGTTTTGCTCCTTGTCAAAAGGATTGCCACATCATGGGGCACAAACACTCTCACAGGATATCCCATCACAATTCCTTCACTTTGTTCCAAACGTTTACACGTGGCTGCGACTGCTTTCAAACAACCAGGTAAAGCTATAGCTACTGGATCTAACACAGCTGAAAAATAGGCAATCGGTCGTCTCAATCATCCATGCCTTTGTACCAGCACAGTAAGTGCACATCCATCTCTCTCACTGTAATAGAGCTCGAATTCTTTTTCTTAATCAGGCATTCCAAGAGCTGCTGCTTCACACAAGCTGTCTCTCAATTGTCTAAAAACCTTCATTTCTTCTTTATTCAGTTCAAGGGGATCTTTTACCTCACTTTTTGTTAAGCGTACCAATGGTTCTGCAATCAGCGAGAAGTTACTGATCCACTGGCGACAATATCCTACCACCCCAAGAAACATTCTGACTTTTCTTTGCGTCATTGGTGCTCTCATTCCTTTTATTATTCTAATCCTGTCCACAGTCACCTTTCTCAGACCCTTTTCGATCTTATGACCTAAGTATTGTACTTCTTTCTGACAAAACTGTAAATTCGATGGGGATACTTTGTGTCCTCCATCAGCCAAATGATTTAACAGTGCAACTGTGTCCACCACACATACCATAGAAATCAATGACTGTGTACCATTCTGCATCATGGGGAATCTGATATAAGATTACCGAAGGGTTCGGTACAATGGGACAACATGGAACAACGATTTTATTCACTTTTCTCAAATCCTGTACTATCCTAAAAGTCCCATTCCTTTTTTTCAAACCCATGATCGGAGAATTACATGGACTACTCATTATCTCTCTCAGAACTCCTTGTTCAATCATTCTGTCAATTACAGGCATTACTCCTGCAATTATTTCTGGTGTCAGTTTATACTGAGGAACATTAGGGTAATTTACTCCTTCTTTTAACATTATTTTCACAGGATCTATTCTTTTCATCAATCCAATATCCTCTCCTGTGAAATCCCATACTTCGGGTTTTACGGCTTTTCTTCAACTCTTGAGGCAATCAAATTCAACGAATGCCTCAGTGATTTCAGGTTCTAAGTTTGCCATTGTCATTCTATACAGTACATCTTCGTCAGGAGTTTCAAAAGCTATGCCATCAGGGGTACAGAAAATAGTGCAATTCATTTTGCACAACAAATCTCTCCCCAACAGATTTACAGGGCTAGTGTCACATACGACAAATCGATGCATGTCGGTGAATTTCCCTATTTTAACCTTAACAGGATCCGTAAGATAAGCTTTTATCTGTTTGTTTGAGACTCCAACTACTTGGATTGTTTCACCAGAGAGAGGAAGATTTTTAACGTCAGCTGATCTAACAGTTGAACGAGTAGCACCAGTATCTACTCGGAAAGTGATGTTTTCTTCATTCACCTTTCCATCCACAAAGGGTCCTGTCTGGTCTACCTCTAGAGTTGCGCCAAGTACGCACTCCTCTTCCTCTCCTAGGCACTGTCAATAACTCTCTTCTGACTCACTCTCATCGCGTTGCAGCCAATACTGCAAAACAGCACTAGCGCGCGGTAGCTTTGTTACCTGTTTCTCGGTGTAGAATCCTGTCTCATTACTGTATCTCTGAGGATTTACGTGTTATGGAAAAGGTGGCTTTGGCACCTGACACTGTTGGGTAACAATATGCTGCTGTCACGGCGGTTGGCAACTCACCTCATTCTGCACCTGTGGATTCAATGATGAATTATCACCATTAGCTCTCGTGGCAATTTAATCTCGGATTTCCAATGCCCTAATTTTCTGCAATTATGACATGGCCACTTCTTCTTAGCTTCCTCTATGCTGACCTGTCCTTTTCCTTTTCCAATATTAGGCTTTTGTTTTGCCTAACCCATACCATTCGCTTGGGCTTCTTTTTGCTCAGCTACCTTAATCTGTGCCCACATTGCTTTTTCATTCAGTTTACATTGTTTGGCTTCAATTTCATCACAAAAATATTTTGCATGTCGTAACACCTCATCTATCTTTTTATTCTGCCAATCTTCGGTATGTTGTTTGATCATTTCACTTACTTCGGGCTTTAAACCATAAACAAATCTGTACACAAAATGACTCAGATCCTTTTCGCTTAATTTTTCATCTCCACTATATTGCTTAAAAGCTAACAATAACCTCTTATAATATGCATGTACAGATTCTTTAGCCTCTTGGTGATTTCTGTCATTTTTTACCCAATCAGTTTCTTTTGGAGGTACTTTATTTTTCAAAAAGGTAATTACCTGGTCATATTTTTTCATTACCTCCGGATCAGGGGCTCCCGTCTTAGGATCCCTAGGATACTCTTGTGTTGGCCAATCTATTGTAATTTTACAGTCTGCCCATAAATCTGCAGGTACAATTATATCAAAAAGACCATTCAGATCTATCCACAACACCTTTGACAGTTTGACAAATCTTTCTACCTGTCTGTACCATTCAACTGGTTTTTCTCTTAATCTTGGGAAATCATTGATAAATGACAAAATATCCTGTCTAGTCCAAGGGACATGCACATAACCTCCTCCTGGGATTTCTCTCATGGGACATTCTGTTACCAGTGGCTCTTTTTCTCTCACTGGGAATGCTGAGAAATCCTTTTCTGTAGTTTCCTCTCTTTTTTGGAACCATCTACTTTTCCACCCATCCACATCTCCCCATTTCCTTAGCAAAGCAATCAGTTCTTTAATTTGGGTCAACCTTCCTGCAGTATTCAAGTTTTCAATATTCTTTTCGGATTAATCTACCCTATATGGTTTTTGTAATGACCTTATTTTCTCAAAATCAATTCCCATTTCACTTGCTGTCTCGTCTAATTTTTCATGTAAAGTCCTCGCTCTCCAAGTTATACTTTTGCAGAAGAGCATTAGCTCCTCATCCTAATATGCTTTTAATTTTTCAGTTGGAATGGTTCCTACGATTAATTCTTCTAATGTTACTTTAATTTTGCAACATCTAAAGGTTGTGGGTCTGTATCTTTTCTCTGTGAACTTCTTAACCAATCACTTAATTCTTCGGATGTAGGTCCTACAAGGGTTGTCTCAATTCTTATTTTATCCATTATTCTCTCTGGGGTTTCAGTTGCTGATTCTGTTGTCATAAGTATCTTACTAGCTGGACTTTGATTTACAGTTACATTTTTAGGAGTACTTAAACCTGATGTTCCTGCCATATCTTTCCATTCATTCCCTCCGGAACCGCTTCTTTCTGTCTCTTTTGGCCTACCACAATTATAAGGAACTGTTAAACACTGCTCACTATCGTTCTGTTTATCAAAGACAAGCATCACCTGCCAAATAGTTACAGGTACGGTCACTGCTTCCATATTCTTAGTTAACTCTCTAATTTTCTCAGTTAACTCCAGTGTAGTTCTAGCTAACTCGGCTGAATTTTCATTTCCAGTTCTAACGGGTTGTGGCATTTCAGAATCTTTAAATGGATTACATTTCCCCAAATTAGGTGGCGTTTGCTCAAAATTTTTATTCATCACAGTTTCTTTTATCAGTACACTCGGCGTCAGTAACGTAGAATGCGATTGATATGGGGGTGGATTTTTATAGAACATGTCCTCCAGCACTTCATCTTCTGATTCACTCACTCCATATGTATAACCCTCTGACCCTGTGTTATTTTTCTTTTCTGTACATTTCCTGCCACTCGTCTTTTCAGCATTTCTCAGAGGAAACATACCATCAGTCATATTCGCATTCCGCCATCTTCTCATTCTGTCATCATGAATTTCTTGACCGCAATGTCTACCAAACATGTAATTATACCTTCTTCCACTTCGCTGCCTTTCCCCTTTCATACATCTCTTCTTCCCATTCAATTAAAGCCTCAAATTGGGTAGGTCTGGGGTTCGGTTCTAACCTCATCATTCTTTCTCTTAAATATCGTAATACAGCCAAACTAAATGAACCACTTTCTGGAAACGCTAGTACTCCATCCTCTTTGGTATACCTTACCCAATTCTCCAAACAGATACATGTATGATAACCATTTTTCGCTACCATAAAAGATGCAGGTGATTTCGGTGGAGGAAGTATCTGTGCTTCCCTAGTCGCAATCGGCTGATCCTTCTTAAATAGGTTTTTTAATTTCCCAAACCATGATTTTTTCTCTTTCTCATGTGGATCGTAGTACATCATTTTTATTTTTCCAAGTTCGTAATGAACTAGGCTTTGCAAATCACTTCTTTCACGGCTTCTACGTGTTCTGTCCAAACCCAGAGCGACTCACACTAACGCACCAATCCTGGGCGTTTACGTCACTCCTGAAGCTCTCCAATCCCAGCGCGACTCACACTAACGCACCAATCCTGGGTGTTTACGTCACTCCTGAAGTTCTCCAATTTCAGCGCGGTCTTTCTGACGTCAGTCTTTCTCGCAACTCCTGCTCCTGCTGACCCCTACTTTACAAATTTTTATCGGCAAACGTTTTTCTTACGTTTTCTTTAATCAAATCTGTTAGTAACAACATAAAACATCTCCATTGCCTGTTTCGCTAAACCAACAAGATAGTTTTGTCCACTTACACAAGAATTGTGTCTTTTCCAGTAGGCAGCGCTTACCTCTACCCTACCACAGAATTATTTCGTTTCGCCGATAAAGTAGCACTTCCCTCTACCTTACCCTCCTTACAAGCAAAATGCTAACCTGTTTCTCTGGGAATAAAACACATGTGGAGACTACAATGCTCCTGAGAATTAAGGCCAGAGTTTCACAAGAGAACATATTGCTATTTCACTCACACACATTCATACAGAACGGTCCCTACCGATAACACACAACGATGTTACCACCTTGAAACCAGACAATGCGCTTCACTCGCCACACATTTCCCCTGCCTGCATACAGGGCAACCAACTTCCTACTTCCCGGAAGTCTTTTAGAACTTTTGACACCATGAAACGCAACACAACTCAACATAGAGTGTTAGACATAAACCTTTGAATATAGGGGTTTTATATACAGTAAACTAGTAAAAATAACCATTACTAATCACCAAACTAGTCAATAATAACCATCAATCTGCTACCAAAAAAACTGCTCCTGCGGGAAAAGGAAAATGTACATATTCTCCCTATGTCACAGACTCGTCATCACACTAACTCATCCATACGCTCATTCATTGGTGGGGCCCATAACACCAAAACGCACTCGTCTTACGCAAATCTGTACACAGGAGAAAAAGCGCTGGACATGTGGGTACCTTTTTACCTATCAGGATTAACATTTCTTTACATTATACACATTATATACATCTGCACCTATGGAATCCTGACTTTAACATCAAGGCACTCCACCACTTGGTCGACGGACCAATTAGTTGGACTGGTTGATGGTGATTTAGAACCAGCTAAAACACAATTTAAGCCTAGGAAACATTTGATTAATTTTCAGTACTCCATTAAAGAATCACAAACTCATTTCTTATTAATCCAAATTTTTTTATCTAATATTAATTTGTTCTGCATTAGCATTTAGACGCTACAGAATATAACATAATTCAGTTTATTTCAAGTAGAAAACCAAATCTTTGGAACATAAGCATAGATTTAGAAATGCAATTGATAGTTACCAGGCCCTCCGATCACATAGAGTATTATTCAAAGTCTCTGCTACAATCTCCGGGATAAATTGTCCAACCCACAGCAATGATCAAACCATCAGAAGAAATAACTTCCCGAAAATCAAAGAAACCCAAGGTAAACCATGGAAATCTTCATCAGCTCAACGTAGACCCAATGCCACGGAAGTTCAGCCCAGTGAACCCCCCCTTTGGGCGGATGAGGGATTTTTATACCCTTTTCCCCTCTTACTTAAGATCAATAATGCAACAATTTACGGGTAGAAAGTGTTCTGATTGGTCAGTCCAATTCAATTTGCAAGTTATTAAAAGTTTCCCAGGACCAACTGGTTTTCCATGAGACTTGGCATAGCCAAGCGCAAAATATCCTGTATCCTTCGGTTCGCAGGTGAAAGTTCCGAAGTAATAACAAGCCATTGTCCCCTTGGTACTTCACACCGTTCATCACTTGGCAACCCTCCATGCTCCTATCCTTGACAAGGAACACGATGGTACAGGGGCTGAGGTCACTTGGAGATCTCTACAGCCATCCGATTCTGCGCAGTAGTCATTGTGCTCACATGACAACAGCACCACAGAAGCTCCATTTTAAGTCAGTCAGTCATAAGCTTTTATTCGATATGCAAGATATCTTGTAAGCACATAAAAAATACAATAGACACATAAAAATCACAGTTACAAGAAGCCAGTATGAAATTCATAAGAATATAAAAAAGGGCATAAATTTCCCATAATAAATTATCTAAAAAAAAGAATTAAACAGCTACTGACAATCTCTTGCAGCGAATAAGCCAGGACCACTTTAAAAATTTCGCAATTCCACACACAAAGAGGGGGGAAGTGTCCGTAGTTAAAATACGCAGGGCTTCAAGGCTCCATTTTAAGTACTACAGCCTAACAGGCCCGAATGCCAATTTAAGCAAAAACAGACATAACAGTAAATAGAATATAGGGCCCGATTCACAGAACTAACTTAAGACAAAATCCTAAACTTACTACTTTTGGTGTTCACAGAAGTTAGGATTTTGTTTTAAGTTTTAAGACAAACTTAAGACAGACTTAAGACAGACTTAAGACAGACTTAAGAAAAACTTAAGACAGACTTAAGACAGACTTAAAACAGATTTAAGACAGACTTAAGTTAGGATTTTGTCTAAAGTTTGTTTTAAGTCTGTCTCTAGTCTGTCTTAAGTCTGTCTTAAGTTTGTCTTAAGACAAAATCCTAACTTCTGTGAATACCAAAAGTAGGAAGTTTAGGATTTTGTCTTAAATTAGTTCTGTGAATCGGCCCCCTGGAAATGAAGATTCTAATGTTTAATCCCACTCTAATCCCAATGTATATTAGTATTTTCCTAGCTTGTAGCAACATTTAAAGCAATAATACTCACCCTTCTGCATTGCTGAAAGCACAAACCATCACAAAAGCAACACGAATCATGCAATTCTCTATTTCACCACAATCTAAAGTTAGTTTGCGTACCACAGTTAATTAATGAGTTGTTCTGCCATACAATTAGCAATTTAGTCCCACGTGTATATTGTGTTTATCAAGGTGTAAGGGTTGGTTAATACTTTTCACTTCAAACTAATTAGTACGAGGTAATTCTTAGAATGATTATGTCATTAATTTCATGCAGTATAGAGGAGGTATACAACATTTTGTTTTACCTGCTCCATCACAGTTTAATAGCACAGTGCAAACGAAAGCAGAGTTCAAAACTATGTTTTTTATACACTTTATAAATTTTCCAAAAATAAAAGGTGGATGCTGTCAACCCTTCTAATCTCCCCTCCAAGAATTAAGGGCAAAACCCTTTGATGTCAGAGGCCATTGTTGGAGGAGACGCCACAGGCATCAACATGTCACCTCTGCCTTGTTTCCAGCAGATCCTGATTGGCCATTCGAATCGGGTTTCTGCAGGAATTGGGAGGCGGGAGACTAACCTTGAAATCGGTACTCTCCCGCCCAAGCCGGGAGGGTTGGCATCTAAGAATACATATGTTTAAAATTACTGCAGATTATAACAAGCATTTGCAATGCAATAGGTTACACGAGTTTAAGCTATTGGCATTGTAAATGACAATGCCTTTTATGTATGTTTTTAAAACGAAAGCAAAAGTAAAAGGCATTGTTATTTGCAATGTCAATAGCTCAAACTCGCGTAAATGCGAGACCTATTGCATTGCAAATGCTTGTTTACTATGACGAGGCTTACTCTCCTATAGGAAAGCACTCCTATAGGAAAGAACTGTGGTTCAAGGATTCAAATGAATAGTAATTTAAAATCCAAAGTGATTGTAAATCAGATTTGAAATGACTATTTTTAAAATGGCAATTATAGAAAGTTGAATTTTTTTTACCTAAAGCCTCCATTAGTCCTTTCAGAGATAACCCTGCTGGGAGGTGTAAATGTTTCAAAGGAAAGGGAACAAAAGGGCCTTGACTGGGGGCCTCCTGACAGAATGGTTTGAGGGATGTGGCCACATACTGTATCAGCTTCAAAAGGGCAGCCCTTGTCACAGGCAGATGTGACTCACACCTGGGTCTGCCCCTGCCATTGTTTAAGTAGCCAGAGTGGCACTAATGCCAGTAGGAGGAAACACTGTCCCAGAACGGATTTTACAGGGGAAGTTCAACATTTGAGGGGAACAACCCCTATGTATTGCTGGAAGAATATGCTCATCTGATAGATGACAGACAGACTCTCTTGACTTTAGGGGGGAATCCTTTGATGGGAATCCTGTGGGCTCCAGTGTCAAACGTAAGTCTCAAACTAAATATAGGGTAGCAAGTAAAAACTATAAGGGATCTAGTGAAAGGAACGACTGCAGTAGACGGGCACAACACTTTTGTGGACGAAAACCCTCACTCACCCGAGGGTGACCTGCTTCATCATTGGGTTTCTCCAACACACGAGGACCACAAGGTACCTCGTATGGGCTACAACTTAACCCAAAAGGGAAGGAGCAGGAGTGCAAAGCACGTGTTGGAACTACCAACTCAAAAGGTAAGGAGGGGCAGAGTGCAAGAAAACAAGTGAAAATAGTGTCTTAAAAACTACCTACCTTTATTCCTCCTACCTAGGTGGTAGTGATTAAAATGCAAGTGAATAAAGGGTTATGGATATATACCCTCATAAATGATCAACATGTTTCTGCCATGGTGACGAAAAGGTTCAAGGCATTCATCAGGATCAATAGAAGTCACTCTGCTAAATGTAGTGCAAAAATAAAGTGATACTTAGGCCTCTAATCCTTGATCATCATGCTTTAGTATTGATCGATATGATCGGTCAGGGGGCTCTGCAAGACAACAACAATATACCCAATTTATCTACACCTTTCTACTAAATCAGTCTTTCTCCAAAAATGTTTTAAAAATCTCTATAAGGAGCTTACCTAAATGTAGGATGTGTATTTCAACTCAACCTCCTACCAAGTATCTTGACATGTCGGTTAATCTGGTAGAGGGTTAAAAAGCATAGTAATATCAACCCTACCTCAAGACTAAATGCAGACACCACAACTAAAACATAGCCAAACTGGGGAATAGATGTGTATCCATTTGAAACATATGGTAACCTCTAAGATCAAGAGAGAAACCCAATGATGTAGCATGTCACCCTCTGGTGAGTGAGGGTTTTCGTCCACAACAGTGTTGTGCCCGTCTACTGCAGTCGTTCCTTTCACTAGATCCCTTATAGTTTTTACTTGCTACCCTATATTTAGTGTGAGACTTATGATATGGAAGCTTTATAGGATCGAATTGTCCTCTTTACTATATAGTAGCATTGTTCTTCCTTATGGCACCCCCTGTGTGAGCTACACTCCAGTTTCAAACACCACAGATGGACCTTGGAGGATCTGAGCTTTTGTACCACAAAAGTGGACCTTATCACAAAGTTCTACTATGCAAGGACCCAGCCCAAAACCTGCACAAACATATCTCAAGATCTGTGTTTCTGCAAAGTTTATTGAAATAATATGAGTAATACAATTGTTTTACCTCACAATTCAGTTAATTTAGCATACCTCTCAATCGTGCCTCGCCCTCCCACATGCATCTGTGACATTTCACATTTTAATCATCCTCCTCACATGTAGTATTATAGCTTGGACAGCAAGTCCACCTCCGTCATGAGTTCATTACATGTATAAATTCAGTGGGAAAAAACAAAGGTTAAAGTAATGTTATAGATAGGTGAAATGTTCAGTAACAGCATTACATTTTAAACATAAAGAAAATACAGAAATTCAGCCGTTATAGTTATACTTATCTTAGGCAACTATAACTCATGCCCTAAGGTAACTCGTGCCACCACCATGCACAGTTTTCTCATCAATAATTCCACTGCAAATGTGCAGTGATATAATCAATGATGTCATAGAAGATGTCGTGAGTGATGTAATATGTGGGGTAATTAGCAGTGCATGGCGAGCGTGTGAGGGCTCCAGTCTCATGCAAGGAAATGCTGGCATGCAGAAATGTCCAGACGATGGTGTGTCACGATAAGGTGTGTTAAACTCACAACTAAATTAAATGTGATTGGCGAGTTTCCGTTGTGTGTAACTGTCTTGTTTGTGGCTGGTTTACATTTATTTATCAGTCTGGCATCTAAAACTAAGTTGCTCAGAGGCTTCATGTACCTGGGCAAGCAGAGGTCATAGGTCATCCCTTTGGATCATGTCTTGTTTGAGCCCAATGTTTTTGGCTTCTGTTGTTTCTCCCCTGCTTTTTGTGTTCATATTGTGTTGTCCTTCCATATTTAAGCCTTTAGCTAACACTGTTCTCTTTCTGTCCTCAGGGTGGAGCCAGTAGTGTGGTAAGCCGGACTTTACAGCTCTCCTACTTTACTATCTGTACAGCTATAAACAATACGTTTTGGAGGACGTTAAATTAATAAAAATGCCACCTGCAGTGAATATGAAAGTAGAATCGTTGAGAATACTGGGCCTGATTCACAGTACTATTCTGAGACAAAATCCTAAACGTACTACTTTTGGTATTCACAGAAGGCATTTAGTAGTAGTAAAGTTAGGATTTTATCTTAAGTTTGACTTAATACAGACTTAAGACAGACTTCAGACAAAATCCTAACTTTACTACTACTAAATGCCTTCTGTGAATACCAAAAGTAGTAAGTTTAGGATTTTGTCACAGATTAGGTCTGTGAATCGGGCCCACTGTATGTAGATATGGACGGATATGGTATTTCGATAGTGGGAACCTAGCCAAAGACAGCGGAGCACTGTGCATGATCAAAGACAAGCATAAAGTCAACGAGTACGAGTGTGTAGATGGTTAATGCATCAGTACTGAAGCACTGACTGATAACATCCAGATTCACATAGGACTTTACATTTATCTGAAGGCTCTGCTTCAGAAAAAGCAGACTCACTCAGAGCTCAGCTACTGAGAATGCCCGGACTCACTCAGATCTCTGCTTCTGATGATGCCCAGACTCACTCGGGGCTCTGCTTCTGATAATGCCCAGACTCACTCAGATCTCTGCTTCTGATGATGCCCAGACTCACTCAGAGCTCTGCTTCTGATAATGCCCAGACTCACTCAGATCTCTGCTTCTGATGATGCCCAGACTCACTCAGATCTCTGCGTCTGATGATGCCCAGACTCACTCAGATCTCTGCGTCTGATGATGCCCAGACTCAGACAGACCTCTGCTTCCGATGATGTTCAGACTCACTCGGGGCTCTGCTTCTGATAATGCACAGACTCACTCAGAGCTCTGCTTCTGATGATGCCCAGACTCAGACAGACCTCTGCTTCTGATGATAATTAGTATTGTAAAAAGGTCTCCTGGTGAGAATATCCAAGCTCACTCTCAGTGTTGCTCCAGTAACAGACACTCACTCAGGTATCTGTTCCTCATTATGCTCAGACTACGGCCAATTATAATGCAATGTCACTCAGATCTGTGCATTTGATTAAAGCACGAATCATTCAGAGCACATCGAATCTACAGTCTCCATGGCTGCTACATTGGATATTCCATCCAGCTCTATCCAAGCTTTAAAATTGGCTTTTCAAAGGATTGCCTTAGTTGTTCAGGCTAGTAATTTACAGTATCCTTAGAGTGCAGGACAGAAGTCAGTTTTCTCCTGGACTGCTAATAAGGGTTGGACTAAACTACTTCCCATGTTAGGAAGGAGAAGGGCACAACCTAGCAACTGCCATTGTTGAAGAAGAAGAGATTTCCCCACAGAAGTAGAAAAAGGATAGATAACGTGTGTGTACCATCGATCAGCAGATTTTTGCATCAACAATTATACACCTTTATATTTGAAAATAGAATTCACAACATATTTCCAGGAGAAAACCTGCAAACCTTCTTCCCTCGCAGATTTCTGGATGTAACGTAAACCTGTTTGTGAAACCCAAATAAGGAACTCCACCCATGTGAGGTCACAAGCCTCTAGGAGACAATGAAACACCTGGAAACCACGCCATATCACCTGTAGAGTTTAACCCTCTAGAGGCCCAGGAGACGATAAAAAAACTAGACACCATGCTATTACACTTGTAGAGTTTAACTTTTTAGAGGCCGAGGTGGCAATGGAAACACCTTGACCATGCCATATCAATTGTATAGTTTAAGTCTCTAGAGGCCCAGGTGACAATGAAACACTAGGAAAGCACGCCATATCACTTCTAGCGTTTAATCCTCTAGAAGCCCAGGACCTGGAAACCACGCCATATCACTTGTAGAGTTTAACTCTCTATAGGTCCAGGTGACAATGGAAACACCTGGAAACCATGCTGTATCACTTGTAGAGTTTAACCCTCTAGAGCACCAAATGGCCTGTTCTTGCTCCCCTCAGATAGGTTCACTCTCCCTGGCTTCCTCTAATAGTACTAGGCAATGCCACTACCATAACCCTCTCCCTCACTCAAAGCATGTTTTACCTATGCTCCCTCTAAACACACATGACAATGACTCAACTCAAACCATGGTCACAATGTTTCTAGCAAACTGATTAGAAAGGAGCATTTCTTCTGCCTTCCTTATACCCCACACCATAACTTGCAAGACTCACCGTCACTGAGGATCATACACTGGAAACCTTTATACTCCCTCCTCTCATCTAATACTCGCGACATAACCCCTCACCAGCATGACCCCCTCTGCTCAGCTCAGACTGGACTCCAGACTCAAGAAGTTAGGTACGAATAGCCACACAATTAATTACCTGCCCAACATCTCCAAAAACTGGATTATGTCTCTAAAACATACTCAAAGCTAACCCAGAAACTCTTATCTCTGACCTCTAATTCTGTCTAAAAAAGGTGCGATTACTAGCGACCTGATCTTTCATACCAAAGAAGAGCTCAGTGGAGACTGACGTTCCACTTTTTACTCAGAATCGCCTCGGCCAAGAAATTTCCTCATGGTCTTAGACTAGTGGCTGTGACCTCACCCGCATTTAGAGGAAATGCTACTATTTCCATCTATAGCAATGGGACTATACTAATTCAGTCCACCAATCGCAACCTGGCCATCTTTGATGAAAGATTCAACTGCATTAAAAAGTCGCTGGACCATAGTGACACCCCTATTCACCCGAGGAACGACTTTCCACTAACTCCAACTCAAGGCCATCTCAATCCCTCTCTATTGTCCCACACCCACTGGTCGACTGCCCCTCATACTTCCAACAACTCTCATAGGGCTCCGGTTCCACCATACCTAGGCTCCACATACTCATCCACCGTGCCCCGACCACCCAGAATTGACCAACTCCATTCCCGTTATGTTGAAGGATTTGCTATCCCTAGCCTCGGTCACCTCTCTCACACCTCCCACTCTCTCTTTCCTCCAAACTCTCTCCTATATAATTCCCTTTCCCCACAGCTGGTGCATCCACTCTCCACCAGGAAAGCAATGCCACCTAACCCCCCCTCTAGCGTCCACACACCATGTTCTCCTTTCAATCTGAGATGGAAATCCTCCTCGGAGATTGTCCCTCCTCCCCCTCGTCCCCTTTCTGTGAACTCACCTACGCCCTCCACCATAGTGAACCTCACTTCTCCTCCCATCTACACGAACCATGAACCACAAGCAGATCCGGCCGCTAACCTCAGGGAAATAAACCAGGAACTTCTTAATCTCCAAACTGCCATTCAAAATCTCATCAACACCACTGCTGTCCTGGCCCTTGATTTCGCTTCCAACATGACCTCGCAGGAGTTTCTGCATTTGATCTAGCACCACCATATTCCACTTTCCTCTTCCACAATGCTACCGTCTGACCCCGGGCCAGAGCTCGAATACCACCACCTAATCTAACGACCCATCAAGACCCGCCAGATCCAAAAATCCGAGCATACATGTTCCTCATACGGCTATATTAGCCCCTCTGGATCTTCACAAACCACCCCTTTAAATCCCCTGAAACGAAAAATCCCAAACAAGACAAGACGGAGGCTATACAATGCATCACACCTAAACTGCATAGAGCCCCCAGATTCAACGGCAATACCTTAAACTTCAATAACCTCATGCAGATCCCTATTACGCAGCCCTCGCCCATTGAATACAAAACACACCTGAAATTCTTGCTACTTAACTGTAGATCAGCGGTGAAACATGTCATGGACCTTGCAGATCTCATCCTTGCTCAAGAACTTGACCTCCTTATCCTCACCGAAACTTGGCTCACTGACTCCTCAGGCCCCATCCTTGACATTCTAGTCCTGCCCAGCCACAACATTATCAGACTCGATCGAGTTAAGAAAATGGGTGGTGGCATAGCCTGTATCTACCACAGCGCTCTCCTAACACCATAACTTGCAAGACTCACCGTCACTGAGGATCATACACTGGAAACCTTTATACTCCCTCCTCTCATCTAATACTCGCGACATAACCCCTCACCAGCATGCCCCCCTCTGCTCAGCTCAGACTGGACTCCAGACTCAAGAAGTTAGGTACGAATAGCCACACAATTAATTACCTACCCAACATCTCCAAAAACTGGATTATGTCTCTAAAACATAGACTACTCAAAGCTAACCCAGAAACTCTTATCTCTGACCTCTAATTCTGTCTAAAAAAGGTGCGATTACTAGCGACCTGATCTTTCATACCAAAGAAGAGCTCAGTGGAGACTGGCGTTCCACTTTTTACTCAGAATCGCCTCGGCCAAGAAATTTCCTCATGGTCTTAGACTATTGGCTGTGACCTCACCCGCATTTAGAGGAAATGCTACTATTTCCATCTATAGCAATGGGACTATACTAATTCAGTCCACCAATCGCAACCTGGCCATCTTTGATGAAAGATTCGACTGCATTAAAAAGTCGCTGGACCATAGTGACACACCTATTCACCCGAGGAACGACCTTCCACTAACTCCAACTCAAGGCCAACTCAATCCCTCTCTATTGTCCCACACCCACTGGTCGACTGCCCCTCATACTTCCAACAACTCTCATAGGGCTCCGGTTCCACCATACCTAGGCTCCACATACTCATCCACCGTGCCCCGACCACCCAGAATTGACCAATTCCATTCCCGTTATGTTGAAGGATTTGCTATCCCTAGCCTCGGTCACCTCTCTCACACCTCCCACTCTCTCTTTCCTCCAAACTCTCTCCTATATAATTCCCTTTCCCCACAGCTGGTGCATCCACTCTCCACCAGGAAAGCAATGCCACCTAACCCCCCCTCTAGCGTCCACACACCATGTTCTCCTTTCCATCTGAGATGGAAATCCTCCTCGGAGATTGTCCCTCCTCCCCCTCGTCCCCTTTCTGTGAACTCACCTACGCCCTCCACCATAGTGAACCTCACTTCTCCTCCCATCTACACGAACCATGAACCACAAGCAGATCCGGCCGCTAACCTCAGGGAAATAAACCAGGAACTTCTTAATCTCCAAACTGCCATTCAAAATCTCATCAACACCACTGCTGTCCTGGCCCTTGATTTCGCTTCCAACATGACCTCGCAGGAGTTTCTGCATTTGATCTAGCACCACCATATTCCACTTTCCTCTTCCACAATGCTACCGTCTGACCCCGGGCCAGAGCTCGAATACCACCACCTAATCTAACGACCCATCAAGACCCGCCAGATCCAAAAATCCGAGCATACATGTTCCTCATACGGCTATATTAGCCCCTCTGGATCTTCACAAACCACCCCTTTAAATCCCCTGAAACGAAAAATCCCAAACAAGACAACACGGAGGCTATACAATGCATCACACCTAAACTGCATAGAGCCCCCAGATTCAACGGCAATACCTTAAACTTCAATAACCTCATGCAGATCCCTATTACGCAGCCCTCGCCCATTGAATACAAAACGCACCTGAAATTCTTGCTACTTAACTGTAGATCAGCGGTGAAACATGTCATGGACCTTGCAGATCTCATCCTTGCTCAAGAACTTGACCTCCTTATCCTCACCGAAACTTGGCTCACTGACTCCTCAGGCCCCATCCTTGACATTCTAGTCCTGCCCAGCCACAACATTATCAGACTCGATCGAGTTAAGAAAATGGGTGGTGGCATAGCCTGTATCTACCACAGCGCTCTCCTAACACCATAACTTGCAAGACTCACCGTCACTGAGGATCATACACTGGAAACCTTTATACTCCCTCCTCTCATCTAATACTCGCGACATAACCCCTCACCAGCATGCCCCCCTCTGCTCAGCTCAGACTGGACTCCAGACTCAAGAAGTTAGGTACGAATAGCCACACAATTAATTACCTGCCCAACATCTCCAAAAACTGGATTATGTCTCTAAAACATAGACTACTCAAAGCTAACCCAGAAACTCTTATCTCTGACCTCTAATTCTGTCTAAAAAAGGTGCGATTACTAGCGACCTGATCTTTCATACCAAAGAAGAGCTCAGTGGAGACTGGCGTTCCACTTTTTACTCAGAATCGCCTCGGCCAAGAAATTTCCTCATGGTCTTAGACTATTGGCTGTGACCTCACCCGCATTTAGAGGAAATGCTACTATTTCCATCTATAGCAATGGGACTATACTAATTCAGTCCACCAATCGCAACCTGGCCATCTTTGATGAAAGATTCGACTGCATTAAAAAGTCGCTGGACCATAGTGACACACCTATTCACCCGAGGAACGACCTTCCACTAACTCCAACTCAAGGCCAACTCAATCCCTCTCTATTGTCCCACACCCACTGGTCGACTGCCCCTCATACTTCCAACAACTCTCATAGGGCTCCGGTTCCACCATACCTAGGCTCCACATACTCATCCACCGTGCCCCGACCACCCAGAATTGACCAATTCCATTCCCGTTATGTTGAAGGATTTGCTATCCCTAGCCTCGGTCACCTCTCCCACACCTCCCACTCTCTCTTTCCTCCAAACTCTCTCCTATATAATTCCCTTTCCCCACAGCTGGTTCATCCACTCTCCACCAGGAAAGCAATGCCACCTAACCCCCCCTCTAACGTCCACACACCATGTTCTCCTTTCCATCTGAGATGGAAATCCTCCTCGGAGATTGTCCCTCCTCCCCCTCGTCCCCTTTCTGTGAACTCACCTACGTCCTCCACCATAGTGAACCTCACTTCTCCTCCCATCCACACGAACCATGAACCCCAAGCGGATCTGGCTGCTAACCTCAGGGAAATAAACCAGGAACTTCTTAATCTCAAAACTGCCATTCAAAATCTCATCAACACCACTGCTGTCCTGGCCCTTGATTTCGCTTCCAACATGACCTCGCAGGAGTTTCTGCATTTGATCTAGCACCACCATATTCCACTTTCCTCTTCCACAATGCTACCGTCTGACCCCGGGCCAGAGCTCGAATACCACCACCTAATCTAACGACCCATCAAGACCCGCCAGATCCAAATATCCGAGCATACATGTTCCTCTTACGGCTATATTAGCCCCTCTGGATCTTCACAAACCACCCCTTTAAAACCCCTGAAACGAAAAATCCCAAACAAGACAACACGGAGACTATACAATGCATCACACCTATCTGCATAGAGCCCCCAGATTCAATGGCAATACCTTAAACTTCAATAACCTCATGCAGATCCCTATTACGCAGCCCTCGCCCATTGAATACAAAACACACCTGAAATTCTTGCTACTTAACTGTAGATCAGCGGTGAAACATGTCATGGACCTTGCAGATCTCATCCTTGCTCAAGAACTTGACCTCCTTATCCTCACCGAAACTTGGCTCACTGACTCCTCAGGCCCCATCCTTGACATTCTAGTCCTGCCCAGCCACAACATTATCAGACTCGATCGAGTTAAGAAAATGGGTGGTGGCATAGCCTGTATCTACCACAGCGCTCTCCTAACTTTAGGACTCCTAAATGCCTCCTGTGAATACCGAAAGTCTTAAAGTTAGGATTCTTCTTAGTTTAGGAGTAGTAAAGTTAGGAGTTCTAACTTCTGTGAATACCAAAATGAGTAAGTGCCTTCTGTGAATACCAACATGGTAGTAAGTTTAGGATTTTGTCTTAAGTTAGTTCTGTGAATCGGGCCCGTAGAGTTTAACTTTCTAGAGGCCCAGATGACAATGGAAACACCTGGAAACCATGCCATATCACTTGTAGAGTTTAACTCTCCAGAGACCCAGGTGACAATGGAAACACCTCGAAGGTGTGCCACATCACTTATAGGGTTTAACTCTCTAGAGTCCCAGGGGAAAATAAAAACACTAGGAGCTCATGCCAAATCACTTGAGAGTTTAACTCTCTAGAGGCACTGGTGACATGGAAACAATAGGATACCATGACATATCACTTGTGGAGTTTAACAATCCAGAAACCAAGATGACAATGAAACACCAGGAAATCATGCCCTATCACTTGTAGAGTTTAACTCTCTAGAGGTCCAGGTGACAATGAGCCACGAGGAAACCACGCCGTATAATTTGTAGAGTTTAACTATCTAGAGGCCCAGGTGACTATAAAACACTAGATACCAAGACATATCACTTGTAGAATTTAACTCTCTGGATGCCCAGGTGACAATGGGAACACCTCAAAACCGTGCCATTTCACTTGTAGAGGTAAACTCTTGAGAGGCCAAGGTGTCAATGAAACAAGAGGAAAACACGCTGTATCACTTGAAGAGTTTAAGTCTCTGGAGGCCACATTGACAATGAAAACACTTTAAAACCGTACCACATCACTTGTAGAGTTTAACTCTCTAGAGGCCCAGGACCTGGTAACCTCGCCATATCACTTGTAGATTTTAACTCTCTAGAGGCCAGTGGAAACCATGCAGTATCATTTGTTAGAGTTTAACTTTCTAGAGGCCCAAGTGACAATGGAAACACCTGGAAACCCTGCCATATCACTTAAGTTTAACCCTCCAGAGGAACAGGACCTGGGTAATCACCCCATATCACTTGTAGAGTTTAACTCTCTAGAGGCCAGTGGAAACCATGCGGTATCACTTGTAGAGGTTAACTCTCTATAGGCAATGTGACAACGGAAACGCCTGGAAACCACGCAACATCATTTGTAGAGTTTAACTCTCCGGAGGCCAATGTGACAATGGAAACACCTGGAGACCGTGCCATGGCACTTGTAGAGTTTAACTCTCTGAAGGCCCATGTGACAATGGAAACACTAGTAAACACACCATATCAATTTGAGAGTTTACCTTTCTGGAGGCCGAGGTGACAATGGAAACACCGGGAAACCACGCCATATCACTTGTAGAGTTTATCCCTCTAGAGGCCCAGGACCTGGAAACCATACCATACAACTTGTAGAGTTTAACTCTCCATAGGTCCAGGTGACTTTGTAAACTCCTGGAGACCATGCTGTATCACTTGTAGAGTTTAACCCTCTAAAGGCCCAGGACCTGGAAACCATGCCAAATAACTTGTAGAGTTTAACTTTCTAGAGGACGAGTTGCCAATGGAAACACCTGGAAATCAGGTCATATCACTTGTAGAGTTTAACTCTTTAGAGGCCCTGGGGACATGGAAACAATAGGAAACCATGCCATATCACTTGTAGAGTTTAACTCTCTAGAGGTCCAGGTGACAGTGAAACACGAGGAAACCACGCCGTATAATTTGTAGAGTTTAACTCCCTAGAGGCCAGTGGAAACCATGCGGTATCTCTTGTAGATTTTAACTTTCTAGAGGCCAAGTGAAAACCATGCTCTGTAACTTGTAGAGTTTAACTCTCTATAGGCCAATGTGACAATGGAAACACATGGAAACCCCGCCACATTATTTGTAGAATTTAACTCGCTAAAGGCCCAGGTGACAATGGAAACACCTGGAAACCTCGCCACATAATGTGTAGAGTTTAACTCCCCAGAGGCCAATGTGACAATGTAAACACCTGGAAAACATGCTGTATCACTTGTAGGGTTTAACTCTCTAGAAGTCCAGGTGATAGAGGAAGACTAGCACACCATGCTGTATCACTTCAAGAGTTTAACTCTTTAAAAGCTGAGGTGACAATGGAAACACTAGGAAACATGGAAACACCTGGAAATCAGGTCATATCACTTGTAGAGTTTAACTCTCTAGAGACCCAGGTGACAATGGAAACACCTCGAAGCCGTGCCACATCACTTATAGAGTTTAACTCTCTAGAGTCCCAGGGGAAAATAAAAACACTAGGAGCTCATGCCAAATCGCTTGAGAGTTTAACTCTCTAGAGGTCCAGGTGACAATGAAACACGAGGAACTCATGCCATATAACTTGTAAAGTTTAACTCTCTAGAGGATGAGCTGACAATGGAAACAATAGGAAGCCATGCTATATCATGCGTTTACTGCTCTGTCAAGGTCAGCATATCAGACCAATTCAATAACCTTAGACAAACATGGGAGCAGGACATTGAGCCAGCTGAGGATAATGAAGGGGTGGAGGCCAGACTAGCACCTCACGACCTGGCCATTGTTCCCAGGGCTTGCCTCATCCAAATTCAATATTTATACAAATTGCACTGTTCCTCATTTGAACTGCACTCATTTCCCACATCTACCCACGATGCAAGGCACATAACAAGAATTGGTTGCACGTGGGCTGGCAGTGCCCTCAAATCAAAGACACGGGTCCCAAATAGGCGCATTTCTCTTGCAAGTCCATGGAATTCCTTTAGTGAATCTTCCAAATGTATGTCTGCATGAACTGATGAGCGATTGGGAAGGTTCAAGTCATGGACAACCCCTGTTGGGGAGGAGCTTCCTACTCCCCAAAAGAGACACTGGACGGAAATGAAAGGTTCCACACTCCCCAAACATGCAACTATGATCGAATGGGCAGGGAGCACAGATCAATGTGTGATAGCAGAGAGAATGTGGGGTCCCTGCGGGGGTTAGTCTGGTCTCAGCATAGGATGGACGAGGGACATAGATCAGTGTTTGACAGGCAAGGGCATGTGGGGTCCCCGGGGGAGTTACTCTCGACTCAGTGGAGGATGGACGAGGGGCATGGATCCGTGTGTGACAGGCAAGGGCATGTGGGGTCCCAGGGGGAGTTACTCTGGACTCAGTGGAGGATGGACGAGGGACATAGATCAGTGTGTGACAGGCAAGGGCATGTGGGGTCCCCGGGGGAGTTACTCTCGACTCAGTGGAGGATGGACGAGGGGCATGGATCCGTGTGCGACAGGCAAGGGCATGTGGGGTCCCAGGGGGAGTTACTCTGGACTCAGTGGAGGATGGACGAGGGACATAGATCAGTGTGTGACAGGCAAGGGCATGTGGGGTCCCTGGGGGAGTTACTCTGGACTCGGTTATGTTATGTTATAGAGCGCGTCAAAGTCCCGGAGGTGTCCTGGCGCTATCTTCTTCCTCTGAGACTACTGGACCGATGAAGAGTGGAAAGGGCGTTTACTCATTGAGAGAAGAGCCACGTCTTTAGTTCTTTACGAAATGACCAATGATCCGTTATGGACCTGAGATGGAGAGGCAACTCGTTCCATGCTTTTGCTGCACCGTAAATAAAACTTTTGCCTCCCCATCGGGCTTTCTTTATATATGGCACCCGAGCCAACTTGGCTTCTTTAGACCGCAAGGTTCTTTCCGGGACATATCAACGTAGTCTAAGCTTTAGTAAATCTGGACCCATGCCGTGTAAAGCCTTAAATGCCAGGCAAAGAGCCTTGAAGCGTACTCGGCTTTTGACTGGAAGCCAATGTACAGCTTTCCTCTCATTAGAGACAGAGGAACATCTTGAGGAGCCTGTGAGCAGTCTAACTGCCACATTCTGAAATATCTGCAGTTTATTCAACGCTCTTTGGTGTGCATTGAGGTAAAGTCGATTGCAATAGTCAATTCTGGCCATCACAAGAGCTCTGACCACCGTTTGCCTGCTTTCCCAAGGCAGCGAGGGCAGCACTTTCCTCAACGGTCTGATGACATACATCGTTTTGGATATTACCGCGTTCACTTGAGGCTCTAAAGTAAGTCTGTCATCAAGTATTATGCCCAAGGTTTTTACCTTTCTGGTTGGGACTGGGAGAGTGCCCATTGATAGCATAAATACTATGACATGATATGGCATAACATAGTATGACATGAAATAACATGACATGGCATAACATAGCATGACATGACATGTCATGGCGTGACATAGCATAAGATGAGATAAAATGACACGGCAAAACATAGCATGACTTGACGTGGCATAGCATAGCATGACATGATGTGACATAACATAGCATGACATACCATACCATAACATAGCATGACTTGACTTGACATGACATAGCATAAGATTACATGACATGACAAATTATGACATGACATGGCATAGCATAGCATGACATGACGTGACATGACACAACATCCCTCAACTATGTAGAAACAATAAAAATGTTCTTTAAACGAAGCAGGGGCATTCCTACACTTGTTCCAACACATGATGCCGAGCCCGAGAACCCTTGTATCTCGAAACTCCTAACAAACACTATTGGAAACTTCCAGACACTGGATCAAGGCAGAAACCACAGGCACACATTACCAAATGCGTTCGACCTCGAAGCTGGAAAACCGTGTTTGAGTCTCGGCTATGACGCTCAACATACTGTGATTCTAGGCAAATCCGTAATCTCCCCATGCCTAATATAAATGAATGTATCCTTATGTACCGCAACTGGTGCTCATGTTATGTTATGTTATGTTAAAAGCTGTTTGTAGAGCGCAGTTATCACTCCCAGGAGCATCATGGCGCTAAGCGGATCACTTGACAGACATGGTGACTGTGGCTGGAGAAATGGTTTAGATGAGTGCTCTGCATAGTGCATCAGGGGCCATAAAAATCCAGGTTTTCAGGGTCTTCCTGAAAAGAGTTTCTGATTGGATGAAGCAAAGGTTGTTGGAGAGTGGGTTCCAGGCCTTGGACCCAATCAGTGCAATTGATTTTCCCCCTTTTGAGACACATCTTAAGGTGGGGGGAGTTTAGTAGATTTGCGTTAGATGATCTGAGAGTACGGCGTGGTACATAGCGACAAACCTAGGCCGAAGGTAGTGAGGGCCTGAGGAATGAAAGATAAAGCGCTCTGATACCTGATACCTTCGGGTCAAGTTTGCGCTATATAAAACTCCGGGAAAAGAAATGCACCACCTCACGGGCCCTTGGACTCCTGTTGATGCGCTGTCCATGGAGCGCATTAGTAGCTTATATTTCTCACTCTGCACTGCCTGTCTTTAAGTCAAGATGGCAGGCGCTGAAGAGCCTCCACCAGGGTTTTAAATACCTATTACTGCACCCTCAGATGCTAAAACAGAGATAAGACAAGTAGAAGTGAGCACCAGTACCTCCACGGAGGCCTCTGGGGGCCAGGGCAGAAGAGATGTGTGTGGGTGGGGGTAAGGCTGTCTATGGTTAGCCATAAAGGTGGCTGATCCTGAGTTTGCCTCCCTGTAAGGGGTCACCGTCCTCCAAAGCAGATGCTGTACTCTGTGTGATATGATGGTCTTTTCTGAAACTCTCTCCTCTTATTTCTTCTCCTAGGGTGGAATTCCAGCAGCGGTGAGTGAACCCTCAATCCCTCTTATTTTATCTTGTGGTCACATTTAGGCCTGAGTAGGGACACTACCATTTCCATGCTCCTGTTTTAAAGTTACCATCTTTTCTTAAATGCTGACATTTGAGGTTTGGCTGCCACAATATCAATTCAGGTCCATTGTATTACTGGAATAACTTGTGCGATTGTTTCAGGTGTCATTTGCATCTTTTTTCAGAAACTATTATTTTATATTGCAATCGGTGAAAGGATCGTTTTATATAGTCACAGGGCTTTATTTGCTGGAAACGAACGTATAACTTAAATTCTGTTATCCTGCATTAGAACATGATTATTACTAACACTGCTCCTCTTCTGCATCTTCTCTGCTCATATGTTCTTCTCCGACTTCTTCTCCCCTTTGCTGCCTTTCTGCTGCTCCTCTCCTGCTCTTCTGCTGCGTCTCTTGTACATCTTCACTCCACTTCTGCTCCTGTTCTGCTCTTCTTTTGATCCTCTCTTGTTCTTCATCTGTGTATCCTGCATATACTCTGTTTCTCCTCCAGGATGGCCTTCTGGTGAGTATAAGCTAATATCTAAGTCAAGGTATAATCAATAATATTCCATCAATACCTCTTAATGCAGAGATAGCACTCAGGTTTTGTAAGACCTGTCAGCCTTAGGGGGGTCTGCCCCCAAACTGTTCGCCTTCACTCCTCCTAGTCTGCTGGAATTCATTTTGTTGCCCTTTGGACTCGGTGCACTTTACCACTGCTCACTCCCCTAAACCGAGTAAAAGTTGCTTATATCCAATTGGCACTTTTAATTTATTTATAAGTCCCTTGTATAGTGGTACTACATTCACCCAAGGCCTATATATTAAATGCTACGGTTGAGCCTGCAGCACCTATTGTGCCACCCACTTAAGTAGCCCAGTAAAGCATGCCTCAGGCCTGCCACTGCAGCCTGTGAGCAGTTAAAAACTGCCAATTCGACTTCGCATGATAACCCCTTTGCCAGGTCTAAACCTTCAATTTTACTACATATAAGGCAACTATAGGGTTGGCCCTATACAGCCCTTGATACAGGGTGCAGTGTATATAAAAAGTTGGATTTGAGATCATTTATTACTACTGGAAGGCCAACCTCTCTCATGTGATTGCATTAGGTTACCTTATTGCATTTAATAAGCAATAACTTTTGCCTGGGAGTGGGTAGAAATGTCATGTTTGCTCTCTAAGGAATTTGAATTTACATTCCTCTTTAATGGTAAAATTGGACATTAAGGGGTTGATTAGGATATAGGGCCGATCGCCAACGCCCGCATGGCAGTGGCGATCCGCCCTACAACACACCCCGCCCACCACCCATTTCCCCCCGCCATACTAGTATGGCGAGGGGACCCCGGTGGACGGACAGACCGTCCACCGGTTTTCCGCCGGTCACTCAGGTGACCGGGCGGAAAAGGGGCCTGATGTGGTGGCGGTGTTTGCTAGACACCGCCATCCATATTAGGAAGGCAGCGGGAAGCAGCCTTTACGTGGCTAGAAAGGCATGCAGATTGTGCTTACGGGGCCCCGTTGCGGGCCCCCATGGTATCATGGGGTGCACATGGGGGGTATGGTACCCCCCATATTGTCATGAACAAGGTGGCAGGCACCGCGCAGTGCCTGTCACCTTGTGCATGACAATGCACACAGTGCATTCCCAGCATTGTGGCGGGCAGTGCTGTGAGCACCGCCCTCCACAATGCTGGGAATGGAGGATGCCACCGCCACGGTGGCGGTGGCATCCTAATTGCAGGTGCGGGACCGCCGCACCACTGGCAGCCGATCCCAGCATCTTAATAGGCCCCAAAGTTCTAATTCTTAACATTTTTTGAAAGTTGGCATTTTCCTGAGGTTGGCGCTTTGATCTTTTTGGTGCTATTTTTTACTTTAAATTTTAAACATTCACAACTCCTGTTCTACTGATTGGATTTTTGTTGTTTTGTAGTAATTTTATTTATTAAAATTTGAAAATAATTAAATTGGTGGGAGAGTGTTCTTGTGCTGTGTTTTCACTTTGTTACTGTTCGAGTGCTGTATAAATACATTGGGCCCGATTCACAGAACTAACTTAAGACAAAATCCTAAACATACTACCATTTTAGTATTCACAGAAGGCACTTACTCATTTTGGTATTCACAGAAGTTAGAACTCCTAATTTTACTACTCCTAAACTGAGAAGAATCCTAACTTTAAGACTTTCGATATTCACAGAAGGCATTTAGGAGTCCTAAAGTTAGGACTTCTAACTTCTGTGAATACCAAAATGAGTAAGTGCCTTCTGTGAATACCAAAATGGTAGAAAGTTTAGGATTTTGTCTTAAGTTAGTTCTGTGAATCGGGCCCACAGGAGCGTATTATCAAGGGTTTGCATCACGCTTTGACCACACAATGTTATGCATGGCGACGCAACCCTAAAATGCAGATACTCAAGCCATGCAAGGCTACTTTGCGGGGCCCTGAGTGGCTTGATAAATTAGGAGTAACGCAGTGCATAGCGCTGCATTGCCCTACTGTGGCCCAGGGAAGCGTTCCATGGGCGTTGCATGGATGCCCATAGATTTTGATGCATTCTCAGAATTTCCATTACTGATAGACCTGGGAGTGCGCCAAAATGGTTCGCCTTCCCAGGGGACACGTAACGAGGAGAAATATCTTTATTTCTGCTTGTTACTTCCTGCAGCACACATGGAAAGAAGAATATGCCTGAGTGGATTGTTTTTGTGCAGGAAGGGGTCCCTTTCTTCACAAAAACATTCCTGCATGCAACGCACGTACCCTTTCACCATGGTGCAAGGGTGCCTGCGTTGGCGCTAGGCAGCTTAGGCAGCCTTTTGGGCACCGGTGCTGGGGAAAAAGCAGGAAATCGCCATATTGTGTTAAACAGGGCACCTTCCTGCCCTTTTCCGGTAACACAGCCCAGCAAGGGGACTTGCTGTGCTGCATTACCTTTCCATAAATCTACCACTATATACATTGCTTCTACGTGAAGGCTGAATGCATTGGGCTAAGCTACCACTGGGTAAACACAGGCTAATTTAATGACTTGTGTGGCTCATCCTGACAAGGATTGTAGCTCAATGGCTGTAAATATTAAAATCAGTTGTTCTCTTTTACTTATTGCTTTTATCCTTTTATGATTGTGAAGGTTTTATTTTTAAAGTGAAGGGTTCAACCTAGAGTTTGAGGAGCAGTCATATATTCTCTAGCACTGTGCGATCTTGCACCTCTATCACACCGACAGAGGAAAGGCCTCAATAGGTAAACATCAGCAGACCAGAGGTAAACACACCAGTGGCATTTCTGGGAAATAGGACCATTTTCATCCAACTATGACTGGGTACCTCAGAAGTCCACTCATTGAATTTCCATCAATGACTAGCCTTGGCAAGGACATTTTGTCCAATCACTGCAGGCACTGTGAGTGTTTCCCTGATAAGCAGGTACTCTGCCTGCAGACCCTGAGTCCATCCTAGAGGTGTACTGTGAAAGCATACCTCCGTGACTGTAAAACGAGAGAGCTGCCTTGTATTCCTTCCCGTTCCCGGTTAATTAGGATGCAGAAAGCAAAGGCTTCATCAGAAAAACTGAAAATATGCTTCAGAGATCACTTGAGAAATAGTGACAATAGAAATTCATGGGATTGCAAAATAAATACAGTTGTATTGTGCCATAACAAAAATGTGGGTGGCACCATGGGCAGTGCCCATGTGATAAGTGAAAGAAATCCTCTAGAGAATTTAAAATATAATGACATAGGTTCATAAGCAAATGGTGAAAACATGAGTTGGTAGGGCAGTCCAACGGCCACCTCTACTTGTTGCTGTGAAAGAAGTGAGATTGCTGCCAGTCTGTTTAGTGCCATTCTAAAAAGCACATGCAAAAGAAACACTTGATGGACGGAATGCTGGACAATGCAAACATTCCTCCCAGTCACAAGAATCTGGGTTAAATCCATCATTCTTTTGCTCACCATACCACCCTAGTTTGAACCCAGCCGTATGCAAATCAGTCTTGACCCTGTTCCTTGTGGGGACAGTCCAGCCCGAACTGCCAAGCCAGGTCCTCCCTGGAACAGAAACAAGCATCCTTGGACTGGTTTCAGGGCATCCCCCTTCATCAGCCAGGCTAGCTTGAATCGAGTGGTGTAGTGAGCACGGGACCCAAGTCTGGGCATACCCTTCCCACTAGGGTGACATATGCAAAAGAAACACTTGATGGACGGAATGCTGGATAATTTAAATATTCACCCCCAGTCACAAGGATCTGGGTTAAATCCATCATTCTTTTGCTCACCACACCACCCCAGTTTGGACCGATCCATATGCAAATCAGTCTTGACCCTGTTCCTTCCGGGAACAGTCCAGCCCAGACTGCCAAGCTTGGTCCTGCCTAGACCAGAAACAAGCATCGTGGGACCGGTTTCAGAAATCATCACCCTTCATCAGCCAGGCTAGCTTGAGTGGTGTAGTAAGCACAGGGCCCACGTCTGAGCATACCCTTCCCACTTAGGGCGACATATGCAAAAGAAACAATTGATGGATGGAATGCTGGACAATGCAAACATTCACCGCAGTCACAAGGATCTGGGTTAAATCCATTATTCTTTTGCTCTCCACACCACCACAGTTTGGACCCAGCTATATGTAAATCAGTCTTGACCCTGTTCCTTGTGGGTACAGTCCAGCCTGAACTGCCAAGCCAGGTCCTCCATGGACCGGAAACAAGCATCCTGGGACCGGTTTCAGGGCATCACCCTTCATCAGCCAGGCTAGCTTGAATCCAGTGGTGTAGTGAGCACGGGACCTACGTCTGGGCATACCCTTCCCACTCAGGGCGACATATGCAAAAGAAACACTTGATGGATGGAATGCTGGACAATACAGGGTAAAGACTGATTTGTATATGGCTGGGTCCAAACTGCAATGGCATGGTGATCAAAAAAACAATGGATATAGGTCCAGATCTCTGTACTGGGGTGAATGTATGACATTGTTCTGCATTCTGTCCTTCATTTGTTCTTTTTGCATTTGTCACCCCGAGTGGGACGGGTATGCCCAGACGTGGGTCCCGTGGTCTCCATGCCACTGGAGTCAAGCTAGCCTGGCTGTTTAGGGATGAAACCGTGAAACCGGTCCTAGGATGCTTGTTTCCAGTCCAGGGAGAACCTGCCCTGGAAGTTCAGGCTGGACTGTTCCCATTGGGCACAGGGTGAAGACTGATTTGCATATGGCTGGCTTCAAACTGGAATGTCATGGTGAGCAAAAAAAAGATGGATTTAGGCCCAGATCTCTGTACTGTGGTGAATGTATGACATTGTTCTGCATTCCAGTCCTTTAATAGTTCTTTTTGCATTCTAAAAAGCACAGCAAGGCGGGCTCTGTTGGATGGTACAGACTTAAAGGGGCAATTTAAATCGATATTCACACAAAAGAGAGAGCCAACAGAAACATTTGTGGATGACCACACTCAATATAGGACAAATGCTTGTAGGTCTAAGTTTTTGGTGTAGTACTTTTCTTTATTGCGTTTTTTAAAACGTCTCAACCAACGCGTTTCACCTTACAAAGGCTTCATCAGAGCAAGAGATGTGATCCACTGGGAATCTCAGAGATCTTCTAAATGTAAAATCAAAAGGTACCAGAATCTAGAAATACAGTAGATTCAACTTTAAATCCTGATGACTAATTTGAGCGTTCAGGGGCCAATGTGTAAGCCTTCTTATTACAGCAATCTCGGCGTAAATTCAGGTAGATTTAATACACCACGATCCCGTGCTCCACACAAAAAGTCACTTCTCAACGGTTCATATCCAGTGCATGTTCCTCAAAACCTGGAACCCACGAGAAAGTATCTACAGGCGCCTCACTTCAAGGTTCATTGGCGTCCAGTTTGTGCCATGTAATGCACCATACACAGCGTTGCGCTCCATCATCCGCGGTATTGTCGGTCAGTGAAGGCTTTGCCCTGCACTCCCCTGGCTGCGGAGAGACCACCATATACCATTTTGTGGATCCCACCTTGCTGGGCAGGGTCTTACTCTCTACTGTGTACCTGCTGCTGCTATGGATGAATCCAAGACAGGACACTTTGTTAGGTGGTACCATGTAGTTTTGGCTCCTCTTGGAATACATTTTTGTTTTTTAGAAAAATACAACAATTTGATCCTGGCATGCTGGGGGGTTTCTTGCAGTGTCTGGGAACTGCTTGTGTTGCTTCCTGTTTCCCCTTCCAGTCCGCCTTTGTCTGTCGGGGGAGGGGGGACACACCTCATTTTATAAATACTGAGACAAGGAAGGCTCATCAGAATGATAGAGATTACAGAAAGTCTTTACATCCTCAACCCTACTCTGTCCCAGCCCTCACAACATGAGGAAATACCTTAGGGGCAGATTTATGTTTGACTTGCGCCTCATTTACGCCGCCGTTGCGTCACTTTTGTGACGCAGCAGCGGCGCAAATCCTGCGCCATGGTGCGGGGTATTTACAAACGTGACGCATCTCCCAGATGCGTCACGTTGTAAAGCCCTGCGCCACATGTAGGCGTTCCAGGGCAGGTGGGGGCGTTCCGGCGCAGGAACGCCTCCTAAAAGTGGCAGAGTGAAATCTACAAGATTTCACTCAGTCACTTTTAGGCCCATGCTGCGTCAAAACCCTGCGCCTGCTTGAAGCAGGCGTAAGGATTGACGCAGCATTGTAGAGATAGGGCCCCCCAGATCATTGCTGGAGTTGCGTCGCGCTTGCGACGCAACTCCAGCAATGCGCCACTTTTCGGCACAGATGCGTCACGCATCTGTGCCGTTTTTGCCCCATGGTGCGCCGCATTATAAATGCGGCGCATCCATGGTGGCGCAGCTGTGGCGCATAATAACTGGCGCATCCCTGCTGATATGCAGGGATGCGCCAGTCGTCATAAATCTGCCCCTTAGTATATACATAGGGGCAGATTTATGTTGCACTTGCGCCACTTTTGCGCCGCCGTTGCGTCACTTTTGTGACGCAGCAGCGGCGCAAATCCTGCGCCATGGTGCGGAGTATTTACAACGTGACGCATCTGGGAGATGCGTCACGTTGTAAAGCCCTGCGCCACATGTAGGCGTTCCAGGGCAGGTGGGGGCGTTCCGGCGCAGGAACGCCTCCTAAAAGTGGCTGAGTGAAATCTACAAGATTTCACTCAGTCACTTTTAGGCCCATGCTGCGTCAAAACCCTGCGCCTGCTTGAAGCAGGCGTAAGGATTGACGCAGCATTGTAAAGATAGGGCCCCCCAGAACATTGCTGGAGCTGCGTCGCGCTTGCGACGCAACTCCAGCAATGCGCCACTTTTCGGCACAGATGCGTCACGCACCTGTGCCGTTTCTGCCCCATGGTGCGCCGCATTATAAATGCGGCGCATCCATGGTGGCGCAGCAGTGGCGCATAATAACTGGCGCATCCCTGCTGATATGCAGGGATGCGCCAGTCGTCATAAATCTGCCCCATAGTATATTCACAACTTGATGCAAACAAGTACACCAACCTCTCAGTAATGCAACACATACACATATTGAAGCAGGCACATTACAAGAAGCAGGACCAGCAGCAGCAAGGACTGTCTTGAGAAAATCCAAAGAAATTACATCTCCAGGGGATCCTCCCTGAATAAACCAGGTAGAAAACATCCCAAGCTCCAGGAACTAATGCAATGCATGTTTGATCTAAAGATGTTTGTTTCCGAAAATCAAGGAGACTGTTCTAGTGTCTATATGTACGAACGTTTGGCTTTCCTATTTCCAAATAGTGAATCTGTAGAAATCGCTATTAGGGAATCTCAAAATGACATTGTTGTAAAGTGCCTTTTTGGATGGTTATTCCCCTACGTTTTGCTGCTAGATGCTGTGGTAATTGATCTGTGAGTGTGATAGGTCTGGCTAATCAGGCCCACGCACCAGTGCTCGTTCCCTTAAACTGTAAACGTGGATTGGTAGTCCCACTTGGCAAGCGTGTTTACACCCCTGTAAGGCCTTAGTACATGGTCAGAGTGGTACCCAGGGCTGGGATGTAAAAGAGGCACCAGGGTTGCAGCACTTATTGTGCCACCTTGAGTTACCCGAGGAAAACCAAAGGCTGCAGGCCTGCCATGTCAGCCCTGCACAAGCAGCGTGCCTGCTTGAGTTCGACCCTACACATACCATGTGTGAGAGGGAACTTCACTGCATTTAATATATGTCAGTCCCCACTAAGGTAGGCCTCCTATTGCTTTATACTATATGTGTGGAAATATATGTGCAAGCATATATTGCCCTGTAGTAGCATTCTGAACGTAATTCTATTGCAAGGGACTGGAGGTCCATAGGATAACATAGTCAAGTCAAAGAATCTTATATAGCGCGCATATCACTGCTAGGTCTCAAGGCGCTTGCAGAAACTCCAGAGCCGGGAGACAAAACCAATAACATTAATTTTGGTCAAACAACCATGTTTTCAGTTCTTTACAGAAACGCTGATGGTCCACCATGGAAAGGAGATGAGGCGGCAGCTTGTTCCAGAGATAGGGAGCAAGAAAGGAAAACGCTCATAGGCTGGCATTGCCTGTATGTCCAGCTCCATGATGACGCTGCTGATTTCTTTCATGTTTGGTGTTAAACACCGTACTCTTTAACCCCTGACATGATGGTGGGGTCAAGGTTTAACCAGCATGTGCCTAGATGGCACTCAGGCCAGTGCCCTCCAAGTTAAGCCAGCGTTCTCGGGCCTTAGCAGTCCGACATCTGAGGTGCCTGTTCTTTCCAACTTTCTTTTTTGTTTTTTATTTAAAAAAATATTGAGCAGAGTAAAAAGGATACTTATACACACAACAGATTTCATAATTCTACAATCGATGCCATTAATAAAAATATTCTTCTAGCAAACACTATTACATTGCAAGATTTTTCTTAAATAATGAAGTGCAAGTGCAGCGCGCAAAATCTCTAAATTTTCCTTACTTCATCTCTAATACATTATGAATACTTCGATCTAATACATTGACTTATCTTCTAGATGATACTTTTCAAAGTGCACACGTACTTAGATAGGTTACTAAAAAGCTTGTTATGTGTATTTGCCCTTGGAGGTTTTTTTTTATCTTGTCCATATGCTTCCATACGGAGATATATCTTTTACTTGCTCCAATCCTTTTCGCATAAACCCTTCTTACTCAACTCAATTTTATATACCAATCTAGAAATGTTGGAACTTTAATTGTCTTTCATTTCTAGAGGATCAGAGTGCGTGCCACCAAGGAAGAAATTGCTAAAAACATTTCCTCCCCTCTTGCTATTGGCTGGGTTTGTCTCTTTTTTAATAAACCAAAGAGTGCTAACTCAGCCTCCAGTTCCACCCTTCTCTGCAGGCCGTAGCTAAGCTCAACACAAATTTTCTCCCAAAACGTGCTTACCATTGGGCATGTAAAACAGACATGCAACCAGGATCCCTCTTCCACCTGCTGACACCGGAAACATCTGTTCTCCACCTCGGGACACATCTTATGGAGTGCTTTGGGAATGTAGTAAGCCATCCAGCAAGATAAAAATGCCCTTCTTTTTGAAATTTGCAGCTCTCAATTAATCAATCAATCAATCATTTGTAGAGCGCACTACTCACCCGTGAGGGTCTCAAGGCGCTATGGAAGGGGAGTGGGAGGGAAAGGTGCTGCTACTGCTCGAACAGCCAGGTCTTGAGAAGTTTCCTGAAGGTCAGCAGGTCCTGGGTCTGTCGCAGGTGGATGTAGAGGGTGTTCCATGTCTTGGCGGCGAGGTGAGAGAATGATCTGCCGCCGGTGGTCGTTCGGTGGATGCGTGGAACGGTGGCGAGGGCGAGGTCAGTGGAGCGCAGCTAGCTGTTCGGGGTGTAGAAGGTGAGTCGTTAGTTGAGGTATGCTGGTCCGGTGTTGTGGAGTGCTTTGTGAGTGTGGGTGAGGAGCTTGAATGTGACCCTCTTGTTGACGTGGAGCCAGTGCAGGTCTCTCAGGTGGGCAATGATGTGGCTGTGGCGGGGGATGTCGAGGATAAGGCGTGCGGAGGCGTTCTGTATGCGTTGAAGTCTTTTCTGGAGTTTGGCTGTGGTTCCTGCATAGTGGGCGTTGTCGTAGTCCAGTCTGCTGCTGACGAGGGCCTGGGTGACCGTCCTTCTGGTTCCAGTGGGGATCCATCTGTATATCTTGCAAAGCATGCGGAGGGTGTTGAAGCAGGAGGAGGAGACAGCGGATGGAGTGGAGCCAAGGATGAGGACCTCCGTCTTGTCTGGGTTCAGGTACAGGCGATTGTTCTTCATCCATTCGGCGACAGCCTTCATTCCTTCGTGAGGTTGGTTTTGGCAACGGCGGGGTCCTTGGTGAGAGAGAGGATCAGCTGGGTGTCATTGGGGTATGAGATGATGTTGAGGTCGTGCGATCGGACAATGTTGGCGAGCGATGCCATGTAGATGTTAAAAAGGGTCGGGCTGAGGGATGATCTGCGATAAGATTACAAAACATGCGATAAGGTGTGTTAGCAGCAGGAAACTAACACCTGCTCTGACTTGGTGCAAAGTCGGACTACAACCGGCACCAGAAAAGGGAGCACAGCCCACAGCCACACCTGAAGAACAACAGATGCCATGGAGCTACTCATCATGCATCTCGGAACCCCCCCCACTCCCTCCAGGGCCCTACCCCGGGCGCCCCCCACACCCCAGGACCAAGAGATTGCACATCAACGTCACAAAACCATGAACAAAATCATTCACCTGATGCCTCGGAATCACAACAGTGAACAGTCATGTGAGTACAGAAAAAGCAGAATCAATCATTCACCATTGAAAGTCCAAACTAAATATCACAACCACATTTCTCCCCAAACAACTATTTGGAAGAGTCATGGCAGGTCATCCCTGGTCCATCTGAAAGTGACAGCCTGTAAGACAACATCCAAGATAAGAAGGTGTGTCAGGCACTCATCAAAGGACAGAGATAGAGAGAAAGAGAGAGAGAGAGAGACTGAACAAGGACAATCAGGTCCTTGGCTCATACATGCCTACTGTGCATGTGTTTTGCAATTGGTGCACCTTAAATCTAAGGCCTGGCAACAATTTCAGCACAAAGGCCACATCACATTTCAGAAATGCAAGCAGTAGTCAGACAAAAATTAGGCATGAAAGGTCCTTTGTCTCAAAACACAAGGCGGAAGGACATCCGAACCTCCGACCTTGGTCTTCAATGCTCCCGGCACCCCCTGAGTGAGATGCCATACCAGACTCTGCCGACTCCCACACCACAAACTGCGCTAATGAAAGACCAACGTGTCCACACCCCACACACACTTGTCCCTGCACGAGCTACACCTGTATGGCATGCCCCCATCATATATGTTAAAAAAAAACATACGACACAACGCTGAACACACATACGACTCATTGCTCCGAGCTGTGGCATATCGTCCATAGAACTGCTGCCGGTCTGAGGAGTGCCAGTAGTACGAGACCAACAAATGCAATGGCAGGCAATCCCGAACACATGAAGAACCCCTGTCACATGGAACTGTACCGTGCACGATTGCTGCATCTGTTGGGAGCTCTGCCAATGGCAGTTTTGCGAATCAGTACTGTCTGAGTTTCCGGCTTGCATACGTCACATGCGTCCAGCCCTGGTTCCACTGTCAATCATGCACATTCGAGTGGCCCATGGAGGTCTGCCTATCCAACACAATGTTAATTGAACTGGATTATGACTTGTGTGTGTGCCCCCTGTTGGCCCACGAACAGGAGTGCTACCAGGATACCCATGCATGGGACGCCCTGATCTGTGGCATATGTGCTGGTAGTAGTGGATGGGAGATTGCACAAGTCTTCGTGTGCAAGGACCACATTGTGGCACTCCCCATTGGGCTGTGTTGCGGATTGGTGAAACGTCATGGACGGAGCATATCTGTCCGGACCAGTTAATGGATTGGCTCTCACTCGTGTTCCTTGAACTCGAGAACAATGTACTCCGGGAACTGATTGCCTATGAAGCTATGCTCGCATTCATGGACGAGTAACTACCTTCCTGAGGCCATAACTGATTGACACCCAGAGCCACAGATCCCAACACCGTGTTGCATCGTGGAGGAATGGTCATACATCCCAGGACAACAGTAGACATGTCTGCATTCGCCACGACTCAGAATGCATGTGCGTGCACCTACGCGTGTTGTCACACACCTGTGCAAGGTGATGCAGCCCCATGGGCGGAGCTGCACAGCGTCGTTAGGCAATGTTCCTAAATCTGACATACTGTTGGAGGGAGACCACACTCATGGCAATGGAATGGTTAAGGTCCTCTCTACTTAACCGCAGTTTTCAGGTGTCGCAGAAACCTTTCCTCTCCAAAAGCGTCAAGCTGGACAAAGGGGTCTTGCTCAAGACTCTGACGAGGCAGCCATTCATTTTTCAACGTGTCTTCAAGAACTGGCGTCATGGAAAGCCTCTAATTGCCTTAAACTTAATGGCAATAAAACAGAGGTTCTAGTGATCGGTAAGGCTACCTTGATTTGGTCCTCTGCATGGTTGCCTCAGACGCTGGGTCCTACCCCATCACCTAGGGATCAGGTAAAGAACCTGGGGATATGGCTAGATACCAAACTATCTTTTGAAACTCATACCAGGTGAGTGACTGGAAACTGTTTTAGGGACCTGCGTATTCTCCGGATGACCTTAGATGTACTCCCTGTGTCAGCGAGGAAAACGATGGTCCACGCCCTTGTGACATATCAATTGGACTACGGGAACGTTCTTTACTTGGGAGCAAATACTAAATGTGTTCAGAGACTCTAGCGCATCCAGAATGCGACACGTTCTAATGCTTCCGAGGAGAGCCTCATCTAGCAAGGCCCTGGCTTTCCTGCATTGGCTCCCGGTGAGGGAACGTGTTCTTTTTTAAGCTATGTGTGTTAGTCACCGCATTCTGCAGAAGAAGGGCCCCTCACATCTGCATGACCTGCTTACCCCACATGTCCCCATGCGGTGTTTAAGATCTAGTGGGACGGGTCAGGTCAGAATTCCGACCATCAGAAGAGCCAGGATGGGTGGGCGCTCCTTCCGCTTTTTAGCGGCCACACACTGGAACAAACTTCCGATAGGGCTCCGGCTGGAATCATCGGAGACTATCTTCCGTAGAAAGCTCAAGACGTGGCTTTTCCCATCTGGGAATTCCCCTGTCTGATCCCTTTTTTTGCCTCACCCTACTTGCCTGGAACGGGCTCTTGTTGCAGCGCGGGGACACACTAACTAGTGTAGCCTTGCGCTTTACAAATTTGCTTATTATTATTATTCTTATTATTATTCTTATGTAGCATGACATGTGACCTTGTTGGTCCCTTTCACCTGCTCACTGTCAGCATCGCACACAGTCGGCGCAGTCCTGTGGTACAGCTCCATGCAGATCCAATGGGCTGTGAGTCGTGTCCCCAGACACGGGGCAATGAGCAGATGCCAAACATCACATGACTCGACCAGCAAGGCAAGGTGGGCTGAGACCTTTGCCATCCGTAAGGATATGTGTTCATTTTTGCTTCCCCATTACTTGCAACTCGACACGTTCCCATTCTGCCTGTAAGTGTCTTTAGCATTAGTCTGCCTGTTGTGACCCATTCCTTACCCGTACTGACAGCACATGCTAATAAAGTCAACGCAACTTCACCAGTGTACAACTGTGATGAGTGTTGATTAGTATGACAAATCCTGTGCCTCAATGAGCATTGTCCGTACACTGTGAGGGACAGACTGCCGCATGTACACTGGTGGTCAATCCATATTGGCAGCTCCACCTCTGTGAGCCAGACATTGTGTTTGGGATAGTTGCTGCTAGACCTGTGCTCTTACATGTCTTCAGCAATGTGAGTATGGTGTCCAACTTCTTGCCATGTGCATCAATGTGATCCATTAAAACTGACTGTGTCCACACTGATGTGTGTGAGTAGGTCATGCGAACAGATGTTCTGTAGCCACATGCGATGTGGGACACTACTGCAGGCGTGCGACAGATTTTGACATTTCCACACACAGCCATTTATGACACCTGGATGTGAGGCTACGTTGGGGGGTTGTGAGATTGTTGTTCATGTGCAATGAGGCCACAGCTAGTTCACACCTTCACAGTCATCTAATTGGCCATGTGGGTCAGAGTCAAACATGCTCATACATGACATTTACCAGGGTGTGTCTTTTTGTGCAATCAATGTCCCTACATTCATCCATACTTGTATACGTGAGTGAACATAGACATGACACATCTGTGTGATTTGGAATGTTTTATTCACATTCTGGGGAGTGTCAGAGCTGGAGGGGTACATGGCCAGTTCAAGCACACATAATGTGGTTGCCCAGTGGTGGACTGAAGAGGAAGAGTTCAGTCCGCAGCCGGATTGCTGTGTAATTGGTACCAGAGCAGATATGGTAGGCCATGTCGGGGTCCAGGTGAATGTCACTGAGTGTTTCGGGGGACAGTGGGGGGTGTTGTTCCAGGCCATGATGCATTGGGCTGAACCAGGCAGGGACAGGCCATGTGGCGGATACTGATGCTACTGCCTCCTTCCTCACACAGCGGTACAAAAGGGGGTGGTGATGGACGGAGCATCAGAACCAATCAAACACTCACACCCAGTCAACAGATCTGGGTTTGATCCATCACCGTTCTTTAGCCCACTCTGCCACCCCAGTTCAGACATGGCCATATGGAAATCAGTCTGACCCTGTGCCTCATGGGAACAGTCCAGCCCAAACTGCCAAGCCATGTCTTCCCTGGACCGGAAACAAGCTTCCTAGGACCGGTTTCTGGCATTTCAGCCGTCTTCAGCCAGGCTTGCTTGAATCCAGTGGCAAAGTGAGCAAGGGACTCACGTCTGAGCATACCCTGCCAACTTATGGCGAACAAAGAAGTACAAAAGGGGGTGGTGATGGACGGAGCATCAGAACCAATCAAACACTCACACCCAGTCAACAGATCTGGGTTTGATCCATCACCATTTTTAAGCCCACTCTGCCACCCTAGTTCAGACATGGCCATATGCAAATCAGTCTGACCCTGTGCCTCATGGGAACAGTTCAGCCCGAACTGCCAAGCCATGCCTTCCCTGGACCGGAAACAAGCTTCCTAAGCGCGGTTTCTGGCATTTCAGCCGTCTTCAGTCAGACTTGCTTGAATCCAGTGGCAAAGTGAGCAAGGGACTCCCGCCTGAGCATACCCTGCCAACTTATGGCGAACAAAGCGATACAAAGGGGGTGGTGATGGACGGAGCATCAGAACCAATCAAACACTCACACCCAGTCAACAGATCTGGGTTTGATCCATCACCGTTCTTTAGCCCACTCTGCCACCCCAGTTCAGACATGGCCATATGCAAATCAGTCTGACCCTGTGCCACATGGGAACAGTCCAGCCCGAACTGCCAACCCATGCCTTCCCTGGACCGGAAACAAGCTTCTTAGGACCGGTTTCTGGCATTTCAGCCGTCTTCAGCCAGGCTTGCTTGAATCCAGTGGCAAAGTGAGCAATGGACTCACGTCTGAGCATACCCTGCCAACTTCACACAGTCATTACTCTCCACATCTTACTCCTCTGAGACGTCTTCTGTGTCCGGTGTATCAGGTGTGTGTGGTGGTGTTATGGCTGCATCACCATGGGGCGCTGACACATTAGGGTGCGAAGGTGATGGGAATGCATCACTGTGTGCCAATGACAAATCAGGGGGCGGAGATGTGTGTGCCGAAGTTCCAGCAGCAGTTATCTGGATCAGGCTCTGGCAAGATTAGGATCTGCAAGGCATGGAAGTTCCCAGCTACATCTCGCTGGTGTTCAGCCGTGGCAGCCCTACTTCCAGCCTGCATCGGCACCATGGTCTCTGTTGTCCTCCGCATCCGTGCCAACTCTGTGCTGTCATCGCTGGAGCCTGTCTGACTAGACAGTTTTTGTATCCGAGTAATGGCCCCAGCGAGGTCAGCCAAGGATTGTTGGTGAGCATGGTGTGGACAGTGGGTGTCCGTTAGGGACTGTAAGTGGTCCCTGATTGGACTCAGACACCCATGTATGGCATCGAGTTTGGCTGCGATGCGGTCGAACCCCAACCGCAGCTGATCAGCCATCTTCTCATGGCACCCTAACACACGGCGTTGGAATTCCATGTGTTGGTCGTGGGGGTCCTGTAAGCCAGCCGTGGCTTCCTGCTGTGTGGTCTGTGCAGGGTGTGGTGTCACTGTGATGCAGCTGGGCTGCCCTGCTCCTGGGGGTGGTGTACAGATGCTGTCCACGAGCCGTTGGAGGGTGTCTGGGCAAATGTGCAGGATGTCCTCTTCATCATCACTGTAGAGATGTGTGGTCTGCTCTGCAGGAGGTGTTGATTGTCCCTCTGCAATGTAGCGGGGAGATGCAGGTTAACAGTGTGTTCCATGTATGTTCACGCATTGGAGATGTTACATTCAGACTGCCTGACAGTATGCATTTTGGCTGTTTTGGTGAAGCTGGCTATTTGATGGCATACAGTGGACATTTCGACTTCATGACGAATGTGAGGTTGTACTCGTACATTATCATTTCACAGTGTCATGCAATGCCAGATGTGATTGGCCAGTTACTATGCACGGGCGGTACCAGTTGTGTCCTCTGTCCAGTGGTGTAAGGGTTGCACTTTGTACGACATTGTCGTCAATGTTGGTGTACTATGCTTGCTATGTGTGTGTGCTGCATTGTTGGTGAGTCTGCCCTGCAGCTCTGATTTTTCGGCCCCTTATTCCTTTTAGTCAGTGTGCCTTTGGCTTGTGTGCTTTTCGGGTGCTGGAATGTTTGCGTCTTGGGTCATTTGTGCTCTTGTACGGTTTTTGTACTCTTGTGCATTGTTTGTCTGCAGATGTGTTTTTGACATCATGGATTGTAGTTGCACGTGGACGTGTCAGAGTGTGACCTGCTCCTTTACGGATGTGGTCCACACTCAGCCACCTCAATGTCGTCTCATGCACCTTGTCATGTATTGTGACTGCAGCCATTCTATCTGTCATGCAGTGTCACTTGCATTGTCCATGTGGCTCACAGAGCCGCTGCTTTTCGGGATTCAGCACATGTGCATGGGTAGGTTGTGGCATTGGTGATATGGAGGGGACCCATTTGTGCACATTGTGGACGGGGGACTACTTGGTGTTTCTATGTGTGCTGCAGTGTGCCAAGGGTATCAGGGACATGTTCCACACTCATTGTGGGTGTGCAGTGTGCTGCTTATTATTGTCCATGTGTGCCATTGGGCCCATCTACTTCCGTCCCCCCAGTTCCTGGTCGTTACTCACCCTGTTGCTGTGGGGTCAGGTCATATCGAACTGTGTCCAGACCCCCATTTCCTGCCACCGTCTCCACACTGATGACTGTGGCCACCATTTCCATCCAGCTCTTCCTGTGGCGCAGGACTCCCACCTCCAGTCGCCTTTGCTTAAAATGGAAGTTCGAGGCGGCGTGAGAAGAGTGACTCCATTTAAAGAAAAGTTTCTCCAACTGAAAGGAACACAAAGTTGGATCTCACTCATATAAAGATCACAGTGAGAGGCCCCGTGCGGATTCCAAATAAAGAGTAGGAGTCGTGCCATGATTCATGAGACACAAGAACTATGATTGCATACCAGCCTCCATTTTAATGAATTCAGTTAAAGACAAGCAGGGATCAGCTGATATCGAAATTATAGATTATGGTTCTGAGGAGCACCCGAAAGCAGCAAACTCGGGGTTCGAAACGCGTCGACCTTTATTTTTAGCCAAACAAGTGTAAAAATTAGCCTCTTGATGGTGCAGTATAGAGATGAATTGTGTAGTTTTTCAAGGCTGCACCTTGGAGTAAATTAGAAATGATTTCCTGTATGGATTTCTGTTGTACATGATTTTGTTGTGTTATTAAGTGTAAACACTGAGAAGTGTTTGTTTTTTGGAATATTGGAGTGTGAGTGGTCTGAATGAACCGTAGTGGTGACACGTGTGAATGGGATTGAGAGAGGCTGAAAGTTGGAGTATAAAGAGGTTATAATTATAAAGTGTATTGTTGTCATAAAAAATAGGTTCTTCACTTTGTTGCTTGAAAACCTTTTTTTAAATTGTTCAAAAAATTCTGTCACTTGATTAAATTATGTGAATTTTGAATTCATTTGGATTCAAATCGATTGGAATTAAGTACCCAGGCGGACATTTATTCAATTCTATGCGCCAGTTGAAATACAGGGAAATAAGTACCAGTATTGGCATTGTGATTTGTTAATTTAACTTTTATAAAGTTGGCATTTTATTGTCCTAATCAATTGGTGCCTGCAGTCTGTTCATGGGTCACATGTCTAGGTGTAGTTAGCAGTTGCTCTTTGTATATTTCTCCCAGGCAGGCAGCCACACAATAGAGGGACTAGGTGTGGCTGGATAGTGTCAGGAATCACGGCAGGTTTCCTCCTCCTTCTGCTTCCGTGGCTTCTATGCTCTCATCGCAAACTCTGAAAGCAATCAATCCTTTGAGTTGGAGTGCTTGTTGGCATCGTAGAAATTCCAACATGGCTGCCAACTTGCTGCAATAGCATATTGTTGTTAGCGGTTTAGTCTTGCAGTGAATGACAGATGGTGAGGTGTGCTCCAACATTCCATGGTGCACTTCACCGAAGATTCCTCAGGAGAAGCACCTGTTTCTGCGTCGTGAAAGCTAGTCAGGGTAGTGGCGTCTAAACTCGGGGTTAGTTCGTCGGATTTAAAACCTCAGGTTAGTTGAACTGTCAAAGTTTAATTATCTATGAGAAAAGTCATTTAATTTTCAATTGATAAAAGAAAAACTGAATCCTAAAAAACCAATGCTCTCAGAAATATATGTGTGAAGGAATTAAAACTAAGTTAATCCATCTACTGAAGCTTTCCAGGATTTAAATAGAGAAAAGAAAAAAGTAGTGGAAATTGTTCTGAAGAAACGCTGTCTGTCACCTTCGCCAGGTTCTAAATAATCCTTTCAGTGTTTAACAGCACAAAACACGAGAGTTTAGGCAAAGAGCTTCCATTTCATTTAATTAGAGGAAGCTTTTAACATGCATGAGTGAGTCATTTCATTTCTCACAAGCAAGTACTGAAGGCCCGGTAATTCTCAAGTTCAAGAGCCCATTATGAAATAGCTCTTCATGCTTGAATAAACACCAGCATTCTTCACAAGGCTTGCACAAAGGAAGTAATCATTTTAACCTTCATTTTAACCTTCGTGTGTAGCTTTTTAGAATGCAAACCTGAAATAAACGTGCAGGCTAAAATAAACTCTTGACTTGTAACTCAATAGCCCCCAGCTGGCAATAATTAGGACTCAAGCGAAAGTTCTAATAAATAGGAAGCAAGTCCTTTGGAAAGAATGATTTACTTGCTTGTTTAAAAGCTAATAAACAAAAATCAATTTAAGCCATCGGACGCCTCAACTGGGTTATTCCATAATAACGAAGGCAGTCTTATCACCAGAAAAAATAAGGACCAAATAAAAGAAATAGTTCCTAAGAACTCCAAGGTCAACAACGGTGGCAGTAAATCCAATAGACTCCAATAAATAAAAACAACTCTTACCTATCCAGTGAGTATATTCTGTGAGAAGGAAGTAACACAATTACAGGTTCAAAAGAATTAATAGGATGTACACTTACCTTGTTTATCCTAATTTTCTAGAGTAGAGAATAAGTAACATTCTTGCAAAGATAGAACAACAAGAGTTAAGACTTCTCTTCAAATACACGCAGCGCAAAAAGAGAAGTAGAAGAGGGACAAGACTCTAAACACTTCCTGGTAAGATAAGTTATCTTAAATTCTAAATGCAAGTAAGTTATAAATGTTTCGCCACTTGATTGCATGATTTGTCTGCAGCTGTCGCTAACATCGAGGGAGGAGGTTCGTGCTGAACAGCAGTGTTTGGAGTTGTCTCTTCTTGTCCCATCCCCTTTCCCCCCTCGGTACTCACTTACTAAGGTGTAACCCAAGAAACCTAGTGGGGAAGGTTCCGAGAAGGGCATTGGGAGCTAACGTCATTCTACTCCTGTGTGGTTCGTAAATCAAGGACGTATCTGACAGATAGTCAATCTCAGGCAGGATGGAGGGGTGGAACTATGCACAGCCCTACTTACACATCAATATGCTTTGATCTGTTCACACACAAAAAACTTCACTCTAGTATTATGCGTGTAGCCAACATGGAGATAGGACAGGGAGGCAGGACATTCTGGGAGGAGGAGAACTCAAGAAGCTTCTTTCAATTCAAAGCTAGCACCAAGGATAAATAGTAGACCTTCAGTACCAACTCGTCAAGTCACATCTGGTCCTAGGGAAGACTCAGAAGAAGGACTGCTCTGACGATGTGCTGCAAAAAGGACTGCTCTGTTGTGCTGCTACTCTGCTGCCCTGCTGTCGGAGTAAGAAAGGACTTGACCTGCATCTTGAACCCAGGACCACCAAATTGACTCCAGGGGCTAGTTGCTTGGCCTCCTGATCAGGGCCTCAAGGACAGAAAAGGCTCCAACGTTCTTGAACCCAGTCTGTTGTGAGCACCCCCCAAGTAGTACCCCTCTAGTAATGGACCCTTGGAATTGGGATACAGGTACCTTACCAGCTCACCTGTGGTCACCTGTAAATCGAGTGCTAAGCAGCACGGAGCCCCACAAACCCTAGCCTCACAGCTGCAAGCTTCAACAGAACCGACACCATGCACCGTAAAGCCCTGCAAAGCCTCACTACACAGTTGTCAGCCTCAGTGGAATCACAGCGCAAAGCCTCACCGTACAACTGCCAGTTGCATTAGAACTGACGCGGAGTGATGTGAGGTCAGCCAAAACCGAGCTGCCGAGGCTCATCGGAATGACGCATAGTGACACAACTCAACAGAGTTCAGCTTGAATGTGTTCATGCCAAGCTACCGAAGGGTCGAGCACAGGTTAATTTGGGGTTTGCTTCTGTTTCACGCTGACAAGAATTGTGGTTGCTGTTGAGTAGGGTTTCATCCCCCTCAACCAGTAACCCAGTTTCCTACACGTGTAACTGCAACACCAGTATATCTGGAAGAAGTGCAAGGGCCTCAGAGCTGCTGTAGTTAATCAAGTTGTTACTAGAGGTCACTCTGAACTCAGATACAGTTCCTCGAAATGGCAATCATAAAGCTGAGGGGTTGTGTCTTCACCCTCGATTTTTGCATATACACTCTTGCTATTCTAGTGCCTTTGCTTGTTTTTCCAAAAGATACATAAATATATCTACAGTGGTTGATAGTTACAAGTGAACATTGCAACTTACACTAGCTTGAGTGTAATGGGAATAGAAGATTACACCCTACTATACATACGCACCAGCATCAACAGGAAGTACAATGACTAAAATTCTCTATTGTTTTTGGAGCTATTTTGTGGGTGTATGTATACTTGTGCAAAGTCAAATGCAGTCTCTTACTAAATTTGAAGGAGTTCAATCGCTGAGGTGGGCTGATCCAATGACCTATATTTCGTTCTGACAGGGGAGGGAGTATTATTTGAGCGATACTAGAATAACTAAATGTCAAATGAATGTTGACTGAAAGCCTCGGTATGTAAAGATTTTTGACATATTTTTGGGAAACCGTGGGACTATCAACTAAAGCTATCTTTAGGCCAGACATTAAAAAGACTACGTGAGGGAACGAAGCATCCTGTGTGAAACCATTAAGGGGCAGATCTAATTGGGAGTCTGTATGGAGGCCTGGACATGTTTGTACTTTTGGCAAGTCACATGGTGGCAGTAGAGGGGTGGTGCACACCTTCTTTTGTAAGGACTGTCAGTACGGGGAAAGCGGCAGGTTCTCAAGTGCTTGTCATTGTGTAGTACGTCCATGGAAACACCCCCCGTGAGGGGCATTGATGAACTTTCATGTACTTCTTTTGGGTGGTTTCCATAGGAGGTGATTGATATTTTCGAATACTTGCAGATTTGTCAGTATGAATCTGAGTTGAGTATCTACAGTGGAAGAGGTGTGGCGCAGTGGCCAGGGTGCCTGACTCCGGACTACGGGGTTCGCGGTTCGATCGCCGGCGGCAGGTTAGCCCAGCACCATGTGACTCTGGGCAATAGCTCGCTCAATCTTCTCGATGGCCCCCAGCGCCTGGACGCCTCTCCGGAGGTAGCTCTGCGCTTTACAAATGCTTGTATTTCTATTTCTACAGTAATCAGCACATTACTCAGAGATTGTCCGGAACACCACAAGTGCCCAGGCACATTGCCTTTCAAAACTTTGACTGAGGGCCTAATTTAAATCTTGGTGTAGGGTTTATTCTGTTACAACTGTGACGGATACCCCGTCCGCTGAAATATAAATTCCATAGGATATAATGGGATTTATATTTCGGCAGAAGGGATATCTGTCACCATTGTGTCTAAGTAACCCGTCTGCCAAGATTTAAATCAGACCCCCAGTGTTTTCTTTTCTTGGCTTTTTTAGTTAATTTAGATTAATTGAGGTATAAAAAAAGAAGCTTTTAAGTAAAAATACAATAAAATATTAGCGTGATTTAAGTGTGCTATTTACAGAACTCTTTTTCTAATCTTTCTATCATCTCCTTTTTCTCTCCGAATACAGGGTGGTCTTCTGGTACGTACCTGTCAGTTGTGGTTTACAAAGTATTTTAATTACGCACCTCAATCCTAAGCATGTTGTGTGTTTACCCTCCTTCTAAGGTGCCGTGAAGGAGCTCACATGTGTTGGCTGGGCTGCCCCCTGTCCTAATAGATAGGGTCAGATCGGGCTGCCTCATGTCTGGATAGTAAGAGTCAGGTAGGGCTGTCTCATATCTGGATAGTCATGGTCAGGTAGCGCTGTCTCATGTCTGAATAGACAGGGTCTGGTAGGGCTGTCTCATGTCCGGATAGTCAGGGTCGGGTAGGGATGTCTCATGTCTGGATAGTCAGGCTCAGTTATGGCTGTCTCATGCCTGGATATTCAGGGTCTGGTAGGACTGCCTCATGTCTGGATAGTTAGGGTCTGGTAGGGCTGTCTCATGTCTGGATAGTTAGGGTCAGGTAGGGCTGTCTCATGTCTGGATGGTCAGGCTCAGGTAGGACTGTCTCATGTCCGGATAGTCAGGCTCAGGTAAGGCTGTCTCATGTACGGACAGTAAGGGTCTGGTAGGACCGTCTCATGTCTGGATAGTTAGGGTCAGGTAGGGCTGTCTCATATCTGGATAGTAAGGGTCAGGTAGGGCTATCTCATCTCTGAATAGACAGAGCCTGGTAAGGCTGTCTCATGTCCGGATAGTCAGGGTCGGGTAGGGCTGTCTTATGTCTGGATAGTCAGGATCAGGTAGGACTGTCTCATGTCTGGATAGTTAGTGTTAGGTAGAACTGTCTCATATCTGGATATTCAGGGTCAGGCAGGGCTGTCTCATATCTGGATAGTCAGGGTTAGGTCGGACTGTCTCATGTCTAAATTGTCAGTGTCAGGTACTTTTTTTTCCTACACTCAGGGGGCCCGATTCACAGAACTAACTTAAGGCAAAATCCTAAACTTACTACCATTTTGGTATTCACAGAAGGCACTTACTCATTTTGGTATTCACAGAAGGCACAGAATGCCTTCTGTGAATACCGAAAGTCTTAAAATTAGGGTTTTTCTCAATTTAGTAGTGGTAAAGTTAGGACTCCTAACTTTAGGACTCCTAAATGCCTTCTGTGAATACCGAAAGTCTTAAAATTAGGATTTTTCTCAATTTAGTAGTGGTAAAGTTAGGACTCCTAACTTTAGGACTCCTAAATGCCTTCTGTGAATACCGAAAGCCTTAAAATTAGGATTTTTGTCAGTTTAGTAGTAGTATAGTTAGGACTCCTAACTTTAGGACTCCTAAATGCCTTCTGTGAATACCGAAAGTCTTAAAATTAGGATTTTTCTCAATTTAGTAGTAGTAAAGTTAGGAGTCCTAACTTTAGGACTCCTAAATGCCTTCTGTAAATCCCGAAAGTCTTAAAGTTTGGATTTTTCTCAGTTTAGGAGTAGTAAAGTTAGGAGTCCTAACTTTAGGACTCCTAAACTGAGAAAAATCCTAATTTTAAGACTTTCGGTATTCACAGAAGGCATTTAGGAGTCCTAAAGTTAGGACTCCTAACTTCTGTGAATACCGAAGTGAGTAAGTGCCTTCTGTGAATACCAAAATGAGTAAGTGCCTTCTGTGAATACGAAAATGGTAGTAAGTTTAGGATTTTGTCTTAAGTTAGTTTTGTGAATCTGGCCCAGGATGCCCAGTTAGATGATTTCTTTTTTGAGTATCTATCAGAAAGGGGGATTGAACTACATAAGTCTCAATAACAGAGTCTCAGAACTTTTTGTCTCAGAGACCCTCAACCACACCTTCACAGACTGCGGTGTATGTAATCTCCGCCTAGTGTGGTTTGGTGGATAGCGTCATCATCGGGTCGTGTCCCGTTCTACAAGTGACAGCAAAACCTTCATCAGGAGTGAGACTATCTGCATGTTGACAGTGGTGAGTAGAATAAAATTATCTTCGATCCTATAGGTGAATCTTTATTAGGGGAAAAGAGTAGGATAGGGATAAGTCTAAAAACAAAATGGTGTTTACTGGATGAGTCACTGGTTCATGACACCTAGTGGTTGGGTTGACATGTTTCGGCGTGGACCAGCCCCTACGGGTCTATGGCCTTTGTCAGGAACAAAGAAATATATATGGAGTAATACATATGGAGGCCTTACACTTCAGGGCTTCCCGGATAGTGTATTATTAGTGAGAGGAAGCACTCACCCGTCTTCGTCAGTGAGGAAACATTGATCTAGACAGAACATGGTTTACAAGTACGGTCTTTAGGCCTATAACTGTGAGGGAAACAAAGTAAAATTAAATGCATGAGAAAACTAACATTACCAATTTCCCAATTCACCCAGCGTGACACTGAATAAACCATGAGCAGCGATGTCGCTGGTGAGGGCGTGTTTATCGTCCTATAGATATGAGTTAGTGAAAGAAAGACACAGCCAGGGGGAACAGGGACACTGCCTTGCTCTCACTCTTGGAAAATGTGTATAAAGAACTGTGAGGTAAAGAACAGCGCTCTCACCGTTAAATATTAATGATAGTGTATAGGTAAATCATCCCTGCGTTCAATATTGGCAAACATGCTGGCAGAATTAGGGGACAAAAATGTCTCTTAGTAATTTAAACAAGTGAAATGATAATTCTGGATTTTTTGAGGAACCCAGATCGGGGGATTTTGTTTAAAAAACAAAACAAATGTACTGTGTTTAAGCACTTAGAGTATTTTCCTGACCTTGAGGAAACCCAGTCCTTCAACCCCCAATCCCTGTCCCTTGCAGTCCTTTCTCTCCAGTGACAAACCTGCCTCAAGCTGTGTTTTATTTTATTTTTTTATTTATGTTTACTTTTAAATACCAGCTGTGTATTTTGGCTACACTTTGGGTGTGCAGTTTGATGGTGATTTATTGTTTGTGTCTTTTGTACCTGTTGTCAAGTGTTTTAGTGATGTTTTGACGTTGTCGCTTGTGCGATTTGAGTGAGTGTTTAGGTGGAGATTTAATATTGTTTCCTTCACCGAGAATAATAATAACATTAAAATTCAAGGCACGACTAAAAGTCTTGGCATTTAAAAAGCATCACTGGTAACATGCAGTGGCGGCTTGCCGAGAGAGTTCTGCGGGGGGAGGGGTGGTGAGGTGGGGCGGGGGAGGGGCAGGGTGGGTGGGGTAGTGGACTCCGACATACGACGGACAGGAATAAAGTAAGTAATTAAATCAATAAAACAATTTACCTTGCAAGCGCTGCATTGCCGAGTTGGCGATGCAGGGCGCGCAAGGTAAATTTGTTTTATTTATTTAATTACTTATATTACTTCTGTCCGTCATATGTCGGAGTCCACTACCCCCCCACCCTGCCCTCCCCAGCCCCACCTCACCGCCGCGCAGCACTCCCTTGGCGAGCCGCCACTAGTAACATGGTAACATTAGTGAATATTTTCTTTTTTTTCAGTTTGAAATGCTTTATTGAAAGAAAAGTAGAGAGAACAACGAAATACAGATCATACAAAGAACATTGTCCATATAGAATCAAAAAGGAAACAACACAGTGAATCATCATGTGTTAACATAAGAAACCTAAAGGAAGCTTAAAAAGCATTTTGTAAAAGTTTTAAAGGCAACCAGGAAAAAGGGAGGAAAAAAGAGAAAAAAGGAGGAGAAAGGAAGGAAGGGAAAAAAGAAAGAAAGAGGTAAGAATGAGGCGTTAGAAGGAGAATAGAAAGTGAGAACATACAAAGACAAGGTAGAGTAGAAAAAGCAAGGAAGCCGAGAATAGGGAATAATTAAAGGCAGGAAAGACAAATGCAAGATGTAAAATACAAGAAGGGTAAAAGAAGAAGAAGGACAGAGAAAGGGTCGCTCATGGGGGTTTAAAATTCTCAGAGGATAAAGGAGAGATACGTTTCAGAGCCATGCGGTCAAGATATAGTGTGAGTGGCAACCAGAATAAATCTCTATTTAGGGTAGGGGTGGAAGCAGCGGCAAAACGTACATCGAGCCTATGATGATGACAGAGAGAGTTCCACCAACATTGTATAGAGAGCTTAGAAAGATCCTTTCAGTTAGAAGAAATGTGTTGAAAAGCCAGAGCCAACATAAGATCTAATAGACCAGAGGAGTGTGAAGAAATATCTAGAGTGTCAGAAATACTACCTAAAAAAAGAAGAGGGATAGAGTATGTAGTAGAGATAGAAAATAGACGAGAGACATGAGACCACACCTGATCCCAAAACACGAGAACAGAAGGGCAAAGAAAAAATAAATGAAAAAGATCAGCATTAGGGGCAGCACAGGTCCAACAGTTAGAGTCCTTATCAGGAGAAAAGCGAGAAATAGAAACAGGAGAGAGATATAGTCTGTGATATAGAAAAAACATAGATTGAGTAAGTGAAGCGGAACGGGAAATTTTTAAAGACCTGGACCAAACTTTGTCCCAAACAGCTATAGACCAGTCACAGCCCAGATCCCGGTCCCAAGCACTTTCCAGTTTAGATTTCGGATGGGTCGGATTGGGGGAGGAGAAGAATTTATAAATAAGAGAGGCTTTAGGAAGAGTAGACAAGATCTGAAGAAGTGGGGAACGAGATACGGGAGAGGATGACAAGGGAAGGGAATAATAAACATCAAGTATGATGGCCATGAGGACAGTGAATCTGCGGAAAAAGGATTGCGGGCATTGAAACAAAAGTCGGAATCGAGGAAAAGAACATGGAAGAAGACCATCGAAAAGTTGGTTAACCCACATCAGCCCCTTAGATCTCCACACATTCCAACAAATAGGACGATTATTGAGGAGAATAAGCGAATTGTACCAGATAGGGGAAGCCAAAAAGGATTCACGAGAAACAGAACCAGGACGGACCAGAGCATATAAAAGAGAGGAAGTATGCTTGAACAGGGGTAGAGGAGTGGTTAAGTTCTTAGCAGAGAAATGTACAATCTCAGATAAAGAGAAAGGAGAGAGGAGTGAGCGTTCAATAGAAAGCCAAAGGGGAGCAAGAGGGGAGGGTGCGAGAACAAGCCAATTAGAAGCCTGACGAAGAGAAAAAGATTTATGATAGAGACGGAAGTCCGGAAAATTGACTCCGCCATTGGATTTCGGTTTACGAAGAGCAACTAGAGCGACTCTCGACTTTTTATGATTCCATAGAAACTTAGAGAGACAGGAGTCGATGCGTTTGAAGTAAATATCAGGGATATGTATGGGGAGCATGGAAAAGATATATATAAGAATGGGAGATATCATCATTTTGATCGAATCCAGCCGGCCCCACCATGAAAGAAAAAGAGGATTCCAAGAAGAGAACAGTTTATCAATACGGGATAATACAGCAGACATGTTCAATTGAATAGATGAAGAGATGGAGTTAGAGAACCATATTCCAAGATACTTAATTTTAGAGGAGTTCCATGCAAAGCCGGTGGTCGAGAACTGATGAGGGAGACAAAATTTGGTAAGAGGGAGGATCTCAGTTTTATCAGAGTTGATCTTGTATCCAGAAACTTCGGAAAAGGAGTTAAACTCAAGCAGTAAGGCCGGAATGGATTGGTCAGGGTCACAAATAAACAAAAGAATGTCATCTGCATAGGCAGAAAGTTTCAAATGAGTCTTGTCATAAGGGAAGCCAGAAATAGATATGTTATTTCTAATGGACGTAAGGAATGGTTCTAAGGCCAGAACAAAAAGTAGAGGGGACAAAGGGCAACCTTGACGGACACCGCGCTGTAGGGGAAAATAGGGGGATAGATGACCATTTACTAAAACAGACGCCTTAGGGGCAGAATAAAGTAAAGAAACAAGAGAAATAAAATTAGGGCCAAAACCATGCCAGCGCAAGGAGGCAAACAGGAAGGACCAATCTACCCTATCAAAAGCTTTCTCAGCATCAACCGAAATGGCGGCTAAAGAAATGTTGAGAGAAGGTACTTTATTTAGGACGTTGAGGAAAAGGCGGGAATTATCCGAGGTAAGTCTGCCCTTTACAAACCCACACTGCTCCTTGCCAATGAGATGCGGGAGAAGAGGATCCAAGCGTAAGGCAAGAAGTTTAGCAAATAATTTGTAATCTACATTAACTAGGGATATTGGTCGGTAGTTTTTACAGAATTGGGGGTCGCGACCATCCTTAGGTATAAGGCAAATCGTAGCCTCGTGAAAGGTACCAGCAGCTGTGCCAGAGTTAAAGAAGGATTGGAAAAGTGAGAGAAGTTTAGGAAGTAGAAGATCTGAAAAATGGAGATAAAATTCCACAGAGAAACCATCAGGACCCGGAGATTTACCTTTAGTTAAAGACTTTAAGGCGCTATCCAGTTCAGTGATAGAGAGATCGAGTTCAAGACCAGGGAAGTTAAGATGAGAATTGGAGGGGGGAGGAATTTTATCTAAGTAGGATTGAATAAGAGAAGCCGAAGGAGGCGACTCAGTTGTATAAAGAGATTGATAGAAACATTGAAATTGGGCGAGTATATTCTGCTCCTTATGCAAGAGAAGATTATCGGTGGAATAAATCGAATCAATAGAATTACGCTCCTTACGAGACTTGAGGTAATTGGGCAAAAGTTTACCTGATTTGTTGCGACCTCCGTAGTAGCGGGCACTGCTCCGAAGTAATATTGAAGAAGCGTTGTCAGTAGTGGTTTTGTTGAAATCAAGTTTGGCGCGGATAAGGTCTGGTAAAATACCTTTAGTAGAAGAAGTGTAGAATTTATGCTCCAGGGATTTAATATGAGCTAGGAGGTCCTTCTGTTTCTTAAGGTAAGATTTCTTTTTCTTTGAGACAAAATCAATCACAAAACCGCGAGCGGTAGCCTTAAAGGAGTCCCAGATAACATGAGGAGCTAAAGAGGGATCAGAGTTAAATAAAAAGAATTCTGTAGCAAAAGCGAGAAAAGAAGAGGAAAAGAGAGGATCCAGGAGAAGAGAATTATTGAAACGCCAACGAGAAGATTTGGGATGAGGAGGAAGAAGATCAAGAACTGTGACAATGGGAGCATGATCTGAGATAACTATCGGCTCTATAGACGAGGACAGAAGATTTTGAGAAAGAGACTGAGAAAGGGAGATGTAGTCAATCCGAGAGAAAGAGGCATGAGGAGGTGAAAAGAAGGAATAGTCCAGAGAGTCAGGATGGGACAGCCTCCATGAGTCAAGAAGGTGTGATTTAGAAATGGTGTCAAGGAATTGTGTATGTTATTTGTGAGGAATAAAACGGGCAGAGGATTTGCGGTCAAGAAACGGGTCAACAATTTGATTACAATCCCCCCCCAAAATGAACATGGAATCACTATATTGAAAACATTTAGAAGTTATCAAAGGCCAAAAATTACAATCGGGATGAGTTGGACCATAAACATTAAAAACAGTCAAGGATACAGAATTGATTAACAGCTTAACTAAAACCCAACGGCCATCAGCATCATTTTCTTGAGAAAGAACTTTACACTTCAGTTTCTTGTGACACAAAATGGCCACACCATTCTTTTTATTAGATGTAGGAGAGAATAAAACCGTTCCCACCCAGCCTCTCTTCAGCTTAAGAGACTCCGCCTCAGAAAGATGAGTTTCTTGTAAAAGAACTAAATCAGGAGTATAAGAGGCTAGATGGGAAAGGACTCTCTGTCGTTTAATAGGGTTAACGAAACCTTTCACATTCCATGAAATAACTTTGAATTAAAAACAATAAAATGTGCAAGGAACACAGAAAAGGCATAGAAACAAGAACGCCATAAAGGACAACAGCAAATGAATGAGAGAAAAGAGCAAGATAAAAGAAATACAGAAGAGACAGTAAGAGAAGAGCAGAGAAGAAGGAAAGAGGGGAAGAGGGAAGAAAGAAGAAGTACGAGAAGAGACAGTACATATCCAAAACGGATGACTGAGGAAAACATACCTGAAGGGGGAAAAGGAGATGACAAGATGACGGTGGGGTATGGGAGGATTCGACTAGAACGGCCTCCTAAGTCGGAGAACAACACACCGCACCAGGACGGAAGATGAGAAAGACGAATCGTATGAGACGAAGAGGAATACAAATACAAAAGAGCGGATCGGCCAATCTAAGGGAGGGAAAAAGAAACACGTTATACAAAAGTCATGTCAAGAAAAATAACACAGAAGCAGACGTTATATGTAAAACAGAGAACCCAAACCAATAACCACTATAGAGCCACATTAACAGGAGAAAAAGCAAACCAAGAAAAGAAATACATCAGCAAAAACCTGCAAGGAGAGAGATAAAAAAGATAAATAATCAACCAGTAGTAGGATTGGATGTATCCATGCCAGCATTGGTCTGAATGGGAATAAAATTCTTGAGCTCAGCTGGATCCTGGAAAGTCCACGTATTATTTTGATGAGTTACTTTGAAGGTACAGGGGTGAAAGAGACCATATCTAGCTCCAATAGAGCGCAGAGGAGCTCGAAGAGACAAGAATTCCTTTCTTCTGGCAGCAGTGGCATTAGAGACATCTTGAGAGAGAAAAACTCTCTGACCCATCCAGGACACTTGGCGCTTTGCTCGAGCTGTAGAGAGGACCAGGAGAAGATCAGTAAACTTGAGGAAGAGGATGATGACCCCTCGCGGTTTGGTTGAAGAAGAGGAGCGAGGGCCAAGTCTATGAGCTCGTTGGATACTGAGAGAGGTAGTAGCAGGAAGATCCAGAAGTTTCAGAAGAAAAGAGGAGAAGAACGTAACAGGATCATCTCCTTCCAAGGACTCTGGCAGGCCATAAACGTGTAGGTTGTTCCTCCTATTCCTGTTTTCCAAATCCTCAGTGTGCTGTTGGAGGGCGAGAAGAGACTTTTCCAGAGAGGAGATGCGCTGAGAATTTGACTGAATCTCTGTAACCTGCTGCTCCACAGAAAAAACACGAACGTCCATAGTTGACCACTTAGCTTCAAAAAGCTGCATCTTGGCATTAGTCTCCTCCACAAAGGGGCGCAAAGCGCGAATCTCCTCTAGTATCAGCTCCATAGATATAGGGGATGGAGATGATTCAGAAGGAGGAGGAGAGGAGTCCTGCTTCAAGCGCTTAGGTAAGGAAGCAGAAGGAGAAGGTTTGTTGGAAGTAGGCTGTGATGGAGAAGAACGGGCGGAGGATGCCGTCGCCATTTGATCTGTGGGAGAAGGATGAGAAGAATGACCTGCCGTTGAAGAAGAGGCAGAGGAAGGTGGGGCCTTAGAGGGCACAAAGACAAACTTCGGGTTGCGTAGCTTGCCCATAGAAGCTTGATCGGGCCAGTGACAGGAAGACAAAGAGGCAATCCAACGCAACGACTTGTACTCTAAAGCAAAGAATGTCAGTATGCTTGGTCGGAAAACACAGCGGTCAGCAGGAGCAGTAAGGGGCAGTAACAAAAACCATGAGGAAACCCCAGACTCAGAGGTGTTGCAAGCAGGAGTTAAATATTGCTTCCGGTGGTAACAGGAAGATCACCAGTGGGCGCGAAAGCCATATGCGCGGAAACTTGGTGAAGGAATTGCCACAAAAACCCAACACGTAGACGTAATGATGATGGAGCAAGTTTTACGCCTTGAAACTGAAGTGGAACAGCAAAAGAGAGCACAGCATACGTAAGAGCCTGCGAGGGGAACATGAACGCAGGGGACTCTCAGGAAGCAGCATCAACATGAGGAATAACTTGCAGGCATTGCGCGCTGGCAGGGCACAAAACACAAAGGAGAGGTCCTTGGTTGCTAACAATAAAGTCCAGTGTCTGGAGGGAGAACAAGGAAAGCATGTCTGCAATCACCTCAGCATCGCGTACACCTCGCGCATATTTCAAAATGGCGGTCGCGCTGAGGGACTTACATCGAGAGGCAGGAACAAGCCAGAAACTGCAGAAAAACGAAGTCTGGCGGTCACATGTTCAGCGCGAAGTCATCCGCCCACAGGAGCCGCAAGAAATCAGCCAAAACGCTCGCAGATAGCGGGGAAAAGATGAAAAGTCCCCCGCGGCGCAGGAGAGCTCCGGTCTCAGGCGGCCATCTTGTTCGGCGTCCAAGCCACGCCCCCTAGTGAATATTTTCTAATCTTACATTTTTGTTGCAAACAAATGGTGGCCATGTCTTGTTCACAACATCATGTTTTCTATTAATTGTTGTGGCATTTGCTTTTCGATAACAAGTATTAAAAAACATAACCATAGCCCAAGCCTGCCAGGTCCTGACCTTTTGATTTTGACAATGCTTGTTCTTTCTTCCTAATGTGTTATATTGGAACTGCAAGAATAGGTTTCGTAGTTTCCACCCCACCTCATGTTCACTTTGTATTTGGATTTTTTTAACTCACTATTTACAAGGACTTCCTAACAAGCTATAGCGCGAGTTTCCCTGAGTTACCTGCCTTTTTCTTTCTACTTTGCATGTCAGCGATATTTATCGCTAATGACATGCATAGTAGGCATTCCTCACCTAATCCTCATGGAATCCGTCGCCACCAAAATATCACCCTATTATCAGTGCCGGTCAAGCGATAAAAAAAGCAGCGCTAACCGCAGTTATCGCCGGAATTTAACACTTGCTTTAAACTTGACTAAGCTATATTCACAGTGGGAGGTGGATTGACATGTTAAGTCCACACTCCCCTATCAGCAAGGTTTTCAATAGCGCACTAACATTATCGCTGCTTTTCTCACGCAAATGCCGATTATGGCCGTCTATCGCTGGAGTGTACATCGCCATTGTGCAAAGCATTGCTAATATGCCACTAACACGGCGATGTACTCCAGCGATAGACGGCGATAATGAAAATCACGCTAAGCACGATTTGCGATAATTATCGCATGTCCTTGATAATATGCCCCTATGTGTCTTTTGTTCCATCATTCAATATTGAGGTCTTTACCTAACACTGTTCTCTTTTGTCCTGTTAGGGTGGAGCCAACGATGCTGTAAGTATGCCTTTACAATTTTTCTGAGTTAAAAATTAGTGCAGCTCCGGAAATCAAGCTGTGAAGGATGTTGACAAGTGAATAATAATGAAATAAATAAGCTTCTTGCTGTGAAGATGTAACACCTGTAATTCAAAACACGGACATTGATGATGCTCAGACTCACACTTGCACCTCCCTTTGATCTCTGTTCCACATAGTAAAGCTCTGCTCTTGCTAATGTTGATTACTGACTCAGAGCTCTTCTCCTAATGATACACATGCTAACTCAAAGCTTACCCCAAACTACAGCCACTCAAAGCTCAGCTCACTCAGAGCTCTGTTTCAAATAATAACTAGACTCACTCAGGGTTCTGTTCCATATAATGAAGACAGCTGTGCTACTGATAGTAGAGAGACTCTATCGGAGATCTGCTCCTGTTCATGCAGACTCACTCAGACCGCTGCATCTGAGGATAAACATGGACACTCAGAGCTCTGCTTCTGTGGATACATCTTCTCAGTATATACATACTCTCTCAGAGCTCATCTTCTCAGGATATCCGTACTCTCTCAGAGCTCTGCTTCTGAGGATATCCATACTCACTCAGTGCTCATCTTCTGATGATATCCATACTCACTCAGAGCTCTGCTTCTGATGATATCTATACTCACTCAGAGCTCATCTTTTGATGATATTCATACTCACTCAGAGCTCTGCATCTGAGGATATACATACTCACTCAGAGCTCAGCTTGTGATGATATCCACACTCACTCAGAGCTCTGCTTCTGATGATATCCATACTCACTCAGAGCTCATCTTCTCAGGATATACGTACTCTCTCAGAGCTCTGCTTCTGAGGATATACATACTCACTCAGTGCTCTGCTTCTGATGATATCCATACTCACTCAGAGCTCTGCTTCTGCTGATATCCATACTCACTCAGAGCTCATCTTCTGATGATATCCATACTCACTCAAAGCTCTGCCTCTGATGATAGCCATACTCATTCAGAGCTCAGCTTCTCAGGATATACGTACTCTCTCAGAGCTCATCTTCTCAGGATATACGTACTCTCTCAGAGCTCATCTTCTCAGGATATACGTAAACTCTCAGAGCTCATCTTCTCAGGATATACATACTCTCTCAGAGCTCATCTTCTCAGGATATACATACTCTCTCAGAGCTCCTCTTCTCAGGATATACGTACTCTCTCAGAGCTCTGCTTCTGAGGATATACATACTCACTCAGAGCTCTGATTCTGATGATATCCCTACTCACTCAGAGCTCTGCATCTGAGGATATACATACTCACTCAGAGCTCAGCTTTTGATGATATCCATACTCACTCAGAGCTCAGCTTGCGATGATATCCATACTCACTCAGAGCTCTGCTTCTGATGATATCCATACTCACTCGGAGCTCATCTTCTGATGATATCCATACTCACTCAGAGCTCTGCTTCTGATGATCTCCATACTCACTCAGAGCTCATCTTCTGATGATATCCATAATCACTGAGAGCTCTGCATCTGATTATATCAATAATCACTCATAGCTCTGCTTCTGATGATGTCCATACTCATTCCAAGCTCTGCATCTGAGGATATACATACTGTCTCAGAGCTCTGCTACTGATGATATCCATACTCACTCCGAACTTTGCTTCTGGTGATATCCCTAATCACTCAGAGCTCTGCATCTGAGGATATACATACTCTCTCACAGCTCTGCTTCTGATGATATCCATACTCACTCAGTACTCTGCATCTGAGGATATACATACTGTCTCAGAGCTTTGCTACTGATGATATCCATACTCACTCCGAACTTTGCTTCTGGTGATATCCCTACTCACTCAGAGCTCTACATCTGAGGATATACATACTCTCCCAGAACTCTGCTTCTGATGATATCCATACTCACTCAGAGCTCTTCTGATGATATCCGTACTCACTTTTATTAATACCAGCTCAAACGGTATATTAAAATTCTCTAGACCACAGAGCCAGGTATTTTTTAATTCACTTTTCCATTCACTCCTGACCCTTCCTCTCACACCCTCGCATCACACATAGTTGTCTCATTAATATCAGTGCTCCCACGCAAACGTAGGTTGTAGCACGCCCCGTCCCGTAGAGGGGCGGGAAGACCCCTATGATGAAGCATGACACCAAGGGCCCTTTTGGTGTGTGAGGGGTATTTTAACAACTAATGTGTATTCTCCACCACTATGGGATACTTATCCTTTGTGTGGAGTTTCTGACATATCATACCTATCTGTGTGTGGATCACTATGTTTATGAACTTATGACTGGGAGGATGTATCCACCTCCACCACTCCTTTGAGTAGTACCTCTCTACTCCCCACTTTGTTCCTTTTCAGATATCCGTACTCACTCAGTACTCTGCATCTGAGGATATCCATACTCTCTCAGAGCTCTGCTTCTGATGATATCCATACTCACTCAGAGCTCAGCTTCTGATGATATCCGTACTCACTCAGTACTCTGCATCTGAGGATATACATACTCTCTCAGAGCTCTGCTTCTGATGATATCCATACTCACTCCGAACTTTGCTTCTGGTGATATCCCTACTCACTCAGAGCTCTACATTTGAGGATATACATACTCTCTCAGAACTCTGCCTCTGATGATATCCATACTCACTCAGAGCTCTTCTGATGATATCCGTACTCACTCAGTACTCTGCATCTGAGGATATACATACTCTCTCAGAGCTTTGCTACTGACGATATCCATACTCACTCCGAACTTTGCTTCTGATGATATCCCTACTCACTCAGAGCTCTTCTGATGATATCCGTACACACTCAGTACTCTGCATCTGAGGATATCCATACTGTCTCAGAGCTCTGCTTCTGATGATATCCATACTCACTTAGAGCTCAGTATCAGGAAGGCCAGACGGAATCTTCACGGAGGCAGAATGAAGCTGAATTCCCAATGCCCACCTCCCGGAGCTAGCTGCGTTGACTCAACTGCTCCAGGCAGGGGGAAAGGGGAAGTGGACAGAAAAGAGACACTCGTGCAAAACTGGCTCCCTCTTCGTCTTTCAGGAATTGCTCAGGAAGACCTAATGCACAGAAGGGAACACAACTCCATTCAGCATTCTAACAGGTGTTATTTGACAATGTGCTTTCCCCTGGACCTTTACCCTACCAGTTTCTCTGCAAGAGCTATGCCTCTCTTTATTTTCCCAGTTCGATGATCACTGGTTTGTTCTACAGGAAGACCTAATACACACATAAGAGAACTGGTTAGGTCTTATTCATTTCTTCAAATCTTATACTCTCTTTACCCTTGAGCCCTCTTACCAATTCTCCCAGCCTTCCTTGCCACGCTGGTTGACAAACTGACTGGAACAGAAGTTTTAGTCTAAGCTGCTTCCTAGGAGAAGAATGCAGTTCACTGTGTCCTTCTTGCGTTACTTGGATTACGCGCAAAAAGGGACAGGGTAGGGTAGACTGAGGAAGGTAAGAGTAGGTAAGTCGCAAGGAGGGTTAGGGTAGAGGCAAACAGATGAAGAACGGATTTCTTCGACTGAAGTTCAAATGTACTCAAGTCTCTCTGCTTTCTGCTTACTTGTGTGGTAGTTCTGGTGCTCTCAAATCTCTCCGGTAACGGCTTACTTGTGTGGAGTTATCTTCAAATGCTGCAGCCGGTCTCCTTTGCTCAACGGTAGGCCTACCGGAGTAAGGAGACCCTGGAATACCTCAAATATCTTCGTAGACGGCGGAGTCAAATTACTCTCCCAAGGATTAAATTAGCTCTGACTAATTCTGGATTACTCTCTCACTAAAGTCTCTAACTACACCTAGAGACCTGCTATGACCTAAGTACTTCAAATTACTGAGGGAAACTTCGAGTCGAGGAGCAAGAACTAAAGCTACCTCACTCGACTGTGACTAAATTGAAGTGCGCGGCAAAATGCGCTTCGTGAGCAAAAGAAGTCTCCTCTCTCGCGAGACTTCGTACTTCATTAGTTAGTAAGGAAAATTGAGCGGCCATCTTAGAACGGAGTCCATAGCCTTTAGACACTAGTCCAGTAATTGCAGAGGGAAGGTTTCACCAACACCCGATGCTGTCCCACTGTCTTAAACCTTGTGATAATGACATTCAGATCCTTCCTGACAGTACCCCCTCTCAAAGACCGATCCCTCGGTCTTGGTTTCAAAGGATGCTGTGCATGAAATCGTTTTACCAGTCTAGGGGCATGAACGTCATCTGCTGGTTCCCATGATCTCTCTTCAGGTCCAAACCCCTTCCAGTCAACTAGATAGAATAAGTTCCCTTTTGTCTCCTTTGAATCTAAGATTCCTTTTACTTCATACTCTAAATGTTTGTCTATCAACAAAGGAGGGGGTTGTTTCTCTAATCTAAGATTAGGAGCTGTCTTCTTTAGGAGTGACACGTGAAATACAGGATGGATGCCTAACTGGGTAGGTAATTTTAACTTAACTGTTACCGGACCCAGCACTTGTTCGATAATAAAGGGGCCAACGTAACGAGGCTGAAACTTCCTATTGCCCTTTAACCTAAGATGCCGTGAAGACAACCAAACCCTCTCCCCCACCTGATACTGCTGGGCCTTCCTTCGGTGTTTGTCTGCCTGTTTCTTGTAACCTGCCTTAGCCTTGTGGAGATTGGACTCTGCAGATTTGCGGGCCTGATTTAAATTAGTTAACAAATTGCTGACTGTTGGAACCCCAAAATCTCCCTGATTACTGAAAGGATTAGGGTGCTGTCCAAAATTTAAGAAGAATGGAGAATAGCCAGTAGAGACACTCTTGGCGTTATTATGTGCGAATTCAGCCATCCAAAGCAAATCTGACCAATCACCCCCTTGATCTAAAAGAAACAGACGTAAATACTGTTCTAGCCCTTGATTTACCCTCTCTGTCTGGCCATCTGTCTCTGGGTGATAACTGGTGGAAAGCCTGACCTCCACTCCCATTCCCTTCATGAATGACTTCCAAAAGTGTGACACAAATTGAGGGCCACGGTCTGAAATCACAATCTTGGGAACCCCATGAATCTTTACAATGTACTCTCTGAATAGCCTGGCCAACTCTGGAGCTGAAGGGACCCCTTTGACAGGAATGAAATGGCTCATCTTGGTGAAGGTGTCTACAATTACCAATATTGTGTTATAACCCTTACTCAGCGGAAGATCTACAATCAAATCTAACGTGACTGTATGCCAAGGATGTGGTGGGGTGGGTAAGGGCCGTAACAATCCCTGTGGAGCTTGCCTACTAGCTTTTCCTCGGGCACAAACCTCACAAGTCTCCACAAATTTCTTAATCTGAGAAATCATATTGGGCCACCAAAAGTACCGTTGAACCAGATCTATAGTTTTCAAGGCACCCTTGTGGCCTGCTAACGGCTGATCATGACAGTCTTTCAGCACTTGTTCTTGCATTTCTTTGGTAGGTAAGTACAGAGCTCCGTCTTGGTACGGCAAGGAATCCACTACCTCTCGACCTTCCTGTTGACTAGCCCACTCAGCCATTTCCGTCAAAGACATAATCTTCCTGATTCCTTCTTTGTAGTTGCTTCCAGACATTGCACACACAATCTTTGATTCGGGAATAATTGGTTGCGGAGCCACAGAGTGTTCAGTAACTTCAGTTTGGATCCGGGACAAGGCATCTGCCTTACCATTCTTAATTCCAGGGTGGTATGTAATCACAAAATCAAAATCAGCGAAATAAAGAGACCATCGTAATTGACGTGGAGTTAAGGTTCTTGCTGATTTAAGGAATTGAAGATTTTTATGATCGGTGAACACCGTAACTGTGTGCCGTGCCCCAAGCAAATGGTGTCTCCATTCCACAAAAGCGTCCTTAACCGCCAGCAGTTCCTTTTCAGCGATGGTGTAATTCAATTCCGCTGCATTCAACTTCCGTGAATGGTAAGCCACAGGATGCAACTGCCCGGTGGACTTGTGCCGCTGGGACAAGATTCCCCCAATCGCTTGGTCCGACGCGTCTGCTTCTACAAAGAAAGGCTCTGCAGGGTCTGCATGAAGCAAGATGGGTGCCGAAGTGAAACTCTTCTTTAGAAACTCAAATGCTTGTTCTGCTTCTGCCGACCAATGAAACTTCACTCCCTTTTTGAGCAGTCTGGTAATTGGGATGATCTTCTGCGAGAATCCCTGGATGAATCGCCGATAAAAATTGGCGAATCCTAAGAATCTCTGAATCTCCTTAACATCCTTAGGTGATGGCCAATCTACTACTGCTTGTACCTTCTTGGCCTCCATTGTGATCCCTCCTGGAGATAACACAAATCCCAGAAACTCCACTGTATGAACACTGAAGGCACATTTCTCTAATTTTACGTAGAGTTGGTGTTTTCGTAATCTTTCCAAAACTAACTTGACATGATCAGGGTGATCTCTGGGATCGGTGGAATATATCAAGATGTCATCCAAATAAATCACAGCTACCCGATCCACCAAATCTCCCATGATGTCATTGATGAAGTGCTGGAAGGCTGCCGGAGCATTACACAGGCCAAAGGGCATGACCTGATATTCAAATAGCCCGTATTTAGTTCTAAAAGCAGTCTTCCACTCGTGGCCTTCCTTCATTCGAATGAGATGGTACGCCCCTCGGAGGTCCAGTTTAGTAAATACTTGGGCGTCCTTTATCTGATCTAAAAGGACCGAAATCAGAGGCAGGGGGTAGCGGTTCTTTACTGTCACCCGGTTGATGGCACGATAGTCGATACAAGTCCTCAGTGATCCCTCCTTCTTAGGAATGAAAAAAAGCGGCGATGACACTGGGGACTGTGACGGCCGGATAAATCCATTCGCCAAGTAACGATCTAGGTATTCCTTCAAATAACTGTTCTCCGCTTCTGTTAGAGCGTAGACCCTACTGCAAGGTAGTGCTGCCCCAGGTTCGAGATCGATGGCACAATCGTAAGAACGATGTGGAGGGAGTTTCTCAGCCTCTTGTTCACTGAAGACATCTTCAAATTCTTTATACTCTGTGGGAATTTCTAAGGTGTTTATGACCCCAATGGATTCTCCACTGAAAGACAACAAGGTGGCCACGGATGGTTCATGGGTGTCACAAACCAAAGAGAAGCAGTGTTCCGCACAAAAGGAGGAGTCCATTTTGATGGTTCGATCCTCCCAATTGATGGTTGGATTATGCAGGGTTAGCCAGGGGAGTCCCAAAATTAACTGAAACTGAGGGGCGTCGATCAAGTTGAACTGAAGGACCTCATGATGACCATTAGACTGAATTAATTCTAAAATTTCAGTGTGATGGGTGAGCGGACCCGAAGAGAGGTTGGTACCATCTACCGCCCGGACTGATTCCTTCTGCTCCTTGCGCACCGCCTGGATTCCCATCTTCTTGGCAAAATTTATGTCGCAAAAATTGCCAGTGGCACCTGAATCGATCATAATCGCAACTCCTTTAATCTCTTGGCTTCGAAACTTCACTTTCATCTGTAGGGTTACATGTGGTGTCCGAGTCTGAAGAGTATTCGATATTTGATGCACCTTTGGAGTCTGATCTTCCAACTTCGCCATCTGAGCGACTCCGCCTACAGATGGTTTTGAGAGTTTCCCGAACTCGAAAGCTTCGGCCTCTTCGGACACTCTCTTACGAAGTGTCCCGATCCCCCACAGTACATACATAACTTCTTCAACCTCCTTTGCTCCTTCTCCTCCTTACTTAGTGGTCCCCGAACAGACCCAATCTGCATAGGTTCATTCTCGACAGTTCCACCAGAAGTCTTGCCTGCTTCTGTCTTTATCCGGTCAAAGCGTGGAAAATTCCAGCGAAGATCCTTTGTCTTCCTTTCACCTCTTCTCTCGGAGCTTCGGAAATCGATTTCCAAAACCAAATCAACCAACTCAGAGAATTCCATAGGTAGTTTTGGAATCTGCGCCAGGGTATCTTTGATGTCATCACGTAATCCTCGATAGAATAAGGCAGATCTCTTCTCTTCTGGCCAATTTGTTTCTACCAACAGTTTATTAAACTGAGTAAGGTAAGAGATTAGATCCCGGTTACCTTGGCGCAATTCTAAGAGCTCATTGTCTGTAGCCTGAGAAACTCTGCGTCTGTCGAAAATCCTAAGGAATTCGGCCTTGAACTGTTCCAAATTATACAAAAAGGGATCATTACGGGTAACTAAAGGCATGGCCCAATTAGCAGCATCCCCACCCAAGTAGGACAAGATGAAGGCCACCCGTGATTGAGCATCTGGGAACAAATTGGCTCGACACATAAAATGCAAAGAACATTGGGTGAGGAAGAGCTGAGCTTTTTGTGGATCACCACTATATCTTTCGGGAGGGGCAAGTGGAATGATGGGGGAAACAGAGTGAACAACCTGAGCTACTGTGTGCGGGTCTTGCTTGGACTGGGTTTCCCTAGGATGGGTTTGAACGGGTGTAGCCCCCGAGGATATCTCACTAACCTTCTGAGCTAATAATATTGTCTCCTGTCTGGAGGTCATTACTTCTTGCCTTAAATTCTTATTTTCTTCACTTAAGGTCCCTATTTCTCTTTGAATGCCCTCCAACATCTCTCCTAAAGCCTTTAAACTGAAACCCTCTGCCATTCTGCCCAGGTGAAGGAATTACGTGGGCACTTCAATCTATCAGGAAGGCCAGACGGAATCTTCACGGAGGCAGAATGAAGCTGAATTCCCAATGCCCACCTCCCGGAGCTAGCTGCGTTGACTCAACTGCTCCAGGCAGGGGGAAAGGGGAAGTGGACAGAAAAGAGACACTCGTGCAAAACTGGCTCCCTCTTCGTCTTTCAGGAATTGCTCAGGAAGACCTAATGCACAGAAGGGAACAAAACTCCATTCAGCATTCTAACAGGTGTTATTTGACAATGTGCTTTCCCCTGGACCTTTACCCTACCAGTTTCTCTGCAAGAGCTATGCCTCTCTTTATTTTCCCAGTTCGATGATCACTGGTTTGTTCTACAGGAAGACCTAATACACACATAAGAGAACTGGTTAGGTCTTATTCATTTCTTCAAATCTTATACTCTCTTTACCCTTGAGCCCTCTTACCAATTCTCCCAGCCTTCCTTGCCACGCTGGTTGACAAACTGACTGGAACAGAAGTTTTAGTCTAAGCTGCTTCCTAGGAGAAGAATGCAGTTCACTGTGTCCTTCTTGCGTTACTTGGATTACGCGCAAAAAGGGACAGGGTAGGGTAGACTGAGGAAGGTAAGAGTAGGTAAGTCGCAAGGAGGGTTAGGGTAGAGGCAAACAGATGAAGAACGGATTTCTTCGACTGAAGTTCAAATGTACTCAAGTCTCTCTGCTTTCTGCTTACTTGTGTGGTAGTTCTGGTGCTCTCAAATCTCTCCGGTAACGGCTTACTTGTGTGGAGTTATCTTCAAATGCTGCAGCCGGTCTCCTTTGCTCAACGGTAGGCCTACCGGAGTAAGGAGACCCTGGAATACCTCAAATATCTTCGTAGACGGCGGAGTCAAATTACTCTCCCAAGGATTAAATTAGCTCTGACTAATTCTGGATTACTCTCTCACTAAAGTCTCTAACTACACCTAGAGACCTGCTATGACCTAAGTACTTCAAATTACTGAGGGAAACTTCGAGTCGAGGAGCAAGAACTAAAGCTACCTCACTCGACTGTGACTAAATTGAAGTGCGCGGCAAAATGCGCTTCGTGAGCAAAAGAAGTCTCCTCTCTCGCGAGACTTCGTACTTCATTAGTTAGTAAGGAAAATTGAGCGGCCATCTTAGAACGGAGTCCATAGCCTTTAGACACTAGTCCAGTAATTGCAGAGGGAAGGTTTCACCAACACCCGATGCTGTCCCACTGTCTTAAACCTTGTGATAATGACATTCAGATCCTTCCTGACACTCAGCTTCTGATGATATCCGTACTCACTCAGTACTCTGCATCTGAGGATATACATACTCTCTCAGAGCTCTGCTTCTGATGATAGCTACAACTGCTCAAAGTACAGTGCCTGAAAATAACCCTACTCACACTCAGGCATCAGCCTGAGATAAAAGCTATAACCCCTCTGATGCTATCCACTCCTTCTCAGATCTCTGCTGCTGACCGTATCCAGGCTCATAAAAAAAGGAAGAAGAAGAGAGCAAAATGTCAGGAGAGAAGTCCACCACAAAAAAAGATGTAGGTTATAAGGAGAAGAGGAAAAATAAGGAAGAAAATTGGAAATGGCGCAAACAAAGGGATGACAGAGGTGAGAGGAAAAAACACGAGAGAAAGTAGGACAACAAATGCAGATATGAAGATGAAGCAAGAGAAGCCACTTTTGGTGAACAGTGGCATGAAATTCCAAATGAGTGTCAACATAGAGGCATGAAAAAGAAGTCTGGCAGAATTATTACGAATGGAAAAGGGAGGGTGAAGATAGTAAATCAAGATGAAACCCCAGCGGCATTAAGTAATTATAGGAAGGATCATAGAAATCCCCCTGGCGTAATGGTGAATGTAAATATGCGCCAGGGATGAATTTAATTGGCACAAAACCACGCAAAGCCCTAAGGAAACAAGTCAATAAGAAACTGGGGGAAAGAGAAAATGATTGTATCTATGTGGATATTAATAGGGAGAGGAAGAAAGGGAAAAACACAAAACCCCTAAATCGAGGGAGTGCAGCAATGGTCATACACGGTATTTCTTCCAAGGCTCTTTATTACCTAAAGTGCACGTCCAGGGTAACTACGAAGATCCCAGTACGATGCCAGCCATAATCTGCCCTGGCAAGAATCCCCCGACATTCCAAGAGTGTTAAACCCCGTACAAGCAATAACTCAACACGAGACCTATGCACAAACTCATGGTGAAACATACACAAGCCCACAACCCCCCCCCCTTAAACAGAAATAAATATCACATAACACCACCCCCCTTAATTTACAACAAAAACAGTGTTACTTACAACCATCTACTATAAAGTCCTTCAATCATTGAGGTAGTTTCCTAACGTTTTTTCTGCTGTACTCTTTTCAACATTGGGATGACATTCCCTCCACTAGAAGAGAGAACACAAGATGTATCAGTCCAGGGACTCCCAGGGTCACTTGGCACCTCCGTTCTGGGACCCTCTAAACCTTCGACCACATCCCCCTGGGTTTCAGACTCACTTCCAGCATCACCCATATCCAGCAAACCCGAATCTTTATATATCACCCTCCTGTCACTCCATCCATCCTGACTGCACACAGCCACACACTTGAGATTCCACTCCTTGACATTACTAAGCCCATCCGCATTATGCAAAACCTCCAACACTTCTTCAGGATCAAACAATTTGCTATCACCTTTCTCCAACAGCTATATTAGCTTGTTTGGTGCCATGCTTGAGATCATGATAAGCTTTGCTCTTTTGAGGTCCCTTGGCCTTGCTGTTTCTAACATTTCCCATGGACCGAGGTCCCACACATGCACTGAATAGACGTCCAGGCTTGTACTTTGTCCTTGGATTCCTCCCTCTCATTATCAAAAAGGGTGATTATCCAGTCGCCTCATCCCAGGTAACTCTAAAAGCCCACACACAGGGCCGGACTGGGAACCAAAACAGGCACTGGCAAAGTGCTCGGCCGGCCCCACAGGGAGTTGGGGGTGCAGCCGAGCTGTTTGCCAGGGCCGGTTTCGGCCGATTTTGTTAGAGGGGCCGTTTTTGCAGCAAAATCGGCCCCCACCCTGTCAGCCCACCGGGGAAATGCCCCTTGCCCGCTACGGCCAATCCGGCCCTACCCACACAGCTTTAAACAAATGGACTACCCAATCTTTACTACTGACACACGCGGCTTGGATGACCCCTTTAATGACACAGTTGAAACTCTCAAACATGCCATTTCCAACTGGAATTGTTTTTAAGTTTAACTCCAATCCTGTTGCAATATTCCTCAAAAGCACTAGACTGAAACTGCTCATCATTGTCACTCAAAATGGTGGCGGGAATCGCTTCCAAACTAAACACATGGTCCAAAAACAATAAACTGGCATTGATGTCAGCTTTCTGCACCACTTTGACAACTGGCAACCTTGAGATCCATGATCACTATGACACACTCTTGTAATTGTCCTACTGGTCCCATGATATCAATGGCTAAAGATTCCCACAGTTGAGTATGAGGAGCTCTTGGGCAAAGGGGAACTCATGTCACATGGGATGGCTGACAATAGTTCATATCCGTGTGTGGTTCCTGAAAACCTCTGACATCGTCCCTATTGCACCAAGACTCTGTGAGTTGCCTTGACCCCGCGCTTCTCTGTTCCACCTCCTACGGTCGCCGTCCCTCACCTCTATCTGGGCTTCAGACCTTATCGAGGGGCGACAAAACAACGTCTCATAAAAGATCATTTTGGATCAAAAGGCTCAACGCTCTATATCTGTATGGATTGAATGATGACATTGAAATTAAATAGTTTTGATGAAATATGAGTGAACTTTGAAGAATATAAACCTATAATGGTCAGTTTACAATAAACAAGAAGTCATCAACATTGTAATGAATCCAATGCAATAAGAAGTTAAATCATGTTCCTAAGATTTTTAGTTGTTCCGTTGAAATGTAACATAAGACTAATGACACCAGCACGCCATAGAGTTTGGGTAGCAAACTGATGAAAATATTTACAGCATGATTTCAATCTTAATGGTAGGCCACCCACCAAATCTCGAAATGTGGGTTGGGCTGGCGAACATTTAAAGCATTGACAGGAACGGCCGTCAAGGTGGTTCGAGTCATTGCATAATAACTTTGCCCGATGGCTCCATCGAACATGACGGAGCCGTACGAGACAGTTACAATTCATTTAAATTTTAAAAAGTAAATCCCAAAGCAAGATTTTCTTCTTTAAAATAAAAAATAAACAATGCCCCCCTCATCCTAGGAGATTCTTTCCATGGCAAGAGAAGCATTGAGCATTTTTCAGTGCCACATGATGGGATGTTTTTCCTGTAAGTGACAGACATTACAAAATTACTATATGTCTGCCCATCTAAATTAGGTAGGCGGACATACAGCAAAACCTTCAACGACCCTTGCTCCGTTGGGCCATGAGAGAAGACCACATAAAAGACAGAGTAGTCTCTCCACCGTCGTCAAACTATGGTCTGCCCGGGCAGGGAGATAACAACATCACCAGCACTTAAATCGGCCTCCTAGTCTTGGACTCATTGATGAGAAGTCTAGGTTTCTATAGATAAGTATTGACATGGGTGAGTCAAGAGAATGTACAGAATTTAACATTTTGTGTTATTTGTTTTGTAGAATAGGAGTTCTTTTAATAGATTGATATGTTATGTATATGTGACGTTAAGAGTGGAGATCATATTGTGGTGCTTGGTTTTTGATCGATTTCCAACCACTTTACTTGCTTTAATATTGTGCTTTAATATTTTATTTCCTGTGATGTAGTAATTCCTGTAACTACAAACATTTGTGATCGATTTCGAACCATTGTCGATTGAGGGACACATTTACTTCCAGTACTGTGCTGTAATGTTGTATGTACTCTGATATTGTGTTGTTGTTAATGTTTCTCCTGTTCTTCTCCTCTTTTGCTCCTGTGATAGGGCGGCCTTCTGGTAGGTACAGCTCCTTATCTCTATTAGTTGTTGTTTACCAAGGGATTATGAATCTGGGGTGCTGCCCCATATTTTTATAGATGTTCCTAGTAAGACTATCTCGCCCTAGAGCTTCATTTGTTTTAGATGTTCTGATCACCCTGGAGAATTTTGCTATTTTTGTGGGTGTTTCCAGACCTTCTCTTTGCCTTGTTGGGGTGTTTATAGTTGGGTTCTTCCCAGAGACGCTGATTGCAATGTCCCTTCTGTATCAGTAACTCTAACAAGTCCTGCAACAGCACCAGCTCCCTTCTTTCCTTGGGACTGTTCTCCGCTCCCCGTCTTTTAGTGATACCATATATGACTTTACTGTTTTGGGCCTAAGTTCAACCGCTAGTATTTTGTCAATTTTGCAGCTTTCCCCATATGACAGTTGTTTGTCCTGACGAGAGCATGTTCTGCCCTGTTTTTAATATCGGTAGTGCTTTAGCTGCCTTCAGGGTCCTCTCGACCTGTAGACCTCCGTGCCCACATTTACTAAGCCTTTGCGTCACCCTTGCATTTCTTAGTAGTAGGCGTTCCACGAGTGGAGCATGTGCGTTCCCCTGCATCCACCCATGGATTTCACACAATTCCAGACTTACTAAGTTTGCAAAGCTGGAATTGTGTGAAATTAGCGTGCCTATCTGGCATAACAAGGAGAAATATGTTTATTTCTCTTTGGTACTTCCTCTTTCTATGTGTAATTCTTTCACCATCTCACATAGAAAGAGGAAAATGACTGTTTTTGTTCTGGTGTTTTTTAAAATATGAATTTGAGTGTTCTTTATGTTGTATGTATGTAAGTTTCATGTCTTTTATGATTTTAACGAATCGAATAAAGAGTATTTTGACTGACTGACTGGACTGTTTTTGTTCAGGAAGGTATACCTGCCTGCACAAAACCAATCCCACTCATAATGCAGGCGCCCTTGCAATGAGGCGCAAGGGTGCCTGCGTTAGTGCTAGGCAGCCACAATCACAGGTGTGCAAGCGCTGACTATGCCATATCTTTGTTAATATGGCGCTCTTCAGCTCTCTCTCATTCATGCAATGCAACAACGTGCCTTGCTGCACTGCATTGTATACATTCTTAGTAAATCTGCCCCCTGGTGTTCTTGTCTTGTCGTTACATCTCTTTATGTACCTGTGATTTCTCCTGCTTCATTGTGTAAAGCATCTGGAGCTACAATGCTGTTGCAGTTACTTCTCCCCACACTACAGCTTTTAGTTCATCCCATACCTGCCATGGATATATCCTCTGTTTCGTTACCCTCAGAATATTGTGCAACGCTTCCTTAACCCTCTTTGAGCATTTAAACATATAATGGCCATCAATAAGGCACAACCTTCTCAGTATAGAGCTTTATAACCTTTAGCTGTATATTAGCGGCAGACAGGTGTAATAGTAAACCAGCATGCTGCTATCTCTAATACATACTAACCTTTGCATAGCACAAATGTCATCAGTAAGAGGTTGATGTGTGTGTGGGTCATGTGTGTATGTAAGTCGAAGGTCTCTCGTCTTAAGGTGTCACACTCTCCTTATTTTAAGAAGCCTTGGATATTTTATTCTAAATTGATTAATGATGAATTATTGTATTAAAGCCCCTCCTCTACCCTTTTAGTGATGCAGTTTTTGACACCTCACTGGACTCCTCCACTCAAAGAATCACCTTCTTTCTGTGATTGCATATTTTATGCTCTAGCCTGCTTCTCTAATGCATTTAACATCGTTGTACCTCCACTGGTTTGTTGGGTGGCTAGTTCACCTGTTGTCAGGAACATCCAGCTTCCGGAGTCACCTGCCTTCCTCAACCAATCTCGTTTGTGTGAGCTCATTTCCTATTCCAAACCCCAGTGCAGCTGGAATTGTCCTTCGGTAGTGGATCTTCTCACTGGCCAGGGTGATCCATTGTTGGCTTCATTCTATGTTTTCTGGCTAAGGTTACATGTGATTGATTGTGTAGCACAAGAGTCTTTTTTCCCTAATGCTGGAAATGTCTTTGTTCTCTGAACAATCATGAGAAGGCTTATAGGAAAGCCTTCCAAACCATTGTTCTTTCTTTCTCCATCCATTTTCCAATCCTGAAAGTGATCCGGCAGAACCTATTTTTGAGTTCTTTGCATTTTGTTCCAGCCAGAGCACTTTCCTCTGTAGAGATTGAAGGCTTGTTCCATGCTTGTGTATTTTTGTATGAGGTCCTCGATAACCTCTCCGTTGCTATCTGTCCTCTTTTACCTTAGCTGTGGTACCTTTCCTCTTCACAGGTGCTTCAGCCTCTTTCACAGGTCCACAGACCCCATGGCCAAGCTACTGAGGGTCCAGTATTGCCCTGTTCCATCTTTCTCACAGTGTTCCTTGTCAGCATGGAAGGCACTGTTTAGGATGATGTATACAAAATAGGGGGGATGTAGGATGGCACAAATTCTCCATCACCACACCACCTCTCCACCTGCTACCTCAAGTTGACCCCCCAAGGCCATATTCCACAGTTCAACATGATTTGCCACCACCATAAGAATGTAATCTTAAAACATGCCACACAGATGGTTTCCTGTGATGTCTGCTCTGGCAAGGCGAGGTCACAGGCAATTCTTCGGATGGAGAAAGAGCTGTTGCTACCCACAGCTGTGTTTGATGATTTTGTGATGACTTTGTCTTCTTGACGTTAAGCTGCCACACTCCTGAAGGACAGTTCATATGCTTTTATTCCACCCAGCTGTTTTAGGTCTGCATTTGTTTTTGTTCAAACTGTAATCTGTAACCATTACTTCATGTAAGGTTCGTACTAACTGTTACAGTTTTTCCCGTCCAACTAAAAAAAAAAGTAGTGTGTAAATAAACTTTTCTGGTATGCACTGGCCTTTACTTAACACTGTTTTTTCCTTGCCCCCTAGAGTGCAGCAGGTGGAGCAGCTGGAGCCGGTGGAGCTGGTGGAGTGGTAAGTCTGACTTTGCAGCTCTCTAACTTGACAATCAGTATAAATCTGGCAAAAAATGTTAAGTCAATGATAATAGAATAAATATGCAACCTGCAAAGAAAGAGTATAAAATCACAGGTCCATCGAATATGAATGCCAAAGGTTTTTCAGTGAATGGATGATTTCACAATCAACTAATATATCAAAGATAAATATATTTGAATCTATATATAGTAAAATGTTACTTATAGAAACTTGCCTTCACAATATTTTGGTTCTCTTATCCTCAGTAAGTCCAGCACAGCGGGATTGCTAGGAGGTCTTTGGAGGCCACGCCCCCTTTCTTCACCACTCTGCAAATGTGCCTCCTGGTGCACTACTGATTGGTGGATGAAGTCCACTTTACTCCTGAGGAACCTTGGGGGCAAAGAAGCCCTCCTGGTACCTCCTGTAAGTCCTACACAGCATGATTTGTGAAAGCTGGTTAGAGGCCCGCCACTTTTCTCCAACACTCTGCAAACATGACTACTACTTAAAAGAACCATAGAAATTCACTTAAAAAAAACAATGGTTACATGGACATCATAGTTAGGAGTTAGCGTTTAAAAAACCTTAGAAATTCACTAAAAAAACAGGACTGTCATAGTTAGGCTCATATTTCACTCGTACAAAAACAGTGAAATTTAGCAGTTATAGTTAGCTGACCTAACTATAACTCGCGCCACCGCAATGCACTTCTTATAACCTCACATATTGCACCACTTTTGATATGGTCAGTGTCATCACTGATGACCTCACTGAAGACATCTCAAGTGCCATCACTGATTACTGATGACATCATCCACACAATCACTGATGCACCCACTCACACCCACATAGAAACTTTCATATACCCACTCCCACACAACCATTCACAAACCTATTCACAGACCCATGCCAGTACTTACAGAACCACTCACTTATTCATAGATCTACACACACATCCACTCACTCACCCATACATCCACTCTTACACCCATTCACTCACTAGTACAGCCACTGATATATCACTCATACACCCATACAGCCCCTCACACACTGAGGCAGTCATGCATAGAGCTGCTCACACACCTACTCACTCACCCATACAGTCAATCACACAGCCACTTACTCACCCATACAATTACAAACACACCCACTTACTTACTCATACATATACTAACACGTACTCAATCACCTATACAGTCACTGACAAAAGCACAACTCACCCATACAGCCACTCTCCTACTCACTCACTCACCCATTCAGCAGTATACCCCATCACTCACCCATACTGACTTACACATACCCAGTTACTCACCCATATACTGCTGACACATCCACTCACTCACCCACACAGCCATACACACACTCACTCACTCATACAGCCCCTCACACACACACTCACCAACCCATACAGCCACTGACTCACCTACTCCCTCATGACAAATGGCAAAGGACCTGGTTATTTAGCTGAAAAGCTCATCCCAGTAGACCTCTTCGAACAGGAGAGAAATATTTGCTCCACATTCCCCGCTTCAAGAAATCTCACATGGTGGGAATGTTTTTTTCTACTTAGCCCCCTTCTACTGGAACCAGCTCCCAAACCATCTTTGGAAATGCCTTGAGTATCTTTCATTTAAAAAACTTCTTAAGACTGAGCTCTTCTAAACTATCTGCATCTGGTCTGCTCTGACAGTTGCACGCCCCACAGCACGGAGATACCTCTTGAGGGGTGATTTGGACGCTTTACAAATAAAATAAATAAATTAAATCCATACACACAGTCACAAAACCCCTCACCTACCCACACAGTCACTCAGACACCCAAACAGATATTCAGACAACCAATCAATCACCCATACAGCCATTCACATAACCAGTCACTCACCCATGCATTCACTGAGTCAGTCAGTCATGCACCCACAGAATTATCCATACAGCCATTTATACACCCACTGATTCACCAATACACCTTGATCTATATATTTAAAACTTTTTAAAAACACTCACATTCACTGGATGATGCCATCAGTGATGTCATTTGAGATTTCATCAGTGATGTTATCAGTGATATTACTGACCATGTCATGACTGATATAATATGTGTGGTCATTAACAGTGCAAAATTAAATTAAATAAATACTTTTTTTCACTGGCGGGGTCCCTGTGGGACCCCCCCACCATATCTGAGGGGTCAGGGTATTCCTACCCTACCCCTTTTCATAATTGATTTATTTTTTTGTGGGACACGGCTTCAAGCTCAGTTCCAAGATGGCTGCCAACACTTCTTGGTTGAAGTATTTGCAGCCAATGAAATTTTAGTAGGATCCGCAAGTCCACCGCTATGACTCGCGTCCATAGGTATCTATTTTTTTTTAACTTTATTATCTCTGAAACTACTGAGCCGATTTTCTTTCTGGACCGAAATCTAGCTTTCTGCAAAATTTGGTTTAATACCGTTCAGCAGTTTGGGCTGTAGTCATGTTCAAAAATTGAAATAGCCCCATAGAAATAACATGGGGAAAACGCGTTTTGGAACCCCCCTTTTTTGTCAGCCCCCGCTTGACGGATCGACCCAAAAGTTTTAACACAGCAACTGAACCAAAAAAAGGGCGTTTTTAAAAAAAATTTGTGGAGATTCGGCCGAGCGGCGCTAAAGTTAATGGCAAAAGAAAAAACACATTTCTATGGAAACTTTGGTCCCAAATGTAACTAACTGCTGGCAACCGCCAATAGGTAATATATATATATATATATCCAAGTACCACTCTAAGGTGCTTTCCGGCACCGGGAAAGAGAGACGGACACCTTCTTCTTTAGTTGAAACTGCAGCCACAGTAGCGTTTTTATTTTAGTTCATCAGCTTGGTGCAAAAATTCGGGAAGACGCGTTTCGGCCAACTGGGTGGCCTTGCTCACACATATATATCCACTTAGACTCCTTCCCGTTTCGCCAGTCTCCCTTGGGCAAAAGAAAGAGCGTGGACCACCGTGGCTCATCAGCTGTATTTTATTTGAACTCTTCTAATGTTGCAGCAGCCATGACGCGTTTCGTCCCTCGCAGGGGACTTGATCACATGACGCGCTGTCGGCCATACCAGTTGTTTAAATACTTTTGAGTTTTTTTAGAGCTATATGTCATGTGACTAAAACTTAAAGTGACAGTGCAAAAATAGGTAACAAGTAAGAAACAGAGGTTGTAATTATGTTTTAAGATACCGTAGGTTCATATTCAAAATGCATAAATGCCATTCGCTTACAGTCAACAGATGCTTGAAAATATATAAATAAATAATTAAATACATATATTGATGCTAAAAAGTATACAAAAAGGCATTAAATATATAAATATAAATATATAAATATATAAATAAATGCATCATCAATTAATTTAAAAGATCAATCTTGCATCTAGAAATATTTCCGCTATATGTGTTCAGTTCTGTTGTTTTTAATCTTATTCATTTCCCTCTTCATGTCATTGGCTTGTGTCCTGGTTTAAATACCTCAACTTTTATAGGATCCCTATTGTTTTGGAAAATGTAAACTTGTATTTACATGTTTAGATATTACTGGAACATCCGTTCAATTTGAAACCTTACTATACTAAATGTTACCTATACCTGTAATTTAAAATATTTTTTATAATTTTTATTATTTATTGAAATTACATTTAAAAAACCAAACATAATATATGTAAGCCCTGTTTAGTGCTATGTATCTACTTTATCTCCCAACTGTGCATAACCCTGTGAATTAAAAAGAGAAAAGGAACCTATATGTACATGGCAGATTTTAGGCAGCTGTGTTGTATATATGCTATTTTATTGCTTTTGATGTTAAGGACATTCGTAGAGAAGAAAATGGAATGAAGGGAATGGGTTGATTAATTAAATTAATTAATTTAATTAAATTCAATTAAAGAATCAGTCATTGCATAATAAATTAATAGAATAACACAATTGCTATCTAAAAGTTAAGAAGTATGTATATGTATAACTATATAAGTATCTGCAAAGTTTTAATGGACTCTCATAAAATGCTGTTAATTATTGCAAGTACCCCAATTTGTTTTTATAGACATAGACTCGAATGGAGTTCTTCAGTGGCATTAAGACCCCTGGGGTGTTTGGTGTCGAGATTTAGATTATAGATCATCTCTAATTTCCATAATGCTTTTTCACGATCACCTCCCCTCTTTGTTATTGGAATGGTGTCAACCAAGTAATACTGTAGTTCCTTGGGGTTTCCGCCGTGTTTTTCATTAAAATGGCGGGCCACTGGGTATGCTGGATCATTGTTTCTGATTGCTCGTATGTGCTGTAGTACCCGTTTATGGCCTTGTAGGACAGTGCTACCCACATACCTTAGTTTGCAGGGGCACTCCAGCACATAGATTACATGATCCGTTTTGCAATTCAGCACCTTATTTATAGAAATTTCTTTGTCACTGAATGCCGTCTTGTAACTGGTTTTAGATATACCATGTTGACAGGCCTTGCAGGTTTTGCATTTATGGAATCCCCCACGTTGCGATAGCCATGTGTTCTGAACTGGGGATTCAAATGGGTCATTTTTTACTAAACAATCTTTCATGGATTTTCCTCGACAATATGTGATTGCAGGTTGTTGAGGAACAGTGGGGCCAATAACAGGATCTTGTCTGATCAAATGCCGATTTCTTTTGATTATTTTTCGTACTGCCCCTTCCTGTTGATTAAATTTCAAAATGAATCTGAATTTATCCTGTGTCTCAGTTTTCTTAGACCCCTTGAGTTTCGTTTTTACAAGGGCTTCCCTGGATTCTCGGTTACTTTTCATGAGGGCGTTTTCTAGACATTTCTTGCTGTAGCCCCTCTCCCGAAACCGTTTTATACATTCCCCTTGAGCTTGCAGTAGGTCCTGTTCATTGCTGCATATGCGTTTCAAACGCAACAGTTCCCCATAGGGAATACTCTGAATCAAGTGCCCAGGATGGGCACTACTAGCATGTAGGATTGCATTCCCAGCTGTAGGCTTTCTATGGAGTCGAGTTTCAATTTTTCCTTTTTCAATGTAAACTTCCATATCTAAAAAGTTAACAGTTTTGTCACTTATACAGGCACTGAAGTTTAGATTAAGTTGGTTCTTGCTGATTTGAGCAACAAAATTCTCAGCTTCACTATGAGTACCATGCCATAATAAAAAGAGGTCGTCAATGAACCTCCACCATGTTTTCACATGTCTGCTCATGGTTTCCCTATGTTCTTGCTTGAGAACCAGCTCCTCCCACCAGCCCATGTGCAAGCATGCATAGCTGGGAGAGAAGCTGGCTCCCATAGCAACTCCTCTTGCCTGTTGGAAGTAAGTGTTTTGAAATAAAAAGATGTTATTAGTTAAGCAGCTTTCTATCATATTGATTAGCATGTTATTGTGTTCGGTATATCCTGGACCTCAGCGTGCAAGGTAATATTGTATCGCTCTGAGCCCATCTCTGTGTTTGATCGATCCATACAGAGAAGTTACATCAAGGGTAATAAGTAAATATTCATCATTCCATTGGAAATGAAACATTTTATCCAAAAAGTCCCCAGTGTCCCTGATATAGAATTCCAAAGACTGAACATGATTTTGGAGGAAAAAATGAAATGTAAATTGATGTCTTTTCAAAAATACTGTGTTCGAGGCATATGAGCTGCAGATTATACACTGTGCATAGATCACCATCTGGTGTTGGGCCCGGATGTTTGCAGTTTGTTTTTCTTCTTGGACAATGTTTGGAAGTCACGAGTTCGGTGACTCCTCCTTCAGTCCTTACTGCGCATGGGCTTCGGCTCCATCCTCAGATTGTTTTTTTCTGCCATCGGGCTCGGATGTAATACTTCGTGCTCCGGCTTCGAACCGTTCCAGTTCAACCTTCGACGAAAAATCCTCGTCCATCGAGATTGTCAGACAAAATCATCTTCTTTATCTCTCTCTTCGGCACTTCCTCGATTCCAGGCATCGACGGCGACCTTCGGGCCTATCTCGACTCCGGTCGCGGCCGATGGAAAGGACTCCCTTTAAGAAGTGACCGAAATGTGGGTCTAAATTTCCCCACACCGATCTACATCAGGTGTGCAACCTCTGCCTCTCTCCCGAACACGAGGCCCGAGACTGTCCCGCCTGCAAGTCTTTTCAATCAAAAAAGACTATTCGGGATCGACGAGCTCGACGCACCATGGCGCACTCATCGACCTCGGCTCCACCTGACATCTTCGGAGAAGACATCGGGGCTTCGGGACAGCAGCACACCGAACAGGAAGACGACATCATCAGCGCTTCCGAGGCCGACGACTCCGACGTGGAGGAGATCACACCGGCGCAGAGGGTCGTGAGTACTCTATCCCCTCCCACTCCCGCGCCCATACCGAAAGAGACTCCGGTTACACCTTCGCCTCCGGGCCTAGGCACAGCCAAACATACCGCTTCCATCACCCCACCTTCGGGCCCGGTGAAGAGGCATCATAAGTCTCCCGGCGTCTCGGGCTCGAGCCAGCCTTCTGGCGGCGCCGAAAAACACCCTTCGGCACCGAAGAAATCCACACCCAGATCCGTTCCGAAGCCATCGGTGTCGAAACCTGGCCTCTCGGTGCCGACCAAACATAAATCCCTCGGCACCGACGCTCCCGTGCCGAAGCCTGCCTCGGCACCGAACAAAAAATCGGAGGCCTCGAAAACGCATGGCACGGATAAACCAAAGAAGTCGTCGGCTCCGAAAACGTCGGCGCCGGCAGATGAATCGGTGCCAGAGGAGCTATTCACTCCAGATCCTCGACAAAAGACTTTAATAAAGGATCCAAACATGGGACATTTGGCTTTGTCTTCAAAGAAAAGACATTTAGACAAGCCAGCTCCTCCTCCACCGCCAAAACGGAAAGACTCTGCCACATCTCCTTTCAGAGTACCCTCCCCACCACCTCCGCCTCCTGCACCTCCTCCACCTCCTCCACCTCCCCCATCTCCGCCCCCACCTTCTCCACCCTTGCCTCATCGCTCTCCAACCCCGTCTCCAGACCCTGATGACCAAGGGGATCCATACAATGATCCAACAGATGCCCCACAGGACCCTACCCCTCCGGGAACACCAGACCCATGGGAGGATTATCATAATCCAGATGTCCCAGATGTGCCTCAGGATAATCTTTATCCATCCAGGCCATCTCCACCAGAGGACTCCCTGGGGTTCCACCACTTGTTACATCGGGCGGCACATTATCATGGGGTGGAGTTACACAGTGATCCAGTTGAGGAAGACTTCCTACTTGACACTTTTGACATTGCAGATAAATCTACTGCCATACTACCCATGCTTAAAGGGGTGACCAAACATGCGGCAGAGGTTTTCAAAGACCCAGTCAGGGTTAGGGTCTTAAACCCCAGAATAGAGAAAAAATATAAGGCAGCCCCCACAGATCCTGCCTATATTAAAGGACCTGCGCCCTTAGACTCATTAGTGGTATCCACAGCTAGGAAGCGATCCAATTCTCAGTCATCGGGTGAGGCTCCACCACCCGATAAAGAGTCCAAGCTCTTAGATGCGTCAGGAAAAGGCACCGCCTCGCAAGCTGCCAATATGTGGCACATTGCCAACACGCAAGCGCTGCTGGCACGGTACGACAGAGCGCACTATGATGAGCTGGAGGCTATCATGCAACATCTCCCAGAAAGATATAAAAATAAGGCTCATGAACTGATACAAGATAGAAAGCTCATTACCAACACCTCTATTAAATGTGCACTTGATGCAGCAGACTCAGCTTCCAGGGCTATAAACACCAGTGTTCTGCTTCGCCGCCACGCCTGGCTTAGAATCTCAGGCTTTAAGCCGGAGGTCCAAGCATCTATATTGAACCACCCTTTTGACCAACAACACTTATTTGGCCCAAAAGTAGACGAAGCCCTGGAAAAAATGAAGAAGGATACAGATACGGCGAAGTCTATGGGAGCATTACAATCCCACACTCCTAGACGCTCCTTTAGTCGTTCCTCCTTTCGAGGCACTGGCAGGGGTTACTCTGCCGATAACGCCGCTACGTCCTACAAGTCCGCTCCTCAGACTACCTTCACAAAGGGCTATCAAAGAGGTGGATATAGAGGGAACAATAATAAAGGCAGGGGCAAAACCAACACCGCCCGTTCTGCCACACCGCCCACACAATGACTTTCCCCTCTCCCCCCAGACCATTCCACTCCAGTCGGGGGCAGACTACAAGACTTTTTTCAAACCTGGGAGACCATAACATTAGACAAATGGGTGACCCAAATTATTCGGTCAGGGTACTGTCTCGAACTAACATCTACCCCCCCAAATATTCCACCCAGGCACCGTACAATGTCACAGGAACATACCATCCTGCTGAAACAAGAGGGGATCTCCCTCCTGCAAAAACAAGCTATAGAGCAGGTCCCCATCAATCAACAAAATGTAGGGGTCTACTCTCTGTACTTTCTGATACCAAAGAGAGACGAGACTCTACGGCCCATTCTAGACCTACGGCCCCTAAATGCATACATACATTCAGACCATTTTCACATGGTAACTCTCCAACAAGTTCTCCCACTCCTCTGCCAGGACGACTTTCTCACTATCCTGGACTTGAAAGACGCATACTTTCATATTCCAATACACCCTTCTCACAGAAAGTACCTCAGATTTGTAGTGGACGGCCAACATTATCAGTTCAAGGTTCTCCCCTTCGGGGTCACTACCACACCAAGAGTGTTTACCAAATGCCTAGCAGTAGTGGCGGCACACCTCAGAAGACAACACATTCACGTCTTCCCTTACTTGGACGACTGGCTACCATCCAACTACTCCACCAGCTAGTTTTCACGGTGAACCACCAAAAGTCCCAGCTGATACCGTCTCACACAAAGCAATACCTCGGTGCCACTATAGACACCTCAAAAGCTATAGCCTATCACAATTCAGCCAGAATCGCAAGCATACAAGCCTTGCGCCAAAGATTCATTCTTCAGCACTCTCTCCCAGCAAGAGTGTTTATGAAGCTAATAGGGATGATGGCATCTTGCATCTTCATAGTGCCTCATGCAAGACTCCACATGCGTCCACTCCAAGAGTGCCTAGCACACCAGTGGAACCAGGCCCAGGGGCAGCTGACGGATCTGGTGTTGGTGGACGGTCGCACCCATCGCTCTCTGCAGTGGTGGAACACCACAAATCTTTCCAAAGGGCGACCGTTCCTGGACCCGGTTCCTCAGGTAATTCTAACAACGGATGCATCGCTCTCCGGCTGGGGAGCGCACCTATTACACCTTACAGTGCAAGGTATATGGACGCCACAACAAAAGTTACTCCACATCAACCATCTGGAGTTATTAGCGATCTTTCTAGCCCTGAAATCGTTTCAGAAACAAATCTCAGCCAAAGCAGTCCTCATTCGCACAGACAATATGACTGCAATGTACTACATTCAAAAACAGGGGGGGGGACACTCTCCACAGCTCTCTCGGTTAGCACAGAGCATATGGAGATGGGCAATCCCACAAAAAATCTTTCTCCTGGCACAACACGTCCCAGGGATACAAAACACCATGGCAGATCTGCTCAGCAGACAAACGCAGCAAATGCACAAATGGGAACTGCATCCGCAAGTTCTTCACCCATTCTTTCACAAGTGGGGGCATCCTCAGATAGACCTCTTCGCCACCCACGAAAACAAAAAATGCCCAAGCTTCGCCGCCAGATACCCACACCCATTGTCCAAAGGCAATGCGATATGGATGAACTGGTCAGGCAGATTTGCATACGCCTTTCCACCTCTCCCGCTAATTCCATTAGTGGTAAGGAAGCTACAACAGCACTCCCTCACACTCATTCTGGTAGCTCCAACATGGGCCAGGTAGCCGTGGTACACCTCACTACTACAGCTCTCGGTGGTACCACATCAAAAACTGCACCTGTCCCCATGCCTCCTAACCCAGAACCATGGAGAAATCAGGCACCCGGGCCCAGCTCAGCTCAACCTTGCGATCTGGCTCCTGAAATCTTAGAATTTGGATACCTTAACCTTCCCCCTGATTGCATGAACATTATCAGGGAAGCCAGACGTCCTACCACTCGAGCATGCTATGCCGCTAAGTGGAAGAGATTTGTTGTTTACTGCCGTAACAACACAATCAACCCTTTAGATGTCTCCGTACAGCACATCATATGCTACCTGCTCCATCTACAAAGGTGTAACCTGGCATACTCATCCATCCGTTTACACCTCGCAGCAATTGCTGCTTACCTACAAAACACGCGTTACAACAAACAAATGATGGACGGAATGCTGACAATGCAGACATTCTCCCCCAGTCAAGAGATCTGGGTTAAATCCATCGTTCTTTTGCCCACTACGCCACCCTAGGATGCTTGATTCCGGTCCAGGGAAGACATGGCTTGGCAGTTCAGGCTGGACTGTTCCCATGAGGCACAGAGTCAAGACTGATTTGCATATGGCCATGTCTAAACTGGGGTGGTGTAGTGGGCAAAAGAACGATGGATTTAACCCAGATCTCTTGACTGGGGGAGAATGTATGCATTGTCAGCATTCCGTCCATCATTTGTTTGTTGTAACGCTTTTTGCCCTAAGTGGAATGGGTATTCCCAGACGTGGGACCCGTGCTCACTACGCCACTGGAGTCAAGCTATCCTGGCTGATGACGGCTGATAGCCAGAAACCGGTCCTAGGATGCTTGATTCCGGTCCAGGGAAGACATGGCTTGGCAGTTCAGGCTGGACTGTTCCCATGAGGCACAGGGTCAAGACTGATTTGCATATGGCCATGTCTAAACTGGGGTGGTGTAGTGGGCAAAAGAACGATGGATTTAACCCAGATCTCTTGACTGGGGGAGAATGTATGCATTGTCAGCATTCCGTCCATCATTTGTTTGTTGTAACGCTTTTTGCCCTAAGTGGAATGGGTATTCCCAGACGTGGGACCCGTGCTCACTACGCCACTGGAGTCAAGCTATCCTGGCTGATGACGGCTGATAGCCAGAAACCGGTCCTAGGATGCTTGATTCCGGTCCAGGGAAGACATGGCTTGGCAGTTCAGGCTGGACTGTTCCCATGAGGCACAGGGTCAAGACTGATTTGCATATGGCCATGTCTAAACTGGGGTGGTGTAGTGGGCAAAAGAACGATGGATTTAACCCAGATCTCTTGACTGGGGGAGAATGTATGCATTGTCAGCATTCCGTCCATCATTTGTTTGTTGTAACGCTTAATACCTACAAAACAGACAGCATTTATCACTGTTCAGAGTGCCTGCTATTAAAGCTTTCATGGAAGGCCTTAAAAGAGTAATTCCGCCCAGGGCACCACCCTCACCTGTGTGGAATCTAAACGTAGTTCTTACAAGGCTGATGGGTCCGCCTTTCGAACCAATGCATAAATGTGAGCTGCAGTTCCTTACTTGGAAAACAGCTTTTCTCGTAGCTATCACTTCCCTTAGAAGGGTTAGTGAAATACAAGCGTTCACTATACAAGAACCCTTTCTACAGATACATCACAGCAAGGTGATACTTCGCACAAATCCAAAATTTCTGCCCAAGGTCATTTCCCCCTTCCATCTCAATCAATCGGTGGAATTACCGTTTTTTTTCTTGCAACCTCAATCTGTTGCGGAAAGGGCTCTACATACACTTGATGTTAAAAGGGCTTTACTTTACTACATACAAAGGACGCAATCTTTCAGAAAGACTAAACAGTTGTTTGTCTCGTTCTCCCCACCGCATAAAGGCAACCCCATCTCAAAATCAGGGATAGCTAGGTGGATTGTAAAGTGCATACAAATTTGCTATCACAAAGCAAAAAGAACATTATCTGTTCCACCTAAAGCCCACTATACAAGAAAGATAGGGGCTTCTATGGCTTTTCTAGGGAACATTCCCTTAGATGACATCTGCAAAGCAGCCACATGGTCAACACTGCACACCTTCACAAAACATTACTGTGTAGACGTGCATTCCAAACAACAAGCTAGTGTGGGCCAGGCTGTACCAAAACACTGTTTCAAACCACTGCAATGGATACCGGTGGTCGCCGCTAGGGTTGGGTACTGCTATATAATCTATGCACAGTGTATAATCTGCAGCTCATATGCCTCAAACGGAATATGCTACTTACCAGTATGCATCTGTTTTTGGCATGTAGAGCTGCAGATCTATACACGCCCACCCGCCTCCCCGGCTACCTGTATCCGTTCCAGTCTATCTTATTTAGATACCACACACATGGGTTTCTTTACTATTATCACTACGCTCCATCTTTTCCCTGCTGGTGAAAAACAATCTGAGGATGGAGCCGAAGCCCATGCGCAGTAAGGACCGAAGGAGGAGTTGGCTTTGTGCCGCCTCATAGATATGATTGAGAGGCTTGCCCTGCTGCGCGTCAATAAAAGCGTCACTCCGCTGGCGCAAGCCTCTCATAAATAAGCCCCTGAGTTATAGCTCATGTTGCCCAGTGGTGTGGGGAGTGATCAGCAAAGTAGTTCTTGTGGTCATGAAGGTTGCTTTTTTGCCTCAGGTGAGGATTGGGGGCTGCATATATCACATTGAGGGTCTCACTCTCCTGAGTATGTATTATCATTCTTACAGGAAGAGCCTGCTGCTATTATTTTGTGTATCAATTACAAGCTTTAATCAGGAACGCAAATCATGTTATTCTGAGCCTTGTATTCCTCTCATCAACGGGTCTGTGACTCCATCTATGTCTTCTGTGGAGGGATCGATTTGAGCGTACAGAGTCACTGTGGGTCACTCATAGGAGACTGTCTAATTTATATATTCTATTATCCTGCAATGGAAAAGCACCTTTCACTAACACTGATCCTCTCCCGGTCATCTTCTGTCCTCTCTTTCGTGTCCTACATTCATACCGAACTCCTGCTGCTCTCCTGCGCCTCACCTGTTCCTCCTCCACTTCTGCTCTACTCCTGCTCCTCTCTAACACCCCTCCTGCTCCTCTCCTGCTCCTCTCTAACACCGCTCCTTCTCCTCTGCTACTCCTCACCTGTTCCTCTTCCACCTCTGCTCTTCTCCTGCTCCTCTCTAACATGCCTCCTGCCCCTGGTTCTTCCTTGCTCCTCGCCTTCTCGTCATCTTTGCCTCTCTTCTGTCTTCTCTTTTGTGCCCTCCATTCATGCCGCACTGCTGATCCTGTCTAACACCCCTCCTGCTTCTCCCTGACCCATCTGCTACTCTTCTTCTGCTCCTAACACCCTTCTTGCTCCTCCTGCTTCTTGCTTTCTCCTCTCCTGCTCAACATTTTGTCTTCTGCTGCTCTTCATCTGTGCCCCTGTTTCTGTCATTTCTTTTGTGTCCTCCATTCATGCTGCACCCCTGTTCCTCTTCCACTGCTGATCTTCTCCTGATCCTGTCTAACGCCCCTCCTCCTCCTGCTTCTCCCTGACCCATCTGCTACTCTTCTTCTGCTCCTCTCTAACACCCTTCTTGCTCCTCCTGCTTCTTGCTTTCTCCTCTTCTCCTGCTCATCATTGCCTCTTCTGCTGCTCTTCTCCTGCTCTTCTCCTGCTCATCATCACCTCTTCTGCTGCTCTTCTCCTGCTCATCATCACCTCTTCTGCTGCTCTTCTCCTGCTCATCATTGCCTCTTCTGCTGCTCTTCTCCTGCTCATCATTGCCTCTTCTGCTGCTCTTCTCCTGCTCATCATTGCCTCTTCTGCTGCTCTTCTTCTGTGGATCTCTTCTGTTCCTCTTTTTTGTGTCCTGTATTTGATTCATGATCCTCTTCTGCTTCTCAACTACTCTCTAACACTCCACCTGCTCCTCTTGCATCTCTCTCTCCACTCCTGCTCTTCTCCTGCTTGCTCTTTGCTTCTCCCTTCCTTTTCTGCACCTTCCTATCACCTCTCCTGCTTCTCTCTCTCCCATCATCTGCTCTTCTCCTGCTCTTCATCTGTGCCTCTCTTGTTCCTTTTCTGCTCTGTTTCTCTCCAGGGTGGGCTTCTGGTGAGTATAAATTACTATCACACCATGTATAATCTAGAAATAATCCAGGTATGTTCCAATGTCAGGCCAGACCTAGCACAGAGAATTGTGAGTCTGGATGAACAACAACATCAGGTCATTTGCGAGTGTTGTCATTTGGTGCCATTTGAAAGGCTCAATGTAGAGTTCGTCTCTACAATGCTGTTTCAGTCGCTGATGGATCTTCCACCTCCTTCACGCCAGTGGAGTAAACCCGCCATGTATATGCTCAGGGTGGTAGAACAGACCAGCGGATGATGAACAGATTATGAGTTTTTCTCTAGATGCCCCAACGGGAGCTGGAGATGTTCCTGCTCAGCCTCCTTTTGGACTCACACATCCAAGAGGTGACATCCTCAACCTTCCATACACAACATCTGCCAGGCTGGGCAGTAGTAGACCATGGAGGGCTTAGAAGGAATACAAGCCAACTCATCTCCCTCCTTAGTAACACCACAAAGACACATGAGGAGAAGCAATGTCAGATTACCAATGTAAGGCTGGCTGCACTCAATCCTTTCGTAACATTTTGTGGAACATACCACTGGGCTCAATGTCATAGATAAGGTTTTGCAACACACATCACTGCACTCATTGCAGTCATAGGGCATCTGTACAAACTGCATTAGTGTACTCATCCCTGAAGTAGGAAGGTAGGGCAAAACACTGCACTGATCCAGTCGGAGCATCTCCATGCATGCGTCACTCTTCCACTCACTCTGTCCATGGACAACCTGTGCATTCTACTCTTTGTCATTCACCCTGTGTCAAAGCTGAGGTGGTGTGAGTGGTTTAAGGATATTTAATATAGATAACAAGACCAGTCTCTCTAATACCAGCTGGAAGTCCTGCCTCGCAGAGTCAGTCGTTTGCACTAACCATCACTCACTCGCGTATCAGTGTTCTCACTGAGACAGCGTTCCAATGCATTAGGTAAACAGAGTAACAGTACTATATGGTTAATAGTGACAATACACAACATAACATATTTCCCTTCCCCTTTCAGAAAAAAACATTTTAGCAATATATAATGAACCAATTGACATTTGAGCAGGATGGCGAAATAGAGCTACAATGAGGACTTCGGACATAAAAATTCCTTTAACTACTCAGGTGATTTTTTGTGCCTAACAGAACATGTAACACTTCTGAGGTTTATGATGATCTGGTGATACTGCTTCTTTAATATTTCCATTGTCAGATACTGAATCAGAGCCATCCTTTTCCAAACACACGTTTCCAGATGAGAATTCTCCTTCATTAACAGCAGTGTCAGAACAAGGTCCAGAACAAACACTCTCCAAGCTACGGCCCCAGCACCTTAATCCAACTCCACACTAACTCGCGTGCACATCCTTAGGTGAACTGTCCTTATTTCTGGCCTCTTGAACATTGTTTGTGGAGAAACCATCTCTGAAAACTTTATTTCTTACACAAACTGCTGGTGATGAAGTGGCAAAGATCTATTGTAAGATGCAATAACCAACCATCTCTGCACACACCTCCCCGAAACTGTGCTACCATCAATTTTGTATCTTGCCAGACTCCTATCTCACCAAGAACCATTCTGTACTTGAATACCAACTTTACTCCCAAGAACAACCTGTGTAAAGTAAAAAATGTTGATTGAGTTTTCCCAACATCAAGCAGTTTCCTGATTCTATGAAGATTTCCCACCTGAAATGTGTGCTGACCAAGATGATGAGACTTGTAGCTCTCAAGAAATTTCTCTTGCTTTGATAGAAACAACCACACTATCTTTAACACACCAATCTTATATGTAGGCAGGTACTAATTTAGAAATAGGGTGCTTGAAACAAATCAGTATATACGGGCTGATACCTGCTGTAGAGTGCGGAGTAAAATGATAATTGTGTTTTTAAAAGCTGTATCAACGTTTATACCAGCAATGCATGCAAGTCTGATGGTCTCCTTCCTCCCTATTTACTCTTTCCACCATTCCTTTATTTTGTGGGTGATACAGAGCCATAGTCATGTGCTTAATTCCAGACGGGGATAAATAATACTTCATCTCATGCAACAGAAACTGAACTGTTATTATCTGAGACAAGTACCTCCAGATAACATTCAATAGTAGAAACTTCTTCAAAAACATTCATAGGGCTATGGCTAATTAATGAGAGCGCAGTACACCCATCTCGGATGATAATATACTGAAACAAATATGTATCTATTGCTATGTGAAAATCCTTGTATGGGCACCATACAACTAATTGTGAGATTCTGAATGATCTTTGAAGAAACTCAACAGGTGTAAGTGGAGTACATTACTTTTTTAAACTCTAATCAACATTTTGACTCACGCAATAAGATCCCACAAACAACTCGACATTCTTGTCCATGGTGGGGCACCAGTAATGACTTTTTTAAACTCTAATCAACATTTTGACTCACGCAATAAGATCCCACAAACAGCTCCACATTCCTGTCCATGGTGAGGCACCAGTAATGACTTTTTTAAACTCTAATCAACATTTTGACTCACGCAATAAGATCCCACCAACAACTCTACATTCTTGTCCATGGTGGGGCACCAGTAATGCTGATTTGACATTTTCATAGTTGATATTATACCCTGATGTCCTTCATGAGCTAAGCACATCAACTTGGAGATCACATCCATAGTAGGAACAGTTGTTTCCCATTTCATATCAAATCAAATCAAATCAAATCAAATATAGCTTTATTTGATTTTAGTCATTTAAAATCACAAAAGCTTACATTTCCATAAAAACAAGGTAAGTAGTAAATATTTAATAAAAATACATTAAAATACAAATATCTATCATAAAGTGCAGCAGTGCTTTCAAGTAGATCAACTAACTTTCAGTGCGCTACAGTCCTGCTATTAAACATTTTTTATACGTTTCCTAGCTCTCAGTGCATGTTTCAAAAAAGCCAGTCATAACACATACAAGTAATACACTATCTAAAAATTGTAAGAATAAAAAAGCTGGTTTACATTGGCGCCAACCTGCTTGTTTTAATAAGGGAGAATCCATCTTTTCCTTTCTAGTGCATACAATTTACAGAACAGGGTCACGTGAATTGTAGATTGTGGTGACACATTATCACAGGGATAAGGAGAAAGCTCTCTGCTCCAATCATTTATACCTGGGTAGCTAACCAGATGATGAAAAATGTTAAACCTAAAACGAGTTAAAAGATATCTATCATACCCCTCAGTACAACATGTGAGATATGGTTGAATATCAAACGTTGTCAAGGTCAAATGATGTTGTACTACAATCTTCTTGTTCATCTCCTGGGTGACTCTAGATGGGACAGACAAGTTAATTTAAGTTCCTTCCTTGTGATCGCCCACATTTTCACTGGGGTAGAGTAAAACTCTAGATGCCCTATGCCATTCAAAATTTCTTTGACGTAATCCAACCATACAACCTTATTAACATGGTCCAGGTTCATTGTATCCTTTATTATATCTCTGTTTAGGCCTGTACTACTAGTTGTCCAGATACGGTGCCACAACAGGACAGGTTGCATTTTAATAATGTCCGTAACATAAGGGATACCCAGCTCGCTGTGGCAATTAAAAACCGAGGAGCTTGCTGGTACAGCTAAAATGAATCGTAAAAAGGGATTTTCCACACGTTGGATCATAGAAACATCGTAAAAGCCCCAAACTCCCGCTCAATAAATCGCAATACTTATGCATTTAGCTTGAAAAATTTTAAGGAGGATTTCAGGGGGCCTTTTTCCCATTTTCTTAGTGAAATTAACAAGGGCCGCAGTTGACTTCATAAATAATAGGCTCCTATTTTTTACCACTGGGCCCCAAGAACCTGTGTTTGCGAATAAAACACCCAGGTAGGAAAAAGTATTTGTAGAAGCTACCCTTTTATCCCCCATTTGGAGGCTATTACATTTACTTCTCCCTCTCCCACAGGCCATAATAAAGGTTTTTTTCGCATTTAATTTCAGACCTAGTTTGTCCATAAAACCTGTATATAAAGTAAGTGCTTTCCGCAGGCCCAATTGCGTACGGGCCATAAGTACCGCATCGTCTGCATAAAGGAGGGAGACTATTGGCCTTTTGCTGACATACGGGGGATATTGCGCCGCTCCTTCAAGCTCTTGCTCAAGAGCGTTGGTATATAGAGTAAAAAGGAACGGCGCAAGCACACAGCCTTGTCGCACTCCCCTATCCACAGTGAAGGGTGCGGTACATTCTCCATTGGAACCGTAGCGTATCTTAGCGGTAGCCCCAGAGTATAGTTCTTTTAAAAACTGAATCAAAACCAGGTCTACCTTAAGATTTGATAAAATGCTCCACAATTTATTTTGTTCCACACAGTCAAATGCGGCAGTTAGATCTACAAACGACACATAGAGTTTACCGCCCTTTGCCTGAGTGTATTTCCCAATTAAAATGTTTAAATTTAAAACTTGTTCCATTGTCCCCAGCCCTTATGTTATTTTCATCAGCCCAAGATTGTAGTTTATTCAGCGCTACTCTTCCATAACCTTCATTAGGGAATCGAGAAGAGATATTGGGCGATAACATGCCGGGTTTTCACGGTCTCCCTTTTTAAACATTGGAACAATTACCGACTCTGACGATGTTTTTAAAAAGCCCCTTGCGCAACTTGCTTTCAAAATCCTAGTTATCAGGGGTGTCCAGAGTAATGGGGTGGACTTAAATAAGTCAATTGGAAGCACATCAGGCCCAGGAGCCTTACCACCTCTACTTGCGTTTAATGCCTCAGTCACTTGGTCGAGGGAGATTTGCAGTTCGATGGGCAAAAAAGTGTTCAAGTTTTCTGGCAAGGGAGCTATAAAGCCAAGATTGGACTCCTCCTGTCCCACGGTGCTATAAACCTTAGAGAAAAAATCTATCCATGTTCTTTCATCTATTGCGACCGCTATTGTCGCAACATCCTTAGTTTTAAAAAATGGTGCGTTTACTGCCCGCCAGAACATGGAGCAATCTTTACACAGTGAAGCGTCACGAAGTGCCACCCAAGCTAGATTTTTTAGCTCCTTCTTACGGGTTTTACGTGCCTCATTGTACAACTTTCTACACTCTCTAATTTCGTCTAAATCTCTCTCAATTCTATGTAGAGCCTCTTTTAAGCGTGAGTATGACTTAGTGCAATTTGTGTCGAACCACCCATTTTTCCGATCTTGATTACACCTACGTTCGATTTTAAGCGTATTTTGAACAATTAAGGTGAACTGGATGAAAGCATTCAAGATGGTGTCATGCGAGGACTCTTCCTGCAGGCAGGCTAAAATTAAGTCATAGGCCTTAAAAATGATTTGATTATTTAGCTCGACCTGATTGCAGCTCTCCCAACGTAAAGTATATCCATTTTGAGTAGCAAGATGGATACCCTGGGTCCCAACCAAATTGTTGCTCAGTCGCCTAATCTGAGCGTCTAGCTATACTAAGTCAATACTTAAAGGCAGATGGTCACTCAGGGCATTTAAGTGTATTTTAAAATTAACTAACCAGTTTGCATAGCAGTTTGGGACAATGATAAAATCAATAGTAGATCTAAAGCCTCTACCTACGAAGGTATAATCAAAATCCACTCTAGGGGAGCACAGTTGGTTTGCAAAGCCGAAATCATGAGAAAACAAAAGTTCATTTAATTTTTCTCCACGCTCCGTATGTTCAAAATGTATTAATGGATCATCCTCCTCAATTATTAAACCACATGCCCCTTACTCTGATTTAGAGAATAGGTTAATGTTAAAATCACCCCCCCATATTGTGATCATATCTGTATCTTTAGGAGCTCTCAATTTATCAATATCGTCACTAAGCTGACTCAGAATATCCCCCAAATAATACTTCTCTATATTATTGTAAAAATTTATCAGAGTTAGGAGACAATTCGAGGCGACATGAATCAAGCCTATCTGATAGTAATTAGTCGTTTTTATCATAGTAATTTTATGCACCTCCAATAAATTTGAGATGTAGATACAGTGCCCCCCCTTGTGCCTGCCATGATTTGATTGAATTGCTGGCGTATGTCCTATACCCCTCAATGTGAAATTCCTCTGTTAGCCAAGTTTCTTGAAAACATAAGATGTCAAAGCGGTCAACAAATTCAAACCAAGCTTGGTTATTCTCTTTACTCCGGAGGCCAGCCACATTCCAAAATAAGACGCTAATAACCTTCTGGATATTTAATTAATTAATACAGATTTCTTCTGTGACAGTTTCGATCTGGCATATCAATTCCGTCCCCCTGCACTCGCCACTGTTTAGTACATTGGGGTGGCCAGACTTTAATGGGCCACTAGAACTAGATCTTGGCCTGTCGCCCTTTTCCTTTGTGACCATACATTCCATCCTGCCAGAGTTCAAACTTGTGTTTATATTCAGTCTATCGGGCTCGCAGACCTTCGGGTTATCATTCTCATTATAACTGGTCCTCTGGCCTTTCTTAGCTATCAGTCAATCATTCTCATCTAGTGTTTGCAAAATTTCAAATCTATTAGACAACTCCAGGTTATAATTCCTTTGATAGTTTGACAGTGATCTACGGAGGGATTCCGGTAGGATCTTGGGCCAAGTGGGTCGGTAAAAGAAGCCTAGTGGGAGAATATTTATGCCTACTTCTGAAGTATCTACTTCCATTGCTCGGTTCAGCACTTCCCTAACCAAGGAGGGTAATCCAAGGGAGAGAAAAACACAATCACCTCTAACGGCTTTATGACTTTTACCTACCCAAGGAACCCGCCTCACCATTTTAAATGCCCCAAACATTTCAGCAGTTAGTCCCACTCTCTTCCCCAAGCAGTAGATGGTTTTATTTCTCAATGTGTCCCATGTTTTAATTTCTCCTGGTTTAAGAACAGGAACATTTGCCAGTATTAATGTATATGGGGCCGCTGCCGGCGGAAGATCAAGATTATATACCTGACGTGGGCTTACTTGAGGCAAGAACAAAGATTGGCTTGATCCGGATTGTAGGTCATCTGGTATTATACCCCCCTGTCGACTGACTGATGTTCTCTTCTCTACTGTGCGTAGGTCTCCATCGTTACTTATAATCCTTTGATCTGTAACTACAGCAATTTTCTTTTGTGCATCATCACTATCCACAGGTTTACTAACCTTTTCTAGGGGTTTGTTAAATAAATGTTGACTTTGGCAACCAGTTAAGGTGGCTGAGTAACTAGGGGTGCTCTGTCTAAGTGGATTCTTGTTAGATATGATTAGATTCTGATTTATCGTAATCTTCTCTAGACCTTTTTCAATTTGAATTAGTCTATCTTCCAAGGTGCCCATATATGATTTAACATAGCTTGTTAGCTCTAGAAGTAAAGTTCCTAATTTAGTACTGTCGCCTAGTAATTGTGAACTATTTCTAACTTTTGGGCCTGAGGTAATGGCTTTATCCTTTTGTTTCAGCATATGACATTTTTTCCCCTGTTTTTTAATCAAGGTACTCTTGGTGAGGCTGTTATCAGTCAAAGCCTTATGGGGGTCTACCTGGGCATTAGCGGAAGGCTTTAGTAGCTTTGGATTACATTGCCTTTTTGGGGGGGTAAGGGGTCAAAATCCTTATCACTGACTGAAACTTCCTCAATGACATTACTTATTGTCTGGATGCAACCGTTTCCATTTAGCGTTATATCCGAGGTTTCTAATGAGCGACTCTCCGCAACCTCCTTACATAATGTGTTCTTTTCCCGGCTATTCCCAGCTAATCCCTGCGCTTTACCCTTAGTGACTCCTCGACTGATGAGATCTGTTTTTCTATAACACCTACAGCACCCGTAAGGTAATTTAGCAAAGTTATTTTCACATCCTTAGGATTGGTAGAAAGTATGTCAGATTTGGCACAATGTAGTTTCCCTTTCCCCATTTCAAACTCCGAGATTATGGAATATATATGTGCACCTCCACTAGTGGTGTTCTCCGAACCTCAGGGTACAAAATGAAATGTCATGAAACAAATCTTAAACAGAGACACAGTACCTTCTGGTGTTAAGGTTGGATACATCAGTCAATTCCGGAATTGAATAAAAAGGGGGGGTGGCCCAGCCCAGCCTCGCCCAGTCTCGGACGGGCGCAGGCGAGCCCGGGCCAAGGGCGGGCCCGGGCTCGCCTGCGCGCGTCCAGCGCTGCGGGAAGGCTGTTCAAGGTTTAAGTGCCCCGGCGCTGTGGTGACGCGTTGTGCAGGCGACACCCAGTGCCTGCTGGGGGCTGTAGTCCTCAGAAAGCCATCCCCCAACTTTCATTGTAGACAGTGGTGCATCGATCTATATCATGCTGGCAAAAAAATACAACAAACTGTCTCCGGTACCACGTCTAACGCCATATAAAACAAAGGTGTACACATGGGCTGCTTCTACGCCGTTGCAAAGTCAAGGTTCATTTGTAGCAACCATGAGGTATAAGAAAACAGTACAAGCACCAATTCATGTTGTCTAAGGTACTTCGTGGAGCGCATGTTCACTCAGTTTCAGTACTGCTGCTGATATGGGACTGATATCCATCAACTACAACCTCAGTGCACATTATGAAATTGTGAGTCCCTTCCCATCATTCTTTCATGGACTAGGCAAACTCAAGGCAATGAGAATACAAGTTCACAATAAGGAGGACATTCGTCCTGTTGCTCAGCGACACCGTCAAATTGCTTTTTATTTACAGGAGGCCATTGAGAAACAACTAGAAGAAATAAAAGAATGACATAATCGAGCGCTCTACTGGTACGACACCATGGGTTTCGCCCACAGCGGTAGTGCCAAAAAAGGACAGTGGAGGTGCGGTGCACATCTGAGTTGATATGCACCAACCCAACAAAGCTTTCGAGAAAGAAAGGCATCTAGGGCCACACATAGCGGACATGATTACACAGCAGAATAGCGCCACAGTCTTCTCCCATCTTTATTTGGACAAACGATACCATCAACATGAGCTGGAAGAGAACTGTAGGTACATTACTACTTTGTCAACTCATTTGTGTTTGTTCAGATACAAAGGACTCCATTATGGCTTGTCATGAGCTGCAGAAATCTGACATGACAAAGCCCTTACACAAGCATGCTGTTTGCTTTCCGATGCAGGTCTCATGTAAAATTCAGAAAAGTGTCAGTTTCTCAAAACCAAACTCAAATTATTGGTTAATATTTTGTCTGAACGGGGTAATGACTCCTGGCCCTGAAAAAGTACAAGCGTTGTCATCAACCTGTGCCCGCAAGATGAAACCATGCTGCGATCCCTCTTAGGCATGGCCAGCTATTGCCCTAGATACCGTAGTAATTTTGCCACAGTGAGTGCCCCATTAAGAGAGTTGACAAAGAAGAATGTCCCCTTCCAATGGTCCTCTGAATATGATTGAAGTTCCAAGAATATCAAACACACAATTGAAAATGCATCTGAAATGGCTACTTTCATCCAAAGTTACATACTGAGATTGTTGTGGATGCAAGCCCGGTGGGTTTTGTGCGATCCTTGCTCAACACAACGGACATCCAAATGCTCAGAGACACATTGTGGCCTGTGCTAGAAGAAGTCTGTCTCAGACTGAACATTACTATTCTCAGGCAGCAAAAGAAAGTCTGGCTGCATTGTAGACCTGTGAACATTTTCATTTGTTTCTGTACAGCAAGCATTTCACCCTTGTCACTGACCAGCAGGCATTGCTCACCATTTTCGGAAATCCAAAAGCCAAGATGCCCCTCGCATCAAGAGGTGGGGGTTGAGATTGCAAGAGTATGACCACACTAGTGTGCGTAAGCTGGGGAAGGCTCAGAACCCTTCAGATTACTTCTCACGAGTGCTGTTACAGTGTCAGAGTGCAACGTCTAAAGCGGCTGAAGCATACATCTATTTCATAGTAAAGTCTAGCACCCCTGCAGCTCTATCCATTGAGCAGATCATTGTTGCTACCAACACAGACAGAGACAAACGCACACTCAGGGATATCATTACAATACAATCATGGAGAAAGCATACTCAACCTCTCACAGACAACGTTGAATATCAAAAATCCAAAAATGTACGGAAATAACTTTCTGTCACTCAAGAAGGCATTATACTAAGAGGTTCAAGGATTGTCGTACCTGAGAGCTTCAGGCAAGAAGCCACTAAGCTGCCACACGAAGGACATCGTGGCATTGTAGCCCCCCCAAGAGAGCCCTCAGAGACTGAGTGTGGTTTCCTCGTCTTGACAAGCGAGTTGAGAAGTAACTGAAAGCATGTCACCTGTGTAGCTGCTTATATCTAAAGACCACACAGCATCCGCTAAATATGCCTGACCTTCCTCAATGCGTGTGGGAAGAAGATGCAGTTGATTTCTTTGGACCCTTAAACAATGGCTATTGGTCATGGTAGTTATAGATGAATTCTCATGTTTTCCCTTAGTGGAAGATTTATCATTGACCACTCATGACAAAGTCACTGAGAGGATGGATGATATTTTTGCAGTTTGGGGTGTTCCCTCCTTCCTCAAATCTGACAATGGTCCACCCTCCTAAAGCAGAGAATTTAAGGACTTTCTCAGTCATTTTAACATCAAGTATCAAAAAAGCATGCCTCTCTGGCCACAGGCACATGGCATAGTTAAACGATTTATGGGCACCCTGAAGAAAGTGGTTCAGCATGCTGCGCTCAAAGGAATCGATTTCAAGTCAGCCTTATGACCAACCCTTTGTGCCTATCAGTCAACTCCCCAGTCAAAGCCCTGTCATCTTGCTGTTGGGATAAAGTCACCACAATGGACCACCAGCCAAGTATTAGACTGATGAGATTTGTGTCACAGACACTTCTCGTAAAATAAAGGTCCAGGCAGATAAGTGCAGATGCATTCGGGACATGGTTTTCGAGGACGGAGAGAGAGTCCTAGTCAAACAAAAATGGCAAAACAAGACTGAAGCTCCGTTTGATGTTGAACCATTGAGAGTCTTGACAAGTAAAGGACAAATGGTACCGCTCAACATCAGGGTAAGTTCATTACGAGAGACTCCTCACATTTCAAGCATCTGCCTCGGTGTTCGTCAGCTCCAGATCTTACATGTGCGACAAGTCCACCTGAATTCCACCTGAGGTCAAGCATCTGAGTTTACATCTATGATGCAACTCCTTCACCTCGTACAACTCGATCTGGAAGATTGATGCAAGCACCTCGACAACTCAAGGGGGGACTCTAATGTATACATTTTGTACGCATTTTTATTTAACAAATGGGGAGATATAGTGTTGTGTGATCATGTGCAGTAGGACACTTGTGGTCCTAGGCGGACTCCTTACAAAGTTAAGTAATCAGTGGGGGGGGGTGGGTGTGCTCAATAAAGTCTGTGATGCAGTGAGTTCAGTTAACGGTTGCCTGCCGAAGAATAAAACATGTATTATAGCGCTCCATGTGAGGTGTTGTCATTTGCATTCTCTTCCAGGGGATCCTCATCAATAGTCATAAGCACTGAATATTCCCGCCCATGTGCGGGGACCCCGGAAATAATAAAATTATATATGTAAAAAACATACATATATACAGCTCTGTATATGTATAAACATATATCATTTTTTCCAAGCAAATGCAGCTCCCATAAAAGGCTAGGCAATGTAAATATACACATCCAATAACACACATATATCTATATATATGTATAAAGGTATAACAATACACCCAAATCTCTTTTTTTTTTTTTTTTTTTAATGAGGTAAACACTCATGAGAAAGCAAAAAATAAAGAGAACAAACTGTGGAAAAACACAGATGTATAACACATTGCCAGCCTGCAGGCTGCATTGCAATACAATACCATAGAGACTAAAAAGCCCTGTACAGGTAAAAACTGGCACCGTGCCTTTAAGGCAGCCCTGACTTCCATATCCCATCATGCCTCAGGGGTGACAGTTAGGTCAGTTGTTCTTTCCGGCTCCTTCAGTCAGGACCCTGGAATTCAGCTCTCTTCTTTTTTGACTCTTTAGTCAAAAATTATAACAACTTTAAGTTTTTTTTTTGGACTTCTTCTTACAATTTCTGTGAGGAAGTCAGTATCCTGTGTTTTTCTGACTGATTTTTCAACCATTTTGTCAGAAAAATGCCTTCTTTATTTGTTCCATGCCCATCTTGTGGAAAAAAGAAGGCTGCGTCAGACACACATGAGGTGTGTATCATCTGTCTGCCGGACTCTCACTCTCCAGCAACATGTCGTCATTGTGAAGACCTTTCCAAAAGGACTTTAAAGGAGAGGGAGAGGATTAGGCTGTATGGCCTAGCAGAACGGTCGACGTCGAAGCAGTTGGTCCCTGTTTGCTCTCCATCGACGTCGGGCTCGGCGTCGAAGACTCCAGCGGCGGGATCGTCGCTGAGAGGTGAGGAGTCAAGGGGAAGTTATGCTGCAAAGAGAAAATCGACGTCGACTTTATATTCAGCGTCGAAGAGGATGCGTTCGACGTCGACGGCGTCTAAAAGCTCGGCGTCGAGGACTCGGCGCCATAGTTCAACGTCGAAGAAGCATCTGTCGACGTCGAGAGAAGATCGATCGACGTCTGCACAGAGATATCGTTCGTCGTCGAAAGAAAGACATCGTTCGACGTCGAGGTCGGCGAGACATCATTCGACGTCGCGAGAAGAACGTAGACGATCTCCACAGTCGACGTCGAGACCAAGATCGCCGTCAAGATCAAGATCGCCGTCGAGGAAACATCGTTCGACGGCGAGGAGGCTTTCGACGTCGTCGGAGCTTTCGACGTCGAGACAGAAGTCTCCGTCAGGAGTGACGTCGAGGCAGACGCCTCCGTCAGGGCCGACGTCGAGGCAGGAGCCTCCGTCGGAGTCGACGTCGAGGCAGGAGCCTCCGTCGGAGTCGACGTCGAGGCAGAGGCCTCCGTCGGAGTCGACGTCGAGGCAGAGGCCTCCGTCGGAGTCGACGTTGAGGCAGGTGCCTCCGTCCTCACAGGTCTCCAAAGCTTTGGTGAGGTACATGAAGCCTCCGTCGAAGGTAATCTCGACGTCGAGACAGGAAGCTCGGAGCCTCGAAGATTCGAGTCAAAGATCTCCGGTGATAGGCTTATCACCGTCGAGGCAGCCCTCTGTTGAGGGTACGCAGGAGGTTTCACATATTCGCCTCACAATTCGACCAGTCTCAAGGCGAAAATCTCCTCATAGACTGATATATACAGCTCCGGAGTCACCGCGTATCATTTCTATCTCGCCTTCAGGATCAGAGGGCTCAGGTTCAAGGTCAGCATCACCAGAGCTTGTACATCAATCTCCAGTTCCTGCAAGAGAAAGTTCGCAGGAGGAGGACAATGCTGTGCCTCAAAGTCCCGTAAGGGAGATGCCTCAGGACCCTGCTATGACAGACACAATAAAGGCATCGCTAACAAGAATAAGGGGCGTGGTATTCCCAGCGACACCGATCAGACCAAGATCTCGAGAAAGAGAATCCCGAAGTCACTCTCGAGCACCAAGAAGGCGATCCAGGTCTGCCTCCCTCAGAAGAGAGTCGACCAGATCAGAGAGAAGGCGCCGTAGGACCCCTTCTACCTCCCCTTCTTCCAGATCATCCAAAAGGGATTATTCACCGACACTCTCGGAGACGCCACCCTCTCGGGTATCTCCGGTAGATGACATTTCTACATTTCAAGAAGTGTTGTGTAGAGGAGCTACAAAATTAAGTATCCCTATGCCGGTTCAGGAGACCACCACATCCATAATTTTTGAAACTCTTCATGAGCGCACAGTGACACGCCCGTTGTTGCCATTAGTCCCCGGTTTGCTACAACCGGTAATGGATATCTTTCTCACGCCAGCAACCACCAAAACGGCGCCGGCGAGAATTCTAAAAAAGTACCGTCCAGCTCCGGAGGATCCGCTATTCCTTAAAACAGATCCTCCACCGGACTCTGTCATCACCGCCGCTGCCAGAAAGACGCATGCAGTAGCTGGCTCTTCAACGGTGCCACCAGATAAGGACAGTAAAACGCAAGACTCCTGGGGGAGGAAAGTTTGCGGCTCAGCATCCTCAAGCTTGAAGGTGGCAAGTGCCTCGGCTCTTCTGGGGCGCTATGATAGGTCACTATGGGACTCTCTTCAGAGGTTCGTTGAAAAAGTTCCATCAGAGGACAGACGGGACTTTGAAGAGATTTTGCATGAGGGGAGTCTAGTCTCTAACCAGATCATAAGTGCAGCGGCGGATGGGGCAACACTGGCAGCGCATGAATATGCACATGGAGTCACAGCCAGAAGATCATCCTGGCTTAGATTGACGGCCCTGAAACCGGAAGCGCAGGCAAGAATTTTAAATCTGCCTTTCTCCGGTAGTTCTCTTTTTGGGTCCCATGCAGACGAGGAAATGGCCCGTATGAAAGCAGAGCTGGAGACCATGAAAGCAGTCGGGCTTGAAAAGAGGAAAGAGTTTCGACGCCGCAAGGGAAATGACAGGCGCAATTACCAACAGAGGGTTCAAACCCCTCATTGGCAAAAGAACCAGGACCAGCAAGGTCAAAAGAAACAGCAATACCAGTCCCGCAAGCCATCCAGGGGACGAGGTAACAACAGGCAGTCTAATGCTGGAAACAAAGCACCGGGGAAGCAATGAGAAACCGCTTCCTCCGATGCTGTCCACCGCTCCGGTGGGAGGAAGTGTTGCGCATCATCTTCCAGAGTGGCAGACAATCACAAAGGACAAGTGGGTACTCAATATACTGCGTCATGGGTACTCGCTTCGTTTCAAAAGTCACCCCCCATCGATTCCTCCTGTCAAGTCATCCCAGCATCTAAAGCAGCTCAGAGAGGAGGTAGCGACGCTACTACTCAAATCTGCAATAGAGAAAGTGCCCATAAACCAGAGAGGAAAGGGAGTTTACTCCAGATATTTTCTCATCCAAAAGAGGAGTGTGAAGGCGGAGTTCAGACCCATTTTAGACCTACGGATACTGAACAAGCACATAAGAAAGGAAAAATTTCGCATGCTGGCGCTCCACCAAATATATCCTCTTCTCCGGATGGGCGATTGGATGTGTTCACTGGACCTTCAGGATGCATATTTCCATATTCCCATCCTAAGGAATCATCGAAAATTTCTCAGGTTTGTGGTAGGCAACGCTCACTATCAGTTCAAAGTCCTCCCATTTGGCCTGAAGTCAGCTCCTCGAGTATTCACAAAATGCGTGGCAGTAGTAGCGGCTGCTCTGAGGCGCGCAGGAGTCTTCGTCTATCCCTACCTAGACGACTGGCTAATAAAGGGCTCATCGCCACAGAATGTGCGGACACAGCTGTCGCTATGCCTGAACTTATGTCGCAGGTTGGGTCTCAGAGTGAATGTCAAAAAGTCCAATTTTTCACCAACGCAGAGAATACACTACCTGGGTGCAACTATAGACTCCGTAGTAGGAAAAGTGTTTCCTTCGGAGGAAAGACAGTCATCCATTATGCTAAAAGGCAGACAGATTATGACCAGCAATCTGTCGTCGGCAAGGCAAATCTCATCTCTGCTAGGGGCCATGGCATCCTGCATCTTCCTAGTGCCCAATGCCAGGCTAAGGATGCGTCCTCTCCAGCAAGATCTCGAGGACAAATGGGATCAAAGGAACTCTCTGTGGGAAGAAAAGGTTTGCCTCTCCTCTGCAGCCAAACAGTCAATCAAGTGGTGGCTGAAGCCAAGGAATCTGCAAGTGGGGATTCTTTTCCATCAAGAGCCCCCAACTCAGACCTTAATCACCGACGCATCCCTTCAGGGATGGGGTGCGCATTTTGGGACTCTGCAAACTCAAGGACGGTGGTCCAGCAGCGAACAGTTGTACCACATCAACATGCTGGAGCTCAGGGCGGTCCACCTAGCCCTCAAAGCGTTCCTACCTGCGATAACGACGAGTACCATTCTAGTACAGACGGACAATACCACCACAATGTACTACCTGAACAAGCAGGGGGGTACTCGATCCAGAACGCTCTCGCTGGAAGCTCAGTCCCTGTGGCACTGGATCCTAGCAAGGAACATCTCATTGAAAGCGGTGCACCTACCAGGAGAACTCAACGTGCAAGCAGACTTGCTCAGTCGGCATTTTCAAGAGCCAGAGGACTGGGTAATCAACGACGAAGTGTTAGAAGACATCTTCGGGGAATGGGGGCGCCCGCAAGTGGACCTCTTCGCGGACGAGCAAAACACAAAATGCCGAGGCTTCGCCTCAAGATACCATCGACCAGGATCCCTAGGGAATGCCCTTTTGATCAATTGGTCAATGACATTTGTGTACGCTTTTCCGCCTCTCCCACTAATTCCCAAGGTGGTGACCAAGCTACAGAATTCATCTGCCAAGATGATACTCATAGCACCGGACTGGCCGAGGCAGTGGTGGTACACGGATCTCCTACACATGTCGATCCGCCCCCACAAGCGGCTGCCGTGCAGGCCGGACTTGTTATCCAAGATGCAGGGGAAGATTTACCATCCCAGCCTTCCCTCGCTGAGCTTAACAGCATGGCTCCTGAAGTCCTCCAGTATGGCCATCTGAACCTCCCTCAAGAGTGTATGTCCATACTGAAGGAAGCCAGGAGGCCTTCGACAAGACACTCCTACTTCTGTAAGTGGAAAAGATTTTATATATGGTGTGCTCAGCATCATTATGATCCCACTAAATGCCAGGAGGATGTAATTTTGCCCTATCTTCTACATTTAGCAAGGGCAGGGTTGAAATTTTCTTCCATAAAGGTTCACCTAGCAGCCATAACAGCATACAGGCGTTCGCCTTCACAGCAGTCATTTTTTAAAGTGCAGGTAGTGAAGGATTTCTTGCAAGGACTCAAGAAAGTCTATCCCCCTGTTAGACCTCCCTCTCCTTCCTGGGAGCTAAACTTGGTTCTGTCAAAGCTCATGGGTTCACCTTTTGAGCCTATTCATAAGGCTACCCTACAGCACCTCACATGGAAGACAGCATTTTTAATAGCCATCACTTCAGCACGGAGGGTCAGTGAGATACAGGCCCTCTGTTCTAAAGAACCCTACACTGTTTTTCATCTAAATAGGGTGGTGATGAGAACTCACCCTTCGTTCCTACCCAAGGTGGTATCGGAGTTTCATGTAAACCAAGCCATCTCCTTACCAACCTTTTTTCCCAACCCCTCCTCTCCGGCAGAGAGGGCGTTGCATTCTCTGGATGTCAGAAGGGTCCTAAAATTCTACCTAGATAGGACTAAGAATATCAGGAAATCTGACCAATTGTTTGTGAACTATGGGATTGTCCGTATGGGCTTTGCTGCATCCAAACGTTCCATTGCTAGGTGGATTGTTTCTAGTATTACTTTGGCCTACCAACTGGCTCAGAAACCATTGGGGGCGCGCCCTAAAGCGCATTCGACAAGAGGAAAAGCGGCTACCGCGGCTTTTCTCAATAATGTCCCACTCTCCGAGATCTGCAAGGCAGCCACTTGGAGATCTGTCCACACTTTTACCAGGCATTATTGTCTGGATTCGGACACCAGGGCAGACACTCAAGTAGGACAAGCCTCCTTGAGGAATCTGTTCCAAACATAATCATTTTCATGATTCTTTTTCTCCATGGGTGATACAACCTTAGTTTCATTTGCCTGCTGGTGGAAGGGGAGCTTGCTACTCTATTCAGTGCTTATGACTATTGATGAGGATCCCCTGGAAGAGAAGGGTAAGTTACTTACCTGTAATTCTAGTTCTCTTCCAGGGGTATCCTCATCAAAGTCATAAGCAACCCACCCACCTCCCCAGGCAAATGAGAAGAGGTGTATTATTCATTATGGAAAAGGTATATCTTTGTGTTTAGGACTACGGTCCCGCAAAGAACAACTGACCTAACTGTCACCCCTGAGGCATGATGGGATATGGAAGTCAGGGCTGCCTTAAAGGCACGGTGCCAGTTTTTACCTGTACAGGGCTTTTTAGTCTCTATGGTATTGTATTGCAATGCAGCCTGCAGGCTGGCAATGTGTTATACATCTGTGTTTTTCCACAGTTTGTTCTCTTTATTTTTTGCTTTCTCATGAGTGTTTACCTCATTAAAAAAAAAAAAAAAAAAAGAGATTTGGGTGTATTGTTATACCTTTATACATATATATAGATATATGTGTGTTATTGGATGTGTATATTTACATTGCCTAGCCTTTTATGGGAGCTGCATTTGCTTGGAAAAAATGATATATGTTTATACATATACAGAGCTGTATATATGTATGTTTTTTACATATATAATTTTATTATTTCCGGGGTCCCCGCACATGGGCGGGAATATTCAGTGCTTATGACTTTGATGAGGATACCCCTGGAAGAGAACTAGAATTACAGGTAAGTAACTTACCCTTCTCCAGAGTTGGGTGAATGCTACAGTATTCAGACCCAAGACCCAAGAAAACCTTAACTTGTGAAACACTGTTTGGGGTTTAGCATCAGAAATAGCCTTAGCTGGGAGATTCTTCGGTTAAATGCCTTCATGAGTTAAGTATAGCCCTAAATATTCAACATGTTCATATTTGTCTAACTTTACTGCCAGTCCACAGGGTCGACCCATTCGAACAAGTCAATACGTCCCATTACACCTTCACATTCTTCTTACTTTAGGAGATCATTTAACCGGGACCTGATACTTAAAGGAACATGTTTTTATTATATAACTTTATTGGCATTTAAGAACCACATACAGGCAGTTTTGATATAGGAAGTACCAGAGGTACACTCATCCCTTTCTCCCGCTCTACAACCATAACAGTGCAGGAAAACATCACCGCCAGTATCTTTCTACAACATCAAAGGAGGGGAGGGGGGAGAGCACAACCGCATTTGTCTCATGTACATGGAAGACCCCAGCGCTCTGCCTGCAATGGGGAAAGACAAAAACGCAAATCGGACCCATTACAGTCATGTAAGGAACTCTGTCCAAGGATTCCCAAGCCGACGGTAAACTATTCATCTCCCCATTCCTCTTCCCCACTTCCGTACCAAAAGCTTGCGCCTCTGCAGAAGTCGATTGTGTTTGTGCATCCTAGATTTACCAAGATGCCCCTGTTCCTCTTCCATCAAGCATCCATAATAATAACAATCCACATTTGAAAGCGCGAACAATCACCCGTAAGGGTCTCTAGGCGCTGGGGGCCGTCAGGAAGATTAAGCAAGCTATTGCCCAGAGTCACATGGTGCTGGGCTAATCTGCCACCGGCGCTGGGGATCGAACCGTGATCCCCGGATTCCGGAGTCAGTCGCCCTGGCCGCGACGCCACACATCTTCCATCGGTCAGTGGCCGTGGATATCACATCTCCTGCTCATTCGCCCCTCAGGCTCACCTGCGGCTCCGTGAATCTGCCCCATGGATGCCAAAGCCTGGAGATCGTCTTCAGGTTTTGATCCTTCCGGACATGTTTAATTCGTTCCCTCTCTGCAGTCACCCACTCACACACGCCTTCCAGCCATGCCTCAGCTAGCGGGGGCGTAGGAGACAGCCAATAAATGTCTTGAGCGTTATGTACATACTTGATGACACTTGTTTGACCTGGCTTTTTATCATGTGAAGCAGATCCTACTCTCCTACAGGTTTGGTATTTCTTCAGACAGTGAGACAAAGGGGGCTTAGGCGCGGACAGAATGGGCCATCCTGACACAATGGCTGGGGAGGGGCTGTACTCAGCCCCACTTACACTTGAAATGGCTTGGCCTACAGCACTCACCAAGGAACCTGACACCAGGCCTGCATTGCCGTTTGTCACCCCAGACAGTCTGGAGCCTTGAGCTTTCCAGAACCAGCTGTGGGCATAAGACAGGGAGTCCCACAACACAATGGATGGCACCAAGTATAAATATTGGACCTCCAGAGCCACTCATGAGAACACTCCTGCAACTTTGAAACATTCAGAAGCACTGCTCTGCTACCAGACGGAGTTCCCTACTGCCAGATGGAGTGCCCTGCTACCAGACGGATTGCCCTGCTACCAGACGGAGTGCCCTGCTACCAGACGGAGTGCCCTGCTGCCAGACGGAGTGCCCTGCTACCAGACGGAGTGCCCTGCTGCCAGACGGAGTGCCCTGTTGCCAGACGGAGTGCCCTGCTGCCAGACGGAGTGCCCTGCTGCCAGACGGAGTGCCCTGCTACCAGACGGAGTGCCCTGCTACCAGACAGAGTGCCCTGCTACCAGACGGAGTGCCCTGCTGCCAGACGGAGTGCCCTGCTGCCAGACAGCGTGCCCTGCTATCAGACGGAGTGCCCTGCTACCAGACGGAGTGCCCTGCTGCCAGACGGAGTGCCCTGCTGCCAGACGGAGTGCCCTGCTGCCAGACGGAGTGCCCTGCTACCAGACAGAGTGCCCTGCTGCCAGACGGAGTGCCCTGCTGCCAGACAGCGTGCCCTGCTACCAGACGGAGTGCCCTGCTACCAGACGGAGTGCCCTGCTGCCAGACGGAGTGCCCTGCTGCCAGACGCAGTGCCCTGCTGCCAGACGCAGTGCCCTGCTGCTCGAAGGTACTTTGCTGTCTGAAGAAAGAAGATTGGACCTTCTTACCTTAAGCCCATTCTCACTTGAGTTGTTCCAAGGGTCAGTTGACTGATCTCCTGTTTGGACTGCATGGTCACAACATGCTTCCAGAGTTCTTCCTGCAACTGCCCAGCTGGTCAGCACCAACTGGAGCTGCCTTGACGTGCCTGAGCCCTGCTGCTAGCCTCTTTTAGAGTGGGTCCCGATCCTCAAGAGATGCCCCCAGGTTCTGGACCCTTGGCTGACATCAGAGAGCACACCTCCCTGCCCAACTGTGGGTTCCATCAGATCTGGTATACAGCGTTGCGTAGCCCCCAAAGCCACGCAGCTTCGAACCGAACGCTTCAACAAATATGACACCGAGTGATGCTAAGTACTGTAAAGCATCACCCCCAGCTGAAACCAATGGAAACGATGCTGAGCAACGGGAATGCCCGCAAAGCCTCAGCACTCAGCTGAAAGCTACATCGTAACTGATGCTGAGTGACACAAAGACCCGCAAAGCCTCGCCACACAGCTGAAACCTTCATCAGAGCCAACGCAGAGCAACTCCAAGCCCCGTAAAGCAACACCGCGAAGACCTTTCATCAAAGGAATAATAACCAACTCTTAGCGGGCAGAACTCGGTACTGTGCCCGGCCTGCGCTCAATCGTGCTTGACTTGAACTTGTGACTTTGTCCCAGTTCAATGTGACCAGATACCCACTGTTGGCGCTTTGTGCTTTTCGGCTCTATTTTTACCCAAAACTTTAAAAACACATATCTCGTTTTATTGATTGAGTTTAGATCATTTTGGTATCATTTTATTCATTAAAATATACTTTATTTGTCTAATTTCCTTTGGGATTTTCCTCATGTTGTGTCTTTACTTTACTACTGTTTGTGTCCATTGTCTCCAAGCTAAGCCTGACAGGTTTGTGCCAAGCTAGCAGAGGATTGTTGTTGTTGCCTGAGTGGGACTTCCACCCCTCTCAACCAACAACCCAATTTCTTATAACACCCCACTATACATTGGGACTAGTAGTCACTAAGAAATGCAAGTGACTAAGGGGCATATCAACAACAACCGGCGATAATTATCGCAAAGCGCACTTAGCGCTAGGATTATTATCGCCGGCTAGCGTGGATTTTTATCGCTGAGATAGCGTGCTATTAGCAACGCTTATCTCAATAGCGATAAAAATCCTCACGCTAACTGGCTAACGTGAGATTATCGCTGGAAACCCAGCGATAATCTCACGTTAGATTGTTGATAGGGACAGACAAACTTAGCCATGATATCCTCCTTCCATAGGATATCATGGCTAAGTCAGAAAAATACCAGACGTAAAAAAGCAGCGTTAACCGAGGTTAGCGCTGCTTTTTTTGTCTCTAACAGGGTTAGCGACATTCTTGATAATAGGAGAAATGTCGCTTAGCGACATTTCTCCTATTATTTTACTCTGGAACGAGAGATGCAAGGGGAAGCGTAGAGTAAAAGAGTGCTAACATGCCAATTTGCATGTTAGCACCCTGTTGCTGAGAGGGTGCTAGTTTTATCTCTGCTTTTTTGGCTTTTAGGGGCATATCAACAAGGGCTTTATCTCTGCTTAAAGCCAAAAAAGCAGAGATAAAGCCCTTGTTGATATGCCCCCAAGGGCATATCAACAACAACCGGCGATAATTATCTCTAAGCGCACTTAGCGCTAGGATAATTATCGCCGGCTAGCGTGAATTTTTATCGCTGAGATAGCATGCTATTAGCAACGCTTATCTCAATAGCGATAAAAATCCTCACGCTAACAGGCTAACGTGAGATTATCGCTGGAAACCCAGCGATAATCTCACGTTACCTTGTTGATAGGGACAGGCAAACTTAGCCATGATATCCTCCTTCCATAGGATATCATGGCTAAGTCAGAAAAATACCAGACGTAAAAAAGCAGCGTTAACCGCGGTTAGCGCTGCTTTTTTTGTCTCTAACAGGGTTAGCGATATTCTTGATAATAGGAGAAATGTCGCTTAGCGACATTTCTCCTATTATTTTACTCTGGAACGCCCCCTTTGCATCTCATTAGAGATGCAAGGGGAAGCGTAGAGTTAAAGGGTGCTAACATGCAAATTTGCATGTTAGCACCCTGTTGTTGATAGGGCGCTAGTTTTATCTCTCCTTTTTTGACAAGGACCGCCACCCCATGGGAACCCCTAGTGAGCCCTGCATGGAAGACCTGTATGTAGCCTTAGAATCCGAAAGATGAGTTTCCTGCAGCAGCAGTACATCAGCTGAAGCGCGTTTGGCCTGTCAAAGGACAGCCCCTCTTTTGATCTTGTCCAGTGCCCCCGTATATTTCAGCTAACTATCTGGAGGCTACTAGCGGGTCTGAAATAGAGCATAGTGTAAGGAATAAATGTAGAGCGTGGCTTGTGGTGTGGCATAAGCAACAAAAAGCATGGCACAGCACAGTCAACAAAACTGAGCAATCCCTTTCCCATCCCTTCCCACCTCACCCAATGCCTCAAAACAGTTGAAGCATCTGTCGTGGTTGGGGTCTTACTTCTGCTCCAACGGGGGCAAGGCGCAACCCCAAGCCAATGATCTCCAGTAAATTATCTCCAGTCATGGATAAAGTTCTCAGATACTTAGAGGAGAGTTAATGGGGGAAAAGTCCCACAAAGGCCCAGGGGACTGTTTTCATCAGCCAGATAAGCATGGTACTCACAACTCTCAGTCTCCATTGTGTGACGCAGCTGTATTAATGTTATTTTTGTTGTTTTTTTTTGTCCTCATTTGCCAAACCCTTATGTGTGAAGAAAGGATACCGCCAACCACCACTTTGTGCTATCTTGTCCTGCCCACCAAAACCCATTAGTGTGCTTTGGACATTTGCACAAAAAACAAATAGCAGATTGGCGGGAGAAGGAGAGAACAACGCACAAGAAGGAAGACCTTCAAAAACTCCATCTAGGCCTATTTCATCCTGTTTGGACCAGATAATCGGAAAAGACCCTTATTGTAGATCCATGGAGCAGGGAAGCTGGCATAATCATAGGACCCTGGGGAAAAAAAAAAACCCCGGGAAAACCTACTTCACTGTATCAAATAGTCCCAAAAGGCAAATTTCTTTTTTTTATACTGCAGGGTCTAGCCAGGTCTACTTTAGAAACTTCATATAGAGACGATAACCATCCCATATATGTTGGAGGGGCTCTACAAATCTGTCTCCTTGCCATTAAAATCGCAAAAAACAAGAAGGATCTGGCAGGCCCTAAGATGTTTTCGTCAATCCCAAAGATGATCAAGGGGAGAGTACTGCTAAGTGTTATGTTTAAAATAGAAGATAGTGCTTCCATCACCTCTTCCCAAAAACGACTAATGGCTGGGCACTCTTTAAACATATGCACGTCTGAGGCCTCTACTAGGTCGCATTTATAGCATTTTTTTCCATGCTGGAATTTGGCTATCTTTTGGGGGGACAGATAAGCGCGATGTAAAGTATATAGATGGTTACGCCTCAACCAGGATGGCTTCACAATTTTATATAGTAGACTAAATGAGTTCAGCCACAACTGCTGGCACTGTTCACCAATCTTACTACCCCATAACATCTCAGGGAGATTAGTGTCATTGTCTATCTCCTCCAAAATCGCCCAATACCAACATGCAACCTCCTTTCCCCCCCCTGGCCTTGTCACCAATAGATTTTCTAAATTACTGTAATTTCCCAGGGGGACATCCTTTCTTGTCAAAGACTGAGCCCAACTAGTCAGCTGCACATATTTGAAGTCAGATAGTCCTGGCCCGACTTTCTCCCACAAAGCCTCCCAGGGTATCATTGAACCACCAGCTATGAGCTCTCCCTAATTCACAATTCCGGCTTCCTTGATTGGACCTGCCAGTCTATCTTTAAGACACAAGGGAGTGCCTGGCGAGTCCCACATGGGTGCTAAGTTGGAGAAATAGCACAACCCTGTTCTATTTTTGATTGTGGACCAACTCCTAGCCAACGATTGAAGAACTTTTAATTTTTTTTTTTTTTAAATTTCTGGTCTCCAAACTTAAAAAGAAAGCCGTCAGATGGAAGATCCGACCCCTCCAACAAAGCTCGAAACATCCTCCCTCTGAGGTTATCCACTGGTGTTTTTAGGAGCATTCTCGAGTAAGATAATTGGAATGCCCAAGCATAATATTGGATGTCTGGTGACGTTAGACCTCCTTTCTCTCTCCTTCTCCTCAACTTTTTCCAAGCCAATCTCGTGGCTCCATTTTTCCAAATAAAAGAGTTAATTCCTTGTTGGCATTTGGATATTTGTTTGATATCAAAGGCCATAGGGATAGCGTTAAACAAAAAGTATATTTAGGTAGGATAGACATTTTTATAAGGTTTGTCCTCCCAAAGATGGATAACGGGAGGTGATTCCATGCCTTTAGTTGTTTCTGACATTCCTTATGTACTCGCTCGAGATTATGAGTGGTGATTTTACTTATATCTTGAGTTATTCTAATACCAAGATACCTCATAGAGGACACTACCTCCACCTGCGTATTGGGGGAATTCCAGGCCATAATTTCTGTTTTCTCTGAATTTATGTTATACCCAGAGAATTTGCCGAACTCCTCAGCCTTCCTGATCACTGAGGGAAGAGCCAGATCTAGATTTGATGTCATAATGAGGATATCATCGGCATATAGGGCAACCCGCTTTTCCCACCCTCCAAAGCTAAATGATGGTATAGTAGCCTCCTCTCTGAGAATATGTGCAAAAGGTTCAATATAGAGGTTAAAAAGGAGGGGGGAGAGCGGGCAGCCCTGCCTTGTACCCCTCGACATTTCAAAGGGCTCTGTTAGGGAATTGTTTACATTGAGCCTTGCCGTCGGGGCCTTATATATGAGTGAAATCATACGGCAGAAATTTTTGGGCAAATTGAATTTCTTCATGACTGCAGTCAGATAGGGCCAATTCACCCTATCAAAGGCCTTAGTCGCGTCCAGCGTAAAGGCAGCCAAAGGCAAAGAAAAAGTAGTGGCGATATCAATCGCCCCTACCAGATCTTGTGTGAGGTCAGCTAAATGTCTACCCTTTATGAAGCCCTTTTGATCTTCATGAACTAAATAGCTTATCACCTTCCCCAACCTAGTTGTCATAATAGCAGCAAAGATTTTATGGTCGCTGTTGAGGAGCGAAACCGGCGATATGACCCACAATCCTTCAGATCTTTCCCTGGTTTAGGTATTAAGACCACCGTAGCATCATTCCAGGACTTTGGAGGGTCTCGGCCCTCCAAAAGGATATTATTAAAAACAGATGCCAAAACCGGAGTGATCTCCTCTGTGAGGGCCCTGTAGAATTCCCCTGGTATACCATCAGGGCCTGCTGCCTTCCCCCGTTTTACCTGCACCAAAGCCTTCCTGATTTCTTCAACGGAGATCTCTTTCTCCAGCATCCTACTATGCTCTGGGGATAGCTTTGGCAAGGAAATGTGGTCCAACCAGGCCTCCCTCCCTACCTTATCTTCCCGGGTATCTTCCTTATAGATTTCCTGAAAAAAATCCCGGAAAGCCCCTCCTATTTCGTCCTTGGTGGTACGGGGAGCAACTTCCCCCTCCACCCTAATCTCTCTGATGTAATTTCGAGCTTGGTCGGATTTTGTTTTCCAAGCTAGAATTTTTCAAGCTGCCTCGCCAAACTCAAAATGAGAGATTTTACTCACCTCCCACCTTCTAGAGACCCTAGCTTGTAATAAATTTTCTAGATGCGACTTTAACTCTCTATATCTTTCGTAGTCTGCTCCTGAACTATTTTGGGGGTCCAGAGTGTTTTCAATGGTCTTCATTTCCCTCTCCAAGTTATCAATACATTCCCTATATTTCTTCCTTCTATAAGAAGCTCTGTGCGTAATACTCCCCCTCCAAAAGGCTTTTAAAGCATCCCACATAATGTGGAGTTCTGTAGAATCTAAATTTTCCTCCAAGAAATGATGGGACTCTGATCGTAGAAAATTGACTTCCTCATTATCTAAGAGAATGGTACGATCAAATGACCAGGAAGTATAACTCTGTTTACGCTCAGGCTTCAATACAAATAAGATAGCCGAATGGTCAGAAAGATGTGAGGGAAGGTAAGAAATGTCTATCAATAGATCTCTCAAGCTATAGCTAAAAAAAGCATAATCTATCCTAGACACATGATTATATTATAAAATTTCGAAAAGAAACTCCCAATGTATCCCCCGCCCTTTCCCTCCAGACATCTGCAAGCCCCAGTTGTGACATTGCTATTTGAAGATCGTGTCTAGATCTTGATAGAACGCAGGCTCTAGATTTAGCAGACTTATCAAGATTCGGGTCTAAGACAATGTTAAAGTCACCCATCCAAATAACTGGGTCATGGAAAACCAGTAGGTTATCTCGAATGCTGTTTAGATGAGAGGGATCGTCCTGGTTAGGACCATAATACCCGACCAAAGTAAGAGGAAAGCCGTCTAGCATTACCTTTACAATAAGCCACCTACCGCTCCCATCCTCCCTATACTCCATGATTTGTGCCTTAGCTTGTTTTTTAAAGATTAAAAGCACCCCCCTAATATTTGCTGATTGATCTGTGCAAATAAATTTATCTACCCACTTTTCCTTTTTCAAAATCTCTGTTGTTTCACCCTTGAGGAGGTGTGACTCCTGAATGACTATGACCTGTGCCGGGGAGTCTTTCAAGTATTGAAAAATCTTTGCTCTCCTACTCTCAGTACGCAGGCCATTGACATTCCAGAATAGAAAACTTAGCTGAGTCATTTCGTCAACCAGTCATCACCCACCCCACCTCTTTCAAGTTCCCTACAACGAAGTTATCATAGCTTTCACTACCTTCTTTAGGGCATAAGACAAAAAATATTAATCGAAATGCTAAGCTATTAAAACTTTTTTTAGGCTTGGACATTTGAGGTTTATTTTTGTTTTTACTCTTGCCACCCTGTGCAGCACCCTCCCCCCCGGAAAACCATACCCAACCTACACTGGACAGATGAATTGCCAGTTTTGCGCCCTCTTCCTCCTCCGCCCTCCTTTCCCCTACCCTCACCTCCCACCACGCCCTAAACTGTATAATGAATCATGCACCGATACAAACTTTCAATTAATCAAAAACCATATTTCACTCTTTTCCCTTCATTTCTTTTCCCTCTTATTCTTTCCTATTTTAAAAAAAAATAATTTTCACTTACTCTTGAGTGATTTAAAAAAAAATAAAAAAAAATCCTCCCTTACCCCCAATTACAAATCATATCGTACTAATTAGATTTATAACCTGCTAGGGGTTTTACTACCACTTCCTCTTTATCACCCTAGAATGACAGGGTGAAACCTCCCTTTTTTTTTTTCCCCATCCCCCCTCTTCAACCATTCCCTTTTCTCTTTTTTTTTTCCTTTAAGGGATTCCTACACCTTCCCGAGAAAGATCCTTTAATGACTCCAGCATTTCATCCGCCTCAAGAGGAGATCTAATGTTGTGCATTTTGTTCTTAAACATGACACGCAAAAAAGCAGGAAATCTCATCTGCACTGTTGCACCTAGGGCCCGAAATTTTTCCATCCTCTGACCTGATTCCCACTGCCGATCTAAAGTGGTTTTGGACAGGTCAGAACGGATCTCAAAAGGAAAGTCAGGACCGCTTAAAGTCTTGTTTTTTAGGGCCAAAGTTAAGATTTTTTCTTTGATTGAGTAGGTAAGAAAGTTGACCAAAATTCTCCTAGGCTTTTCTCTGCCAGGTTTCAAACGAAAGGGGTCCCTATGGATCCTTTGGATGTCACTCCCCAAGATGTCTAATGGCTCTTCTAAATTTAGTGAATCTTTAAGCAGGTTTACAACAAAGGTTTTTATGTCACTCCCCTCCTTCCCCTCAGGAATCTTCAAAAGACGGAGATTATTTCTTCTTGAAAAGTTTTCCAAAGATTCAACCCTCTCACGAAACACATCCCCCTCTCTTTGTAAATTGTGGATTTTGGCTTGAGCAGATCCTAAGTTGTTTTTAAGCTCTTCTACTGTGCCTTCAAGGGTTTCTGTCCTCTCATTGAGCCGATCTACTTTTCTCTCCAAAACATCACAAGCAGCCCTAATCTCTGATTGATTCTCTGCAGAAATCCTAAAACCCTGTTTTATGTCTACTTTTAAGGAGTTTAGCAAAGATTCTATTGAAGAACAGGCTGTGTCCGCTCCACCATCCCCAAACTCTCGCCTATCTAAAGACACAGAGGTTTGATCAGAACGTGGTGTTTGTTTCACAGGTACCTCAATAGATGTTGGTTTCTCTATCAATGGACCACCTTGTGAGTCTTGGACAGATTGTGAACTAACACCCCCGTTAGACTTCGTTATCTCCTGTGTCCTAACATCTTCTGCCGTCTGATCATCACGACCTGACCCAGCCGCTGATAGAGTTATGTCCACTGGAGGAGAAACTGCCCCTTGAGAAGCCATTTTCTCATGGAGACCTACCCATTCAGAGTTGCAGTCTTGATCGGATAGGTGGGGTTTTGGGATGGTCAAAACTTGGGGCAAAACTTTAAAGAAAGAGCGTAAAGAGGGGGTAATGCGGGAGGGTTTAAGCTCTCCTTGTCTCCCTTTGACTGCAGCTCTCACAGGCCCTCTCTGGAGCCCTATTAGATCAACAGCATTCCCCTCCTGCAAATCGCTCTCGCTACCACAGTCAGCCAGAAATGTCTGGGTGCCGTGCCTGCCCCTCGTCCCCCCTCCTCTACCCCTTCCCCTTCCCTTCCGTGATTTGCTCTTGGCTTCTTTCTTCTTACAGGGATTTGGGATCTTAAAACATACAGACTCAGCCCGACCCAAGCCCCCCCGCACACACTTTGACCGTGTCCTGCAGCCTTGACCGAATCACCGTCACATACCCCCGAAGTTTTTAGAGGCTCCAACAAAGGGGTCGCCTGGGTGAAGAAATTGCCAGTCCCTTTACTCCCCGTCACCTTACCGCGAACTTCGCTGCTGCCTCCCTGCACTACTCTCCCCCGAAGAAAACCTCGAGCCGCTGCGCTGTGGCCGCGTCTTAACTCCACGGCTGCAGCCTACCAGCGCCGCGGCATGGAGAGCCCGGAAACAGAAACGAATGCGGGGGCAGGAGCCCGATCCAGAACTCTCAGGCACATCCGCTGGACATTCAGGCCAATCCAGAAAGGCAAAGATCCCTCCAGCTAAAGGGCACCGTAACACGCCGCAAAACCCAATACGTTAACAGGAGAGAGAGAGGAGCGGAGAGCTTCTCCGAGGACGCGCGCTACCGCTCAACTCGCCGGCGCCATGTTTTCCCCCCCGTGAATTCAAAAAGCTGTATTAATGTTAGCGTGCATGCGGTAAAAGCCCACATGATATGTAGAGCGCTTAGCGCTATTTGAGACTGAAATCATTTGTAGTAAAAGTGACACGCAAATATGCATGTGCACAGTGAGGCAGATGCCAAGTATGACACCGGGCATTAAAAGGGAGCTTCTGGTTATATATCAGCGGCAGCAGGGGGAGAATGGAGGAGTCTGCCCCGGAGGCAGCACAGCCAGCACTCACGGTTCGCTGAGCTCGGCTCAGGCTGCCTCGGATGTGCTCTCCCAGCACTCACGGTTCACTGTGCTCGGCTCAGGCTGCCTCGGAGGTGCTCCCCAGCACTCACGGTTCACTGTGCTGGGCTCAGGCTGCCTCGGAGGTGCTCCCCAGCACTCACGGTTCACTGTGCTCGGCTCAGGCTGTCTCGCAGGTGCTCCCCAGAACTCACAGTTCGCTGAGCTCGGCTCAGGCTGCCTCGGAGGTGCTCTCCCAGCACTCACGGTTCACTGTGCACGGCTCAGGCTGCTTCGGAGGTGCTCCCCAGCACTCACAGTTCGCTGAGCTCAGCTCAGGCTGCCTCGGATGTGCTCTCCCAGCACTCAATGTTCACTGTGCTCGGCTCAGGCTGCCTCGGAGGTGCTCCCCAGCACTCACGGTTCACTGTGCTTGGCTCAGGCTGCCTCGGAGGTGCTCCCCAGCACTCACGGTTCGCTGTGCTCGGCTCACGCTGCCCCGGAGGTGCTCCCCAGCACTCACAGTTCACTGTGCTCAGCTCAGGCTGCCTTGGAGGTGCTCCCCAGCACTCACGGTTCACTGTGCTTGGCTCAGGCTGCTTCGGAGGTGCTCCCCAGCACTCACGGTTCACTGTGCTCAGCTCAGGCTGCCTCGGAGGTGCTCCCCAGCACTCACGGTTCACTGTGCTCGGCTCAGGCTGCCTCGAAGTGCTCCCCAGCACTCACGGTTCACTGTGCTTGGCTCAGGCTGCCTCGGAGGTGCTCCCCAGCACTCACGGTTCACTGTGCTTGGCTTAGGCTGCCTGGGAGGTGCTCCCCAGCACTCACGGTTCACTGTGCTCGGCTCAGGCTGCCTCGGAGGTGCTCCCCAGCCCTCACGGTTCGCTATGTTCGGCTCAGGCTGCTTCGGAAGTGCTCCTCAGCACTCACGGTTCGCTGTGCTCGGCTCAGGCTGCCTCGGAGTTGCTCCCCAGCACTCACGGTTCACTGTGCTCGGCTCAGGCTGCCTCGAAGTGCTCCCCAGCACTCACGGTTCACTGTGCTCGGCTCACGCTGTCTCGCAGGTGCTCCCCAGCACTCACAGTTCACTGTGCTCGGCTCAGGCTGCCTCGGAGGTGCTCCCCAGCACTCACGGTTCACTGTGCTGGGCACAGGCTGCCTCGGAGGTGCTCTCCCAGCAATCACGGTTCACTGTGCTCGGCTCAGGCTGCCTCGGAGGTGCTCCCCAGCACTTACGGTTCGCTGTGCTTGGCTCAGGCTGCCTCGGAGGTGCTCTCCCAGCACTCACGGTTCGCTGTGCTCGGCTCACGCTGCCTCGGAGGTGCTCCCCAGCACTCCCGGTTCACTGTGCTCAGCTCAGGCTGCCTCGGAGGTGCTCCCCAGCACTCACGGTTCACTGTGCTCGGCTCAGGCTGCCTCGGAGGTGCTCCTCCGGCACTCACGGTTCACTGTGCTCTGCTCAGGCTGCCTCGGAGGTGCTCCCCAGCACTCACGGGTCACTGTGCTCTTCTCAGCCTGACTCGGAGGTGCTCCCCAGCACTCACGGTTTGCTGTATTTGGCTCAGGCTGCCTCGGAGGTGCTCCCCAGCACTCACGGTTCACTGTGCTGGGCACAGGCTGCCTCGGAGGTGCTCTCCCAGCACTCACGGTTCACTGTGCTCGGCTCAGGCTGCTTCGCAGGTGCACTCCCAGCACTCACGGTTCACTGAGCTCGGCTCAGGCTGCCTCGGAGGTGCTCCCCAGCACTCACGGTTCATTGTGCTGGGCACAGGCTGCCTCGGAGGTGCTCCCCAGCACTCACGGTTCACTGTGTTCAGGTCAGGCTGCCTCGGAGGTGCTCCCCAGCACTCACGGTTCACTGTGCTCGGCTCAGCCTGACTCGGAGGTGCTCCCCAGCACTCACGGTTTGCTGTATTTGGCTCAGGCTGCCTCGGAGGTGCTCTCCCAGCACTCACGGTTCACTGTGCACGGCTCAGGCTGCTTCGGAGGTGCTCCCCAGCACTCACAGTTCGCTGAGCTCAGCTCAGGCTACCTCGGATGTGCTCTCCCAGCACTCAATGTTCACTGTGCTCGGCTCAGGCTGCCTCGGAGGTGCTCCCCAGCACTCACGGTTCACTGTGCTTGGCTCAGGCTGCCTCGGAGGTGCTCCCCAGCACTCACGGTTCACTGTGCACGGCTCAGGCTGCTTCGGAGGTGCTCCCCAGCACTCACAGTTCGCTGAGCTCAGCTCAGGCTGCCTCGGATGTGCTCTCCCAGCACTCAATGTTCACTGTGCTCGGCTCAGGCTGCCTCGGAGGTGCTCCCCAGCACTCACGGTTCACTGTGCTTGGCTCAGGCTGCCTCGGAGGTGCTCCCCAGCACTCACGGTTCGCTGTGCTCGGCTCACGCTGCCCCGGAGGTGCTCCCCAGCACTCACAGTTCACTGTGCTCAGCTCAGGCTGCCTCGGAGGTGCTCCCCAGCACTCACGGTTCACTGTGCTTGGCTCAGGCTGCTTCGGAGGTGCTCCCCAGCACTCACGGTTCACTGTGCTCAGCTCAGGCTGCCTCGGAGGTGCTCCCCAGCACTCACGGTTCACTGTGCTCGGCTCAGGCTGCCTCGAAGTGCTCCCCAGCACTCACGGTTCACTGTGCTTGGCTCAGGCTGCCTCGGAGGTGCTCCCCAGCACTCACGGTTCACTGTGCTTGGCTTAGGCTGCCTGGGAGGTGCTCCCCAGCACTCACGGTTCACTGTGCTCGGCTCAGGCTGCCTCGGAGGTGCTCCCCAGCCCTCACGGTTCGCTATGTTCGGCTCAGGCTGCTTCGGAAGTGCTCCTCAGCACTCACGGTTCGCTGTGCTCGGCTCAGGCTGCCTCGGAGTTGCTCCCCAGCACTCACGGTTCACTGTGCTCGGCTCAGGCTGCCTCGAAGTGCTCCCCAGCACTCACGGTTCACTGTGCTCGGCTCACGCTGTCTCGCAGGTGCTCCCCAGCACTCACAGTTCACTGTGCTCGGCTCAGGCTGCCTCGGAGGTGCTCCCCAGCACTCACGGTTCACTGTGCTGGGCACAGGCTGCCTCGGAGGTGCTCTCCCAGCAATCACGGTTCACTGTGCTCGGCTCAGGCTGCCTCGGAGGTGCTCCCCAGCACTTACGGTTCGCTGTGCTTGGCTCAGGCTGCCTCGGAGGTGCTCTCCCAGCACTCACGGTTCGCTGTGCTCGGCTCGCGCTGCCTCGGAGGTGCTCCCCAGCACTCACGGTTCACTGTGCTCAGCTCAGGCTGCCTCGGAGGTGCTCCCCAGCACTCACGGTTCACTGTGCTCGGCTCAGGCTGCCTCGGAGGTGCTCCTCCGGCACTCACGGTTCACTGTGCTCTGCTCAGGCTGCCTCGGAGGTGCTCCCCAGCACTCACGGGTCACTGTGCTCTTCTCAGCCTGACTCGGAGGTGCTCCCCAGCACTCACGGTTTGCTGTATTTGGCTCAGGCTGCCTCGGAGGTGCTCCCCAGCACTCACGGTTCACTGTGCTGGGCACAGGCTGCCTCGGAGGTGCTCTCCCAGCACTCACGGTTCACTGTGCTCGGCTCAGGCTGCTTCGCAGGTGCACTCCCAGCACTCACGGTTCGCTGAGCTCGGCTCAGGCTGCCTCGGAGGTGCTCCCCAGCACTCACGGTTCATTGTGCTGGGCACAGGCTGCCTCGGAGGTGCTCCCCAGCACTCACGGTTCACTGTGTTCAGGTCAGGCTGCCTCGGAGGTGCTCCCCAGCACTCACGGTTCACTGTGCTCGGCTCAGCCTGACTCGGAGGTGCTCCCCAGCACTCACGGTTTGCTGTATTTGGCTCAGGCTGCCTCGGAGGTGCTCTCCCAGCACTCACGGTTCACTGTGCACGGCTCAGGCTGCTTCGGAGGTGCTCCCCAGCACTCACAGTTCGCTGAGCTCAGCTCAGGCTACCTCGGATGTGCTCTCCCAGCACTCAATGTTCACTGTGCTCGGCTCAGGCTGCCTCGGAGGTGCTCCCCAGCACTCACGGTTCACTGTGCTTGGCTCAGGCTGCCTCGGAGGTGCTCCCCAGCACTCACGGTTCACTGTGCTCAGCTCAGGCTGCCTCGGAGGTGCTCCCCAGCACTCACGGTTCGCTGTGCTTGGCTCAGGCTGCCTCGGAGATGCTCCCCAGCACTCACGGTTCACTATGTTCGGCTCAGGCTGCCTCGGAAGTGCTCCCCAGCACTCACGGTTTACTGTGCTTGGCTCAGGCTGCCTCGGAGGTGCTCCCCAGCACTCACGGTTCACTGTGCTCGGCTCAGGCTGCCTCGGAGGCGCTCCCCAGCACTCACTGTTCACTGTGCTCGGCTCAGGCTGCTTCGGAGGTGCTCCCCAGCACTCACGGTTCACTGTGCTCGGCTCAGGCTGCCTCGGAGGTGCTCCCCAGCACTCACGGTTCACTGTGCTTGGCTGAGGCTGCCTCGGAGAAGCTACCCAGCACTCACGGTTCACTGTGCTTAGCTCAGGCTGCCTCGGAGAAGCTCCCCAGCACTCACGGTTCACTGTGCTCGGCTCAGGCTGCCTCGGAGGTGCTCCCCAGCACACACGGTTCACTGTGCTAGAAAAGCAGGTCCAGCAGAGAGTGCCATATTTTACTCAAAGGCTGCTAACCTGCCTGGCATACAGTACGTACAAGAAGCCTTTTTATTGTTTATTTTTTTATTTGTCAGTGGTCCAGCCCACACTGGTAACGTTGCGAGTAGGAGACGTTGAGGCTATTTTGTATTGTTAACTGAAGCTGGTTTACCCTTCATTAGCCGTGTTTTTGCATATAATTTACTTAGAAGACCTTAAATGAAACTGTCTCCTACATTGGATACTGTTTGTTATGCATTAGGCTCCATTTCAGTAATTCCTAATTCAGCATACTTTACAAGTAGCCCTTTTTTTTGTTTTTTTTACCCCCACCACCACCAGGCGCGGAACGCCGATAGGGCTCAAAGGGCTTCAGCCCTCCCCCACCCCGTCGTGTGTGTGTCAGCCCAGGCTGAGACAGCTTCCCGGGCACACACACAGCCGCACTCGAGTACTTCATAGGTCTTAAAAAGACCAGTCACTTGTTAATCAGGCTTTTGTTGCTTTTTCACCCCTTCTTAGAGCCCCTGCATCTACTCTTCCTCTTGCTGGAAGAATTACCCCCCCCCCCCTAAATTTTATCGCCCCCCCAAATGTACCTCTAGTTGCGCCTCTGACCGCCACCACCACCACAAATTCACAAAGATTAACAATGGCTTTTTATTTTTGTACTAAGCCTAACAAAATCAACGCCCATTTACTTTTTAGCACACCCAGACTACCATTAAGCTCTTCCAGGAGAGCTTCTCTCATTCAACTGATCGCGATCATCTAATTAATCGGGCGAAAACCTGACAATGCCTTTTATGTGCAAGACCTGCAAGCGGTGCGTAAACACAACCTTTGTACTCATCGCCCTTGCTTACCAGAAGGGGCGCAGTTACTGCCAGCCATGCTTCTCGCAGCCATGCTTCTTGCAGATATTCAAACATATAAATAAAAGGCATTACCATTTACAATGCCAATACCTCAAACTTGCAAATGCAAGACAGATTGCATTGCAAATGCCTGTTTGTAGCTATGTTGTCACTGTGAATCTCACTTTCACCTTCAGATCCTCTTGTTGCCCCTCACTTCATGAAAGTGGACCTCTCACGTCAGGGTAATATTGATGCATCACAAGGCGGGCAGGAAGGGCCACACTCAGTCCACATCTTCTGGTGTAACCGCAGACACCATCCATCTGAGGGCAACAATACAATGGGCAGAGTAAAAACCAGGGTGAAGAATGTTTTCTTAGATGTATGTAACTATAGCATCAAAACAGACAAAAATTAGGTAATGCAAATGTGTAGAACAAGCAGACATTGCGTAACATTGAATAACACATTGATTTGACTTTCCTCTGAGCTGATGCTTTTGTGACATGCAAGGGGTGTTGAGCGCACAGTGGTCACACATACTTAGGGCTCTCAGTTTAATGGTATTTATTATTTTAACATTACCGTCTGTATTGATCACCATTTATTTTTTGCCCCTCTTATCAGTATTTATCTAGATTTATTTCGGGTTTTGTGCATAAATTAAATAATAAAATTGTATATTTCCACATTTATTAAACTAAGGAACCAGCACTCATACTTTAACGCCGCTCATGTTTTAGCAGATTAAGCAGCCAAATATAACTAAGCAATGCACTCACAGGTACATATTAGTGTTATACTACAAATATATGTTAACATATGCTTGAATGTACGTAGATGTTATCCTGTTTTTTAGCTCACCATGCTTTCTATCAGCTCAGCTGGTGGTCTGGCATTCATGAAAGACACTATAGAGAGTCACTCACACGAAGTACATTTTTCACTATTTTTCTGCAATTAAAAACAAATGCAGATGAAAAACACCCTGTTTTTTTTGTCTGCTTTATCTGTAAAAATCAGTAAAAAAAAACAGAAAACTGGGAGGCTTACACATAGTCCACTATGTCACTTCCATGCCCACAGCCCCAGCCAGCTCCAAGGGTGCAGAGCCCAGCCCTGTGTTTGCTCCCTATTATCACCTTGAAACATGTTTCTATGATTCTTATATCTATTGTTTACTTCTGGCACCTTACTGGGCAAGGAAGGTCGGGAAAGTGCTCCATGCTTGCCCCTGCCCTGTCTCCAGTGTACCATACCTGTTGATTGGCGTCAGTGTCTGTTCAAGTCCTGGATAGGGAAGTAGCTGCATCTCGGTCAGTTGAACTAAACAAGTAAAGTTTAAATCAAGTGTCTACCTGACTCTTTTCTGCATCTCTACCATACTCCTGGGCCATCACGTAGCAACAAAAGTGTGAGTTTGTGAGACATGATGCAACACATTTTCCAGAATATGTAACAAATAAACCAATATGCATGAAATAACCTTTGCTAAGTATGGTTTCAAGTACTTGAAATTGACAATAAAGTGTAAAAGGTAGTGAGTGTGTTAAAATATCATTTTAAGGGGTACAATTTTGGATCAAGAGGCTCAACACACTGTATCCGTATGGGCTGAATGAAATACCTGAGATGCATTGGTTGCTATAAAACATGCTTTGCCTACAATAGTTAGAGAAGTGAAATGGTGAACTGCAATGAACAAGGACAAATGAACATAGTAACATTGCTGCTGTAATCGAAATGAAGTTACGACGCAAACACGCTGTTGTGTTTGGATTAAAAAACAGTTTAGGCTAATTTCGGTACACGTCATAGATTCTCATAGATGAGAGTTAAAAACATTAACTTATATAGTTACAGAATTGTTTTGAGAAAAAAGTCAAATGCATTGTGTGAAGGCAAACTAAAATTGTTTTAAATTCATTGAGAAATGCTGTTTCATCCATTAATTTGACCTATTTTTTATTCTTTGATGATTGTAACGGGTTGGTATCATAGATAAATACAATGGGCATGCAGAAGGAAAGCCAATAATCGTCTCTGGCAGTACTGTGGAACCTGGGTGAATCAACCCACATTCCCTGTTGATAACACGTTGTACTAATAGGTCTTCAGCTATTGTGGGAGGAAGATCACACTTTAAAAACTGTGATGTAATGTTTTATTTACACTGTTATTGTCTTCATACTAAGGTTCTCCTTTTCTTCTCCTCTTTGCTTTTCTCTTGCTCCTTTTCTGCCTCTTCCAGGGTGGTCTTCTGGTAAGTACAGTCTTTATTTCTGTCAACTGTGATTTAACGCATGACTTAATTGTGATTTGGAACATGACTACAGCCCAAACCGTTAGACAGAATTTCTACAAAATTGTCAAAAAGCCGATTTATGCATATCTGTGGATTCGAAAGATCTCAGGATGAGATCTGATTGGCTGTCTCTACTACAACCAGAAAGTGGTGGAAGCTATCATGGGACTCGGGACTTACCCTGCGCCTAAAACACACACATAAAAAAACAGAAGGGGGCAGAGTAGGAATACCCTGACCCCTAGGCCTGATTGTTGGGTCCCACAGGGATCCCACCTGGGCCAAAACTGTTTAACAAACATTTTAGCAGCAAATCCGCAGCTATATTAAAAAATACAAAAAAACAAGCACAATCACCTGCATTTTTTTAATGCCCCTCAGATGGGCCATGTCCTGGGGGATTATATCAAATAGAATTGGGGGAGGGGGTGCACCTGGCCGCATTCCCCTGGCTGATTTGGCCACGGAGACCCCATCACACAGGGCCCAGACTTTCAAATTATTTGGGAGGGGGCATGCAGCAGAAGCACAGCAGAGCTCATCGCACACCAGGCCTCGTGAAAAGCACAGCAGAGCTCATCTCACTCCAGAACTCATGAGCAGCACAGCAGCGCTCATCTCACTCCAGGCCTTTAAAGGAGCACAGCAGAGCTCAGCTCACTCCAGGACTCACAAGGAGCACAGCAGAGCTCATCTCACTCCAGGCCTCATGAGAAGCACAGCAGAGCTAATCTCACTCCAGGCCTCATCAGAAGCACAGCAGAGCTCAGCTCACTCCAGGACTCACAAGAAGCACAGCAGAGCTCATCTCACTCCAGGCCTCGTGAGAAGCACAGCAGAGCTCCTCTCACTCCAGGCCTCGTGAGAAGCACAGCAGAGCTCGCCTTACTCGTGGACGTATGAACAACACAGCAGTGTTCATCTCACTCCATGGCTTACGAGAAGCACAGCAGATCTCAGCTCACTCCAGAACTCATGAGAAGCACAGCAGAACACTTCTCACTCCAGGGCTAATGAGAAGCAAAGCAGAGCTCATCTCTCTCTAGGCCTCATGAGCAGCACAGCAGAGCTCATCTGAACTCCAGGCCTCATGAGCAGCACAGCAGGGCTCATCTCACTCCAGGACTCATGAGCAGCACAGCAGAGCTCATCTCACTCCAATCTTCATGAAAAGCACAGCAGATCTCATCTCACTTCAGACCTCATGAGAAGCACAGCAGAGCTCATCTCACTCCAGGCCTCATGAGCAGCACAACAGAGCTCATCCTACTCCAGGACTCTTGAGAAGCACAGCAGAGTTCATCTCTCTCTAGGCCTCATGAGAAGCACAGCAGAGCTCATCTCACTCCATAACTCATGAGATGCACAGCAGAGTTCATCGCAATACAGTCCTCATGAGCAGCACATCAGAGCTCATCTTGCTCCAGGACTCATGAGAAGCACAGCAGAACTCATCTCACTCCAGGCCTCATGAGAAGCACAGCAGAGCTCATCACACTCTAGGCCTTATGAGAAGTACAGCAGAGCTCATCTCTCTCTAGGACTCACCAGAAGCACAGCAGAGCTCATCTCACTCTAGGATCTCATGAGAAGCACAGCAGACCTCATCTCACTCCTGGCCTCACGAGAAGCACAGCAGAGCTAATCTCACTCCAGGCCTCATGAGGAGCACAGCAGAGCTCAGCTCACTCCAGGACTCACAAGAAGCACAGCAGAGCTCATCTCACTCCAGGTCTCATCAGAAGCACAGCAGAGCTCAGCTCACTCCAAGACTCACAAGAAGCACAGCAGAGCTCATCTCACTCCAGGCCTCGTGAGAAGCACAGCAGAGCTCGTCTCACTCCAGGACTTATGAGCAACACAGGAGAGTTCATCTCACTCCATGTCTTACGAGAAGCACAGCAGAGCTCAGCTCACTCCAAGACTCACAAGAAGCACAGCAGAACTCTTCTCACTCCAGGCCTCATGAGAAGCACAGCAGAGCTCATCACAGTCCAGGCCTCATGAGCAGCACAGCAGAGCTCATCTCACTTCATGCCTCCTGAGCAGCATAGCAGAGCCCATCTCACTCCAGGACACATGAGCAGCACAGCAGAGCTCATCTCACTCCAGGCCTCCTGAGCAGCATAGCAGAGCTCATCTCACTCCAGGCCTCATGAGAAGCACAGCAGCGCTCATCTCACTCCATAACTCATGAGATGCACAGCAGAGTTCATCGCAATACAGTCCTCATGAGCAGCACATCAGAGCTCATCTTGCTCCAGGACTCATGAGAAGCACAGCAGAACTCATCTCACTCCAGGCCTCATGAGAAGCACAGCAGAGCTCATCACACTCTAGGCCTTATGAGAAGTACAGCAGAGCTCATCTCTCTCTAGGACTCACCAGAAGCACAGCAGAGCTCATCTCACTCTAGGATCTCATGAGAAGCACAGCAGACCTCATCTCACTCCTGGCCTCACGAGAAGCACAGCAGAGCTAATCTCACTCCAGGCCTCATGAGGAGCACAGCAGAGCTCAGCTCACTCCAGGACTCACAAGAAGCACAGCAGAGCTCATCTCACTCCAGGTCTCATCAGAAGCACAGCAGAGCTCAGCTCACTCCAAGACTCACAAGAAGCACAGCAGAGCTCATCTCACTCCAGGCCTCGTGAGAAGCACAGCAGAGCTCGTCTCACTCCAGGACTTATGAGCAACACAGGAGAGTTCATCTCACTCCATGTCTTACGAGAAGCACAGCAGAGCTCAGCTCACTACAGGACTCATGAGAAGCACAGCAGAACTCTTCTCACTCCAGGCCTCATGAGAAGCACAGCAGAGCTCATCACAGTCCAGGCCTCATGAGCAGCACAGCAGAGCTCATCTCACTTCATGCCTCCTGAGCAGCATAGCAGAGCCCATCTCACTCCAGGACACATGAGCAGCACAGCAGAGCTCATCTCACTCCAGACTTCATGAGAAGCACAGCAGAGCTCATCTCTAACTAGGCCTCATGAGAAGCACAGCAAAGCTCATCCTACTCCAGGACTCATGAGAAGCACAGCAGAGCTCAGCTCACTACAGGCCTCACGAGAAGCACAGCAGAGCTCAGCTCACTCCAGGACTCACAAGAAGCACAGCAGAGCTCATCTCACTCCAGGCCTCCTGAGCAGCATAGCAGAGCTCATCTCACTCCAGGCCTCATGAGAAGCACAGCAGAGCTCATCACAGTCCAGGCCTCATGAGCAGCACAGCAGAGCTCATCTCACTCCAGGCCTCCTGAGCAGCACAGCAGAGCTCATCTCACTCCAGACTTCATGAAAAGCACAGCAGAGCTCATCTCACTTCAGACCTCATGAGAAGCACAGCAGAGCTCATCTCACTTCAGACCTCATGAGAAGCACAGCAGAGCTCATCTCTAACTAGGCCTCATGAGAAGCACAGCAAAGCTCATCCTACTCCAGGACTCATGAGAAGCACAGCAGAGCTTGTCTCACTCGAGGACTTATGAACAACACAGCAGAGTTCATCTCACTCCATGGCTTACGAGAAGCACAGCAGAGCTCAGCTCACTCCAGGACTCACGAGAACCTTTTTACCTCTCAGGATTAAAATTTCTTTACATTATACACATTATGTACATCTGCACCTATGGAATCCTGACCTTAACATCAAGGTACTCCACCATTTGGGGGCGCTAGAGGGCGCCGAACCAAGATGGCCGCACAAGTGTGAGGCTTTTGCCAGACCGGGCGCTTTCCCGATCCTTCATGCCATCCTGACCACGCTATCCTCGACCTCACCTCTACGGCTGCATAGGCAGTAACCTACGCTACACCCCGATACCCGACTCGTCCCTTGAGCCCGTCGGAGTGCGGAGATACACGCTGAGACTCCCTCCGGCCGGGAGAGAGGGCGTGTCTGCGGCCGTCGCGCTGCGGAGGAGGCGATCTGCGAGAGCCCGGGGCTCCGAGGCCCTCGCGCCGAGGTGACGGCCCTGCCTGGTGGAGCCGCGAACGCCGCTGGATGACCGGACGACCGAGGGCCACCCCTGCCTGACGGGTGCTGTGAGGCGGGCTCTGGGACTTCTTCGTGGCCTGGCGGGGACGTGGAGGCTCGCTGCTCTCGCCCCATCCGCTGGCTGAGGCCTGCGCCCGCGACTTGCGTGCGGAGGCTGCCGCTGACCCCGCTGGCGATCTCCGGGCGCGGCCTTGGGGGCTATCCTGTTCCTCCCCTCCCCCCCCCCCCCGCATCTACTGTTGGGGTGCCATCCGTCCGAGGCCTGGCGGCTGGACCGCACCGAGTGGGGCTACGGAGCGTGACCTCGCTGCAGGAATCGGCGGGACGGCCTGGGGATCGCGACGGCTGCTGCCCTCGCCTCGGTGTCCCTGGCCTGCTCTATCCTTGCCTCGCCCTACCCTGATTACTGGCCGCTCCTCGCTTGATGCTGGACTCTTCTGGGGACTGCCTAGGCCGGAGCCGTGTGGATTGAGACTCGCCCTCCGCTGGCCCCCAGGTGCGGGTCGCGTCCGGCGGGGGCTGGTGGCTGCTGTGGCCCCCCCCCCCCCCTGGGCCCTCCGGCTGGTGGCTCGCGCTCCCTACACACTCGGTCGCCTGCATTGGCTGCTCCCCTCGCTCCAACGATCCTAGCGGCAGATTTTGGGCCCCTCTCTTATCGGTGGGTTGCTGCCTGGGCTGGACGTGTCCCCTGCCTCGTCTGGACTGCTGGTGGGCCCGGTGACGGGGCGTCATGGGGCGCAACGACGCGCGACAGTCCAAGCTGTCGTTTGACGCCAAGAAGGCCCCCGCGCCGGCGTCCGAGCCTGGCCCATCCGCTGCTGCCCCTCCTGATGACGACTGGAAGGCTCTCCTGCTGGGTTTAAAACAAAGCTTAACCACCATAGACTCTAAAATTGACAACATCACTACCAGGTTGGATGGTGTAGTGGCCAGACTGGAGCGACACGACACCCGCATCACGGAGACGGAGGATAGGATCTCCGCACTGGAGGACGGTGCCGCCTCCGCAGGCCGGCACGTCACCCAAATGGATCGCCTCCTTAAAATCATAGCGGACAAGAACGAGGACCTAGAATCGAGGTCCCGCCGCAACAACGTCCGCATCCTGGGCCTTGCGGAGACCACCAACACCGGGAAAATGGAGGTCTTCGTCGAGAATCTGTTGGCCGAACTGTTTGGGAGAGACTCCTTCTCTCCGCACTTCATTGTGGAAAGGGCACACAGGTCCCTTGCTGCCCGCCCCCCTCCTGGAGGCCAGCCTCGGCCCATAATCGCACGCTTCCTTAACTATCGAGACCGGGATGTGGTGCTCAGGCGTGCACGGGAGATGGGAACGGTGCCCTACTGCAACACTACGCTGTCCTTCTTCCCCGATTTCACTGCATCGGTGCAGGAGGCCCGCCGGAAATTCGCAGTGGTGAAAAAGAAACTACAGGCCCGGGGAATTCCGTATGCAATGCTATACCCTGCTAAACTTAAGGTCTCACACCAGGGCAAACAATTGTTTTTCCAGCAACCGCAGCAGGTGGAAGACTTCCTCAAGCGGCACCGCGGGGACTTGGCTGAGGGGGCTGCCGGACCGCGGCCCTCCCGGTCGCCCTCCCCAATGGAACAACAGGACTGAGCATATCGGGGGGGCTACTCCCCCCCCCCTCGGACTCACTATGCTGCTGGGACACCATATGCCCGAACGGTTCAACATCCTGGTGAGGTACCTCTCTTTGTTTCATGCCTACATAATTTTGATGGGTCGCTGACACAGTTGGTGCCCGGTCGCCCACCTCCGTCCCACTTTGAGGACCTAGTGTGACTCTGGGTTCCCGTGGGTGCAAGTAGGGAGGTGGTTGGCAGGTCTGGCGCCCCTAGAGTACGACCCCCCAATGGGCGCACCCCAAAGTACCCCTTTCCTCATCAAGGCGGGGGAAGTTACTGTAGTTTTTTTGTTTAATGTGTTGGGTTGGACAGTAAGGGGAGGGGACGGGTGGGAGATGTGTACTCGGCCAGTTGGGGTAGCCGGAGTGGGTGGTCGATTGTTCCGCTCTGCATCTGGGCTCGCTGTTTTTTCAGCACACGATGCGGAGGGATGGGTGGGGGTGGGAGTTCAATGGGGTTTTGTTATGGAGTTTGTTATTGAGTGCTACGCGCTTTTGCCAGCTGCGATTTCATGCCACTTATGCCTTTACCCGTGGGAATGGGGGATTTAACTGACAAGCGCCCTGCGCAGAACTTTCAGTTACTCTCATGGAATGTGCGAGGGCTAAATGACCCGAGGAAGAAGAGACAAATCCTCGGATACCTGACTCGGCAAGGGGTGTCGGTTGCCATGCTCCAGGAGACGCACCTGCAGCCTGGGGTGACCCCCCCGTTTGCGTCACGATGGGCTACGGACAGGGTGTTCTCGTCGTACTCAAGTTATGCAAGGGGAGTGACCATTCTAGTGAGGCGGGGGATGGGTTTCACTCTGGCGGGCACTGAGGTAGATTCTGGGGGGCGGTACTGCATGACTTGGGGGACACTGCACTCACATACAATTCTGTTTGCGTGTTACTATGGCCCCAACACGGATGACCCCTCTGCGCTCCTCTCGCTGTGGGGTAAGATCCAATCCCTAGGTATCTCCCACATTATACTGGGGGGTGACTTCAACACTGCACTTCGGCCTGGGATGGATAGATCACACCCGCAGGCATCACACTACACGCACACACAGCGCGCGTTGTTGAATATAGTGGACGACCACCGCTTAATTGATGCATGGAGGCACTTCCACCCCACGTCCCGGCAGGGCACCCACTATTCTGCGGTACATTCCACCTGGGCGCGTCTTGACTACGTGTTCCTCTCATCTGGCCTCTCCCCCTGGCTGGGTGGGGCGCTTCACCTGGCTCGCACCTTCTCTGACCACTCTCCGGTCCTTCTTTCCCTGCGCATCCCCCTCGCGGTTTCCCCTTATCTGAGCTGGCGACTGAATCCTGCACACCTCACAGACCCGGTGTTTCATGCGGAACTTGAGCAAGACATCAAAGATTTCTTTGAGCGTAACATAGATTCCGTCTCCAGCCTTACTACAGTCTGGGAGGCGTTCAAGGTCACCGTGAGGGGATGGTGCATAGCTAAGGGAGGCGGGGTCCTTAAGTTTCTACGCGGAGATTTACGCAGGCTCGAGACTGAACTCCGTAGGCTGGAGAGCGACATGGAGCGTTCTGGGCGAGAACCTCGCACAGCGGCACAGCTGCGGGAGAAACTAAATGAATACTCGGAGGCCGCTGCCGCGGAGAGTAAGTTTCTGGGACGACCCTTTGTCTCCCGAGTATACGGTGAGGGCGATAGACCTGGCAGGGCATTAGCCACCGCCACCCGCTCCCCCAGGTACAGCAACTACGTTACTACCCTGATGGATGAACATGGCATCCCGCAGCGGGAGCTTTCGGACCAACTCAAGGTCCTCACGGAGCACTACACTAGGCTATACACCTCCCAACCGGCTGCACCGATTGCGTTACATGAATACCTTGATGACACCGCGCTGGCATGGCTGGGCCCCACACAGCAGCGGTTCCTCCACCATCCACTGGAACTAGATGAGATTACTGATGCCATTATGTCCATGAAGTCGGGGAAGGCGCCAGGGTCAGACGGGCTGCCGATCGACTTCTACAAAGCCTTCAAACAGGTGTTGGCTCCCATTCTGCAGCAGGTGTACTACTCCTCCTTAGAGGAGGGATCTCTGCCGGCCACGATGCGAGAGGCCCTTATAACGTCTTTGTTAAAACCTGGAAAGGCGCCGGAACTTTGCGACTCCTACAGACCCCTCTCACTGCTAAATACAGACGTTAAAATATTAGCGAAGGTCCTGGCTACGCGCCTTAATCTCCTGATGGAGCGCCTTGTGCTTCCGGACCAGGCCGGGTTTGTCCCCAATCGGGCAACTTCTCATAACTTGCGCACTCTCCAGGCGGTGATTCAAGATATTGACCCGAAGAGCGAAGCTGCCGCGGTCTTTCTCGATGCCACTAAGGCGTTCGATTCCCTCGAGTGGGATTATTTGCTGGCCTTGCTGGAACGGATGGGCATGCCCTTCAATTTCTTGGACTGGATCCGACTGTTATATAGCCGGCCGAGAGCAATGGTGCTGCTTAATGGCGCCCGCTCCCCCCCCTTCGAGATCCACAGGGGGACCCGCCAGGGATGTCCCCTCTCCCCGGTGCTGTTCGCACTAGCTATAGAGCCCCTTGCGGCCAAGCTCCGGCAGCATCATAATCACCGATCTCTCATATACCCCGAGCGCCAACTGCTCATTGCACTATATGCGGATGACATGACGTTGTATGTGCATAAGCCGCGTGAAAACTTGAATCCTCTGCTGCGGGAGGTCACTAAATTTGGCGCCCTCTCGGGGATTCAGATAAATTGGACAAAATCTGCCTTGTTCCCCCTGACTGAGGGCACTGCGCGGTTCCCCCTGGAGTATCCCCTGGTTTGGGAGCAAGAGGAGATCAAATACCTGGGCATTCAGGTGACAAGAAATCGGGAGGCCCTGATTAGAGCTAACTACGGGACAGTTGTGGACCAACTCACAGACAAAATTACCAGGTAGATCCGCCTCCCGTTGTCAATGGCAGGGCGGATTTCACTGATTAAAATGGTGGTCCTCCCTAAGCTGCTGTATCTCTTTACGAACATTCCATATAGCCCGGGCGCATATTTCTTCCGCGCCCTCAATTCCCAGCTCTCTCGTCTTATCTGGGGAGGTAAGCAAGCCCGACTCGGGCTTCGAACCCTTATGCTACCCTATCACCAAGGGGGGTTTGACGTCCCCAATTTCCAACGATACTACGATTGCGCACAGGGTCACTTCGCCGCTTATTGGCTGCACCCTCCCCCCTTTATGGCGCACTTGGCAGTCGAAGATGGATATATGCGGCCGGAACAACCTTCCGGATATTTATACGCAACAACCCGAATAGACCGCAGAGATCCCTCCACGGTCGACTGCACTGTTAGTGCCTGGAAACGTCTGGCGGACCGCATGGAAGTGAAATTCCTATACTCCCCTCGTATGGCACTAGCCCACGATCCGAGGGTGAGTATGGCCCGAGAGGAAATTGGCCGAAGGCTACTGGCAAGGTTCGCGATCCACACCTGGGGGGATCTGTACCACCAGGGGAGTTTCCGCACAGCCACGCAGTTCTTCAAGGATACCGCTCCTTCCGTTATGGATACCTTTCTCTACATTCGGCTCCGGCAAAATATCAAGGCGATTACCCCCGACTTCCCGAGTGAGCCTGACACCATGGCGCCCCTCCATGCACTGCTGCAGAAGGGAACACCGACACATGTGGTCTCAATGTTATATGCTCACGCACAGGCCGCCCCCTCCCCCCCTCCTCTCCGATCGCGTAGCGACTGGGATTGCGATCTGGGGGAGCCACTGTCGGACGCTCAGTGGGAGGAGAGCTGCTCCCATACCAGCGCGGTGACGGGAAACGCCCGCCTTCGCCTGGTTCATTTTAAATTCCTGCATCGCCTCTACTTCACACCCGCTAAACTACACCGTTTCGGCCTCCGGGACAACGATTGCTGCCTCCACTGCAAGAGGCCGGGCGCGGACTTCATGCACTTAGCGTGGTCCTGTCAGGCCGTTGCTGCCTACTGGGAGGAAGTGTTTGCAGCCCTTGCCGAGATGCTTGGGGTAAACATTGCCCCCTGTCCCAAGGTTGCCCTGCTGGGCCAATCCAACCCCGATATTAGGGCGCACCGGAAATTCTTCGCGATGGGCCTCCTGTTGGCAAAACGCCATGTCGCCTGCAGGTGGGGGCGAGGGCGAGCGCCTAAATTCAAGACGTGGCTGGACACTATGACAACTTGGCAGGAACAACTGCACAACTATTCGGACCTCCTGCCTCACAAATCGCGACCCAAGGACCTGTGGGGTCCCCTCACTGCGTATCTCCTGAAAAAGCAGCTCCCAGACGAGCCCACTGCAGGTTCGAGGACGGCTGATACAGTGGAAAGTCGGCTCGCCTCGCCGGCTCCAGTGCCCTATTCACTGCCAGCTGACACTGATTTGGCCCCCCCTCCCGCGCTCCCTTAGTTCTCCACATACGCGACACCAGCGCTCTCGCGGCCCCCGGCTGGGTTACACACATCCCGAGGAATCACCTTACACCCAGGGTCCCACATGCCATGGAGTGATGTTGAGGCTCGCACACCCAGGCACCACATAGCCACGGCTGCCTCATGCTAGGTACGCTGGATCCTCGCTGGAAGGGCGCTGTTTATGTAGCACTTGTTTCTTTTTTTTTTTTTTTTGTTTCGTTTTCTTGTTTCGTTATTGAAGTTGAATGAAACCTCAGGCTTCCCATGCTGGACCACCTCATGCAGCTCTGATTATGTCCTACTACATGCCTACACAGTAATAGCTCCTATGCTTCGCGGCCGGCCCGTTGGGGTTGTAGGCGACATGCTGTGTAAACCAGTGATTGCTTTTCAAAATGTGTTCATTGATGCCCCATCGCATGTGGTTGCTGCCGGCCTGATCATGCAGGTTGTAGGCATACAGCTGTGTACTATTTTCTTATGCTCAATAAAGGTTTTTTCAAAAAAAAAAAAAAAAAAAAAAAAAAAAAGGTACTCCACCATTTGGTCGACGGACCAATTAGTTGGACTGGTTGATGGTGATTCAGAACCAGCTAAAACACAATTAAAGCCTTGGAAACATTTGATTAATTTTCAGTACTCCATTAAAGAATCACAAACTCATTTCTTATTAATCCAAATTTGTTTATCTAATATTAATTTGTTCTGCATTAGCATTTAGACGCTACAGATTATAACATAATTCAGTTTATTTCAAGAAGAAAACCAAATCTTTGGAACATAAGCATAGATTTAGAAATGCAATTGATAGTTACCAGGTAGCAAAAGTTGGAGACCCTCCGATCACACAGAGGATTATTCAAAGTCTCTGCTACAATCTCCAGGATAAATTGTCCAACCCACAGCAATGAACAAACCATCAGATGAAATAACTTCCCGAAAATCAAAGAAACCCAAGGTAAACGATGGAAATCCTCATCAGCTCAATGTAGACCCAACGCCACGGAAGATCAGCCCAGAGAACCACCCCTTTCGGTGGATGAGGGATTTTTATACCCTTTTTCTCTCTTACTTCAGATCAATAATGCAACAATTTAGGGGTAGAAAGTGTTCTGATTGGTCAGTCCAATTCAATTTGCAAGTTATTAAAAGTTTCCCAGGACCAACTGGTTTTCCATGAGACTTGGCACAGCAAAGCGCAAAATGTCCTGTATCCTTCGGTTCACAGGCGAAAGTTCCGAAGTAATAACAAGCCATTGTCCCCTTGGTAGTTCACACCGTTCATCACTTGGCAACCCTCCATGCTCCTATCCTTGACAAGGAACACGATGGTACAGGGGCTGAAGTCACTTGGAGATCTCCAGAGCCATCCGATTCTGCGCAGGAGTCATCGCGCTCACATGACGACGGCACCACCGGAGCTCCATTTTAAGTACTGCGGCCTAGCAGGCCTGAATGCCAACTTCAGCGAAAACAGACATAACAGTAATTAGAATATAGAAATGAAGATTCTAATGTTTAATCCCACTCTAATCCCAATTTATATTAGTATTTTCCTAGCTTGTAGCAATATTTAAAGCAATAATACTCACCCTTCTGCATTGCTGAAAGCACAAACCATCACAAAAGCAACATAAATCATGCAATTCTCTATTTCACCACAATCTAAAGTTAGTTTGCGTACCACAGTTAATTAATGAGTTGTTCTGCCATGCAATTAGCAATTTAGTCCCACGTATATCTTGTGTTTATCAAGGTGTAAGGGTTGGTTAATACTTTTCACTTCAAACTAATTAGTACGAGTTAATTCATAGAATGATTACGTAATTAATTTCATGCAAAATTGAGGAGGTTTACAAAATGTTGTTTTACCTGCTCCATCAATCCCCCCTTTGGTTATTTTTAACATCACCACTAATCACTAACATTTTCTACATTTTTCTACGGAAATGGTTTTACTCAGTTCCCTTGCATATGTTAGGTTACATCATAGTGTTTCCCATATCATTCTCTCTTGTTTTCTTGTACATGTTTTCTTTCAACTCTTCTAATTCTATATCTCTTTCTCTTATTTCCTTCTCTGTTCTTTTCTTAATTTCTCTTTTTATCTCATTTTGTAATTTTCTTCTTTTTATGCACACACATCCTAGTTTCAATATTAACACTAATATAATCGCAAAGGTCACAGGTATCAGTATTTTACCCACAAATGAACTACCTAATTTTGTTAATAAATTCTTAACAGTAGAAAAACTTTTACCAAGTTCATCCCAAACGTTTTCATCCTCCAGTGGAACAATTTCTTCATGCGAATCAGTTATATTCTTAATGTATTTCCTTAGGTTCTGACTTTAGTCGGGATTGTAAGTACAACAATGTTGCACTTTCAGCATTCCACAGACTCCTCCCTCTTTAGCCAATATAATGTCAAGGGCAAGTCGATTTTGCATAATCATATCTCTCATGGCAACCATTTCGGTATTCACCATTAAGAACCCTCCAGCTATGCTGGATGACAAATGATCCACAACCGTAGACAGTTTTCTAATTTTATGCGCATTCAGAGATATGCCAACTGCTGGTATCAGTGCTCCAAAAATATCCCCTATAATTTCTGACCAACTCTCCCTCCTTCTACGTGTTAGTTGTCTACCTATTTCGTGCAAACCGTCCTCTCCCCTTCCCACATGAAATATTTTTGGGAAGACCAGGCCAAGTTAGGATTTTGTCTTAAATCTGTCTTAAATCTGTCTTAAGTCTGTTTTAAGGTTGTCTTAAGTTTATCTTAAGACAAATTTAAGACAAAATCCTAACTTCTGTGAATACCAAAAGTAGTACGTTTAGGATTTTGTCTTAAATTAGTTCTGTGAATCGGCCCCCTGGAAATGAAGATTCTAATGTTTAATCCCACTCTAATCCCAATGTATATTAGTATTTCCCTAGCTTGTAGCAACATTTAAAGCAATAATACTCACCCTTCTGCATTGCTGAAAGCACAAACCATCACAAAAGCAACACGAATCATGGAATTCTTTATTTCACCACAATCTAAAGTTAGTTTGCGCACCACAGTTAATTAATGAGTTGTTCTGCCATGCAATTAGCAATTTATGTGTATATTGTGTTTATCAAGGTGTAAGAGTTGGTTAATACTTTTCACTTCAAACTAATTAGTACGAGTTAATTCTTAGAATGATTATGTCATTAATTTCATGCAAAATAGAGGAGGTATACAAAATTTTGTTTTACCTGCTCCATCACAGTTTAATAGCACAGTGCAAACAAAAGCAGAGTTCATAACTCTGTTTTTTATACACTTTGTACATTTTCCAAAAATAAAATGTGGATGCTGTCAAGTGTCAACCCTTCTAATCTCCCCTCCAAGAATTGAGGCCAAAGCCCTTTGATGTCAGAGGTCATTGTTGGAGGATATGTCATAGGCATCAACATGTCACTTCTGCCTTGTTTCCAGCAGATCCTGATTGGCCATTTGAATCAGGTTTCTGCAGGAATTGGGAGGCGGGAGACTAACCTTGAAATCGGTACTCTCCCGCCCAAGCCGGGAGGGTTGGCATCTAAAAATGCATATGTTTAAAATTACTGCAGATTATAACAAGCATTTGCAATGCAATAGGTCTCGCAGCTACACGAGTTTAAGCTATTGGCATTGTAAATGACAATGCCTTTTATGTATGTTTTTAAAACGAAAAAACAAAAGTAAAAGGCATTGTTATTATTTCATTGTCAATAGCTCAAACTCGCGTAAATGCGAGACCTATTGCATTGCAAATGCTTGTTTACTGTGACGAGGCTTACTCTCCTATAGGAAAGCACTCCTATAGGAAAGAACTGTGGTTCAAGGATTCAAATGAATAGTAATTTAAAATCCAAAGTGATTGTAAATCAGATTTGAAATGACTATTTTTAAAATGGCAATTATAGAAAGTTGAATTTTTTTTACCTAAAGTCTCCATTAGTCCTTTCAGAGATAACCCTGCTGGGAGGTGTAAATGTTTCAAAGGAAAGGGAACAAAAGGGCCTTGACTGGGGGCCTCCTGACAGAATGGTTTGAGGGATGTGGCCACATACTGTATCAGCTTCAAAAGGGCAGCCCTTGTCACAGGCAGATGTGACTCACACCTGGGTCTGCCCCTGTCATTGTTTAAGTAGTCAGAGTGGCACTAATGCCAGTAGGAGGAAACACTGTCCCAGAACTGATTTTACAGGGGAAGTTCAACATTTGAGGGGAACAACCCCTATGTATTGCTGGAAGAATATGCTCATCTGATAGATGACAGACAGACTCTCTAGACCATGATTTTAGGGGGGAATCCTTTGATGGGAATCCTATGGGCTACAGTTTCAAACACCACAGATGGACCTTGGAGGATCTGAGCTTTTGTACCACAAAAGTGGACCTTATCACAAAGTTCTACTATGCGAGGACCCAGCCCAAAACCTGCACAAACATATCTCAAGATATGTGTTTCTGCAAAGTTTATTGAAATATAATCAGAGTAATACAATTGTTTTACCTCACAATTCAGTTAATTTAGTATACCTCTTAATCGTGCCTCCCCCTCCCACATGCATCTGGGACATTTTACATTTGAATCATCCTCCTCACATGTAGTATTATAGCTTGGGCAGCAAGTCCACCTAGGTCATGAGTTCATTACATATATAAATTCAGTAAAACAAACAAAGGTTAAAGTAATGTTATAGATAGGTGAAATGTTCAGTAACAGCATTACATTTTAAACATAAAGAAAATACAGAAATTCAGCCGTTATAGTTATACTTATCTTAGGCAACTACAACTCATGCCCTAAGGTAACTTGTGCCACCACCATGCACAGTTTTCTCATCAATAATTCCACTGCAAATGTGCAGTGATATAATCAATGATGTCATAGAAGATGTCGTGAGTGATGTAATATGTGGGGTAATTAGTACTGCACGGCGAACATGTGAGGGCTCTGGTCTCATGCAAGGAAATGCTGGCATGCAGAAATGTCCAGACGATGGTGTGTCATGATAAGGTGTGTGAAACTCACAACTAAATTAAATGTGATTGGTGAGTTTCCGTTTTGTGTAACTGTCTTGTTTGTGGCTGGTTTACATTTATTTATCAGTCTGGCATCTAAAACTAAGTTGCTCAGAGGCTTCATGTACCTGGGCAAGCAGAGGTCATAGGTCATCCCTTTGGACCATGTCTTGTTTGAGCCCAATGTTTTTGGCTTCTGTGGTTTCTCCACTGCTTTTTGTGTTCATATTGTGTTGTCCTTCCATATTTAAGCCTTTAGCTAACACTGTTCTCTTTCTGTCCTCAGGGTGGAGCCAGTAGTGTGGTAAGCCGGACTTTACAGCTCTCCTACTTTACTATCTGTACAGCTATAAACAATACGTTTTGGTGGACGTTAAATTAATAAAAATGCCACCTGCAGTGAATATGAAAGTTATCAAACTCACAAAAAGTACCCTAATGGAATTATTAGAGATGTGATTCAAAATGTACACGAAAAGCACCTAAAAGTGTATGAAAAAGCATTTAGTTTTAAAGACGAGAACCCTCACTCACCATAAAGGTGACATGCTTCATCATTGGGTTCCCTCTTACACACAGTGTCCGCAAGGTACACTGTGTGGGCTGCAACTCTCCCTTTGGAGAGGAGCTTGAGGTGTTCTACACTCCAATGTGAGTTGTGAATGAGGGGCAGAGTGCAAAATAATATCAAAAGTGTGTTAAAACCATCGCAAGCGGGATTTTTTTTTTAATAACTATCCCTCACGGATGGAATTAAAATAAGTAGTGTGACGATAGGAGCAAGGATGTTTCCTATCTGACTAGGTCAACATGTTTCAGCCGGATGACCAAAAGTTCATGGCATTCTTCAGGACCATTGTCTTGTCGCTCTGCTTAAAAGTGAAAAACAAAAACCATACTTATGTTATGTAGGTGTCGTCAATGACCAACTTCAATCTGGTCTTCTTACTGTAACACATGAAAAACAATCCTCAATATTTCACATATTCAACTTGTAATAAGTGCCTACTACCAATGTGTATGTGAGATTTGTGCCAAACAACACCATAGTGAAGTACACACAAATAAATCAATATTCTCACCAGGAAGCAGATCAATTATCTGCCTATACCTTTCATTGGTCCTTTAATTATAAGCGGGTACCTGAAGGTAAAATACAAATTATTGCACACATTATTCTAAAGCACCAGTTCGGGTCAGCATATAAAAATATAAGATTTAAAATGAAACAAAACGCTCAGGATGGAATGTAATCCATTATATTCCTCCCTTTTAGCGTCATTAGTATTGTAATGGCCGAGCGTGGTCTCGCACCAGGAAGAAAGTATAAAACTATGTAGAGCTAGAGGGGCAGATGTTGTTCAAGTCTCAACCGCCATTCGCTAAATGTCTAAAGACAGAACAACCACGGGTTCAATTATGGCTTCTGATGATGCTCAGACTTGCTGGGAGCTCTGCGTCTGATGATGCCCAGACTCACTCAGATCTCTGCGTCTGATGATGCCCAGACTCACTCAGATCTCTGCGTCTGATGATGCCCAGACTCAATCAGATCTCTGCGTCTGATGATGCCCAGACTCACTCAGATCTCTGCGTCTGATGATGCCCAGACTCAGACAGACCTCTGCTTCCGATGATGTTCAGACTCACTCGGGGCTCTGCTTCTGATAATGCACAGACTCACTCAGAGCTCTGCGTCTGATGATGCCCAGACTCACTCAGATCTCTGCGTCTGATGATGCCCAGACTCAATCAGATCTCTGCTTCTGATAATGCCCAGACTCACTCAGATCTCTGCTTCCATAATCAGACTCACTCAGAGCTCTGCTTCTGATAATGGCTAGACTCACTCAGAGCTCTGCTTCCATGATCAGACTCACTCAGATCTCTGCGTCTGATGATGCCCAGACTCAATCAGATCTCTGCGTCTGATGATGCCCAGACTCACTCAGATCTCTGCGTCTGATGATGCCCAGACTCAGACAGACCTCTGCTTCCGATGATGTTCAGACTCACTCGGGGCTCTGCTTCTGATAATGCACAGACTCACTCAGAGCTCTGCGTCTGATGATGCCCAGACTCACTCAGATCTCTGCGTCTGATGATGCCCAGACTCAATCAGATCTCTGCTTCTGATAATGCCCAGACTCACTCAGATCTCTGCTTCCATAATCAGACTCACTCAGAGCTCTGCTTCTGATAATGGCTAGACTCACTCAGAGCTCTGCTTCCATGATCAGACTCACTCAGATCTCTGCGTCTGATGATGCCCAGACTCAATCAGATCTCTGCGTCTGATGATGCCCAGACTCACTCAGATCTCTGCGTCTGATGATGCCCAGACTCAGACAGACCTCTGCTTCCGATGATGTTCAGACTCACTCGGGGCTCTGCTTCTGATAATGCACAGACTCACTCAGAGCTCTGCTTCTGATAATGCCCAGACTCACTCAGAGCTCTGCTTCCATGATCAGACTCACTCAGAGCTCTGCTTCTGATAATGGCTAGACTCACTCAGAGCTCTGCTTCCATGATCAGACTCACTCAGATCTCTGCGTCTGATGATGCCCAGACTCAATCAGATCTCTGCGTCTGATGATGCCCAGACTCACTCAGATCTCTGCGTCTGATGATGCCCAGACTCAATCAGATCTCTGCGTCTGATGATGCCCAGACTCAGACAGACCTCTGCTTCCGATGATGTTCAGACTCACTCGGGGCTCTGCTTCTGATAATGCACAGACTCACTCAGAGCTCTGCGTCTGATGATGCCCAGACTCACTCAGATCTCTGCGTCTGATGATGCCCAGACTCAATCAGATCTCTGCTTCTGATAATGCCCAGACTCACTCAGATCTCTGCTTCCATAATCAGACTCACTCAGAGCTCTGCTTCTGATAATGGCTAGACTCACTCAGAGCTCTGCTTCCATGATCAGACTCACTCAGATCTCTGCGTCTGATGATGCCCAGACTCAATCAGATCTCTGCGTCTGATGATGCCCAGACTCACTCAGATCTCTGCGTCTGATGATGCCCAGACTCAGACAGACCTCTGCTTCCGATGATGTTCAGACTCACTCGGGGCTCTGCTTCTGATAATGCACAGACTCACTCAGAGCTCTGCGTCTGATGATGCCCAGACTCACTCAGATCTCTGCGTCTGATGATGCCCAGACTCAATCAGATCTCTGCTTCTGATAATGCCCAGACTCACTCAGATCTCTGCTTCCATAATCAGACTCACTCAGAGCTCTGCTTCTGATAATGGCTAGACTCACTCAGAGCTCTGCTTCCATGATCAGACTCACTCAGATCTCTGCGTCTGATGATGCCCAGACTCAATCAGATCTCTGCGTCTGATGATGCCCAGACTCACTCAGATCTCTGCTTCCATAATCAGACTCACTCAGAGCTCTGCTTCCATGATCAGACTCACTCAGATCTCTGCTTCTGATGATGCCCAGACTCACTCAGATCTCTGCGTCTGATGATGCCCAGACTCAATCAGATCTCTGCTTCCATAATCAGACTCACTCAGAGCTCTGCTTCTGATAATGGCTAGACTCACTCAGAGCTCTGCTTCTGATAATGCCCAGACTCACTCAGATCTCTGCGTCTGATGATGCCCAGACTCAATCAGATCTCTGCTTCTGATAATGCCCAGACTCACTCAGATCTCTGCTTCCATAATCAGACTCACTCAGAGCTCTGCGTCTGATGATGCCCAGACTCACTCAGAGCTCTGCGTCTGATGATGCCCAGACTCAATCAGATCTCTGCTCCTGATGATGCCCAGACTCAATCAGATCTCTGCGTCTGATGATGCCCAGACTCACTCAGAGCTCTGCTTCTGATAATGCCCAGACTCACTCAGATCTCTGCGTCTGATGATGCCCAGACTCAATCAGATCTCTGCGTCTGATGATGCCCAGACTCAGACAGACCTCTGCTTCCGATGATGTTCAGACTCACTCGGGGCTCTGCTTCTGATAATGCACAGACTCACTCAGAGCTCTGCTTCTGATAATGCCCAGACTCACTCAGATCTCTGCGTCTGATGATGCCCAGACTCAATCAGATCTCTGCGTCTGATGATGCCCAGACTCACTCAGATCTCTGCGTCTGATGATGCCCAGACTCACTCAGATCTCTGCGTCTGATGATGCCCAGACTCACTCAGATCTCTGCGTCTGATGATGCCCAGACTCAGACAGACCTCTGCTTCCGATGATGTTCAGACTCACTCAGATCTCTGCTCCTGATGATGCCCAGACTCAGACAGACCTCTGCTTCCGATGATAATTAGTATTGTAAAAAGGTCTCCTGGTGAGAATATCCAAGCTCACTCTCAGTGTTGCTCCAGTAACAGACACTCACTCAGGTATCTGTTCCTCATTATGCTCAGACTACGGCCAATTATAATGCAATGTCACTCAGATCTGTGCATTTGATTAAAGCACGAATCATTCAGAGCACATCGAATCTACAGTCTCCATGGCTGCTACATTGGATATTCCATCCAGCTCTATCCAAGCTTTAAAATTGGCTTTTCAAAGGATTGCCTTAGTTGTTCAGGCTAGTAATTTACAGTATCCTTAGAGTGCAGGACAGAAGTCAGTTTTCTCCTGGACTGCTAATAAGGGTTGGACTAAACTACTTCCCATGTTAGGAAGGAGAAGGGCACAACCTAGCAACTGCCATTGTTGAAGAAGAAGAGATTTCCCCACAGAAGTAGAAAAAGGATAGATAACGTGTGTGTACCATCGATCAGCAGATTTTTGCATCAACAATTATACACCTTTATATTTGAAAATAGAATTCACAACATATTTCCAGGAGAAAACCTGCAAACCTTCTTCCCTCGCAGATTTCTGGATGTAACGTAAACCTCTTTGTGAAACCCAAATAAGGAACTCCACCCATGTGAGGTCACAAGCCTCTAGGAGACAATGAAACACCTGGAAAGCACGCCATATCACCTGTAGAGTTTAACCCTCTAGAGGCCCAGGAGACGATAAAAAAACTAGACACCATGCATTACACTTGTAGAGTTTAACTTTTTAGAGGCCGAGGTGGCAATGGAAACACCTTGACCATGCCATATCAATTGTATAGTTTAAGTCTCTAGAGGCCCAGGTGACAATGAAACACTAGGAAAGCACGCCATATCACTTCTAGCGTTCAATCCTCTAGAAGCCCAGGACCTGGAAACCACGCCATATCACTTGTAGAGTTTAACTCTCTATAGGTCCAGGTGACAATGGAAACACCTGGAAACCACGCCATATCACTTGTAGAGTTTAACTCTCTATAGGTCCAGGTGACAATGGAAACACCTGGAAACCATGCTATATCACTTGTAGAGTTTAACGCTTTAGAGCACCAAATGGCCTGTTCTTGCTCTCCTCAGATAGGTTCACTCTCCCTGGCTCCCTCTAATAGTACTAGGCAATGCCACTACCATAACCCTCTCCCTCACTCAAAGCATTTTTTACCTATGCTCCCTCTAAACACACATGACAATGACTCAACTCAAACCATGGTCACAATGGGGCAGATATATGTCTCCTGGCGCATCTCTGCAAATCAGCAGGGATGCGCAAGGAAAGATGCGCCACGCAAGTTTACCCTTGCGCCACCACAGATGCGCCGCATTTACAATGCAGCGCATCATGGCGCAAGGATAAACAGATGCGTGACGCATCTGATGGCATAAGGGCGGCGCATTACTGGAGTTGTGTCGCAAGCACGACGCAACTCCAGCAATGCTCAGGGGCTGCCCATACCGAACATGCTGCGTCATGCCTTACGCCTGCTTCAAGCAGGCGCAGGGTTTTGACGCAGCAGCGTCAGAAAAGTGACTCAGTGAAATCTTGTAGATTTCACTGCGTCACTTTTCCGAGGCTTTTTCCGACGGAACGCCCACAGTGCATACATTAAACCTGACGCAGGTTTAATGTAGCGCAGGGCTTTACAACGTGACGCATCTCCCTAGATGCGTCACGTTGTAAATAAGGCGCAACATGGCGCATGGTTTACGCCGCCGCTGCGTCACAGAAGTGACGCAACGGCTTAAATGTCTCGCAAGGGGCTTGTAAATCTGCCCCAATGTTTCTAGCAAACTGATTAGAAAGGAGCATTTCTTCTGCCTTCCTTATACCCCACACCATAACTTGCAAGACTCACCGTCACTGAGGATCATACACTGGAAACCTTTATACTCCCTCCTCTCATCTAATACTCGCGACATAACCCCTCACCAGCATGCCCCCTCTGCTCAGCTCAGACTGGACTCCAGACTCAAGAAGTTAGGTACGAATAGCCACACAATTAATTACCTGCCCAACATCTCCAAAAACTGGATTATGTCTCTAAAACATAGACTACTCAAAGCTAACCCAGAAACCCTTATCTCTGACCTCTAATTCTGTCTAAAAAAGGTGCGATTACTAGCGACCTGATCTTTCATACCAAAGAAGAGCTCAGTGGAGACTGGCGTTCCACTCTTTACTCAGAATCGCCTCGGCCAAGAAATTTCCTCATGGTCTTAGACTATTGGCTGTGACCTCACCCGCATTTAGAGGAAATGCTACTATTTCCATCTATAGCAATGGGACTATACTAATTCAGTCCACCAATCGCAACCTGGCCATCTTTGATGAAAGATTCGACTGCATTAAAAAGTCGCTGGACCATAGTGACACCCCTATTCACCCGAGGAACGACCTTCCACTAACTCCAACTCAAGGCCAACTCAATCCCTCTCTATTGTCCCACACCCACTGGTCGACTGCCCCTCATACTTCCAACAACACTCATAGGGCTCCGGTTCCACCATACCTAGGCTCCACATACTCATCCACCGTGCCCCGACCACCCAGAATTGACCAACTCCCTTCCCGTTATGTTGAAGGATTTGCTATCCCTAGCCTCGGTCACCTCTCCCACACCTCCCACTCTCTCTTTCCTCCAAACTCTCTCCTATATAATTCCCTTTCCCCACAGCTGGTGCATCCACTCTCCACCAGGAAAGCAATGCCACCTAACCCCCCTCTAGCGTCCAAACACCATGTTCTCCTTTCCATCTGAGACGGAAATCCTCCTTGGAGATTGTCCCTCCTCCCCCTCGTCCCCTTTCTGTGAACTCACCTACGTCCTCCACCATAGTGAACCTCACTTCTCCTCCCATCCACACGAACCATGAACCACAAGCGGATCCGGCTGCTAACCTCAGGGAAATAAACCAGGAACTTCTTAATCTCAAAACTGCGATTCAAAATCTCATCAACACCACTGCTGTCCTGGCCCTTGATTTCACTTCCAACATGACCTCGCAGGAGTTTCTGCATTTGATCTAGCACCACCATATTCCACTTTCCTCTTCCACAATGCTACCGTCTGACCCCGGGCCAGAGCTCGAATACCACCACCTAATCTAACGACCCATCAAGACCCGCCAGATCCAAAAATCCGAGCATACATGTTCCTCATACGGCTATATTAGCCCTTCTGGATCTTCACAAACCATCCCTTTAAATCCCCTGAAACGAAAAATCCCAAACAAGACAACACGGAGACTATACAATGCATCACACCTAACCTGCATAGAGCCCCCAGATTCAACGGCAATACCTTAAACTTCAATAACCTCATGTAGATCCCTATTACGCAGCCCTCGCCCATTGAATACAAAACACACCTGAAATTCTTGCTACTTAACTGTAGATCAGCGGTGAAACATGTCATGGACCTTGCAGATCTCATCCTTGCTCAAGAGCTTGACCTCCTTATCCTCACCGAAACTTGGCTCACTGACTCCTCAGGCCCCATCCTTGACATTCTAGTCCTGCCCAGCCACAACATTATCAGACTCGATCGAGTTAAGAAAATGGGTGGTGGCATAGCCTGTATCTACCACAGCGCTCTCCTAACTTTAGGACTCCTAAATGCCTCCTGTGAATACTGAAAGTCTTAAAGTTAGGATTCTTCTTAGTTTAGGAGTAGTAAAGTTAGGAGTTCTAACTTCTGTGAATACCAAAATGAGTAAGTGCCTTCTGTGAATACCAAAATGAGTAAGTGCCTTCTGTGAATACCAACATGGTCGTAAGTTTAGGATTTTGTCTTAAGTTAGTTCTGTGAATTGGGCCCGTAGAGTTTAACTTTCTAGAGGCCCAGATGACAATGGAAACACCTGGAAACCATGCCATATCACTTGTAGAGTTTAACTCTTTAAAAGCTGAGGTGACAATGGAAACACCTGGAAATCAGGCCATGTCACTTGTAGAGTTTAACTCTCTAGAGACCCAGGTGACAATGGAAACACCTTGAAGCCGTGCCACATCACTTATAGGGTTTAACTCTCTAGAGTCCCAGGGGAAAATAAAAACACAGGAGCTCATGCCAAATCACTTGTAGAGTTTAACTCTCTAGAGGTCCAGGTGACAATGAGCCACGAGGAAACCACGCCGTATAATTTGTAGAGTTTAACTATCTAGAGGCCCAGGTGACTATAAAACACTAGATACCAAGACATATCACTTGTAGAATTTAACTATCTGGATGCCCAGGTGACAATGGGAACACCTCAAAACCGTGCCATTTCACTTGTAGAGGTAAACTCTTGAGAGGCCAAGGTGTCAATGAAACAAGAGGAAAACACGCTCTATCACTTGAAGAGTTTAAGTCTCTGGAGGCCACATTGACAATGAAAACACTTTAACACCGTACCACATCACTTGTAGAGTTTAACTCTCTAGAGGCCCAGGACCTGGTAACCTCGCCATATCACTTGTAGATTTTAACTCTCTAGAGGCCAGTGGTAACCATGCAGTATCATTTGTTAGAGTTTAACTTTCTAGAGGCCCAAGTGACAATGGAAACACCTGGAAACCCTGCCATATCAATTAAGTTTAACCCTCCAGAGGCACAGGACCTGGGTAATCACCCCATATCACTTGTAGAGTTTAACTCTCTAGAGGCCAGTGGAAACCATGCGGTATCACTTGTAGAGGTTAACTCTCTATAGGCCAATGTGACAACGGAAACGCCTGGAAACCACGCCACATCATTTGTAGAGTTTAACTCTCCGGAGGCCAATGTGACAATGGAAACACCTGGAGACCGTGCCATGGCACTTGTAGAGTCTAACTCTCTGAAAGCCCATGTGACAATGGAAACATGTGCTCACACTCTTGTTGTTGATCAGTTTGGTCCTTGAGCCTGCAGTGAGGGGAACGGCCAGCGTTGGGGGCACTCTTGACTTTTCACCCTACCTCTGACATCGCCGCCGTGAGGGGAACGGCCCTGGGAAGTCTACATCCCCCATCACGCAGCGCCCGGGACCCATTTAAGGCTTCCAGCAGTCTCGCAGCGTGGGACGCGCGCGGGCAGCGCCCGGGTGAAGCCCGGTCCAAGGGCGGGCCCGTCCTTGCCCGTCAGTGGCCGACTGTGGCCGGGCTGGGCACTCCCTCTTGGTTTTGGGCTGTGTTATTTGTGTGCAGGGTATTGTCAGTTCATACGTAGAGATTTGGTGATTAGTGAGGCCATACTTGCATTGATGGGAGTAGGGGTAGTCTAACCATTGTATAAGTGCACTAGTGTCAAATCAACAGGCATTATGAGTAAGAGGACAGCTGAAGGAAGACTGGTGGGGACCCTGGATGATTACCTGACTAGGGCAGAGTCGGTAATCAATAATAAGATTCAAGCTGTGGAGAGAAGATTATCTCTAGACCCACTTACGGTGCTATTAGCTCCTCAGCCTGTGGATGCGCTGGTTACTATTGTGGAGAAGTGTGGCTCAATGGTTAGAGCAGGCAGGCCTTGATGCTGAGCTCTGGCCAGGGACCAGGGTTCGATTCCCGCCTCAGCGGGTCTCGGGCACAATTCCTCTGACCGGATATTCTCGCCTCAGTGCCTATTCTGATCATGGGTCCCACGCTGCAACTCTGGGCAATAGCTTGCTTAGTCTCCACAACGGCCCCCACAGCGCGAGGGATGCCTGGTTTCACCATGGGGGTGCCCAGGAGTGGACACTTCACAAGGAAAACCAGGAAGGGTTCCCTTGCGGTATTCATAGAAGCGCCGGGAAACCCACTGCGGGTAGCTGTGCGCTATACAAGTACAAAAACATTTACATTTACATTTACTATTACAAATACTGGGCCTGTTAATTGTCCCATGGCAGACCTAGCTCGTTTATCTCCCAGGGCAGGTATTACCGATACCCTGTCACTTGTAGATAGCTCCCCTATAGTAACAACAAGGGCAAAACAGAAAGTTATTGACCCCAAGCCTAGAGAACCACCTTGCAAGAAACGGAAAGGTAGAGGTCCCTGCAAGCTAAGTGCCCCAAAGGTACCTGTGGGAAATAGAGGGGCTCAACCTTGTGGGAATCCAACTGTGCTTGAAAATATCCCCTCCATGCAACCCCCGATTCAGCAGCTTCTTGAGCCATTAAGCTCATTTCTCAAGGATCAGCTGACATCCCTTATTCAACCTTTTTTGGGAAAACTAGATCTAGTGGTGACAAGGTTAAACCGTATTGAAGATACCTTGTTAAATAAAATCCCTTCAGCTGTAAATCCTCCTATACCTACATCTAACTCTATGGCTAGTACTGTAGGTGAAGTGGCTCCTGCCGTTCATTCTGACTCAAGATCTCAAGGCATTAACCCTCACGATAAAGCTGTAAGTAGAGTAACTTTAAATCGGTCTATGGTCCCCTCTCCTTTCCTGGAAAGGCCTTTACATGCCCAGCAGCTCAGGAAGAATACACAAGGATCTACTGACCAGGCAACAGAGGATCCTGATGAATTAATAAGCCTACATCTTCCCCAGGAGGCCACCCCCTACACAGTCATTTTAGCTAATGTTCCACCACTCCCAGCAGGGACAAGGGAGCACTGGTCCAACTTAAAAAATAAGGCCCTTCACTACCTAGGGAACAAACTGGGGGCTAGCAATAGCTTGTTTGAAGAATTCAAAATGGTTAGAAGGGTCAAATGGATTGGCCACTCCCAAAAGTCCCTGGGAGGAGATTGTGTGGTACTTAGCTTTAGGTCTCCTCTCCTGGTAGAACAAATCTTGGAGAGAGCCTGCTTCCTCGCTTTAAACCCAAACGCGATTATGATCCTCCTCTTGGCTATTTTTATAGACCAGTAAGGGAGCCTTTATGTTGCCAGTCCAGAGTTAAGATTAATGCACCACAGCAGTATTTACAGCCCCATGTTCCCATCCCGCTACAAAATCGTTTTACCGCTCTTTCTTCATTGGAGGAAAACGACTGACTGGGGGAAACCCTAGTCCATTATGAGATTGGATCAACAGGGGCTACTGACTCTCTAAGTTTGGCGCACTCTGTAAAAATTCCATCACTGGCTAAAGATGACGAATTAATTGCACCTGGTTTACTTAGTATCCACTCTCTTTCTCATTATAAAGTGGTAAATCGGGAACTGTCTAAAGAGTCTCATCCTTCTAATATTAACATCTCCTCTTGGAATATAGCAGGCTTATTCTCTAGATTAGCAGTACCTGATTGGCTGGCTTTTATAGACCAGGCAGATGTTTGGTGTTTTCAGGAGACCTGGTCGTTAGTTCCCTTATTTCGCACAGGGTTTTTGAACTTTTTTAAACCAGCATCTAAGGGTCCTAGAGGCAGACCGGTGGGAGGTTTGGCTATCTGGGTCCGGCAATGTGAAGGAGTTACAGCAGTGGAGGTTCCGCTTGATAATCCTGATATTTTGGCTATCAGGCTTACCTCCACAATGGGTCTCAATATTCTTATTATAAACATCTATGCTAGAGGTCTCCCAGGTGGCAAATGCTCCACCACGGTTTTCCTCTTGGACCAACTACTTTCTTCAGTGCCAAATGATGGCCACATGGTGGTGGCGGGTGATTTTAATACATGTTTTGAGCCCCTAGGAGCTGATGACGGGAAATTGTCCGAAACAGAGGACTCTGTATGGGGAATCCCCCAACTGGAATTAATCCCGATTGGGAAATGGACCCAAGCAGCCTTATATGTGAAGGGTCTATGTCTTGATAAGGGCCTGAGGGCTACCAATGGCAGAACAACATCAGATAGGGCAGGGAAGTCGACCTTTAATAATGGTAGAAGCGGGAGCCGAATTGATTATATTTTGGTTAATTACGAGTTGTGGCCACTAGTTATTGATATGGTGGTGACAGATAGAATTGAAAGCGATCACAATCCTCTGTCGCTAACTTTACTAGACAATAGTTTCAATACCCCCACAATAGATGTTGGGTGTGTTGTTCAAACGCAGACTATTTTGTCTAATGACCAGAGAAGGGTCCGCTGGCCTAAGATTGCAACTAATACCAAGGCACGGGAAACTATTAGGAATCTGGTTAACACAGCCATGAATAAAATAACTAGCTGTGAGTCAGAAGAAAGGGTTAAGTCTAGTATCCCGGCCATTCATAGCGAATTATTTATGGATCTTAAATCCCTGTTTGTCAAGAGTCTGACAGCCCGTGGTAAAATTCAACCCACGAGGGAGTTTACCTGGTTTGATGCTAGCTGTAAAGACACGCGTAGAGCACTCTCTATAGCTCTCAAATCCAGATTACCTGATAGTATTAGATCCTGTAGAATTGCGTACAAAACTGCACAATTAAAAGCTAAGAAAACATGGGACGAAAACCGCTGGAGTGAGTTGTTTGAGGCCTGCAAGGGTAGGAAAATGAGTCAATTTTGGCATCTCCTCAAATGGGGGAAGATTCCTCATGATATGACTCCGTCAAATCATGTCGAACCTGCTCAGTGGGTCAGCTATTTTGCTAATCAGTTTAAGTCCAGGAACAGGCCCGAAGGAGTCTTGTTGTATGACTCTAATATAGAAGACTTAAGGTTCGCCCCTAGTGAGGTGAAGGCTATTTTGAAATCCCTTCCATGTGGTAAAGCTCCTGGCCCGGACTGCATTCCTGCCGACTTATTTAAACAGGACCAGGACGTTTGGATTCCTTATTTGACTACCTTCGCTAATGCACTGGCTCGTGGAGCATCGGTCCCGGATTCTTGGTTCGGGGCAGAGATTTTGCCGATCTATAAGAAAGGTGATCGCTCTGCCCCGTCCAATTACCGTCCGATTAGTCTCATAGATGCTGCCCAAAAGATAGTTGCTCGCCTTCTCTTGGGTCGTATCCAATCTTGGATCTCTGAAAATGATATTTTAACGCCTCTGCAGGCGGGGTTTCGGTCCCATGTTGGTACTATTGACCAAGCTTTTAGGTTCACTTTACTGTATTGGAAGGAAGTTTTCTTAGGGGGTGGCATGCTTTTTGCCGCCTTTGTTGACCTAAAGGCAGCATTCGACTTGGTCCCAAGATGGAAGTTATGGGAAGTTCTTGGAGCAATGGCCTTCCCTCCTGAGCTACTTAGGCTTCTGATTAGACTTCATGAGCATACATATGCCCTGGTTCGTTGGGGTAAACCAGGGGAGGTGACACCAAGATTTGAGGTATCTAAGGGGGTAAGACAGGGGTGTGTACCGGCTCCCACACTTTTTTCCCTGTTTATCAATGGGGTCACCAACTACTATTCAAGTTTTCCAACTGATGCTCCCTCCCTAGCTGGCATGAAGGTCCCACTTCTCATGTTCGTGGACGATACACTCTTAATATCCAAAACGCGCCAGGGGCTTCAGTTAGCACTGTCCCGTTTTGAATTGTTTTGTCGCGAACATGAGCTTGAGGTAAATGTGGGGAAGACCAAATTTATGGTTCTTCGGGGAGCCAGACCAGTTAAGGCAAGGGTCGTAATGGAAGGTGCAACACTAGAATAGACTTCTACTTTTACTTATTTGGGTGTCACCTTTTCTGATAACCTAAGTTGGAAGCCCCAGATTGATACTTTTGCCCTCAAACATATTCAACTAGGTGGAGCATTGCTTAAGGAACATAGCCTTTCGCTCACTAAACCCATGGCTCTCCTGATTAAAATTTACGGCTCCAAGATTCTTCCTGCGGTCATGTATGGTGCTGAACTATGGGGGTTTGGTAAAATAGATTCCCTGAGGGTGGCTCAAAATAAATTTCTTAGGTCAGCGGTTGGGTTACCTCAATCTTCCCCTTGTATACCCCTCCTTTATGACCTAGGTTGCCACCCTGTGGAGGATCTGTTGCGCTATAGGCCTCTGGCATTCTGGCGACGCCTATGGACTACACCCGAATTGTCCTCTTATGCCAAGGCACTATTGGAAGTCAAAAATCTTGGGGGATCCCTTAGAATCAGCTGGTTGTCAGAAATTAAATCTATCCTGACTAATATGGGGTTGGGTGATCTGTGGTCTAACCCTGTGGCGGCTGTTTTCCCTCCGAAAAAGATATTTAGGGATACTTATTGGCAATGGGTCAAAGCTAAGCGCTTTGCATCTCTAACTGCAGGCCCCTTGACTTTAACATTCCTGACCGTTAAGGACGTTCCCTACTTAGAGTCATACTGGGATATAATTACTAAACCACTGGACCGTAAACTTTATCACCAGTTTAGACTCGGAACCTTACCACTACGTTGTTTTACCAAAAACTGGTCTACCCCGGGTAACGATAAATGCCCCCATTGTGAGGACAAGATAGAAACTGTTGATCATTTTTTATACGTTTGCCCGGAGTATATTCGCCCACGACGGTTGTGGTTACGTCCTGTCTGTTGTAAACTAGGAGTCAGATCTGTATTAATTGCCAGTAGAATGCTGAAATCCGATACCACCAGTTTTGTGATCATCGGGGTGGCGAAATATATCAGTTGGGCATGGCTTTTACGAAATCGGTCTATTAGCCCCTAAATATTGTCCTGGCATTTATGTAGCCTGTGATGATATAGATCTTATTAACTCAAGTCATGTAAATCTTGCACATTTATTACTTTTTTTATCATTGATGTTTTAGCATATGAATTAAATTTATTGGTTTTAAGTATATTTGTCTATATATATCTGTGTTTTAATCTATGCATGATGATTTTTAGAATGTCTTTTATGATGAAATAATCGCAATAAAGACTTTTTGACTTGACTTGACTTGACTAGTAAACACACCATATCAATTTGAGAGTTTACCTTTCTGGAGGCCGAGGTGACAATGGAAACACCGGGAAACCACGCCATATCACTTGTAGAGTTTAACCCTCTAGAGGCCCAGGACCTGGAAACCATGCCATACAACTTGTAGAGTTTAAATCTCCATAGGTCCAGGTGACTTTGTAAACTCCTGGAGACCATGCTGTATCACTTGTAGAGTTTAACCCTCTAAAGGCCCAGGACCTGGAAACCATGCCAAATAACTTGTAGATTTTAACTTTCTAGATGACGAGTTGCCAATGGAAACACCTGGAAATCAGGTCATATCACTTGCAGAGTTTAACTCTCTAGAGGCCAGTGGAAACCATGCCGTATCATTTGTTAGAGTTTAACTTTCTAGAGGCCCAAGTGACAATGGAAACACCTGGAAACCATACCATATCACTTAAGTTTAACCCTCCAGAGGAACAGGACCTGGGTAATCACCCCATATCACTTGTAGAGTTTAACTCTCTAGAGGCCAGTGGAAACCATGCGGTATCACTTGTAGAGGTTAACTCTCTATAGGCAATGTGACAACGGAAACGCCTGGAAACCACGCAACATCATTTGTAGAGTTTAACTCTCCGGAGGCCAATGTGACAATGGAAACACCTGGAGACCGTGCCATGGCACTTGTAGAGTTTAACTCTCTGAAGGCCCATGTGACAATGGAAACACTAGTAAACACACCATATCAATTTGAGAGTTTACCTTTCTGGAGGCCGAGGTGACAATGGAAACACCGGGAAACCACGCCATATCACTTGTAGAGTTTAACCCTCTAGAGGCCCAGGACCTGGAAACCATGCCATACAACTTGTAGAGTTTAACTCTCCATAGGTCCAGGTGACTTTGTAAACTCCTGGAGACCATGCTGTATCACTTGTAGAGTTTAACCCTCTAAAGGCCCAGGACCCGGAAACCATGCCAAACAACTTGTAGAGTTTAACTTTCTAGAGGACGAGTTGCCAATGGAAACACCTGGAAATCAGGTCATATCACTTGTAGAGTTTAACTCTCTAGAGACCCAGGGGAAAATAAAAACACTAGGAACTCATGCCAAATCACTTGCAGAGTTTAACTCTTTAGAGGCCCTGGGGACATGGAAACAATAGGAAACCATGACATATCACTTGTGGAGTTTAACTCTCTAGAGGTCCAGGTGACAGTGAAACACGAGGAAACCACGCCGTATAATTTGTAGAGTTTAACTCCCTAGAGGCCAGTGGAAACCATGCGGTATCTCTTGTAGATTTTAACTTTCTAGAGGCCAAGTGAAAACCATGCTCTGTAACTTGTAGAGTTTAACTCTCTATAGGCCAATGTGACAATGGAAACACATGGAAACCCCGCCACATTATTTGTAGAATTTAACTCGCTAAAGGCCCAGGTGACAATGGAAACACCTGGAAACCTCGCCACATAATTTGTAGAGTTTAACTCTCCAGAGGCCAATGTGACAATGTAAACACCTGGAAAACATGCTGTATCACTTGTAGAGTTTAACCCTCTAGAGGCCCAGGACCTGGAAACCATGCTGCATCACTTGTAGAGTTTAACTCTCAGGAGGCCGAGTGGAAAACATGCTGTATCACTTGTAGGTTTAACTCTCTAGAAGTCCAGGTGATAGAGGAAGATTAGCAAACCATGCTGTATCACTTCAAGAGTTTAACTCTTTAAAAGCTGAGGTGACAATGGAAACACCTGGAAACATGGAAACACCTGGAAATCAGGTCATATCACTTGTAGAGTTTAACTCTCTAGAGACCCAGGTGACAATGGAAACACCTCGAAGCCGTGCCACATCACTTATAGAGTTAACTCTCTAGAGTTAAGGGGAAAATAAAAACACTAGGAACTCATGCCAAATCACGTGTAGAGTTTAACTCTCTAGAGGTCCAGGTGACAATGAAACACTAGGAACTCATGCCATATAACTTGTAAAGTTTAACTCTCTAGAGGATGAGCTGACAATGGAAACAATAGGAAGCCATGCTATATCATGCGTTTACTGCTCTGTCAAGGTCAGCATATCAGACCAATTCAATAACCTTAGACAAACATGGGAGCAGGACATTGAGCCAGCTGAGGATAATGAAGGGGTGGAGGCCAGACTAGCACCTCACGACCTGGCCATTGTTCCCAGGGCTTGCCTCATCCAAATTCAATATTTATACAAATTGCACTGTTACTCATTTGAACTGCACTCATTTCCCACATCTACCCACGATGCAAGGCACATAACAAGAATTGGTTGCACGTGGGCTGGCAGTGCCCTCAAATCAAAGACACGGGTCCCAAATAGGCGCATTTCTATTGCAAGTCCATGGAATCCCTTTAGTGAATCCTCCAAATGTATGTCTGCATGAACTGATGAGCGATTGGGAAGGTTCAAGTCATGGACAACCCCTGTTGGGGAGGAGCTTCCTACTCCCCAAAAGAGACACTGGACGGAAATGAAAGGTTCCACACTCCCCAAACATGCAACTATGATCGAATGGGCAGGGAGCACAGATCAATGTGTGATAGCAGAGAGAATGTGGGGTCCCTGCGGGGGTTAGTCTGGTCTCAGCATAGGATGGACGAGTGACATAGATCAGTGTTTGACAGGCAAGGGCATGTGGGGTCCCCGGGGGAGTTACTCTCGACTCAGTGGAGGATGGACGAGGGGCATGGATCCATGTGTGACAGGCAAGGGCATGTGGGGTCCCTGGGGGAGTTACTCTGGACTCAGTGGAGGATGGAAGAGGGACATAGATCAGTGTGTGACAGGCAAGGGCATGTGGAGTCCCTGGGGGAGTTACTCTGGACTCGGTTATGTTATGTTATGTTATAGAGCGCGTCAAATTCCCGGAGGTGTCCTGGAGCTATCTACTTCCTCTGAGACTACTGGGCCGATGAAGAGTGGAAAGGGCGTTTACTCATTGAGAGAAGAGCCACGCCTTTAGTTCTTTACTAAATGACCAATGATCCGTCATGGACCTGAGATGGAGAGGCAACTCGTTCCATGCTTTTGCTGCACCGTAAATAAAACTTTTGCCTCCCCATCGAGCTTTCTTTATATGTGGCACCCGAGCCAACTTGGCTTCTTTAGACCACAAGGTTCTTTCCGGGACATACCAACGTAGTCTAAGCTTTAGAAAATCTGGACCCATGCTGTGTAAAGCCTTAAATGCCAGGCAAAGAGCCTTGAAGTGTACTCAGCTTTTGACTGGAAGCCAATGTAGAGCTTTCCTCTCATTAGAGACAGAGGAACATCTTGAAGAGCCTGTGAGCAGTCTAACTGCCGCATTCTGAAATATCTGCAGTTTATTTAACACTCTTTGGTGTGCATTGAGGTAAAGTCGATTGCAATAGTCAAGTCTGGCCATCACAAGAGCTCTGACCACCGTTTGCCTGCTTTCCCAAGGCAGCGAGGGCAGCACTTTCCTCAACGGTCTGATGACATACGTCGTTTTGGATATTACCGCGTTCACTTGAGGCTCTAAAGTAAGTCTGTCATCAAGTATTATGCCCAAGTTTTTTACCTTTCTGGTTGGGACTGGGAGAGTGCCCATTGAGTCGGGCCACCGGGCGGGAGTCCAGAAATTAGTGCTATTGCCAAACAGTATCACCGTTTTGTGCGAATTCAACTTAAGGCAATTCTTAGCCATCCAACTGCCCACTGCTAACATGCACTCCCGAAAACGTCTTTCCGTACCAGCCTCTCCAACTGGTGTCAGAGATACCACAATTGTGTATCATCCGCATAGGAAGTGAGGCCAAAACCGAAGGCGTCTATAACAGGGGCCATAGCACTGACATAAATGTTAAAAAGGGTTGGGCAAAGGGATGATCCCTGAGGGACCCCACAAGGTGATGTAAAAGGTTTAGACTGAAAGTCCCCCAGGGCCACAATTTGTTTTCTGTCCGCCAGGAAAGATCTTAAAAGGTCCCATGCTTTCCCACGAATACCACACGAATTTAGGCGGCTCAGCAGTATCGTGTGGTGAACCGTGTCGAAAGCCGCGGACAAGTCCAACAAGATCAGTGCCGCCCTACCTCCCTGATCCACAGCTTCCTTGATCTCTTTAATAAGTGCAGACTCCGTGCTGTGCCCCGGCCTAAAGCCATATTGAGTGGGGTCAAGCACTTGTGTCTCATCCAGGAAGTGACTAAGTTGTCTATTCATAATTTTCTCGACCAGTTTCTCTGGTAAGGGGAGTCTGGAAATTGGATGAAAACTATTTGGGTCCTTAGTGGAAAGGTTTGGTTTTTTTAAAAGGGGCAAAATAGATGCCAGTTTCCACTGTCTAGGGAAATGTCCTGATTCAAACATTGAATTAAATAATACCGTTAAAAGATCCGCTATAGGACCCAGGGCCAGTTTAGCCACCTTGGCGGGGCAGGGATCATACGGAGATCCAGAATAAACCTCCATGAGGATCTTTTGTGTGTCACAGGGAGATACTGACAAAAATGTATCAAACATCGGGCAATAAGCCCCATTTGACGTGGGAATCTCACTGATCGTACCCATGTTGCCCATGCTTACTTTGCTGAATACCGTGAAGATAGCTTCCACCTTGGACAGGAAGAATTTCGCCAATTCTTCACAGAGCACTTGGCTAGGTTGGACTATCACTGGCTTGGGCGAGGCCAGCGTGACGACCGTCTTAAACAGTTCTTTAACTGAGTTTTTAGATTCTGTGATCTGTGCGGCAAAGTATTTTTGTTTAGCTGCCACAATTACCTGTTTGTAGGTCCGCAAGCCGGCTTTATAATCTTGTGGAGGATGGACGAGGGGCATGGATCCGTGTGTGACAGTCGAGAGAATGTGGGGTCTCTGGGGGACTCATTGGGGTCTCAGTGTAGGATGGACACACTCCGCTTAGACCAATGTAGTATGAACATTATGCAATGCAATGTTATACTTTAATCATGCCTTCATATACGGTCAGTGTATATCAGCACCAGGATACTCTGCCAGGTGATAGTGCCCTCTACAAAGCCACATAACATAGCATGACATGATGTGACATGGCGTAACATAGCATAACATGAGATAGCATAAATACTATGACATGATATGGCAGAACATAGTATGACATGAAATAACATGACATGGCATAACATAGCATGACATGACATGTCATGGCGTGACATAGCATAAGATGAGATAAAATGACACGGCAAAACATAGCATGACATGACGTGGCATAACATAGCATGACATATCATGACATACCATACCATAACATAGCATGACTTGACTTGACATGACATAGCATAAGATGACATGACATGCCAAATCATGGCATGACATGGCATAGCATAGCATGACATGATGTGACATAACATAGCATGACATACCATACCATAACATAGCATGACTTGACTTGACATGACATAGCATAAGATGACATGACATGACAAATTATGACATGACATGGCATAGCATAGCATGACATGACGTGACATGACACAACATCCCTCAACTATGTAGAAACAATAAAAATGTTCTTTAAACGAAGCAGGGGCATTCCTACACTTGTTCCAACACATGATGCCGAGCCCGAGAACCCTTGTATCTCGAAACTCCTAACAAACACTATTGGAAACTTCCAGACACTGGATCAAGGCAGAAACCACAGGCACACATTACCAAATGCGTTCGACCTCGAAGCTGGAAAACCGTGTTTGAGTCTCGGCTATGACGCTCAACATACTGTGATTCTAGGCAAATCCGTAATCTCCCCATGCCTAATATAAATGAATGTATCCTTATGTACCGCAACTGGTGCTCATGTTATGTTATGTTATGTTAACAGCTGTTTGTAGAGCGCAGTTATCACTCCCAGGAGCATCATGGCGCTAAGCGGATCACTTGACAGACATGGTGACTGTGGCTGGAGAAATGGTTTAGATGAGTGCTCTGCATAGTGCATCAGGGGCCATAAAAATCCAGGTTTTCAGGGTCTTCCTGAAAAGAGTTTCTGATTGGATGAAGCAAAGGTTGTTGGAGAGTGGGTTCCAGGCCTTGGACCCAATCAGTGCAATTGACTTTCCCCCTTTTGAGACACATCTTAAGGTGGGGGGGGTTTAGTAGATTTGCGTTAGATGATCTGAGAGTACGGCGTGGTACATAGCGACAAACCTAGGCCGAAGGTAGTGAGGGCCTGAGGAATGAAAGATAAAGCGCTCTGATACCTGATACCTTCGGGTCAAGTTTGCGCTATATAAAACTCCGGGAAAAGAAATGCACCACCTCACGGGCCCTTGCACTGCTGTTGATGCGCTGTCCATGGAGCACATTAGTAGCTTATATTTCTCACTCTGCACTGCCTGTCTTTAAGTTAAGATGGCAGGCGCTGCAGAGCCTCTACCAGGGTTTTAAATACCTATTACTGCACCCTCAGATGCTAAAACAGAGATAAGACAAGTAGAAGTGAGCACCAGTACCTCCGTGGAGGCCTCTGGAGGCCAGGGCAGAAGAGATGTGTGTGGGTTGGGGTAAGGCTGTCTATGGTTAGCCATAAAGGTGGCTGATCCTGAGTTTGCCTCCCTGTAAGGGGTCACCGTCCTCCAAAGCAGATGCTGTACTCTGTGTGATATGATGGTCTTTTTTGAAACTCTCTCCTCTTATTTCTTCTCCTAGGGTGGAATTCCAGCAGCGGTGAGTGAACCCTCAATCCCTCTTATTTTATCTTGTGGTCACATTTAGGCCCGAGTAGAGACACCACCATTTCCATGCTCCTGTTTTAAAGTTACCATCTTTTCTTAAATGCTGACATTTGAGGTTTGGCTGCCACAATATCAATTCAGGTCCATTGTATTACTGGAATAACTTGTGCGATTGTTTCAGGTTTCATTTGCATCTTTTTTCAGAAACTATTATTTTATATTGCAATCGGTGAAAGGATCGTTTTATATAGTCACAGGGCTTTATTTGCTGGAAACGAACGTATAACTTAAATTCTGTTATCCTGCATTAGAAAATGATTATTACTAACACTGCTCCTCTTCTGCGTCTTCTCTGCTCATATGTTCTTCTCCGACTCCTTCTCTCCTTTGCTGCCTTTCTGCTGCTCCTCTCCTGCTCTTCTGCTGCGTCTCTTGTACATCTTCACTCCACTTCTGCTCCTGTTCTGCTCTTCTTTTGATCCTCTCTTGTTCCTCATCTGTGTATCCTGCATATACTCTGTTTCTCCTCCAGGATGGCCTTCTGGTGAGTATAAGCTAATATCTAAGTCAAGGTATAATCAATAATATTCCATCAATACCTCTTAATGCAGAGATAGCACTCGGGTTTTGTAAGACCTGTCAGCCTTAGGGGGGTCTGCCCCAAACCCTTCGCATTCACTCCTCCTAGTCTGCTAAAATTCATTTTGTTGCCCTTTGGACTCGGTGCACTTTACCACTGCTCACTCCCCTAAACCGAGTAAAAGTGGCTTATATCCAATTGCTTGTTGTGGGTGTGTCTTGGGTTAAAGGTTACCCTAAATTGGTCATGGGTTATAAATACCCATAGTGTTTTGCGTGTGTGTGTTTTAGGGTTAAGGGATACCCTAAAATTCGTCGTGGGGTATAATTACCCATAGTCTTTTGCGAGTGTGTTTTTGGGTTAAAGGGATACCCTAGATTTGACATGAGTTATGGTTACTCATAGTTATCGCAAGTGTGTTTTAGGGTTAAGGGATACCCTGATTTGTCAGTTATAGTTACCTATAAAGCATTTGGAGTTTTAAGGTACCCTATGTTTGGTTAGGGTTAAGGGATTTTGTCTTAGATCTGTCTTATTGGTAGATCTGTTTTGTCTTAGGTTGTGCAGCTTAGGGTGGTAGATCCCTTTTCTGCCGCAGTCTTGTGTCTTTTTATGAGGCACAATGGGTACGTTGTGGGGTGTAGTGTAGTGTCTTGTACCCATAGTTGTAGTCTGAGTTTTCATGCTTGTTTTGCAATTTTGTTTTTGATCATTATCAGGGGAAGGATGGTGTTTAATGTGTTGATTATTCATCTTTCCTTTCTACTAAATGTGTGTTTAATTTTATTTTCATGCATTTTACTGTTATGATCATTATCGCTGGGGGGGTGATGTTTAATTAGTTGTTATTATTGCATCCTCCTATGCTCAGTGAGTGTTGTATTATCTTACACTTGTTGATTGTTTTCAAATATTATAAGGGGGGAGATGTGTTGTGATGTGCTTATTATCTTTACACTCTCCCTACTCTGGCTCTCTGCCTGCCTGCTCAGTCTTTGATGAGGTATGATAGAATGTTGAGGGTGGTTGGGATTCTAGTGGGATCAGTTGGTGAGAAGGGGCTGAGCAGGGAGGACGCTGCTCCTGGTGGGGCATTAATAAGGAACAGATCATCTTCCTTGTAACTTGTAACTGGTAAATTGTCTTGAAGAATAAACCATCAATCTTTAATACAAGACCATGCCTACGCCCATTCATTCCTCATAACATATTCCTTCGAGATCCCGGTTAGTTAGGATGCAGAAAGCAAAGGCTTCATCAGAAAAAGTGAAAATATGCTTCAGAGATCACTTGAGAAATAGTGACATTAGAAATTCATGGGATTGCAAAGTAAATACAGTTGTATTGTGCCATAACAAAAATGTGGGTGGCACCATGGGCAGTGCCCATGTGATAAGTGAAAGAAATCCTCTAGAGAATTTAAAATATATTGACATAGATTCATAAGCAAATGGTGAAAACATGAGTTGGTAGGGCAGTCCAACGGCCACCTCTGCTTGTTGCTGTGAAAAAAGTGAGATTGCTGCCAGTCTGTTTAGTGCCATTCTAAAAAGCACATGCAAAAGAAACACTTGATGGACGGAATGCTGGACAATGCAAACATTCCCCCCAGTCACAAGGATCTGGGTTAAATCCATCATTCGTTTGCTCACCACACCACCCTAGTTTGAACCTAGCCGTATGCAAATTGCGATTCTCCTATTACCATGACCAGAGAATCTGGATTTCATTAAAGACACGGAGGCTGACATTATGCATTATCGTTTAATGCAACCTCAAGTAGAGCCACTTAAAAGTTACATCATAAAGTAAAAGTTCTAGAATAAACAAGTGTAACTAGGCAACAACAACACAGAGATCAGCCTCTTTTAAATGCAATGAAAGCCAATAAAAAGTTCTTCTGAAGGTAACGAAGTCCAAAAGCTGGAGTCATGCGGTGAAGGCCACTCCTTGGAAGAAGGAAGACGAGGAGTCGGGTACTGTTTCCAACAGATCGTGAAAAGAAGCAGTCAAGATGAATTATCTGAAAAAGGACAAAGTATTAGCAAATTGAACTTAACACCCTATGTAAAGGGAAAAGAAACGGTAGTAAATTATATTAGGAATTAAAAATGCAAAATACAGTGATAAAAACTGAATAATAATGTAATCAAATCAAAGCATTACACATGCAAGATGTTGAAATCCGCTCCGGGAGGGAGGGATGAGATAATGTCAGCCTCCGTGTCTTTCTTGAAATCCAGATTCTCTGGTCATGGTAATAGGAGAATCACAATTTCATTACAAGACCGGAGGCTGCCATAATGCATGTTGGTAGTCAAGAAGAACTACATCAGACATGTGTTCGACAGGTTTGCAGTAATGTTTTGCACAGGTATAGGAATTTGACCAGTCTGCTGCTTTGAGGATGTCATTCAACGTACCTCCTTTCCAAAAGGACTGACTAGCCATAGCCCCTCTTAAAGAATGAGCTTGAAATCTATGGAGATCAATGCCTGCCAATTGCATCAATAGCTTAACCCATCTAGCTAGAGTAGAAGAAGAGACAGGTCTGAAGGGCTTAACAAAGGATATAAGGAGTTGGTCACTACCAGTGGTGCGACAGGGGTCCATCCTCGAATCATATTCCTTCATGCAATCCACCACACACAATTTTTTACAAGCGTCAAACCTAGGGTAAAAAATCATATCAGACATAGTTTTAGTTCACTTGATAATTTCCAATGTGACGCCGAATGCATCATAGGATCTGTTGGATATCTCCAACCCTTTAACGTCCGAAGCCCTACAGCAGGATATTAGACAAAGGAGAGAAGCTAGTTTGATGGAGAGTGACTTATTATCTGACAATTTATTATTCGGCCAGTTACAAAATAGATCAAGAAGCAACTTAGCGTCCCCAAGGGTGTCATATTTAGGTTTGGGAGGTCTTTTAAGCCTGATACTCTTCATAATTCTGCAAATTATAGCGTTTTTTCCAATAGTTCTACCATTAAAAAGGGAGTGACCCGCAGAAATGACAGATCTATAACAGTTAATTGATCTATAGGAAAGACCTCTTTCAAACTGTTCGACAAGAAAATTGGCTAAATGGACGATAGGAGCCTCCACGGAATCCAGGTTCCTTTCCAGGCACCAACTAACCCATCTTTTCCAGATGCCGTTGTATCTATAGTGTGTACCGGGGGCCCAAGAGTCTTGGAGGAGAGAAGAAGCCTACGACGAAAGCCCCGAGATTTCGTTGGATCACCTGACACCTTCCATGCAAGAAGGTTCAAGGTCCCGTTCAGAAGGAGTGGGTGATCCGAACCGTCTATGTCTTTTAGGAGGCCTGGTGAAGCTGGAAGTAGAAAGGGAATTTCGTAAGCTAATTCCAAAGTCGTTGGGAACCACGCTTGGGACGGCCAAAATGGGGTCACTAGGACTATTGAAGAATGTTCTGTCCTCAACTTCTGAAGGACGCGTTGGATCATCGCAAAGGGGGGAAAAGCGTATCACTGAATGTTTTTCCAAAGCTCGAGAAAGGCGTTCACTGCCAGAGCACCTGGGTCGTGCATCCAGCTGAAGTATCTGGGAAGTAGGGAAGTGAGTCTGTTCGCAAAGAGGTCTACTTCTAGTGGACCCCAAAGATAGTCTAGACTGTTGAACACGTTTGCGTTTAATTTCCAATCGGTGTGATCTACGAGGAACCCTGAATTCCAATCCGCACAGACATTTTTTAGACCTGGAAGGTATTCTGCTCTTAGGGAAATTTGGTGTTCCAAGCAGAACATCCACAGTTTCTTGGCTAGATTTGAGAGGTCCAGTGACTTCATGCCGCCTAGGCGATTCATATATGCGGCACCTGACATATTGTCCATCTTGAGTAGGACTGATTTCCCTTGCAGGGAATGCTTGAAGCTCATTAAGGCGTAAAGCCCGGCGGTTAACTCTAGAAAGTTTATGTGCTGTAAACTCTCCGAATAAGTCCATAAACCTCCCGTGTTCTGATTTTAAAAACAAGCACCCCAGCCATGAAGGCTGGCATCCGATTCCAGTACGTAATCTGGGGAAGTCCCAAAGATGGCTTTCCCGTTCCATGCGTCTAGATTCTCTAACCACCAAGTCAGTTCCGCCTTCGCTTCCGCGTCTAGGTGAATGTTATCTCCATACCAGAGGCCGGAGCAGAGGGCCCTGCCCTTGATTCTTTGAAGGGCTCGGAAGTGTAGAGGACCGGGAAAGATAACCTGGATAGAAGAAGAAAGGAGGCCCAGAAGTCAGGCTAGTTCCCGTAAGGTTAGGAGATCCAATTTCAGAACGTGACGTATCTCTTTCCGAATCTTGGAAATCTACTTTGGGTGAAGTAAAAGCATTGATTTTACGGTGTCGACCGTGAAGCCTAGGAACTCTAGAGACCTCGATGGAATCAGGATGGATTTCTCCCTGTTTATACTAAAACCCGTACTCTCTAATAATTCCACCGTGGTGTTCAAGTCTTTCAGAATTTGAGAATGGTCTTGGGACATGATGAGGATGTCGTCTAAATAGATTATGAGTCGGACACCCCTTTCTTGAAGGACCGTGGTAATGGCCTTCATTACTTTGATGAAACACCAGGGGGCTGAAGATAGGCCGAAGGGAAGGGCTTGAAACTGATAGAGGTGGTTGTTCCACGCAAATTGAAGGAAGGATTGGGACTCCTCTGCCATAGGAGTGGTGAAATAGGCGTCTTTTAGATCTAGTTTCACTAGCCAGTCTTTCTCTAAGAGCATGTCCCTGAGGAGATGTTTAATTCTCTTAGATTTATTACCGGTCTCCACCCTTTGTCCTTTTTTTCCACTAGGAAAATATTGCTCAGAAAATTCTTGTGTTCCCAAGGAACTTCTACGATTGCACCCTTCGTTAACATAGAATTTACCTCCTCCGCGACGATAGAGTGCTGTTCTAGTGTCAGGTTTAAAACTTGGGGAGTTGAAACTTGAAGGGGTTTTTCATTGAAATCTATTCTGAATCCCTGAACGGTCTCTAAAACCCAAGGATCGTGTGTGATTTGTTTCCAAGCGTGTAGGAAATGTTTTAGGCGACCTCCTACTCTCTGTGTTAAAGAGAAAGGATGAGGAGTAAGGGTACTTACTTGAGGTGTTGGAGGGATTGGTCTTCTGATCCTGAAACCTCTTTTGCGGGAAGATCGTCCTCGTTGAGGAAAGATTGAATTGCTGGGTTGAAACGGGCGAACATAGCCTCTTTGTCTTGAGAAGGGTCTTTGGAAGAATCGGCTGGCAGAACGACCCCTTCTGCCGGCCCTGGTGAAAACACTTGGGTTGAAAACTCTGCGCATGTTGGTTTGCGCTTTATCTAGGGCAGTAAAGGTTGCAACATATTTTCCTAAACCTTTGATCATATCTTCTCCAAAGAGGAGGCCATTGGGGTTGGATGAAGATTCTTTTTCTGCCATGTCGCAGAGTTTAGGATCGATTTTAGACAAAACCACTTTCCTTCTCTCGGTATTCAAGGCTGTGTTGGTGTTACCAAGGAGGAATAGTGTCCTTTGGCTTCATCCTCGAAGGAGGTCAATGTTAGGTTGCGAACCATTGGTATAGCTCTCCTCGATTAAGTCGATCAAACGACACAATGGGCCGAGCATGTCAAGCATGCGGTCTTGACAGCTTTTGAGTGAGCGTTCCATACCTTTCCTTGGATCCCTGCCCAATTTGAATAAGAACTTGATGAGTTCGGGGTCCAAGTTGTGAGTTGAGCAGTATTTATCTTGTATGATAGGACGAGGGCATTGTGCCCTCAGGATATTTCTTGTCTCTTTCTCCAAGGGGTTCTTGATCCACTTCTTAATATACTTAGCCACGTGTTTTTGTGGCCACCACTGGGATCTCCTCGGGTGTTGTAAGTTGTCGGGGGAAAACATTTCCCCGCCAACGGGATCAAAAATAATTTGCTTAGAGGAGGAGGGAAGTTCTTCATCCGAGAAGTCAAGGTTAATATCGTCGTCAATCTGGTCTAAGTCCAAAATATATTCATCCAGGGATTCATTGGAGGTATCCACTTCGTTGGATAAGAGGGGATCTGAAGCACTTTGATATTGTGAGCCGCTTAAGGCATCCAAATGAGCTGTGCCATTATTGGCACATGGTCTTTTTGGGGTGCGTAGGCCTCCCGTATTAGTTGAGGAGCTTAGTCCTCCTTCAGTAGTTGAGGCGCGTAGACCTCCCAATATGTTGGAGGTGCGTGGACCTCCCATAGTGCTTTCGTTTTGTAAATTGTTGCATTTCTTAATTCTTTTACCCTCACTTTTGTTTAGTTGATCAGAGTGTCCTTCATGTTGATTAGGGTAGATAGTGGGGTCGGAAAGAGGCCTCTTTCCTGCAACAATTTTGCTTATCGTTTCGCTCATACAGGAGTTTTTCCTTGAAATCTATTCTGAATCCCTGAACGGTCTCTAAAACCCAAGGATCGTGTGTGATTCGTTTCCAAGCGTGTAGGAAATGTTTTAGGCGACCTCCTACTCTCTGTGTTAAAGAGAAAGGATGAGGAGGAAGGGTACTTACTTGAGGTGTTGGAGGGATTGGCTCCTCTGATCCTTAAACCTCTTTAGCGGGAAGATCGTCCTCGTTGAGGAAAGATCGAATTTCTGGGTTGAAACGGGTGAACAAAGCCTCTTTGTCTTGAGAAGGGTCTTTGGAAGAATCGGCCGGCAGAACGACCCCTTCTGCCGGCCCTGGCGAAAACACTTGGGTTGAAAACTCTGCGCATGTTGGTTTGCGCTTTATCTAGAGCTGTAAAGGTTACAACATATTTTCCTAAACCTTTGATCATATCTTCTCCAAAGAGGAGGCCATTGGGGTTGGATGAAGATTCTTTTTCTGCCATGTCGCAGAGTTTAGGATCGATTTTAGACAAAACCACTTTCCTTCTCTCGGTATTCAAGGCTGTGTTGGTGTTACCAAGGAGGAATAGTGTCCTTTGGCTCCATCCTCGAAGGAGGTCAATGTTAGGTTGCGAACCATTGGTATAGCTCTCCTCGATTAAGTCGATCAAACGACACAATGGGCCGAGCATGTCAAGCATGCGGTCTTGACAGCTTTTGAGTGAGCGTTCCATACCTTTCCTTGGATCCCTGCCCAATTTGAATAAGAACTTGATGAGTTCGGGGTCCAAGTTGGGAGTTAAGCAGTATTTATCTTGTATGATAGGACGAGGGCATTGTGCCCTCAGGATATTTCTTGTCTCTTTCTCCAAGGGGTTCTTGATCCACTTCATAATATACTTAGCCACGTGTTTTTGTGGCCACCACTGGGAGCTCCTCGGGTGTTGTAAGTTGTCGGGGGAAAACATTTCCCCGCCAAGGGGATCAAAAATAATTAGCTTAGAGGAGGAGGGAAGTTCTTCATCCGAGAAGTCAAGGTTAATATTGTCGTCAATCTGGTCTAAGTCCAAAATATATTCATCCAGGGATTCATTGGAGGTATCCACTTCGTTGGATAAGAGGGGATCTGCAGCACTTTGATATTGTGAGCCGCTTAAGGCATCCAAATGAGATGTGCCATTATTGGCACATGGTCTTTTTGGGGCGCGTAGGCCTCCCGTATTAGTTGAGGAGCTTAGTCCTTCTTCAGTAGTTGAGGCGCGTAGACCTCCCAATATGTTTGAGGTGCGTGGACCTCCCATAGTGCTTTCGTTTTGTAAATTGTTGCATTTCTTGATTCTTTTACCCTCACTTTTGTTTAGTTGATCAGAGTGTCCTTCATGTTGAGTAGGGTAGATAGTGGGGTCGGAAAGAGGCCTCTTTCCTGCAACAATTTTGCTTAACGTTTCGCTCATACAGGAGTGTAACTCCTTATGTATTTTTTTTTTAATAAGCTCCTCATTTGAATTAGGGGCGGGTACCTGGGTTTGAGATTCATCTGAGTCAACATCAGACATGGTGAAAAGGCCAGGTAAAATTGGGTTAAGGGTATTAATGATAAAATAATTGTTAATTTTTCACCAATCAATTTAAGAATACTGGATGGAGCCAGGAAAGTTGCTAAATATAAGTCAAAATGTCGAAAAATGGTGAGAAAAAACGAAGAAATCCTTGCATCTGCCAACCGACATAGGGATCAGCTGTTACAGGAGCACGTTGCTAGGCAACTTGAAAAGCCTAGCCGTACGTCGGGCGCGGATCCCTCTGTTGCTAAGGGTCTCTCTTCTAAGTACGAGAGCCCTTGTTGTTTCCTCTTCCCTTTTTTAAAATTTTTTTATAAGTAGTCCGGATGCGCGCCTAAGGTGAGGGGGAAGGAGGATGTGGTAGACGGGGGAAAAAAGCCAAGGGAAAGCCGAAGGCACGATGATGGTGCAGCGCGGCCTGCAGACCGTACATTGGAACTGCGAGAGCGGCCGCGCCGTACCAAAAACGCGAAGTAGAAAGGCGATTTCACCGTGTCCCGAAAGGGATCAAGGAGGGATGCATGTTAGAGCGGCAACGGTATGACGCGAAAAAGGGGAGATTCACATGGGGGCATCTTGCGCAATGTGATATTTCCCAAGTGTCTAAATTAGGTTACAAGGCAATCTTAAAAAACATGTTAAGGCAAAGATAATAAAACGTCGGAAGGCTCATGTATTAGAACAGAAAAGGTGAAGGAGGGATAGTAGAGTCCAAGTCGGGGGAAAAGGAATTAAATGGGACTTAAGTGCTCCAATAAGTAATTAGGGTTAACAATAGTTTGAGAAGATAATCAAGGTATAATAATTAGGGTATAAGTAGGTAATAGTGTAAGAAAGGTAGTACAGTGGCAGAAAGAAAAAAGGCACAACTTATCTGTCTTGAAGACGCATTTAAAAGAGGCTGATCTCTGTGCTGTTGTTGCCTTTGTCTGGCTAATCAGGCCCACGCACCAGTGCTCGTTCCCTTAAACTGTAAACGTGGATTGGTAGTCCCACTTAGCAAGTGTTTTTACACCCCTGTAAGGCCCTAGTACATGGTCAGAGTGGTATCCAGGGCTGGGATGTAAAAGAGGCACCAGGGTTGCAGCACTTATTATGCCACCTTGAGTTACCCGAGTAAAACCAAAGGCTCCAGGCCTGCCATGTCAGCCCTGCACAAGCAGCGTGCCTGCTTGAGTTCGACCCTACACATACCATGTGTGAGAGGGAACTTCACTGCATTTAATATATGCCAGTCGCCACTAAGGTAGGCCTCCTATTGCCTAGGAGTCACGGTGCATTATATTATATGTGTGGAAATATATGTGCAAGCATATATTGCCCTGTAGTAGCATTCTTAATGTAATTCTATTGCAAGGGACTGGAGGTCCATAGGATAACATACTCAAGTCAAAGAATCTTATATAGCGCGCATATCACTGCTAGGTCTAAAGGCGCTTGCAGAAACTCCAGAGCCGGGAGACAAAACCAATAACATTAATTTTGGTCAAACAACCATGTTTTCAGTTCTTTACAGAAACGCTGATGGTCCACCATGGAAAGGAGATGAGGCGGCAGCTTGTTCCAGAGATAGGGAGCAAGAAAGGAAAACGCTCATAGGCTGGCATTGCCTGTATGTCCAGCTCCATGATGACTCTGCTGATTTCTTTCATGTTTGGTGTTAAACACCGTACTCTTTAACCCCTGACATGATGGTGGGGTCAAGGTTTAACCAGCATGTGCCTAGATGGCACTCAGGCCAGTGCCCTCCAAGTTAAGCCAGCGTTCTCGGGCCTTAGCAGTCCGACATCTGAGGTGCCTGTTCTTTCCAACTTTCTTTTTTGTTTTTTATTTAAAAAAATATTGAGCAGAGTAAGAAGGATACTTATACACACAACAGATTTCATAATTCTACAATCGATGCCATTAATAAAAATATTCTTCTAGCAAACATTATTACATTACAAGATTTTTCTTAAATAATGAAGTACAAGTGCAGCACGCAAAATCTCTAAATTTCCTTACTTCATCTCTAATACATTATGAATACTTCAATCTAATACATGGACTTATCTTCTACATGGTACTTTTCGAAGTGCACACGTACTTAGATAGGTTACTAAAAAGCCAGTTAGGTGTATTCGCCCTTGGAGTTTTTTTTATCTTGTCCATATGTTCCCATACGGAGATATATCTTTTACTTGCTCCAACCCTTTTCGCATAAACCTCTTCAAACTTTCTTACTCAACTCATTTTTGTATACCATTTTAGAAATGTTGAAACTTTAATTGTCTTCCATTTCTAGAGGATCAGAGAGTGTGCCACCAAGGAAGAAATTGCTAAAAACATTTCCTCCCCTCTTGCTATTGGCTGGGTTTGTCTCTTTTTTAATAAACCAAAGAGTTCTAACTCAGCCTCTGGTTCCACTCTTCTCTGCAGGCCATAGCTAAGCTCAATACAAATTTTCTCCCAAATCTTTCTTACCATTGGGCATGTAAAACAGACATGCAACCAGGATCCCTCTTCCACCTGCTGACACCGGAAACATTTGTTCTCCACCTCGAGATACATCTTATGGAGTGCTTTGGGAATGTAGTAAACCATCCAGCAAGATAAAAATGCCATCCTTTTTCAAATTTGCAGCTCTCAATCAATCAATCAATCAATCAATCAATATTTTGTAGAGTGCACTACTCACCCGTGAGGGTCTCAAGGCGCTATGGAGGGGGAGTGGGAGGGCAAGGTGTTGCTACTGCTTGAACAGCCAGGTCTTGAGAAGTCTCCTGAAGGCCATCAGGTCCTGGGTCTGTCGCAGGTGGATGGGGATGGTGTTCCATGTCTTGGCGGCGAGGTGGGAGAATGATCTGCCGCCGGTGTTCGTTCGGTGGATGCGTGGAACGGTGGCGAAGGCGAGGTCAGTGGAGCGCAGCTGGCTGTTCGGGGTGTAGAAGGTGAGTCGTTTGTTGAGGTATGCTGTTCCGGCGTTGTGGAGTGCTTTGTGAGTGTGGGTGAGGAGCTTGAATGTGACCCTCTTGTTGACGGGGAGCCATTGCAGGTCTCTCAGGTGGGCAATGATGTGGCTGTGGCAGGGGATGTCGAGGATAAGGCGTGCAGTGGCGTTCTGTATGCGTTGAAGTCTTTTCTGGAGTTTGTCTGTGGTGCCTGCGTAGAGGGCGTTGCCATAGTCCAGCCTGCTGCTGACGAGGGCCTGGGTGACTGTCCTTCTGGTTCCAGTGGGGATCCATCTGTAGATCTTGCAAAGCATGCGGAGGGTGTTGAAGCAGGAGGAGGAGACAGCGTTGACTTGCTGGGTCATTGAGAGTGATGAGTCCAGGATGAACCGCAGGTTGCGTGCGTGGTCGCTGGGAGTTGGGGCAGCTCCCAGCTCGGCCGGCCACCAGGAGTTGTCCCAAGCAGATGGGGTGGATCCAAGGATGAGGACCTCCGTCTTGTCTGAGTTCAGGTTCAGGCGACTGTTCTTCATCCATTCGGCGACAGCCTTCATTCCTACGTGAAGGTTGGTTTTGGCGAGAGAGAGGATCAGCTGGGTGTCGTTGGGGTATGAGATGATGTTGAGGTCGTGCGATCAGACAATGTTGGCGAGCGGTGCCATGTAGATGTTAAAGAGGGTCGGGCTGAGGGATGATCCTTGGGGTACCCCGCAGGTGATCTTGGTGGCTTCGGATCGGAATGGGGGGAGATGGACTGTTGGAGGGAGGACCACCGGGGAGTCGGAGGGACTACTCCGGGCACCTTCCTACCGCGAAGTTATAGCCGAGCGCCGCTGAGAAGCCTCCTAGGAGAGGTCCTTCTCCTATAATCGTACTAGGCCCAGTAACACCACCACACAGGACTCCGTATCAGTTGCTTATCTTGGTTCTTTATATAAAAAAAGGAGCACGTTCAATATGTACAGTGGGATCGAGGGATCCAGTAAGAGTCTCAATGTCTTTGAGGGAATAGGGTAGCGGGACAGTCTTTGTACCAGCCAGGTACGGAAGGGCTCTGCGCCAGACCTTGGATGCTGGTCTCGGAGCGGTTTAGACGTGGAGAGCCGCGACGGCGTCAGCAGGGCTCGGGTGGTAGTTCCGCTTGGGTCGAGCCGCGACGAGGTCAGCTGGGCTCTGATGGTCTGTTGCAACAAGGTCGGGCCGCGACGGCGTCAGCAGGGCCCCAAAGGTTCGTGAAGGTCTTGTAAGCACGATGGAGCCGCGACGTCGTCAGCAGGGCTCAGTAGGTAGGTTCAGGAAGAGTCTTTCTCCGTAGGGTCAGCCGCGATCCGATCAGCAGGGCTCTTGACTCCGGGATACAACTGTCATCTTGTTGTCGGGTCGCCCCAGATATAGGTCTTGAGCCCTTTGATGTCCGGACCCTTGCACCCAGGAGGGCGGAGAGGCCGGGTAGGGCGCGGCCAGACGCCCAGCAGGAGAGGCGCCAGGCCCCAGAGAGCTGTGGGGCGATCGCACCTAGGTGTGGAAGGACGGTTGGGGGTCCCATCGATACTGCCCTCCGCCGGGGGTGGGAAGGGCTCACGTGGTATCCCCTGGGCCAGGGGTTGGCGCCTCGATGTCGGGCCTCGCTGGGACCGAGGCCGGGTAGAGCAGGGTCACGGAGGTGGTCACGTGGAGTGACGTGTAATTCAAGATGGAGGAGCCCCGAGGTGCATGGAACCTCGTGCGGCTGAGCGAGGGGGAACAGGACCACGCCACGAGGCCGGCTCCAACACGCGTCCCCCCCAGCTGAAGGCAGAGAGAGTCACCCATCTCCTTGGGGGTTCTCCTCGCTGGGGCGGAAGAATCGGGACAGGCCGTCAGCATTGGCGTGGTCGTTGCCGGGCCGGTGTTCCACGGTGAAGTCCATCCCTTGCAGCGAGATGGACCATCGCAACAGCTTGGGGTTCGCGCCCCGCATTTGCATGAGCCACCGCAAGGGTCGGTGGTCAGTCTGGACCCTGAAGTGGGTGCCGAAAAGGTAGGGCCGGAGCTTCTTGAGGGCCCATACCACAGCGAAGGCCTCCCGCTCGATGGTGCTCCACCTCTGTTCTCGTGGCAGCAGTCGGCGGCTGATAAAGGCCACAGGTCGGTCGAGGCCCTCAGCGTCCATCTGGGAGAGGACCGCCCCGACCCCGTACTCTGATGCGTCGGTCTGCACCACAAATTCCTTGCTGTAGTCAGGGGCCTGGAGCACCGGGGCAGCACACATGGCCGCCTTGAGGGCTTCAAAAGCGGTCTGACAGCGGGGCGTCCAGTGCACCACCTTGGGCTGTTTCTTGGAAGTGAGCTCCGTAAGGGGGCCCACGATGCTGCCATAATCTTTAATAAATCGCCGGTAGTAGCCTGTGAGGCCTAAGAAGGCCCGGACAGCGGTCTGGGTTGCGGGGGGCTCCAACGCCTGGATGGCATCGACCTTCAATTGGAGGGGCGCCACCTGGCCACTCCCCACCTGGTGGCCCAGATAGGTCACAGATCCTTGACCGATCTGTCACTTGCTGGCCTTAATTGTGAGCCCGGCCCTTTGAAGAGCGGCCAGGACTTCGCCGAGGTGTCCCAGGTGCGCGGCCCAATGGTCGCTGAAGACTGCAATGTCGTCGAGGTAGGCCGCGCTGAAGGCTTCTAGCCCGGCCAGGACCTTGTTTACCAGCCTCTGAAAGGTCGCTGGGGCGTTCTTCATACCGAAGGGCATCACCCGAAAGTGGTAGTGCCCATCGGGGGTGGAAAAGGCGGATCGTTCCTGGGCGCCGGGAGTGAGCTTGATCTGCCAGTACCCAGCGGTGAGATCAAAGGTGCTTAGGTAGCGGGCGTCCCCTAAGCGATCGATCAGCTCGTCTGCCCGGGGCAGGGGGTGGGCATCGGTCTTGGTGACTGCGTTCAGGCCCCGGTAGTCTACACAAAATCGGAGTTCCGGAGAAGTACCGGGGGCGGTGGCCTTCGGCATCAAGACCACCGGGCTGGCCCACGGGCTGTCTGAGGGCTCAATGACTCCGAGGGCGAGCATCTTGGCGACCTCGGTCTGTATGCAGGCCCGGACTCGGTCAGGTACTCGGTAGGCGCGATGTCGCACAGGGGGGCTGTCCCCGGTATCCACGTCGTGTATGCACCAGGGGGTCACCCCGGGCGTGAGAGAGAAGAGGGCAGCGAAGGGTTGCAGCAGCTTCCGGCAGTCATGGCGCTGTTCTGGGGTCAGCGTGTCGGAGAGGTGGACTCCCTCCAAGGAACCGTCTTGGCCCGAGGACCCCAGGAGGTCTGGCAGGGGCTCGGAGTCGCTTTCGACCCCATCATCAGTAGCCAGCAGCAGGCTTAGTTCAGTTCGGGCAAAGTGGGGCTTGAGCCGGTTGGCGTGCAGGACCCGGAGAGGGTTCCTCGGGGACTCCATGTCGACTAGGTAGGTGACGGGGCTCTTCCTCTCAACCACCTTGAAGGGCCCGGTCCACTTGTCCTGCAGGGCGCAGGGGTCCACGGGTGACATGACCCAGACTTGCTGGCCCGCCTCGAACTCGATGGTCGAGGCATTTGCGTCATACCAGCGCTTCATGTCTTCTTGGCTGGCTTCGAGGTTGGCTTCTGCCAGGGCCCGGAACTTCCGAGTCTGGTTCCGCAGGGTCAGGAGGTACCGGTAGACGTCGGGGGGGCACCTGGGACGTTCGCCTCCCAGCCCTCCTTGACCAGGCTGAGGGGCCCTCGGACGGGGTGCCCATACAATAGTTGGAAGGGGCTGAAGCCCAGGGATTTCTGTGGTACCTCTCGATAGGCGAACAGGAGGCAGGGCAGCAGGACATCCCACCTCCTCTGCAGGGGCTCTTCCAGACCTTTGATCATCCCTTTTAGGGTCCTGTTGAACCGCTCGACCAGTCCGTTCCCCTGGGGGTGGTAAGGGGTAGTGAATCTGTAGGTGACCCCACATTGTTGCCAGAGGGATTTCATGTACCTTGAAATAAAGTTCGTACCCCTGTCGCTCACCACTTCTCGGGGGAACCCCACCCTGGAGAAGATGCACATCAGGGCCCGGCCCACCACTGGAGCTGTCACAGTGCGGAGTGGGATGGCCTCAGGGTATCGGGTGGCGTGGTCGACCAGTACCAGGATGAAGCGGTGTCCTAGGGCGGTTCGGGGGTCGAGGGGCCCCACGATGTCGATCCCCACTCGTTCAAACGGGGTGTGGACGGCTGGAAATGGTTGGAGGGGGGCTTTAACTCGACCCCCAGTTTTTCCGCTAGCCTGGCAGGTCTGGCAGGACCGGCAGTGGTGGTCCTCGTCTCTCCGCATTCGGGGCCAAAAGAAATGGGTCACTAGGCGGCTGTAAGTCTTGTCCCGCCCGAGGTGTCCGGCGAGGGGCACGTCATGCGCCAGTTTCAGGAGGAACTCCCGGAACCGGAGGGGAACCACCAACACTCGGCCGGCTCCCAGCTCTGCGACTTTCTGCTCGCTGTATAGTAAGTCATTGTCCCAATAGACCCAGTGGGTTCCCGTGGGGTCCCCCGTGGCCTGGGCGGCCGCTTGCTGTCGGGCCCCCTCGAGGGATGGGCAGGCCTTCTGTTCTTGCTGGAATTGTTCGCGGGTGGGGCCCCCATCATGGCGCCACTGAGCCAGCTCGGGGATCTCGCTGAGGGAGGCGGCCTCGTCGGGAGACAGTTCGGATGGCCCGGCCTCATCGTCGGGTTCCTCCGTGCCGGAGGAGGGTGATAGTTCTGGGCCCGTAGGCTGGTCGGTGGCCGCGGCAGCGGCGGGTTGGGCGGTCATGGACCGGGTGGTGGCGCAGGCCCACTCAGGCAGCCCTAGCATCCCCAGATGCTCTCGGCGCTCCACCTGGGCCCAGGGGGAGCTCTCTAGGTCATTCCCCAGGAGGCAATCCACGGGGGCGTCGTCGCGGACAGGCACTTTTAGGGTGCCGGACACTCCTCCCCACTCGAAGGGGATCCTGGCCATCCAGCACATGCTTTCGGTGTTGTCCGCGGTCCGGACAGGGCATAGGACATGTGGCAGGATTTGTTCGGGGGTCACTAGGTGGCAGCGGACAGCGGTCACGCTAGCCCCAGTGTCTCGGAGAGCTTCGGCCCGTCGTCCGTTGATGGTGACCCACTGCTGGTACTTCTGGGTGTTGCTTGGGATGGCCGCTCGGGGCACCATTTCTCGGGAGCCCAGGCAGACGAGCGACATGGCAGCTGGTTCCCACTCGGGGGACCCGTTCTCGCGGCTTTCCTCCTCTTCTTCTCCTTCCCTCAGGGCAACGGCGGCTATTTGTCGGGGAGGGGGCCCAGCGGTCCCGTTTCGTCGGTTCACGGGGCAGGCCGGGTCGCTCGCATAGTGGCCGGTCTGCTGGCAGCCGAAGCAGGTCACTGCTGGTCGGGGTCCCGGTCAGGCGATGGGGGTCCCCCTTCGGCCCAGGGTCGGGGACGTGTGGTTGGCGGCTTGGCCTCGTGGCGGGCTTCTGGGCGGTCCGGCCGGGAATTCTCGGCTGCGGTGAGACCCCCCTCCTCCGCCCCGCTGGTGAGGAGGTCCCGTGGTACTCCGTTGGTAGTCCCCCACGGGGTTCCGGGGGACCCTTGTGTTGACCCATCGGTCTGCTTCGGCGGCGAGCTTCTGGGGCTCGGTCAACTTACTGTCCAGGAGGTGTTGCCTTAGTTCCACAAAGCAGTTGTTGGCGAGGTGCTCCCAGACAATAAGGTCGAACAGTTCATTGTACGAGGTGACCTTGCTCCCTTTTATCCATCCTTCAAAGGCCCGGCTGAAGAAGTCCACGTACTCGACCCAGGTGGTACCGGGGAGCTTCTTGCAGTCCCGGAAGCGCTGCCGGTACATCTCGGCTGATAGTCCGTAGCGGGTGAGTAGGGCTTCCTTCATGTGATCGTAGGAGGTCATCACTGCATCGGGGAGTTGCAGCAGGGTATCACGGCCCTCGCTGAGGAACCTCCCCCATAGGCCGGCACCCCAATCCTTCCGGGGTACCCGATGGGAGGTCATGGCTACCTCGTAGGCTCGGAACCACTGCTGGATGTCGTCGTTCTTGTAGTATTCCTTGACGACATCCTTGGGGATATGAACCTTTGGCTCGGTCAGTGGCAGAGCGTCCCGGGCCCCGGGGGTGCTGGTCTCCCCCGTTTTGGATTTCAGTTCGAGTTCTTTGAGGCTCCTCTCGTGCTCGAGGGTTAGCCGTCTCTCTTCGAGTTCTCGATGCCGTTTCTTTTCCTCGATTTCCTCTTGCAGCCGTAGTTGCTCCAGGGCTATTTTCTTCTCCGCCAGCTGGAGCTCGTTGTCCAGCCGGAGTCGTGCGAGGTCCATTTCGTGTGCCCGGACCCTCTCTCGTTCGCGTATTTCTTCGCGGGATAGGCTGACTTCGGGAATGCCTCGCCCCCCATCTGTCGGGGTTGTGGTCGGCAGGTTTTCGTTCCGGGCCGAGGTCCCTTCGGTGCGGGGTGGAGTGGCCTCGGCTTCGGCCCAGGCTTTCAGGGCTTTCTGCATTTCTTCCTTGGTGCCCAATCCTGTGGTTGGGATCCCTTTGTCCTTGCAGAATTGTTTTAGTTCTTTGTGGGTGTATTCTTCCAGTTTTTCCAGCTGGAAGGTTGCGGCCACAATTGCTTCTTGGCCGTCCATGGTTCCCTTTTCTTTTTCCATCTGGTTAGGTAGTGGGTGCGTTACTTGCTTGTACGATTGTGTCTGGCTCGGATCCCGTCGCTGGCCACCAAATGTTGGAGGGAGGACCACCGGGGAGTCGGAGGGACTACTCCGGGCACCTTCCTGCCGCGAAGTTATAGCCGAGTGCCGCTGAGAAGCCTCCTAGGAGAGGTCCTTCTCCTATAATCGTACTAGGCCCAGTAACACCACCACACAGGACTCCGTATCAGTTGCTTATCTTGGTTCTTTATATAAAAAAAGGAGCACGTTCAATATGTACAGTGGGATCGAGGGATCCAGTAAGAGTCTCAATGTCTTTGAGGGAATAGGGTAGCGGGACAGTCTTTGTACCAGCCAGGTACGGAAGGGCTCTGCGCCAGACCTTTGATGCTGGTCTCGGAGCGGTTTAGACGTGGAGAGCCGCGATGGCGTCAGCAGGGCTCGGGTGGTAGTTCCGCTTGGGTCGAGCCGCGACGAGGTCAGCTGGGCTCTGATGGTCTGTTGCAACAAGGTCGGGCCGCGACGGCGTCAGCAGGGCCCCAAAGGTTCGTGAAGGTCTTGTAAGCACGATGGAGCCGCGACTTCGTCAGCAGGGCTCAGTAGGTAGGTTCAGGAAGAGTCTTTCTCCGTAGGGTCAGCCGCGATCCGATCAGCAGGGCTCTTGACTCCGGGATACAACTGTCATCTTGTTGTCGGGTCGCCCCAGATATAGGTCTTGAGCCCTTTGATGTCCGGACCCTTGCACCCAGGAGGGCGGAGAGGCCGGGTAGGGCGCGGCCAGACGCCCAGCAGGAGAGGCGCCAGGCCCCAGAGAGCTGTGGGGCGATCGCACCTAGGTGTGGAAGGACGGTTGGGGGTCCCATCGATACTGCCCTCCGCCGGGGGTGGGAAGGGCTCACGTGGTATCCCCTGGGCCAGGGGTTGGCGCCTCGATGTCGGGCCTTGCTGGGACCGAGGCCGGGTAGAGCAGGGTCACGGAGGTGGTCACGTGGAGTGACGTGTAATTCAAGATGGAGGAGCCCCGAGGTGCATGGGACCTCGTGCGGCTGAGCGAGGGGATACAGGACCACGCCACGAGGCCGGCTCCAACATGGACTCTCTGGGTTCTGCCGGTGAGGAAGGAGGTCGTCCAGTTCAGGGCTTTGTCGTGGATCCCTGCGTCATGGAGGCGTGTGAGTAGGGTGTGGTGGCAGACGGTGTCGAAGGCAGCCGATAGGTCTAGGAGGATGAGGGCCGCGGTTTTGCCATTGTCCAGCAGGGCCCTGATGTCGTCGGTGGCGGCGATGAGGGCGGTTTCGGTGCTGTGGTTGCTGTGGAATCCAGATTGGGACGAGACAGGAAGTTGTTCTCCTCGAGGAAGCGGGTCAATTGCCTGTTGACAGTCTTCTCGATGACTTTCGCTGGGAAGGGGAGCAGGGAGATGGGCCGAAAGTTCTTGAGGTCATTTGGGTCCGCCTTGGGTTTCTTGAGAAGGGCGTTGATCGCGGCGTGTTTCCAGCTCTCCGGGAGAAGGTGGCGGTCTCGAAGAAGCTGTTTATGATCTTCCGTAGTTGGGGTGCGATGATGGAGCTCGCTTTGTTAAAGATGTGGTGAGGGCGGCAGTCGGATGGTGAGCCCGAGTGGATGATGTTCATGATTTTTATGGTGTTGTCGTCGTGTTTCCAGGAGAGCAGGAGGCCGGTGTGGTTGGGGGGTGGTGGGTCTGAATTGTCGGCGGCTGTCGGGGGGTCTTGGTGTTGAAGCTGTTGTGGATGTCTGTGATTTTGCGGTGGACGTAGGTGGCTAGGAAGTCGCAGAGGTCTTGCGTGCGCGTTGTTGTTGATGCGTTCCTTGAAGAAGGTCCTTTTGGCGGTTTGAATGAGTTGATGGTGCATGCGGCTGGCGTTCTTGAGGGCTGCGTGGTTGTTGGCTTCATTGCGCCACTTCTTCTCAAGACTTCGGCAAGTCTGATTGGATGCCTGGAGGTCGGTGGTAAACCAAATGGCCCTCCTGTCAGAGCGTCTGTTTGAGGCTTTCCTGATCGGGCGAGAGTTTTGGCACAGTCGTTGATCCATTGTCTGAAGTTGCGGGCTGCTGTCTCGGTGTTGGTAGGGTCAGTTGGTGAGTCTCGGGCGAGGGTGGTGATTAGTTGGTTTTCGGTGACCTTGTTCCAGCTGCAGTGGGGGATTTGTTGCGGGTGGTCGTGCGTGGTGTGTTTCTTGAAGGAGAAGTAGATGCAGCGGTGGTCGGTCCAGTGGAGTTCGGTGGTGTGGCTGAAGGTGATGTGGCTGCTGGCGGAAAAGATGGGGTCGAGCGTGTGTCTGGCAGAGTGGGTGGGTGTCGTGACGAGCTGTTTGAGTTCGAGGTTGGCGAGATCATAGGGCAGGGTGGTGGAGTTGCTGTCGTTGGTGTTCTCCTGGTGGAAGTTCAGGTCTCCGAGGAGGATGTAGTCTGTGGAGGCGAGGGCGTTGGTGCTGAGAACGTCGGTGATGGAGTCGCTGAACTGTGGTCGGGGTCCGGGGGGTCTGTAGACGAGAGTTCCTCTGAGGGTGGTGTTGGGATCGATGTGGATCTGGAAGTGCAGGTGTTCGTCAGTGCTGAGGGTGTCTTCGGTGCTGGTCGAAATTCTAAGGGTATTTCTGTGGACGATGGCGATTCCTCCTCCCGGCTTGTTAGTGTGGTCCTTGCAGGTGATCTTGTAGCCGTCCGGCATGGCTATGGCAATGTCGTGCGCCGAGGAGGGGTTCATCCAGGTCTCCGTTAGGAAGGCGACGTCCGGTGAGGATGAGTCGAGTAGGTCCCAGAGTTCGATGGCATTCTTGTGGATGGAGTAGGTGTTGAGTAGTATGCATCTGAGATGGTTGTGACCTGCCCTGGTGGGAGGGGCAGGATATGCCGATGTTCGGTGGCTGGTGAAGCTGCAGCTACGGCAGGTGAAGGTTACGTGGGTGAGCTTCGGAGTGGCCTGGAAGCAGGTGGATGATCGGCCGGCGTTGAGTTTGTGGAGGAAGTTGGCATCGTAGCGGCATCGGGTGTTGTGGCGCTTGCGGGGGCCTAGGGTTCTGGCACTGGGTCCGGTCCAGCCACGGACGGGCGCAGGCGGGCTTGCCTTAGGCGGGCCTTTGGCACGCCTAAGGCACGCCCGCTGCGAGCGGCTGCACAGTGGCCGCCATTAAGAAGGGGAGGTAGGGGGGAGAAGCAGCTGGGAGGCAAGAGTGGGGAACGAATGGATGAGCGAGGGGGGCGGGACCGCAGGGGACACAACGGCAGGGAGGGAAATTGACAGGATGCCAAAATCAGCGGAGAGTCTCAAAAAAGGAGCAATAAGAGCCAAAATAAGCAATAGAGTTGAAAGGAACGGCAGACAGGCAAAAAACAGGCAAAAATGGGGAAAGCAGGCAAGCAGGCAAGCTGAGACAGAAGGACTGGTGTAAACTCGCGGCAGCAGTGAGGGCAGGAGCACTGGCTCAATCAGGTGGCGCTGTGCGGCGTGGGGAGCAACCTGCCTGGCAACAATGCCTTACTACCATATTGCAAAATGGCTTGCCACTCCCCATCTGAAAAATTACATTGTGTGTCCTGTTTTATCTTTTCAAGAAAATTGTTAACCAGAGAGGGATTTTGTAGTAGTCGATACCAATTCCCTATGCCACTTAATTTAGTTCTTAATAAAGCAGCTAAAACCGGAGAGGTACCTGTCTTGCCTGGAAGTGCATATTTATTCAGTAGTTGTCTAACCTGAAGGTCGCCAAAAAAGAAAAGCTTACTCCGATTTCCACATCTAGCTTGAATCTCCTGCCAATTAATACATCTCCCTCCAATTAAAAAGTGGCCCAGTTCTTTAAATCTCTTTGTTTCCCAAAATCTTAAATGGCTGTTCTAGATTTTAAGACCCAAACTTCTGCATTCTGTGAGCCGCAAATATTCATACCCTGCAAAAGGAGCCTTTAGAGAATAAGGGGCAAATTCTCAAGGATCTATAGTGGAGTTCTCTGTACTTTATCTCAGCCAAAGTCACATTAAACTCATCGACCCATTCACAAGCTGGTGCTAACAGTCGATAACACCTGTTTACCTGCGATCGCAGTCGCAAAAGTCATCACCAAGGATGACCCCGGCAACTATCGCTAATGAGATGCAGAGTAGGCGTTCCTGAACAAAAAGCCGCGACAACACCACTCCGCAACATTCTCAACAACCAACCAGATCTGCGATAAGATTACAAAACAGGCGATAAGGCGTGTTAGCAGCAGGAAACTAACACCTGCTCTGACTTGGTGCAAAGTCGGACTACAACCGGCACCAGAAAAGGGAGCACAGCCCACAGCCACACCTGAAGAACAACAGATGCCATGGAGCCACTCATCATGCATCTCGGACCACCCCCCATCCCCCCCAGGGCCCTACCCCGGGCGCCCCCCATACCCCAGGACCAAGAGATTGCATATCAATGTCACAAAATCATGAACAAAATCATTCACCTGATGCCACGGAATCACAACAACGAACAGTCATGTGAGTACATAAAAAGCAGAATCAATCATTCACCATTGAAAGTCCAAACTAAATATCACAACCACATTTCTCCCCAAATAACTATTTGGAAGAGTCATGGCAGGTCATCCCTGGTCAATCTGAAAGTGACAGCCTGTAAGACAACATCCAAGATAAGAAGGTGTGTCAGGCACTCATCAAAGGACAGAGATAGAGAGAAAGAGAGAGAGAGAGAGACTGAACAAGGACAATCGGGCCCTTGGCTCATATAGGCCTACTGTGCATGTGTTGCGCAATTGGTGCACCCTAAATCTAAGGCCTGGCAACAATTTCAGCACAAAAGCCACATCACATTTCAGAAATGCAGGCAGTAGTCAGACAAAAAGTAGGCATGAAAGCTCCTTTGTCTCAATGCACAAGGTGGAAAGACATCCAAACCTCCGACCTTGGTCTTCAATGCGCCCGGCAGCCCCTGAGTGAGATGCCATACCAGACTCCGCCGACTCCCACACCACGAACTGCGCTAATGAAAGACCAATGTGTCCACACCCCACACACACTTGTCCCTGCACGAGCTACACCTGTATGGTATGCCCCCATCATATATGTTAAAAAAAAACATACGACACAACGCTGAACACACATACGACTTATTGCTCTGAGCTGTGGCATATCGTCCACAGAACTGCTGCCGGTCTGAGGAGTGCCGGTAGTACGAGACCAACAAACACAATGGCAGGCAATCCCGAACACATGAAGAACCCCTGTCACATGGAACTGTACCTTGCACGAATGCTGCATCTGTTGGGAGCTCTGCCAATGGCAGTTTTGCGAATCAGTACCGTCTGAGTTTCCGGCTTGCGTACGTCACATGCGTCCAGCCCTGGTTCCACTGTCAATCATGCACATTCGAGTGGCCCATGGAGGTCTGCCTATCCAACAAAATGTTAAATGAACTGGATTATGACTTGTGTATGTGCCCCCTGTTGGCCCACAAACAGGAGTGCTACCGGGATACCCATGCATGGGATGCCCTGATCTGTGGCGTATGTGCTGGTAGTAGTGGATGGGAGATTGCACAAGTCATCGTGTGCAGTGACCAGATTGTGGCGCTCCCCTATTGGGCTGTGTTGCGGATTGGTGAAACGTCATGGACGGAGCACATCTGTCCGGACCAGTTAATGGATTGGCTCTCACTCGTGTTCCTTGAACTTGAGAACGATATACTCCTGGAACTGATTGCCTATGAAGCTACGCTCGCATTCATGGACGAGTAACTACCTTCCTGCAGCCATAACTGATTGACACCCAGAGCCACAGGTCCAAACACTCTGTTGCATCATGGAGGTATGGTCACACATCCCAGGACAACAGTAGACATGTCTGCATTCGCCCGGACTCAGAATGCATGTGCTTGCACCTACGCGTGTTGTCACACACCTGTGCAAGGTGATGCAGCCCCATGGGTGGAGCTGCACAACGTCTTTATGCAACGTTCCTAAATCTGACATACTGTTGGAGGGAGACCACACACATGGCAATGGAATGGTTAAGGTCCTTTCTACTTGACCGCAGTTTTCAGGTGTCGCAGAGACCTTTCCTCTCCAAAAGCGTCAAGCTGAACAAAGGGGTCCCTCAGGGCTCCATACTTAGCCTGACTCTCTTAAATCTCTACATTAACCCCTTGGCAGAGATTGTAGGGAAGTTTAGAGTCAGTGTAGTGTCATACGCTGACGACACACAACTTGTGGTGACTCTTACCCAAGACTCAGAGGAGGCAGCCTTAACTTTTCAACGTGTCTTCAAGAACTGGCGTCATGGAAAGCCTCTAATTGCCTTAAACTTAATGGCAATAAAACAGAGGTTCTATTGATAGGTAAGGCTCCCTTGATTCGGTCCTCTGCATGGTGACCTCAGATACTGGGTCCTACCCAATCACCTAGGGATCAGGTAAAGAACCTGGGAATGTGGCTAGATACGAAACTATCTTTTGAAACTCATACTAGGCGAGTGACTGGAAACTGTTTTGGGGTCCTGCGCAGTCTCCGGAAGACCTTAGATGTACTCCCTGTGTCAGCGAGGAAAACGATGGTCCACGCCCTTGTGACATCTTGTTTGGACTACGGGAACGTTCTTTACTTGGGAGCAAATACTAAATGTGTTCAGAGACTCCAGCGCATCCAGAATGTGGCAGCGCGTCTCGTTCTAATGCTTCCGAGGAGAGCCTCATCTAGCAAGGCGCTGGCTTCCCTTCATTGGCTCCTGGTGAGTGAACGTGTTCTTTTTAAAGCTATGTGTATTAGTCACCACATTCTGCAGAAGAAGGGCTCCTCCTGTCTGCATGACCTTATCCCATACGTCCCCATGTGTTGTTTAAGATCTAGTGGGACGGGTCAGGTCAGCATCCCGACTATCAGAAGAGCCAGGATGGGCGGGCGCTCCTTACGCTTTTTAGCGGCCACACACTGGAATAAACTTCCAATAGGGCTCCGGCTCGAATCATCGGAGACTGTCTTCCGGGGAAAGCTCAAGACGTGGCTTTTCCCAACTGGTAATTCCCCTGTCTGATCCCTTTTTTTTGCCTCACCCTACTTGCCTGGAACGGGCCTTGTCGCAGCGCGGGGACACACTAGCTAGTGTAGCCATGCGCTTTACAAATTTGCTTATTATTATTATTATTATGTAGCATGACATGTGACCTTGTTGGTCCCTTTCGCCTGCTCACTGTCAGCAGAGCACACAGTCGGCGCAGTCCAATGGTACAGCTCCATGCAGGTCCCATGGGCTGTGAGTCGTGTCCCCAGACACGGGGCAATGAGCAGATGCCAAACATCACATGACTCGACCAGCAAGGCAAGGTGGGCTGAGACCGTTGCCATCCGTAAGGATATGTGTTCATTTTTGCCTCCCCATTACTTGCACCTCGACACGTTCCCATTCTGCCTGTAAGTGTCTTAAGCATTAGTCTGCCTGTTGTGGCCCATTCCTTACCCGTACTAACACGCACATGCTAATAAAGTCTACGCAACTTCACCAGTGTGCAACTGTGATGAGTGTTGATTAGTATGACAAATCCTGTGCCTCAATGAGCATTGTCCGTACACTGTGAGGGACAGACTGCCGCATGTACACTGGTGGTCAATCCATATTGGCAGCTCCACCTCTGTGAGCCAGACATTGTGTTTGGGATAGTTGCTGCTAGACCTGTGCTCTTACATGTCTTCAGCAATGTGAGTATGGTGTCCAACTTCTTGCCATGTGCATCAATGTGATCCATTAAAACTGACTGTGTCCACACTGATGTGTGTGAGTAGGTCATGCGAACAGATGTTCTGTAGCCACATGCGATGTGGGACACTACTGCAGGCGTGCGACCGATTTTGACATTTCCACACACAGCCCTTTATGACACATGGACGTGAGGCTACGTTGGGGGGTTGTGAAATTGTTGTTCATGTGCAATGAGGCCACAGCTAGTTCACACCTTCACAGTCATCTAATTGGCCATGTGGGTCAGGGTCAAACATGCGCATACATGACATTTACCAGGGTGAGTCTTTTTGTGCAATCAATGTCCCTACATTCATCCACACTTGTATACGTGAAAGATCATAGACATGACACATCTGTGTGATTTGGAATGTTTTATTCACATTCTGAGGAGTGTCAGATCTGGAGGGGTACATGGCCAGTTCAAGCACACATAACGTGGTTGCCCAGTGGTGGGACAGCCAGAGTCCTTGCTGGAATGCAAGGTTAATCTGAAGAGGAAGAGTTCAGTCCGCAGCCAGATTGCTGTGTCATTGGTACCAGAGCAGATATGGTAGGCCATGTCGGGGTCCAGGTGAATGTCGCTGAGTGTTCCAGGGAACAGTGGGGGATGTTGTTCCAGGCCATGATCCATAGGGCTGAACCAGGCAGGGACAGGCCATGTGGCGGATACTGATCTACTGCCTCCTTCCTCACACAGTCATTACTCTCATATCTTACTCCTCTGAGACGTCTTCTGTGTCCGGTGTATCCGGTTTGTGTGGTGGTGTTATGGCTGCATCACCGTGGGGCACTGACACATTAGGGTGCAAAGGTGACAAATCAGGGGGCGGAGATGTGTGTATCGAAGTTCCAGCAGCAGTTATCTGGGACAGGCTCTGTGGCAGAAATGGCAAGATGAGGATCTGCAAGGTATGGAAGATCCCAGCTACATCTCGCTGGTGTTCATCCATGGCAGCCCTACTTCCAGCCTGCATCGGCTCCATGGTCTCTATTGTCCTCCGCATCTGTGCCAACTCTGTGCTGTCATCGCTGGAGCCTGTCTGACTAGACAGTTTTTGTATCCGAGGAATGGCCCCAGCGAGGTCATCCAATGATTGTTGGTGAGCATGATGGGACTCAGACAACCCCAACCGCTGCTGATCAGCCATCTTCTCCTGGCACCCTAACACACGGCGTTGGAATTCCATGTGTTGGTCGTGGGGGTGCTGTAAGCCAGCCGTGGTGGTGTGTGCTTCCTCCTGTGTGGTCTGTGCAGGGTGTGGTGTCACCGTGATGCAGCTGGGCTGCCCTGCTCCTGGGGGTGGTGTACAGATGCTGCCCACGAGCCCTTGGAGGGTGTCTGGGCAAATGTGCAGGATGTCCTCTTCATCATCACTGTAGAGATGTGTGGTCTGCTCTGCAGGAGGTGTTGATTGTCCCTCTGCAATGTAGTGGGGATATGCAGGTTAACAGTGTGTTCCATGTATGTTCACGCATTGGAGATGTTACATTCAGACTGCCTGACAGTGTACATTTTGGCTGTTTTGGTGAAGCTGGCTATTTGATGGGAGACAGTGGACATTTCGACTTCATGACGAATGTGAGGTTGTACTCGTACATTATCATCTCACAGTGTCATGAAATGCCAGATGTGATTTGCCAGTTGCTATGCACGGGCGGCACCAGTTGTGTCCTCTGTCCTGTGGAGTAAGGTTTGCACTTTGTACGAGATTGTCGTCAATGTTGGTGTACTGTGCTTGCTCTGTGTGTGTGCTGCATTGTTGGCGAGTCTGCCCTGCAGCTCTGATTTTGCGGCCCCTTATCCCTTTTAGTCAGTGTGCCTTTGGCTTGTGTGCTTTTCGGGTGCTGGAATGATTGCATCTTGTGTCATTTGTGCTCTTGTATGGCTTTTTTGTACTCTTGTGCATTGTTTGTCTGCAGATGTGTTTTTGACATCATGGGTTGTAGGTGCACTTTCAATGTGTCAGAGTGTGACCTGCTCCTTTACGGATGTGGTCCACACTCAGCCACCACGAAGTCGTCTTGTGCACCTTGTCATGTATTGTGACTGCAGCCATTCTATCTGTCATGCAGTGTCAATTGCATTGTCAGTGTGGCTCACAGAGCCGCTGCTTTTTGGGATTCAGCACATGTGCGTGGGTAGTTTGTGGCATTGGTGATATGAAGGGGGACCCATTTGTGCATATTGTGGACGGGGGCCTATTTGGTGTTTCTATGTGTGGTGCAGTGTGCTAAGGGTATCAGGGACATGTTCCACACTCTTTGTGGGTGTTCAGTGTGCTGCTTATTATTGTTCATGTGTGCCATTGGGCCCATCTCCCTCCATCCCCCCAGTTCCTGGTCGTTACTCACCCTGTTGCTGTTGGGTCAGGTCATATCGAGCTGTGTCCAGATCCCCATTTCCTGCCACTGTCTCCAGACTGATGACTGTGGCCACCATTTCCAACCAGCTCTTCCTGTGGCGCAGGACTCTCACCTCCAGTCGCCTTTGCTTAAAATGGAAGTTCGAGGCGGCGTGAGAAGAGTGACTCCGTTTAAAGAAAAGTTTCTGCAACTGAAAGGAACACAAAGTTGGATCTCACTCATATAAAGATCACAGTGAGAGGCCCCGTGCGGATTTCAAATAAAGAGTAGGAGTCGTGCCATGATTCATGAGACACAAGAACTTTGATTGCATACCAGCCTCCATTTTAATGAATTCACTTAAAGAGAAGCAGGGATCGGCTGATCTCGAAATTAATGAATAAGCCCCTTTATGGTCCTGAGGAGCACCCGAAAGCAGCAAACTCGGGGTTTGAAATGCGTCGACCTTTCTTTTTAGCCAAACAAGTGTAAAAATTAGCCTCTTGATGGTGCAGTATAGAGATGAATTGTTTAGTTTTTCAAGGCTGCACCTTGGAGTAAGTTAGAAATGATTTCCTGTTTGGATTTCTGTTGTACATGATTTTGTTGTGTTATTAAGTGTAAACACTGAGAAGTGTTTGTTTTTTGGAATATTGGAGTGTGAGTGGTCTGAATGAACCATAGTGGTGACACGTGTGAATGGGATTGAGAGAGGCTGAAAGTTGGAGTATAAAGAGGTTATAATTATAAAGTGTATTGTTGTCATAAAAAATAGGTTCTTCACTTTGTTGCTTTAAAACCTTTTTTTAAATAGTTCAAAAAATTCTCTCACTTGATGAAATTATGTGAATTTCGAATTCATTTGGATTAAAATTGATTGGAATTAAGTACCCAGGCTGACATTTATTCAATTCTATGCGTCAGTTGAAATACAGGGAAATAAGTATCAGTATTGGCATTGTGATTTGTTTATTTAACTTTTATAAAGTTGGCATTTTATTGTCCTAATCAATTGGTGCCTGCAGTCTGTTCATGGGTCACATGTCTAGGTGTAGTTAGCAGTTGCTCTTTGTATATTTCTCCCAGGCAGCCACACAATAGAGGGACTAGGTGTGGCTGGATATTCAATCTCAGGCAGGGTGGAGGGGTGGAACTGTGCACAGCACTACTTACACATCAATATGCTTTGATCTGTTCACACACAAAAAACTTCACACTAGTATTATGCGTGTAGCCAACATGGAGATAGGACAGGGAGGCAGGACATTCTGGGAGGAGGAGAACACAAGAAGCTTCTTTCAATTCAAAGCTAGCACCAAGGATAAATAGTAGACCTTCAGTCCCAACTCGTCAAGTCACATCTGGTCCTAGGTAAGACTCAGAAGAAGGACTGCTCTGACGATGTGCTGCAAGAAGGACTGCTCTGTTGTGCTGCTACTCTGCTGCCCTGCTGTCGGAGTAAGAAAGGACTTGACCTGCATCTTGAACCCAGGACCACCAAATTGACTCCAGGGGCTAGTTGCTTGGCCTGCTGATCAGGGCCTCAAGGACAGAAAAGGCTCCAACGTTCTTGAACCCAGTCTGTTGTGAGCACCCCCCAAGTAGTACCCCTCTAGTCCTGGACCCTTGGAATTGGGGTACAGGTGCCTTACCAGCTCACCTGTAAATCGAGTGCTAAGCAGCATGGAGTCCCACAAACCCTAGCCTCACAGCTGCAAGCTTCAACAGAGCCGACACCATGTACCGTAAAACCCTGCAAAGCCTCACTACACAGTTGTGAGCCTCAGTGGAATCACAGCGCAAAGCCTCACCGTACAACTGCCAGTTGCATTAGAACTGATGCCGAGTGATGTGAGGTCAGCCAAAACCGAGCTGCCGAGGCTCATCGGAATGACGCATAGTGACACAACTCAACAGAGTTCAGCTTGAATGTGTTCATGCCAAGCTACCGAAGGGTCGAGCACAGATTAATTTGGGGTTTGCTTCTGTTTCACGCTGACAAGAATTGTGGTTGCTGTTGAGTAGGGTTTCATCCCCCTCAGCCAGTAACCCAGTTTCCTACACGTGTAACTGCAACACCAGTATATCTGGAAGAAGTGCAAGGGTCTCAGAGCTGCTGTAGTTAATCAAGTTGTTACTAGAGGTCACTCTGAACTCAGATAAAGTTCCTCGAAATGTCAATCATAAAGCTGAGGGGTTGTGTCTTCACCCTCGATTTTTGCATATACACTCTTGCTATTCTAGTGCCTTTGCTTGTTTTTCCAAAAGATACATAAATATATCTAAGGTGGTTGATAGTTACAAGTGAACATTGCAACTTACACTAGCTTGAGTGTAATGTGAATAGAAGATTACACCCTACTATACATAAGCCCCAGCATCAACAGGAAGTACAATGACTAAAATTCTCGATTGTTTTTGGAGCTATTTTGTGGGTGTATGTATACTTGTGCAAAGTCAAATGCAGTCTCTTACTGAATTTGAAGGAGTTCAATGGCTGAGGTGGGCTGATCCAATGACCTATATTTCGTTCTGAAAGGGGAGGGAGTATTATTTGAGTGATTCTAGAATAAATAAATGGCAATAGAATGTTGACTGAAAGTCTCACTTTGTAAACCCCTGCGCTACATTATACCTGCATCAGGTATAATGTATGCAGGGTGGGCGTTCCCGCATAAGTAAGTATCGTAGAAGTGACGTAGTGAAACCTACGAAATTTCACTGCGCCACTTCTAGGGTGCAAATGCGTCAATATCTTACGCGTGCCTCACAGCAGGCAAAAGACTACGCAGGCCCTTTCACATTGTCTCTTTTGTGACACACTCCAGCAATGCGTCACTTTAGCGCCTACAGATACGTCAGAAATACTGACGTATCTGTAACTCCTTGCGACATGATGCGTCATACTGTAAATATGACGCATCCATCATGTCGCAAGGAGGGCGCACTGGGAAGTGATGCATCGCTGCTTTCACGCAGCAATGCGTCACTTCTCATAAATGAGACCCTATGTGAGGGAACAAAGCATCCTGTGTGAGTCCATTAAGGGGCAGATCTAACTGGGAGTCTGTATGGAGGCCTGGACATGTTTTTACTTTTGGCAAGTAACATGGTGGCAGTCGAGGGGTGGTACACACCTTCTTTTGTAAGAACTGTCAGTACGGGGAAGGTGGCAGTCTCCCAAGTGCTTGTCATTGTATAGTACGTCGATGAAAACACCCCCCGTGAGGGGCATTGATGAACTTTCATGTAATTCTTTTGGGTGGTTTCCATAGGAGGTGATTGACATTTTCGAATACTTGCAGAGTTTGTCAGTAGGAATCTGAGGTGAGTACCTACAGTGGAAGAGGTGTGGCGCAGTGGCCATGGTGCCTTACTCCGGTTTATGGGGTTCGCGGTTCGATCGCCGGCGGCAGGTTAGTCCAGCACCATGTGACTCTGGGCAATAGCTCGCTCAATCTTCTTGATGGCCCCCAGCGCCTGGACGCCTCTCCGGAGGTAGCTCTGCGCTTTACATACGCCTGTATTTCTATTTCTACAGTAATCAGCACATTACTCAGAGATTGTCCGGAACACCACAAGTGCCCAGGCACATTGCCTTTCAAAACTTTGACTTAGGGCCTAATTTAAATCTTGGTGTAGGGTTTATTCGGTTACAACTGTGACGGATACCCCGTCCGCTGAAATATAAATTCCATAGGATATAATGGGATTTATATTTCGGCAGATGGGATATCCTTCACCATTGTGTCTAAGTAACCCGTCTGCCAAGATTTACATCAGACCCCTAGTGTTTTCTTTTCTTGGCTTTTTTAGTTAATTTAGATTAATTGAGGTATAAAAATAGAAGCTTTTAGAAAGTAAAAATATAATAAAATATTAGCGTGATTTAAGTGTGCTATTTACAGAACTCTTTTTCTAATCGTTCTATCATCTCCTTTTTCTCTCCGAATCCAGGGTGGTCTTCTGGTACGTACCTGTCAGTTGTGGTTTACAAAGTATTTTAATTACGTACCTCAATCCTAAGCATGTTGTGTGTTTACCCTCCATCTAAGGTGCCATGAAGGAGTTTACATGTGTAGGCTGGGCTGCCCCTTGTCCTAATAGATAGGGTCAGATCGGGCTGCCTCATGTCTGGATAGTAAGAGTCAGGTAGGGCTGTCTCATATCTGGATAGTCATGGTCAGGTAGGGCTGTCTCATGACTGAATAGACATGGTCTGGTAGGGCTGTCTCATGTCCGGATAGTCAGGGTCAGGTAGGGATGTCTCATGTCCGGATAGTCAGGATCAGGTAGGACAGTCTCATGTCTGGATAGTCAGGCTCAGGTAGGGCTGTCTCCTGTCTGGATAGTCAGGGTGAGGTAGGAGTGCCTCATGTCTGGATAGTCAGGGTGAGGTAGGACTGCCTCATGTCCGAAAAGTCAGGCAGGGCAGTCTCATGTCTGGATAGTCATGGTCAGGTAGGGCTGTCTCATGTCTGAATAGAGAGGGTCTGGTAGGGCTGTCTCATGTCTGGATAGTAAGAGTCAGGAAGTCTGCCCCATGTCTGGATAGTCAGGGTCAGGCAGGGCTGTCTCATGGCTCATATCCAGATAGTCATAGTCAGTAGGACTGTCTCATATCTGGATAGGAAGGGTCAGGTAGGGCTGCCTCATGTCCAGATAGTCAGGCTCAGGAAGAGGGCTGTCTCATGTGTGGATAGTGAGGCTCACGTAGGGCTGTCTCATGTCTGGATAAGTCAGGCTCCGGTAGGACTGTCTCATGTCTGGATAAGTCAGGCTCCGGTAGGGCTGCCTCATGTCCGGATAGACAGAGTCAGGTAGGGCTGTCTCGTGTCTGGATAGTAAGGCTCAGGTAAGGCTGCCTCATGTCTGGATAATCAGAGTGCGTTAGGACTACCTCATGTCTGGATAGTCAGGGTGAGGTAGGACTGTCTCATGTCGGGATAGAAAGAGTCAGGAAGGATTGTCTCATGTTCGGATAGTAAGGGTCATATATAGGGCTGCCTCATGTCTAGATAGTCAGGCTCAGGGATGGCTGTCTCATGCCTGGATATTCAGGGTCTGGTAGGACTGCCTCATGTCTGGATAGTTAGGGTCAGGTAGGGCTGTCTCATGTCTGGATAGTTAGGGTCAGGTAGGGCTGTCTCATGTCAGGATAGTAATGGTCAAGTAGGGCTATCTCATGTCAGGATAGTTAGGGTCAGGTAGGGCTGTCTCATGTCAGGATAGTAATGGTCAAGTAGGGCTATCTCATGTCAGGATAGACAGGGTCTGGTAGAGCTGTCTCATGTCAGGATAGTAATGGTCAGGTAGGTCTATCTCATGTCTGAATAGACAGAGCCTGGTAGGGCTGTCTCATGTCCGGATAGAAAGAGTCAGGTAGGGCTGTCTCATGTTCGGATAGTAAGGGTCAGTTATGGCTGTCTCATGCCTGGATTTTCAGGGTGTGGTAGGACAGCCTCATGTCTGGATAGTTAGGGTCAGGTAGGGCTGTCTCATGTCTGGTTGGTCAGGCTCAGGTAGGACTGTCTCATGTCCGGATAGTCAAGCTCAGGTAGGGTTGTCTCATGTACCGACAGTCCGGGTCTGGTAGGACTGTCTCATGTCTGAATAGACAGGGTCTGGTAGGGCTGTCTCATGTCAGGATAGTAATGGTCAGGTAGGGCTATCTCATGTCTGAATAGACAGAGCCTGGTAGGGCTATCTCGTGTCCGGATAGTCAGGGTCGGTTAGGGCTGTCTTATGTCTGGATAGTCAGGGTCATGTAGGATTGTCTCATGTCTGGATAGTTAGGGTCAGGTAGGGCTGTCTCATATCTGAATATTCAGGGTCTGGCAGGGCTGTCTCATATCTGGATAGTCAGGTTTAGGTCAGACTGTCTCAGGTCTAAATTGTCAGTGTCAGGTACTTATTTTTCCTACAGTCAGGATGTCCAGTTAGATGATTTCTTTTTTGAGTATCTATCAGAAAGGGGGGATTGAACTACATAAGTCTCAATAAGAGAGTCTCAGAACTTTTTGTCTCAGAGACCCTCAACCACACGTTCACAGACTGCGGTGTATGTAATCTCAGCCTAGTGTGGTTTGGTGGATAGCGTCATTATCGGGGCGTGTCCCGTTCTACAAGTGACAGCAAAACCTTCACCAGGAGGGAGGCTGTCTGGATGTTGACAGTGGTGTGTAGAATAAAATTATCTCCTATCCTATAGGTGAATCTTTATTGGGGGAAAAGAGTAGGATAAGGATAAGTCTAAAAACAAAATGGTGTTTAATGGATGAGTCACTGGTCCACGACACCTAGTGGTTGGGTTGACATGTTTCGGCGTGGAACAGCCCCTAAGGGTCTATGGCCTTTGTCAGGAACAAAGAAATATATATGGAGTAATATTTATGGAGGCCTTACACTTCAGGGCTTCCTGGATAGTGTATTCTTAGTGAGAGGAAGCACTCACCCGTCTTCGTCAGTGAGGACACATTGATCTAGACAGAACATGGGTTACAGGTACGGTCTTTAGGCCTATAACTGTGAGGGAAACAAAGTAAAATTAAATGCATGACAAAACTAACATTACCAATTTCCCAATTCACCCAGTGTGACACTGAATAAACCATGAGCAGCGATGTCGCTGGTAAGGGCGTGATTATCGTCCTATAGATATGAATTATTGAAAGAAAGACACAGCGAGGGGTAACAGGGACACTGCCTTGCTCTCCCTCTTGGAAAATGTGTATAAAGAACTGTGAGGTAAAGAACAGCGCTCTCACCGTTAAATAATAATGATAGTCTATAACTAAATCATCCCTGCGTTCAATATTGGCAAACATGCTGGCAGAATTAGGGCACAAAAATGTCTCTTTGTAATTTAAACAAGTGAAATGATAATTCTGGATTTTTTGAGGAACCCAGATCGGGGGATTTTGTTTAAAAAACAAAACAAATGTACTGTGTTTAAGCACTTAGAGTATTTTCCTGACCTTGAGGAAACCCAGTCCTTCAACCCCCAATCCCTGTCCCTTGCAGTCCTTTCTCTCCAGTGACAAACCTGCCTCAAGCTGTGCTTTATTTTATTTATTTATTTATTTATTTATGTTTACTTTTAAATACCAGCTGTGTATTTTGGCTACACTTTGGGTGTCCAGTTTGATGGTGATTTATTGTTTGTGTCTTTTGTACCTGTTGTCAAGTGTTTTAGTGACATTTTGACGTTGTCGCTTGTGCGATTTGAGTGAGTGTTTAGGTGGAGATTTAATATTGTTTCCTTCACCGAGAATAATAATAATATGAAAATTCAAGGCATGACTAAAAGCCTTGGCATTTAAAAAGCATCACTAGTAACATGCAGTGGCGGCTTGCCGAGAGAGTTCTGCGGGGGGAGGGGTGGTGAGGCGGGGCGGGGGAGGGACAGGGTGGGTGGGGTGGTGGACTCCGACATATGACGGATAGGAGTACGTTAAGTAATTAAATAAATAAAACAATTTACCTTGCGCGCGCTGCATTGCCGAGTTGGCGATGCAGCGTGCGCAAGGTATTATTAAAAAATGTTATTTAATTACTTACCTTACTTCTTTCCGTCGTATGTCGGAGTCCACTACCTCCTCCACCCTGCCCCTCCCCAGCCCCACTTCACCGCCCTGCAGCACTCCCTTGGCGAGCCGCCACTGGTAACATGGTAACATTAGTGAATATTTTCTTATCTTTCATTTTTGTTGCAAACGAATGGTGGCCATGTCTTGTTCAGAACATCATGTTTCCATTAATTGTTGTGGAATTTGCTTTACGATAAAAAGTATTAAAAAACATAACCATAGCACCAGCCTGCCAGGTCCAGACCTTTTGATTTTGACAATGCTTGTTCTTTCTTTCTTAATGTGTTTGGCACTGCAAGAATAGGTTTCGTAGTTTCCACCCCACCTCATGTTCACTTTGTATTTGCACAGGGCCAAAAAAACGTTCTATTCTATCAATGTGACCCCTAATTTGATGACATTTTAGAGAGATTTTTTATATGTAATGTATTTATTAAAGATATTCAGAGAAGCTTACATCCAATTTGAGGAACAACCTTGGGTTTTGACTTGAAAGGCAGCAAGGCCAAGTCAATATATAGTTAACACAACAAAAGTACTGCCAATGCTGCACTAGATATGAAAAAGATACTTCAGATCATGGACTGAACAAAACAGTGCCACTATAAACCACTTTTTCCGTTTGATTTTAATCAACAATTTATTGGGGTTCAATACTTCATTAACTCATTTTTAAGCACGGTTTTATTTGTACAGAACAAATTAGCAAAAATAGTAGAAAAAAACAATACAACATTAATATTTACATTGCCTACATAAATAAACACGACACTGCTACTGGCATACAAAAGTCAATCATACCATACATCCATACTACTCAATCATACTGTGGGACATTTGAGACAAATATTCAATGACAGTTTGACGATTTTTTGAAAAGAGGGGGGGGCTATCGAAGACTTGTTTACAGCCTAATGGTGGTAGTTTGAAAGTGATTAAGTTGTTAATTGTGCGATTAGCCCACAGCGAAGAGGTCTACGCGTTTCGAATCCCTCAAGTTGTGGGGATTCTCATCAGGACCAGATGCTCACTAAAGGGAGAACAAAAAAGCTAAATTAGACCAATTGACCCTTAAACACTATAATTTCCTCGACGCAAACCTTGTGCTCGAATCTTACCTCGCAGCCAATGCCAACCAAGGGGAGACTTGCGAATATGGAATATAGACCTTTTCAAAAAAACCTTTAAAAAGACAGAAGGAGGGAGAGTGGATTTAATATAAATGTCGCCTAAAGCGCTGGTGGATGCGGTAGCGGTGTTAGTCCAATAATGAAAAGCGTCTTACTTGTCAGCCTGCCGATGTCGTGTATCTTTCTGCTAGCGTGGGTTGAGGTTCCTCCGGACAAAGTACCGGCTATTAGAAATGATGATTCATGTTTCGGAAAGACTTTAATTGTCGTCTGAAAGAAATAAACCACACCGGAATGGAGTGGTTGCGTTATTCTAGCCTACAAGGAAAATGCGGGAAGGCTCAAATGTAGCTCGTTCAAATGTTCTCTTACCTTCCGATGTAGTTTGCACAAGTTTTACAGGGAACCCGTAGTCCGTGCTTGTGACGCCAATGCAGGTGTTGTTCAAGGTGCAACAGGAAGGAATCTCCTTTTACACTTCCTGTCTTCGTGCACGGGCGAAATCTGGGATATGTAGTTTCTATCCGCTGGGAAGCTGATTGGAGTAAAGGAGGACTGCTTGAATCGGGCGATGATCGCAATGTCGATGTGGAGGCTCATGGGATTTGTAGTTAGACATCGTGGTATGTTCAACTTTATTGACAAAAACACCATATCACGCTACTTCGCAATCCAATGAATATGCATGTGAAATGCAAAATGAAACGTTGGTGTGGTATGATGAAGCTGTGAAGCAGGCATCATTAATGACGTTATTTGGCAAGACATTCAGTAAACAGGAGATGTTCTAACAGGAGCGGATTCATAGGTTGAAAATCTCTGACATTTCATTCAATCCCTCGACTGATGTATTGAATTTAATTATCAACATCGCTTCTCTTTGCAACAGTTTGGCATCCAGATCTCCTCCTCTGCTGTCTTGTGTAACTTTCGAAATCACAGTCCATTTGACATCTGTTTCTGCATGGTTGTTAAGACGCCAATGGTTAACCAAAGGAGCGTTTTGCACATTTTTTCGTATTCTTGATTTGTGCTGTTGGATTCTGAACCTTATTTCCTGATTTGTTTTTCCAATATAAAGTTTGTCACATGGACATAATATCCCATATACTACAAATTTTGTTTTGCAGTTTGAAAAGGAATCATGTTTCCAATGAATGTCCTGATGGATGAAATGGTTGCCTTCCAAAGTAGATTCACAGCACACACATGTACCACATTTGTGGTGGCCTTGAATCGGAGGAAGATTTAGAAAGCTTCTCAAATTCGGGACCTTTGTTTTTGGGAGAGCAGCTCTCACGATCTGATTGGCTATGCTTCTATCTTTTCTAAAAGCAAATAGTGGGGGTTCTTTGAGGGAAGGGTCCAAATTTTTTACCAGGTGCCAGTTTTGGGAGATGATCTTTTTAAGCCAATTGGACGTGGGTGTAAAAGTGGACACACAGACAATCCTGTCCATTTTGGATTTGTCTCTCCTTTCAAAGAGAACTTCCCGTGGGGTCCACCATGCACGTTTCATGGATCTCTTCAAAAGTTTTTTAGGATATCCTCTTACTAAGAGGTTAGTCTTTAGTTTTTCTGCATGAAGGAGAAATTCATCCTTGAATGTGCAATTCCGACGGATTCTTAAAAATTATCCATAGGGCAGATTGTCCCTCAGGCTGCGTGGGTGATTGCTGGAATAGAGTAACGCTTTATTTCTGTCGGTTTTTTTCTTGTACAGTGTGGATACAAGGTGTCCCTCGCTTGGGTAGACTTCCACATCCAAAAACGGTATTTTGACTTTGGAAAAGCTCAGGCTGAACTTAATGTCCGGTGTTCTATTGTTCAGCCAATTGACAAAGTCTCGCAGTTGGTCTTCTTCTCCAGTCCAAGTTTAGAACACGTCGTCGATGTACCTTACCCAATGTCCGATATAAGTTGAAAATGGATTATTGTTATACACAGAGGAGGAGATCTGGATGCCAAACTGTTGCAAAGAGAAGCGATGTTGATAATTAAATTCAATACATCAGTCGAGGGATTGAATGAAATGTCAGAGATTTTCAACCTATGAATCCGCTCCTGTTAGAACATCTCCTGTTTACTGAATGTCTTGCCAAATAACGTCATTAATGATGCCTGCTTCACAGCTTCATCATACCACACCAACGTTTCATTTTGCATTTCACATGCATATTCATTGGATTGCGAAGTAGCGTGATATGGTGTTTTTGTCAATAAAGTTGAACATACCACGATGTCTAACTACAAATCCCATGAGCCTCCACATCGACATTGCGATCATCGCCCGATTCAAGCAGTCCTCCTTTACTCCAATCAGCTTCCCAGCGGATAGAAACTACATATCCCAGATTCCGCCCGTGCACGAAGACAGGAAGTGTAAAAGGAGATTCCTTCCTGTTGCACCTTGAACAACACCTGCATTGGCGTCACAAGCACGGACTACGGGTTCCCTGTAAAACTTGTGCAAACTACATCGGAAGGTAAGAGAACATTTGAACGAGCTACATTTGAGCCTTCCCGCATTTTCCTTGTAGGCTAGAATAACGCAACCACTCCATTCCGGTGTGGTTTATTTCTTTCAGACGACAATTAAAGTCTTTCCGAAACATGAATCATCATTTCTAATAGCCGGTACTTTGTCCGGAGGAACCTCAACCCACGCTAGCAGAAAGATACACGACATCGGCAGGCTGACAAGTAAGACGCTTTTCATTATTGGACTAACACCGCTACCGCATCCACCAGCGCTTTAGGCGACATTTATATTAAATCCACTCTCCCTCCTTCTGTCTTTTTAAAGGTTTTTTTGAAAAGGTCTATATTCCATATTCGCAAGTCTCCCCTTGGTTGGCATTGGCTGCGAGGTAAGATTCGAGCACAAGGTTTGCGTCGAGGAAATTATAGTGTTTAAGGGTCAATTGGTCTAATTTAGCTTTTTTGTTCTCCCTTTAGTGAGCATCTGGTCCTGATGAGAATCCCCACAACTTGAGGGATTCGAAACGCGTAGACCTCTTCGCTGTGGGCTAATCGCACAATTAACAACTTAATCACTTTCAAACTACCACCATTAGGCTGTAAACAAGTCTTCGATAGCCCCCCCCCTCTTTTCAAAAAATCGTCAAACTGTCATTGAATATTTGTCTCAAATGTCCCACAGTATGATTGAGTAGTATGGATGTATGGTATGATTGACTTTTGTATGCCAGTAGCAGTGTCGTGTTTATTTATGTAGGCAATGTAAATATTAATGTTGTATTGTTTTTTTCTACTATTTTTGCTAATTTGTTCTGTACAAATAAAACCGTGCTTAAAAATGAGTTAATGAAGTATTGAACCCCAATAAATTGTTGATTAAAATCAAACGGAAAAAGTGGTTTATAGTGGCACTGTTTTGTTCAGTCCATGATCTGAAGTATCTTTTTCATATCTAGTGCAGCATTGGCAGTACTTTTGTTGTGTTAACTACATCCAATTTGAGGCAGGAATGCATATACATTCTAGTGGCACACCCTCCCTTCATTAAATATAGTTCTAAGATTCTCTGCAGTGCTTTTCAGGTGAAGCTTGCCTTCAAACACAAAGGTCCCAGTTAGTTCCATCAACGGAGGACGGTTTGAGCCCTTCTCCAGAAGAGCTTGACCTTCTCCAGAAGAGCTTGAACCCTTCTCCAGAAGAGCTTGAACCCTTCTCCAGAAGAGCTTGAACCCTTCTCCAAATTAGTTTTTCTTCTGTTGATTCCGAGCTGCGGCCTATGGGGCATATTATCAAGAGACATATCGCCGCTTTTTCGGCACATAGCGCTGAATAAGCGTCGATTTTTTTAACTCACTATTTACAAGGACTTGCTAACAAGCTTTAGCGCGAGTTTCCCTGAGTTAGCTGCCTTTTTCTTTCTACTTTGCATGTCAGCGATATTTATCGCTAATGACATGCAAAATAGGCGTTCCTCACCTAATCCTCATGGAATCCGTCGCCACCACAACATCGCCCTATTATCAATGCGGGTCAAGCGATAAGAAAAGCAGCGCTAACCGCGGTTATTGCCGGAATTTAACACTTGCTTTAAACTTGACTAAGCTATATTCACAATGGGAGGTGGATTGACATGTTAAGTCCACACTCCCCTATCAGCAAGGTTTTCAATAGCGCACTAACATTATCGCCGCTTTTCTCACGCAAGTGCCAATTATCGCCATCTATCGCTGGAGTGTACATCACCATTCTGCAAAGCGTTGCTAATACGCCACTAACACGGCGATGTACTCCAGCGATAGACGGCGATAATGAAAATCGATAATTATCGCATGTCCTTGATAATATGCCCATATGTGTCTTTTGTTCCATCATTCAATATTGAGGCCTGTACCTAACACTGTTCTGTTTTGCCCTGTTAGGGTGGAGCCAACGATGCTGTAAGTATGACTTTACAATTCTCTGAGTTAACAATTAGTGCAGCTCTGGAAATCAAGCTTTGAAGGATGTTGACAAGTGAATAATAATGAAAATGAATAAGCTTCTTGCTGTGAAGATGTAACACTTGTAATTCAAAACATGGACATTGACGATGCTCAGACTCACATTTGCACCTCCCTTTGATCTCTGTTCCACATAGTAAAGCTCTGCTCTTGCTAATGTTGATTACTGACTCAGAGCTCTTCTCCTAATGATACACATGCTAACAAAGCTTACCCCAAACTACAGCCACTCAAAGCTCAGCTCACTCAGAGATCTGTTTCAAATAATAACTAGACTCACTCAGGGTTCTGTTCCATATAATGAAGACAGCTGTGCTTCTGATAGTAGAGAGACTCTATCGGAGATTTGCTCCTGTTCATGCAGACTCACTCAGAGCTCTGCATCTGAGGATATTCATACTCTCTCAGAGCTCTTCTTCTGATATCCATACTCACTCAGAGCTCAGCTTCTGAGGATATTCATACTCTCTCAGAGCTCATCTTCTGATATCCATACTCACTCAGAGCTCAGCTTGTGATGATATCCATACTCACTCAGAGCTCAGCTTGTGATGATATCCATTCTCACTCAGAGATCTGCTTCGGATGATATTCATACTCACTCAGAGCTCTGCTTCTGATGATATCCATACTCACTCAGAGCTCATATTCTGATGATATCCATACTCACTCAGAGCTCTGCATCTGATTATATCAATATTCACTCCGAGCTCTGCTTCCGATGATATCCATAATCACTGAGAGCTCTGCATCTGATTATATCAATATTCACTCAGAGCTCTGCTTCTGATGATGTCCATACTCACTCCGAGCTCTGCATCTGAGGATATACATACTGTCTCAGAGCTCTGCTACTGATTATATCCATACTCACTCCGAACTTTGCCTCTGGTGATATCCCTATTCACTCAGAGCTCTGAATCTGAGGATATACATACTCTCTCAGAGCTCTGCTTCTGATGATATCCATAATCACTGAGAGCTCTGCATCTGATTATATCAATAATCACTCAGAGCTCTGCTTCTGATGATGTCCATACTCACTCAGAGCTCTGCATCTGAGGATATACATACTCACTCCGAGCTCTGCATCTGAGGATATACATACTGTCTCAGAGCTCTGCTACTGATTATATCCATACCCACTCCGAACTTTGCTTCTGATCATGTTCCTACTCTCTCAGAGCTCATCTTCTGATGATATCCATACTCACTCAGAGCTCTGCATCTGAGGATATACTCACTCAGAGCTCAGCTTGTGATGATATTCATACTCACTCAGAGCTCAGCTTGTGATGATATCCATACTCACTCAGAGCTCTGCTTCTGATGATATCCATACTCACTCCGAGCTCTGCTTCCGATGATATCCATAATCACTGAGAGCTCTGCATCTGCTAATATCAATAATCACTCAGAGCTCTGCTTCTGATGATGTCCATACTCACTCCGAGCTCTGCACCTGAGGATATACAGACAGTCTCAGAGCTCTGCTACTGATGATATCCATACTCACTCCAAACTTTGCCCCTGGTGATATCCCTATTCACTCAGAGTTCTGCATCTGAGGATATACATACTCTCTCAGATCTCTGCCTCTGATGATATCCATACTCACTCAGTACTCTGCATCGGAGGATGTACATACTATCTCAGAGCTCTGCTACTGATGATATCCATACTCACTCCAAACTTTGCTTCTGGTGAAATCCCTACTCACTCAGAGCTCTGCATCTAAGGATGTATGTACTCTCTCAGAGCTCATCTTCTGATGATATCCATACTCACTCAGAGTTCTGCTTCTGATGATATCCATACTCACTCAGAGCTCATCTTCTGATGATATTCATACTAACTCAGAGCTCTGATTCTGAGGATATACATACTCACTCAGAGCTCAGCTTGTGAAGATATCCATACTCACTCAGAGCTCAGCTTGTGATGATATCCATACTCATTCAGAGCTCGTCTTCTGATGATATCCATACTCACTGAAAGCTCTGCTTCTGATGACATCCATACTCACTCAGAGCTCTGCTTCCGATGATATCCATAATCACTGAGAGTTCTGCATCTGCTTATATCTATAATCACTCAGAGCTCTGCTTCTGATGATGTCCATACTCACTCCGAGCTTTGCACCTGAGGATATACATACTGTCTCAGAGCTCTGCTACTGATGATATCCATACTCACTCCGAACTTTGCTTCTGGTGATATCCCTATTCACTCAGAGCTCTGCATCTGAGGATATACATACTCTCTCAGAGCTCTGCTTCTGTTGATATCAATACTCACTCAGTACTCTGCATCTGAGGATATACATACTATCTCAGAGCTCTGCTGCTGATAATATCCATACTCACTCCAAACTTTGCTTCTGGTGAAATCCCTCCTCACTCAGAGCTCTGCATCTGAGGATATACATACTCACTCAGAGCTCAGCTTGTGATGATATCCATACTCACTCCAACTTTTGCTTCTGGTGAAATCCCTACTCCCTCAGAGCTCTGCATCTGAGGATATATGTACTCTCTCAGAGCTCTGCTTCTGAGGATATACATACTCACTCAGAGCTCATCTTCTGATGATATCCATACTCACTCAGAGTTCTGCTTCTGATGATATCCATACTCACTCAGAGCTCATCTTCTGATGATATTCATACTAACTCAGAGCTCTGATTCTGAGGATATACATACTCACTCAGAGCTCAGCTTGTGAAGATATCCATACTCACTCAGAGCTCAGCTTGTGATGATATCCATACTCACTCAGAGCTCGTCTTCTGATGATATCCATACTCACTCAGAGTTCTGCTTCTGATGATATCCATACTCACTCAGAGCTCATCTTCTGATGATATCCATACTCACTCCGAGCTCTGCTTCCGATGATATCCATAATCACTAAGAGCTCTGCATCTGATTATATAAATAATCACTCAGAGCTCTGCTTCTGATGATGTCCATACTCACTCCGAGCTCTGCATCTGAGGATATACATACTGTCTCAGAGCTCTGCTACTGATTATATCCATACTCACTCCGAACTTTGCTTCTGGTGATATCCCTACTCACTCACAGCTCTGCATCTGAGGATATCCATACTCTCTCAGAGCTCTGCTTCTGATGATATCCATACTCACTCAGAGCTCAGCTTCTGATGATATCCTTACTCACTCAGTACTCTGCATCTGAGGATATACATACTCTCTTAGAGCTCTGCTTCTGCTGATAGCTACAGCTGCTCAAATTACAGTGACTGAAAATAACCCTACTCACACTTAGGTCCCAGCCTGAGATAAAAGCCATAACCCCTCGCCTGCCATCCAGTCCTACTCAGATCTGTGCTGCTGACCATATCCAGACTCATAAAAAAAGGAAGAAGAAGAGAGCAAAAAATCAGGAAAGAAGTCCACCACAAAAAAAGATGTAGGTTATAAGGAGAAGAGGAAAAATAAGGAAGAAAAACAAAAATGGCGCAAACAAAGGGATGACAGAGGTGAGAGGAAAAAGACGAGAGAAGGTAGGACAACAAATGCAGATATAAAGATGAAGTAAGAGAAGCCACTTTTGGTGAGCAGTGGCATGAAATCCCAAATGAGTGTCAACATAGAGGCAGGAAAAAGAAGTCTGGCAGTATTATTACAAATGGAAAAGGGAGGGTGAAGATAGTAAATCAAGATGAAACCCCAGCGTCATTAAGTAATTATAGGAAGGATCATAGAAACCCCCTTGGCGTAATGGTGAATGTAAATATGCGCTACGAAGATCCCAGTACGATGCCAGCCATTATCTGCCCTGGCAAGAATCCCCTGATATTCCAAGAGTGTTGAACCCCGTACAAGCAATAACTCAACATGAGACCTATGGAGGAACTCATGGTGAAACTTACACAATCCCACAACCCATCCCCCCCTTAAACATAAATAAATATCACAGAACACCACCCCCCTTAATTTACAACAAAACAGTGTTACTTACATCCATCTACTATAAAGTCCTTCAACCATTGAGGTAGTTTCCTAACCTTTTTTCTGCTGTACTCTTTTCAACATTGGGATGACATTCCCTCCAGTAGAGGAGAGAACACAAGATGTATCAGTCCAAGGACTCCCAGGGTCACTTGGCACCTCTGTTCTGGGACCCTCTAATCCTTCGACCACATCCCCCTGGGTTTCAGACTCACTTCCAGCATCACCCATATCCAGCAAACCCGAATCTTTATATATCACCCTCCTGTCACTCCATCCATCCTGACTGCACACAGCCACACACTTGAGATTCCACTCCTTGACATTACTAAGCCCATCCGCATTATGCAAAACCTCCAACACTTCTTCAGGATCAAACAATTTGCTATCACCTTTCGTCACCAAACCAGGTTTCTTTATGCAAACCCAATCTCCAACAGCTATATTAGCTTGTTTGGTGCCATGCTTGAGATCATGATAAGCTTTGCTCTTTTGAGGTCCCTTGGCCTTGCTGTTTCTAACATTTTCCATGGACCGAGGTCCCACACAGGCAATGAATAAACATCCAGGCTTGTACTTTGTCCTTGGATTCCTCCCTCTCATTATCAAAAAGGGTGATTATCCAGTCGCCTCATCCCAGGTAACTAAAGCCCACACACGGGACCAGACTGGGAACCAAAACCGGCACTGGCAAAGTGCTCGGCCGGCCCCCCAGGGAGTTGGGGGTGCAGCCGAGCTGTTTGCCAGGGCCGGTTTGAGACGATTTTGTTACAGGGGCCGTTTTTGCAGCAAAATCGGTCCCCACCCTGTCTGTCCACCGGGGAAATGCCCCTTGCCCGCTACGGCCAGTCCGGCCCTACCCACACAGCTTTCAACAAATGGACTTCCCAATCTTTACTACTGACACACGCGGCTTGGATGACCCCTTTAATGACACAGTTGAAACTCTCAAACATGCCATTTCCAGCTGGAATTGTTTTTAAGTTTAACTCCAATCCTGTTGCAATATTCCTCAAAAGCACTAGACTGAAACGGCTCATCATTGTCACTCAAAAATGGTGGCGGGAATCGCTTCCAAACTAAACACATGGTCCAAAAACAATAAACTGGCATTGATGTCAGCTTTCTGCACCACTTTGACAACCGGCCACCTTGAGTAAAGATCCATGATCACTATGACACACTCTTGTTATTGTACTACTGGTCCCATAATGTCAATGGCTAAAGATTCTCACAGTTGAGTATGAGGAGCTCTTGGGCCATGGGGAACTCATGTCACATGGGATGGCTGACAATTGTTCATATCCGTGTGTGGTTCCTGAAAACCTCTGACATCGTCCCTATTGCACCAAGACTCTGTGAGTTGCCTTGACCCCGCGCCTCTCTGTTCCACCTCCTACGGTCGTAGTCCCTCACCTCCATCTGGGCTTCAGACAATATCGAGGGGCGACAAAACGACGTCTCATAAAAGATAATTTTGGATCAAAAGACTCACGATCTATATCTGTATGGATTGAATGATGACATTGAAATTAAATAGTTTTGATGAATTATGAGTGAACTTTGAAGAATATAAACCAATAATGGTCAGTTTACAATAAACAAGGAGTCATCGACATTGTAATGTATCCAATGCGATAAGAAGTTAAATCATGTTCCTAAGATTTTTAGTTGTTCCGTGAAATGTAACATAAGACTAATGACACCAGCACGCCATAGAGTTTGGGTAGCAAACTGATGAAAATATTAACAGCATAATTTCAATCTTAATGGTAGGCCACCCACCAAATCTCGAAATGTGGGTTGGGCCGGCGGACATTTAAAGCATTGACAGGAACGGCCGTCAAGGTGGTTCGAGTCATTACATAATAACTTTGCCCGATGGCTCCATCGAACATGACGGAGCCATACGCGACAGTTACAATTCATTTCAAATTTAAAAAGAAAATCCCAAAGTAAGATTTTCTTCTTTAAAATAAAAAATAAACAATGCCCCCCCTCATCCTAGGAGATTCTTTCCATGGCAAGAGAAGCATTGAGCATTTTTCAGTGCCACATGATGCGATGTTTTTCCTGTAAGTGACAGACATTACAAAATTACTATACGTCTGCCCATCTAAATTAGGTAGGCGGACATACAGTAAAACCTTCAACGACCCTTGCTCCATTGGGCCATGAGAGAAGACCACATCAAAGACAGAGTAGTCTCTCCACCGTCGTCAAACTATGGTCCTCCCGGGCAGGGAGATACCAACATCACCAGCACTTAAATCGGCCCCCTAGTCTTGGACTCATTGATGAGAAGTCTAGGTTTCTATAGATAAGTATTGACATGGGTGAGTCAAGAGAATGTACATAATTCAACATTTTGTGTTATTGTATATTTGTTTTGTAGAATGTGAGTTCTTTTCATAGATTGATATGCTATGTAAATGTGACGTTAAGAGTGGGGATCATATTGTGGTGCTTGGTTTTTGATCGATTTCCAACCATTGTCGATTGAGGGACACGTTTACTTCCAGTACTGTGCTTTAATATTTTATTTCCTGTGTTATTGTGTTGTTGTTAATGTTTCTCCTCTTCTTCTCCTCTTTTGCTCCTGTGATAGGGTGGCCTTCTGGTAAGTACAGCTCCTTGTCTCTATTAGTTGTTGTTTACCAAGGGATTATGAATCTGGGGTACTCCCCCATATTTTTATAGATGTTCCTAGTAAAACTATCTCGCCCTAGAGCTTCATTTGTTTTAGATGTTCTGATCACCCTGGAGATTTTTGCTATTTTTATGGGTGTTTCCAGACCTTCTCTTTGCCTTGTTAGGGTGTTTATAGTTGGGTTCTTCCCAGAGACGCTGATTGCAATGTCCCTTCTGTATCAGTAGCTCTAATAAGTCCTGTAACAGCACCAGCTCCCTTCTTTCCTTGGGACCGTTCTCCGCTCCCTGTCTTTTAGTGATACCATATATGACTTTACTGTTTTGGGCCTAAGTTTAACCCGCTAATATTTTGTACATTTTGTAGCTTTCCCCATATGACAGTTGTTTGTCCTGACGAGAGCATGTTCTGCCCTGTTTGTAATACTATCAGTAGTGCTTTAGCTGCCTTCAGGGTCCTCTCGACCTGAAGACCTCCAGGCCCACATTTACTAAGCCTTTGCGTCACCCTTGCATTCCTTAGTGGTGGGCGTTCCACGGGTGGAGCATGTGCGTTCTCCTGCATCCACCCATGGATTTCACACAATTCCAGACTTACTAAGTTTGCAAAGCTGGAATTGTGTGAAATTAGCGTGCCTATCTTGCATACTCTCTTTGGTACTTCCTATTTCTATGTGTAATGCTTTCACCATCTCACATAGAAAGAGGAAAATGACTGTTTTTGTTCAGGAAGGTATACCTGCCTGCACAAAACCAATTCCGCTCATAATACAGGCGCCCTTGCAATGAGGCGCAAGGGTGCCTGCGTTGGTGCTAGGCAGCCACAATCCCAGGTGTGCAAGAGCTGACTATGCCATATCTTTGTAAATATGGCGCTGTTCAGCTCTCTCTCATTCACGCAATGCAACAATGTGCCTTGCTGCACTGCGTTGTATACATTCTTAGTAAATCTGCCCCCTGGTGTTCTTGTCTTGTCGTTACAACTCTTTATGTACCTGTGGTTTCTCCTGCTTCATTGTGTAAAGCATCTGGAGCTCCAATGCTGTTGTAGTTACTTCTCCCCACACTACAGCTTTTAGTTCATCCCATACCTACCATGGATATGTCCTCTGTTTTGTTACCCTCAGAATATTGTGCAACGCTTCCTTAACCCTCTTTGAGCATTTAAACATATATTAGTCCTTCCATATTCCATCAATTAGGCACAACCTTCTCAGCATAGAGCTTTATAACCTTTAGCTGTATATTAGCGGCAGACGGGTGTAGTTGTGAACCAGCATGCTGCTATCTCTAATACATACTAACCTTTGCATAGCACAAATGTCATTAGTAAGAGGTTGATGTGTGTGTGGGTCATGTGTGCATGTAAGTCGAAGGTCTATCTTCTTAAGGTGTCACACTCGCCATACTTCAAGAAGCCTTGGATGTTTTATTCTAAATTGATTAATGATGAATTATTGTATTAAAGCCCCTCCTCTGCCCTTTTAGTGATGCAGTTTTTAACACCTCACTGGACTCCTCCACTCAAAGAATCAACTTCTTTCTGTGATTGCATATGTTATGCTCTAGCCTGCTTCTCTGATGCATCTAACATCGTTGTACCTCCACTGGTTTGTTGGGTGGCTAGTTCACCTGTTTTCAGGAGGATCCAGCTTCCCGAGTCACCTGCCTTCCTCAACCGATCTCGTTTGTGTGAGCTCATCGGCTAGTCCAAACCCCAGTACAGCTGGAATTGTCCATCGCTAGTGGATCTTCTCACTGGCCAGGGTGATCCATTGTTGGCTTCATTCTATGTTTTCTGGCTAAGGTTACATGTGATTGATTGTGTAGCACAAGAGTCTTTTTTCCCTAATGCTGGAAATGTCTTTGTTCTCTGAACAATCATGAGAAGGCTTATAGAAATGCCTTCCAAACCATTGTTCTTTCTTTCTCCATCCATTCTCCAATTCTGAAAGTGACCCGGCAGAACCTATTTTTGAGTTCTTTGCATTTTGTTCCAGCCAGAGCACTTTCCTCTGTAGAGATTGAGGGCTTGTTCCATGCTTGTGTATTTTTGTATGAGGTCCTCGATAACCTCTCCGTTGCTATCTGTCCTCTTTTACCTTAGCTGTGCTACCTTTCCTCTTCACAGGTGCTTCAGCCTCTTTCACAGGTCCACAGACCCCATGGCCAAGCTACTGAGGGTCCAGTATTGCCCTGTTCCATCTTTCTCCCAGTGTTCCTGGTCGGCATGGAAGGCACTGTTTAGGATGGCACAAATTCTCCATCACCACACCACCTCTTCACCTGCTACCTCAAGTTGACCCCCTAAGGCCATATACCACAGTTCAACATGACTTGCCACCACCATAAGAATGCAATCTTAAAACATGCCACACAGATGGTTTCCTGTGCTGTCTGCTCTGGCAAGGCGAGGTCACAGGCAGTTGTTCGGATGGAGAAGGAGCTGTTGCTACCCAGAGCTGTGTTTGATGGTTTTGTGATGACTTTGTCTTCTTGACGTTAAGTTGCCCCACTCCTGAAGGACAGTTCACATGCTTTTATTCCACTCAGGTGTTTTAGGTCTGCATTTGTTTTCTGTTCAAACTGTAATCTGTAACCATTACTTCATGTAAGGTTCTTACTAACTGTTACAGTTTTTCCGGTCATATTAAAAAAAAAGTAGTGTGTAAATAAACTTTTCTGGTATGCACTGGCCTTTACTTAACACCGTTTTCTCCTTGACCCCTAGAGTGCAGCAGGTGGAGCAGCTGGAGCCGGTGGAGCTGGTGGAGTGGTAAGTCTGACTTTGCAGCTCTCTAACTTGACAATCAGTATAAATCTGGTAAAAAATGTTAAGAAATAAGTCAATGATTATAGAATAAATATGCAACCTGCAAAGAAAGAGTATAAAATCACAGGTCCATCGAATGTGAATGCCAAAGGTTTTTCAGTGAATGGATGATTTCACAATCAACTAATCTATCAAAGATAAATATATTTGAATCTATATATAGTAAAATGTTACTTATAGAAACTTGCCTTCACAATATTTTGGTTCTGTTATCCTCAGTAAGTCCAGCACAGCGGGATTGCTAGGATGTCTTTGGAAGCCACGCCCCCTTTCTCCACCCCTCTGCAAATGCGCCTCCTGGTGCACTACTGATTGGTGGATGAAGTCCACTTTACTCCCGAGGAACCTTGGGGGCAAAGAAGCCCTCCTGGTACCTCCTGTAAGTCCTACACAGCATGATTCGTGAGAGCTGGTTAGAGGCCCGCCCCTTTTCTCCAACACTCTGCAAACGCGACTACTACTTAAAAGAACCACAGAAATTCACTGAAAAAAAACAATGGTTACATGGACATCATAGTTAGGAGTTAGCGTTTAAAAAACCTTAGAAATTCACAAAAAAAACAGGACTGTTATAAATAGGCTCATATTTCACTCGTAAAAAAACGGTGAAATTTAGCAGTTATAGTTAGCTGACCTAACTAATAACTCGCGCCACCGCAATGCACTTCTTCTAACCTCACATATTGCACCACTTTTGATGTGGTCAGTGTCATAACTGATGACCTCACTGAAGACATCTCAAGTGACATCACTGATGACATTACTGATCACATCATCCACACAATCACTGATGCACCCACTGAGACCCACATAGAAACTTTCATATACCCACTCCCACACAGCCATTCACAAACCTTTTCACAGACCCATACCAGTACTTACAGAAACACTCACTTATTCATATATCTACACACACATCTAATCACTCACCCATACATCCACTCTTACACCCTTTCACTCACTAGTACAGCCACTGATATATCACTCATACACCCATACAGCCCCTCACACACTGAGGCAGTAATGCACAGAGCTGCTCACACACCTACTCACTCACCCATACAGTCAATCACACAGCCACTTACTCACCCATTCAATTACAAACACAGCCACTTACTTACTCTAACACGTACTCAAACACCTATACAGTCACTGACACAAACACAACTCACCCATACAGCCACTCTCCTATTCACTCACTCACTCATTCAACAGTATATCCCATCACTCACCCATACTGATTTTCACATACCCAGTTACTCACCCATATACTGCTGACACATCCACTCACTCACCCACACAGCCATACACACACTCACTCACTCATACAGCCCCTCACACACACACTGACCAACCCATACAGCCTCTGACTCACCCACTCATTCATGACGAAATGGCAAAGGACCTGGTTATTTAGCTGAAAAGCTCATCCAAGTAGACCTCTTTGAACAGAAGAGAAATATTTGCTCCACATTCCCCGCTTCAAGAAATCTCACATGGGTGGGAACGTTTTTTTTTACTTAGCCCCTTTCTACTGGAACCAGCTCCTGAACCATCTTCGGAAATGCCTTGAGTATCTTTCATTTAGAAAGCTTCTTAAGACTGAGCTCTTCGAAACTCCCTGCATCTGGTCTGCTCTGACAGTTGCACGCCCCACAGCACGGAGATACCTCTTGAGGGGTGATTCAGACGCTTTACAAATAAAATAAATAAATAAATAAAATAAAATCCATACAGGCAGTCACAAAACCTGTCACCTACCCACACAGTCACTCAGACACCCAAACAGATATTCAGACAACCAATCAATCACCCATACAGCCATTCACATAACCAGTCACTCACCCATGCATTCACTGAGTCAGTCAGTCATGCACCCACAGAATCATCCATACAGCTATATATACACCCAGTTGTAGGAGAGTAGGGTCTGCTATCCTATGGTCACCCCAAATTTTTGCTTTTTGCTTCACTGGTTTTTGACATACTGAGGCTGTGGGCCTGCCAATCAGACCCCCAGCCTGCTGTTCTCTCTACTAAATTAAAACTATGCACCTTAGGTGCATAACCAATTGGAAGTGGATCACCCTGTCAGCCCCTGTACCAGTGTACACTAGGTACCCAGGGCATTGGTGTACCCAAGGCCTGCCCGGGGCTGAAGCATGTATTATGCCACCCCAGGCTTGGCCTAACAAATCTGACACAACTGGCTGATCACTCAGCTGGGGTAAGTTGGTGTAACCACCTCTTACTTAGGTGTAGTATACCTATACCTAACCTTAAATGGGACACCTGGTAACCTATAAGTCACTCCTATGGCAGGCCTTAACAATCCTGAAGGCAGAGTGCTTGGTTCCATGTGAGATGGTGCTCTGGCATGAGCTGAGCCTGTCTGCAGTGGTCGGAACAACTTCCTTCTACTGTTTCCAGATATCGTCATACCATATACTCTTAAGTGCATTATGAACCTCGCGGTTAAATGCTAACTTTGGTTTGGCTTTATCAAAACATGTCGAGTAAGGTGTCATACGAATTGGAATACTAACCCCTCGCCAATTCTGGCGACGGGGTTAGCATTCCACCCTTCTAGAGGGACACGACATGTACAGTACCTGAAACCCGGGTAAAATCAGACATAGCCTCAGCTCCACAAAATGGATGCTGCCACCACAGACACAAGTCTGCCCTCCTGCTGCTGGGAGTCCTTCCAGCTTGGGAGGTGTGGACAAAGGGTTTCCTGCCAGGGGAGGTGCGTGCACCACCCCAGACAGGATTTTGTGTATTGGTCAGGTAGGGCTTGAAAGAAACCAGACATGCCTGTGGCTCACAAGGAGCCTCGGGGCATATGCCAGTTCAAACCGGTCCTGGGGCACACCAGTCCCGGGCCTGGGGCGAGCTGGACAAAGGATTGGGGGTGTAACCACCCCCCTTCCTGGTCCCACCCTTAGGGAGGGACCTAGCAGGTAGTCCGGCCCCTAGAATCCGCTTAAAGGTAGGAGCTGTGTCCTAAGACTTCAGACATCCTGGAATCAACTTAAAACTAAGAAGAAGACGGGAACTTCGACGCTCTGCCGCACAGAGGACTGAAGCCAATCTCCCCTGTGGTCAGGGAGTGACCACCTTGCTAACGCAAGCACCATCCAGCGAATCAACGTCTGCTTTGCCGCCGCCTCCCGCCGGAGCCCGAGCCCAGAGACTGACAAGACCTGGACCTCCAGACCTCTCACCGCCCGATCCACAGTCCCTGCAAAGAGGAGACCCGTGGAGGCACCGAGACACGTGGAGCCAGCCATCTTGAAACGACTACGACAAGCTGACCAGTGCAACAACCGAGGCTCCCTCCAAGTTGTGCTTTGGGTCCTGAGAAGCCCAACCCTCGAGCAGCATCTGCACCAAAGGTGAGCCCTCCAGCATCTCCACGATCTGCGTGGGGCCCTTCTGCATTTTGCCACTCGACGCGCCTAACCGGTTGCTGGCCCGCTGGCTAGTGGCCATCTTGGCGACGAAATCTACGACAAACACCGCTGGTCTGGTTGCTCCAGACTGGCCCTTGCTCCCCTCCAAAGGAGCAGTTCCTCTGACCTTGCTGGTCAGAACCATCAGCTTATCTCCTTGCCTACAACATTTGCTTTTGCCAAGGCTTGTTTGCTTCGATCAAGTCGCCGACACCGCCGACAGCGAGAGCCTGCGTGGGACAGCTCGTGACTCGACTCCTGGACGTCGTCGACCTTCAGGGACCACGTGGCTGCAGAGTCAAGCTACACCTTTCACCTGTTTGCACCCGACATCGCCTGGTACCCACCTGGTGCCACGCTGGTCACTGGCTAGTGACTGTGAACACTGTCCCCTCTGCTTACAGGTCTTCAACATCTCCGATCCACTCTTGGATCCACTGCATCTCTTCCCGACCGACCGCCTGCAGCACTTTTGTCTACAGGCCCCACGGAACAGATAGAAGAAACCCGACGCACTTCGAGGCCTATGCACCCACTTCCTGTGGGTGAGGTAAAGCTGGCACTCCTGTGCCCAAGTGTAATATTACATCTCTAGTGCCTGTGTTCCAAATCTTGAGTTCCTAGGTCATCCGGAAGATTCCTTTTGCAGTAACTTTGTACTTTTTACGCACCCATTGAAACCTATGGGAGCACGCGTGTGACTATTTGCTCTGCACACGCGACCCGTGGACCTCCTGGTCACTAACTGAAGTTAGCTCCGTGTAGGCCCAGCGATTCTAGAGGCCCTAGGCCTTTTCCCTTTTCTGTTCGTGGTACTTATACCACTATTTTAGTATATGGTTTGAGTGGCCACCAGGGCCTATCCATATAAAGTGCAACTTCTGTGTATTCTGTGATAATCTTGTTTGACGATTTGTGCTCCTGTGCTCATAAAGAGACTAGGGGTTACTTTGAGAAATAAATACATATATATTTTGAATATATATCTGTGTGGTGTCCTTTCATTGGTATAAAAGGGGGTTACTATTGGTAAAACAGCTTGCTTAACACGCATCACGAGTTTAGCCTCAAAGACTGCTTAGCCTACGCTACCACTAGGGCAGCTAGTCCGAAAAGGTTGACTTACAACCACACCATAAGGGTTGCTTGGCATGGTACAAGGTGGTCACTAGAACTAGTGAACAGCATATACCAGGCCAACTTCTCACATTGGTGAGCAGCGGTTGGATTTGAGCTTGCTGTGTTTTACCATTGTAATCTCTTGGTTACCAATTGAAAGATCACATAGGTACCTGTAGGTACATATAAAACAAGATTAGATATACTTAAGTTCTACTGAACTTAGTTGTTGTAGAGCAAAGGGAGTAGCACACCCTGACTACAACTACTAGATAGGTTTAGTAGGTAAACCCAAGTGTAGGTAGATTGCAACACATCCACCCACACTTAAGAGCAATGGCTGGGGCAGAGGGGTCCACTGTACCCATCTCTGTTGAGAGTGACCCCCCGAGGGCACCATCCATCTTTGCTACCCTTAATCAGAATGAGCTCAGGCATTTGGCAACTCTTAGAGGCCTTAAACAGCCCAAGAACCCTACCTCTGCTGTGCTCAGAGCACTCTTGCAAGATGATGAGAATCAAAGAGAGCTCAAGAGAGCTTCCCAGTTAGCCCCCTTAGGGACAGGAACAGGAGGCCCCCCTTCTGAAGATGCCACTGAGGTACCCCTTTCCAATAGCCATCCCTTAGATGAGAACCATACTACAGAGGAGGAAAGTGAGGGGGATACAGACAGTGGTGAGGATGAAGGGAGAACTAGCCCAGTGCCAAGTGTTATACTTGGCCCAGCTAAACCAAGGCTATTGGGGACTGACAGTGGGTTCACCCCACTGGATCTCCCCAGTGGACTTAACACAGGGCTTGGAAGGCAAAGGAATCGCTCAGGTGACTCCAATGCTTCCCATGGCTCTAGAGGCTCTCAAGGTCACTCCAGGAGAAGGATGACCACCCCTCAGAGGAGGGAACATGAGGCCAAGATGCAAGAAGCCCAGCTGAGGATCAGGAAGCAGGAGCTAGAAGTAGCCCTGATGGAAGAGAAACTTAGCAAGGCTAGACAGCATAAAGAGAGTGGGTCTATACCCACTGGTGGCAGCATTGTCCCTAAGGACAAAGATAGGGTTTTCGATAATAGAAACCTGTCTAAGGTTGTGCCCCCCTACAAAAGTGGGGATGACATCCACAAGTGGATAACTGCTCTTGAGAGAGCCTGCAAAGTACATCAGGTTCCTGAAGACCAGTGGGCAGCAATCCTCTGGCTCTCCTTTGAGGGAAGAGGCAGAGACAGACTCCTCACTGTTAGAGAAGAGGATGTCAGAAACTACAGAGTCCTGAAGAGTGTTCTAGTTGATGGGTTAGGCTTAACCACTGAACAGTACAGGTTAATGTTCAGAGACACCCAAAAGACACAGACTCAGGACTGGTCTGAATATGTTGAATGTGCCACTAAGGCTTTGGAGGGTTGGTTGCTGGGAAGTAAGGTATCTGATTTTACAGGATTGTATAATTTGATGATGAGAGAACAGATTTTAAATAACTGTCAAAACCAGCAACTGCATCAACACTTGGTTGACTCTGATCTGACCTCTCCCCAAGAATTGGGAAAGAAGGCAGACAAATGGGTCAGAACCAGGGTTAAGCAAAAGAACCAGAACCAGGGCCAAGGGGGTGATCAGAAGAAAACAGACCAAAAGGGTGGAGATCAGAAACCTAAAGACCAGAAGTCTTCAACAGGGCCCCAAACTACTGCTAAGGAGGGTGGGTCCCAACAGTCCAAAAAGAAGAAAGAAGGTCAGAAGAAACCCTGGTGCAATCATTGTAAAAATACAACTCACTGGACTAGTGATTGCAAAAAGGGTGGAGCCCCCAACACTGTGGCCCCTAAGGCACCTGCTCCCAGTACTACTGTTAGCAGTGTTGGTCCCCAGACAAAGGGTGTAGTGGGAATCACTATGGGAACTGAAGGAGATTCTGACTTAGACAGAACCCTGACACAGGCAGTCCTGATCTGTGATGGGGACATTGATTTGTCCCTGACTGTGAGCCCCAGTAACCTGGGCAAGTACAGACAGACTCCTTTAATTAATAACAAAGTGGCTCAAGCCTACAGGGACACATGTGCCAGTGTCACTATGGTGACACCAGGCTTTGTGGATCCTGGACAGTACATACCAGGTGAGAATTACCTGGTGACCAATGCCAGCAATGCCACTACTTCACATAGTGTGGCAGTTGTTAACTTCTCATGGGGAGGGGTAACTGGCCTCAAAAGGGTTGTGGTTAGTGCAGACCTCCCAGTAGAATGTTTGTTGGGCAATGACCTAGAGAGTTCTCTATGGTCAGAAGTGGAGTACAGGACTCATGCAGAGATGTTAGGTATATCATCACATGTCCTTGCTGTGACCAGGTCACAGGCCAAAAAGTGCCTCACTGAACCACAGGTCTTGGATCCTGGAACAATGGACCAAGCACCTACCAAGAAGAAGAACAGGAGGGTCAAGGCTGTGCCTTCCCCCCTGCCTCAGAGTGATGATCAGCCTTCCCAGGAAGCTGATCTAGAGGACCCTGAAGGAACTGTCCATGAAGAGCTTGAACCTGACCAGGTTGAGTTTCTGGGGACAGGGGGACCTTCAAGGGCTGACTTGAGGCAGGCTCAGTTATCCTGTCCCTCTCTTGAACCCCTCAGACAGCTGGCTGCTGCTGAGGCTGCTGGGAATGCTCAAGGTACCCATAAAGTTTATTGGGATGAAGGGCTCCTTTATTCAGAGGCTAGAGACCCCAAGCCTGGTGCCACCAGGAGGTTGGTTATACCTCTGCAATTTAGGGGCTTCCTTCTTACCTTGGCCCATGATATTCCTTTAGCAGGACACCTAGGCCAGAATAAGACCTGGGACAGACTTGTCCCTCACTTTCACTGGCCTCATATGAATGAAGATACAAAGGAGTTTTGTCGCTCCTGTGTCACCTGCCAAGCCAGTGGCAAATCAGGTGGCACAACAAAGGCCCCCCTGATACCACTACCTGTGGTGGGGGTTCCCTTTGAAAGAGTGGGAATAGATATAGTGGGTCCCATGGATCCTCCCACTGCATCTGGGCACAGATTTATACTGGTGGTAGTGGATCATGCCACCAGGTATCCAGAGGCAATTCCCCTTAGGACCACTACAGCACCTGTTGTGGCCAGGGCCCTGCTGGGAGTATTCTCCAGAGTGGGGTTTCCTAAGGAGGTAGTATCTGACAGAGGTACCAACTTTATGTCAGGATACTTGACAGCTATGTGGAAGGAATGTGGTGTCAACTACAAGTTCACCACCCCTTATCACCCACAATGCAATGGGCTTGTTGAGAGATTCAACAAGACCCTAAAGGGTATGATCAAAGGATTACCTGAAAAGCTCAGGCGAAGATGGGACATCCTTCTACCCTGCCTTCTGTTTGCTTACAGAGAGGTCCCACAAAAGGGGGTTGGCTATAGCCCCTTTGAATTGTTGTTTGGGCACCCTGTGAGAGGCCCACTGTGTTTGGTGAAGGAAGGATGGGAGTTACCTCTCAAAAAGCCTAAGCTCGACATAGTGGACTATGTACTTGGTCTCCGCTCCCGGATGGCTGAGTATATGGAGAAGGCATCCAAAAACCTTGAGGCAAGCCAGGCCTTACAGAAAGCTTGGCATGACCAAAAGGCTGTCTTGGTTGAGTATCAGCCAGGACAGAAGGTATGGGTGTTGGAGCCAGTGGCCCCAGCAGCACTCCAAGACAAATGGTCTGGACCCCATACAATCCTGGAGAAAAAGGGAGAGGTCACCTACTTGGTGGACCTAGGAACTCCCAGGAGTCCCCACAGGGTACTCCATGTTAACAGGCTTAAAGCATATGTTGACAGGGCAGACATGGGCTTGCTCATGGCTACAGATGAGGGACAGGAGGAAGAGAGTGACCCTCTCCCAGACCTGTTGTCTCAGAACCCTGAAGATGGCTCAGTTGAAGGAGTGACCCTTGGAGGCAACCTCACTGCCCATCAGCAGACTGAATGTAGACAGGTTCTACAATCATTTTCACATATGTTTTCCTTGATACCTAGTCAAACTGACTGGTGTACCCATGTTGTGGACACTGGTGACAGTCTGCCTGTAAAGAACAAGCTTTACAGACAACCTGACCACGTCAGGGACTGTATAAAGGCTGAGGTACATAAAATGCTGGAATTAGGTGTCATTGAACCCTCAGAGAGCCCCTGGGCTAGCCCAGTGGTTCTGGTCCCCAAACCTCACACCAAAGATGGCAAGAGAGAGATGAGGTTCTGTGTGGATTACAGAGGACTCAATGCTGTCACCAGGACAGATGCACACCCTATTCCAAGGGCAGATGAGCTCATAGACAAGCTTGCTTCTGCAAAGTTTTTGAGCACATTTGACTTAACAGCTGGCTATTGGCAAATCAGATTAGCTGAGGAGTCTAAGGCCAAAACAGCATTCTCAACCCCAGGTGGGCATTATCAGTTTGTGGTGATGCCCTTTGGTCTGAAGAATGCACCTGCCACCTTCCAAAGGCTGGTGAACCAAGTCCTTACTGGGTTGGATGACTTTTGCGCCACATATCTTGATGACATTGCTGTCTTTAGCTCCACCTGGGAGGATCACCTGATCCACCTGAAGAAGGCTCTTGAGGCCCTGCAGAGTGCAGGCCTCACTATCAAGGCTACTAAGTGCCAGATAGGGCAGAGTAAGGTTGTATATTTGGGCCACCTTGTAGGTGGAGGCCAAGTTCAACCACTGGAGAGTAAGATCCAATCCATCAAGGACTGGTCCCCTCCAACCACCCAGACACAAGTTCGAGCTTTCTTGGGCTTGACTGGGTACTACAGGAAGTTTGTTAAGAACTATGGGTCCATTGTGACTCCTCTTAATGATCTGACATCCAAGAAGATGCCCAAAAAGGTTCAGTGGACAGTAAGCTGTCAAAAGGCATTTGATGACCTGAAGGAGGCCATGTGCTCTGCACCTATCCTGAAAAGTCCTGACTACTCCAAAGAGTTTATTGTCCAAACAGATGCTTCTGAGTTGGGTGTGGGAGCTGTGCTGTCACAACTTAATGTAGATGGTCAAGACCAACCCATTGCTTTTATTAGCAGAAGGTTGACCCCCAGAGAGAAGAATTGGTCAGCTATTGAGAGGGAGGCCTTTGCTGTGGTGTGGGCCCTGAAGAAGCTGAGGCCATACTTGTTTGGCACTCACTTCAAGATTCAGACCGACCATAAGCCCCTCTTGTGGCTAAATCAGATGAAGGGTGAAAATCCCAAACTGCTTAGGTGGTCCATTTCCCTACAGGGTATGGACTTTACAGTGGAGCACCGGCCAGGTACTGACCATGGGAATGCAGATGGTCTCTCCAGGTACTTCCACTTAGGACATGAAGACGAGACTGGTCAAGGCTAGTTTAATGTCCCAGCGTTTGGGGGGGGGGGTTGTGTAGGAGAGTAGGGTCTGCTATCCTATGGTCACCCCAAATTTTTGCTTTTTGCTTCACTGGTTTTTGACATACTGAGGCTGTGGGCCTGCCAATCAGACCCCCAGCCTGCTGTTCTCTCTACTAAATTAAAACTATGCACCTTAGGTGCATAACCAATTGGAAGTGGATCACCCTGTCAGCCCCTGTACCAGTGTACACTAGGTACCCAGGGCATTGGTGTACCCAAGGCCTGCCCGGGGCTGAAGCATGTATTATGCCACCCCAGGCTTGGCCTAACAAATCTGACACAACTGGCTGATCACTCAGCTGGGGTAAGTTGGTGTAACCACCTCTTACTTAGGTGTAGTATACCTATACCTAACCTTAAATGGGACACCTGGTAACCTATAAGTCACTCCTATGGCAGGCCTTAACAATCCTGAAGGCAGAGTGCTTGGTTCCATGTGAGATGGTGCTCTGGCATGAGCTGAGCCTGTCTGCAGTGGTCGGAACAACTTCCTTCTACTGTTTCCAGATATCGTCATACCATATACTCTTAAGTGCATTATGAACCTCGCGGTTAAATGCTAACTTTGGTTTGGCTTTATCAAAACATGTCGAGTAAGGTGTCATACGAATTGGAATACTAACCCCTCGCCAATTCTGGCGACAGGGTTAGCATTCCACCCTTCTAGAGGGACACGACATGTACAGTACCTGAAACCCGGGTAAAATCAGACATAGCCTCAGCTCCACAAAATGGATGCTGCCACCACAGACACAAGTCTGCCCTCCTGCTGCTGGGAGTCCTTCCAGCTTGGGAGGTGTGGACAAAGGGTTTCCTGCCAGGGGAGGTGCGTGCACCACCCCAGACAGGATTTTGTGTATTGGTCAGGTAGGGCTTGAAAGAAACCAGACATGCCTGTGGCTCACAAGGAGCCTCGGGGCATATGCCAGTTCAAACCGGTCCTGGGGCACACCAGTCCCGGGCCTGGGGCGAGCTGGACAAAGGATTGGGGGTGTAACCACCCCCCTTCCTGGTCCCACCCTTAGGGAGGGACCTAGCAGGTAGTCCGGCCCCTAGAATCCGCTTAAAGGTAGGAGCTGTGTCCTAAGACTTCAGACATCCTGGAATCAACTTAAAACTAAGAAGAAGACGGGAACTTCGACGCTCTGCCGCACAGAGGACTGAAGCCAATCTCCCCTGTGGTCAGGGAGTGACCACCTTGCTAACGCAAGCACCATCCAGCGAATCAACGTCTGCTTTGCCGCCGCCTCCCGCCGGAGCCCGAGCCCAGAGACTGACAAGACCTGGACCTCCAGACCTCTCACCGCCCGATCCACAGTCCCTGCAAAGAGGAGACCCGTGGAGGCACCGAGACACGTGGAGCCAGCCATCTTGAAACGACTACGACAAGCTGACCAGTGCAACAACCGAGGCTCCCTCCAAGTTGTGCTTTGGGTCCTGAGAAGCCCAACCCTCGAGCAGCATCTGCACCAAAGGTGAGCCCTCCAGCATCTCCACGATCTGCGTGGGGCCCTTCTGCATTTTGCCACTCGACGCGCCTAACCGGTTGCTGGCCCGCTGGCTAGTGGCCATCTTGGCGACGAAATCTACGACAAACACCGCTGGTCTGGTTGCTCCAGACTGGCCCTTGCTCCCCTCCAAAGGAGCAGTTCCTCTGACCTTGCTGGTCAGAACCATCAGCTTATCTCCTTGCCTACAACATTTGCTTTTGCCAAGGCTTGTTTGCTTCGATCAAGTCGCCGACACCGCCGACAGCGAGAGCCTGCGTGGGACAGCTCGTGACTCGACTCCTGGACGTCGTCGACCTTCAGGGACCACGTGGCTGCAGAGTCAAGCTACACCTTTCACCTGTTTGCACCCGACATCGCCTGGTACCCACCTGGTGCCACGCTGGTCACTGGCTAGTGACTGTGAACACTGTCCCCTCTGCTTACAGGTCTTCAACATCTCCGATCCACTCTTGGATCCACTGCATCTCTTCCCGACCGACCGCCTGCAGCACTTTTGTCTACAGGCCCCACGGAACAGATAGAAGAAACCCGACGCACTTCGAGGCCTATGCACCCACTTCCTGTGGGTGAGGTAAAGCTGGCACTCCTGTGCCCAAGTGTAATATTACATCTCTAGTGCCTGTGTTCCAAATCTTGAGTTCCTAGGTCATCCGGAAGATTCCTTTTGCAGTAACTTTGTACTTTTTACGCACCCATTGAAACCTATGGGAGCACGCGTGTGACTATTTGCTCTGCACACGCGACCCGTGGACCTCCTGGTCACTAACTGAAGTTAGCTCCGTGTAGGCCCAGCGATTCTAGAGGCCCTAGGCCTTTTCCCTTTTCTGTTCGTGGTACTTATACCACTATTTTAGTATATGGTTTGAGTGGCCACCAGGGCCTATCCATATAAAGTGCAACTTCTGTGTATTCTGTGATAATCTTGTTTGACGATTTGTGCTCCTGTGCTCATAAAGAGACTAGGGGTTACTTTGAGAAATAAATACATATATATTTTGAATATATATCTGTGTGGTGTCCTTTCATTGGTATAAAAGGGGGTTACTATTGGTAAAACAGCTTGCTTAACACGCATCACGAGTTTAGCCTCAAAGACTGCTTAGCCTACGCTACCACTAGGGCAGCTAGTCCGAAAAGGTTGACTTACAACCACACCATAAGGGTTGCTTGGCATGGTACAAGGTGGTCACTAGAACTAGTGAACAGCATATACCAGGCCAACTTCTCACACCAGTGATTCACCAATACACCTTGATCTATATATTTAAAACTTTTTAAAAACACTCACATTCACTGGATGATGCCATCAGTGATGTCATTTGAGAATTCATCAGTGATGTTATCAGTGATATCACTGACCATGTCATGACTGATATAATATGTGTGGTCATAAGCAGTGCAAAATTAAATTAAATAAATACTTTTTTTCACTGGTGGGGTCCGTGTGGGACCCCCCCACCATATCTGAGGTGTCAGGGTATTCCTACCCTACCCCTTTTCATAATTGATTTCTTTTTTTGTGGGACACGGCTTCAAGCTCAGTTCCAAGATGGCTGCCAACACTTCTTGGTTGAAGTATTTGCAGCCAATGAAATTTTAGTAGGATCCGCAAGTCCACCTCTATGACTAGCGTCCACAGATATCTATTGTTTTTTAAACTTTATTATCTCTGAAACTACTGAGTCATCTAGCTTTCTGCCAAATTTGGTTTAATACCGTTCAGCAGTTTGGGCTGTAGTCATGTTCAAAAATTGAAATAGCCCCATAGATATAACATGGGGAAAACGCGTTTTGGAACCCCCCTTTTTTCTCAGTCCCCGCTTGACGGATCAACTCAAAACTTTTAACACAGCAACTGAACCAAAAAAGGGGCGTTTAAAAAAAATTTGTGAAGATTTGGCCGAGTGGCGCTAAAGTTAATGGCAAAACAAAAAACACATTTCTATGGAAACTTTGGTCCCAACTGTAACTAACTGATGGCAACCGCCAATAGGTAATATATATATATATATATATATATATATATATATATATATATATTCACTGAAAAAACCATAGGTTTCACACATGTTATAGTTAGCGGAAATTTTACTGATAAAAAACCAGTGAAATTCCCCCGTTATAGTTAGTGCAGGCAACTATAACTCACGCGACCGCAATCCTCTGCTGATGCTAATACTGTATTTAGACACTTATTTGCCCATGTCTTCTTCCATACATTTTTAGCTATACATATATTACAAATATTTTTTTTTCATAAAGACACATATGTCATCAGCAGAAGATTGCGGTCGCGTGAGTTATAGTTGCCTGCACTAACTATAACGGGGGAATTTCACTGGTTTTTTATCAGTAAAATTTCCGCTAACTATAACATGTGTGAAACCTATGGTTTTTTCAGTGAATTTGCAAGGTTTTTTAAATGCTAATTCCTAACTATAACGTGTGTGAAACCTATGGTTTTTTTAGTGAATTTGTACGGTTTTTTAAATGCTAAGTTACTTTACGCCATTTGAGGCGTGCGCGCCCACTTAACGCAGTTCGTTCCGTGCACGGTTTTTATCAACTTTAATAAGCCCTGTACATTTGGTGGCCTTCGGCCACCAAAAGCACAGGGGGTGGGGTCAATGTGCATAGTGTTTTTTTTATTTCGATTTTATAATTTCATGTTGCCAAAATTTCGTTTTTTTTACCTATTAATAAGCCCTGTACATTTGGTGGCCTACGGCCACCAAAAGCACAGGGGGTGGGGTAAGTGTGGATAGTGTTTTTTTCCCTTATAATAAGCCCTGTACATTTGGTGGCCTACGGCCACCAAAAGCACAGGGGGTGGGGTAAGTGTGGATAGTGTTTTTTTCCCTTATAATAAGCCCTGAACATTTGGTGGCCTTCGGCCACCAAAAGCACAGGGGGTGGGGTAAGTGTGGATAGTGGTTTTTTCCCTTATAATAAGCCCTGTACATTTGGTGGCCTAAGGCCACCAAAAGCACAGGGGGTGGGGTAAGTGTGGATAGTGTTTTTTTCCCTTAGAATAAGCACAGAACATTTGGTGGCCTTCGGCCACCAAAAGCACAGGGGGTGGGGTAAGTGTGGATAGTGTTTTTTTCCCTTACAATAAGCCCTGTACATTTGGTGGCCTTCGGCCACAAAAAGCACAGGGGATGGGGTAAGTGTTGATAGTGTTTTTTTTAATTTTTATTTTTTTACCGTACGCTTACGGTAAGCGTACGGTAAGCGTACCCCGCGAAATTGCCGAAAAAAAAATAAAACCGTTTTTGCTCTTGGGGGATGTTTGTGGACTCCCTCAACATGACTATGTGGGAGGGAGTTGTCAAAACAGCCCCGTAACATGTTTTTGGCCATCATGTTTGATAAACAACACTCAGTGCGAGAGACAAAATGGCGGCCGCCGCTTCCTGGTTTCGGCCGATTCGAATGTTTACTAAGATCTAAGAGCCAATCAGAATCGCGCTCGCGCACGCCACCGTACGCTTACCGTAAGCGTACGGTAAGCGTACGGTAAGCGGGCTCAGATATATATATTGATTTAAAGGCTATTTTCTCAGAATCTACTGAACAGATTTACACCAAACCTACAAAAGGCACTTCCTTGACCTAGGGACTACCTCTCTGCCAAATTTTGAGTAATTCTGTTCAGCCGTTCGGGCTGTAGCTCGTTCTAAAGGTCCTATGGAAAAATGCATGGGAAAAACGCGTTTTGGGACCCCCCTTTTATCTCAGCCCCCGCTTGACGGATCCCCCCGAGACTTTCAGGGTAGGAGCGGAGCGTAGCGCCCCACCTATTTTGAGAAATTCGCGAGGATTCGTCGACCGGCGCCAAAGTTATTCAAAATAGAATGTTGAGGTTTTCCTATGGAAACGTGGTCCTAACTATAACTACCTACTGGCGACCGCCAGTAGGTAATATATATATATATATATATATATATATATATTCACTGAAAAAACCATGGGTTTCACACACGTTATAGTTAGGAATTAGCATTTAAAAAACCTTGCTAATTCAATGAAAAAACCATAAGTTTCACACACGTTATAGTTAGGAATTAGCATTTAAAAAACCTTAGAAATTCAAAGAAAAAACCAAAGGTTTCACACATGTTATAGTTAGCTGGACATTTTACTCGTAAAAAACCATTGAAATTCCCCCGTTATAGTTAGTTAAGCTAACTATAACTCGCGCGCCCGCAATGCACTGCTGATGACGTCACATATTACATCACTCATGACATGGTCAGTGACATCACTCATGACATCACTGATGACATCTCAAATGACATCACTGATGACATCACTGATGACATCATCCCGTGAATGTGTGTTTTTCTGAAAATTAAATATGTTTTATATATGTATATCTCAAGGTCGATGGAAGAATAAATGGGTATATAAGTGTCTAAATGGATGATTTGTTTATGAAAAATTGATTGTGTAACTGACTGATTAGGTGTATCATAGTGAATACATGGCTTAGTGAGTGATGTTTAAATATGTATATATCTGTATCAGTCTTTCACTTTGTGTATAAGTGGCTATATGGGTTGGTGAGTACCTACATGAGTGTCTATATAGGTTATTAGTTGGTTTTTTGATTATCAGTCTGAGTGTCTGCATGGTTCGGTGGGGGGTATTACGTAGTGCATAGGTGCATGAATGAGTGACTCACTGTTTGTATGTGTTGAAGATAGTATGTGTGCAGGACTGCATGGGTGGATGAGTGTGTGTATGGGTGTGTTAGTGAGTGAATCACTGTCTCTACAGTGTCTTTATGAGTAACTACATATGTTTTTAACTAGTATATGTGACTATTGGTGTATATAAGTGAGTATATGTGAGAGTGAGAGATTGAAAGAGTTCCTGTATGAATAAGTATGTGTTTCTATAAGTGATTGTTTAAAAGACTAAGTATGTGTAAGTTTTTGTAGAAGTAAGTGTGGTGGTGTGTGTATAACTATATGCAAGTAAACGGATGTTTGATTCTTTATTAGCATGGGTGACTATGTGTGTGAGTAACTCTACGGATGAGTGGCATTGTGTAACAGGATGTATAGGTGTATGAGTACATATGATGAGTGAGTACATGTATGAGTGACTGTATAGGACTGTTGGTGAATGAGTGGATGTGTATGTGGATCTTAGAATTACTGAAGAGGTTGTTGTAACTGGTATTGGTATGTCCATTGTTTTGAAAAGTTTAGTCTCTATTTATGAATGTGTGTATCAAAGGTTATATTAGGGTGAGAGGAGGTCTGTCACTCTATCACAAGGATGATGTCATCAGTGATGTCATCAGTGATGTCATTTGAGATGTCATCAGTGATGTCATGAGTGATGTCACTGACCATGTCATGAGTGATGTAATATGTGACGTCATCAGCAGTGCATTGCGGGCGCGCGAGTTATAGTTAGCTTAACTAACTATAACGGGGGAATTTCAATGGTTTTTTACGAGTAAAATGTCCAGCTAACTATAACATGTGTGAAACCTTTGGTTTTTTCTTTGAATTTCTAAGGTTTTTTAAATGCTAATTCCTAACTATAACGTGTGTGAAACTTATGGTTTTTTCATTGAATTAGCAAGGTTTTTTAAATGCTAATTCCTAACTATAACGTGTGTGAAACCCATGGTTGTTTCAGTGAATTTGCAAGGTTTTTTAAATACTATTTTTTTTTTTCTTCTATTTTTTTAAACATATTTTTTTTGTAATTTAATGTTCTAACCTTTTATAAAGACTATGGTTACATTTTTAAAATTCCTTTTTTTGTTTTTTTAAATATATTTCATAAAATAAACATGTTATAATTTTTTGCAGTACATTTTTTCCTTTTTTTTAGTACGCGTACCGTAAGCTTACGGTAAGCGTACGGTTTACGCAACGGCCGTAATTTATCTACGCTGTTTGCGGATAGCTACGCAATTTGCGTAGCCGCGCGTATTCCGCGTGGGACGCGTACGCGTGTAGGCTACACGCGCACGTTACGCGGAAGTGTCGGGTAGTGACTGTTATGCGCATGCGCGCAAGCGCGTGTCTTTTTTACGCGCATGCGTACTTTTGCCGTAACCGCGCCGTAAGCGTACCGTAAGCGTACCGTAAGCGTACGGTAGGTCATGTGATCATGAAACACAACTTTTGATTGGTTGAAACAACTTTCAGTTCTAGAACTCTCCTACACCACACCCATTCCCCTCATTTCTGCTTGTGATCCCTTAGGAGAAGGAGCTGGGTTGTCTTTGTGATACGATGGCAGAACAGCAGAGCCCTTCTGAGAGTGAGGCTAGCACTAGCAGCACTACCTTGAGGCAGAGAGCGAGGAAACAAAAGACCTCTTATGTATGGGATTATTTTACTTTTCCTGAAGGCCAGCTAAAGGTAAATGCACCCTTAGTGACTTGCAAGCTGTGTCAGCGTGTACTTTCAAGAGGTAATCCTGACAGGAAGTATTCCTTTGGGAATCATACCATGATGAGGCACCTCAAGGATGTACACAAAAGGACACATGCTCAACTTTTTGGAGGTAACTCTTCAGAAAGTCAACCAAGCACATCCACAGCAGCTCAGCCTGGACCATCATCTGCAGGGCTGACTCCTTCTTCTGCAGGTCAGGTGAGCCCTTCATCTGTGGGGGGAGCATCTCCTTTTGCTGGCCCTCTGGAAATTAACCCTCGATTTCGGAGGGTTGATATTCGATGTGCCTCTTGTCATGATCTAATTTGTCATAGGGAGACCAGTGTTTCCCTAGTGAACAACAAAATAGATCAGCACACTTGTCACAGAGACTAATTTTCCCATTCTTTCTTTCCTCTCTCCCTGCATGAACACAACGGTTCTTTTAAGAGCCAACCTTATCTTTCATCTTTTTTTTATAGATGTTTTTAAAAACTTTTTTTTTTTTTTTTTACCGTACGCGTACGGTGCGCATATTTTTTTTTTTTTTTTTTAAAAAACACTAAAAATCAATAATCACATTACAAGGACTTTGAAACACTACAATTATTATTATTGACTTACCATACCCACTCCAAAAAATATTTATTCATTTGTTTTTTATAAAAAAAATTGCTTTAAAAATGGTTCTAGTTTTCGTAAATTTTCTATATCAATCTGAAAAAAAGAAAAAAGTATTAATATTTTTTAAACATTTTAAAATACAGTACACGTATTTACATATTTACCAAAAAATATTTTTGCCATATTTTTGCTGTTTTCAGAATATATTGCATTTCACTTTAAATTGTGAAAGCAATTGCATTCATCATTTAACAGCGGGCAAAAAAAAAATAACAATCTCAAAGATTGTATTAAAAAATCCCAGAATCTCTTCTCACTTAAACTTAACATTACAGAAATGCATAATATTCTTAAAAAATATCATCAAAAAACAATACTTATTTCTTTAAAATACCGTCTGATATTTTTGCCAATTTGAATGCACACTTACTGCTCTTTTTTTTTGGCAAGTGAAAATCACTTTTACAGACTGACACATTATGAAACCACTTTTCAGATTTTTTAAAAAAAGCCCATGTCCAGACTGCTTTTTCAGACCACCACCATGTGTATCCTCTGTGACTGCCTACACTCCAACAAGGGCAACCAGCCTTAGTGATGCTGAATGTATTTGCATTACAGACTGAAACCTCAAAACCCCACTCGCTTCTAAATACTGTGCATGATTATACATAGAAAGGAGCTGGGTGTGTGCTAAGAGTCTGCTTCTTCCCCCAAAAAATCGCTCCCCCTTTTTCCTACTAATGCAACTGTGAAATCACCAGAGCAAAACGCAATAAATCTCTGCCTGTAATTCCTATTTGCACACAGAGTCATGTTTTCACATTAGTCCCAAAACGAAATTTGTTTGCCAATTTAAATACACACTTACTGCTCTTTTTTTTTGGCAAGTGAAAATCACTTTTACAGACTGACACATTATGAATCCACTTTTTAGATTTTTTTAATTGCACATGTCCAGACTGCTTTTTCAGACCACCACCATGTATATCCTCGGTGACTGCCTACACTCCAGCAAGGGCAACCAGCCTTAGTGATGCTGAATGTATTTGCATTACAGACTGAAACCTCAAAACCCCACTCGCTTCTAAATACTGTGCATGATTATACATGGAAAGGAGCTGGGTGTGTGCTTAGAGTCTGCTTCTTCCCCCAAAAAATCGCTCCCCCTTTTTCCTACTAATGCAACTGTGAAATCACCAGAGCAAAACGCAATAAATCTCTGCCTGTAAATCCTATTTGCACACAGAGTTATGTTTTCACATTAGTCCCAAAACGAAATTTCTTTGCCAATTTGAATGCACACTTACTGCTTTTTTTTTTTTGGCAAGTGAAAATCACTTTTACAGACTGACACATTATGAATCCACTTTTTAGATTTTTTTAAATGCACATGTCCAGACTGCTTTTTCAGACCACCACCATGTGTATCCTCGGTGATTGCCTACACTCCAGCAAGGGCAACCAGCCTTAGTGATGCTGAATGTATTTGCATTACTGACTGCAACCTCAAACCCTTAAAGTATTCCTTATTTTTACCAGTACACCTTAATTTATCATAAAAAAATTGTCCATATTATTTTACATGTTCCTCACATTTAAATTTCTCCCAAAACACAAAATAATAAACACAACTTCTCCAAAAGGAATTCCAATTCTATTATTCATTTCTTAATTTACCATATACATCCCCTCTCAAACTCATAACTCACCTTTAAAATTAGTTAGCTGTGAAAGAAATGTGGCACTCAAGCAGCAGATTATCAGAGCCAGGATCTCTGTTCTCTACACCTCTCTCCTCTCAGCAGAACCAGAAAATGGCAAAGTTTCCCTCTATTTTTCCACACATATACATGTAAGTTTCAAATCTCAGTGCTTCCCCCTTTTTTTCAAATGTAATCACACATTTCTATTGGTTGAAAACCAACCCTTTTCTTAAAGTACCCTTCCCCCAACTTGAATTCTGCCTGCTACCATAGCAACAGCTCATGGAACACTGCTGTGTGGAGTTAGGTCAGAAGTTCACCAAACAATGTTTCAATTCCACAGAGCAAGAGTGCTTGACTTTTCAAACCTTACAGCAAATCCATAGTACTGTTCTTTGGTAACACATTTTTCTGTACCAATACAAAACATGCTTCTATAAATTTACACATACAGCCTAGTTTTTATTCTAGAATGGTATGAAACAGCCAATCAGTTCTTTTTTTTATTTAAAAATATGTATGCCTCCATTTCCAACCTGTCTTTCATTTCTTTTTCCCATTCTACTGAATTACACCTCCTGAGTGCATCCAGATCTCCTTTGAAGATGTTCACAGTGTGGATTGTAGGGCACAGCTATGTCTTCTGGAGTGAAAAGTTTGCAGAGAAAACAGATATGGTGAGAGACCTTGCTTTGCCAAATGTAGACATTAAATGGATTGGTCAGAGAGGGTTAAAGTGGCACCAATTGATGCCATTGGTGAAATCCTTCATGCAAAACCAACACCCTGACCTCATAATAGTGCACTGTGGTGGCAATGACCTAGGCACTTTGACTGGGGTAGGTCTGGAAATGCTTATGAAGGACACCTTTGCACAACTGTTTTCTCTTTTCCCTAAAACTGCCTTTGTGTTTTCCAACATATGCCAAAGGCAAAAATGGAACTGGTCCAATCATTTCTGTCCGCAAATTGACAAAGCAAGAAAGCACGTCAACAAATCTGTTTCTGCTTTCCTCCGTGACTATGGTATGGGTGCCATTTACCACAACAACTTGCGTTATGACATGCAAGACATTTATAGAGGAGATGGTGTGCACTTCAATGATGAAGGGAACAGGGTCTTCCTCTTGAACCTTAGACTCTGCATCGGTACTTACTTGTAGGTACCAATAAAAAATCACTTCATTAACACAACGGCTCTTTTTAGAGCCCCCTAATATCTAAACACTTAAATCTGAATTTCATTTCTTTTATTTTTTTTTTTGTTACCGTACGCTTACCGTACGCGTACCCCGTGATTTTTTTAAAAATCAATAAATGTTTTCTTTGTACTTTTCTGTCCTTCTTTGACCCCCTCACAAATGTAAGGGGGTCTGTAACTCTCCTCCTTGCCCCTTTTCTTGTTTTCACTCTTTTTTTTCTGAATGAAACACACGAAATGGCGGCCGCCGCTTCCTGGTTTTGGCCGATTCAAATGTTTACTAAGATCTAAGAGCCAATCAGAATCGCGCTCGCGCACGCCACCGTACGCGTACGGTAAGCGTACCGTATGCGTACCGTAAGCTGGCTCAGATATATATATTGATTTAAAAGCTATTTTCTCAGAATCTACTGAACAGATTTACACCAAACCTACAAAAGGCACTTCCTTGACCTAGGGACTACCTCTCTGCCAAATTTCTAGTAATTCTGTTCAGCCGTTCGGGCTGTAGCCCTGTCTAAAGGTCCTATGGAAAAATGCATGGGAAAAACGCGTTTTGGGACCCCCCTTTTATCTCAGCCCCCGCTTGACGAATCCCCCCGAGACTTTCAGGGTATGAGCGGAGCGTAGCGCCCCACCTATTTTGAGAAATTCGCGAGGATTCGTCGACCGGCGCCAAAGTTATTCAAAATAGAATGTTGCGGATTCCCTATGGAAACAGGGTCCTAACTATAACTACCTACTGGCGACCGCCAGTAGGTAATATATATATATATATTCACTTAAAAAACCATAGGTTTCACACATGTTATAGTTAGGTGGATATTTCACTCGCAAAAAACCAATGAAATTCCCCCGTTATAGTTAGTTCAGATAACTATAACTCGCGCGACCGCAATCCACTGCTGATGACGTCACATATTACATCACTCATGACATGGTCAGTGGCATCACTCATGACATCACTGATGACATCATCCTTGTGATAGAGTGGCGGCTGCGCGAGTTATAGTTATCTGAACTAACTATGGGGCATATTATCAAGCTAGGCGATAAAATTATCGCCGCTTTAGCGCGGGAAAACTGCCGCTAAAACGGCGATAATGGGCTTGATAATATGCTCTATGGAATTCCAATTGAAGCCCATGTTAGACGTCCTTCACATTTAACATGGGCTTCAACTGGAATTCCATAGAGCAGATTATCAAGCCCATTATCGCCCTTTTAGCGGCAGTTTTCTGCCGCTAAAGCGGCGATAATTTTAGCGCCTGGCTTGATAATATGCCCCCTAAACGGGGGAATTTCATTGGTTTTTTGCAAGGGAAATATCCACCTAACTGTAACATTTGTGAAACCTATGCCTTTTTAAGTGAATTTGCAAGGTTTTTTAAATGTTAATTCCTAACTCTAACGTGTGTGAAACCTATGGTTTTTTCAGTGAATTTGTACGTTTTTTTAAATGCTAAGTTATGTATGTATTATTATTTTTTTTATATATTTATTTTACAATAAACTACTGGTCGCCAGTAGATAGTTATAGTTAGGACCGTGTTTCCATAGGAAATCCGCAACATTCTATTTGGAATAACTTTGGCGCCGGTTGACGAATCCTCGCGAAATTTTCAAAATAGGTGGGGCGCTCCGCTCCACTCCTACTCTGAAAGTCTCGGGGGGATTCCTCAAGCGGGGCCCGAGAAAAAAGGGGGGTCCCAAAATGCGTTTTCCCCATGCATTTTTCCATAGGGACCTTTAGTCCAAGGTACAGCCCGAACGGCTGAACAGAATTACTTGAAATTTGGCAGAGAGGTAGTCCTCAGGTCAGGGATGTGCCTTTTGCAGGTCTGGTGTCAATCTGTTCAGTAGTTCCTGAGAAAATCAAAAGTAAAATCATATATATATGTGGGCGGAGCCTAACCACACATCTCATCCTGAGATCTGATTGGCTGTCAGCACTTCATCCAAGAAGTGTTGGCAGCCATCTTGGGACCAATATACATGATAGCACCTCATTAAAAAGCATTGCAGTTAATAGAAGGTTTTAAGACTTTAGTTACATTATAAATCATTTGTTGATGGTACCATACTCATTTTAGGAATTGTGGTATGTTTTAAGGTGATTTCACCATGTGAAAAAGCCTTCTGCTGGGATATCATGATTGAGAGAAAAATATTTTCTCATGCTTTTCCCACAGAGGTTTGGAAGGTGATCTATAAGCTAAACTGAGAGCATATTTTCTGTAAATTCACATTATCTTTCTCAGTCGTGAGAATGAAGTCTGACATTCTCAGTAAAACATGTACATCCAACAAGGGCAGAGACTGTCAGTTGATTCCTTTGTGTTCTACTGCAGCTTCCCAGAGTGTTCCAAAGAACAACTAGAGCGCTAACAGTCCTACTTATGATAAACGTATGGCACACCTGAAGTTGCTGCAGATCAGGGCATACAAATTCTCCCTACTTCCACGGATAGAGTAATTTCACAGATACACGCACATGCACTCACTACACGCTTGGGCCCATTTCACTAACACACGCTCGATTACTCTATCAGCACTGAACCTGAAGAGAGAAAATTCCTAACACACCCTGTATCTACAGTGAGGCTAATGTGATCAGTTTGATACTGTCCTGAGTCATGTTTTAAACAACAATAATCAAAATAGAGTACTCAATAATCGACAAGAAATAATCACCAACACAGTAATTCATAATTGAAATTTTATCTAAAATTAGTTCAAATGAAAGTCAATCATTAGCAAAATCATTATTCTCATAATTACCTAGTCTAGCTAAATGTCATAAAGGGTCAGGACAGGTCTCTCAGTAAAGTCTCCCGAGTCGCCGTCCTCACAGCATCGATCCTCACCAACGCAGGTTTGGGAAGAAGTGGCCTCAGACCCTCTCTAGTCTAACAATATTTATAGCAAATCTTACAAATTAAAGCAACATAAAATGTTCTGAATATCCGTTAAACCACTGAGCAGAGCGAGCAGGAAAGGAAGTAGCATCGCTACATTTGGAAAATCTCTGCTCAGAAAAATCACAAAAATAAAAAGACGGAAGAAGGAAACTCGAGTTTTGCAAATGTTACTTTCACACACATATTTCCTCGGAACCATAATGAAGCCACCGCTGTAATCACAAAGTTCATTGTGGCTCTCTTGTCCTCCAAGGTTATTTGGACGCTTGCCTGGAGTCGCTGTCATCACGGAAACTTTCAAAACTCCAGCAGAAGCCATGGTCAGGTGACTGTCAACCATGTTCAGCAAGGCCCTCTCATCATAATTCGATCACTCAAGTGCAGGCTGTAAAAGGCAGCCATTTTGTTACAGGCCAAAACGGACCATCTTAATTAAAAGAGACAAAAACAACGTTACCACAGCATAGTGATTAAACAGTGTTAACCCCACTAATACCCTTATGTGTATGTAATTATCTAGCCTTTGCAACACACCAAAGCATTAGCACTTAGCACTTAGAAACATTCATTTAATTAAACCTGCACATTATTATTAAGCAACATATATGCATTCCCACGTGTAGTTTCTCTCGTTAATTCGTTGGTTAGTCAAAGTTTTCACACAAAACCAACAATTATCGATTATAGATTAGTGATTTTAGTCACGACTTATAGACAAAACTGGAGCTTAAAAACCCGATAAATTTTCAACAGAAAACCCTGCTCCAGCAATCCCCCCTTTGGTGATATTATCACCAAATAAACAACCCCAAAAACAAATTTTGTCCCATTTTAGGAGAAATTGGAAATGTCTTTTTTCTTTTTCACTACACTACACACCAGACTCCCTTTCATCATCCCTCTTCGTCTCCAAGTACACACTCTCCCTCAATTCTTCTAATTCTATCTCTTGTGGATATCTCCTTGACCTCTTTTGTTTCTTTTCTGCATTACTTTTAATTTTTCTCTTTTTCCCTCCCCTGTTTTTACAACACAAAAACACCAATCTTAGTATCAACAAAGCAACAATTACACATGACAAAGGAAACAATATCTTACCTATAATAGTACTACCTATTTTAGCAATAAAACTCTTAACAGCTATCATCTTATTAGCTAATTTAGTCCAGATACTTTCAGGTTCCAGTGGTACCAATTCTTCATGCAAATCAGTAATATTTTTGATATAGACCTTCAGGTCTTTGCTTTCGTCAGGAATGTAAGTGCAACAATGTTGAACTTTCAGCATTCCACAGACTCCACCCTCCTTGGCCAATAGAATATCAAGGGCAAGTCGATTTTGCATAGACATGGCACGTACGGCAATCATTTCCGTATTCACCAAAAGAAACCCTCCAGCGGTACTTGTCGATAAGCGATCCACCACTGTTGACAGTTTCCGAATCCCATATGCATTTAAAGAAATTCCCACTGCTGGAATCAAAGCTCCAAAAATATCACCTACAATTTCTGACCAAGTTTCTCTCCTAAAACGTGTTAGTAAATTAATATGTTCTACATCTTCTATCTTATCTATATGAAAGATCTTTGGAAAAACCAGGCCCACATAACACGTGCCATACCAATGGTCAGGCAACTTGTAATAAGCCTTGTTCCCACAAACATAATACACTCTTGGGAAAATTGGATCCTCTCCTCCCTTGAAATCCCATCCTGTTGCAATGAAGTATGTATCATGACACTCACTAGTCCCAACAAAATATGTATCATATTAGGATTTCTTTCTAGTAATGCATAGTTTACCCTTCTGTGGTGCATCCAGAGCTAAAGTTGGACTAGCCCCATTCTTCAATTCCTTTCCCATCTCAATGTCCCTAATTGTCTCACTCACTTTATATTTCCCTGCTTTCTCATGCATGCTCATTCTCCTTTCCTCCACCATATTTAGGAAAGCCTTCTCCTCTTCTTTCAAACTGCAAGTTAAATTGTTATTAAAAATGTAATCTAATGTTAATTCTTCTTTTTCAACAAAAATCTCACCAAAAATGTTAGCTTCTTTAGCTGGATTCAGCCTTTTATTCATAGGCAATTGCCCAAAGATGTTTTCTTTGTTAGACATCTCATAATCTATTTTCCCTAGCAAATAAAAAACACTACTTAACACACTACAAGAAATTCCATACGTGGCTGGTAAATGGTGATAAGTAACACCCTCTGAAACAGATGCAGGTAATTGCATACATACGTAGCAATCTCTAACTTCCATTGTCTTCACATATTCGTACAACAACTTTGAAAAAATATTGCTGGAAAAATCATTAATTGACCTATCTTTATGTATGTAAGCGTTACTAATTCTAGTTGGACCTACTTTATGCAAACTCTTCTCTGCATTAGTCACATTCTCAGTGTGTATCTCAAATGTACCTATTGTAACTCTAAAAGTAACTAATAAAGCTAGTACACCCCATAACAGCATTAATAATCCAGTACAGCAGCAGCACATTCTACACCATCTTTTTAAGAAGGCACATCTACTTTGATTATTCTCTATGTTAGCCATTTTACTACTTTGACCGTGTCTTTTGACTTAGCCTCTATTATTTCACTACTGGCACTTCTAGAACTTTTGATTTTTCAAACAACTTAATTTCAAACTTTTCTTCTTTTCACTTTTCTCCAAGTGATTCCTTTAGTTCACTCAATTGGGATATTCATCACTCTTCACTTCAACTTCTTCGACATCAAATTGTATTAGATCTTCAACAACATCCTCAGTATCCGACTTTTCTTCAATGTCAGTCAAGATAACTTTCAGGATTTCTCCTGTTTCTTCCTCAACCACTTCTCGTACGGTCTCCTCTGGATTTCCTTGCCTTTCTGCCTCTTCACCTTCAGACAGTGCCACGTACGTCCATTCCGGCGACCTATACTTCTGGTTAGGTTTTCTGATTCTTTTGATTTCTTCTGATTCCTTCGACTCTTTCTGCTTTTCTCCTTTTGTTGGATTTTGACTCGACACTTCGTTCACTTGTTCAGCTTTCGATGTATTTGCTCTTATCAGTCTGTATCAGTCTGTATCTCAGCCTCTTTATTCTGTTGTTAGGCCAAAGATCTCCTCTCACAACCTTTTTTGGTCTTACTTCTTTATTATTCCTTTCTCCAATCCAAGTTCTCTTTCTCAGAACTCGACCCTCTGTTTTCTCATTCTCACTTTCATCTGATTCTGTCTCATTTGCCTCTTGTTCTTCAGCAGTTTTTCTTTGCTCCACAGTCTTTACCACCACTGTTTGAGATTTCCCTATCTCTGTCCCTCCTCGGGTCTCCGACACGCAATCTTCTTGCTGTCTACTTGTCCCTTCACCTAACTTATCAGGAATGTTCCCTACACCTCCTCGGGGGTCTTCCGCAATCTGTCCCTCTCTAGCTTCTTCTGACCCTGCTTCTTCAGGTGTAATCTCAAGTGGATTTTCAACTTCTTCATCTGATTCAGGAGTAGTCTCTGTGGAATTGCTCTTTTCTCTTCTGTTTTCTCCACTGCTCGTTTGAACTTCAGGCACTCTTACAGAATCTGATCTCCCTTCTGAGACTCCCAATGGTTCTCTTGAAGCCTCCTCTGATTCTCTTTCAGAATTTCGATTTCTTCTCACTGACTCAGCTTCTTCATAATCGCTTGAATCTGACTCTTCAAAATACTCCTTACCAGTCCCATCTTTTGGATTAGGAACTCTCAGAGTATGACTTGCATGCACCCAGTTTTTCACACCAGCACACTTTACTGCAGTTGTCGTAGTCAGAATAACTTGTCTTGGCCTTCCCCACCTTGGAACCAAGCAATTTCTTCTTCTGTGCACTTTAATCCTCACCCAGTCCCCTGGACTCAGATCATGAGCTTGCTTCTTCTCAAGTGTTGTAGCGTCTTCTCCAACCTGGTGAAACACAGAATGAACTGCGTCAGCCAGGCCTTTACAGTAATCCAAAACCATGTCATCAGTTATTGTCATCAACTTATTGACAGGCACAAATGCATGACGCATTGCACGTCCCATCAAAATCTCATGTGGACTCAAACCAGTAGTTCTATCTGGAGTAGATCTAATAGTCATTAGCACTAGAGGCAAGACATCAGGCCATTTCATTCCAGTGGCTAAACACATCTTACCAATCCTGTTCTTGATTGTGCCATTCATCTGCTCCACAACGCCAGAAGCCTCTGGTCTGTATGCACAATGTAGCTTCTGCTGTACGCTCAATGCTTCACAAATTAAACTCATGAGCTCATTATAGAAGTGTCCACCTCTATCAGACTCAATCGTTACTGGAAACCCGTACCTAGGAATCAACTCTCTTAACAGTAACTTTGCCACTGTTATTCCATCATTTCTCCTAGTCGGATAGACCTCCACCCATCTCGAGAACAAACAGACTACCACTAGAACATACCTCAATCTGTTCACTTGGGGCATTTCAATGAAATCAATCTGCATTCTCGTAAAAGGACCACCTTCTCTGCCTATCGTTCCCAGACTCACCACTGTCTTTTTCCCAGTGTTAAATTGCTGGCAAATCAAACATCTTTGACAGATGCTTTCTGCAATCATCCTGAACTTTGCATTATACCAAGTCTGCTTAAAAGTCCTGATCATCGCATCCCTTCCCAAATGTCCCTGGCCATGATACATTCTTGCCATTGTTGACAGCATAGAGTTAGGCATGACTGGTCTACCATCTCTATAGATCCAGACATTATCACTCTCTCTTGGGGCACAACCTGCCTTGATCCAATCTTTCTTTTCTTCATTTCCTGCCTCATCCTGCAACTGTTTCACTTCATCCCACGTTTCTAGGACATTAGTAAACATCACAGAACACAAAGACATTTCCTTTTCTCGTTCCCTATTAATCGAGTGATTATTTTTAGCACAATACTGTGCAATGTCGTTTGCAAAACGATTTCCAAGTGTTACAAAATCATCTCCTTGTCCATGAGCAGCACATTTTTCAACTGCTAATTCTTTAGGCAGCTGTATCGCCTCAAGTAATTTCCCAATCACTTCAGCATTCTTTATTGGAGTCCCACTCGACGTCAAGAAACCTCTCTGTAACCAAAGCTGGCCAAAATCATGCACAACTCCAATTCCGTACTGACTATCAGTCATTACAGTCACTCTCAGATTCTCCCCAATCTCGCAAGCTTTCGTCAATGCCACCAATTCAGCAACTTGAGCAGACCTCACTCCTTTCAACGGTGAGGCTTCCATAACTTCTGAAACTTTGCACACTGCATATGCTGCACTCAGCACACCATCATCATTCCTCAGACATGATCCATCCACAAACAGCACATGGTCACTTTCGGGCAATGGAAGATCTCTTATGTCTGGTCTCAGTTTTGTACAGTACTCCAGCACATCCAAACAATTATGATCATCTTCGTTCTTCACACCCACATTTTCAGTATCCGGCAACAATGTTGCTGGATTCACATTCACACATCTCTCAAGAGTCACATTTGATGCTCCCAGAATGACTTTTCTCATATTTAGTCAGCCGACTATGTGACATATATTGAGTTCTGCTTCTCGTCAAAAGAATTGCCACATTATGAGGTACGAATACCCTTACAGGATATCCCATTATTATACCCTCACTCTGTTCCAAGCTTCTGCATGTAGCAGCTACTGCTTTCAGGCAACCTGGCAAACCCACAGCTACAGGGTCAAGTGTCGATGAGAAGTATGCAATAGGCCTTCTCAATTGTCCATGCTTCTGGATTAACACTGAAAGTGCACATCCGTTTCTCTCACTGCAGTACAACTCAAACTCTTTTTCATAGTCTGGCATTCCCAAAGCAGGGGCTTGACACATTCTGCTCTTCAACTCCTCAAATGCTGCTTTTTGTTCTCCATCCAGTTCTAATGGATCTTTCACCTCACTTTTTGTCAGCTTAATCAGTGGTCTTGCTATCAGGGAGAAGTTACTAATCCACTGACGACAATAACCCACCATCCCCAGAAAAATCCTCACTTCCCTCTGGGTCCTTGGGGCCTTCATTCCCCTGATAATTTTGATCCTGTCATCAGTCACCTTTCTCAGACCCTTTTCAATATTGTGTCCAAGATAATGCACCTCTTTCTTGCAAAATTGCAATTTGGCGGGAGATACTTTTAACCCTCCATCTGCCAGATGATTCAGTAAAGCTATAGTATCTACTTCACAAGCTTCACGTGTCTTTGACGCCACAAGTAGGTCATCAATATACTGCACTAGCACTGAGCTTTCAGGCATGATCAAACTCTCCAATGATTTTTTCAATAACTGATTGAATATCGAAGGACTCTCTGTGTACCCCTGTGGGATTCGACACCATGCTAAAATACGCTGTCCAAACCTAAATGCAAAAATCGGCTGGCTGTCATGATGCAATGGTATCGAAAAGAAAGCATGACACAAATCAATCACTGTGTACCACTCAGCATCATGTGGAATCTGATACAAAATCACTGACGGATTTGGCACAATAGGACAACATGCCACCACAATCTTGTTAACTTTTCTCAAATCCTGCACAATCCTAAACTTCCCATTCGGCTTCTTTAGCCCCATTATCGGTGAGTTACACGGGCTACTCAGTAGTTCTCTCAAAACTCCCTGCTGAATCATTTTCTCAATAATAGGAGTTATTCCTTCAATTATTTCTGGTGTCATTTTGTACTAAGGGATATTAGGATAAGTAATTCCCTCTTTCACTGAGATTTTCACAGGATCTACATTATTCATCAATCCCACATCTTCTCCAGTAAAATCCCAAACTGTCGTTTTCACTGTGTCTCTCAGCTCTTGAGGCAAATCCTCTGGATAAAACACAGCATATGTACCGACCATCTCACACTCTCTATTATCTAGAGTCATCCGGTACAAAACATCCTCATCTGGTGTTTCAAAAGCTATTCCATCCGGTGTACAGAAAATTGTACAATTCATCTTGCACAGCAGGTCCCTGCCTAACAAGTTCACTGGACTAGTGTCACAGACCACAAATCTGTGCATGTCCGAAAATTTCCCTATTCTTACCCTTACTGGTTCGGTAAGACGTGTCTTGATTTGTGTATTGGCTACACCAACTACTTGGATTGCTTCATCCGAGAGAGGAAGATTTCTAATATCTGCTGACCTGACAGTTGATCTCGTTGCTCCTGTGTCTACTAAAAAAGTAACACCTTCATTTATTTTCCCATCTACAAATGGTCCTGCCTGGTCTATTTCTAGAGTTGCACCAAGTATGCACTCTTCCTCCTCTCTTCGGCACCGTCAATAATCACCTTCAGACTCACTCCCTTCATTCTTTAACAAATACTGTTGTACCGGGTTAGAACGCCTCTGTTTGTTTACCTGCTCATCATTGTAGAATCCCGAATCCTGATTGTACTTTTGGGACCCTCTATTCTGCGGCAAGGGCGATCTTGGCTCTTGACTCTGCTGTTTAACACCCTTCTGCTGTTGCTGCTGTTGATTACACCCCTCTGTCTGCACCTGTTGATTTAATGATTAATTTTCATTATTCACTAATGGTGGATTGGTACATTCGGATCTCCAATGTCCCAGTTGGCCACAGTTGTGACAAGGGAACTTTTTCTTAGCTTCCTCAAGATTCTCCTTTCCTTTCCCTGCATATCTGGGCCTATTCCCTGAATTATTCGCCTGTTCCACTAACTGTGCTTCCTGTCTCTCCGCAACTTTCACCTGTGCCCACATTGCCTTTTCTTTCAGCTTTCTTTGCTTTGCTTCAATTTCATCACTGAAGTACTTTGCATGTCTCAGGATCTCATCTATTTTCTTACTCTGCCAGTCCACTGTATGCTCACGAATTCTCTCACTAATCTCAGGTCTCAGGCCATATACAAATCTGTATACAAAATGACTCAGATCCTTGTCACCCAGGTGTTCATCCCCACTGAACTGTTTGAAAGCCAGTATCAGCCTTTCGTAAAAAGCATGAACTGATTCTTTTGCTTCCTGATGTGTTCGACCTATCTTAACCCAGTCTGTCTCTTTTGGAGGTACTTTATTTTTCAGGAATACAATTACCTGATCATATTTTTTCATTACCTCTGGATCTGGTGCTCCTGATTTCTGATCTCTTGGATATTCCTCAGTATGCCAACTCACAACTATTTTACACTCTGCCCACAAGTCTGCTGGAACAATTATATCAAACAGACTATTCAGGTCAATCCACAGCACCTTTGACAATTTCACAAACCTGTCTACCTGCCTATACCACTCGACGGGCTTTTCTCTCAGTCGAGGGAAATCATTGGTAAATGATAAAATATCCTGTCTGGTCCATGGAACATGTACATATCCTCCTCCAGGTATTTCTCTCATAGGATAAGCATCCACTGTTTTCTCTTTTTCTCTCACAGGAAATGCTGAATAAGTCCTGTCCACTGATTCTTCCCTTTTCTTATACCACCTATCCTTCCATCTTTCTACATCACCCCATTTTCGCAATAAGGCAATCATCTCTTTAGTCTGACCTGTTCTGCCAGCACCATTTAGATTTTCAATATCCTTATCCGTGAAATCCACCCTGTAAGATTTCTGCAAAACTTTCACCTTATCCATGTCAACTCCCTGTTCACTCGCTATTGTTCTTAACCTTTCATGTGTATTCTTAACCCTCCAAGTGATGCTTTTACACATGAATAACAATTCTCCATCATGATGGTTTTTGAGTATGTCTGTAGAAATTGTCCCTGCAACAAGCTCCTCCAATTCAATGCGTAACCTGGCTACATCAATTGCCTGTGAATCTTTATCCTTCTTTTGAAGAACTTTCAACCAATCATTCAAATCTTCAGCTGTTATTTCTGTAGACTTTTTCACTGCACCCACTTTCTCTGGCATCCTTTGTGGTTCCAAAATCGGCATCCCTGAACAACTAGTATCACTAGTATCCAATCTCGAATTAGACTGCACCTCTAATCCTCCACTACAGGTGTCACGTCTTGATTGTCTCAAATCATTATTTTCTGTCCTTATTCCTGACTCTCCTGAAGGACCAGCCAAACTTGTTAATTTATTCCCTACATATGGAACCATCAAACCATTCTCACCCGTCCTCTGCTTATCAAAAATAGGCATAACCGGACCTATGGTTACAGGCACCGTAACAGCTTCCAAATTCTTCGTCAGCTCTCTAATCTTTTCAGTCAGTTCAGATGTAGTTCTGGCCAATTCTCTCGTATTCTCATCACCACATCGATTCTCTCTCTCCTTTTCTCTGAAAGAGCTACCACTTTTTAAATCAGGTGTCACAACTTCTGTCTCAATGATACGCAAAGTATCTCTTATTGGAGTAGCAACTGGTGTGCTCTCTTCTGGTTCAGGTCTATATGGAGGTGGTCTCTTGTAAATCATGTCATCCAAGACCTCATCCTCATAATCATTAACTCTATACCTTTTCACTTCTGCTTCAGGTACCCCTCTTGTTTCCTTTCTTTCATCCTTCTCTTCAATTTCCCTCATAGGATATAATCCTTCTGTCATGCTAGCATCTCGCCACCTCCTCATTCGATCATGATGAGTTTCACGATCATTTTTCCTCCCAAACATATACCTATAGTTGCCTCCAGACCTCTGTTTTTCTCGCTCATGTACTTCATCTTCCCATTCCACCAACGCCTCAAATTGTGTCGGCCTTGGTCTTGGGTCAAGACACAACATCTTTTCCCGTAAATTTCTCAACACGGCCATATTAAATGAACCATGCTCCGGGAAAGCCAAAACACCATCCTCTCTAGTGTACCTTACCCAATTGTCTAACCATATACAGGTATGATACCCATATTTCGCAGCCATGAAGGATGCAGGCGTTTTCGTTGGAGGTAACAATTCACCTTCTCTTGTTTTAATGTCCTTATCCTTGTCAAACCATCTTTTTAATTTACCAAACAAGGATTTCTTCTTTTTCTATTCTTGGTAATACATTTTAGCGTTTACCAAATCTTTTTAATCCCTTCCGTAAGGCAACTGTACAGTACAATCTTTTGTCCAATAACAGCGCGACTCACACCAACGCACCAATCCTGGAGCGTCTACGTCACCCTGTACTCCTTCCAATCCCTGCGCGGCTCACACCAACGCACCAATACCAGCGCGAACACTGTTCTGATTCACTACCCAATCAGAGCGCGGTCTCTATGACGTCAGCAGCCGCTGACTGCAGATTCTGCTCTGTCTCCTGTCACTCGTCTACCCCTCCTTTACAAAATCTCCTCAGTAGACTTCGTTTTAAATTTTCACAAAATCTATTAGTTACAACATCAAAACATCTCCATTGTCTGCTTCGCTAACCACAGAACAGTAAAGAAAATCTTTTTCACAAGAATTCCGTCTTTCCCTGAAACAGCACTCACTTCTGCTCCACTACGGAATTAATACTCTCGTTGACACAGTAGCACATCCCTCTACTCTGCCCTTCTAACATCTTGCTTGGATTAAAGTGGTAACTCTTAAAACATTTAATTTAAAAAGGAACAAAATGAGGGGGTTCATTTTTCCATAAAAAGTATGATTAGTGCTGCAGAAAGAAAAATTAGGGCACATTTTGAGTGACTTCTCAAATCCTTTTCAATTTCATTAAAACATTCTGACATGCAGACTGAAACATGCACTTTCAATACCAGCAGCAGTTTTCCCTGGTGAGCAGTAGCTTTACTACAGTGATCTAATGAGCAAAAAGAGTGCTAACATTCTGAATTTATGGCAAATGTGTGACACATTTGAATGCCTTCTTGATGGAATCAAAGGAAAAAACTGAAAGTATTTCCTACTGAGGAGACTGCAGTAAATGAGGAAATTAGGAAACTTCATAACAAATAAATTTCCCAAAATGGCCACCGGAGACAAAAGAGCCCAAATGTAGCCCAAAATCACCCAGATGTAGCCCACATATAGCCCAATGACAGAAGTGTGCAAAACACTTATTATTTTGTGGTTTTGCAGTGTTATATAGTGCAGACTTGTCAGGTATTGGAGTCCTTTACATGAGCATTGGTTACATCACACAAGAACAAATTCATTTTGGTTGTAGACATGGGGAGACTAAGTGATTTGACCAGAATCACAGAATGTCAAGCTGAAGCAGAAACTCCAACCTGGTCCCCAGTTGCAAAGTCTGCAGTTCTGGAAGTAACACCACATCCTCTCCCCTAAGTGCAACATTTAATCAAGTGGTCAACTGGATAAAAAAACATAAAGATAACAAATAATTTAAAAGTGCTTTGTCGCTATTTGAAAACTCAGAAAATATGTCCTTATTTTAGTCTTTTAGAGCACTAACCATAATTTTGATGCCAATTAGACCCTCTCATATGTGTCATTTCTAAAGGAAATGCTCTAGGTATTACAGTTTTGATTACATCAAGATGACGTCAGGTGTTCCACACTTTTGTAATAAATATAGAATGTTAGCAATCTAGTTGTTCATTAGGATACTGTTGAGAGGCAGAGGCCAGGGGCACGGACTCTGAAAATTGAAGGCAGGTAGGAGGGTGCAAAGGCAACAATTTAACCACACTGAGCAGGCAGGAAGGGCCGTGGCAGCACAACAGACTATGGAGGGCAGTGGAAAGGGGGGCAGGGGCAACAAACCAACAATACAGGACTTGCAAGAGAGGCTGTGGCAATGTAATAGACCATTGTGGGCAGAAGGAAGAGGCAATGGTAGTACAACCATACATGCCAACAGACCCGATTCAGACAGGAAACGTCCAATGTTTTTAAGCTCAAATGGGCTTTATTTGATCTGTCTCCTGTCTACAATCTCCTCTTTTTCAATGTAACTCAAAGGGGAAAATCAATACCCCAGTTTTTTTTCAAAATCTCCCTCTTACCAAGTTCAAAATGTTCGCAAGTATGGTACATTGGATCATGGAAGGAAATGGGGTAGGGACATGGACTTGGATAACAGAGGACAGGAGGGACATGGAGAGGTGCACCAAACTGACCCTGCAGGGCAGGCATCAGGGTTTGCAGCAGCACAATACACCACACAGGGCATGTGGGTCGGGAGTGCAGCACAACAATCCATAGAAAGCAAGAGGGAGGGGACAGGACCATGCACATGGACAACAGAGAACAGAGGGGCAAGAGGCAATGGTAGCTAGCTGACCATAATGGACAGACAGGAGAGAAAGCTGCAGCATAACAGACCATAAAGGGCAGGAGGGACGGATCAGGGGCATTACAATGGAACAGACAAGCCAGGAGGGAGGGAGTAGTGGTCTGCACATGTAAACAGAGGGCTGGGGGGAAGGGGGCAGGGCAGGAGCAGCAAGATAGCCATGGAGGTCAGGCAGGATGGGCACTAGAAGCAAGACACACCATGAAGAGCAACAGTGAGACTGTGATGGCATACACCCAGACCATGGAGGGAATGTGGGAGGGGGTCAGGGGCAGCTAACTGACCACACAGGGAAGGTGGGAGGGGCCATGGCAGCACAGAAGACCATGTATGGCAAGTGGTAGGGTTAGTGGCAGCACAATGGCTATGATGGGCAAGAAGGAGGGTGCAGGGGCATGCACAAAGTACGATGGAGGATAGAAGGGAGGGTCAGGACCTGTGCAGAGACAAGAAAGTTCAGGGGAAGGGGCCTCACAACAGACCGCACGGGGTAGGCAGGAGGAGCAGTTGCAGCACAACAGACCAGGGAGGGCAGAAGGGTGAGGCAGTACAATGGACCATGTGGACAGGAAGAAGAGGATAGGGGCATGGCATGTGGACAGGCAGGGTGGAGGTGGCAGGGACAGGTTACAGTCAATGACAATGCTAGGGAGGTGGGAGGGGAGTGGCAGCTCAACAGAACACTCAGAGTAGATAGGAGTGGCAGGTCCATGGAACATGGTGGGCAAAAAGGATGAAGCAGGGGCATGCACAAAGACATCGGAGGGCAGGGGGAAGGAGAATAGGGGCAGCAAGCTAAGCACAGAGTTTAAGCAGGAGGTCAATGATGGGACATAGAATTGGGCAATGGAGGGCAGGAGGAGTGGACTGGTACATCATACTAAATTGAGGGCAGTGGCAGCACTTCAGACCATGCATGGCAGGAGGGAGGAGGCTAGTCCATGGATTCACACAACAGAGGATAGGGAGGAGGGGGATGGGGCAGCAAGCTAACTGTTCAGAGAAGGCGGGTATTAGGAACTTTATTGTTTTTAAAACGTGTGTCTGTGCGAACTACTTAAAATATGAACAAGTATGCAGCATAATCTCACTTTTATTCAGGAAGAAGAGGACGTTTGTGACTGTGACTCCGGGCTCACTTGGCAGAAACACCCCCTGACCCTCCACCCCCTATCGCAAAATGTAATGCCCGTGAACAAGGTAGGTGAACACAGTGTTATATAGAACATAGTCCTGAGAGCACGATTGAAAATGAAAACTAGATATAGTGTATGGTATAAACTATGCACCACAAAGTGTGATATAAGATGAACCGGGAGTGAAATATAATATGCAATACATTGTGCGCAATGACAGATTCATTGGAGAGCGCGAGATAGCACAGGCACTAGCGCGTGCTATGCGATATGCGCCTTGGAGTTTGATATGCACAGGGCAGTGTTGTGTAACCTAACTAGTCTCTAAAGTTGTAATATAAAATATGTGCTGGGGAGTGTAACGTTGCATATGCACTGTGACAAAGATATGGATCCCAGATTGTAATATGTATGGCATAGCACTGTGCGTTATAACATAGGCATCGAGGAAGGCACGTTAGATGGGGCAATATAACCCGTGCGAAGACAAGTGTGGCATGACATATTCACGGGGTGGTGTTACAGTGCACATGGGATAGAGAGTGTCATAGCATATGCACTAGCTAGTGGAATACAACACAGAGGTGTGTGGCACTCAGCAGGCAATGGTGGGTGTAACACAGCATTGGGCTCTGCCAGGAGCGCGCTGTGACTCTCAAGTGATGTTCGTCCCCTTTCCAGAGAGTAAAATAAAAAGTATTACACATCCGGCAGTGGATGTGTGTTTTATTAATCGTGAAGGGGGTTTCTTGCATAGTTTTGGTCGAATTTTTGTCGAATCCCCTTTGAATGGCTTGGTGTGCATGTGTATTAAATGTGCCCGTCAATAGCTACCCATGTTTGTATAAATAAACGACAAGGGTGTCTACCGGGATTAGGCACGGTAGGGCATCAGACATGTCAGAGCTTCACTAGTGGTGTAAATACATTCCACGTGGATTCATTGTATGCATAGTCGCCTTTTAATGAATATCAAGCAAATCGTCATGGTGATAGGTACGTACGGTTTGTCCAGCATGTCCTAGGTGTGTCTATAAATATATATTTTTTTAAAATAATAAAAAACAGTGGCCGGCCCTGGGGATTGGGGTCAAAAAAATATAATTAGGAGACAGGCCCTGGGGGATGGGGTCATCAGGGCCTATAAATTAAAATAAGAAGGGGAACCACACAGCCCCCCTTCTTAAAAAATTAAAATAAATAAAAGACTGGCATCGTGCCGGAGGCGATGCCCCCTCCTTGCAGCACTCTGCAAACGCGCCCCCTGGCGAGTTGAAAGTTGGGGAATTAATTCTTCTTTATTACTGAGGGTCTCTGAGGGCCAACTAGCCCAACAGGCATCTCCAGTATGCGCCAGGGAGCTGCGCTGCAGGCAGGTGTTCTGAGGCCAAGCCCCTTTTTACACCTCTCTGCAACGCAGCTCTGTGGCGCTTACTGGAGGTACCTAGTGGTCTAGTTTGACCCTAGGGACCCTTAGGATTCAAGGGGACTTAATCTCTCAACTTAGAACAGCCACAGGGCGCGTTTACACATTGGTGAAGGGAGGGGACGGGGCCTGAGGTGACGTGTGCAAACACGCACTATGGCACGTTTTAAATTGGGGATATAATTTCCCTTCAATACTGAGGGCCCCTGGGGGCTAACTAGCTCACCAAGTGCTTCCAGTAAGCACCACTGAGCTGCATTGCATAGAGGTGGTCCAGGCCGTGCCACTTTTTACACCTCTCTGCAACGCAGCTCTGTGGCACTTACTGGAGGTACCTAGTGGGCTAGTTGGACCCTAGGGACCCTCAGGATTCAAATGAACTTAATCTCCCAACTAAAAACGGACACAGGGCTTGTTTACACAGTGGTGAAGGGAGGGGATGGGGCCTGAGTTAACATGTGCAAAAACGCCCTGTGGCCTGTTTTAGGAGGTAGTTTTAATCCCCCTGCCCTATTATATACTAGGGGCTTACAGAGGAGGTCATGCTAATCGCAGGGGGACCCCAACGCATAATGTTCCCTAGTGTATGTAGGTGTTTTCACTGTATTCTAAGTGTCTTTTAACATAGCACTGGCTCTAGGACTGGTTAGTCAGACTCAGTTACCACCAGTATCCGTCTGAAAAAGATGAGAGAACAGGATGATTTTGCAACAAGGCTTCTTTCTGCTCTTCTTTTTGTTCTTTCTGCACGTTATCCTTCTTCCTGCACTTTTCTTCGTCTTTGAGGACTTCTGTTGCTTCTTTCTGCACTTCTTTTTTTTCTTTCTGTGCATTTTTTCTTCTTTCTTCACATGTCCTATCTCTGTAGGCATAGTTAGAAATTAGAATTTAAAAAACCTTTGAAATTCACAGAAAAAACCATAGGTTTCAGGCACGTTATAGTTAGGAATTAGCATTTAAAAAACCTCAGAAATTCACTGAAAAAACCATAGGTTTCAGGGGTGTTATAGTAAGCTGGACTTTTCACTTGTACAAAACCATTGAAATTCCCCCGTTATAGTTAGTTCAGCTAACTATAACTCGCGCGCCCGCAATGCACTGCTGATGACGTCACATATTACATCACTCATGACATGGTCAGTGACATCACTCATGACATCACTGATGACATCTCAAATGACATCACTGATGACATCACTGATGACATCATCATTGAGTGGCAGACCTCCTCTCACCCTAATATAACCTTTGATACACACATTCAAAAAGAGAGACTACAATTTTCAAAACAATGGACATACCAATACCAGTTACAACAACCTCTTCAGTAATTCTAAGATCCACATACACATCCACTCATTCACCAACAGTCCTATACAGTCACTCATACATGTACTCACTCATCATATGTACTCATACACCTATACATCCTGTTACACAATGCCACTCATCCATAGAGTTACTCACACACATAGTCACTCATGCTAATAAAGAATCAAACATACATTTAATTGCATATACAGTTATACACACACCATCACACTTACTTCTATGGAAACTTACACATACTTAGTCTTTTAAACAATCACTTATAGAAACACATACTTATTCATACAGAAACTCTTTCAATCTCTCACTCTCACATATACTCACTTATATACACCAATAGTCACATATACTAGTTAAAAAAATATGTAGTTACTCATAAAGACACTATTGAGACAGTCATTCACTCACTAACACACCCATACACACACTCATCCACCCATACAGTCCTGCACACATGCTGTCTTCAACACATACAAACAGTGAGTCACTCATTCATGCAACTATGCACTACGTAATACCCCCCACCGAACTATGCAGACACTCAGACTGATACTCAAAAAAACAACTAATAACCTATATAGACACCCATGTAGCTACTCACCAACCCATGCAGCCACTTATACACAAAGTGAGAGACTGATACAGATATTTACATATTTAAACATTACTCACTAAGCCATGTATTCACTATGATACACTTAATCAGTCAGTTACACAATCAATTTTTCAAAAACAAATCATCCATTTAGACACTTATATACCCGTTTATTCTTCCATCGACCTTGAGATATACATATATAAAACATATTTAATTTTCAGAAAAACACACATTCACTGGATGATGTCATCAGTGATGTCATCAGTGATGTCATTTGAGATGTCATCAGTGATGTCATGAGTGATGTCACTGACCATGTCATGAGTGATGTAATATGTGACGTCATCAGTAGTGCATTGCGGGCGCGCGAGTTATAGTTAACTGAACTAACTATAACGGGGGAATTTCAATGGTTTTGTACAAGTGAAAAGTCCAGCTAACTATAACACCCCTGAAACCTATGGTTTTTTCAGTGAATTTCTGAGGTTTTTTAAATGCTAATTCCTAACTATAACGTGCCTGAAACCTATGGTTTTTTCTGTGAATATATATATGTATATAGAATGCAGCACACATGGAAAGGGGAAAAAGTGAGGAGAAATAAACATATTTCTCCTTGTTAGGCCTGTTCTGGAGGAGCATAATGCTTTGGCACCACCCCAGGTTTACGTGATTAAGTAAATCTGGGGCAGTGCCAAAATCTAATGGGTGTAGCGTTGAAGACCTACCGCAACTCCCATAGAATTCCTCCCTGGTGCAGAGTAAGACAATACAGTGACTTGGGCTGCTTTGTCGTACTCCAAATCAATGAGGCCATGAAAAGCTATGCAGAGCGGCTTTGCGCCGCCTCATAGATATGATTGAGAGGCTTGCCCCGCTGCGCGTCAATAAAAGCGTCACTCCGCTGGCGCAAGCCTCTCATAAATAAGCCCCTGAGTTATAGCTCATGTTGCCCAGTGGTCTGCGGAGTGATCAGCAAAGTAGTTCTTGTGGTCATGAAGGTTGCTTTTTTGCCTCAGGTGAGGATTGGGGGGCTGCATATATAATTTTGAGGGTCTCACTCTCCTGAGTATGTATTATCATTCTTACAGGAAGAGCCTGCTGCTATTATTTTGTGTATCAATTACATGCTTTAATCAGGAACGCAAATCATGTTATTCTGAGCCTTATATTCCTCTCATCAACGGGTCTGTGACTCCATCTATGTCTTCTGTGGAGGGATCGATTTGAGCGTACAGTCACTGTGGGTCACTCATAGGAGACTGTCTTATTTATATATTCTATTATCCTGCAATGGAAAAGCACCTTTCACAAACACTGATCGTCTCCCGGTCATCTTCTGTCCTCTCTATTGTGTCCTAATTTCATACCGAACTCCTGCTGCTCTCCTGCGCCTCACCTGTTCCTCTTCCACTTCTGGTCTACTCCTGCTCCTCTCTAAAACCCCTCCTGCTCCTCTCCTGCTCCTCACCTGTTCCTCCTCCTCTCCTGCTCTTCTCTAACACCCCTCCTGCTCCTCTCCTGCTCCTCACCTGTTCCTCCTCCTCTCCTGCTCTTCTCTAACACCCTCCTGCTCTTCTCCTGCTCCTCACCTGTTCCTCTTCCACCTCTGCTCTTCTCCTGCTCCTCTCTAACATGCCTCCTGCCCCTGGTGCTTCTTTTCTCCTCGCCTGCTCATCATCTTTGCCTCTCTTCTGTCTTCTCTTTTGTGCCCTCCATTCATGCCGCACTGCTGATCCTGTCTAACACCCCTCCTGCTTCTCCCTGACCCATCTGCTACTCTTCTTCTGCTCCTAACACCCTTCTTGCTCCTTCTGCTTCTTGCTTTCTCCTCTCCTGCTCAACATTTTGTTTTCTGCTGCTCTTCATCTGTGCCTCTATTTCTGTCATTTCTTTTGTGTCCTCCATTCATGCTGCACTCCTGTTCCTCTTCCACTGCTGATCTTCTCCTGATCCTGTCTCACACCCCTCCTCCTCCTGCTTCTCCCTCACCCATCTGCTACTCTTCTTCTGCTCCTCTCTACCACCCTTCTTGCTCCTCCTGCTTCTTGCTTTCTCCTCTTCTCCTGCTCATCATCACCTCTTCTGCTGCTCGTCTCCTGCTCATCATTGCCTCTTCTGCTGCTCTTCTCCTGCTCATCCTTGCCTCTTCTGCTGTTCTTCTTCTGTCGATCTCTTCTGTTCCTCTTTTTTGTGTCCTGTATTTGATTCATGATCCTCTTCTGCTTCTCAACTACTCTCTAACACTCCAACTGCTCCTCTTGCATCTCTTTCTCCCCACTCCTGCTCTTCTCCTGCTTGCCCTTTGCTTCTCCCTTCCTTTTCTGCACCTTCCTATCACCTCTCCTGCTTCTCTCTCTCCCATCATCTGCTCCTCTCCTGCTCTTCATCTGTGCCTCTCTCTTGTTCCTTTTCTGCTCTGTTTCTCTTGCAGGGTGGGCTTCTGGTGAGTATAAATTACTACCACACCATGTATAATCTAGAAATAATCCAGGTATGTTCCAATGTCAGGCCAGACCTAGCACATAGGATTGTGAGTCTGGATGAACAACAACATCAGGTCATTTGCGAGTGTTGTCATTTGGTGCCATTTGAAAGGCTCGATGTAGAGTTCGTCTCAGAAATGCTGTTTCAGTCGCTGATGGATCTTCCACCTCCTTCAAGCCAGCGGAGTAAACCCGCCATGTATATGCTCCGGGTGGTAGAACGGTTCAGTGAATTAGTATCGAGAGACAAAATATCGACTACACAAAATATCGACGCCAAAATATAGAAATACAGAATATCGACTCCTTATCTACAAAGAGGTAAGTACTAAAATATCGATTCCAAAAAATAGAATGTTAAAATATAGTTAGCTAAACTATCGAATTTTTTAAATGTATTAAAAATAATATAAAAATAATTAAATATTAAAAACAATTAAATAAAACATACATAATATAATATAAAAAAGCTTAAAATGTAAACATAATAAAAGTAATGTAAAAAAAGTAGAGATTTTGTTGGATAGTGAGAGCGTAAACATTACTATTTTCACTCCAGTGAGTGCAACAGTAGGGAAAGCGTTGGATAGCATAGGGGTAAAAATTACTATTCCCACTCCAGAGAGTGTAACAGTAGGGAAAACGTTGGATAGCATAGGGGTAAAAATTACTATTCCCACTCCAGTGAGTGCAACAGTAGGGAAAGCGTTGGATAGCGGGAGGGTAAAAATTACTATTCCCACTCCAGAGAGTGCAACAGTAGGGAAAGCGTTGGATAGCGGGAATGGAAAAATTACTATTCCCACTCCAGTGAGTGCAACAGTAGGGAAAGCATTGGATAGCATAGGGGTAAAAATTACTATTCCCACTCCAGAGAGTGCAACAGTAGGGAAAGCGTTGGATAGCGGGAGGATAAAAATTACTATTCCCTCTCCAGAGAGTGCAACAGTCGGAGAAAGCGTTGGATAGCGGGAATGGAAAAATTACTATTCCCACTCCAGTGAGTGCAACAGTAGGGAAAGCGTTGGATAGCGTAGGGGTAAAAATTACTATTCCCACTCAAGTGAGTGCAACAGTAGGGAAAACGTTGGATAGCGTAGGGGTAAAAATTGCTATTCCCACTCCAAAGAGTGCAGCAGTAGGAAAAGCATTGGATAGCGGGAGAGTTAAAATTACTATTCCCACTCTAGAGAGTGCAACAGTAGGGAAATAGTTGGATAGCGGGAAGGGAAACATTACTATTCCCACTCCAGTGACTCCAACAGTAGGGAAAGCATCGGATAGCGTAGGGGTAAAAATTACTATTCACACTCCAGAGAGTGCAACAGTACAGAAAGCATTGGATAGCAGGAAGAGAAAAATTGCTATTCCCACTCCAATGAGTGCAACAGTAGGGAAAGCGTTGGATAGCGTAGGGGTAAAAATTACTATTCCCACTCTAGTGAGTGCAACAGTTGGGAAAAAGTTGGATAGCGTAGGGGTACAAATTACTATTCCCACTCCAGTGAGTGCAACAGTAGGGAAAACATTGGATAGCGTAGGGGTACAAATTTCTATTCCGACTCCAAAGAGTGCAACAGTAGGGAAAGCGTTGGATAGCGGGAGGATACAATTTACTATTCCCACTCCAGAGAGTGCAACAGTAGGGAAAGCGCTGGATAGCGGGAAGGGAAAAATTACTAGACCCACTCCAGGGAGTGCAACAGTAGGGAAAGCGTTGGATAGCGGGAAGGGAAAAATTACTATTCCCACTCCAGGGAGTGCAACAGTAGGGAAAGCGTTGGATAGCGTAGGGGGAATGCAACAGTAGGGGATAACGCTGGATAGTGTAGGGGTAAAAATTACTATTCCCACTCCAAAGAGTGTAACAGTAGGGACATCGTTGGATAGCAGGAGGGTAAAAACTACTGTTCCCTCTCCAGTGAGTGCAACAGTAGGGAAAGAGTTGGATAGCGGAGGGTAAAAAATACTATTCCCACTCCTGAGAGTGCAAACGTAGGGAAAGTAATGATTTAAATTTAAAATAAGATTACATTAATTATCAATACCAATAAAAAGGTAATTAAAAATAATTACCAATTAATAACAGTTAATTACCATTGAAAAATATTAATTATGAATTAATAAAAATGAATTACCAATTAATACAAATTAATTACCAATTAATAATTAATTATCAATTATCAATATACATAAATAAAAACATTAATATTTACTTTATTACAATTAATTTACTTCCCACCCAATTCCCCTATAAACCCACAACCCACTCCCAATAGTAAAAAATACAATTAACATTATCAATTAAGCAATTAATAAAAATAATTTTGCAATTAATAAAAACTAATTAGCAATTCATACAAATTATTTACCCATTAATACTAATTAATTACCAATTAATAATTAATTATCCATTATTTATCAATACACATAAATAAAAAAAAAATTATTAACTTTATTGCAATTAAATTACTTCCCACCAAATTCCTCTACAAACCCACAACCCGCTCCTAATAATTACCAATTAATAAAAATTAATTACCAATTCGTAATTAATTATCAATCAATTAATTATCAAAACGTATAAATATAATTAATATTTAATTAACCATAATTAAATTACTTCCCACCCTATTCCCTATAAACCCACAACCCGCTACGGAATTAAATTACGCAAAAATTTTAATTACATAACATTCACTAGTTTAAATAAATAAAACATACATTACAACAATAATACATCATTTTAACACATATACTACCATACATAACACTAAAAAAAATTCGATATTATGGTAATCTATATTTTAAAATTTGATATTATGGAATTCTATATTTTTTTATATTCTATATTTTGGAAATCGATATTTTGTACCCCAATTTCGATAATCTGACCTATCTATATTTTGATGAATCGATATTCTCTCCACTCTATATTTAAACTTCGATATTCTGGGCAGTCGATATTTTGGAATCGATATTTCAGGTGTTCACCGGTAGAACAGACCAGCGGATGATGATCCCCTGGACGCAGGTGGCAGCCTGTAGATTTACAGTCCAGGGTCAGGTCTAAAGGTGGAATTACCAGCAATGGTGTACCTCAGAAGGGATATTTACTCCAATATTGACAAACCTGTCACAAGCTCCCTCATTAGAAGCTCCCCTGCCAGCACCCATGTTGTCCATGCCATGGGCTTACTCTGCTGCATGTCATAACCATCTTCTATCATTATCGAGTTGTTTACACTTCATTGAATTTCAGTGTGTGTTTTCCAATGTCATCATGTATATCAGCAGATATTATAGACATTGGTTAGGGTGATTTAACATCTCTTATTATTCGAGCTGGTGTAAGACGTGGCGGTCAGCACACACCTGATTTGATGCTGTTTGGTCCCATTGGCCATCATTGGTTATTCGTCTGCTAGCGGAAAGTTTACATCTGATTGTTTGTGTTACCGTCTCCTCTGAATCACGCCCAAAGTCATTTTCTCAATATTATTTCTGTGATATTAATTGTAATTAAACCATTTGAATCTGGGGATTGCCATTGAATATAATAGAGTGGCAGATGGCCAATGATAGCTGATATGGGCTGTTCAAATACTCAAATATATCATAATTATCAGTGTAATTGCATCATAATCAATATTGATCCAAACACTGGTGATGAAAGTGATAGCAAGGACTGATATCTATACTGACAGATGGGGTGGTCACAGACGTTTCTCGACCCCATTAAGGCAAACACCTGTAAGGGATACCCCAGTTCTGAGGAAACAAGTGAACCTCATAAGCTTGTTTTGGGATGTTGTGGCAGAAGCCAGGTTTACTCGTAACTCATAAGTATCTACAGTCCAGATCTGTGGACATAGATGCAAAAATTGGCAGTGATGTTTCCAAACCAATGCTGTGTATTAACAACAACACAAAGATTTGAGCTCCAGGTCCCCCAGAGAGTTTGATTGTAAGGAGTTGTAGACCGTAAACCACAAACTGTGTTGCCAAAATGTGGTCATAGGCTGGATTCTGGTGTTCATGTAAGTAGCACCTCTATTATGTAAAAATGAACAGATTATGAGTTTTTCTCTAGATGCCCCAACGGGAGCTGGAGATGTTCCTGCTCAGCCTCCTTTTGGACTCACACATCCAAGAGGTGACATCCTCAACCTTCCATACACAACATCTGCCAGGCTGGGGAGTAGTAGACCATGGAGGGCTTAGAAGGAATACAACCCAACACAGCTCCCTCCATAGTAACACCACAAAGACACATGAGGAGAAGCAATGTCAGATTACCAATGTAAGGCTGGCTGCACTCAATCCTTTCGTAACATTTTGTGGAACATACCACTGGGCTCAATGTCATAGATAAGGTTTTGCAACACACATCACTGCACTCATTGCAGTCATAGGGCATCTGTACAAACTGCATTAGTGTACTCATCCCTGAAGTAGGAAGGTAGGGCAAAACACTGCACTGATCCAGTCGGAGCATCTCCATGCATGCATCACTCTTCCACTCACTCTGTCCATGGACAACCTGTGCATTCTACTCTTTGTCATTCACGCTGTGTCAAAGCTGAGGTGGTGTGAGTGGTTTAAGGACATTTAATATAGATAACAAGAACAGTATCTCTAACACCAGCTGGAAGTCCTGCCTCGCAAAGTCAGTCGTTTGCACTAACCGTCACTCACTCGCGTATCAGTGTTCTCACTGAGACAGCATTCCAATGCATTAGGTAAACAGAGTAACAGTACCATATGGTTAATAGTGACAATACACAACATAACATATTTCCCTTCCCCTTTCAGAAAAAAACATTTTAGCAATATATAATGAACCAATTGACATTTGAGCAGGATGGCGAAATAGAGCTACAATGAGGACTTCGGACATAAAAAATCCTTTAACTACTCAGGTGATTTTTTGTGCCTAACAGAACATGTAACACTTCTGAGGTTTATGATGATCTGGTGATACTGCTTCTTTAATATTTCCATTGTCAGATACTGAATCAGAGCCATCCTTTTCCAAACACACGTTTCCAGATGAGAATTCTCCTTCATTAACAGCAGTGTCAGAACAAGGTCCAGAAGAAACACTCTCCAAGCTACGATCCCAGCACCTTAATCCAACTCCACACTAACTAGCGTGCACATCCTTAGGTGAACTGTCCTTATTTCTGGCCTCTTGAACATTGTTTGTGGAGAAGCCATCTCTGAAAACTTTATTTCTTACACAAACTGCTGGTGATGAAGTGGCAAAGATCTATTGTAAGATGCAATAACCAACCATCTCTGCACACACCTCCCCGAAACTGTGCTACCATCAATTTTGTATCTGTCCACACTCCTATCTCACCAAGAACCATTCTGTACTTGAATACAAACTTTACTCCCAAGAACAACCTGTGTAAAGTAAAAAACGTTGATTGAGTTTTACCAACATCAAGCAGTTTCCTAATTCTAAGAAGATTTCCCACCTGAAATGTGTGCTGACCAAGATGATGAGACTTGTAGCTCTCAAGAAATTTCTCTTGCTTTGATATAAACAACTGTCATGTCAACCACACTATCTTTAACACACCAATCTTATATGTAGGCAGGTACTAATTTAGAAATAGGGTGCTTTAAACAAATCAGTTTATACGGGCTGATACCTGCTGTAGAGTGCGGAGTAAAATGATAATTGTGTTTTTAAAAGCTGTATCAACGTTTATACCAGCAATGCATGCAAGTCTGATGGTCTCCTTCCTCCCTATTTACTCTTTCCACCATTCCTTTATTTTGTGGGTGATACAGAGCCACAGTCATTTGCTTAATTCCAGACGAGGATAAATAATACTTCATCTCATGCAACAGAAACTTAACTGTTATTATCTGAGACAAGTACCTCCAGATAACATTCAATAGTAGAAACTTCTTCAAAAACATTCATAGGGCTATGGCTAATTAATGAGAGCGCAGTACCCCCATCTCGGATGATAATATACTGAAACAAATATGTATCTATTGCTATGTGAAAATCCTTGTATGGGCCCCATAAAACTAATTGTGAGATTCTGCATGATCTTTGAAGAAACTCAACAGGTGTAAGTGGAGTACATTACTTTTTTAAACTCTAATCAACATTTTGACTCACGCAATAAGATCCCACAAACAACTCGACATTCTTGTCCATGGTGGGGCACCAGTAATGACTTTTTTAAACTCTAATCAACATTTTGACTCACGCAATAAGATCCCACAAACAGCTCCACATTCCTGTCCATGGTGAGGCACCAGTAATGACTTTTTTAAACTCTAATCAACATTTTGACTCACGCAATAAGATCCCACAAACAACTCCACAGTCTTGTCCATGGTGGGGCACCAGTAATGAATTTTTTAAACTCTAATCAACATTTTGACTCACGCAATAAGATCCCACAAACAACTCTACATTCTTGTCCATGGTGGGGCACCAGTAATGCTGATTTGACATTTTCATAGTTGATATTATACCCTGATGTCCTTCATGAGCTAAGCACATCAACTTGGAGATCACATCCATAGTAGGAACAGTTGTTTCCCATTTCACATCAAATCAAATCAAATCAAATCAAATTTAGCTTTATTCGATTTTAGTCATTTAAAATCACAAAAGCTTACATTTCCATAAAAACAAGGTAAGTAGTAAATATTTAATAAAAATACATTAAAATACAAATATCTATCATAAAGTGCAGAAGTGCTTTCAAGTAGATCAACTAACTTTCAGTGCACTACAGTCCTGCTATTAAACATTTTTTATACTTTTCCTAGCTCTCAGTGCATTTTTCAAAAAGCCAGTCATAACACATACAGGTAATACACTATCTAAAAATTGTAAGAATAAAAAAGCTGGTTTACATTGGCGCTAGCCTGCTTGTTTTAATAAGGGAGAATCCATCTTTTCCTTTCTAGTGCATACAATTTACAGAACAGGGTCACGTGAATTGTAGATTGTGGTGACACATTATCACAGGGACAAGGAGAAATCTCTCTGCTCCAATCATTTATACCTGGGTAGCTAACCAGACGATGAAAAATGTTAAACCTAAAACGAGTTAAAAGATATCTATCATATCCCTCAGTACAACATGTGAGATATGGTTGAATATCAAACGTTGTCAAGGTCAAATGATGTTGTACTACAATCTTCTTGTTCATCTCCTGGGTGACTCTAGATGGGACAGACAAGTTAATTTAAGTTCCTTCCTTGTGATCGCCCACATTTTCACTGGGGTAGAGTAAAACTCTAGATGCCCTATGTCATTCAAAATTTCTTTGACGTAATCCAACCATACAACCTTATTAACATGGTCCAGGTTCATTGTATCCTTTATTATATCTCTGTTTAGGCCTGTACTACTAGTTGTCCAGATACGGTGCCACAACAGGACAGGTTGCATTTTAATAATGTCCGTAACATAAGGGATACCCAGCTCGCTGTGGCAATTAAAAACCGAGGAGCTTGCTGGTACAGCTAAAATGAATCGTAAAAAGGCATTTTCCACACGTTGGATCATAGAAACATCGTAAAAGCCCCAAACTCCCGCTCAATAAATCGCAATACTTATGCATTTAGCTTGAAAAATTTTAAGGAGGATTTCAGGGGGCCTTTTCCCCATTTTCTTAGTGAAATTAACAAGGGCCGCAGTTGACTTCATAAATAATAGGCTCCTATTTTTTACCACTGGGCCCCAAGAACCTGTGTTTGCGAATAAAACACCCAGGTAGGAAAAAGTATTTGTAGAAGCTACCCTTTTATCCCCCATTTGGAGGCTATTACATTTACTTCTCCCTCTCCCACAGGCCATAATAAAGGTTTTTTTCGCATTTAATTTCAGACCTAGCCTGTCCATAAAACCTGTATATAAAGTAAGTGCTTTCCGCAGGCCCAATTGCGTACGGGCCATAAGTACTGCATCGTCTGCATAAAGGAGGGAGACTATTGGCCTTTTGCTGACATACGGGGGATCCTGCGCCGCTCCTTCAAGCTCTTGCTCAAGAGCGTTGGTATATAGAGTAAAAAGGAACGGCGCAAGCACACAGCCTTGTCGCACTCCCCTATCCACAGTGAATGGTGCGGTACATTCTCCATTGGAAGCGTAGCGTATCTTCGCGGTAGCCCCAGAGTATAGTTCTTTTAAAAACTGAATCAAAACCAGGTCTACCTTAAGATTTGATAAAATGCTCCACAATTTATTATGTTCCACACAGTCAAATGCGGCAGTTAGATCTACAAACGACACATAGAGTTTACCGCCCTTTGCCTGAGTGTATTTCCCAATTAAAATGTTTAAATTTAAAACTTGTTCCATTGTCCCCAGCCCTTATGTTATTTTCATCAGCCCAAGATTGTAGTTTATTCGGCGCTACTCTTCCCATAACCTTCATTAGGGAATCGAGAAGAGATATTGGGCGATAACATGCCGGGTTTTCACGGTCTCCCTTTTTAAAAATTGGAACAATTACCGACTCTGACCATGTTTTTAAAAAGCCCCTTGCGCAACTTGCTTTCAAAATCCTAGTTATCAGGGGTGTCCAGAGTAATGGGGTGGACTTAAATAAGTCAATGGGAAGCACGTCAGGCCCAGGAGCCTTACCACCTCTACTTGCGTTTAATTCCTCGGTCACTTCATCGAGGGAGATTTGCAGTTCGATGGGCAAAAAAGTGTTCAAGTTTTCTGGCAAGGGAGCTATAAAGCCAAGATTGGACTCCTCCTGTCCCACGGTGCTATAAACCTTAGAGAAAAAAATCTATCCATGTTCTTTCATCTATTGCGACCGCTATTGTCGCAACATCCTTAGTTTTAAAAAATGGTGCGTTTACTGCCCGCCAGAACATGGAGCAATCTTTACACAGTGAAGCGTCACGAAGTGCCACCCAAGCTAGATTTTTTAGCTCCTTCTTACGGGTTTTACGTGCCTCATTGTACAACTTTCTACACTCTCTAATTTCGTCTAAATCTCTCTCAATCCTATGTAGAGCCTCTTTTAAGCGTGAGTATGACTTAGTGCAATTTGTGTCGAACCACCCATTTTTCCGATCTTGATTACACCTATGTTCGATTTTAAGCGTATTTTGAACAATTAAGGTGAACTGGATGAAAGCATTCAAGATGGTGTCATGCGAGGAATCTTCCTGCAGGCAGGCTAAAATTAAGTCATAGGCCTTAAAAATGATTTGCTTATTTAGCTCGACCTGGTTGCAGCTCTCCCAACGTAAAGTATATCCATTTTGAGTAGCAAGATGGATATCCTGGGTCCCAACCAAATTGTTGCTCAGTCGCCTAATCTGAGCGTCTGGCAATACTAAGTCAATACTTAGAGGCAGATGGTCACTCAGGGCATTTAAGTGTATTTTAAAATTAACTAACCAGTTTGCATAGCAGTTTGGGACAATGATAAAATCAATAGTAGATCTAAAGCCTCTACCTACGAAGGTATAATCAAAATCCACTCTAGGGGAGCACAGTTGGTTTGCAAAGCCGAAATCATGAGAAAACAAAAGTTCATTTAATTTTTCTCCACGCTCCGTATGTTCAAAATGTATTAATGGATCATCCTCCTCAATTATTAAACCACATGCCCCTTACTCTGATTTAGAGAATAGGTTAATGTTAAAATCACCCCCCCATATTGTGATCATATCTGTATCTTTAGGAGCTCTCAATTTATCAATATCGTCACTAAGCTGACTCAGAATATCCCCCAAATAATACTTCTCTATATTATTGTAAAAATGTATCAGAGTTAGGAGACAATTCGAAACGACATGAATCAAGCCTATCTGATAGTAATTAGTCGTTTTTATCATAGTAATTTTATGCACCTCCAATAAATTTGAGATGTAGATACAGTGCCCCCCCTTGTGCCTGCCATGATTTGATTGAATTGCTGGCGTATGGAATGTCCTATACCCCTCAATGTGAAATTCCTCTGTTAGCCAAGTTTCTTGAAATCATAAGATGTCAAAGCGGTGAACAAATTCAAACCAAGCTTGGTTATTCTCTTTACTCCAGAGGCCAGCCACATTCCAAAATAACACGCTAATAACCTTCTGGATATTTAATTAATTAATACAGATTTCTTCTGTGACAGTTTCGATCTGGCATATCAATTCCGTCCACCTGCACTCGCCACTGTTTAGTACATTGGGGTGGCCAAACTTTAATGGGCCACTAGAACTAGATCTTGGCCTGTCGTCCTTTTCCTTTGTGACCATACATTCCATCCTGCCAGAGTTCAAACTTGTGTTTATATTCAGTCTATCGGGCTCGCAGACCTTCGGGTTATCATTCTCATTATAACTGGTCCTCTGGCCTTTCTTAGCTATCAGTCAATCATTCTCATCTAGTGTTTGCAAAATTTCAAATCTATTAGACAACTCCAGGTTATAATTCCTTTGATAGTTTGACAGTGATCTACGGAGGGATTCCGGTTGGATCTTGGGCCAACTGGGTCGGTAAAAGAAGCCTAGTGGGAGAATATTTATACCTACTTCTGAAGTATCTACTTCCCTTGCTCGGTTCAGCACTTCCCTAACCAAGGAGGGTAATCCAAGGGAGAGAAAAACACAATCACCTCTAACGGCTTTATGACTTTTACCTACCCAAGGAACCCGCCTCACCATTTTAAATGCCCCAAACATTTCAGCAGTTAGTCCCACTCTCTTCCCCAAGCAGTAGATGGTTTTATTTCTCAATGTGTCCCATGTTTCAATTTCTCCTGGTTTAAGTACAGGAACATTTGCCAGTATTAATGTATATGGGGCCGCTGCCGGCAGAAGATCAAGATTATATACCTGACGTGGGCTTACTTGAGGCAAGAACAAAGATTGGCTTGATCCGGATTGTAGGTCATTTGGTATTATACCCCCGACTGACTGATGTTCTCTTCTCTACTGTGCGTAGGTCTCCATCGTTACTTATAATCCTTTGATCTGTAACTACCGCAATTTTCTTTTGTGCATCATCACTATCCACAGGTTTACTAACCTTTTCTAGGGGTTTGTTAAATAAATGTTGACTTTGGCAACCAGTTAAGGTGGCTGAGTAACTAGGGGTGCTCTGTCTAAATGGATTCTTGTTAGATATGATTAGATTCTGATTTATCGTAATCTTCTCTAGACCTTTTTCAATTTGAATTAGTCTATCTTCCAAGGTGCCCATATATGATTTAACATAGCTTGTTAGCTCTAGAAGTAAAGTTTCTAATTTAGTACTGTCGCCTAGTAATTGTGAACTATTTCTAACTTTTGGGCCTGAGGTAATGGCTTTATCCTTTTGTTTCAGCGTATGACATTTTTCCCCCTGTTTTTTAATCAAGGTACTCTTGGTGAGGCTGTCATCAGTCAAAGCCTTATGGGGGTCTACCTGGGCATTAGCGGAAGGCTTTGGTAGCTTTGGATTACATTGCCTTTTTGGGGGGGGGTAAGGGGTCAAAATCCTTATCACTGACTGAAACTTCCTCAATGACATTACTTATTGTCTGGATGCAACCGTTTCCATTTAGCGTTATACCCGAGGTTTCTAATGAGCGACTCTTTCCGCAACCTCCTTACATAATGTGTTCTTTTCCCGCCTATTCCCAGCTAATCCCTGCGCTTTACCCTTAGTGACTCCTCGACTGATGAGATCTGTTTTTCTATAACACCTACAGCACCTGTAAGGTAATTTAGCAAAGTCATTTTCACATCCTTAGGATTGGTAGAAAGTATGTCAGATTTGGCACAATGTAGTTTCCTTTTCCCCATTTCAAACTCCGAGATTATGGAATATATATGTGTACCTCCACTAGTGGTGTTCTCCGAACCTCAGGGTACAAAATGAAATGTCATGAAACAAATCTTAAACAGAGACACAGTACCTTCTAGTGTTAAGGTTGGATACATCAGTCAATTCCGGAATTGAATAAAAAGGGGGGGTGGCCCAGCCCAGCCTCGCCCAGTCTCGGACGGGCGCAGACGGGCCCGCCCTTGGCCCGGGCTCGCCTGCGCGCGTCCAGCGCTGTGGGAAGGCTGTTCAAGATTTAAGTGCCCTGGCGCTGTGGTGACGCGTTATGCAGGCGACACCCAGTGCCTGCTGGGGGCTGTAGTCCTCAGAAAGCCGTCCCCCAACTTTCATTGTAGACAGTGGTGCATCGATCTATATCATGCTGGCAAAAAAATACAACAAACTGTCTCCGGTACCACGTCTAACGCCATATAAAACAAAGGTGTACACATGGGCTGCTTCTACGCCGTTGCAAAGTCAAGGTTCATTTGTAGCAACCATGAGGTATAAGAAAACAGTACAAGCACCAATTCATGTTCTCTAAGGTGCTTCGTGGAGCGCATGTTTACTCAGTTTCAGTACTGCTGCTGATATGGGACTGATATCCATCAACTACAACCTCAGTGCACATTATGAAATTGTGAGTCCCTTCCCATCATTCTTTCATGGACTAGGCAAACTCAAGGCAATAAGAATACAAGTTCACAATAAGGAGGACATTCGTCCTGTTGCTCACCGACACCGTCAAATTGATTTTCATTTACAGGAGGCCATTGAGAAACAACTAGAAGAAATAAAAGAATGACATAATCGAGCGCTCTACTGGTACGACACCATGGGCTTCGCCCACAGCGGTAGTGCCAAAAAAGGACAGTGGAGGTGCGGTGCACATCTGAGTTGATATGCACCAACCCAACAAAGCTTTCGAGAAAGAAAGGCATCTAGGCCCACATAGCGGACATGATTACACAGCAGAATAGCGCCACAGTCTTCTCCCATCTTTATTTGGACAAACGATACCATCAACATGAGCTGGAAGAGAACTGTAGGTACATTACTACTTTGTCAACTCATTTGTGTTTGTTCAGATACAAAGGACTCAGTTTTGGCGGGTCATGAGCTGCAGAAATCTCACATGACAAAGCTTTTACACACGCATGCTGTTTGCTTTCCGATGCAGGTCTCATGTAAAATGCAGGAAAGTTTCTCAAAACCAAACTCAAATTATTGGTTAATATTTTGTCTGAACGGGGTAATGACTCCTGACCCTGAAAAAGTACAAGCGTTGCCATCAACCTGTGCCCGCAAGATGAAACCATGCTGCGATCCCTCTTAGGCATGGCCAGCGATTGCCCTAGATACCGTAGTCATTTTGCCACAGTGAGTGCCCCATTAAGAGAGTTGACAAAGAAGAATGTCCCCTTCAATGGTCCTCTGAATATGATTGAAGTTCCAAGAATATCAAACACACAATTGAAAATGCATCTGAAATGGCTACTTTCATCCAAAGTTACATACTGAGATTGTTGTGGATGCAAGCCCGGTGGGTTTTGTGCTATCCTTGCTCAACACAACGGACATCCAAATGCTCAGAGACACATTGTGGCCTGTGCTAGAGGAAGTCTGTCTCAGACTGAACATTACTATTCTCAGGCAGCAAAAGAAAGTCTGGCTGCATTGTAGGCCTGTGAACATTTTCATGTGTTTCTGCACAGAAAGCATTTGACCCTTGTCACTGACCAGCAGGCATTGCTCACCATTTTCGGAAATCCAAAAGCCAAGATGCCCCACGTATCAAGAGGTGGGGGTTGAGATTGCAAGAGTATGACCACACTAGTGTGCGTAAGCTGGGGAAGGCTCAGAACCCTTCAGATTACTTCTCACGAGTGCTGTTACAGTGTCAGAGTGCAACGTCTAAAGCGGCTGAAGCATACATCTATTTCATAGTAAAGTCTAGCACCCCTGCAGCTCTATCCATTGAGCAGATCATTGTTGCTACCAACACAGACAGAGACAAACGCACACTCAGGGATATCATTAGAATACAATCATGGAGAAAGCATACTCGACCTCTCACAGACGACGTTGAATATCAAAAATCCAAAAATGTACGGAAAGAACTTTCTGTCACTCAAGAAGGCATTATACTAAGAGGTTCAAGGATTGTCGTACCTGAGAGCTTGAGACAAGAAGCCACTAAGCTGGCACACGAAGGACATCGTGGCATTGTAGCCCCCAAGAGACCCCTCAGAGACCGAGTGTGGTTTCCTCGTCTTGACAAGCGAGTTGAGAAGTAACTGAAAGCATGTCACCTGTGTAGCTGCTTATATCCAAAGACCACACAGCATCCGCTAAATATGTCTGACCTTCCTCAATGCGTGTGGGAAGAAGATGCAGTTGATTTCTTTGGACCCTTAAACAATGGCTATTGATCATGGTAGTTATAGATGAGTTCTCATGTCTTCCCTTAGTGGAAGATTTATCATCGCCCACTCATGACAAAGTCACTGAGAGTATGGATGATATTTTTGCAGTTTGGGGTGTTCCCTCCTTCCTCAAATCTGACAATGGCCCACCCTCCAATAGCAGATAATTTAAGGACGTTCTCAGTCATTTAAACGTCAAGTATCAAAAAGCATGCCTCTCTGGCCACAGGCACACGGCATACTTAAACGATTTATGGGCACCCTGAAGAAAGTGGTTCAGCATGCTGCGCTCAAAGGAATCGATTTCAAGTCAGCCTTATGACCAACCCTTCTTGTATATCAGTCAACTCCCCATTCAAAGCCCTGCCATCTTGCTTTCTGGCAGAACTATTGGGATAAAGTCACCACAACGGACCACCAGCCAAGTATTAGACTGATGAGATTTGTGTCACAGACACTTCTCGTAAAATAAAGGTCCAGGTAGATAAGTGTAGATGCATTCTGGACATGGTTTCATGAACGGAGAGAGAGTCCTAATCAAACAAAAATGGCAAAACAAGACTGAAGCTCCGTTTGATGTTGGACCATTGAGAGTCGTGACAAGTAAAGGACAAATGGTACCGCTCAACATCAGGGTAAGTTCATTACGAGAGACTCCTCACATTTCAAGCATCTGCCTCGATGTTCGTCAGCTCCAGATCTTACATGTGCGACAAGTCCACCTGAATTCCACCTGAGGTCAAGCATCTGAGTTTATATCTATGATGCAACTCCTTCACCTCGTACAACTCGATCTGGAAGATTGGTGCAAGCACCTCGACAACTCAAGGGGGGACTCTAATCTATACATTTTGTACGCATTTTTATTTAACAAATGGGGAGATATAGTGTCGTGTGATCATGTGCAGTAGGACACTTGTGGTCCTAGGCGGACTCCTTACAAAGTTAAGTAATCAGTATGGGAGTATGTGGGGGGGTGTGGGGTTGCTCAATAAAGTCTGTGATGCAGTGAGTTCAGTTAACGGTTGCCTGCCGAGGAATAAAACATGTATTATTGCGCTCCATGTGAGTTGTTGTCATTTGCATTCTCCAGAGTTGGGTGAATGCTACAGTATTCAGACCCAAGACCCAAGAAAACCTTAACTTGTGAAACACTGTTTGGGGTTTAGCATCAGAAATAGCCTTAGCTGGGAGATTCTTCGGTTAAATGCCTTCATGTGTTAAGTATTGCCCTAAATTTTCAACATGTTCATATTTGTCTAACTTTACTGACATTCCACAGGGTCGACCCATTCGAACAAGTCAATACGTCCCATTACACCTTCACATTCTTCTTACTTTAGGAGATCATTTAACCGGGACCTGATACTTAAAGGAACATGTTTTTATTATATAACTTTATTGGCATTTAAGAACCACATACAGGCAGTTTTGATATAGGAAGTACCAGAGGTACACTCATCCCTTTCTCCCGCTCTACAACCATAACAGTGCAGGAAAACATCACCGCCAGTATCTTTCTACAACATCAAAGCAGGGGAATGGGGGGATCACAACCGCATTTGTCTCGTGTACATGGAAGACCCCAGCGCTCTGCCTGCAATGGGGAAAGACAAAAACGCAAATCGGACCCATTACAGTCATGTAAGGAACTCTGTCCAAGGATTCCCAAGCCGACGGTAAACTATTCATCTCCCCATTCCTCTTCCCCACTTCCGTACCAAAAGCTTGCGCCTCTGCAGAAGTCGATTGTGTTTGTGCATCCTAGATTTGCCAAGATGCCCCTGTTCCTCTTCCATCAAGCATCAATAATAATAACAATCCACATTTGTAAAGCGCGAACAATCACCCGTAAGGGTCTCTAGGCGCTGGGGGCCGTCGGGAAGATTAAGCAAGCTATTGCCCAGAGTCACATGGTGCTGGGCTAATCTGCCACCGGCGCTGGGGATCGAACCGTGATCCCCAGATTCCGGAGTCAGACGCCCAGGCCGCGACGCCACACATCTTCCTTCGGTCAGTGGCCGTGGATAACACATCTACTGCTCATTCGCCCCTCAGGCTCACCTGCTGCTCCGTGAATCTGCCCCATGGATGCAAAGCCTGGAGATCATCTTCAGGTTTTGATCCTTCTGGACATGTTTAATTCGTTCCCTCTCTGCAGTCACCCACTCACACACGCCTTCCAGCCATGCCTCAGCTAGCGGGGGCGTAGGAGACAGCCAATAAATGTCTTGAGCGTTATGTACATACTTGATGACACTTGTTTGACCTGGCTTTTTATCATGTGAAGCAGATCCTACTCTCCTACAGGTTTGGTATTTCTTCAGACAGTGAGACAAAGGGGGCTTAGGCGTGGACAGAATGGGCCATCCTGACACAATGGCTGGGGAGGGGCTGTACTCAGCCCCACTTACACTTGAAATGGCTTGGCCTACAGCACTCACCAAGGAACCTGACACCAGGCCTGCACTGCCGTTTGTCACCCCAGACAGTCTGGAGCCTTGAGCTTTCCAGAACCAGCTGTGGGCATAAGACAGGGAGTCCCGCAACACAATGGATGGCACCAAGTATAAATATTGGACCTCCAGAGCCACTCATGAGAACAATCCTGCAACTGTGAAAGATTCAGAAGAAGCACAACTCTGCTACCAGACGGAGTTCCCTGCTGCCAGATGGAGTGCCCTGCTACCAGACGGAGTGCTCTGCTACCAGACGGAGTGCCCTGCTATCAGACAGAGTGCCCTGCTGCCAGACGGAGTGCCCTGCTGCCAGACGGAGTTCCCTGCTGCCAGACGGAGTTCCCTGCTGCCAGATGGAGTGCCCTGCTACCAGACGGAGTGCTCTGCTACCAGACGGAGTGCCCTGCTGCCAGACGGAGTGCCCTGCTACCAGACGGAGTGCCCTGTTACCAGACGGAGTGCCCTGCTGCCAGACGGAGTGCCCTGCTGCCAGACAGCGTGCCCTGCTACCAGACGGAGTGTCTTGCTACCAGACGGAGAGCCCTGCTGCCAGACTGAGTGCCCTGCTGCCAGACAGCGTGCCCTGCTGCCAGACGGAGTGCCCTGCTGCCAGACGGAGTGCCCTGCTGCCAGACGGAGTGCCCTGCTGCCAGACAGCGTGCCCTGCTTCCAGACGGAGTGTCTTGCTACCAGACGGAGAGCCCTGCTGCCAGACTGAGTGCCCTGCTGCCAGACAGCGTGCCCTGCTGCCAGACGGAGTGCCCTGCTGCCAGACGGAGTGCCCTGCTGCTCAAAGGTACCTTGCTGTCTGAAGAAAGAACATTGGACCGTCTTACCTTGAGCCCATTCTCACGTGAGTTGTTCCAAGGGTCAGTTGACTGATCTCCTGTTTGGACTGCATGGTCACAACGTGCTTCCAGAGGTCTTCCTGCAACTGCCCAGCTGGCCAGCACCAACTGGAGCTGCCTTGACGTGCCTGAGCCCTGCTGCTAGCCTCTTTTAGAGTGGGCCCCGATCCTCAAGAGATGCCCCCAGGTTCTGGACCCTTGGCTGACATCAGAGAGCACACCTCCCTGCCCAACTGTGGGTTCCATCAGATCTGGTATACAGCGTTGCGTAGCCCCCAAAGCCACGCAGCTTCGAACCGAACGCTTCAACAAATATGACACCGAGTGATGCTAAGTACTGTAAAGCATCACCCCCAGCTGGAACCAATGGAAACGATGCTGAGCAACGGGAATGCCCGCAAAGCCTCAGCACTCAGCTGAAAGCTACATCGTAACTGATGCTGAGTGACACAAAGACCCGCTAAGCCTCGCCACACAGCTGAAACCTTCATCAGAGCCAACGCAGAGCTACTCCAAGCCCCGTAAAGCAACACTGCGAAGACCTTTCATCAAAGAAATAATAACCAACTCTTAGCGGGCAGAACTCGGTACTGTGCCCGGCCTGCGCTCAATCGTGCTTGACTTGAACTTGTGACTTTGTCCCAGTTCAGCGTGACCAGATACCCACCGTTGGCGCTTTGTGCTTTTCAGCTCTATTTTTACCCAAAACTTTAAAAACGTATATCTCGTTTTATTGATTGAGGTTAGATAATTTTGGTGTCATTCTATTCATTAAAATATACTTTATTTTTCTGATTTCCTTTGGGATTTTTCTCATGTTGTGTCTTTACTTTATTACTGTTTGTGTCCATTGTCTCCAAGCTAAGCCTGACAGTTTTGTGCCAAGCTAGCAGAGGATTGTGGTTGTTGCCTGAGTGGGGCTTCCACCCCTCTCAACCAACAACCCAATTTCTTATAACACCCTACTATACATTGGGACTAGGATTAGTGATGAAGTAGTATAGTGAAATATGAAATTAAATGGTGAACATGTCAATCTGTTATTTGGATTGAAAAGGATAGTGGAGGGATAAAAGAGGGAAGGATTTAGAAATCTTCAAAACACATTGGGGCAGATCTATATCGGAGATGCGCCACTTTTGCGCCGCCGTTGCATCACTTTTGTGACGCAGCGGCGGTGTAAACCCTGCGCCACGTTGCGCCATATTTACATCGTGACACATCTATGGAGATGCGTCACGATGTAAAGCCCTGCGCCACGTAAAACCTGCGTCAGGTTTCACGTGGGCGTGTCGACAGAGGGGGGGGCGTTCCGTCGCAGGAACGCCCCTGAAAAGTGACTCAGTCAAATCTATAAGATTTGACTGAGTCACTTTCCCAACGCTGATGCGCCAAAACCCTGCGCCTGCTTGAAGCAGGCGTAAGGCTTGACGCACCATGTTAGGGATAGGGTAGGTTGGAACAGTGCTGGAGTTGCGTCGCGCTTGCGACGCAACTGAAGCACTGCGCCAACCTTACGCCATCGGATGCGTCACGCATCTGTTTATTCCTGCGCCATGATGCGCCGCATTGTAAATGCGGCGCATCATGTGTGGGGCAAGGGTAAACTTGCGTGACGCATCATTCCTGGCGCATCCTTGCTGATTTGCAGGGATGCGCCAGGCAACATAAATCTGCCCCATTTTTTTTAAGTCAGCAGATAAGACAGTTACATTTCCGGCAGAAGAAATACAATGAATACTGATCAGTATTGTAAGAATCAGGCTGGTAAATTCCGTATGACATTTACAAAATAAGAAATTAAACATTTCGGGCTTGTGAACAGCAGCCCATAACTTTACAACCAGGTGTGCCATATACAATGCAGTAGTGTGTTCATCATACCTTTCAAGCCAATTCACATTCAACGCAGGCCCTTCAGGTTGTGAAGTGTTCCTGCAGCAACCCCTTGCTTTAATCATAGGTTGCTCCAGACCCATGCACCAATCCAGACCCACCTCCTACGCTCCCAGTTCGGGCGTAACTGGGTCTTTCCATGTCCCAGCTATATCCCTTTTAGCCAGGGTGAGGCCCAAGAATAACTGACGACTTTTATGTAGGTTTCCCCCAATCTCTTCGGCAACATGTAATAGAGAAAGCTGAGGAGGCAGGGGTATTTCCCATCCCGGTACTTCCGACAGGCATGTCGTGACCCCAGTCCAAAATCTGCTAAGCGCAGTGCATTCCCAAATGGTGTGTATGAATGTGCCTTCCGCGCTGCCACATCGGAGACACGTAGGGGAAACTATCAGGCCTGCCCCCCACAGCCTATTTCTAGTAAAATAAGCGCTGTGTATGTATTTAAACTGAATAAGTCTTAGGCGTGATGCTATTGCGGCTCCCCTCGGGGATTCTAATGTCTCCGTCCAGTCATCATTATCAAGGGGACCAAGGTCTGTCTGCCATATTTCCCGGAGTGAGTCCAGGGTCATAGAGAGATTTGTCACCAGGGTTTGGTATATTTTTGCCGTCTTGTGGTCTCCCAAATCACCCATGAATACCTTAGCCTCTATCGGGGTGAACTCCAGGAGAGATTCCAGGTTCGCTATATATGGTGTTAAAGCATGGCGGAATTGCAGGTAGTTGCAGAATTGAGTATGTTGCATCTCAAATTCCTTCTTAAGCTCCTGAAACGACTTCAAGGCATGGTGCAGTGCATCACATCTCCCAAAGTAGAGATACCTATGGCATCCCAATCCCGAAACCCCGATAGGGTAGACACTTGTGGCATAAGACCGCTCTGCCAGAGAGGCATCTCTCTCGTCAGTCTTCCCCACTATCCCATTCTATGCAGCGATTTCTTCCATACTCCGAAACCACCCGCGTAGCAGGCGGGAGTAGTCGGAGCTCTTTTGGAGTATGTAGGAACAAATGCAGTAAAGTGCTGCCCAGGAGCCACCGTTCCACCTGGTATGCCGGGTCATTTCTATTCCAACAACAGATACAGCCACCCCAAGGAATCAAATGCCCTGTCTATGTCGGCCAGCAGCAATGCTGCCGGGCCTTCAAGACGGTCGATCGCTGCTACTGCATTGTGGGCCCACCGGATATTGTGGCGAGTGGCCCGGCAATCCATGAAGCCTGCCTGGTCAGGATGAACCAGATCGTACATAAAGTGGAGGATACGATTAGCAAAGGCTTTGGCCAAGAGCTTGGCCTCCACATTCAGCAGCGATATGGGATGATACGATGAATGTTGGTCTGGGAGTTGGCCGGGCTTCGGGAATACCGCGATCGGTGTGTCGCCAATACGATGGGAGTCACCCCTCCTCGAGGACCGGATTTACCACCCTCAAGATATTGGGTGACGAACTAGGACTGGACGAGCTTATAAAACTCACGCGGGAAGCCGGTAGGACCAGGAGCTTTGCCCATGCATAAGTCTGAAAGGGCCGTACTCAGCTCCTCGGTTGTCAGATGGGCATCTAATTCTGCCCGCGCCACATCTGATAAGGCTTTTGGGGGTCAGTCATTAATGAAGCGATGAATAACGGATACAGGTAGGGCATCTTTGGGGGTATATGGATCGACATAGTAGGTTGTGAAACTGGACGCGATCTGGGCTGGGCACGTTAGTGTTTGGCCATCGTCGCCCAGATTACTAGGTGTAATCGATGGGTGGAATGCCTGTTGGCAGAGTCGATGCAGGAGAGAGTACGACTTGTCCCCCCACTGATATATCCGGCTGCGCGAGGCCAGCCAAGCCTGGCTGGCCTCCTCGCGCAGTGTGTTGGCATGTGTTTGTTGCAAGAGAAGAAGCTGGTGGCAAATCTGCCAGCCGTCTACATCTCTACTCCGCTGTTCCAAATCCAGCAGCTGAGCCTCTGTCAGGAGCAATGCTTCCCGGTGCTTTTTCCGTTGGGCGGTGCAAAAAGATATGTCGGCACCCCTAAGGGTTGGCTTCATAGCCTCCCAGATGTTCACCGCCGAGCTCACCATTCCCACGTTTCCTGTGAAATAAGCCGAAATGGCCTGATACATGTAGGTTTTATAATGTGGGTCCTGGAGGTGCCATGTCAACAGCGCCATCAGAAGGGTGGGCGGGCTATGCCCAACCGCGATGTTAGCACTATTGGAGACTGGTCCGACAGGCACCTAGGCAAGATATCCACCGCCACGATTCGATAATAGTAATTGGTTGGCACTAATATATAGTCCAAACGTGAGGATAAGTTGTGTACTATAGAATAGTATGTGTAGCCTTGCGCTGTCGGGTGTCTCCACGTGTCCACCCAGCCCATGTCCCACACCAATATCTGTAGTTGCGTTTCACTGAGTGTCCCATGTCCTCCACATGGTCTCCATCTATCCTGAGCCAATATCAAAACATCATTCCAGTCCCCACCTATAATGGAGAGGCCTTTGGGTATCTCTAGCATTATTCTAGTCTGGCATTCCACAAATGACTCGTACAATGGGGGAGGTGCATAAACACTACCAAATATAAAGAGTTCCCCATATAGTGTGCCAGTCACAACTATATACCTACCCTGGTGGTCAGATCATGTTCTAGTGTTTGTGAAGGGGACTCTTCGATGAACAAGGACCGCCACCCCATGGGAACCCCTAGTGAGCCCTGCATGGAAGACCTGTATGTTGCCTTAGAATCCGAAAGATGAGTTTCCTGCAGTAGCAGTACATCAGCTGAAGCGCGTTTGGCCTGTCAAAGGACAGCCCCTCTTTTGATCTTGTCCAGTGCCCCTGTATATTTCAGCTAGCTATCTGGAGCCTACTAGCGGGGTCTGAAATTGAGCATAGTGTAAGGAATAAATGTAGAGCGTGGCTTGTGGTGTGGCATAAGCAACAAAAAGCATGGCACAGCACAGTCAACAAAACTGAGCAATCCCTTTCCCATCCCTTCCCACCTCACCCAATGCCTCAAAATAGTTGAAGCAACTGTCGTGGTTGGGGTCTTACTTCTGCTCCAACGGGGGCAAGGCGCAACCCCAAGCCAATGATCTCCAGTAAATTATCTCCAGTCATGGATAAAGTTCTCAGATACTTAGAAGAGAGTTAATGGGGGAAAAGTCCCACAAAGGCCCAGGGGACTGTTTTCATCAGCCAGATAAGCATGGTACTCACAACTCTCAGTCTCCATTGTGTGACGCAGCTGTATTAATGTTTTTTGTTGGTTTTTTTTGTCCTCATTTGCTAAACCCTTATGTGTGAAGAAAGGATACCGCCAACCACCACTTTGTGCTATCTTGTCCTGCCCACCAAAACCCATTAGTGTGCTTTGGACATTTGCACAAAAAACAAATAGCAGATTGGCGGGATAAGGAGAGAACAACACACAAGAAGGAAGACCTTCAAAAACTCCATCTAGGCCTATTTCAGCCTGTTTGGACCAGATAATCGGAAAAGACCCTTATTGTAGATCCATGGAGCAGGGAAGCTGGCATAATCATAGGACCCGGGGAAAAAAAACCCCCCGGGAAAACCTACTTCACTGTATCAAATAGTCCCAAAAGGCAAATTTCTTTTTTTTATACTGCAGGGTCTAGCCAGGTCTACTTTAGAAACTTCATATAGAGACGATAACCATCCCATATATGTTGGAGGGGCTGTATCTACCCAAAATCTACAAATCTGTCTCCTTGCCATTAAAATGGCAAAAAACAAGAAGGATCTGGCAGGCCCTAAGATGTTTTCGTCAATCCCAAAGATGATCAAGGGGAGAGTACTGCTAAGTGTTATGTTTAAAATAGAAGATAGTGCTTCCATCACCTCTTCCCAAAAACGACTAATGGCTGGGCACTCTTTAAACATATGCACGTCTGAGGCCTCTACTAGGTCGCATTTATTGCATTTTTTTCCATGCTGGAATTTGGCTATCTTTTGGGGGGACAGATAAGCGCGATGTAAAGTATATAGATGGGTATGCCTCAACCAGGATGGCTTCACAATTTTATATAGTAGACTAAATGAGTTAAGCCACAACTGCTGGCACTGTTCACCAATCTTACTACCCCATAACATCTCAGGGAGATTAGTGTCATCGTCTATCTCCTCCAAAATCGCCCAATACCAACATGCAACCTCCTTTCCCCCCCCCTGGCCTTGTCACCAAAAGATTTTCTAAATTACTGTAATTTCCCAGGGGGACACCCTTTCTTGTCAAAGACTGAGCCCAACTAGTCAGCTGCACATATTTGAAGTCAGATAGACCTGGCCCGACTTTCTCCCACAAAGCCTCCCAGGGTATCATTGAACCACCAGCTATCAGCTCTCCCCAATTCACAATTCCGGCTTCCTTGATTGGACCTGCCAGTCTATCTTTAAGACACAAGGGAGTGCCTGGCGAGTCCCACATGGGTGCTAAGTTGGAGAAATAGCACAACCCTGTTCTATTTTTGATTGTGGACCAACTCCTAGCCAACGATTGAAGAATTTTTAATTTTTTTTTTTTTTTAATTTCTGGTCTCCAAACTTAAAAAGAAAGCCGTCAGATGGAAGATCCGACCCCTCCAACATAGCTCGAAACATCCTCCCTCTGAGGTTATCCACTGATGTTTTTAGGAGCATTCTCGAGTAAGATAATTGGAACGCCCAAGCATAATATTGGATGTTTGGTGACGTTAGACCTCCTTTCTCTCTCCTTCTCCTCGAGATTATGAGTGGTGATTTTACTTATATTGTGGTAAATAAAATATTACGCTCTCAGAATTTTTAAAATATAAATAAGATCATGCATAAAGCAAGAGGCTGAGTCTGTGGTATCAGGTTCTAAAAGGGCTTTATTCCAATAACTCGAGTCAAAGGGAGAATATTACCATCACCAAAAAAGGATCTGGAAGGGACTGCAAAGTATTCTCAATATTCTCAAAACATTATTCACAGAGTACAGTATATATACATTTCTCAATTGTACGTAAGCAAAAGAGCAAGAGAGAATGAGATAAGAGCATGTGGGCGTGTAAGTAGGCGTGAAGGTGGGCGTCCATGTGGGCGTCCACTTGATGATAATAGGTAATTTGTCATAGGTGGGTGGATACCTGGAGGGGGTTGCGTGATCTGCTGGAATTGTACTGGAACTTTGCCTTACTTGTGCTCAACTCGAGCATGACGTGTAACTAGGGGGTGAAGGGGACTTGACATTTAGCTCTACATGTGGAGACAAAAAGTCTGGGGGGTCAAGTCAACCTAATCCCAAATCATATCTAACATCCTATGTTTAAAGAACCATGTTATCCACAAGGAAAGGTCTCTCAAACAAAATCTATTCTATACTGACTGTGAGTGCGTGTACAAGCGTCTAAGTGTCTACATGAGATGCGAGGGGCAGAAATCTTCCATAGTAACAGGGCTATGAATTACTTGCATGAAGACAGAGAAGCCGGGCCCTTAGCTCGGTAGCTGGAAGGATGTTTACTTAAACTACTAGACAGGAGTGCATTGGATGAGGAGCGGAGCAGATAATCTTGAAGGTGAAATACAGTTTTTGGCAGGCGGGCAGACAGGCCGAGTCAGGCACCGTTAGCCGCGCAGGGAGTAGGACAAAGTTCATGGATACAGATGCGAGCTCAGACTGGAGCTGTCAGAGGTAGAAAGCAGGGAAAGGCTTGATGGCAGCATTCAGGGCCTACTCGCCTGAACTGCAAAAATGGAGTAACTGAGCCATATAAAGTCGGTGGCCTTTCGTACTTAGGAATCGAATATCCAGCCCATTCATGGCGGATCTGAAAGAGGACATGTTGACGTTGGACGCACATGTGTTTGCGTCTTCATAAATGGAACTGGAGGGAACATACATGTACTTGTAACATATACATGGAACCGTTGGGGTCTAAGATAGGGGACATAACTGATCAGAAAAATCCATATTTCCACATTCCCTCCTTGTCCCCTACTGGCCCTTAGGAGATATCAATCTTCATTAATCCATTGATCTGTTCATGTAACATCATTTGCTCTTCTTTCTTCTTCCGGGATTTTGAATGAAAACTTGAATGTGGAATACACGATGTGGCACACAGACCACAAATCGCTGGCCCACATTGTAGACACAGGCAGCAACTGAATATTATTAATAGTATCAACCCACAGACGGTCAACACTTTCCATCCCCAAGCCGATATTAATCCCCAGAGCCAACCGGACCATGTCCACGTGCCTGGGTCTTGATGTATGCTTTGGGTAATCTTGTGGAGCCTTGTTATTGCTTTGTATACAGACGGTGCGTTATTAGGAATGAAAGAAATGATATGTAGCACGTCCCACCCCAGTCTAAGGGCAGTTGCACATAGGCTGTCTGGCCACAAATAAAGTAGGTGTGTCGTGATGCTCTGAAATAGGACTTTCCTTTGTCTTTGAATACTATTATAGTATCACACTCACTGTGCCCCAAATGTACTGAGCCTTCTTTTCTGACACACAAGTTCCCTTTTACTGGCAGGACTGTAATTGAAGGCGGACCTGACATGTGTTGGGGCTTTACGTTCAACACTATGAAATCGAGGGTCACATTTCCTTGCAGATACTCTTCATTTTCTAGATCTGTACCTTTCATTTGGGGAAGTCCCTCTTCATCTGGGAAACATGCTTTGTTCATGACTTTATTCAAGTTACCCCATACCCACTCGCCCCTACACTCCTTGTCTTGACATTCTTTGGCATCACCGTTGATGGATGTCATTAAGGCAAACCATGCTCCGCAAGAACCATTATGGGAGAACGGAAAAGGAAAAAGAGGCAAGACTCCCTTTACCTTCTGATACGGGGGAAGTCGGCCACAGACCCAGCAGTCTGTAGCATTGCTAACCTGATGTGAATGGTGCAGCATCTGAATAAAGGTATTGCTGCGTAATGTGGAAATGTGGATTTTCCTGATCAGTTATGTCCCCTATCTTGGACCCCAACGGTTCTATATGCATGTTACAAACACATGTATGTTCCCTCCAGTTCCAGTTTCGAAGACGCAAACACATGTGCGTCCACCGTCAACATGTCCTCTGTCAGATCCGCCATGAACGGGCTGGATATTCGATTCCTAAGTATGAAAGGCCACCGACTTTATATGGCTAAGTTACTCCATTTTTACAGTTCAGGCGAAGTAGGCCCGATTCTGTCATCAAGCTTTTCCCTGCTCTCTGCCTCTGACAGCTTCAGCTTGAGCTCGCATCTGTATCCATGAACTTTGTCCTACTTCCTGTGCAGCTAACGGTGCCTGCCTCGGCCAGTTTTGCCTGCCTGCCAAGAAGCTGTATTTCACCTTCGAATTATCTACTTTGCTCCTCAGCCGATGCATTCCTGTCTAGTAGTTTAGGTAAACATTTCCTTTAGCTCCTGAGCAAAGGGCCCGGCCTCTCTGTCCTCATGCAAGTAATTCATAGCCCTGTTGCCATGGAAAGTTTTCTGCCCCCTTGCATCTCATATAGACACTTAGACGCTTGTGCACGCACACACAGTCAGTATAGAATAGATTCTGTCCGAGAGTCCTTCCTTGTGGATAACATAGTTCTTTAAACATAGGATGTTAGATATGATTTGGGATTAGGTTGACTTGACCCCCCAGACTTTTCGTCTCCACATGTAGAGCTAAATGTCAAGTCCCCTTCACCCCCTAGTTGCACGTCAATTACACGTCATGCTGCTGCGCGCGCATCTATGCCAAGTATTATCTTATAGATCCACCTATGTATGACATCATAACCAATCATGTTTCTTTTTACTCCTTATTACGCCCAGTTTCGGTTACGCACTTACAGTATCGTTTCTCTTATCAATTGTTACGCCTTCTACATTTGTTTCATTGTAATGTATGTTCTATATAAGCAATTTCCTGTCAATAAAATATCGTACTTCACTTCCTGAACCCTCGTGGTGACGGAACCTGAAGGCCGCCACTCGAGTCGGCCATTTTGGAATAAAGCCCATTCAGAAACCTCTTATACCACGGATTCTGCCTCTTATTATTCTGAGCTATTTTATTTAAGACTCCGTATGAAATTCAGTCCAGGTAAAGAATATTTACCACATAATTGGCGCCCGAATAGGGACACTTTCTCATCTCACGCGCCGGCGGTGCGTTGCAGGCCCGGTCTCCTGCCACAGCTGGACGGACCATAACGCGTACCAGCAGGATTTCCTGTAGCTCCCTCCGGTCAAGCGGGGGCGACTGAGGCTGCGATCAACCCAGACGAGGCGGTGAGAAGTGCGAAGTATCCCGACCAGAGCCTAGCTGAGAGAGCAAGATCCGAGGTATACAGAGGCCCACCAGGTTTTCGAAGTCCCGATGTCCAGAGGGTCCGATGTCCACAGTCGAGTCCAGTCCATTCTCCGAGGCCTTTCGTTTTGAGCTACCCGGTGAGTACCATCGCCGGGGAGGCGTTTTGACGCGCACATAGGTTGTGCCGGTCAAGACGGATTTGGGTACACAAATCCGGTCTGCACTGTTTAGCAGTGTATATGTACTGTTTAGCAGTATATCAAGTATTCCGAAGTATCTAGTTATTGTCAAGAATTCTGCTTGGTGATTAGTTATGCAGACTATCATCATTGTTGGTCATTTTTAAAATGTTTAATGTTTAGTGTTTAATGTGTTAAAATGTCCTGCATATTGTGGTATGAATGATTGTTCATTGTTCATTGTTCATTATTGTGTTTTCCGTATTAAGTGTGTTCAAGATTAAGTATCAGATCAGTTGTCAATATGCCGCTCTTTTCAAAGTTAAGACAGATTACTACTAGAAAAGGGGTACTCGAAGAAGCAGTTCCTATTCCTCCTAGGGACACTCCAGGGCACTTTATGTATCACAAGCATGGCTTAGACGCCATATTATTCCTTGATCTATGGGTAGACTACACCAAAGAGTTACCAGAAAGTCAGAGATGGCCCGTAGCTGGGACCTGGGATGCCGAATGTATTATGAAAGTAGAAGAAGAGTTGTGGAAGAGGAAAGCTAGACAGTCACAGAAAGACGCTGTTGAGTTATGGCGTAAAGAATCGCATAGGCGCACCGAAAAAGCGCTAAGACAGGAAGAGAGAAGTAAAGAAAGTGCAAATAAGGTTCGAGAAAATCTGTTGATTGAAGAAGGTACACGAGTACAAGCAGAACAAACCGATAGACAAAGAAATGCCCTTATAAAAGGAATGTATCCCCTCCTGGCCGAAGGATTGCCTAAAGCTACTACAGCCATACCAAAAGACTTGCCACCTCCATTGTTTCCGATAAAAGTACATCCTAAAGGACATCCCAGAACCGCAGAAGATATTTTTCTTTCCTCATATCTAGATGACGCAGTTCCCGAATATGCTAACCCCGCACCACATAGACCGTCTGCTGGGGGGGTTCAACGTCAAGATCAGGTATCTGTCCCTGTGCCACAGCAAGCTCCGGCACAAGTCCCGACACAAGCCCTGGCAAGTACATCTGCTTCCGCATCTGTCCCCGCAACCGATTCTACAGCTGTGTCCACGCCTGTAGTGGCTGTAGCACGTTCAACGAATCCTTTCACGTCCGGTACTCTAGAGGGGGCTACTGGAGGTGCTACTAGCATTCATTCCACGCCACCCCGAGTGAGTAAGTTTTCTTTCCAAGAATCAGTACATGCACGTACGCCCAAACTTATAAATACCCGTATGCTTAAGGATCTTATGATAGATTGTAGATATGATCCGGTGCCCGGCAAAGAGGATGAAATGGTTCTAGCATCATTACGTGTTAGACGAGCTGCATCGTTTTTAGGGAAGCTACCAGGAATGGCTATGCATTTAGATAGCATATATCATTTTGTCCAAACAGGGAAAGATCCTGAATGCATTAACAGAGCTATGGAATATCAGAAAGTAGAGATACAGGGAGAATTGTTACGTTTTCTTGTAAATTGTGTGATCAGAAATCAAGACCGACCGGGGGTAGACCCGGGAATAATGCAAACTCTTACTAAATGGGGTCAGAATATATCAGACGGAAGACATGATAAACAAGGAAGTATAGTAGCCATGTGCCGAAAAATTAGGAAAGAAGTAGAACGTATACATGAAGAAAGATTGGAGACAGATGAGTTTGAGCAAGATGAAACGTCCGAATCAGGAGATTCCGTAAGACAGTCAGACACCATAGCCTATGTAGGTAGAGGAAGGTCCTGTAATAATACTAGATGTTTTTCTGATCCGATACATTCTGTATGTCCAAACAATAGCAGAACTTATCCGACGCCTATAATAAATATGAAGTCTCCCGAACGTTTGTTTCAAGCCGCAGATAAAATACTCCGAGAACGAAGGGGTTACCACCTCCTCGATTCTATGGACGAGCAAGAATTAGCAAGGTCAGCTGTTCATTGGATTGACAGTCCTGGAAAATATGGTGATGAGACAGTAGCTCATGCGTTTTTAAACCTCAGTCCAGATGAACAACGTTTAGCTGGAATCTATATGATTCAGCAACTTCTCATATTATATAAGAGCCAACATGCTGATCCTGGTCCCTTACCTGATATATTAACTGAACTACTTGCGAATAGATGGAGAGGTTCTGGTAACAAGTTAATTAAAGAAATATTAGTGTCACGTAAACAGTACGTTCTTTTTGTAAGCCCAGATCCTTTCTCGATCCCCAACAAGGAAAGAACGCCGTACTACATGGATAGACAGAATCCCTTACGAGAAGTGCACCCAATAAAAGGCGAAGACAATAATTTTCACCGTGTATTTGTATATACACCCATAACAAAAATCGAATTGTTAGAAATGAAGAAAGTAGTACCCAGTCATGACAAAGACCCAGCGGGTTTTCACCGAGAAATTAAAGACATGTTACTGATGGGAGAGTATACCTATCCTGACATTATGACAATATTAAAGGTACTCTTGCCTGCTGGCATTTATGAAAAACTGAAAGAAAAAGAGTGGGAAGTGGGAGATCAAAAGATAGATTGGACAGCATTAGAAGAAGAAGAAAAGGCCCGAACTGCAGGTTCAGGGCTCGGGGATAAAGTTAAAGCACTACCAGGTTTACTAGTACAAGTACTGCCACGTTTATTAATTACGAAGAAAGAAGATTGGGGTGCAATCTCAGCCTGTAAACAAAAGCATGATGAAGACACAAGTGATTATTATGCCCGATTTGAAAAATGTTTTGGTATAAATAGTGGTATAAAACCAAATAGTGAGTCGTATCCACATTTATTTGTGACAAAATTAGTGGAAAATGCCTTGCCCCCAGTGAAGAATAGAATATTGAAATTCGAGAGTACCTGGCAAAGTAACACTCCGTCACAGATGCTACAAATGTTACAGTATCATCACAATAGAATTAGAGATGAACAAGAACACGAACAAAGACGTATGAAGGATACTAAAATGAAAATGCTAGTTTCCCAGACAGTACCAGCGGATGGTCACAAAAAGGGTGTGACACATTCCGGAGATTCAGCAGTTCCTGTAAAAGGAACCTGCAATTACTGTAAACAACTAGGCCATTATGTACACGATTGTCAAGTCCTGAAGCGTAATATAGCTATAGGTATTGCAAAAGAAAGACCACGACCATTCAGACAGGATCAGAATGAACAAGGAGCTTCGCAGCATGCACAGTCCATGCCGGCTCAGCCACAGTCTATGCCAGCCTCACAACAGCCCATACAGTTTGTGCCAGCTGCACCACCGTTGCCTGCTGCTGCCACACAAACAACTACACGACAATTGTACCAGACCGCACAGTATGAATATCCTGAGTATCAACGTTACACATGAACCAGCCTAGAGAGGGAAGTTGACTTACCCCTTATTGAGATCCCAGTAGATCAAGAAGGACCTTATGTGCATAGTGAATTATTAGGTCAAGACAGAAAATTTTTACTTGATACAGGGGCAAGTCGAACAACCATAAAACGTAGTGAAGTTCCAGGGGCACCCCTCTCAGGCTCTCAAAATGTTTCCCTTGGTTTTTCAGGAAAGCCTATTGTTAATGAAGTATCACAGCCACTTCCACTTACGATTGGTCCCTTGACACGAACTACTGATTTATTGCTTACCAAATCATGCCCAGAAAACTTGTTAGGTATAAAGACATTGAAAGCTCTAGGGGCTATTATCTGTTGTTCTCCGGAAGGAGTAAGATTGTTTTTACGTGATTTTAAAGGTCATTATGTATCCAGAGACATGGATCCCCGACTACAGACTTTACCCGCACATCTATGGGCACAAGGCCCTACTGATGTTGGTTGCATGAACATTACACCATATCGAGTCACATTAAAGGCAGGAGTGGTACTACCACGAATGCGACAATACAAGTTACCGCAAGATGCTGTAGCGGCTTTACTGAAAATCATTGACGAGCTTATTGCCCAAGGAGTGGTTGTGGAAACCGACTCCAATGTATGTAATTCACCGATAATTCCGATTCTTAAACGAACTGATCCAACGGCCCCGCCAGTATATCGATTGGTTATTGATCTGCGCGAATTAAACAAATGCATTGTGCAACAATTTCCTGTGGTCCCCGATATCTCATCATTACTGACAGCTATTGATTCTCAAGCCACATTCTTTACAGTAATTGATCTCAAGAATGCCTTTTTCAGCGTCCCAATAGATCCGGAGAGCCAATATCTGTTCGGATTTAGTTTGAATGGACGAAGCTTTAAATTCACACGCGCTCCTCAAGGATTTACAGAAAGTCCCAGCATCTATAGCCAAGCACTGAAACGAGAACTTGACAGTATACACATGCCAGTTGACACTGCACTGCTTCAATATGTCGATGATCTGCTGATCACCGCCCGAAGCGAACCCGAATGTGAAAAAGCATCACTGACAGTTTTACAATTCCTAGCCGAAAAGGGGCACAAGGTGTCTCCTTCTAAGCTGCAATTCTGTGTCCAGCGAGTTATTTATCTTGGTCACTCGCTGTCCAAGGAGGGAAGGCAGCTTACACCCGATCGCATTCAGTTAATTGCAAACATGCCAATACCCAAGACACAAAAGGAGGTGCGGGCTTTTATAGGCCTCACTTCATACTGTAGGCAGTGGATCCCTCAATATGCATTTTTAGCAAAACCACTCATTCAGTTGACAACGCAGGAGGCAGCCACATCGACTGTCCTCCCTTGGACTCAGGAACACACACTAGCTTTTGAAAGCTTAAAGAAAGCTCTATGTCAAGCACCTGTTTTAGCAACACCATGTTACAGCAAACATTTTACACTCTTTGTTACAGAACGTGAAGGTACTGCCTTGTCGGTACTCACTCAGGAACAAGCAGGATCACGCAAGCCATGTGCTTATTTTTCCAGTACATTAGATCCCGTAGCTCAGGCTTTGCCTGCGTGCCTGAAATCAGTGGCAGCAACAGCTTTAGCAATCAGACAAAGCGATGCCATAGTGTTAGGACATCCATTGACAGTACAAGTACCACACGCAGTAGAGGTTCTTGTGAACCGAACGCAAACACAACACCTGACCGTAGCTAGACTTACAGGATATGAACTTACATTGTTTCAGCCACACATAGAAATCAGACGTTGTAATACATTGAATCCTGCTACACTTTTACCTGTAATGGGAATAGACCCACTAGCTCATGATTGTGTTGAAGTTATTGAAATAAAGACGAAACCCAGACAAGACTTAACAGACGTTCCATTGTTAGATCCAGACCTGACGTTGTATGTAGATGGATCGTGCATGAGAACAAGTACAGGAGATTTAGTGGCCGCATATGCAGTCACAACAGACACTGAAGTTATTGAAACAAACTGTATAGATACTTTGTCAGCCCAAGCAGCAGAGCTTATTGCTCTAACACAAGCCTGTATTCAAGCCACAAATAAGAAAGTTAACATATACACTGATTCACGTTATGCATTCGGAGTCGTACATGACTTCGGGGTGCTTTGGCGAGAGAGAGGTTATCTAACTTCTCATGGCACCCACATACAACATGGGTCCCTCATTCATGCTTTGTTAGACGCAATTCATTTACCCAGTGCTATATCGATTATGAAATGTAAAGCACACACTAAGGTTACTGATATCATTTCTCAAGGCAATGATTTAGCTGACAGAACAGCTAAACAGACTGCTCAGACTCGCACATCCGACATGACAAAGCCAATAGTTCTGACACCAACACAGTGTATGACGATTAAGGATCCCGCACTTGACATAATTGACATACAGACACATGCCACAGCAGAAGAAATAAAGAAATGGACTGAACTAGGAGGGATCCAAACAGATCAGGGATGGGTGACGAAGGAGAAATCTGTATGGTTTCTTCCTGATTCTATGGTCCAAGCCATTATAGCTACAATTCACAGTCCGGCGCATTTAGGAGAGAAAGCTATGCTAGACAGCATTCAACACATTTGGTTCAACAAACATTTACGAGCAGCAGCTAAACAAAAGGTCCGTACCTGTATGATATGTTGTCAGTTTAATCCAGGAAAAAGTGTTCCCGTAGAGCAGGGTGGATTTCAGCCTCCTGATCATCCTTTTGAAGTCCTCCAGATGGATTACATCCAGATGGAACGATGTCGAGGATTCAAATATGTTCTCGTAGTTGTCTGTGCTCTTTCCCGATGGACTGAAGCATACCCAGTATCAGATTACACTGCCCCGACCACTGCCAAGCAGCTAGTTCGAGAATTCTTCCCACGGTATGGTTTACCACGTGTTGTATATTCAGATAACGGCCAGCCTTTCTCATCCGAATTGATGAAACATGTTTCACTCTTGCTAGGATATCAGTGGAAGTTTCATTGTGTCCGACACCCCGAGGCAGCAGGTCTCGTGGAACGACATAATCAAATTTTGAAAATCAGATTGTCTAAAATATGTGAGGAGAAAGGTGTCGACTGGATAGTAGCCTTACCAGTTGCACTATTTTACATGAGAATGGTAGCACACTCTCGAACAGGGCTATCCCCTTATGAGGTGATCTTTGGCAGACCACCGAATATGTGGGGGACGCCTATACCCCGTAAAATAACTGATGTTGACTGTAATATGCTGACAGATTACCTGGCTTCCTTGATGTCTGCACTACAATCTTGTCGTTCACAGGTAGCTGCAGCCTTTCCTGACAACACTGAGGTGAAACCCCATGACGTAATCCCAGGCGATTATGTGCTTGTGAGGAACTTCGACCGAAAGACTCAGCTGGAGCCCAGGTGGAAGACGCCCAAGCTAGTCCTGCTGACGACAAGAACAGCTGTGAAGATCGAAGGCAGGAAGGGTTGGGTCCATTCAAGCCATATCAAGAAATTTCATGGACTTCCTTCGGACATAAATAGTCCTCCTCGTGTGTCTTCACCCATTGACTCAAAGCTACCTTTGGCTGAGGCCAGTAGCAAAGACCTTTATAAACTGAAACTCAGATCCAGACCCAGGCCGTCGGACGATTTGATTGTTTAAGTCCTCTCCAAGGTGAAGCGGTTGAATCTGTCCCCGACATGTATCCCTTAGGTCTGAATCATGAACAATCGAGAACAATGTTGAAACGACATGCTTACTGTAAATTACTGCGTAGCCACTGTATTGTGACTTTATTAATTTTGTTTTTCTTGAGTTTTATAATAATTACTGCAAGTATATTGTTGCATATATATTATCCTGTTTCTAAACATGTTTTCAATATAACTGATGAACATTCTTTTAGTGACCTACCCCCACATGAGTTGTCCTATAGACTTGCGCTGCGTAATAACACTTTCATTAGTATGTTACATCATTCCCATCAGACTAGTAATGCCACTAATTGTTGGGTGTGTGGCCGACTCCCTCCCTATCAGAATAACAAAGGAGTTCTGCCTTTCTTTCCACATCCGTTCACACATAATGGCTCCTGTGGAGCATGGTTTAGTTTAATCAATTCTATAGACTCCGACACAGCAGTTTATCAACACCATTGGATATGGGGAAATCTGAACATAGTTTTATTCAAAGTCTGTTACCCTGATAAGGAGGGTCACCCCAGTAGAACAGGAACTGATCTAGAAAATGAAGTATATAGATTAGGTAATTTTACACCTAATCTCATGATTCTGAATGTCGAATCCGAAGTTGAGCTAATTTTGCCCACCATGTCCGTATTTCCAGTTAAGGGTGAATTATGTATAAAAAAAGTTGGTTCCATACATATGGGCCATAGCAAATGCACTACTACGGTAGAATTTAGTGATGAAGGCAAATCTTCATTTAGAGCTTCACGCCATTCCTATTTCATATGTGGTCAGACTGCATATATGGGTCTACCTCCAGACTGGGATGGTACCTGTTACATAGCATTCCTTTTGCCACCTGTTTTCCTAGCTCCTCCTGATTATTATCGAAATGTTCATTTAGTACACCATAGAGAGAGAAGAGATCTCCCAGTTGTCGATTATACTGAGACGGCATGGGAAAAGTATGTAGATTTCAATAAAGGTATCTTTCCCTATATAGGTACAATTTCAAATAGTAAGCTGATACGTAGACTAACCAAGACTCTTGAAGCTGTAGTGAACGAAACTATAGCCGCCCTAGGCAATCTGACAGAGGAACAATCTGTGATGAGAATTGTTGTTCTTCAAAATCGTCTTGTCCTTGACGTCATCCTGGCCGATAGGGGCGGAGCTTGTAGGGTCATCGGATCCAGCTGCTGCGTATTCATACCAGAAAATTCGCCATCTGTATATAAAGCTATAACACGCCTTCATAAGATTGTGAGCCAGATACACGAGAATCCAGGCACTTGGACTTGGTCCGGGTGGTTTTGGAGTGTGATATCAGCCTGGGGATGGAGAGTTCTATCCTTCCTAGGTATTGGCCTTCTTATACTATTCAGTTGCTGCTTATGCCTGCAATGTGGACCAGCGATTTGTGGTCTGTGTGCCACATCGTGTATTCCGCATCAAGGTTTTCGCTCAAGATCCCGGAAGAAGAAAGAAGAAGAAATGTTGCTCCATGAGCAAATCGATGGATTAATGAAGATTGATGTTTCTTGACGGGCAAGTAGGGGACAAGGAGGGAATGTGGAAATGTGGATTTTCCTGATCAGTTATGTCCCCTATCTTGGACCCCAACGGTTCTATATGCATGTTACAAACACATGTATGTTCCCTCCAGTTCTAGTTTCGAAGACGCAAACACATGTGCGTCCACCGTCAACATGTCCTCTGTCAGATCCGCCATGAACGGGCTGGATATTCGATTCCTAAGTATGAAAGGCCACCGACTTTATATGGCTAAGTTACTCCATTTTTACAGTTCAGGCGAAGTAGGCCCGATTCTGTCATCAAGCTTTTCCCTGCTCTCTGCCTCTGACAGCTTCAGCTTGAGCTCGCATCTGTATCCATGAACTTTGTCCTACTTCCTGTGCAGCTAACGGTGCCTGCCTCGGCCAGTTTTGCCTGCCTGCCAAGAAGCTGTATTTCACCTTCGAATTATCTACTTTGCTCCTCAGCCGATGCATTCCTGTCTAGTAGTTTAGGTAAACATTTCCTTTAGCTCCTGAGCAAAGGGCCCGGCCTCTCTGTCCTCATGCAAGTAATTCATAGCCCTGTTGCCATGGAAAGTTTTCTGCCCCCTTGCATCTCATATAGACACTTAGACGCTTGTGCACGCACACACAGTCAGTATAGAATAGATTCTGTCCGAGAGTCCTTCCTTGTGGATAACATAGTTCTTTAAACATAGGATGTTAGATATGATTTGGGATTAGGTTGACTTGACCCCCCAGACTTTTCGTCTCCACATGTAGAGCTAAATGTCAAGTCCCCTTCACCCCCTAGTTGCACGTCAATTACACGTCATGCTGCTGCGCGCGCATCTATGCCAAGTATTATCTTATAGATCCACCTATGTATGACATCATAACCAATCATGTTTCTTTTTACTCCTTATTACGCCCAGTTTCGGTTACGCACTTACAGTATCGTTTCTCTTATCAATTGTTACGCCTTCTACATTTGTTTCATTGTAATGTATGTTCTATATAAGCAATTTCCTGTCAATAAAATATCGTACTTCACTTCCTGAACCCTCGTGGTGACGGAACCTGAAGGCCGCCACTCGAGTCGGCCATTTTGGAATAAAGCCCATTCAGAAACCTCTTATACCACGGATTCTGCCTCTTATTATTCTGAGCTATTTTATTTAAGACTCCGTATGAAATTCAGTCCAGGTAAAGAATATTTACCACAGTAAGGCAAGTCGATATGATAACTCATGGGATGGCAGATCACTAAATGTGTGCTTTATGGTATCATTAGTGGAGGAGTATAAGAGTGAGGCAATAGGAGGAAAAATAGCATGTAGTATTAAGCTGATACATATTATCGTGATGCACAGAAGAGATTGAAAAATTACAGTCACTATACATCTACCACGTAATATTTTACAGTATTTGTTTTTTTTTATCTTGCTCTTTTTATCAATGTTATTGTCCAAGATCTTATGCAAGCCAGAATACATGTTCAACCGCTTCACCACCTAGTGGACTTAATTGATCAAACGGGTTCTGACTTTTTAGATCAAAGTTTAGCTTTGTGGAAACTTCTGGGGAGTCTCCTCTAGAAAATGGTGTTCAAAGTCTTTCCTTTGTAAAAGAGTGGTGAAGGTGCAACCATCCTTTCCGCCTTTTGACTTTAACGGCCGTCCCCGTGGTCCAGAGCACGGACTTTGGCGCCTTCCATCCAGGAGCGATGGAGTATTCTTTGACCTGGGTGTTGTCAGGGAAGGCGGCAGCAACCTGCGAACAACAAGAGAGTAGTGCAGACATCAAGGAAGCCAGGTAATCTGTCAGCATGTTACTATCAACATAAGTAATCTTTTAGGCATTGGAGTGCCCCACATATTTGGTGGTCTACCAAAGACCACTTCATAGAGAGATAAGCCTGTTCTAGAATGAGCTACCATTCGCATGTAAAAGAGGGCAACCGGCAGGGCTACCATCCAATCTACACCTTTGTCTGCGCAAATTTTTAATGTCCGATTATGTCTTTCTACAAGGCCTGCTGCTTCAGGATGTCGCACATAATGGAATTTCCAGGTATACCCTAACACAAGGGACACCTGCTTCATTAGTACCAGGACATATTTGTAACCTCTACATCTGTTTATTTGGATATAATCCATTTGGAGCACTTCAAATGGGTGGTCAGGTGGATGGAATCCACCTTGTTCCATCGGAATGCCTTTACCTGGATTGAATTGGCAACAGATCATACATGTTCTGACCTTTTGTTTCGCTGCTGCACGCAGGTGCTTGTTGAACCATATATTCTGTAAGCTATATATCATTGCTTTCTCTCCTAAGCGTGCAGGACTATGTGCGGTATTTATAATCACTTGCACCATCGAATCAGGAAGAAACCATGTGGATTTGCCCTTATTCATCCAACCCTGATCAGTCAGTACCCCTCCTTGTTCCGACCATTTCTTTAATTCGTCCATAGTAGCATGTGTCTGTATGTCTTGTACATCCTTGGAAGGATCCCTAACTGTCATGGCTTTGGACACTTATTGAACCTGTAACTTTGTCATGTCTAGTGGGGTCTGAGCTGTCTGTTTAGCAGTTCGGTCTGCCAGATCATTGCCTTGGGAAATGGGATCTGTGGCTCTAGTATGTGCTTTACATTTTAGGATAGCTATGGCTGTTAGTAAATGTATCGCTTCCAGAAGGGCTTGAATATGGGGGCCATGCTGTATCTTGGCCCCATGAGAGGTCAAGAAACCTCTTTCTCGCCAGAGAATCGGTGTAAATGTTTACTCTCAGGTGCTTAGCTCTTATGCACGCTTGTGTCAGGGTGATGAGCTCTGCTGCTTGTGCTGACAATATGTCTATTCTTTTAGTCTCTATTATTACAGTATCAGTAGTCACTGCATATGCTGCCACTAATTCTCCCGCCCCTGTCCTCATGCATGAGCCGTCAACATATAGTGTTAGGTCAGGGTCTGGAAGTGCAACGTCTGTCAAGTCTTGTCTTGGCTTAGTCACGGTATGTATTACTTCAACATAGTCATGTGGTGAAACGCTTTCTGTACTGGAGGGCAAAAGGGTAGCGGGATTCAGTATGTTGCATCGTCTGATCTCTATGTGTGGTTGAAATAACGTCAGCTCATAATCTGTCAGTCTAGCTACAGTCAGGTGTTGTGTTTGTGTCCGGTTTAAGAGAACCTCTACTGCGTGTGGTACTTGTACTGTCAGAGGGTGGCCCAGCACTATCGAGTCACTTTGTCTTATGGCTAAGGCCGTTGCTGCAACTGATTTTAGGCACGCAGGCAAAGCCTGTGCTACTGGGTCTAATGTACTAGAAAAATAAGCACAGGGCTCGTGTTTTCCTGCATGATCTTGTGTTAGGACAGATAGTGCTGTTCCATCCCGCTCTGTCACAAAAAGCATAAACGATTTGTTGTAATCAGGGTTTGCTAAAACTGGTGCTTGACATAAAGCTCTCTTTAATTCTTCAAATGCCACAGTGTGCTCTTGAGGACTTTAGTCTTTTTGTGTCTTGGGCTGTGAAAAACCAGAAATCAAATGAATACGTTCCGGTGCCCACAACTAATTCCCCTGAAAGATCACAATAAAACATGAGAAAAAGGGGAAAGCACCATACCTATTTCCTCGGCTTAATTTCTAAGGGGGCTAATTTCTAAGGGGCTTAATTTCTTAAGGGGCTAGCGGGAAGCGAACCTCCTCAGGGGCCAGCAGAAAGCCAATATTCTCCTCCTTCCCCCCCTTTTTGACAGGAGGAAATCTGAAACAGATTTCACTGCAGTCAAACACTATCAAACCCTGTGTCTTGTCAACACTATTAATCCCTGTGTGTAGCTACTGGGCGTAAGCAAAATTATAGGAGATACACAGCGTATGTGAAACGGCGAGAAATCCTTCAAATTAATGTACAAACCTCATTGTGTTAGCTCATAAGCTGGCCAAATGACATCTCATATGCAAATGTCCCTATTACATGAACCTACACCAACCTGAAGTCAATATTAATGCTAGGAGGCCCTAATAGGAATGCTAAATTACCTAAATATTCGGAAAACCAAGTTTAAGAACAGTTGTTAATGTTGATAATTAATAATTTATCTGCTAAAGAAATCAGTCATTTTGCAATAATTTCCACCTATACAATAAATAGCCTAATTTAAAAACAAGTCAACTTTTGGGGCCACCACTTACAAGAATGAGCTTACTAAAGCAAACTTTAAAAAGGAAATCCTGTCAGATATTTTCTCATTACCCTAAATACCGAGCCTCATTTGTCACTCTGTGGTGGCAGTCCTTATTTAAAACAGGCCTTTCAAGAGTTAAGATGCGAGTGCACAGATCATAATCGTTCCTTAATGTCCAATCTGGAAACATATGACCGAGGCTGCCTGTCTATAAGAGAAAGGCAGTTATGTGAAAAATATTTTAGTCTTGCATAGCCTTTTTCTTTTGTTTCATTCATCTCCAACACCAATTAGACATACACTGATAACGTGTTGTCTGCTATTTTGACAGCATGATAATGGTAATATCATGTCTGTGAAATTTAGTAATTGTGAACAAGTTCCAGCCAAGCGCTGTGCAAAGATTGCCGTCGTCACGACCATCTCTGTACTTGCACAGGAGAACTTTGTATTAAACGCTAAACAGACTGGTCAATACAACACAAAAACAAAACATATATAAAATACATATGCCAAGCCATCAGTATACCAAGCACAGAAAGCATAGACAATTGCACTAACATATATAAATGAGCAGCGATGCGCAATTACAGTACCTACAGCTCAAAGGCGAACATTCTGGCCTGCTTAATTTGTCAGGCTTATAATCAATAATTGATTTACCTGCCCTATACAACCCCATCTGGCAGTGGGTCATCCCAATGATGACCGTGACAAGTCTGACACACAGGATCAGCAACAATAATCAAAAATGAAGAACACACGAACCTGTTTGTTTTCTTTTATAAAAATGAGCTATGCATCTTTGTACACAATGTACCCTCATGTCCTAGTCGAAGATGCATCTCCCATCTTTCCTCACAGACCCGTAACCACTGGATCATTTATCCAATGCAACTGGTGGCAGCTTGTGGCCACAATTCAAAAATGTCTGAATTTGAAAATCGTTTTTATATAGGCACATAGCCCTTAAAATTCCAAGCAAGAGCAACATTTTACTTTCTGGCCAGAAGCAATATAACATTTGCTAAAAAATAAAACAAATCTTCTCCATAGACATTTCCTCGGGGCACTTGTTTTGCACAGAATAGAACAAGGGAATCTTTCTCGACTTACATTTCTCAGCTGCCCTGTCTTATCAGAGAAGCTAAAAATAGCCCCTCAGCGCGGCCTGAGCCTGGGCTGCCAGCCATCTTTTTTTGTTTTTCCTACTCCTGGCCCCCAAGGCTCTCCGGCTGCAGGCATTACACAGATGCGATGTCAGAGAAGCTTTCTAAGCAGTGCCTCTGTTCTGCTCCTCTCACCGGCCCCCACCTACACTGGCTACAAGGTCAGAATCTGTCTCCGATTTCTGTATCACATTCTGCTCTACACAGCCCCCACCTTCTCCTCACTCTGAAGCTGTCAAAGACAAAAAGACTACTCAATTCCATAAAAACTGCAATAATTCGCCAAATTGAAAAATTATTTTTACATACAATTTGCACTCAGGGGGTCATAATCTTACCGACTTGACCCAGCACATTGGCTCACTGGACCACCAAGAACACAAACCTGTATTCTTGAACAATTTGCAAATTCGAAATACCCACTATTCTTTTTTCAAGCTAAACTTTTCACTAATTCTTTTTTCGTTAACACTTTGTACATTAGGGGTGTCATCAAATCACAGGTGTTGCTCCTTCTCTAGCTACACCCCTCTCAATTTCCTATTGACAACGTAGTCAAATGTTGGACCATGTAAACACCAGCTATGCGCTGTTCATTTGGTGGGTGGCTCAAGAACCTTTGGGCTACTATATCATTATTATATGTATCGTGGTACTTGCGGCGGCACTCTAACTGGTCTTTCTACTGGGGCCACTCTTGCTAGGTCCTCTGAAAGGACGGGATAAATACCAGCAACGTCGGTATTTCTTTTTCTGTCAGCCTGCGCTCATTTTACCAGCTCCACTTCCTCCTGTAACATCTTTTCCTTGGCTTTTCCAGACTCCAGTCTACTTCTCTCTGCTTCGTGAAACACTTACTCTGTCCTCCTATGTGACTCCTTGCGCCAAAACTCAATGGCATCCTTCCAAGCTGGTCTACATTTTCTCGTTCATAAGAGTGTTTCGTTGTCTGTCTACTTGTTCTGCTTTTACTCGGATACCTTCCTCAACTAATACGTTTTCTCGGGCTTTCTCTGAATCCTCCCTACTTTTCTCTTCTTTTCTGAGCGCTTTCACTGTGCGTCTATGCTATTCTTTACGCCATAATTCAATGGGATCTTTCTGTGGCTGTCTGGCTGTCTTTTTCCATAACTCTTCTTCTACTCTCATGATGCAATCTGCATCCCAGGTCCCAGCTGCGGGCCACCTCTGACTTTCTGGTAAATCCTTGGTGTAGTCCACCCATAAATCAAGAAATAATACGGCATCTAGGCCATGCTTATGATACATAAAGTACCCTGGAGTGTCCCTAGGTGGAATGGGAACAGCTTCTTCGAGTACCCCTTTTCTGGTTTTGATCTGTCTTAATTTTGAAAAGAGCGGCATTTTTAGACCTTATTACTTGAACATACTTAATACAATAAACACAATAATGAACAGTCATTCACACCACAATATGTAGAACGTATTTAAAACATTTAACATTTAACATTTAACGAACAACAATGGCCATTAGGGAACTAATTACTTAGCATAATACTCGACACTAACTAGGTGATTCTGAATTATATACTAGACATACTAGATATACTGCTAAACAGTACAGATACACTGCTGAAACAGTGCAGACCGGATTTGTGTACCCAAACCCGTCTTGACCGGCACAACCTATGTGCACGTCAGAACGCCTCCCCGGCAATGGTACTCACCGGGTAGCTCGGAACGGAAGGCCTCGGAACTGAACTGGACTGGACTGGACCGGACTGGACTGGACAGGACTCGACTCGTGACTTGGATACTTCGGAACTTCGGAATCTGGTGGGCCTCTGTATACCTCGGACACAGCTCTCTCGCAGGTGGGCTCTGGGTAGGACAATCTGCATTCCTCACCGCCTCGTATGGATGCCTGGTCGCAGTCTGTCCCCTTCGTTGGCCTGAGGGAGTTGGCGGGAAGACCCGCGACGTGCGCGCTTGAAGTCCGTCACGGCTGTGGAAGGGGGCAAAACTGGACCTTCATCTCCGGCGTGTGGGGAAAGAGATTAAACTGTTCGGGCGCCATTATGTGGTAAATAAAATATTACGCTCTCAGAATTTTTAAAATATAAATAAGATCATGCATAAAGCAAGAGGCTGAGTCTGTGGTATCAGGTTCTAAAAGGGCTTTATTCCAATAACTCGAGTCAAAGGGAGAATATTACCATCACCAAAAAAGGATCTGGAAGGGACTGAAAAGTATTCTCAATATTCTCAAAACATTATTCACAGAGTACAGTATATATACATTTCTCAATTGTACGTAAGCAAAAGAGCAAGAGAGAATGAGATAAGAGCATGTGGGCGTGTAAGTAGGCGTGAAGGTGGGCGTCCATGTGGGCGTCCACTTGATGATAATAGGTAATTTGTCATAGGTGGGTGGATACCTGGAGGGGGTTGCGTGATCTGCTGGAATTGTACTGGAACTTTGCCTTACTTGTGCTCAACTCGAGCATGACGTGTAACTAGGGGGTGAAGGGGACTTGACATTTAGCTCTACATGTGGAGACAAAAAGTCTGGGGGGTCAAGTCAACCTAATCCCAAATCATATCTAACATCCTATGTTTAAAGAACCATGTTATCCACAAGGAAAGGTCTCTCAAACAAAATCTATTCTATACTGACTGTGAGTGCGTGTACAAGCGTCTAAGTGTCTACATGAGATGCGAGGGGCAGAAATCTTCCATAGTAACAGGGCTATGAATTACTTGCATGAAGACAGAGAAGCCGGGCCCTTAGCTCGGTAGCTGGAAGGATGTTTACTTAAACTACTAGACAGGAATGCATTGGATGAGGAGCGGAGCAGATAATCTTGAAGGTGAAATACAGTTTTTGGCAGGCGGGCAGACAGGCCGAGTCAGGCACCGTTAGCCGCGCAGGGAGTAGGACAAAGTTCATGGATACAGATGCGAGCTCAGACTGGAGCTGTCAGAGGTAGAAAGCAGGGAAAGGCTTGATGGCAGCATTCAGGGCCTACTCGCCTGAACTGCAAAAATGGAGTAACTGAGCCATATAAAGTCGGTGGCCTTTCGTACTTAGGAATCGAATATCCAGCCCATTCATGGCGGATCTGAAAGAGGACATGTTGACGGTGGACGCACATGTGTTTGCGTCTTCATAAATGGAACTGGAGGGAACATACATGTACTTGTAACATATACATGGAACCGTTGGGGTCTAAGATAGGGGACATAACTGATCAGAAAAATCCATATTTCCACAATATCTTGAGTTATTTTAATACCAAGATACCTTATAGAGAACACTACCTCCACCTGCGTATTGGGGGAATTCCAGGCCATAATTTCTGATTTCTCTGAATTTATGTTATTCCCAGAAATTTGCCGAACTCCTCAGCCTTCCTGATCACTGAGGGAAGAGCCAGATCTAGATTTGATGTCATAATGAGGATATAATCGGCATATAGGGCAACCCGCTTTTCCCACCCTCCAAAGCTAAATGATGGTATAGTAGCCTCCTCTCTGAGAATCTGTGCAAAAGGTTCAATATAGAGATTAAAAAGGAGGGGGGAGAGCGGGCAGCCCTGCCTTGTACCCCTCGAAATTTCAAAGGGCTCTGTTAGGGAATTGTTTACATTGAGCCTTACCGTCGGGGCCTTATATATGAGTGAAATCATACGGCAGAAATTTTTGGGCAAATTGAATTTCTTCATGACTGCAGTCAGATAGGGCCAATTCACCCTATCAAAGGCCTTAGTCGCGTCCAGCGTAAAGGCAGCCAAAGGCAAAGAAAAAGTAGTGGCGATATCAATCGCCCCTACCAGATCTTGTGTGAGGTCAGCTAAATGTCTACCCTTTATGAAGCCCTTTTGATCTTCATGAACTAAAGAGCTTATCACCTTCCCCAACCTAGTTGTCATAATAGCAGCAAAGATTTTATAGTCGCTGTTGAGGAGCGAAACCGGGCGATATGACCCACAATCCTTCAGATCTTTCCCTGGTTTAGGTATTAAGACCACCGAAGGGTCTCGGCCCTCCAAAAGGATATTATTAAAAACAGATGCCAAAACCGGAGTGATCTCCTCTGTGAGGGCCCTGTAGAATCCCCCTGATATCCCATCAGGGCCTGCTGCCTTCCCCCGTTTTACCTGCACCAAAGCCTTCCTGATTTCTTCAACGGAGATCTCTTTCTCCAACATCCTACTATGCTCTGGGGATAGCTTTGGCAAGGAAATGGGGTCCAACCAGGCCTCCCTCCCTACCTTATCTTCCCGGGTATCTTCCTTATAGATTTCCTGAAAAAAATCCCGGAAAGCCCCTCCTATTTCGTCCTTGGTGGTACGGGGAGCAATTTCCCCCTCCACCCTAATCTCTCTGATGTCATTTCGAGCTTGGTCGGATTTTGTTTTCCAAGCTAGAATTTTTCAAGCTGCCTCGCCAAACTCAAAATGAGAGATTTTAATCACCTCCCACCTTCTAGAGACCCTAGCTTGTAATAAATTTTCTAGATGCGACTTTAACTCTCTATATCTTTCGTAGTCTGCTCCTGAACTATTTTGGGGGTCCAGAGTGTTTTCAATGGTCTTTATTTCCCTCTCCAAGTTATCAATACATTCCCTATATTTCTTCATTCTATAAGAAGCTCTATGCGTAATACTCCCACTCCAAAAGGCTTTTAAAGCATCCCACATAATGTGGAGTTCTGTAGAATCTAAATTTTCCTCCAAGAAATGATGGGACTCTGATCGTAGAAAATTGACTTCCTCATTATCTAAGAGAATGGTACGATCAAATGACCAGGAAGTATAACTCTGTTTACGCTCAGGCTTCAATACAAATAAGATAGCCGAATGGTCAGAAAGATGTGAGGGAAGGTAAGAAATGTCTATTAATAGATCTCTCAAGCTATAGCTAAAAAAAGCATAATCTATCCTAGACACATGATTATATTATAAAATTTCGAAAAGAAACTCCCAATGTATCCCCCGCCCTTTCCCTCCAGACATCTGCAAGCCCCAGTTGTGACATTGCTATTTGAAGATCGTGTCTAGATCTTGATAGAACGCAGGCTCTAGATTTAGCAGACTTATCAAGATTCGGGTCTAAGACAATGTTAAAGTCACCCATCCAAATAACTGGGTCATGGAAAACCAGTAGGTTATCTCGAATGCTGTTTAGATGAGAGGGATCGTCCTGGTTAGGACCATAATACCCGACCAAAGTAAGAGGAAAGCCGTCCAGCATTACCTTTACAATAAGCCACCTACCGCTCCCATCCTCCCTATACTCCATGATTTGTGCCTTATCTTGTTTTTTAAAGATTAAAAGCACCCCCCTAATATTTGATGATTGATCTGTGCAAATAAATTTATCTACCCACTTTTCCTTTTTCAAAATCTCTGTTGTTTCACCCTTGAGGAGGTGTGACTCCTGAATGACTATGACCTGTGCCGGGGAGTCTTTCAAGTATTGAAAAATCTTTGCTCTCCTACTCTCAGTACGCAGGCCATTGACATTCCAGAATAGAAAACTTAGCTGAGTCATTTCGTCAACCAGTCATCACCCCCCCCCTACCTCTTTCAAGTTCCCTACAACCAAGTTATCATAGCTTTCACTACCTTCTTTAGGGCATAAGACAAAAAATATTAATCGAAATGCTAAGCTATTAAAACTTTTTTTAGGCTTGGACATTTGAGGTTTATTTTTGTTTTTACTCTTGCCACCCTGTGCAGCACCCTCCCCCCCGGAAAACCCTACCCAACCTACACTGGACAGATGAATTGCCAGTTTTGCGCCCTCTTCCTCCTCCGCCCTCCTTTCCCCTCCCCTCCCCTCTCCCACCACGCCCTAAACTGTATAATGAATCATGCACCGATACAAACTTTCAATTAATCAAAAACCATATTTCACTCTTTTCCCTTCATTTCTTTTCCCTCTTATTCTTTCCTATTTTTAAAAAAATAATTTTCACTTACTCTTGAGTGATTTTTTGTAAAAATTATTTTTTTCCTCCCTTACCCCCAATTACAAATCATATCGTACTAATTAGATTTATAACCTGCTAGTGGTTTTACTACCACTTCCTCTTTATCACCCAAGAATGACAGAGGGAAAGCTCTCCTTTTTTTTTTTTTTTCCCCATCCCCCCTCTTCAACCATTCCCTTTTCTCTTTTTTTTTTTTTTTTCCTTTAAGGGATTCCTACACCTTTCCGAGAAAGATCCTTTAACGACTCCAGCATTTCATCCGCCTCAAGAGGAGATCTAATGTTGTGCATTTTGTTCTTAAACATGACACGCAAAAAAGCAGGAAATCTCATCTGCACTGTTGCACCTAGGGCCCGAAATTTTTCCATCCTCTGACCTAATTCCCACTGCCGATCTAAAGTGGTTTTGGACAGGTCAGAATGGATCTCAAAAGGAAAGTCAGGACCGCTTAAAGTCTTGTTTTTTAGGGCCAAAGTTAAGATTTTTTCTTTGATTGAGTAGGTAAGAAAGTTGACAAAATTCTCCTAGGCTTTTCTCTGCCAGGTTTCAAACGAAAGGGGTCCCTATGGATCCTTTGGATGTCACTCCCCAAGATGTCTAATGGCTCTTCTAAATTTAGTGAATCTTTAAGCAGGTTTACAACAAAGGTTTTCATGTCACTCCCCTCCTTCCCCTCAGGAATCTTCCAAAGACGGAGATTATTTCTTCTTGAAAAGTTTTCCAAAGATTCAACCCTCTCACGAAACACATCCCCCTCTCTTTGCAAATTGTGGATTTTGGATTGAGCAGATCCTAAGTTGTTTTTAAGCTCTTCTACTGTGCCTTCAAGGGTTTCTGTCCTCTCATTGAGCCGATCTACTTTTCGCTCCAAAACATCACAAACAGCCCTAATCTCCGATTGATTCTCTGCAGAAATCATAAAACCCTGTTTTATGTCTACTTTTAAGGAGTTTAGCAAAGATTCTATTGAAGAACAGGCTGTGTCCGCTCCACCATCCCCAAACTCTCGCCCATCTAAAGACACAGAGGTTTGATCAGAACATGGTGTTTGTTTCACAGGTACCTCAATAGATGTTGGTTTCTCTATCAATGGACCACCTTGTGAGTCTTGGACAGATTGTGAACTAACACCCCCGTTAGACTTCGTTATCTCCTGTGTCCTAACATCTTCTGCCGTCTGATCATCACGACCTGACCCAGCCGCTGATAGAGTTATGTCCACTGGAGGAGAAACTGCCCCTTGAGAAGCCATTTTCTCATGGAGACCTACACATTCAGAGTTGCAGTCTTGATCGGATAGGTGGGGTTTTGGGATGGTCAAAACTTGGGGCAAAACTTTAAAGAAAGAGCGTAAAGAGGGGGTAATGCGGGAGGGTTTAAGCTCTCATTGTCTCCCTTTGACTGCAGCTCTCACAGGCCCTCTCTGGAGCCCTATTAGATCAACAGCATTCCCCTCCTGCAAATCGCTCTTGCTACCACAGTCAGCCAGAAATGTCTGGGTGCCGTGCTTGCCCCTCGTCCCCCCTCCTCTACCCCTTCCCCTTCCCTTCCGTGATTTGCTCTTGGCTTCTTTCTTCTTACAGGGATTTGGGATCTTAAAACATACAGACTCAGCACCACCCAAGCCCCCCCGCAAACACTTTGACCGTGTCCTGCAGCCTTGACCAAATCACCGTCACATACCCCCGAAGTTTTTAGAGGCTCCAACAAGGGGGTCGCCTGGGTGAAGAAATTGCCAGTCCCTTTACCCCCGTCACCTTACCGCGAACTTCGCTGCTGCCTCCCTGCACTACTCTCCCCCGAAGAAAACCTCGAGCCGCTGCGCTGTGGCCACGTCTTAACTCCACGGCTGCAGTCTACCAGCACCGCGGCATGGAGAGCCCGGAAACAGAAACGAATGCGGGGGCAGGAGCCCGATCCAGAACTCTCAGGCACATCCGCTGGACATTCAGGCCAATCCAGAAAGGCAAAGATCCCTCCAACTAAAGGGCACCGTAACACGCCGCAAAACCCAACACGTTAACAGGAGAGAGAGAGGAGCGGAGAGCTTCTCCGAGGACGCGCACTACCGCTCAACTTGCGGGCGCCATGTTTTCCCCCCTGTAAATTCAAAAAGCTGTATATTAATGTTAGCGTGCATGCGGTAAAAGCCCACATGATACGTAGAGCGCTTAGCGCTATTTGAGACTGAAATCATTTGTAGTAAAAGTGACACGCAAATATGCATGTGCGCAGTGAGGCAGATGCCAAGTATGACACCGGGCATTAAAAGGGAGCTTCTGGTTATATATGAGCGGCAGCAGGGGGAGAATGGAGGAGTCTGCCCCGGAGGCAGCACAGCCAGCACTCACGGTTCACTGTGCTCGGCTCAGGCTGCCTCGGAGGTGCTCCCCAGCACTCACGGTTCACTGTGCTGGGCTCAGGCTGCCTCGGAGGTGCTCCCCAGCACTCACGGTTCACTGTGCTCGGCTCAGGCTGCTTCGGAGGTGCTCCCCAGCACTCACGGTTCACTGTGCTCGGCTCAGGCTGCCTCGGAGGTGCTCCCCAGCACTCACGGTTCACTGTGCTCGGCTCAGGCTGAATCAGAGGTGCTCCCCAGCACTCACGGTTCGCTGAGCTCGGCTCAGGCTGTCTCGCAGGTGCTCCCCAGCACTCACAGTTCGCTGAGCTCGGCTCAGGCTGCCTCGGAGGTGCTCTCCCAGCACTCACGGTTCACTGTGCTCGGCTCAGGCTGCCTCGAAGGTGCTCCCCAGCACTCACGGTTCGCTGTGCTCGGCTCAGGCTGCCTGGGAGGTGCTCCCCAGCCCTCACGGTTCACTGTGCTCAGCTCAGGCTGCCTCGGAGGTGCTCCCCAGCACTCACGGTTCACTGTGCTTGGCTCAGGCTGCCTCGGAGGTGCTCCCCAGCACTCACGGTTCACTGTGCTCGGCTCAGGCTGCCTCGAAGTGCTCCCCAGCACTCACGGTTCACTGTGCTTGGCTCAGGCTGCCTCGGAGGTGCTTCCCAGCACTCACGGTTCACTGTGCTTGGCTTAGGCTGCCTCGGAGGTGCTCCCCAGCACTCACGGTTCACTGTGCTCGGCTCAGGCTGCCTCGGAGGTGCTCCCCAGCACTCACGGTTCGCTATGTTCGGCTCAGACTGCCTCGGAAGTGCTCCCCAGCACTCACGGTTCGCTGTGCTCGGCTCAGGCTGCCTCGGAGGTTCTCCCCAGCACTCACGGTTCACTGTGCTCGGCTCAGGCTGCCTCGAAATGCTCCCCAGCACTCACGGTTCACTGTGCTCGGCTCACGCTGTCTCGCAGGTGCTCCCCAGCACTCACGGTTCACTGTGCTCGGCTCAGGCTGCCTCGGAGGTGCTCCCCAGCACTCACGGTTCACTGTGCTGGGCACAGGCTGCCTTGGAGGTGCTCTCCCAGCAATCATGGTTCACTGTGCTCGGCTCAGGCTGCCTCGGAGGTGCTCCCCAGCACTCACGGTTCGCTGTGCTTGGCTCAGGCTGCCTCGGAGGTGCTCTCCCAGCACTCACGGTTCGCTGTGCTGGGCTCACGCTGCCTCGGAGGTGCTCCCCAGCACTCACGGTTCACTGTGCTCAGCTCAGGCTGCCTCGGAGGTGCTCCCAAGCACTCACGGTTCACTGTGCTCGGCTCAGGCTGCCTCGGAGGTGCTCCTCCGGCACTCACGGTTCACTGTGCTCTGCTCAGGCTGCCTCGGAGGTGCTCCCCAGCACTCACGGTTCACTGTGCTTGGCTCAGCCTGACTCGGAGGTGCTCCCCAGCACTCACGGTTTGCTGTATTTGGCTCAGGCTGCCTCGGAGGTGCTCTCCCAGCACTCACGGTTCACTGTGCTTGGCTCACGCTGTCTCGCAGGTGCTCCCCAGCACTCACGGTTCACTGTGCTCTGCTCAGGCTGCCTCGGAGGTGCTCCCCAGCACTCACGGTTCACTGTGCTGGGCACAGGCTGCCTCGGAGGTGCTCTCCCAGCACTCACGGTTCACTGTGCTCGGCTCAGGCTGCTTCGCAGGTGCTCTCCCAGCACTCACGGTTCGCTGAGCTCGGCTCAGGCTGCCTCGGAGGTGCTCCCCAGCACTCACGGTTCACTGTGCTCAGCTCAGGCTGCCTCGGAGGTGCTCCCCAGCACTCACGGTTCACTGTGCTCGGCTCAGGCTGCCTCGGAGGTGCTCCTCCGGCACTCACGGTTCACTGTGCTCTGCTCAGGCTGCCTCGGAGGTGCTCCCCAGCACTCACGGTTCACTGTGCTTGGCTCAGCCTGACTCGGAGTTGCTCCCCAGCACTCACGGTTTGCTGTATTTGGCTCAGGCTGCCTCGGAGGTGCTCTCCCAGCACTCACGGTTCACTGTGCTTGGCTCACGCTGTCTCGCAGGTGCTCCCCAGCACTCACGGTTCACTGTGCTCTGCTCAGGCTGCCTCGGAGGTGCTCCCCAGCACTCACGGTTCACTGTGCTGGGCACAGGCTGCCTCGGAGGTGCTCTCCCAGCACTCACGGTTCACTGTGCTCGGCTCAGGCTGCTTCGCAGGTGCTCTCCCAGCACTCACGGTTCGCTGAGCTCGGCTCAGGCTGCCTCGGAGATGCTCCCCAGCACTCACGGTTCACTGTGCTGGGCACAGGCTGCCTCGAAGGTGCTCCCCAGCACTCACGGTTCACTGTGCTCAGGTCAGGCTGCCTCGGAGGTGCTCCCCAGCACTCACGGTTCACTGTGCTCGGCTCAGCCTGACTCGGAGGTGCTCCCCAGCACTCACGGTTTGCTGTATTTGGCTCACGCTGCCTCGGAGATGCTCTCCCAGCACTCACGGTTCACTGTGCTTGGCTCAGGCTGCTTCGGAGGTGCTCCCCAGCACTCACAGTTCGCTGAGCTCGGCTCAGGCTGAATCGAATGTGCTCTCCCAGCACTCACGGTTCACTGTGCTCGGCTCAGGCTGCCTCGGAGGTGCTCCCCCAGCACTCACGGTTCACTGTGCTCGGCTCAGGCTGCCTCGGAGGTGCTCCCCAGCACTCACGGTTCACTGTGCTCGGCTCAGGCTGCCTCGGAGGTGCTCCCCAGCACTCACGGTTCACTGTGCTCTGCTCAGGCTGCCTCGGAGGTGCTCCCCAGCACTCACGGTTCACTGTGCTGGGCACAGGCTGCCTCGGAGGTGCTCCCCAGCACACACGGTTCACTGTGCTCGGCTCAGGCTGCCTGGGAGGTGCTCCCCAGCACTCAATGTTCACTGTGCTCGGCTCAGGCTACCTCGGAGGTGCTCCCCAGCACTCACGGTTCACTGTGCGTGGCTCAGGCTGCCTCGGAGGTGCTCCCCAGCACTCACGGTTCACTGTGCTCAGCACAGGCTGCCTCAGAGGTGCTCCCCAGCACTCACGGTTCGCTGTGCTTGGCTCAGGCTGCCTCGGAGATGCTCCCCAGCACTCACGGTTCACTATGTTCGGCTCAGGCTGCCTCGGAAGTGCTCCCCAGCACTCACGGTTTACTGTGCTTGGCTCAGGCTGCCTCGGAGGTGCTCCCCAGCACTCACGGTTCACTGTGCTCGGCTCAGGCTGCCTCGGAGGCGCTCCCCAGCACTCACTGTTCACTGTGCTCGGCTCAGGCTGCTTCGGAGGTGCTCCCCAGCACTCACGGTTCACTGTGCTCGGCTCAGGCTGCCTCGGAGGTGCTCCCCAGCACTCACGGATCACTGTGCTTGGCTTAGGCTGCCTCGGAGAAGCTCCCCAGCACTCACGGTTCACTGTGCTTAGCTCAGGCTGCCTCGGAGAAGCTCCCCACTACTCACGGTTCACTGTGCTCGGCTCAGGCTGCCTCGGAGGTGCTCCCCAGCACACACGGTTCACTGTGCTCGGCTCAGGCTGCCTGGGAGGTGCGCCCCAGCACTCACGGTTCACTGTGCTTGGCTCAGGCTGCCTCGGAGAAGCTCCCCAGCAATCAACGTTCACTAATCTCGGCTCAGGCTGCCTGGGAGGTGCTCCCCAGCACTCAATGTTCACTGTGCTAGAAATGCTTTTGAAGCAGGTCCAGCAGAGAGTGCCATATTTTACTCAAAGGCTGCTAACCTGTCTGGCATACAGTATGTACAAGAAGCCTTTTTATTATTTATTTTTTTATTTGTTAGTGGGTTTTTTACCCCCACCACCACCAGGCGCGCAACACCCATAGGGCTCAAAGGGCTTCAGCCCTCCCCCCACTCCGTCGTGTGTTAGCCCGGGCTGAGACAGCTTCCTGGGCACACACACAGCCGCACTCGAGTACTTCACAGGTCTTTAAAAGACCAGTCACTTGTTAATCAGGCTTTTGTTGCTTTTTCACCCCTTCTTAGAGCCCCTGCATCCACTCTTCCTCTTGCTGGAAGAATTACCCCCCCCACCCCTAAATTTTATCGCCCCCCCCAAATGTACCTCTAGTTGCGCCTCTGACCGCCACCACCACCACAAATTCACAAAGATTAACAATGGCTTTTTATTTTTGTACTAAGCCTAACAAAATCAACGCCCATTTACTTTTTAGCACACCCAGACTACCATTAAGCTCTTCCAGGAGAGCTTCTCTCATTCAACTGATCGCGATCATCTAATCGGGCGAAAACCTGACAATGCCCTTTATGTGCAAGACCTGCAAGCGGTGCGTAAACACAACCTTTGTACTCATAGACCTTGATTACCAGAAGAGGCGCAGTTACTGCCAGCCATGCTTCTCGTAAGCAAAATAAGTGTTTATGCACCCCTTGCAGATATTCAAACATATCAATAAATGGCATTACCATTTGCAATGCCAATACCTCAAACTTGCAAATGCAAGACAGATTGCATTGCAAATGCTTGTTTGTAGCTATGTTGTCACTGTGAATCTCACTTTCACCTTCAGATCCTCTTGTTGCCCCTCACTTCATGAAAGTGGACCTTTCACGTCTGGGTAATATTGATGCATCACAAGACGGGCAGGAAGGGCCACACTCAGTCCACATCTTCTGGTGTAACCGCAGACACCATCCATCTGAGGGCAACAATACAACGGGCAGAGTAAAAACCAGGGTGAAGAATGTTTTCTTAGATGTATGTAACTATAGCATCAAAACAGACAAAAATGAGGTAATGCAAATGTGTAGAACAAGCAGACATTGCGTAACATTGAATAACACATTGATTTGACTTTCCTCTGAGCTGATGCTTTTGTGACATGCCAGGGGTGTTGAGCGCACAGTGGTCACACCTACTTAGGGCTCTCAGTTTAATGGTATTTATTATTTTAACATTACCGTCTGTATTGATCACCATTTATTTTTTGCCCCTCTTATCAGTATTTATCTAGATTTATTTTGGGTTTTGTGAATAAATTAAATAATAAAATTGTATATTTCCACATTTATTAAACTAAGGAACCAGCACTCATACTTTAACGCCGCTCATGTTTTAGCAGATTAAGCAGCCAAATATAACTAAACAATGCACTCACAGGTACATATTAGTGTTATACTACAAATATATGTTAACATATTCTTGAATGTACGTAGATGTTATCCTGTTTTTTAGCTCACCATGCTTTCTATCAGCTCAGCTGGTGGTCTGGCAGTCATGAAAGATACTATAGAGAGTCACTCACACGAAGTAAATTTTTCACTATTTTTCTGCAATTAAAAAGAAATGCAGATGAAAAACACCCTGTTTTTTTTGTCTGCTTTATCTGTAAAAGTCAGTAAAAAAAAACAGAAAACTGGGAGCCTTACACATAGTCCACTGTGTCACTTCCATGCCCACAGTCCCAGCCAGCTCCAAGGGTGCAGAGCCCAGCCCTGTGTTTGCTCCCTATGTTCACCTTGAAACATGTTTCTATGACTGTTATATCTATTGTTTACTTCTGGCACCTTACTGGGCAAGGAAGGTCGGGAAAGTGCTCCATGCTCGCTCCTGCCCTGTCTCCAGTGTACCATACCTGTTGATTGGCGTCAGTGTCCGTTCAAGTCCTGGATAGGGAAGTAGCTGCATCTCGGTCAGTTGAACTAAACAAGTTAAGTTTAAATCAAGTGTCTACCTGACTCTTTACTGCATCTCTACCATACTCCTGGGCCATCACGTAGCAACAAAAGTGTGAGTTTGTGAGACATGATGCAACACATTTTCCAGAATATGTAACAAATAAACCAATATGCATGAAATAACCTTTGCTAAGTATGGTTTCAAGTACTTGAAATTGACAATAAAGTGTAAAAGCTAGTGAGTGTGTTAAAATATCATTTTAAGGGGTACAATTTTGGATCAAGAGGCTCAACACACTGTATCCGTATGGGCTGAATGAAATACCTGAGATGCATTGGTTGCTATAAAACATGCTTTGCCTACAATAGTTAGAGAAGTGAAATGGTGAACTGCAATGAACAAGGACAAATGAACATAGTAACATTGCTGCTGTAATCGAAATTAAGTTACGACGCAAACACGCTGTTGTGTTTGGATTAAAAAACAGTTTAGGCTAATTTCGGTACACGTCATAGATTCTCATAGATGAGAGTTAAAAACATTAACTTATATAGTTACAGAATTGTTTTGAGAAAAAAGTCAAATGCATTGTGTGAAGGCAAACTAAAAGTGTTTTAAATTCATTGAGAAATGCTGTTTAATCCATTAATTTGACCTATTTTTTATTCTTTGATGATTGTAACGGGTTGGTATCATAGATAAATACAATGGGCGTGCAGAAAGAAAGCCAATAATCGTCTCTGGCAGTACTGTGGAACCTGGGTGAATCAACCCACATTCCCTGTTGATAACAAGTTGTTCTGATAGGTCTTCAGCTATTGTGGGAGGAAGATCACACTTTAAAAACTGTAATGTAATGTTTTATTTATACTGTTATTGTCTTCATACTAAGGTTCTCCTTTTCTTCTCCTCTTTGCTTTTCTCTTGCTCCTTTTCTGCCTCTTCCAGGGTGGACTTCTGGTAAGTACAGTCTTTATTTCTGTCAACTGTGATTTAACGCATGACTTAATTGTGATTTGGAACATGACTACAGCCCAAACCGTTAGACAGAATTTCAACAAAATTGTCAAAAAGCCGATTTATGCATATCTGATTCGAAAGATCTCAGGATGAGATCTGATTGGCTGTCTCTACTACAACCAGAAAGTGGTGGAAGCTATCATGGGACTCGGGACTCACCCTGCGCCCAAAACACACACATAAAAAAACAGAAGGGGGCAGAGTAGGAATACCCTGACCCCCTAGGCCTGATTGTTGGGTCCCACAGGGATCCCACCTGGGCCAAAACTGTTTAACAAAGGTTTTAGCAGCAAATCCGCAGCTATATTAAAAAATACAAAAAAACAAGCACAATCACCTGCATTTTTTTTAATGCCCCTCAGATGGGCCATGTCCTGGGGGATTATAACAAATAGATTTGGGGGAGGGGGTGCACCTGGCCGCATTCCCCTGGCTGATTTGGCCACGGAGACCCCATCACACAGGGCCCAGACTTTCAAATTATTTGGGCGGGGGCATGCAGCAGAAGCACAGCAGAGCTCATCTCACACCAGGCCTCGTGAAAAGCACAGCAGAGCTCATCTCACTCCAGGCCTCATGAGAAGCACAGCAGCGCTCATCTCACTCCAGGCCTTTAAAGGAGCACAGCAGAGCTCAGCTCACTCCAGGACTCACAAGCAGCACAGCAGAGCTCATCTCACTCCCGGCCTCATGAGAAGCACAGCAGAGCTCATCTCACTCCAGGCCTCATCAGAAGCACAGCAGAGCTCAGCTCACTCCAGGACTCACAAGAAGCACAGCAGAGCTCATCTCACTCCAGGCCTCGTGAGAAGCACAGCAGAGCTCCTCTCACTCCAGGCCTCGTGAGAAGCACAGCAGAGCTCGCCTTACTCGAGGACGTATGAACAACACAGCAGAGTTCATCTCACTCCATGGCTTACGAGAAGCACAACAGATCTCAGCTCACTCCAGCACTCATGAGAAGCACAGCAGAACACTTCTCACTCCAGGGCTAATGAGAAGCAAAGCAGAGCTCATCTCTCTCTAGGCCTCATGAGCAGCACAGCAGAGCTCATCTCACTCCAGGCCTCATGAGCAGCACAGCAGAGCTCATCTCACACCAGGCCTCGTGAAAAGCACAGCAGAGCTCATCTCACTCCAGGCCTCATGAGAAGCACAGCAGCGCTCATCTCACTCCAGGCCTTTAAAGGAGCACAGCAGAGCTCAGCTCACTCCAGGACTCACAAGCAGCACAGCAGAGCTCATCTCACTCCCGGCCTCATGAGAAGCACAGCAGAGCTCATCTCACTCCAGGCCTCATCAGAAGCACAGCAGAGCTCAGCTCACTCCAGGACTCACAAGAAGCACAGCAGAGCTCATCTCACTCCAGGCCTCGTGAGAAGCACAGCAGAGCTCCTCTCACTCCAGGCCTCGTGAGAAGCACAGCAGAGCTCGCCTTACTCGAGGACGTATGAACAACACAGCAGAGTTCATCTCACTCCATGGCTTACGAGAAGCACAACAGATCTCAGCTCACTCCAGCACTCATGAGAAGCACAGCAGAACACTTCTCACTCCAGGCCTCATGAGCAGCACAGCAGGGCTCATCTCACTCCAGGACTCATGAGACACCAAAGCAGAGCTCATCTCACTCCAATCTTCATGAAAAGCACAGCAGAGCTCATCTCACTTCAGACCTCATGAGAAGCACAGCAGAGCTCCTCTCACTCCAGGATTCATGAGAAGCACAGCAGATCTCATCTCACTTCAGACCTCATGAGAAGCACAGCAGATCTCATCTCACTCCATAACTCATGAGAAGCACAGCAGAACACATCTCACTCCAGGCCTCATGAGAAGCACAGCAGAGCTCATCACACTCCAGGCCTCATGAGAAGTACAGCAGAGCTCATCTCTCTCTAGGACTCACCAGAAGCACAGCAGAGCTCATCTCACTCTAGGATCGCATGAGGAGCACAGCAGAGCTCAGCTCACTACAGGCCTCACGAGAAGCACAGCAGAGCTCAGCTCACTCCAGGACTCACAAGAAGCACAGCAGAGCTCATCTCACTCCAGGTCTCATCAGAAGCACAGCAGAGCTCAACTCACTCCAAGACTCTCAAGAAGCACAGCAGAGCTCATCTCACTCCAGGCCTCGTGAGAAGCACAGCGGAGCTCGTCTCACTCCAGGTCTTATGAGCAACACAGGAGAGTTCATCTCACTCCATGTCTTACGAGAAGCACAGCAGAGCTCAGCTCACTACAGGACTTATGAGAAGCACAGCAGAACACTTCTCACTCCAGGCCTCATGAGAAGCACAGCAGAGCTCATCACAGTCCAGGCCTCATGAGCAGCACAGCAGAGCTCATCTCACTCCAGGACACATGAGCAGCACAGCAGGGCTCATCTCACTCCAGGACACATGAGCAGCACAGCAGGGCTCATCTCACTCCAGGACACATGAGCAGCACAGCAGGGCTCATCTCACTCCAGACCTCCTGAGCAGCACAGCAGAGCTCATCTCACTCCAGACTTCATGAGAAGCACAGCAGAGCTCATCTCTAACTAGGCCTCATGAGAAGCACAGCAGAGCTCATCTCTAACTAGGCCTCATGAGAAGCACAGCAAAGCTCATCCTACTCCAGGACTCATGAGAAGCACAGCAGAGCTCGTCTCACTCGAGGACTTATGAACAACACAGCAGAGTTCATCTCACTCCATGGCTTACGAGAAGCACAGCAGAGCTCAGCTCACTCCAGGACTCATGAGAACCTTTTTACCTCTCAGGATTAACATTTCTTTACATTATACACATTATGTACATCTGCACCTATGGAATCCTGACCTTAACATCAAGGTACTCCACCATTTGGTCGACGGACCAATTAGTTGGACTGGTTGATGGTGATTCAGAACCAGCTAAAACATAATTAAAGCCTTGGAAACATTTGATTAATTTTCAGTACTCCATTAAAGAATCACAAACTCATTTCTTATTAATCCAAATTTGTTTATCTAATATTAATTTGTTCTGCATTAGCATTTAGACGCTACAGATTATAACATAATTCAGTTTATTTCTAGAAGAAAACCAAATCTTTGGATCATAAGCATAGATTTAGAAATGCAATTGATAGTTACCAGGTAGCAAACGTTGGAGACCCTCCGATCACACAGAGGATTATTCAAAGTCTCTGCTACAATCTCCAGGATAAATTGTCCAACCCACAGCAATGAACAAACCATCAGATGAAATAACTTCCCGAAAATCAAAGAAACCCAAGGTGAACCTTGGAAATCCTCATCAGCTCAATGTAGACCCAACGCCACGGAAGATCAGCCCAGAGAACCACCCCTTTCGGCGGGTGAGGGATTTTTATACCCTTTTTCTCTCTTACTTCGGATCAATAATGCAACAATTTAGGGGTAGAAAGTGTTCTGATTGGTCAGTCCAATTCAATTTGCAAGTTATTAAAAGATTCCCAGGACCAACTGGTTTTCCATGAGACTTGGCACAGCAAAGCGCAAAATGTCCTGTATCCTTCGGTTCACAGGCGAAAGTTCAGAAGTAATAACAAGCCATTGTCCCCTTGGTAGTTCACACCGTTCATCACTTGGCAACCCTCCATGCTCCTATCCTTGACAAGGAACACGATGGTACAGGGGCTGAAGTCACTTGGAGATCTCCAGAGCCATCCGATTCTGCGCAGGAGTCATCGCGCTCACATGACGACGGCACCACCGGAGCTCCATTTTAAGTACTGCGGCCTAGCAGGCCTGAATGCCAACTTCAGCGAAAACAGACATAACAGTAATTAGAATATAGAAATGAAGATTCTAATGTTTAATCCCACTCTAATCCCAATGTATATTAGTATTTTCCTAGCTTGTAGCAATATTTAAATCAATAATACTCACCCTTCTGCATTGCTGAAAGCACAAACCATCACAAAAGCAACATAAATCATGCGATTCTCTATTTCACCACAATCTAAAGTTAGTTTGCGTACCACACTTAATTAATGAGTTGTTCTGCCATGCAATTAGCAATTTAGTCCCACGTGTATCTTGTGTTTATCAAGGTGTAAGGGTTGGTTAATAGATTTTAATTTCAAACTAATTAGTACGAGTTAATTCTTAGAATGATTACGTAATTAATTTCATGCAAAATTGAGGAGGTTTGCAAAATGTTGTTTTACCTGCTCCATCAATCCCCCCTTTGGTGATTTTTAACATCACCACTAATCACTAACATTTTCTACATTTTTCTACGGAAATGGTTTTACTCAGTTCCCTTGCATATGTTAGGTTACATCATAGTGTTTCCCATATCATTCTCTCTTGTTTTCTTGTACATGTTTTCTTTCAACTCTTCTAATTCTATATCTCTTTCTCTTATTTCCTTCTCTTTTCTTTTCTTAATTTCTCTTTTTATCTTATTTTGTAATTTTCTTCTTTTTATGCACACACATCCTAGTTTCAATATTAACACTAATATAATCACAAAGGTCACAGGTATCAGTATTTTACCCACAAATGAACTACCTAATTTTGTTAATAAATTCTTAATAGTAGAAAAACTTTTACCAAGTTTATCCCAAACGTTTTCATCCTCCAGTGGAACAATTTCTTCATGCAAATCAGTTATATTCTTAATGTATTTCCTTAGGTTCTGACTTTAGTCGGGATTGTAAGTACAACAATGTTGCACTTTCAGCATTCCACAGACTCCTCCCTCTTTAGCCAATATAATGTCAAGGGCAAGTCGATTTTGCATAATCATATCTCTCATGGCAACCATTTCGGTATTCACCATTAAGAACCCTCCAGCTATGCTGGATGACAAATGATCCACAACCGTAGACAGTTTTCTCATTTTATGCGCATTCAGAGATATGCCGACTGCTGGTATCAGTGCTCCAAAAATATCCCCTATAATTTCTGACCAACTCTCCCTCCTTCTATGTGTTAGTTGTCTAGCTATTTCGTGCAAACCGTCCTCTCCCCTTCCCACATGAAATATTTTTGGGAAGACCAGGCCAAGTTAGGATTTTGTCTTAAGTCTGTCTTAAGTCTGTCTTAAGTCTGTTTTAAGGTTGTCTTAAGTTTATTTTAAGACAAATTTAAGACAAAATCCTAACTTCTGTGAATACCAAAAGTAGTAAGTTTAGGATTTTGTCTTAAATTAGTTCTGTGAATCGGCCCCCTGGAAATGAAGATTCTAATGTTTAATCCCACTCTAATCCCAATGTATATTAGTATTTCCATAGCTTGTAGCAACATTTAAAGCAATAATACTCACCCTTCTGCATTGCTGAAAGCACAAACCATCACAAAAGCAACACGAATCATGGAATTCTCTATTTCACCACAATCTAAAGTTAGTTTGCGTACTACAGTTAATTAATGAGTTGTTCTGCCATGCAATTAGCAATTTATGTGTATATTGTGTTTACCAAGGTGTAAGGGTTGGTTAATACTTTTCACTTCAAACTAATTAGTATGAGTTAATTCTTAGAATGATTATGTCATTAATTTCATGCAAAATAGAGGAGGTATACAAAATTTTGTTTTACCTGCTCCATCACAGTTTAATAGCACAGTGCAAACAAAAGCAGAGTTCAGAACTCTGTTTTTTATACACTTTGTACATTTTCCCCCAAAAAAATGTGGATGCTGTCAACCCTTCTAATCTCCCCTCCAAGAATTGAGGCCAAAGCCCTTTGATGTCAGAGGTCATTGTTGGAGGATATGTCATAGGCATCAACATGTCACTTCTGCCTTGTTTCCAGCAGATCCTGATTGGCCATTCGAATCAGGTTTCTGCAGGAATTGGGAGGCGGGAGACTAACCTTGAAATCGGTACTCTCCCGCCCAAGCCGGGAGGGTTGGCATCTAAAAATGCATATGTTTAAAATTACTGCAGATTATAACAAGCATTTGCAATGCAATAGGTCTCGCAGCTACACGAGTTTAAGCTATTGGCATTGTAAATGACAATGCCTTTTATGTATGTTTTTAAAACGAAAACAAAAGTAAAAGGCATTGTTATTTGCAATGTCAATAGCTCAAACTCGCGTAAATGCGAGACCTATTGCATTGCAAATGCTTGTTTACTCTGACGAGGCTTACTCTCCTATAGGAAAGCACTCCTATAGGAAAGAACTGTGGTTCAAGGATTCAAATGAATAGTAATTTAAAATCCAAAGTGATTGTAAATCAGATTTGAAATGACTATTTTTAAAATGGCAATTATAGAAAGTTGAATTTTTTTTACCTAAAGTCTCCATTAGTCCTTTCAGAGATAACCCTGCTGGGAGGTGTAAATGTTTCAAAGGAAAGGGAACAAAAGGGCCTTGACTGGGGGCCTCCTGACAGAATGGTTTGAGGGATGTGGCCACATACTGTATCAGCTTCAAAAGGGCAGCCCCTGTCACAGGCAGATGTGACTCACACCTAGGTCTGCCCCTGTCATTGTTTAAGTAGTCAGAGTGGCACTAATGCCAGTAGGAGGAAACACTGTCCCAGAACTGATTTTACAGGGGAAGTTCAACATTTGAGGGGAACAACCCCTATGTATTGCTGGAAGAATATGCTCATCTGATAGATGACAGACAGACTCTCTAGACCATGATTTTAGGGGGGAATCCTTTGATGGGAATCCTATGGGCTACAGTTTCAAACACCACAGATGGACCTTGGAGGATCTGAGCTTTTGTACCACAAAAGTGGACCTTATCACAAAGTTCTACTATGCGAGGACCCAGCCCAAAACCTGAACAAACATATCTCAAGATATGTGTTTCTGCAAAGTTTATTGAAATATAATCAGAGTAATACAATTGTTTTACCTCACAATTCAGTTAATTTAGTATACCTCTTAATCGTGCCTCCCCCTCCCACATGCATCTGGGACATTTTACATTTGAATCATCCTCCTCACATGTAGTATTATAGCTTGGGCAGCAAGTCCACCTAGGTCATGAGTTCATTACATATATAAATTCAGTAAAACAAACAAAGGTTAAAGTAATGTTATAGATAGGTGAAATGTTCAGTAACAGCATTACATTTTAAACATAAAGAAAATACAGAAATTCAGCCGTTATAGTTATACTTATCTTAGGCAACTACAACTCATGCCCTAAGGTAACTTGTGCCACCACCATGCACAGTTTTCTCATCAATAATTCCACTGCAAATGTGCAGTGATATAATCAATGATGTCATAGAAGATGTCGTGAGTGATGTAATATGTGGGATAATTAGTACTGCACGGCGAACATGTGAGGGCTCTGGTCTCATGCAAGGAAATGCTGGCATGCAGAAATGTCCAGACGATGGTGTGTCATGATAAGGTGTGTGAAACTCACAACTAAATTAAATGTGATTGGTGAGTTTCCGTTTTGTGTAACTGTCTTGTTTGTGGCTGGTTTACATTTATTTATCAGTCTGGCATCTAAAACTAAGTTGCTCAGAGGCTTCATGTACCTGGGCAAGCAGAGGTCATAGGTCATCCCTTTGGACCATGTCTTGTTTGAGCCCAATGTTTTTGGCTTCTGTGGTTTCTCCACTGCTTTTTGTGTTCATATTGTGTTGTCCTTCCATATTTAAGCCTTTAGCTAACACTGTTCTCTTTCTGTCCTCAGGGTGGAGCCAGTAGTGTGGTAAGCCGGACTTTACAGCTCTCCTACTTTACTATATGTACAGCTATAAACAATACGTTTTGGTGGACGTTAAATTAATAAAAATGCCACCTGCAGTGAATATGAAAGTTATCAAACTCACAAAAAGTACCCTAATGGAATTATTAGAGATGTGATTCAAAATGTACACGAAAAGCACCTAAAAGTGTATGAAAAAGCATTTAGTTTTAAAGACGAGAACCCTCACTCACCATAAAGGTGACATGCTTCATCATTGGGTTCCCTCTTACACACAGTGTCCGCAAGGTACACTGTGTGGGCTGCAACTCTCCCTTTGGAGAGGAGCTTGAGGTGTTCTACACTCCAATGTGAGTTGTGAATGAGGGGCAGAGTGCAAAATAATATCAAAAGTGTGTTAAAACCATCGCAAGCGGGATTTTTTTTTTAATAACTATCCCTCACGGATGGAATTAAAATAAGTAGTGTGACGATAGGAGCAAGGATGTTTCCTATCTGACTAGGTCAACATGTTTCAGCCGGATGACCAAAAGTTCATGGCATTCTTCAGGACCATTGTCTTGTCGCTCTGCTTAAAAGTGAAAAACAAAAACCATACTTATGTTATGTAGGTGTCGTCAATGACCAACTTCAATCTGGTCTTCTTACTGTAACACATGAAAAACAATCCTCAATATTTCACATATTCAACTTGTAATAAGTGCCTACTACCAATGTGTATGTGAGATTTGTGCCAAACAACACCATAGTGAAGTACACACAAATAAATCAATATTCTCACCAGGAAGCAGATCAATTATCTGCCTATACCTTTCATTGGTCCTTTAATTATAAGCGGGTACCTGAAGGTAAAATACAAATTATTGCACACATTATTCTAAAGCACCAGTTCGGGTCAGCATATAAAAATATAAGATTTAAAATGAAACAAAACGCTCAGGATGGAATGTAATCCATTATATTCCTCCCTTTTAGCGTCATTAGTATTGTAATGGCCGAGCGTGGTCTCGCACCAGGAAGAAAGTATAAAACTATGTAGAGCTAGAGGGGCAGATGTTGTTCAAGTCTCAACCGCCATTCGCTAAATGTCTAAAGACAGAACAACCACGGGTTCAATTATGGCTTCTGATGATGCTCAGACTTGCTGGGAGCTCTGCGTCTGATGATGCCCAGACTCACTCAGATCTCTGCGTCTGATGATGCCCAGACTCACTCAGATCTCTGCGTCTGATGATGCCCAGACTCAATCAGATCTCTGCGTCTGATGATGCCCAGACTCACTCAGATCTCTGCGTCTGATGATGCCCAGACTCAGACAGACCTCTGCTTCCGATGATGTTCAGACTCACTCGGGGCTCTGCTTCTGATAATGCACAGACTCACTCAGAGCTCTGCTTCTGATAATGCCCAGACTCACTCAGATCTCTGCGTCTGATGATGCCCAGACTCAATCAGATCTCTGCTTCTGATAATGCCCAGACTCACTCAGATCTCTGCTTCCATAATCAGACTCACTCAGAGCTCTGCTTCTGATAATGGCTAGACTCACTCAGAGCTCTGCTTCTGATAATGCCCAGACTCACTCAGATCTCTGCGTCTGATGATGCCCAGACTCAATCAGATCTCTGCTTCTGATAATGCCCAGACTCACTCAGATCTCTGCTTCCATAATCAGACTCACTCAGAGCTCTGCTTCTGATAATGGCTAGACTCACTCAGAGCTCTGCTTCCATGATCAGACTCACTCAGATCTCTGCGTCTGATGATGCCCAGACTCAATCAGATCTCTGCGTCTGATGATGCCCAGACTCACTCAGATCTCTGCGTCTGATGATGCCCAGACTCAGACAGACCTCTGCTTCCGATGATGTTCAGACTCACTCGGGGCTCTGCTTCTGATAATGCACAGACTCACTCAGATCTCTGCTCCTGATGATGCCCAGACTCAGACAGACCTCTGCTTCTAATGATAATTAGTATTGTAAAAAGGTCTCCTGGTGAGAATATCCAAGCTCACTCTCAGTGTTGCTCCAGTAACAGACACTCACTCAGGTATCTGTTCCTCATTATGCTCAGACTACGGCCAATTATAATGCAATGTCACTCAGATCTGTGCATTTGATTAAAGCACGAATCATTCAGAGCACATCGAATCTACAGTCTCCATGGCTGCTACATTGGATATTCCATCCAGCTCTATCCAAGCTTTAAAATTGGCTTTTCAAAGGATTGCCTTAGTTGTTCAGGCTAGTAATTTACAGTATCCTTAGAGTGCAGGACAGAAGTCAGTTTTCTCCTGGACTGCTAATAAGGGTTGGACTAAACTACTTCCCATGTTAGGAAGGAGAAGGGCACAACCTAGCAACTGCCATTGTTGAAGAAGAAGAGATTTCCCCACAGAAGTAGAAAAAGGATAGATAACGTGTGTGTACCATCGATCAGCAGATTTTTGCATCAACAATTATACACCTTTATATTTGAAAATAGAATTCACAACATATTTCCAGGAGAAAACCTGCAAACCTTCTTCCCTCGCAGATTTCTGGATGTAACGTAAACCTGTTTGTGAAACCCAAATAAGGAACTCCACCCATGTGAGGTCACAAGCCTCTAGGAGACAATGAAACACCTGGAAAGCACGCCATATCACCTGTAGAGTTTAACCCTCTAGAGGCCCAGGAGACGATAAAAAAACTAGACACCATGCATTACACTTGTAGAGTTTAACTTTTTAGAGGCCGAGGTGGCAATGGAAACACCTTGACCATGCCATATCAATTGTATAGTTTAAGTCTCTAGAGGCCCAGGTGACAATGAAACACTAGGAAAGCACGCCATATCACTTCTAGCGTTCAATCCTCTAGAAGCCCAGGACCTGGAAACCACGCCATATCACTTGTAGAGTTTAACTCTCTATAGGTCCAGGTGACAATGGAAACACCTGGAAACCACGCCATATCACTTGTAGAGTTTAACTCTCTATAGGTCCAGGTGACAATGGAAACACCTGGAAACCACGCCATATCACTTGTAGAGTTTAACTCTCTATAGGTCCAGGTGACAATGGAAACACCTGGAAACCATGCTATATCACTTGTAGAGTTTAACGCTTTAGAGCACCAAATGGCCTGTTCTTGCTCTCCTCAGATAGGTTCACTCTCCCTGGCTCCCTCTAATAGTACTAGGCAATGCCACTACCATAACCCTCTCCCTCACTCAAAGCATTTTTTACCTATGCTCCCTCTAAACACACATGACAATGACTCAACTCAAACCATGGTCACAATGGGGCAGATATATGTCTCCTGGCGCATCTCTGCAAATCAGCAGGGATGCGCAAGGAAAGATGCGCCACGCAAGTTTACCCTTGCGCCACCACAGATGCGCCGCATTTACAATGCAGCGCATCATGGCGCAAGGATAAACAGATGCGTGACGCATCTGATGGCATAAGGGCGGCGCATTACTGGAGTTGTGTCGCAAGCACGACGCAACTCCAGCAATGCTCAGGGGCTGCCCATACCGAACATGCTGCGTCATGCCTTACGCCTGCTTCAAGCAGGCGCAGGGTTTTGACGCAGCAGCGTCAGAAAAGTGACTCAGTGAAATCTTGTAGATTTCACTGCGTCACTTTTCCGAGGCTTTTTCCGACGGAACGCCCACAGTGCATACATTAAACCTGACGCAGGTTTAATGTAGCGCAGGGCTTTACAACGTGACGCATCTCCCTAGATGCGTCACGTTGTAAATAAGGCGCAACATGGCGCATGGTTTACGCCGCCGCTGCGTCACAGAAGTGACGCAACGGCTTAAATGTCTCGCAAGGGGCTTGTAAATCTGCCCCAATGTTTCTAGCAAACTGATTAGAAAGGAGCATTTCTTCTGCCTTCCTTATACCCCACACCATAACTTGCAAGACTCACCGTCACTGAGGATCATACACTGGAAACCTTTATACTCCCTCCTCTCATCTAATACTCGCGACATAACCCCTCACCAGCATGCCCCCTCTGCTCAGCTCAGACTGGACTCCAGACTCAAGAAGTTAGGTACGAATAGCCACACAATTAATTACCTGCCCAACATCTCCAAAAACTGGATTATGTCTCTAAAACATAGACTACTCAAAGCTAACCCAGAAACCCTTATCTCTGACCTCTAATTCTGTCTAAAAAAGGTGCGATTACTAGCGACCTGATCTTTCATACCAAAGAAGAGCTCAGTGGAGACTGGCGTTCCACTCTTTACTCAGAATCGCCTCGGCCAAGAAATTTCCTCATGGTCTTAGACTATTGGCTGTGACCTCACCCGCATTTAGAGGAAATGCTACTATTTCCATCTATAGCAATGGGACTATACTAATTCAGTCCACCAATCGCAACCTGGCCATCTTTGATGAAAGATTCGACTGCATTAAAAAGTCGCTGGACCATAGTGACACCCCTATTCACCCGAGGAACGACCTTCCACTAACTCCAACTCAAGGCCAACTCAATCCCTCTCTATTGTCCCACACCCACTGGTCGACTGCCCCTCATACTTCCAACAACACTCATAGGGCTCCGGTTCCACCATACCTAGGCTCCACATACTCATCCACCGTGCCCCGACCACCCAGAATTGACCAACTCCCTTCCCGTTATGTTGAAGGATTTGCTATCCCTAGCCTCGGTCACCTCTCCCACACCTCCCACTCTCTCTTTCCTCCAAACTCTCTCCTATATAATTCCCTTTCCCCACAGCTGGTGCATCCACTCTCCACCAGGAAAGCAATGCCACCTAACCCCCCTCTAGCGTCCAAACACCATGTTCTCCTTTCCATCTGAGACGGAAATCCTCCTTGGAGATTGTCCCTCCTCCCCCTCGTCCCCTTTCTGTGAACTCACCTACGTCCTCCACCATAGTGAACCTCACTTCTCCTCCCATCCACACGAACCATGAACCACAAGCGGATCCGGCTGCTAACCTCAGGGAAATAAACCAGGAACTTCTTAATCTCAAAACTGCGATTCAAAATCTCATCAACACCACTGCTGTCCTGGCCCTTGATTTCACTTCCAACATGACCTCGCAGGAGTTTCTGCATTTGATCTAGCACCACCATATTCCACTTTCCTCTTCCACAATGCTACCGTCTGACCCCGGGCCAGAGCTCGAATACCACCACCTAATCTAACGACCCATCAAGACCCGCCAGATCCAAAAATCCGAGCATACATGTTCCTCATACGGCTATATTAGCCCTTCTGGATCTTCACAAACCATCCCTTTAAATCCCCTGAAACGAAAAATCCCAAACAAGACAACACGGAGACTATACAATGCATCACACCTAACCTGCATAGAGCCCCCAGATTCAACGGCAATACCTTAAACTTCAATAACCTCATGTAGATCCCTATTACGCAGCCCTCGCCCATTGAATACAAAACACACCTGAAATTCTTGCTACTTAACTGTAGATCAGCGGTGAAACATGTCATGGAACTTGCAGATCTCATCCTTGCTCAAGAGCTTGACCTCCTTATCCTCACCGAAACTTGGCTCACTGACTCCTCAGGCCCCATCCTTGACATTCTAGTCCTGCCCAGCCACAACATTATCAGACTCGATCGAGTTAAGAAAATGGGTGGTGGCATAGCCTGTATCTACCACAGCGCTCTCCTAACTTTAGTACTCCTAAATGCCTCCTGTGAATACTGAAAGTCTTAAAGTTAGGATTCTTCTTAGTTTAGGAGTAGTAAAGTTAGGAGTTCTAACTTCTGTGAATACCAAAATGAGTAAGTGCCTTCTGTGAATACCAAAAGGAGTAAGTGCCTTCTGTGAATACCAACATGGTCGTAAGTTTAGGATTTTGTCTTAAGTTAGTTCTGTGAATTGGGCCCGTAGAGTTTAACTTTCTAGAGGCCCAGATGTCAATGGAAACACCTGGAAACCATGCCATATCACTTGTAGAGTTTAACTCTTTAAAAGCTGAGGTGACAATGGAAACACCTGGAAATCAGGCCATGTCACTTGTAGAGTTTAACTCTCTAGAGACCCAGGTGACAATGGAAACACCTTGAAGCCGTGCCACATCACTTATAGGGTTTAACTCTCTAGAGTCCCAGGGGAAAATAAAAACACTAGGAACTCATGCCATACCACTTGTAGAGTTTAACTCTCTAGAGGCCCAGGTGACAATGAGCCACGAGGAAACCACGCCGTATAATTTGTAGAGTTTAACTATCTAGAGGCCCAGGTGACTATAAAACACTAGATACCAAGACATATCACTTGTAGAATTTAACTCTCTGGATGCCCAGGTGACAATGGGAACACCTCAAAACCGTGCCATTTCACTTGTAGAGGTAAACTCTTGAGAGGCCAAGGTGTCAATGAAACAAGAGGAAAACACGCTGTATCACTTGAAGAGTTTAAGTCTCTGGAGGCCACATTGACAATGAAAACACTTTAAAACCGTACCACATCACTTGTAGATTTTAACTCTCTAGAGGCCCAGGACCTGGTAACCTCGCCATATCACTTGTAGATTTTAACTCTCTAGAGGCCAGTGGAAACCATGCAGTATCATTTGTTAGAGTTTAACTTTCTAGAGGCCCAAGTGACAATGGAAACACCTGGAAACCATGCCAAATCACTTGTAGAGTGTAACTTTCTAGAGGCCGAGGTGACAATCGAAACACCTGGAAACCCTGCCATATCACTTAAGTTTAACCCTCCAGAGGCACAGGATCTGGGTAATCACCCCATATCACTTGTAGAGTTTAACTCTCTAGAGGCCAGTGGAAACCATGCGGTATCACTTGTAGAGGTTAACTCTCTATAGGCCAATGTGACAACGGAAACGCCTGGAAACCACGCCACATCATTTGTAGAGTTTAACTCTCCGGAGGCCAATGTGACAATGGAAACACCTGGAGACCGTGCCATGGCACTTGTAGAGTCTAACTCTCTGAAAGCCCATGTGACAATGGAAACATGTGCTCACACTCTTGTTGTTGATCAGTTTGGTCCTTGAGCCTGCCATGAGGGGAACGGCCAGCGTTGGGGGCACTCTTGACTTTTCACCCTACCTCTGACATCGCCGTCGTGAGGGGAACGGCCCTGGGAAGTCTACATCCCTCATCACGCAGTGCCCGGGACCCATTTAAGGCTTCCAGCAGTCTCGCAGTGCGGGACGCGTGCGGGACGCGCGCGGGCAGCGCCCGGGCGAAGCCCGGGCCAAGGGCGGGCCTGTCCTTGCCCGTCAGTGGCCGACTGTGGCCGGGCTGGGCACTCCCGCTTGGTTTTGGGCTGTGTTATTTGTGTGCAGGGTATTGTCAGTTCATACGTAGAGATTTGGTGATTAGTGAGGCCATACTTGCCTTATTGGGAGTAGGGGTAGTCTAACCATTGTATAAGTGCACTAGTGTCAAATCAACAGGCATTATGAGTAAGAGGACAGCCGAAGGAAGACTGGTGGGGACCCTGGATGATTACCTGACTAGGGCAGAGTCGGTAATCAATAATAAGATTCAAGCTGTGGAGAGAAGATTATCTCTAGACCCACTTACGGTGCTATTAGCTCCTCAGCCTGTGGATGCACTGGTTACTATTGTGGAGAAGTGTGGCTCAATGGTTAGAGCAGGCAGACCTTGATGCGGAGCTCTGGCCAGGGACCAGGGTTCGATTCCTGCCTCAGCGGGTCTCGGGCTCATAAATTCCTCTGACCGGATATTCTCGCCTCAGTGCCTATTCTGATCATGGGTCCCACGCTGCAACTCTGGGCAATAGCTTGCTAAGTCTCCACAACGGCCCCCACAGCGCGAGGGATGCCTGGTTTCACCATGGGGGTGCCCAGGAGTGGACACTTCAAAAGGAAAACCAGGAAGGGTTCCCTTGCGGTATTCGTAGAAGCGCCGGGAAACCCACTGCGGGTAGCTGTGCGCTATACAAGTACAAAAACATTTACATTTACATTTACTATTACAAATACTGGGCCTGTTAATTGTCCCATGGCAGACCTAGCTCGTTTATCTCCCAGGTCAGGTATTACCGATACCCTGTCACTTGTAGATAGCTCCCCTATGGTAACAACAAGGGCAAAACAGAAAGTTATTGACCCCAAGCCTAGAGAACCACCTTGCAAGAAACGGAAAGGTAGAGGTCCCTGCAAGCTAAGTGCCCCAAAGGTACCTGTGGGAAATAGAGGGGCTCAACCTTGTGGGAATCCAACTGTGCTTGAAAATATCCCCTCCATGCAACCCCCGATTCAGCAGCTTCTTGAGCCATTAAGCTCATTTCTCAAGGATCAGCTGACATCCCTTATTCAACCTTTTTTGGGAAAACTAGATCTAGTGGTGACAAGGTTAAACCGTATTGAAGATACCTTGTTAAATAAAATCCCTTCAGCTGTAAATCCTCCTGTACCTACATCTAACTCTATGGCTAGTACTGTAGGTGAAGTGGCTCCTGCCGTTCATTCTGACTCAAGATCTCAAGGCATTAACCCTCACGATAAAGCTGTAAGTAGAGTAACTTTAAATCGGTCTATGGTCCCCTCTCCTTTCCTGGAAAGGCCTTTACATGCCCAGCAGCTCAGGAAGAATACACAAGGATCTACTGACCAGGCAACAGAGGATCCCGATGAATTAATAAGCCTACATCTTCCCCAGGAGGCCACCCCCTACACAGTCATTTTAGCTAATGTTCCACCACTCCCAGCAGGGACAAGGGAGCACCGGTCCAACTTAAAAAATAAGGCCCTTCACTACCTAGGGAACAAACTGGGGGCTAGCAATAGCTTGTTTGAAGAATTCAAAATGGTTAGAAGGGTCAAATGGATTGGCCACTCCCAAAAGTCCCTGTGAGGAGATTGTGTGGTACTTAGCTTTAGGTCTCCTCTCCTGGTAGAACAAATCTTGGAGAGAGCCTGCTTCCTCGCTTTAAACCCAAACGCGATTATGATCCTCCCTCTTGGCTATTTTTATAGACCAGTAAGGGAGCCTTTATTTGGCCAGTCCAGAGTTAAGATTAATGCACCACAGCAGTATTTACAGCCCCATGTTCCCATCCCGCTACAAAATCGTTTTACCGCTCTTTCTTCATTGGAGGAAAACGACTGACTGGGGGAAACCCTAGTCCATTATGAGATTGGGTCAACAGGGGCTACTGACTCTCTAAGTTTGGCGCACTCTGTAAAAAATCCATCACTGGCTAAAGATGACGAATTAATTGCACCTGGTTTACTTAGTATCCACTCTCTTTCTCATTATAAAGTGGTAAATCGGGAACTGTCTAAAGAGTCTGATCCTTCTAATATTAACATCTCCTCTTGGAATATAGCAGGCTTATTCTCTAGATTAGCAGTACCTGATTGGCTGGCTTTTATAGACCAGGCAGATGTTTGGTGTTTTCAGGAGACCTGGTCGTTAGTTCCCTTATTTCGCACAGGGTTTTTGAACTTTTTTAAACCAGCATCTAAGGGTCCTAGAGGCAGACCGGTGGGAGGTTTGGCTATCTGGGTCCGGCAATGTGCAGGAGTTACAGCAGTGGAGGTTCCGCTTGATAATCCTGATATTTTGGCTATCAGGCTTACCTCCACAATGGGTCTCAATATTCTTATTATAAACATCTATGCTAGAGGTCTCCCAGGTGGCAAATGCTCCCCCACGGTTTTCCTCTTGGACCAACTACTTTCTTCAGTGCCAAATGATGGCCACAGGGTGGTGGCGGGTGATTTTAATACATGTTTTGAGCCCCTAGGAGCTGATGACGGGAAATTGTCCGAAACAGAGGACTCTGTATGGGGAATCCCCCAACTGGAATTAATCCCGATTGGGAAATGGATCCAAGCAAACTTATATGTGAAGGGTCTATGTCTTGATAAAGGCCTGAGGGCTACCAATGGCAGAACAACATCAGATAGGGCAGGGAAGTCGACCTTTAATAATGGTAGAAGCGGGAGCCGAATTGATTATATTTTGGTTAATTGCGAGTTGTGGCCACTAGTTATTGATGTGGTGGTGACAGATAGAATTGAAAGCGATCACAATCCCCTGTCGCTAACTTTACTAGACAATAGTTTCAATACCCCAACAATAGATGTTGGGTGTGTTGTTCAAACGCAGACTATTTTGTCTAATGACCAGAGAAGGGTCCGCTGGCCTAAGATTGCAACTAATACCAAGGCACGGGAAACTATTAGGAATCTGGTTAACACAGCCATGGATAAAATAACTAGCCGTGAGTCAGAAGAAAGGGTTAAGTCTAGTATCCCGGCCATTCATAGCGAATTATTTATGGATCTTAAATCCCTGTTTGTCAAGAGTCTGCCAGCCCGTGGTAAAATTCAACCCACCAGGGGGTTTACCTGGTTTGATGCTAGCTGTAAAGACACGCGTAGAGCACTCTCTATAGCTCTCAAATCCAGATTACCTGATAGTATTAGATCCTGTAGAATTGCGTACAAAACTGCACAATTAAAAGCTAAGAAAACATGGGACGAAAACCGCTGGAGTGAGTTGTTTGAGGCCTGCAAGGGTAGGAACATGAGCCAATTTTGGCATCTCCTCAAATGGGGGAAGATTCCTCATGATATGACTCCGTCAAATCATGTCGAACCTGCTCAGTGGGTCAGCTATTTTGCTAATCAGTTTAAGTCCAGGAACAGGCCCGAAGGAGTCTTGTTGTATGACTCTAATATAGAAGAATTAAGGTTCGCCCCTAGTGAGGTGAAGGCTATTTTGAAATCCCTTCCATGTGGTAAAGCTCCTGGCCCGGACTGCATTCCTGTCGACTTATTTAAACAGGACCAGGACGTTTGGATTCCTTATTTGACTACCTTCGCTAATGCACTGGCTCGTGGAGCATCGGTCCCGGATTCTTGGTTCGGGGCAGAGATTTTGCCTATCTATAAGAAAGGTGATCGCTCTGCCCCGTCCAATTACCGTCCGATTAGTCTCATAGATGCTGCCCAAAAGATAGTTGCTTGCCTTCTCTTGGGTCGTATCCAATCTTGGATCTCTGAAAATGATATTTTAACGTCTCTGCAGGCCGGGTTTCGGTCCCATGTTGGTACTATCGACCAAGCTTTTAGGCTCACTTTACTGTATTGGAAGGAAGTTTTCTTAGGGGGTGGAATGCTTTTTGCCGCCTTCGTAGACCTAAAGGCAGCATTCGACTCGGTCCCAAGATGGGAGTTATGGGAAGTTCTTGGAGCAATGGCCTTCCCTCCTGAGCTACTTAGGCTTCTGATTAGACTTCATGAGCATACATATGCCCAGGTTCGTTGGGGTAAACCAGGGGAGGTGACACCAAGATTTGAGGTATCTAAGGGGGTAAGACAGGGGTGTGTACTGGCTCCCACACTTTTTTCCCTGTTTATCAATGGGGTCACCAACTACTATTCAAGTTTTCCAACTGATGCTCCCTCCCTAGCTGGCATGAAGGTCCCACTTCTCATGTTCGCGGACGATACACTCTTAATATCCAAAACGCGCCAGGGGCTTCAGTTAGCACTGTCCCGTTTTGAATTGTTTTGTCGCGAACATGAGCTTTAGGTAAATGTGGGGAAGACCAAATTTATGGTTCTTCGGGGAGCCAGACCAGTTAAGGCAAGGGTCGTAATGGAAGGTGCAACACTAGAATAGACTTCTACTTTTACTTATTTGGGTGTCACCTTTTCTGATAACCTAAGTTGGAAGCCCCAGATTGATACTTTTGCCCTCAAACATATTCAACTAGGTGGAGCATTGCTTTAGGAACATAGCCTTTCGCTCACTAAACCCATGGCTCCCCTGATTAAAATTTACGGCTCCAAGATTCTTCCTGCGGTCATGTATGGTGCTGAACTATGGGGGTTTGGTAAAATAGATTCCCTGAGGGTGGCTCAAAATAAATTTCTTAGGTCAGCGGTTGGGTTACCTCAATCTTCCCCTTGCATACCCCTCCTTTATGACCTAGGTTGCCACCCTGTGGAGGATCTGTTGTGCTATAGGCCTTTGGCATTCTGGCGACGCCTATGGACTACACCCGAATTGTCCTCTTATGCCAAGGCACTATTGGAAGTCAAAAATCTTGGGGGATCCCTTAGAATCAGCTGGTTGTCAGAAATTAAATCTATCCTGACTAATATGGGGTTGGGTGATCTGTGGTCTAACCCTGTGGCGGCTGTTTTCCCTCCGAAAAAGATATTTAGGGATACTTATTGGCAATGGGTCAAAGCTAAGCGCTTTGCATCTCTAACTGCAGGCCCCTTGACTTTAACATTCCTGACCGTTAAGGACGTTCCCTACTTAGAGTCATACTGGGATATAATTGCTAAACCACTGGACCGTAAACTTTATCATCAGTTTAGACTCGGAACCTTACCACTACGTTGTTTTACCAAAAACTGGTCTACCCCGGGTAACGATAAATGCCCCCATTGTGAGGACAAGATAGAAACTGTTGATCATTTTTTATACGTTTGCCCGGAGTATATTCGCCCACGACGGTTGTGGTTACGTCCTGTCTGTCGTAAACTAGGAGTCAGATCTGTATTAATTGCCAGTAGAATGCTGAAATCCGATACCATCAGTTTTGTTATCATCGGTGTGGCGAAATATTTCAGTTGGGCATGGCTTTTACGAAATCGGTCTATTAGCCCCTAAATATTGTCCTGGCATTTATGTAGCCTGTGATGATATAGATCTTATTAACTCAAGTCATGTAAATCTTGCACATTTATTACTTTTTTATCATTGATGTTTTAGCATATGAATTATATTTATTGGTTTTAAGTATATTTGTCTATATATATCTGTGTTTTAATCTATGCATGATGATTTTTAGAATGTCTTTTATGATGAAATAATCGCAATAAAGACTTTTTGACTTGACTTGACTTGACTAGTAAACACACCATATCAATTTGAGAGTTTACCTTTCTGGAGGCCGAGGTGACAATGGAAACACCGGGAAACCACGCCATATCACTTGTAGAGTTTAACCCTCTAGAGGCCCAGGACCTGGAAACCATGCCATACAACTTGTAGAGTTTAAATCTCCATTGGTCCAGATGACTTTGTAAACTCCTGGAGACCATGCTGTATCACTTGTAGAGTTTAACCCTCTAAAGGCCCAGGACCTGGAAACCATGCCAAACAACTTGTAGAGTTTAACTTTCTAGAGGACGAGTTGCCAATGGAAACACCTGGAAATCAGGTCATTTCACTTGTAGAGTTTAACTCTCTAGAGACCCAGGGGAAAATAAAAACACTAGGAACTCATGCCAAATCACTTGCAGAGTTTAACTCTTTAGAGGCCCTGGGGACATGGAAACAATAGGAAACCATGCCATATCACTTGTAGAGTTTAACTCTCTAGAGACCCAGGTGACAGTGAAACACGAGGAAACCACGCCGTATAATTTGTAGAGTTTAACTCCCTAGAGGCCAGTGGAAACCATGCGGTATCTCTTGTAGATTTTAACTTTCTAGAGGCCAAGTGAAAACCATGCTCTGTAACTTGTAGAGTTTAACTCTCTATAGGCCAATGTGACAATGGAAACACCTGGAAACCCCGCCACATTATTTGTAGAATTTAACTCGCTAAAGGCCCAGGTGACAATGGAAACACCTGGAAACCTCGCCACATAATGTGTAGAGTTTAACTCTCCAGAGGCCAATGTGACAATGTAAACACCTGGAAAACATGCTGTATCACTTGTAGGGTTTAACTCTCTAGAAGTCCAGGTGATAGAGGAAGACTAACACACCATGCTGTATCACTTCAAGAGTTTAACTCTTTAAAAGCTGAGGTGACAATGGAAACACTAGGAAACATGGAAACACCTGGAAATCAGGTCATATCACTTGTAGAGTTTAACTCTCTAGAGACCCAGGTGACAATGGAAACACCTCGAAGCCGTGCCACATCACTTATAGAGTTTAACTCTCTAGAGTTAAGGGGAAAATAAAAACACTAGGAACTCATGCCAAATCACGTGTAGAGTTTAACTCTCTAGAGGATGAGCTGACAATGGAAACAATAGGAAGCCATGCTATATCATGCGTTTACTGCTCTGTCAAGGTCAGCATATCAGACCAATTCAATAACCTTAGACAAACATGGGAGCAGGACATTGAGCCAGCTGAGGATAATGAAGGGGTGGAGGCCAGACTAGCACCTCACGACCTGGCCATTGTTCCCAGGGCTTGCCTCATCCAAATTCAATATTTATACAAATTGCACTGTTCCTCATTTGAACTGCACTCATTTCCCACATCTACCCACGATGCAAGGCACATAACAAGAATTGGTTGCACGTGGGCTGGCAGTGCCCTCAAATCAAAGACACGGGTCCCAAATAGGCGCATTTCTATTGCAAGTCCATGGAATTCCTTTAGTGAATCTTCCAAATGTATGTCTGCATGAACTGATGAGCGATTGGGAAGGTTCAAGTCATGGACAACCCCTGTTGGGGAGGAGCTTCCTACTCCCCAAAAGAGACACTGGACGGAAATGAAAGGTTCCACACTCCCCAAACATGCAACTATGATCGAATGGGCAGGGAGCACAGATCAATCTGTGATAGCAGAGAGAATGTGGGGTCCCTGCGGGGGTTAGTCTGGTCTCAGCATAGGATGGACGAGGGACATAGATCAGTGTTTGACAGGCAAGGGCATGTGGGGTCCCCGGGGGAGTTACTCTCGACTCAGTGGAGGATGGACGAGGGGCATGGATCCGTGTGTGACAGGCAAGGGCATGTGGGGTCCCAGGGGGAGTTACTCTGGACTCAGTGGAGGATGGACGAGGGACATAGATCAGTGTGTGACAGGCAAGGGCATGTGGGGTCCCTGGCGGAGTTACTCTGGACTCGGTTATGTTATGTTATGTTATAGAGCGCGTCAAATTCCCGGAGGTGTCCTGGAGCTATCTACTTCCTCTGAGACTACTGGAGAGTGGAAAGGGCGTTTACTCATTGAGAGAAGAGCCACGTCTTTAGTTCTTTACGAAAAGACCAATGATCCGTCATGGACCTGAGATGGAGAGACAACTCGTTCCATGCTTTTGCTGCACCGTAAATAAAACTTTTGCCTCCCCATCGGGCTTTCTTTATATATGGCACCCGAGCCAACTTGGCTTCTTTAGACCGCAAGGTTCTTTCCGGGACATACCAACGTAGTCTAAGCTTTAGTAAATCTGGACCCATGCCGTGTAAAGCCTTAAATGCCAGGCAAAGAGCCTTGAAGCGTACTCGGCTTTTGACTGGAAGCCAATGTAGAGCTTTCCTCTCATTAGAGACAGAGGAACATCTTGAGGAGCCTGTGAGCAGTCTAACTGCCACAGTCTGAAATATCTGCAGTTTATTTAACACTCTTTGGTGTGCATTGAGGTAAAGTCGATTGCAATAGTCAATTCTGGCCATCACAAGAGCTCTGACCACCGTTTGCCTGCTTTCCCAAGGCAGCGAGGGCAGCACTTTCCTCAACGGTCTGATGACATACATCATTTTGGATATTACCGCGTACACTTGAGGCTCTAAAGTAAGTCTGTCATCAAGTATTATGCCCAAGTTTTTTACCTTTCTGGTTGGGACTGGGAGAGTGCCCATTGAGTCGGGCCACCGGGCGGGAGTCCAGAAATTAGTGCTGTTGCCAAACAGTATCACCTCCGTTTTGTGCGAATTCAACTTAAGGCAATTCTTAGCCATCCAACTGCCCACTGCTAACATGCACTCCCGAAAACGGCTTTCCGTACCAGCCTCTCCACCTGGTGTCAGAGATACCACAATTTGTGTATCATCCGCATAGGAAGTGAGGCCAAAACCGAAGGCATCTATAACAGGGGCCAGAGCACTGACATAAATGTTAAAAAGGGTTGGGCTAAGGGATGATCCCTGAGGGACCCCACAAGGTGATGTAAAAGGTTTAGACTGGAAGTCCCCCAGGGCCACAATTTGTTTTCTGTCCGCCAGGAAAGATCTTAAAAGGTCCCATGCTTTCCCACGAATACCACACGAATTTAGGCGGCTCAGCAGTAACGTGTGGTGAACCGTGTCGAAAGCCGCGGACAAGTCCAACAAGATCAGTGCTGCCCTACCTCCCTGATCCACAGCTTCCTTGATCTCTTCCGTGGCTTTAATAAGTGCAGACTCCGTGCTGTGCCCCGGCCTAAAGCCATATTGAGTGGGGTCAAGCACTTGTGTCTCATCCAGGAAGTGACTAAGTTGTCTATTCATAATTTTCTCGACCAGTTTCTCTGGTAAGGGGAGTCTGGAAATTGGATGAAAACTATTTGGGTCCTTAGTGGAAAGGTTTTTTTTTTTTAAAAGGGGCAAAATAGATGGCAGTTTCCACTGTCTAGGCAAATGTCCTGATTCAAACATTGAATTAAATATTACCGTTAAAAGATCCGCTATAGGACCCGGGGCCAGTTTAGCCACCTTGCGGGGCAGGGATCATACGGAGATCCAGAATAAACCTCCATGAGGATCTTTTGTGTGTCACAGGGAGATACTGACAAAAATGTATCAAACATCGGGCAATAAGCCCCATTTGACGTGGGAATCTCACTGATCGTACCCATGTTGCCCATGCTTACTTTGCTGAATACCGTGAAGATAGCTTCCACCTTGGACAGGAAGAATTTCGCCAATTCTTCACAGAGCACTTGGCTAGGTTGGACTATCACTGGCTTGGGCGAGGCCAGCGTGACGACCGTCTTAAACAGTTCTTTAACTGAGTTTTTAGATTCTGTGATCTGTGCGGCGAAGTATTTTTGTTTAGCTGCCACAATTACCTGTTTGTAGGTCCGCAAGCCGGCTTTATAATCTTGTGGAGGATGGACGAGGGGCATGGATCCGTGTGTGACAGTCGAGAGAATGTGGGGTCTCTGGGGGACTCATTGGGGTCTCAGTGTAGGATGGACACACTCCGCTTAGACCAATGTAGTATGAACATTGTGCAATGCAATGTTATACTTGAATCATGCCTTCATATAGGGTCAGTGTAGATCAGCACCAGGATACTCTGCCAGGTGATAGTGCCCTCTACAAAGCCACATAACATAGCATGATATGAAATAACATGACATGGCATAACATAGCATAACATGACATATCATGGCGTGACATAGCATAAGATGAGATAAAATGACACGGCAAAACATAGCATGACATGACGTGGCATAACATAGCATGACATATCATGACATACCATACCATAACATAGCATGACTTGACTTGACATGACATAGCATAAGATGACATGACATGCCAAATCATGGCATGACATGGCATAGCATAGCATGACATGATGTGACATAACATAGCATGACATACCATACCATAACATAGCATGACTTGACTTGACATGACATAGCATAAGATGACATGACATGCCAAATCATGGCATGACATGGCATAGCATAGCATGACATGACGTGGCATAACATAGCATGACATACCATACCATAACATAGCATGACTTGACTTGACATGACATAGCATAAGATGACATGACAAATCATGACATGACATGGCATAGCATAGCATGACATGACGTGACATGACACAACATCTCTCAACTATGTAGAAACAATAAAAATGTTCTTTAAACGAAGCAGGGGCATTCCTACACTTGTTCCAACACATGATGCAGAGCCCGAGAACCCTTGTATCTCGAAACTCCTAACAAACACTATTGGAAACTTCCAGACACTGGATCAAGGCAGAAACCACAGGCACACATTACCAAATGCGTTCGACCTCGAAGCTGGAAAACCGTGTTTGAGTCTCGGCTATGACGCTCAACATACTGTGATTCTAGGCAAATCCGTAATCTCCCCATGCCTAATATAAATGAATGTATCCTTATGTACCGCAACTGGTGCTCATGTTATGTTATGTTATGTTAAAAGCTGTTTGTAGAGCGCAGTTATCACTCCCAGGAGCATCATGGCGCTAAGCGGATCACTTGACAGACATGGTGACTGTGGCTGGAGAAATGGTTTAGATGAGTGCTCTGCATAGTGCATCAGGGGCCATAAAAATCCAGGTTTTCAGGGTCTTCCTGAAAAGAGTTTCTGATTGGATGAAGCAAAGGTTGCTGGGGAGTGGGTTCCAGGCCTTGGACCCAATCATTGCAATTGATTTTCCCCCTTTTGAGACACATCTTAAGGTGGGGGGGGGGTTTAGTAGATTTGCGTTAGATGATCTGAGAGTACGGCGTGGTACATAGCGACAAACCTAGGCCGAAGGTAGTGAGGGCCTGAGGAATGAAAGATAAAGCGCTCTGATACCTGATACCTTCGGGTCAAGTTTGCGCTATATAAAACTCCGGTCAAAGAAATGCACCACCTCACGGGCCCTTGCACTCCTGTTGATGCGCTGTCCATGGAGCACATTAGTAGCTTATATTTCTCACCCTGCACTGCCTGTCTTTAAGTCAAGATGGCAGGCGCTGCAGAGCCTCTACCAGGGATTTAAATACCTATTACTGCACCCTCAGATGCTAAAACAGAGATAAGACAAGTAGAAGTGAGCACCAGTACCTCCGCGGAGGCCTCTGGGGGCCAGGGCAGAAGAGATGTGTGTGGGTGGGTGTAAGGCTGTCTATGGTTAGCCATAAAGGTGGCTGATCCTGAGTTTGCCTCCCTGTAAGGGGTCACCGTCCTCCAAAGCAGATGCTGTACTCTGTGTGATATGATGGTCTTTTCTGAAACTCTCTCCTCTTATTTCTACTCCTAGGGTGGAATTCCAGCAGCGGTGAGTGAACCCTCAATCCCTCTTATTTTATCTTGTGGTCACATTTAGGCCCGAGTAGGGACACCACCATTTCCATGCTCCTGTTTTAAAGTTACCATCTTTTCTTAAATGCTGACATTTGAGGTTTGGCTGCCACAATATCAATTCAGGTCCATTGTATTACTGGAATAACTTGTGCGATTGTTTCAGGTGTCATTTGCATCTTTTTTCAGAAACTATTATTTTATATTGCAATCGGTGAAAGGATCGTTTTATATAGTCACAGGGCTTTATTTGCTGGAAACGAACGTATAACCTAAATTCTGTTATCCTGCATTAGAAAATGATTATTACTAACACTGCACCTCTTCTGCATCTTCTCTGCTCATATGTTCTTCTCCGACTTCTTCTCTCCTTTGCTGCCTTTCTGCTGCTCCTCTCCTGCTCTTCTGCTGCGTCTCTTGTACATCTTCACTCAACTTCTGCTCCTGTTCTGCTCTTCTTTTGATCCTCTCTTGTTCCTCATCTGTGTATCTTGCATATACTCTGTTTATCCTCCAGGGTGGCCTTCTGGTGAGTATAAGCTAATATCTAAGTCAAGGTATAATCAATAATATTCCATCAATACCTCTTAATGCAGAGATAGCACTCAGGTTTTGTAAGACCTGTCAGGCTAAGGGTGGTCTGCCCCCCAAACCCTTCGCATTCACTCCTCCTTGTCTGCTGGAATTCATTTTGTTGCCCTTCGGACTCAGTGCACTTTACCACTGCTCACTCCCCTAAACCGAGTAAAAGTGGCTTATATCCAATTGGCACTTTTAATTTACTTATAAGTCCCTAGTATAGTGGTAATACATTCACCCAAGGCCTCTAAATTAAATGCTACGATTGGGCCTGCGGCACCTATTGTGCCACCCACTTAGGTAGCCCAGTAAAGCATGTGTCAGGCCTGCCACTGCAGCTTGTGTGCAGCTAAAAACTACCAATTCGACTTCGCATGATAACCCCTTTGCCAGGTCTAAACCTTCTTTTTTACTACATATAAGGCAACTATAGGGTTGGCCCTATACAGCCCTTAAAACAGGGTGCAGTGTATAGAAAAAGTTGGATTTGAGATCCATTATTACTACTAGAAGGCCTACCTCTCTCATGTGATAGCATTAGGTTACCTTATTGCATTTAATAAGCAATAGCTTTTGCCTGGGAGTGGGTAGAAATGTCATGTTTGCTCTCTAAGGAATTTACTACCATTTTAGTATTCACAGAAGGCACTTACTCATTTTGGTATTCACAGAAGTTAGAACTCCTAATTTTACTACTCCTAAACTGAGAAGAATCCTAACTTTAAGACTTTCGATATTCACAGAAGGCATTTAGGAGTCCTAAAGTTAGGACTTCTAACTTCTGTGAATACCAAAATGAGTAAGTGCCTTCTGTGAATACCAAAATGGTAGTAAGTTTAGGATTTTGTCTTAAGTTAGTTCTATGAATCGGGCCCACAGGAGCGTATTATCAAGGGTTTGCATCACGCTTTGACCACGCAATGTTATGCATGGCGATGCAACCCTAAAATGCAGATACTCAAGCCATGCAAGGCTACTTTGCGGGGCCCTGAGTGGCTTGATAAATTAGGAGTAACGCAGTGCATTGCGCTGCATTGCTCTACTGTGGCCCAGGGAAGCGTTCCATGGGCGTTGCATGGATGCCCATAGATTTTGATGCATTCCCAGAATTACCATTACTGATAGACCTGGGAGTGCGCCAAAATGGTTCGCCTTCCCAGGGGACGCGTAACGAGGAGAAATATCTTTATTTCTGCTTGTTACTTCCTGCAGCACACATGGAAAGAAGAATATGCCTGAGTGGATTGTTTTTGTGCAGGAAGGTGTCCCTTTCTTCACAAAAACATTCCTGCATGCAACGCACGTACCCTTTCACCATGGTGCAAGGTTGCCTGCGTTGGCGCTAGGCATCTTAGGCAGCCTTTTGGGCACCGGTGCTGGGGAAAAAGCAGGAAATCGCCGTATTGTGTTAAACAGGGCACCTTCCTGCCCTTTTCCGGTAACACAGCCCAGCAAGGGGACTTGCTGTGCTGCATTACCTTTCCATAAATCTACCACTATATACATTGCTTCTACGTGAAGGCTGAATGCATTGGGCTAAGCTACCACTGGGTAAACACAGGCTAATTTAATGACTTGTGTGGCTCATCCTGACAAGGATTGTAGCTCAATGGCTGTAAATATTAAAATCAGTTGTTCCCTTTTACTTATTGCTTTTATCCTTTTATGATTATGATGGTTTTATTTTTAAAGTGAAGGGTTCAACCTAGAGTTTGCGGAGCAGTCATATATTCTCTAGCACTGTGTGATCTTGCACCTCTATCACACCGACAGAGGAAAGGCCTCAATAGGTAAACATCAGCAGACCAGAGGTAAACACACCAGTGGCATTTCTGGGAAATAGGACCATTTTCATCCAACTATGACTGGGTACCTCAGAAGTCCACTCATTGAATTTCCATCACTGACAAGCCTTGGCAAGGACATTTTGTCCAATCCCTGCAGGCACTGTGAGTGTTTCCCTGATAAGCAGGTACTTTGTCTGCAGACCCTGAGTCCATCCTAGAGGTGTACTGTGAAAGCATACCTCCGTGACTGTAAAACGAGAGAGCTGCCTTGTATTCCTTCGAGATCCCGGTTAATTAGGATGCAGCAAAAAGCAAAGGCTTCATCAGAAAAAGTGAAAATATGCTTCAGAGATCACTTGAGAAATAGTTACATTAGAAATTCATGGGATTACAAAGTAAATACAGTTGTATTGTGCCATAACAAAAATGTGGGTGGCACCATGGGCAGTGCCCATGTGACAAGTGAAAGAAATCCTCTAGAGAATTTAAAATATAATGACATAGGTTCATAAGCAAATGGTGAAAGCATGAGATAGTAGGGCAGTCCAACGGCCACCTCTGCTTGTTGCTGTGAAAGAAGTGAGATTGCTGCCAGTCTGTTTAGTGCCATTCTAAAAAGCACATGCAAAAGAAACACTTGATGGATGGAATGCTGGACAATGCAAACATTCCTCCCAGTCACAAGAATCTGGGTTAAATCCATCATTCTTTTGCTCACCTCACCACCCTAGTTTGAACCCAGCCGTATGCAAATCAGTCTTGACCCTGTTCTTTGTGGGAACAGTCCAGCCCGAACTGCCAAGCCAGGTCCTCCCTGGAACAGAAACAAGCATCCTTGGACTGGTTTCAGGGCATCCCCCTTTATCAGCCAGGCTAGCTTGAATCGAGTGGTGTAGTGAGCACGGGACCCAAGTCTGGGCATACCCTTCCCACTAGGGTGACATATGCAAAAGAAACACTTGATGGACGGAATGCTGGATAATGTAAATATTCACCCCCAGTTACAAGGATCTGGGTTAAATCCATCATTCTTTTGCTCACCACACCACCCCAGTTTGGACCCATCCATATGCAAATCAGTCTTGACCCTGTTCCTTCCGGGAACAGTCCAGCCCGGACTGCCAAGCTTGGTCCTGCCTAGACCAGAAACAAGCATCGTGGGACCGGTTTCAGAAATCATCACCCTTCATCAGCCAGGCTAGCTTGAGTGGTGTAGTAAGCACAGGGCCCACGTCTGAGCATACCCTTCCCACTTAGGGCGACATATGCAAAAGAAACAATTGATGGATGGAATGCTGGACAATGCAAATATTCACCCCAGTCACAAGGATCTGGGTTAAATCCATTATTCTTTTGCTCTCCACACCACCACAGTTTGGACCCAGCTATATGTAAATCAGTCTTGACCCTGTTCCTTGTGGGTACAGTCCAGCCTGAACTGCCAAGCCAGGTCCTCCATGGACCGGAAACAAGCATCCTGGGACCGGTTTCAGGGCATCACCCTTCATCAGCCAGGCTAGCTTGAATCCAGTGGTGTAGTGAGCACGGGACCTACATCTGGGTATACACATCCCACTTAGGGCGACATATGCAAAAGAAACACTTGATGGATGGAATGCTGGACAATACAGGGTAAAGACTGATTTGTATATGGCTGGGTCCAAACTGCAATGGCATGGTGATCAAAAAAACAATGGATATAGGTCCAGATCTCTGTACTGGGGTGAATGTATGACATTGTTCTGCATTCTGTCCTTCATTTGTTCTTTTTGCATTTGTCACCCCGAGTGGGACGGGTATGCCCAGACGTGGGTCCCGTGATCTCCATGCCACTGGAGTCAAGCTAGCCTGGCTGTTTAGGGATGAAACCGTGAAACCGGTCCTAGGATGCTTGTTTCCAGTCCAGGGAGAACCTGCCCTGGAAGTTCAGGCTGGACTGTTCCCATTGGGCACAGGGTCAAGACTGATTTGCATATGGCTGGGTTCAAACTGGAATGTCATGGTGAGCAAAAAAACGATGGATTTAGGCCCAGATCTCTGTACTGGGGTGAATGTATGACATTGTTCTGCATTCCAGTCCATTAATAGTTCTTTTTGCATTCTAAAAAGCACAGCAAGGCGGGCTCTGTTGGATGGTACAGACTTAAAGGGGCAATTTAAATCGATTTTCACACAAAAGAGAGAGCCAACAGAAACATTTGTGGATGACCACACTCAATATAGGACAAATGCTTGTAGGTCTAAGTTTTTGGTGTAGTACTTTTCTTTATTGCGTTTTTTAAAACGTCTCAACCAACGCGTTTCACCTTACAAAGGCTTCATCAGAGCAAGAGATGTGATCCACTGGGAATCTCAGAGATCTTCTAAATGTAAAATCAAAAGGTATCAGAATCTAGAAATACAGTAGATTCAACTTTAAATCCTGATGACTAATTTGAGCGTTCAGGGGCCAATGTGTAAGCCTTCTTATTACAGCAATCTCGGCGTAAATTCAGGTAGATTTAATACACCACGATCCCGTGCTCCACACAAAAGTCACTTCTCAACGGTTCATATCCAGTGCATGTTCCTCAAAACCTGGAACCAGGAACCCACGAGAAAGTATCTACAGGCGCCTCACTTCAAGGTTCATTGTCGTCCAGTTTGTGCCGTGCAATGCACCATACACAGCGTTGCGCTCCATCATCCGCGGTATTGTCGGTCAGTGAAGGCTTTGCCCTGCACTCCCCTGGCTGCGGAGAGACCACAATATACCATTTTGTGGATCCCACCTTACTGGGTAGGGTCTTACTCTCTACTGTGTACCTGCCGCTGGTGTGGATGAATAGAAGACAGGACACTTTGTTAGGTGGTACCATGTAGTTTTGGCTCCTCTTGGTATACATTTTTGTTTTTTAGAAAAATACAACAATCTGATCCTGGCATGCTGGGGGGTTTCTTGCAGTGTCTGGGAACTGCTTGTGTTGCTTCCTGTTTCCCCTTCCAGTCCGCCTTTGTCTGGGGGGGGGACACACACCTCATTTTATAAATACTGAGACAAGGAAGGCTCATCAGAATGATAGAGATACAGAAAGTAATCTTCTCATCACATCCTCAACCCTACTCTGTCCCAGCCCTCACAACATGAGGAAATACCTTAGTATATACATAGTATATTCACAACTTGATGCAAACAAATACACCAACCTCTCAGTAATGCAACACATACACATATTGAAGCCGGCACATTACAAGAAGCAGGAGATATGTAGGACCAGCAGCAGCAAGGACTGTCTTGAGAAAATCCAAAGAAATTACATCTCCAGGGGATCCTCCCTGAATAAACCAGGTAGAAAACCCAAGCTCCAGGAACTAATGCAATGCTTGTTTGATCTAAAGATGTTTGTTTCCGAAAATCAAGGAGACTGTTCTAGTGTCTATATGTACGAACGTTTGGCTTTCCTATTTCCAAATAGTGAATCTGTAGAAATCGCTATTAGGGAATCTCAAAATGACATTGTTGTAAAGTGCCTTTTTGGATGGTTATTCCCCTACGTTTTGCTGCTAGATGCTGTGGTAATTGATCTGTGAGTGTGATAGGTCAGGCTAATCAGGCCCACGCACCAGTGCTCGTTCCCTTAAACTGTAAATGTGGATTGGTAGTCCCACTTGGCAAGCGTTTTTACACCCCTGTAAGGCCCTAGTACATGGTCAGAGTGGTACCCAGGGCTGGGATGTAAAAGAGACACCAGGGTTGCAGCACTTATTGTGCCACCTTGAGTTACCCGAGGAAAACCAAAGGCTGTAGGCCTGCCATGTCAGCCCTGCACAAGCAGCTTGCCTGCTTGAGTTCGACCCTACACATAACATGTGTGACAGGGTACCTCACTGCATTTAATATATGTCAGTCCCCACTAAGGTAGGCCTCCTATTGCCTAGGAGTCACGGTGCATTATATTATATGTGTGGAAATATATGTGCAAGCATTTATTGCCCTGTAGTAGCATTCTGAACGTAATTCTATTGCAAGGGACTGGAGGTCCATAGGATAACATAGTCAAGTCAAGTCAAAGAATCTTGTATAGCGCGCATATCACTGCTAGGTCTCAAGGCGCTTGCAGAAACTCCAGAGCCGGGAGACAAAACCAATAACATTAATTTTGGTCAAACAACCATGTTTTCAGTTCTTTACAGAAACGCTGATGGTCCACCATGGAAAGGAGATGAGGCGGCAGCTTGTTCCAGAGATAGGGAGCAAGAAAGGAAAACGCTCATAGGCTGGCATTGCCTGTATGTCCAGCTCCATGATGACGCTGCTGATTTCTTTCATGTTTGGTGTTAAACACCGTACTCTTTAACCCCTGACATGATGGTGGGGTCAAGGTTTAACCAGCATGTGCCTAGATGGCACTTTGGACAGTGTCCTCCAAGTTAAGCCAGCGTTCTCGGGCCTTAGCAGTCCGACATCTGAGGTGCCTGTTCTTTCCAACTTTCTTTTTTGTTTTTTATTAAAAAAAATATTGAGCAGAGTAAAAAGGATACTTATACACACAACAGATTTCATAATTCTACAATCGATGCCATTAATAAAAATATTCTTCTAGCAAACACTATTACATTGCAAGATTTTTCTTAAATAATGAAGTGCAAGTGCAGCGCGCAAAATCTCTAAATTTTCCTTACTTCATCTCTAATACATTATGAATACTTCGATCTAATACATTGACTTATCTTCTAGATGATACTTTTCAAAGTGCACACGTACTTAGATAGGTTACTAAAAAGCTTGTTATGTGTATTCGCCCTTGGAGGTTTTTTTTTATCTTGTCCATATGCTTCCATACGGAGATATATCTTTTACTTGCTCCAATCCTTTTCGCATAAACCCTTCTTACTCAACTCAATTTTGTATACCAATCTAGAAATGTTGGAACTTTAATTGTCTTCCATTTCTAGAGGATCCGAGAGCGTGCCACCAAGGAAGAAATTGCTAAAAACATTTCCTCCCCTCTTGCTATTGGCTGGGTTTGTCTCATTTTTAATAAACCAAAGAGTGCTAACTCAGCCTCCGGTTCCACCCTTCTCTGCAGGCCGTAGCTCAGCTCAACACAAATTTTCTCCCAAAACGTTCTTACCATTGGGCATGTAAAACAGACATGCAACCAGGATCCCTCTTCCACCTGCTGACACCGGAAACATCTGTTCTCCTGAAGTACTGGGAATTTAAAGCCCAGCGGTGCAGGGGAACACACCCTAAGACTTCGGGTTCTTCCTGTTTCAGACCTACAGAAACACAGAGTCTTCTGGGTGAAGTTAAAGACCAGTTTATTGGCTGCAGACCAATTACAGGTATCCGAGAAGTACAACAGCATGTATGTTCTCTTCCAGGGGATCCTCATCAATAGTCATAAGCACTGAATATTCCCGCCCATGTGCGGGGACCCCGGAAATAATAAAATTATATATGTAAAAACACATATATATACAGCTCTGTATATGTATAAACATATATCATTTTTTCCAAGCAAATGCAGCTCCCATAAAAGGCTAGGCAATGTAAATATATACATCTAATAACACACATATATATATATATATATATATATATAAAGGTATAATAATACACCTAAATCTCTTTTTTTTTTTTTTTTTTTTTTTTTTTTAATGAGGTAAACACTCATGAGAAAGCAAAAAATAAAGAGAACAAAGTGTGGAAACACACAGATGTACAACACATTGCCAGCCTGCAGGCTGCATTGCAATACAATACCATAGAGACTAAAAAGCCCTGTATAGGTAAAAACTGGCACCGTGCCTTTAAGGCAGCCCTGACTTCCACATCCCATCATGCCTCAGGGGTGACAGTTAGGTCAGTTGTTCTTTCCGGCTCCTTCAGTCAGGACCCTGGAATTCAGCTCTCTTCTTTTTTTGACTCTTTAGTCAAGAATTATTACAACTTTAAGATTTTTTGGGCTTCTTCTTACAACTTCTGTGAGGAAGTCAGTATCCTGTGTTTTTCTGACTAATTTTTTTGCAGTTTTGTCAGAAAAATGCCTTCTTTATTTGTTCCATGCCCATCTTGTGGAAAAAAGAAGGCTGCGTCAGACACACATGAGGTGTGTATTATCTGTCTGCCGGACTCTCACTCTCCAGCAACATGTCGTCATTGTGAAGACCTTTCCAAAAGGACTTTAAAGGAGAGGGAGAGGATTAGGCTGTATGGCCTAGCAGAACGGTCGACGTCGAAGCAGTTGGTCCCTGTTTGCTCTCCATCGACGTCGGGCTCGGCGTCGAAGACTCCAGCGGCGGGATCGTCGCTGAGAGGTGAGGAGTCAAGGGGAAGTCATGCTGCAAAGAGAAAATCGTCGTCGACTTTAGATTCAGCGTCGAAGCGGATGCGTTCGACGTCGACGGCGTCTAAAAGCTCGGCGTCGAGGACTCGGCGCCATAGTTCAACGTCGAAGAAGCATCTGTCGACGTCGAGAGAAGATCGATCGACATCTGCACAGAGATATCGTTCGTCGTCGAAAGAAGGACATCGTTCGACGTCGAGGTCGGCGAGACATCATTCGACGTCGCGAGAAGTACGTAGACGATCTCCACAGTCGACGTCGAGACCAAGATCGCCGTCAAGATCAAGATCGCCGTCGAGGAAACATCGTTCGACGGCGAAGAGGCTTTCGACGTCGTCGGAGCATTCGACGTCGAGACAAAAGTCTCCGTCAGGAGTGACGTCGAGGCAGACGCCTCCGTCAGGGCCGACGTCGAGGCAGGAGCCTCCGTCGGAGTCGACGTCGAGGCAGAGGCCTCCGTCGGAGTCGACGTCGAGGCAGAGGCCTCCGTCGGAGTCGACGTCGAGGCAAAGGCCTCCGTCGGAGTCGACGTCGAGGCAGGTGCCTCCGTCCTCACAGGTCTCCAAAGCTTTGGTGAGGTACATGAAGCCTCCGTCGAAGATAATCTCGACGTCGAGACAAGAAGCTCGGAGCCTTGAAGATTCGAGTCATAGATCTCCGGGGATAGGCCTATCTCCGTCGAGGCAGCCCTCTGTTGAAGGTACGCAGGAGGTGTCGCATGTTCGCCTCACGATTCGACCAGTCTCAAGGCGAAAATCTCCTCATAGACTGATATATACAGCTCCTGAGTCACCGCGTCTCATTTCTATCTCGCCTTCAGGATCAGAGGGCTCAGGTTCAAGATCAGAATCACCAGAGCTTGTGCATCAATCTCCAGTTCCTGCAAGAGAAAGTTCGCAGGAGGAGGACAATGCTGTGCCTCAAAGTCCCGTAAGGGAGATGCCTCAGGACCCTGCTATGCCAGACGCAATAAAGGCATCGCTAACAAGAATAAAGGGCGTGGTATTCCCAGCGACACCGATCAGACCAAGATCTCGAGAAAGAGAATCCCGAAGTCACTCTCGAGCACCAAGAAGGCGATCCAGGTCTTCCTCCCTCAGAAGAGAGTCGACCAGATCAGAGAGAAGGCGCCGTAGGACCCCTTCTACCTCCCCTTCTTCCAGATCATCCAAAAGGGATTATTCACCGACACTCTCGGAGACGCCACCCTCTCGGGTATCTCCGGTAGATGATATTTCTACATTTCAAGAAGTGTTGTGTAGAGGAGCTACAAAATTAAATATCCCTATGCCGGTTCAGGAGACCACTGCATCCATAATTTTTGAAACTCTTCATGAACGCACAGTGTCACGCCCGTTATTGCCATTAGTCCCCGGTTTGCTACAACCGGTTATGGATATCTTTCTCACGCCAGCAACCACCAAAACGGCGCCGGCGAGAATTCTAAAAAAGTACCGTCCAGCTCCGGAGGATCCGCTATTCCTTAAATCAGATCCTCCACCGGACTCTGTCATCACCGCCGCTGCCAGGAAGACGCATGCAGTAGCTGGATCTTCAACGGTACCACCAGATAAGGACAGTAAAACGCAAGACTCCTGGGGGAGGAAAGTTTGCGGCTCAGCATCCTCAAGCTTAAAGGTGGCGAGTGCCTCGGCGCTTCTGGGGCGCTATGATAGGTCACTATGGGACTCTCTTCAGAGGTTCATTGACAAAGTTCCATCAGAGGACAGACGGGACTTTGAAGAGATTTTGCATGAGGGGAGTCTGGTTTCTAACCAGATCATAAGTGCAGCGGCGGATGGGGCAACACTGGCAGCGCATGAATATGCACATGGAGTCACAGCCAGAAGATCATCCTGGCTTAGATTGACGGCTTTGAAACCGGAAGCACAGGCAAGAATTTTAAATCTGCCTTTCTCCGGTAGTTCTCTTTTTGGGTCCCATGCAGACGAAGAAATGGCTCGTATGAAAGCAGAGCTGGAGACCATGAAAGCAGTCGGACTTGAAAAGAGAAAAGAGTTTCGACGCCGCAAGGGAAATGACAGGCGCAATTACCAACAGAGGGTTCAAACCCCTCATTGGCAAAAGAACCAGGACCAGCAAGGTCAAAAGAAACAGCAATACCAGTCCCGCAAGCCATCCAGGGGACGAGGTAACAACAGGCAGTCTAATGCTGGAAACAAAGCTCCGGGGAAGCAATGAGAAGCCGCTTCCTCCGATGCTGTCCACCGCTCCGGTGGGAGGAAGTGTTGCGCATCATCTTCCAGAGTGGCAGTCCATCACAAAGGACAAGTGGGTACTCAATATACTGCGTCATGGGTACTCGCTTCGTTTCAGAAGTCACCCCCCATCGATTCCTCCTGTCAAGTCATCCCAGCATCTAAAGCAGCTCAGAGAAGAGGTAGCGACGCTACTTCTCAAATCTGCAATAGAGAAAGTGCCCATAAACCAGAGAGGAAAGGGAGTTTACTCCAGATACTTTCTCATCCAAAAGAGGAGTGTAAAGGTGGAGTTCAGACCCATTTTAGACCTACGGATACTGAACAAGCACATAAGAAAGGAAAAATTTCGCATGCTGGCGCTCCACCAAATATATCCTCTTCTCCGGATGGGCGATTGGATGTGTTCACTGGACCTTCAGGATGCATATTTCCATATTCCCATCCTAAGGAATCATCGAAAATTTCTCAGGTTTGTGGTAGGCAACTCTCACTATCAGTTCAAAGTCCTCCCATTTGGCCTGAAGTCAGCTCCTCGAGTATTCACAAAATGCGTGGCAGTAGTAGCGGCTGCTCTGAGGCGCGCAGGAGTCTTCGTCTATCCCTACCTAGACGACTGGCTAATAAAGGGCTCATCACCACAGAATGTGCGGTCACAGCTGTCGCTATGCCTGAACTTATGTCGCAGGTTGGGTCTCAGAGTGAATGTCAAAAAGTCCAATTTTTCACCAACGCAGAGGATCCACTACCTGGGTGCAACTATAGACTCCGTAGTAGGAAAAGTGTTTCCTTCGGAGGAAAGACAGTCATCCATTATGCTAAAAGGCAGACAGATTATAACCAACAATCTGTCGTCGGCAAGGCAAATCTCATCTCTACTAGGAGCCATGGCATCCTGCATCTTCCTAGTGCCCAATGCCAGGCTAAGGATGCGTCCTCTCCAGCAAGATCTCGAGGACAAATGGGATCAAAGGAAATCCCTGTGGGAAGAAAAGGTTTGCATCTCCTCTGCAGCCAAACAGTCAATCAAGTGGTGGCTGAAGCCAAGGAATCTGCAAGTGGGGATCCCCTTCCATCAAGAGCCACCAATTCAGACCTTAATCACCGACGCATCCCTTCAGGGATGGGGTGCGCATTTTGGGACTCTGCAAACTCAAGGACGGTGGTCCAGCAGCGAGCAGTTATACCACATCAACATGCTGGAGCTCAGGGCAGTCCACCTAGCCCTCAAAGCGTTCCTACCTGCGATAACGACGAGTACCATTCTAGTGCAGACGGACAATACCACCACAATGTACTACCTGAACAAGCAGGGGGGTACTCGATCCAGAACGCTCTCGCTGGAAGCTCAGTCCCTGTGGCACTGGATCCTAGCAAGGAACATCTCATTGAAAGCGGTGCACCTACCAGGAGAACTCAACGTGCAAGCAGACTTGCTCAGTCGGCATTTTCAAGAGCCAGAGGACTGGGTAATCAACGACGAAGTGTTAGAAGACATCTTCGGGGAATGGGGGCGCCCGCAAGTGGACCTCTTCGCGGACGAGCAAAACACAAAATGCCGAGGCTTCGCCTCAAGATACCATCGACCAGGATCCCTAGGGAAAGCCCTTTTGATCAATTGGTCAATGACATTTGTGTACGCTTTTCCGCCTCTCCCACTAATTCCCAAGGTGGTGACCAAGCTACAGAATTCATCTGCCAAGATGATACTCATAGCACCGGACTGGCCGAGGCAGTGGTGGTACACGGATCTCCTACACATGTCGATCCGCCCCCACAAGCGGCTGCCGTGCAGGCCGGACTTGTTATCCAAGATGCAGGGGAAGATTTACCATCCCAGCCTTCCCTCGCTGAGCTTAACAGCATGGCTCCTGAAGTCCTCCAGTATGGCCATCTGAACCTCCCTCAAGAGTGTATGTCCATACTGAAGGAAGCCAGGAGGCCCTCGACAAGACACTCCTACTTCTGTAAGTGGAAAAGATTTTATATATGGTGTGCTCAGCATCATTATGATCCCACTAAATGCCAGGAGGATGTAATTTTGCCCTATCTTCTACATTTAGCAAGGGCAGGGTTGAAATTTTCATCCATAAAGGTTCACCTAGCAGCCATAACAGCATACAGGCGTTCGCCTTCACAGCAGTCATTTTTTAAAGTGCAGGTAGTGAAGGATTTCTTGCAAGGACTTAAGAAAGTCTATCCCCCTGTTAGACCTCCCTCTCCTTCCTGGGAGCTAAACTTGGTTCTGTCAAAGCTCATGGGTTCGCCTTTCGAGCCTATTCATAAGGCTACCCCACAGCACCTCACATGGAAGACAGCATTTTTAATAGCCATCACTTCAGCACGGAGGGTCAGTGAGATACAGGCCCTCTGTTCTAAAGAACCCTACACTATTTTTCATCTAAATAGGGTGGTGATGAGAACTCATCCTTCGTTCCTACCCAAGGTGGTATCGGAATTTCATGTAAACCAAGCCATCTCCTTACCAACCTTTTTTCCCAACCCCTCCTCTCCGGCAGAGAGGGCGTTGCATTCTCTGGATGTCAGAAGGGTCCTAAAATTCTACCTAGATAGGACTAAGAATGTCAGGAAATCTGACCAATTGTTTGTGAACTATGGGGTTGTCCGTATGGGCTTTGCTGCATCCAAACGTTCCATTGCTAGGTGGATTGTTTCGAGTATTACATTGGCCTACCAACTGGCTCAGAAACCATTGGGGGCGCGCCCTAAAGCGCATTCGACAAGAGGAAAAGCGGCTACCGCGGCTTTTCTCAATAATGTCCCACTCTCCGAGATCTGCAAGGCAGCCACTTGGAGGTCTGTCCACACTTTTACCAGGCATTATTGTCTGGATTCGGACACCAGAGCAGACACTCAAGTAGGACAAGCCTCCTTGAGGAATCTGTTCCAAACATAATCATTTTCATGATTCTCTTTCTCCATGGGTGATACAACCTTAGTTTCATTTGCCTGCTGGTGGAAGGGGAGCTTGCTACTCTATTCAGTGCTTATGACTATTGATGAGAATCCCCTGGAAGAGAAGGGTAAGTTACTTACCTGTAATCCTAGTTCTCTTCCAGGGGTATCCTCATCAAAGTCATAAGCAACCCACCCACCTCCCCAGGCAAATGAGAAGAAATGTATTATTCATTATGGAAAGGATATATCTTTGTGTTTAGGACTACGGTCCCGCAAAGAACAACTGACCTAACTGTCACCCCTGAGGCATGATGGGATGTGGAAGTCAGGGCTGCCTTAAAGGCACGGTGCCAGTTTTTACCTATACAGGGCTTTTTAGTCTCTATGGTATTGTATTGCAATGCAGCCTGCAGGCTGGCAATGTGTTGTACATCTGTGTGTTTCCACACTTTGTTCTCTTTATTTTTTGCTTTCTCATGAGTGTTTACCTCATTAAAAAAAAAAAAAAAAAAAAAAAAAAAGAGATTTAGGTGTATTATTATACCTTTATATATATATATATATATGTGTGTTATTAGATGTATATATTTACATTGCCTAGCCTTTTATGGGAGCTGCATTTGCTTGGAAAAAATGATATATGTTTATACATATACAGAGCTGTATATATATATGTGTTTTTACATATATAATTTTATTATTTCCGGGGTCCCCGCACATGGGCGGGAATATTCAGTGCTTATGACTATTGATGAGGATACCCCTGGAAGAGAACTAGGATTACAGGTAAGTAACTTACCCTTCTCAGGAGACTGCTTAAAGTTACAGAAACGGGCTTCTCCTTAAATACAAAATATCATGCTTCAGGCACACATTCCTTGTTTTATGGTATGGTCATTCACATGTATACATTAAAAACGAAAAGGCAGAGTCATGATGACCATCCCACATTCCAGTTAAGCCAGCCCACAATTATTTACCCAGCAAGGCTCAGATCCCACATCAGATATCAATAGGCCCCAATAAACACGGGCATCTCCTGTTTGGAAAACAAGCCATAAAGCAGGAAGAGTCAGGTGTGAAAGAGATTAGCCGGAGGCTTGTGTGGGATGAAAAGGCTTTATGGTGTGTCAAACCCTGATGCTAATCACAGGTGGCCGTAGGACGGGGAGCTCGTGAGACCGGACTGACCTGGGGCAGCGGAGCCAAGCTGCACAGGTCACAGAGAAGTCAAAGGAAGGCACATGTGTTCTAAAGGCCCGTATTTGTTCGGAATGTGTAACCTATGTGAGGGCAACCATAAGATGGCCACCGCTCTAAGATGGAACCCACGTAGTTACTGTATCATATCGTATACATAGTGCATTTATAGCTAAAACGTTATACAAAGCACTTGTACATACCGCATTGACCATTCGCGGTTCGCTAATACCCGAATAGACAGGGGTAGGGCCCTGCCTCCCACGCGGTCCCAAATTTCAAAGTACCACAGACCCTCCTTTTGCCCTTACATAGGCAATAACTATACTCACATCAGTCCGAGTCTAGGTCAATATTCACGAAGTCATGGAGATGTTGCTGTAGCATCATCCTATTACTTAGCTCGTCCCTCGATACAGGTTTCTTACACATAATGTAGCACAGAGGCCACATATCGCAGGAGCACACTGTATGCACAGACAGAACAGGAAAAGAATGGCTAAGATCAGTCCAATGACCATCAGAATCTTCCAACCCCAGGCAGATATCAGTTCCCAGAACCACCCCATTAGTGACCAATCTCCTTTATCCACGTGTATGGATTCAGATATTCTATGCAGTTTGATGATGGCTTGATAAACTGTTGGAGCGTTATCTGGTATGAAAATCCAACAGCTAGATTGGATAACCTTACACACCCCACCGCGGTCTGCAAGTATAACGTCTAGAACCATGCGGTTCTGCAAAGTCATGAGGCGATCCGCTTGGAGCTCAGCTGTCAAATTACCAAGGGCACCAGCCGTAACATTAACAGTGGATTCAACCACACGAGTCAGTTGTCTCAGTTTCCTACTATTGACCATCGGTCCCCAAAACGGCAGGAAACCCAAAAAGAAGTCTCCCGCTTCCTGACCGGCAGTATCCTCCTTACTAATCACGCCTCTCACAACTCTGGTCTTGTGATAGTCAGAGGCAGCAGTAAATGTTGGCGGTAGCAAATTTGCAATATAACATGTGCCCGAGAAATCAGGGGGCAACCATGTATATGCTCGGTCATTGCAGACAAAATATGTACCCTTGGCAGCCAAAAACGCAGGGGAAAACTGTGATGGAAAAGTGTACGTTTCAGTACAGTCACTTCTCCCCAGTTGAGCTCTTGGATTCTGACCATTACCTTGTAAACAGAACCGACCTATGTGGGGTACGACCCAGATTGGGGATGACATTTTTCGCTGTCTTTCACCCAGACTAATACTATACCCTGTCGCGTTCCACCCTACATAAGCTCTCAATTCATCCTTGGGTATAGATGAGTATGCGTCGATATCTCTGCTCATATCGGCAACTCCTTTCATTAAAGCCTTATTATTTGTGCTAGGTCTGATGGAAAGCGGTTGTCGCGGGGAGTAGGCATCTAATGCAAAAAGAAACATGGTCTGGAATGCCCATGACGATCCATTGTAACTAAACGGCAGCACTAGATAAGGAATACCCTTGTTAATGGTATGTGGCATTAAACCACACACCCAGCAATTGGTTGTATTCATGACTAGTTGGTGCTGGTGAAGGAGCTGAATAAACGAGTTGTTTACAAACTCTGATTGTCTAGCTTGTTCGTGTTCAGGCAGAGGGTGGAAAGAGTGTGAGGAGACAGTAGGAGGAGGTATAGGCTGTACAGTGGGTGCAATGGGCTCTTGAGAGGAGAAGAATACAAATCCTACGGTAAACACTATCATACTACATAGTATAAACAGACATAATAATACAAAACGTTTGCTCTTCATTATTTTACATATTTTTGCTTTAAAGTTCATTTCCTCAGAGAGTCTCTCCATCTTGAAAAACTCCATCCTCTCATCGTGCCGCTCGCGGCGGGTGAGTATCTTCTGCTAAGGAGTACGCCTGTCGGTCCAGGGAACGCCCTAGACCAACCAGAACCGTTGACCTAACATCTTCGGCCTGTACCCCAAAGTCTTGGCACCGCGACCCTGCGGCTGAACCCGGATGGTGGTTCGAAAAACAAAAAATCAAAAAGTTCTTCAGATGGGAGAGCTATAATATCAAAAAATAGTAAGGGAAAGGAAATTTTATTTGTCCATAGGCCTTGGTCTCAAGTCGTAGCGGTTTCTGCCAGGTACTGACTGGTCTTGAAACAAGAGTTCAGGCTCTGTGGTGTCCAATCGAATTGACGGTGGCACAGCTTCTTGCAAAATATCGTCACTCTCTTGTTCTGAAGTTGTGCCTCTTACGCGTGCATCACTAAACGGTACAAAACGGGGTACAGTGTCTGTTTCAGAATCAGCGATACCCTCCTGGACCCACTGGTCGTATGGTAGAGGCAAAGGGATCCGTTTACAGTGGGCGCCGTGAATCCAATTCTTTTTCCCTTTTACTCGAACCGCTGATCTTGTCGATAGAAGTACGAGGTGAGGGCCAATCCAACGGGGCTCATCGTTGCTCTTTCGCTGGAAGTTCTTCACGAGAACCCACGTGCCAGGGTCGATAGGGTGTCCTGAAGCTTCAGAGGCCTGGGGGAGAGTATCATGCACCTGTTGGTGTAAAACACGCAATTTAGCCGTCAATTCGTACAAATAATCAAGCAGTACTGGATGTTCGATTTCGCTGAATTTCGTCGGTCTTGGCAGACCCCATACATTGGCCGGGCGGCCAAAAATTATTTCATATGGGCTAAGTCCCACTCGTGAATGCACGGTCATTCTGGTGGATAGGAGTGCTAAAGGCAGAGCGTCAGGCCATTTAAGACCGGAGCTCGCCTGGATTTTGGCTAGTTTGAGTTTTAGAGTGCCATTGTAGCGCTCTACTAATCCAGCTGATTGGGGGTGATTTGCAGCGTGAAACTTTTGCTTGATCCCTAACCCCTCACACACATTCTTCATCACTCGACCCACAAATTCACTCCCATTATCACTCCACACCATTCTTGGCATTCCAAACCTAGGGAAGAACTCTTTCACAAGGGCTTTGGCTGTGGATAAAGCAGTGTTGTCTTTAAGGGGATATGCTTCTATCCATTTTGAAAAACGCAAACAACAACCAATACATATTTCAAGTTGTTGCACCTTTCCATGTGGATAAAATCTAGCTGCAAAACTTCAAATGGATATGATGGAGGCGCAAAATGACCAGCTGGAGTTGGGGTTCCCCTACCAGGGTTGTACTTCAAACATACCATACAATTCTTGACCACATTCTCTGCACACTTGGGAATTCCAGCGTTCTGCCATACTGGAGCCAACAACTTACAGATTCCTTTCATACTGATATGTGCCATTCCATGTGCCATAGTAACCACTGGAAGCACATATGCATCAGGTAACAACCATCGCCGATGTTCTGACAAATCAATCCAACAGCCATTCTCATCCAATTTACCCGTACTTTCTCTCCACTTGCTCAACTCTTTCTCTGTGGCTTCAGCTTGAAGGGACTTCACACTCTCTATCGTGTTTTCACACATTCCAACATCACCAATCCATCTTGCAGGGCCTGCAACATACATTCGAGTCTTCACATCTTTTGCTGTTTATTTCGCGATTTTGTCAGCAAACGCATTACCACGACCAACATCATCAGTGATTTTCTTGTGCGCACTGCATTTCATAATCGCAACTTGTAACGGTAGGGTCAGTGACTCAAGGAGATCATTCACCAACTTGCCATTCTGAATCTTAGCTCCATGCGAAGTCAGGAACCCACGTTCTTTCCACAATCGTCCAAAACTATGAGCCACGCCAAAGGCGTACTGGCTGTCAGTATATATGTTCACTTTCATTCCTTCAGACAAGACGCATGCTCTTGTAAGGGCAATCAATTCTGCTGCTTGAGACGAATTTTGTGGCACACGTGCAGTTTCAACAATCGTGTGCAAAGTCGTGATAGCATATGCAGCAGTCGTATCACCATTCGGAAGCTTGAAACACGAACCATCCACCCATAAAGTACCATCACACTCAGTCAGGGGAGTATCTTTGAGATCCACTCTCCCTTTCGTCTCTTCTTCTGTTCTGAACAGACAATCATGTTGCTCAATCTCATCTAGGTCTGCTGGAATCGGCAATAGTGTAGCTGGATTCAACGCGTTGCATCTCTTTATGTGTATGTGATTTGCTAACAGTGTCAACTCATATCCTGACAATCGCGCACTAGTTAAGTGCTGTGTCTTGGTCCTGTTTAACAATGTGTCCACATCATGTGGAACCATAACAATCAATGTATTATCCATTACCAGTCCAGCAGACTGTCGAATAGACATAGCTGCTGCAGCTGTAGCTCTCAAACAACTTGGCAATGCCCTAGCTACCGGGTCCAAGGTTGACGAAAAATATGCGCATGGACGCGGTCTGTCGCCAAAAGGCTGTGTTAACACTGATAATGCGCAACCATCTTTTTCATGAACATACAATGTAAAAGGCTTGCTGTAGTCAGGGGTACCCAACACAGGAGCTGAACATAATGCATTACGCAATTCCCAAAAACTTTTCTGACACTCTTCAGACCATGGGATAGGATTCGGTGTGTCTTTACATGTTAGTGCTAACAAAGGTTTTGCCAGCAAAGAAAAATTTGGTATCCAGTGCCTACAGTATGAAGTAATGCCCAAGAAAGCACGCACTTCTCTCTGTGTTCTTGGCACACTCAACTGTGCAATGGCTTGAATTCTTTCTGGGGTCAGTTTCCTTCCCTCCTTCGATAAGAGATGACCTAAGTAGGTCACTTCTTGTTGACAATATTGCATTTTTGAGAGGGACACTTTGTGATGGAAGGCAGACAAATGACGCAACAATGACAATGTAGCTTCTTTGCAAATCCTTTCAGTATCCGCGGCGATTAGCAAATCGTCAACGTACTGAATGAGGATAGCGCCACTAGGTAAAACAAGTGCATCAAGCTGCGCTTTTAAAGCTTGACTGTATATTGATGGACTTTCACAGTAGCCCTGGGGAGCGCGTTTAAAGCGGAAGCTTCGACCTCCTAAACTGAAGCCAAAAATGTCTCTGCTCTCCTCTGCAATTGGGATGCTAAAGAAAGCATTCTTTAGATCGATCACTGAGAACCATGCAGCGGAGGCTGGAATCATAGTTAACAAGGCAGTTATATCAGGGACAACTGGAACCTGTGGCACAACAATCTTATTAACCTCTCTAAGATCAATCACAAATCTGTAAACAGGTGGCTGTGAAGGGTCCGTTCGTTTTAAGACAGGTAAAACAGGACTACTGCAAACGTTGCCTCTTGTCTCTTCAATTACACCCTTTTTAACCAAATCGCTGACAATTGCTAACAACGCTTTCTGACCTTCATTGGAGATCTTATACTGGGGAATGCGTGGCAATCTGACATTGGCCTTTAAAGTGACCACGTATGGCGGTATTTCCAGGAGACCCACATCATTGGGACCAGTAGCCCAAAGGACATCCGGTAGGGATGACAATTCAGGTGGCATTGCATTCTTAGACAAATACATTGGGGAAATCACTTCCTTACCTAATGTAAGTTGTACTCCCGAGGGAGAACAATATAGCGTTGCATGCAATCTTTTTAACAAGTCCAACCCTAACAAATTCTCACCACAACCTGTTGTTAGGATGAGGGGTGCTTTTAGCTCACAAGGTCCAACAGAAAGTGACATAGGACTAGAAATCGGGTTCCTAACTGGGGCGCCAGAAAAACCTACTGAAACATTCATTTCGCCAGACAAAGGCGCGCCAGGGAGTTTTGAATGCATAATTGAACTCTTTGCAGCACCAGTGTCCAGCAAAAAGAGCTCTGTTACACCCGCTGTAGTCACTTTAACATATGGCCCACTCTGATCCACTGGCACTGAAATAACTCCCTCTCTCTGTCTACGGCTGTCCTAGTAATCATTACCTTCCACATTGTCGTCCTCTGCATAATAATCATTATTGTAGTACTGAGCTGTATTACCAGTTGCATTGGCTTGCTGGTCAAAGCTATTTATGGTATTTTGAGGCGGAAGAGGACGCGCGTTCTGGGGAACATTTCCACGCCCCCTACCTCTAGGAGCTTGCTGACCACCTCTACCTCTTGCGCCATACGCATTACTAGTACGCTGCATTAATTTAGGACAACTATACTTGAAATGACCTTCCTCTTTGCAATATGAACATTGGTTGGGACCTACAGGGATTCGTGGTTGATAATACCCATTCATTTGCTGATTATTCTGGAACTGTTGGGGCTGCTGATAGATACCTTGGGTTTGCCTATAATTATTCTGTCCTCCACGTGGCGGATAGGCCTGCTGCAAAAGGACCTTTGTTTTCAGTTCTTTCGTTTTCTTATCTGTTCTATCCTTCTCATCTTTATCTCTATTTTTATAATACTGTGCAGTAGCCAGTATTTGCGCTGAAGAGGAAACAGCCCAAGAACTTTCGGAATCTTTTAATTTCTTACACAACTCGGGAAGTAGATTCTGTACAAATTTATCCACAAATAACCGTTGGCCACCTTCAGTACTCATGTCTTGACCACTGTGGTCGATAAACGTTTCTTCAAACCTGGTAAAGAAATCAGACACTGTCTCATCTTTCTTCTGCTTACATGCGGATAGTTTATCCCAATTTACGCGCATCGCGGGCATTAAAGTTTTCATGTAGCTAATAATTCTACCAGGGAGGTCTGCTACTAAAGGGTCAGGCTTCGCGCCACCAACTTGTCCAGCATCTGCAGCAATAATATTAGCCCATGTGTTACCCAATTCTGCAGCGTGATCTACATTACGAAGGGATCCCCATAAAGGCTGTGGAACCACATTCCCAAACAACATATCTATGTCAGCCAGATTCATGACACACGATTCTGCAGTTTGTGATAACTCCTTATAATATCCTGTAGGGTTTTTACGGGGGTCAGGCAATGTCTGCTTAAGCGCTAGCACCTCAGAACGCTTCCATGGGACATGTACCCAAACACGCTGAAAATGTGCTGGAGCAGCAACAATACCTCGAGCGGCATCAGCCGCAACGGCTTCCTTCCATACTGGAGGGACTTCTCTCATAGGGTAATGTCGTGCTTTTCCCTTTTTCCCCACAGGGAATTCCTGTTCGAACAATGATTGCTGACAACCGCCATTTCTGAAGGACAGTAAAGTCGCAACTGCTTTATCTACATTGGGAACCACAATTGTACCTGTTCCAAAATCAAATCGCACTCGACACAATTCCTGTGGGTTTGGGTTTGAACCATTATCCTCCAATTCCTCACAGAGGAATTCACACATTTTGTCAAAGACATACCTCTGTGTTGGGGCATCCCATTGGTGGAAAACGTTAACAACTGATTCCACATTATAGAGTGAAGGGAAACCAATCCACCTACGCGCCAGATGATCTAACACCTCTTTCTCGTCGGGACCAGGCAGCTGACTGCGCAATTGCTTACGTTGTAACCCAGGGGTTGCACTAGATGACCCAAAGAGAGGCGACCTTAAACTAGTAACTACATTAGCTAGTCGTTGTCGTGCTGAAGGAGAAGTTGAGGCGAAAACGGGGGGATAGACAGAGGGAAGAAAAGCGGATTCAGATACAGGTACCTGGGTAGTGTAAGAAGGAGCGCCAGGGGAGGCAGCTGATGTGCTAGGCAAAGTCGCAGGAAGCGCAGGGGCAACAGGTAGCAAAACTGGCGGCCCTTGAGAGGGCTGCACTGTAGGGATAGGAGCCAACTGAGGAGGAGCTGGCGGCTGTGGGAAGGCTTGCGGCATATTTACTGGAGGCTGCACATTTACAAGCTGTGGAGGTGCTGTGGCATTTTGCGCATACGGGGGTGGCGAACTTAGCAAATGGGACATTAGGGAATCTTTCTCTTCTGTTTCATTTTGCACAAGGGGTGACAAAACAGGGTAACATTTATCGATCCCTAGTTTGCGCTGTCTATGTAACTGCTCATTCATTTGTTCCTCCTCATTATCTTTAAATTGCACAGCTGCTTGCATCATTGACATACCTCTTTCTTTCTTATTCCTTTTCGCTAGCTATATTTCCTCCTGATTGGCTTCCTTTCGCCATAGGCGGAAAGAATCAAACATCGCCGGCCGGGCTTCTTTTTAAACAATTTAACTTCCAAATTATCTAAGATATCTGTATCGAAACTACCATTTTGGGGCCACTTTAAAACACCGTCCTTTCTGGTGTATCGTATCCATACTTCATTATATGCAATAGGGCCCACGCCATGTTTTACATAAAGCTCATAAGTTGGAGTTCCAATTGGAGGAACCGGACATGAATCCTCTAACTGGAAATCCCTTCCACAACCCAAACAAAACAATCTACCAAATACACTAGAACCAGGCATCTTCGCTCACTAGTCTAGTTTCAAACTTCAAAGGATTATCGATTACGATAGTCTCGTGAATACACGAGTCCTCTGGCTTTGGGACTTGCAAGCTCCAAATCAAAGCGATCCCGAAGGATACCAAAAATCCCGAAGGATACCAAACAAACTGGGAGACGCTCCACTTATACTTAACTGAATATCGATGATCGATGGCGTCACCAGAAGACTCTCTCGGTTGTTTCGCTCTACCAAAATCGTCAAGGGTCCAAAACAGGGCAATTAATCAGGGCAGCAGTCCTTCGTAGCCGTCGGGACGCGGAGAACCTCGCAGAAAAGACTTTCGGACCACGTCGACATGCAGGGGTCGATGAAGTGGCGGCCTTCCTCCAGAATTTCCACACGAAGCTCCTCACGAACCTCTGGCTTGGACTGGTACCGCTGAAATCATCCCGAGTTGGGCGCCAACTGAAGTACTGGGAATTTAAAGCCCATCGGTGCAGGGGAACACACCCTAAGACTTCGGGTTCTTCCTGTTTCAGACCTACAGAAACACAGAGTCTTCTGGGTGAAGTCAAAGATCAGTTTATTGGCTGCAGACCAATTACAGGTATCCGAGAAGTACAACAGCATGTATGTTCTCAGGAGACTGCTTAAAGTTACAGAAACGGGCTTCTCCTTAAATACAAAATATCATGCTTCAGGCACACATTCCTTGTTTTATGGTATGGTCATTCACATGTATACATTACAAACGAAAAGGCAGAGTCATGATGACCATCCCACATTCCAGTTAAGCCAGCCCACAATTATTTACCCAGCAAGGCTCAGATCCCACATCAGATATCAATAGGCCCCAATAAACACGGGCATCTCCTGTTTGGAAAACAAGCCATAAAGCAGGAAGAGTCAGGTGTGAAAGAGATTAGCCGGAGGCTTGTGTGGGATGAAAAGGCTTTATGGTGTGTCAAACCCTGATGCTAATCACAGGTGGCCGTAGGACGGGGAGCTCGTGAGACCGGACTGACCTGGGGCAGCGGAGCCAAGCTGCACAGGTCACAGAGAAGTCAAAGGAAGGCACATGTGTTCTAAAGGCCCGTATTTGTTCGTAATGTGTAGCCTATGTGAGGGCAACCATAAGATGGCCACCGCTCTAAGATGGAACCCACGTAGTTACTGTATCATATCGTATACATAGTGCATTTATAGCTAAAACGTTATACAAAGCACTTGTACATACCACATTGACCATTCGCGGTTCGCTAATACCCGAATAGACAGGGGTAGGGCCCTGCCTCCCACGCGGTCCCAAATTTCAAAGTACCACACTCCACCTCGGGATACATCTTATGGAGTGCTTTGGGAATGTAGTAAGCCATCCAGCAAGATAAAAATGCCCTTCTTTTTGAAATTTGCAGCTCTCAATTAATCAATCAATCAATCAATCATTTGTAGAGCGCACTACTCACCCGTGAGGGTCTCAAGGCGCTATGGAAGGGGAGTGGGAGGGAAAGGTGCTGCTACTGCTCGAACAGCCAGGTCTTGAGAAGTTTCCTGAAGGTCAGCAGGTCCTGGGTTTGTCGCAGCTGGATGGGGAGGGTGTTCCATGTCTTGGCGGCGAGGTGAGAGAATGATCTGCCGCCGGTGGTCGTTCGGTGGATGCGTGGAACGGTGGCGAGGTCAGTGGAGCACAGCTGGCTGTTCGGGATGTAGAAGGTGAGTCGTTTGTTGAGGTATGCTGGTCTGGCGTTGTGGAGTGCTTTGCGAGCGTGGGTGAGGAGCTTGAATGTGACCCTCTTGTTGATGTGGAGCCAGTGCAGGTCTCTCAGGTGGGCAATGATGTGGCTGTGGCGGGGGATGTCGAGGATAAGGCGTGCGAAGGCGTTCTGTATGCGTTGAAGTATTTTCTGGAGTTTGGCTGTGGTTCCTGCATAGTGGGCGTTGTCGTAGTCCAGTCTGCTGCTGACGAGGGCCTGGGTGACCGTCCTTCTGGTTCCAGTGGGGATCCATCTGTAGATCTTGCAAAGCATGCGGAGGGTGTTGAAGCAGGAGGAGGAGACAGCGGATGGAGTGGAGCCAAGGATGAGGACCTCCGTCTTGTCTGAGTTCAGGTACAGGCGATTGTTCTTTATCCATTCGGCGACAGCCTTCATTCCTTCGTGAGGTTGGTTTTGGCAACGGCGGGGTCCTTGGTGAGAGAGAGGATCAGCTGGGTGTCATTGGGGTATGAGATGATGTTGAGGTCGTGCGATCGGACAATGTTGGCGAGCGATGCCATGTAGATGTTAAAAAGGGTCGGGCTGAGGGATGATCTGCGATAAGATTACAAAACATGCGATAAGGTGTGTTAGAAGCAGGAAACTAACACCTGCTCTGACTTGGTGCAAAGGGGGAATAGCCATTACAACGCGGTTTTTACCACGCAGTGCAGTTACATCACATGCGTTACAACTCATGCGATGTTACAACGCTATGCCATTACAACGCAAGTCTGTACATCGACTTGCGCTAGATGGCGTGCTAACATTACAAATAGTGTAGTTTACTATCCCAACACCTTCCCTACTGTTAAGTGGACTGGAGTTGGAATAGTAAATTACACTTTTTTAATGTTAGCACGCCATCTAGCGCAAGTCGATGTAAAGACTTGCGTTGGAATGGCATAGCGTTGTAACATCGCATGCGTTGTAACGCATGCGATGTAACTGCACGCGTGGTAAAAACCCACGTTGTAATGTCATACATCCGGAGCTACTCATCATGCATCTCGGAACCCCCCCACTCCCCCCCAGGGCCCTACCCCTGGCGCCACCCACACCCCAGGACCAAGAGATTGCACATCAACGTCACAAAATCATGAACAAAATCATTCACCTGATGCCGCGGAATCACAACAGCGAACAGTCATACGAGTACAGAAAAAGCAGAATCAATCATTCACCATTGAAAGTCCAAACTAAATATCACAACCAAATTCCTCCCCAAACAACTATTTGGAAGAGTCATGGAAGGTCATCCCTGGTCAATCTGAAAGTGACAGCCTGTAAGACAACATCCAAGATAAGAAGGTGTGTCAGGCACTCATCAAAGGACAGAGATAGAGAGAAAGAAAGAGAGAGAGAGAGACTGAACAAGGACAATCGGGCCCTTGGCTCATAAATGCCTACTGTTGCATGTGTTTTGCAATTGCTGCACCTTAAATCTAAGGCCTGGCAACAATTTCAGCACAAAGGCCACATCACATTTCAGAAATGCAGGCAGTAGTCAGACAAAAATTAGGCATGAAAGCTCCTTTGTCTCAAAACACAAGGCGGAAGGACATCCGAACCTCCGACCTTGGTCTTCAATGCTCCCGGCACCCCCTGAGTGAGATGCCATACCAGACTCTGCCGACTCCCACACCACGAACTGCGCTAATGAAAGACCAATGTGTCCACACCCCACACACACTTGTCCCTGCACGAGCTACACCTGTATGGCATGCCCCCATCATATATGTTAAAAAAAAACATGCAACACAACGCTGAACACACATACGACTCATTGCTCTGAGCTGTGGCATATCGTCCACAGAACTGCTGCCGGTCTGAGGAGTGCCGGTAGTACGAGACCAACAAACGCAATGGCAGGCAATCCCGGGCACATGCAGAACCCCTGTCAAATGGAACTGTACCGTGCACGAATGCTGCATCTGTTGGGAGCTCTGCCAATGGCAGTTTTGCGAATCTGTACCGTCTGAGTGTCCGGCTTGCGTACGTCACATGCGTCCAGCCCTGGTTCCACTGTCAATCATGCACATTCGAGTGGCCCATGGAGGTCTGCCTATCCAACACAATGTTAAATGAACTGGATTATGACTTGTGTGTGTGCCCCCTGTTGGCCCATGAACAGGAGTGCTACCAGGATACCCATGCATGGGACGCCCTGATCTGTGGCATATGTGCTGGTAGTAGTGGATGGGAGATGTGCACATTGTGGCACTCCCCTATTGGGCTGTGTTGCGGATTGGTGAAACGTCATGGACGGAGCATATCTGTCCGGATCAGTTAATGGATTGGCTCTCACTCGTGTTCCTTGAACTCGAGAACAATGTACTCCTGGAACTGATTGCCTATGAAGCTATGCTCGCATTCATGGACGAGTAACTACCTTCCTGAGGCCATAACTGATTGACACCCAGAGCCACAGATCCCAACACCGTGTTGCATCGTGGAGGAATGGTCACACATCCCAGGACAACAGTAGACATGTCTGCATTCACCCCGACTCAGAATGCATGTGCGTGCACCTACGCGTGTTGTCACACACCTGTGCAAGGTGATGCAGCCCCATGGGCGGAGCCGCACAGCGTCGTTAGGCAATGTTCCTAAATCTGACATACTGTTGGAGGGAGACCACACACATGGCAATGGAATGGTTAAAGTCCTCTCTATTTAACCGCAGTTTTCAGGTGTCGCAGAAACCTTTCCTCTCCAAAAGCGTCAAGCTGGACAAAGGGGTCCCTCAGGGCTCCATACTTAGCCCGACTCTCTTAAATCTCTACATTACCCCCCTGGCAGAGATTGTAGGGAAGTTTGGAGTCAGTGTGGTGTCATACACTGACGACACACATCTTGTGGTGACTCTTGCTCAAGACTCTGAGGAGGCAGCCATTAATTTTTCAACGTGTCTTCAAGAACTGGCGTCATGGAAAGCCTCTAATTGCCTTAAACTTAATGGCAATAAAACAGAGGTTCTAGTGATCGGTAAGGCTACCTTGATTTGGTCCTCTGCATGGTTGCCTCAGACGCTGGGTCCTACCTCATCACCTAGGGATCAGGTAAAGAACCTGGGGATATGGCTAGATACCAAACTATCTTTTGAAACTCATACCAGGCGAGTGACTGGAAACTGTTTTAGGGACCTGCGCATTCTCCGGATGACCTTAGATGTACTCCCTGTGTCAGCGAGGAAAACGATGGTCCACGCCCTTGTGACATCTCAATTGGACTACGGGAACGTTCTTTACTTGGGAGCAAATACTAAATGTGTTCAGAGACTCTAGCGCATCCAGAATGCGACACGTTCTAATGCTTCCGAGGAGAGCCTCATCTAGCAAGGCCCTGGCTTTCCTGCATTGGCTCCCGGTGAGGGAACGTGTTCTTTTTAAAGCTATGTGTGTTAGTCACCGCATTCTGCAGAAGAAGGGCCCCTCATATCTGCATGACCTTCTTACCCCACATGTCCCCATGCGGTGTTTAAGATCTAGTGGGACGGGTCAAGTCAGAATTCTGACCATCAGAAGAGCCAGGATGGATGGGCGCTCCTTCCGCTTTTTAGCGGCCACACACTGGAACAAACTTCCGATAGGGCTCCGGCTGGAATCATCGAAGACTATCTTCCGTAGAAAGCTCAAGACGTGGCTTTTCCCATCTGGGAATTCCCCTGTCTGATCCCTTTTTTTGCCTCACCCTACTTGCCTGGAACGGGCTCTTGTTGCAGCGCGGGGACACACTAACTAGTGTAGCCATGCGCTTTACAAATTTGCTTATTATTATTATTTTTATTATTATTCTTATGTAGCATGACATGTGACCTTGTTGGTCCCTTTCACCTGCTCACTGTCAGCATCGCACACAGTCGGTGCAGTCCTGTGGTACAGCTCCATGCAGATCCAATGGGCTGTGAGTCGTGTCCCCAGACACGGGGCAATGAGCAGATGCCAAACATCACATGACTCGACCAGCAAGGCAAGGTGGGCTGAGACCGTTGCCATCTGTTAGGATATGTGTTCATTTTTGCTTCCCCATTACTAGCAACTCGACACGTTCCCATTCTGCCTGTAAGTGTCTTTAGCATTAGTCTGCCTGTTGTGGCCCATTCCTTACCCGTACTGACAGCACATGCTAATAAAGTCAACACAACTTCACCAGTGTACAACTGTGATGAGTGTTGATTAGTATGACAAATCCTGTGCCTCAATGAGCATTGTCCGTACACTGTGAGGGACAGACTGCCGCATGTACACTGGTGGTCAATCCATATTGGCAGCTCCACCTCTGTGAGCCAGACATTGTGTTTGGGATAGTTGCTGCTAGACCTGTGCTCTTACACGTCTTCAGCAATGTGAGTATGGTGTCCAACTTCTTGCCATGTGCATCAATGTGATCCATTAAAACTGACTGTGTCCACACTGATGTGTGTGAGTAGGTCATGCGAACAGATGTTCTGTAGCCACATGCGATGTGGGACACTACTGCAGGCGTGCGACCGATTTTGACATTTCCACACACAGCCGTTTATGACACCTGGATGTGAGGCTACGTTGGGGGGTTGTGAGATTGTTGTTCATGTGCAATGAGGCCACAGCTAGTTCACACCTTCACAGTCATCTAATTGGCCATGTGGGTCAGAGTCAAACATGCTCATACATGACATTTACCAGGGTGTGTCTTTTTGTGCAATCAATGTCCCTACATTCATCCATACTTGTATACGTGAGTGAACATAGACATGACACATCTGTGTGATTTGGAATGTTTTATTCACATTCTGGGGAGTGTCAGAGCTGGAGGGGTACATGGCCAGTTCAAGCCCACATAATGTGGTTGCCCAGTGGTGGACTGAAGAGGAAGAGTTCAGTCCGCAGCCGGATTGCTGTGTAATTGGTACCAGAGCAGATATGGTAGGCCATGTCGGGGTCCAGGTGAATGTCGCTGAGTGTTTCGGGGGACAGTGGGGGGTGTTGTTCCAGGCCATGATGCATTGGGCTGAACCAGGCAGGGACAGGCCATGTGGCGGATACTGATGCTACTGCCTCCTTCCTCACACAGCGGTACAAAAGGGGGTGATGATGGACGGGGCATCAGAACCAATCAAACACTCACACCCAGTCAACAGATCTGGGTTTGATCCATCACCGTTCTTTAGCCCACTCTGCCACCCCAGTTCAGACATGGCCATATGCAAATCAGCCTGATCCTGTGCCTCATGGGAACAGTCTAGCCCGAACTGCCAAGCCATGCCTTCCCTGGACCGGAAACAAGCCTCCTAGGACCGGTTTCTGGCATTTCAGCTGTCTTCAGCCAGGCTTGCTTGAATCCAGTGGCAAAGTGAGCAAGGGACTCACGTCTGAGCATACCCTGCCAACTTATGGCGAACAAAGTGGTACAAAAGGGGGTGGTGATGGACAGAGCATCAGAACCAAACACTCACACCCAGTCAACAGATCTGGGTTTGATCCATCACCGTTCTTTAGCCCACTCTGCCACCCCAATTCAGACATGGCCATATGCAAATCAGTCTGACTCTGTGCCTCATGGGAACAGTCCAGCCCAAACTGCCAAGCCATGTCTTCCCTGGAACGGAAACAAGCTTCCTAGGACCGGTTTCTGGCATTTCAGCCGTCTTCAGCCAGGCTTGCTTGAATCCAGTGGCAAAGTGAGCAAGGGACTCACGTCTGAGCATACCCTGCCAACTTATGGCGAACAAAGAAGTAAAAAAGGGGGTGGTGATGGACGGAGCATCAGAACCAATCAAACACTCACACCCAGTCAACAGATCTGGGTTTGATCCATCACCATTCTTTAGCCCACTCTGCCACCCCAGTTCAGACATGGCCATATGCAAATCAGTCTCACCCTGTGCCTCATGGGAACAGTTCAGCCCGAACTGCCAAGCCATGCCTTCCCTGGACCGGAAACAAGCTTCCTAGGACCGGTTTCTGGCATTTTAGCCGTCTTCAGCCAGGCTTGCTTGAATCCAGTGGCAAAGTGAGCAAGGGACTCACGTCTGAGAATACCCTGCCAACTTATGGGGACAAAGCGGTACAAAAGGGGGTGGTGATGGACGGAGCATCAGAACCAATCAAACACTCACACCCAGTCAACAGATCTGGGTTTGATCCATCACCGTTCTTTAGCCCACTCTGCCACCCCAGTTCAGACATGGCCATATGCAAATCAGTCTGACCCTGTGCCCCATGGGAACAGTCCAGCCCGAACTGCCAAGCCATGCCTTCCCTGGACCGGAAACAAGCTTCCTAAGACCGGTTTCTGGCATTTCAGCCGTCTTCAGCCAGACTTGCTTGAATCCAGTGGCAAAGTGAGCAAGGGACTCCCGTCTGAGCATACCCTGCCAACTTATGGCGAACAAAGCGATACAAAAAGGGGTGGTGATGGACGGAGCATCAGAACCAATCAAACACTCACACCCAGTCAACAGATCTGGGTTTGATCCATCACCGTTCTTTAGCCCACTCTGCCACCCCAGTTCAGACATGGCCATATGCAAATCAGTCTGACCCTGTGCCTCATGGGAACAGTCCAGCCCGAACTGCCAAGCCATGCCTTCCCTGGACCGGAAACAAGCTTCCTAGGACCGGTTTCTGGCATTTCAGCTGTCTTCAGCCAGGCTTGCTTGAATCCAGTGGCAAAGTGAGCAAGGGACTCACGTCTGAGCATACCCTGCCAACTTCACACAGTCATTACTCTCCACATCTTACTCCTCTGAGACGTCTTCTGTGTCCGGTGTATCAGGTGTGTGTGGTGGTGTTATGGCTGCATCACCGTGGGGCGCTGACACATTAGGGTGCGAAGGTGATGGGAATGCATCACTGTGTGCCAATGACAAATCAGGGGGCGGAGATGTGTGTGCCGAAGTTACAGCAGCAGTTATCTGGATCAGGCTCTGGCAAGATTAGGATCTGCAAGGCATGGAAGTTCCCAGCTACATCTCGCTGGTGTTCAGCCGTGGCAGCCCTACTTCCAGCCTGCATCGGCACCATGGTCTCTGTTGTCCTCCGCATCCGTGCCAACTCTGTGCTGTCATCTCTGGAGCCTGTCTGACTAGACAGTTTTTGTATCCGAGTAATGGCCCCAGCGAGGTCAGCCAAGGATTGTTGGTGAGCATGGTGTGGACAGTGGGTGTCCGTTAGGGACTGTAAGTGGTCCCTGATTGGACTCAGACACCCATGTATGGCATCGAGTTTGGATGCGATGCGGTCGAACCCCAACCGCAGCTGATCAGCCATCTTCTCATGGCACCCTAACACACGGCGTTGGAATTCCATGTGTTGGTCGTGGGGGTCTTGTAAGCCAGCCGTGGCTTCCTGCTGTGTGGTCTGTGCAGGGTGTGGTCTCACCGTGATGCAGCTGGGCTGCCCTGCTCCTGGGGGTGGTGTACAGATGCTGTCCACGAGCCGTTGGAGGGTGTCTGGGCAAATGTGCAGGATGTCCTCTTCATCATCACTGTAGAGATGTGTGGTCTGCTCTGCAGGAGGTGTTGATTGTCCCTCTGCAATGTAGCGGGGATATGCAGGTTAACAGTGTGTTCCATGTATGTTCACGCATTGGAGATGTTACATTCAGACTGCCTGACAGTATACATTTTGGCTGTTTTGGTGAAGCTGGCTATTTGATGGCAGACAGTGGACATTTCGACTTCATGACGAATGTGAGGTTGTACTCGTACATTATCATCTCACAGTGTCATGCAATGCCAGATGTGATTGGCCAGTTACTATGCACGGGCGGTACCAGTTGTGTCCTCTGTCCAGTGGTGTAAGGGTTGCACTTTGTACGACATTGTCGTCAATGTTGGTGTACTATGCTTGCTATGTGTGTGTGCTGCATTGTTGGTGAGTCTGCCCTGCAGCTCTGATTTTTCGGCCCCTTATTCCTTTTAGTCAGTGTGCCTTTGGCTTGTGTGCTTTTCGGGTGCTGGAATGTTTGCGTCTTGGGTCATTTGTGCTCTTGTACGTTTTTTGTACTCTTGTGCATTGTTTGTCTGCAGATGTGTTTTTGACATCATGGATTGTAGTTGCACGTGGACGTGTCAGAGTGTGACCTGCTCCTTTACGGATGTGGTCCACACTCAGCCACCTCAATGTCGTCTCATGCACCTTGTCATGTATTGTGACTGCAGCCATTCTATCTGTCATGCAGTGCACTTGCATTGTCCATGTGGCTCACAGAGCCGCTGCTTTTCGGGATTCAGCACATGTGCATGGGTAGGTTGTGGCATTGATGATATGGAGGGGACCCATTTGTGCACATTGTGGACGGGGGCCTACTTGGTGTTTCTATGTGTGCTGCAGTGTGCCAAGGGTATCAGGGACATGTTCCACACTCATTGTGGGTGTGCAGTGTCCTGCTTATTATTGTTCATGTGTGCCATTGGGCCCATCTCCTTCCGTCCCCCCAGTTCCTGGTCGTTACTCACCCTGTTGCTGTTGGGTCAGGTCATATCGAGCTGTGTCCAGACCCCCATTTCCTGCCACCGTCTCCACACTGATGACTGTGGCCACCATTTCCATCCAGCTCTTCCTGTGGCGCAGGACTCCCACCTCCAGTCGCCTTTGCTTAAAATGGAAGTTCGAGGCGGCGTGAGAAGAGTGACTCCATTTAAAGAAAAGTTTCTCCAACTGAAAGGAACACAAAGTTGGATCTCACTCATATAAAGATCACAGTGAGAGGCCCCGTGCGGATTCGAAATAAAAAGTAGGAGTCGTGCCATGATTCATGAGACACAAGAACTTTGATTGCATTCCAGCCTCCATTCTAATGAATTCAGTTAAAGACAAGCAGGGATCAGCTGATATCGAAATTATAGATTATGGTTCTGAGGAGCACCCAAAAGCAGCAAACTCGGGGTTCGAAACGCGTCGACCTTTATTTTTAGCCAAACAAGTGTAAAAATTAGCCTCTTGATGGTGCAGTATAGAGATGAATTGTTTAGTTTTTTAAGGCTGCACCTTGGAGTAAATTAGAAATTATTTCCTGTTTGGATTTCTGTTGTACATGATTTTGTTGTGTTATTAAGTGTAAACACTGAGAAGTGTTTGTTTTTTGGAATATTGGAGTGTGAGTGGTCTGAATGAACCGTAGTGGTGACACGTGTGAATGGGATTGAGAGAGGCTGAAAGTTGGAGTATAAAGAGGTTATAATTATGAAGTGTATTGTTGTCATAAAAAATAGGTTCTTCACTTTGTTGCTTTAAAACCTTTTTTTAAATTGTTCAAACAATTCTCTCACTTGATTAAATTATGTGAAGTTTGAATTCATTTGGATTCAAAGCGATTGGAATTAAGTACCCAGGCGGACATTTATTCAATTCTATGTGCCAGTTGAAGTACAGGGAAATAGGTATCAGTATTGGCATTGTGATTTGTTTATTTAACTTTTATAAAGTTGGCATTTTATTGTCCTAATCAATTGGTGCCTGCAGTCTGTTCATGGGTCACATGTCTAGGTGTAGTTAGCAGTTGCTCTTTGTATATTTCTCCCAGGCAGCGACACAATAGAGGGACTAGGTGTGGCTGGATAGTCAATCTCAGGCAGGATGGAGGGGGGAACTATGCACAGCCCTACTTAAACATCAATATGCTTTGATCTGTTCACACACAAAAAACTTCACTCTAGTATTATGCGTGTAGCCAACATGGAGACAGGACAGGGAGGCAGGACATTCTGGGAGGAGGAGAACTCGAGAAGCTTCTTTCAATTCAAAGCTAGCACCAAGGATAAATAGTAGACCTTCATTACCAACTCGTCAAGTCACATCTGGTCCTAGGGAAGACTCAGAAGAAGGACTGCTCTGACGATGTGCTGCAAAAAGGACTGCTCTGTTGTGCTGCTACTCTGCTGCCCTGCTGTCGGAGTAAGAAAGGACTTGACCTGCATCTTGAACCCAGGACCACCAAATTGACTTCAGGGGCTAGTTGGTTGGCCTGCTGATCAGGGCCTCAAGGACAGAAAAGGCTCCAACGTTCTTGAACCCAGTCTGGTGTGAGCACCCACCAAGTAGTACCCCTCTAGTCCTGGACCCTTGGAATTGGGATACAGGTACCTTACCAGCTATCCTGTGGTCACTTGTAAATCGAGTGCTAAGCAGCACGAAGCCCCACAAACCCTAGCCTCACAGCTGCAAGCTTCAACAGAGCCGACACCATGCACCGTAAAGCCCTGCAAAGCCTCACTACACAGTTGTCAGCCTCAGTGGAATCAGCAGCGCAAAGCCTCACCGTACAACTGCCAGTTGCATTAGAACTGATGCGGAGTGATGTGAGGTCAGCCAAAACCGAGCTGCCGAGGCTCATCGGAATGACGCATAGTGACACAACTCAACAGAGTTCAGCTTGAATGTGTTCATGCCAAGCTACCGAAGGGTCGAGCACAGGTTAATTTGGGGTTTGCTTCTGTTTCACGCTGACAAGAATTGTGGTTGCTGTTGAGTAGGGTTTCATCCCCCTCAACCAGTAACCCAGTTTCCTACACGTGTAACTGCAACACCAGTATATCTGGAAGAAGTGCAAGGGCCTCAGACCTGCTGTAGTTAATCAAGTTGTTACTAGAGGTCACTCTGAACTCAGATACAGTTCCTCGAAATGTCAATCATAAAGCTGAGGGGTTGTGTCTTCACCCTCGATTTTTGCATATACACTCTTGCTATTCTAGTGCCTTTGCTTGTTTTTCCAAAAGATACATAAATATATCTACAGTGGTTGATAGTTACAAGTGAACATTGCAACTTACACTAGCTTGAGTGTAATGGGAATAGAAGATTACACCCTACTATACATATGCCCCAGCATCAACAGGAAGTACAATGACTAAAATTCTCTATTGTTTTTGGAGCTATTTTGTGGGTGTATGGATACTTGTGCAAAGTCAAATGCAGTCTCTTACTAAATTTGAAGGAATTCAATCGCTGAGGTGGGCTGTTCCAATGACCTATATTTCGTTCTGAAAGGGGAGGGAGTATTATTTGAGCGATACTAGAATAAATAAATGTCAAATGAATGTTGACTGAAAGCCTCTGTATGTAAACATTTTTTACTTATATTTTTGGGAAACCGTGGGACTATCAACTAAAGCTATCTTTAGGCCAGACATTAAAAAGACTACGTGAGGGAACGAAGCATCCTGTGTGAGTCCATTAAGGGGCAGATCTAATTGGGAGTCTGTATGGAGGCCTGGACATGTTTGTACTTTTGGCAAGTCACCGGGTGGCAGTAGAGGGGTGGTGCCCCCCTTCTTTTGTAAGGACTGTCAGTACGGGGAAGGCGGCAGGCTCTCAAGTGCTTGTCATTGTGTAGTACGTCCATGGAAACACCCCCCGTGAGGGGCATTGATGAACTTTCATGTACTTCTTTTGGGTGGTTTCCATAGGAGGTGATTGACATTTTCGAATACTTGCAGAGTTTGTCAGTATGAATCTGAGGTGAGTACCTACAGTGGAAGAGGTGTGGCGCAGCGGCCAGGGTGCCTGACTCTGGTCTACGGGGTTCACGGTTCGATCGCCGGCGGCAGGTTAGCCCAGCACCATGTGACTCTGGGCAATAGCTCGCTCAATCTTCTCGATGGCCCCCAGCGCCTGGACGCCTCTCCGGAGGTAGCTCTGCGCTTTACATACGCCTGTATTTCTATTTCTACAGTAATCAGCACATTACTCAGAGATTGTCCGGAACACCACAAGTGCCCAGGCACATTGCCCTTCAAAACTTTGACTTAGGGCCTAATTTAAATCTTGGTGTAGGGTTTATTCTGTTACAACTGTGACAGATACCCCGTCCGCTGAAATATAAATTCCATAGGATATAATGGGATTTATATTTTGGCAGATGGATATCTGTCACCATTGTGTCTAAGTAACCCGTCTGCCAAGATTTACATCAGACCCCTAGTGTTTTCTTTTCTTGGCTTTTTTAGTTAATTTAGATTAATTGAGGTATAAAAAAAGAAGCTTTTAGAAAGTACAAATATAATAAAATATAGCGTGATTTAAGTGTGCTATTTACAGAACTCTTTTTCTAATCTTTCTCTCATCTCCTTTTTCTCTCCGAATCCAGGGTGGTGTTCTGGTACGTACCTGTCAGTTGTGGTTTACAAAGTATTTTAATTACGCACCTCAATCCTAAGCATGTTATGTGTTTAACCTCCTTCTAAGGTGCCATGAAGGAGCTCACATGTGTAGGCTGGGCTGCCCCTTGTCCTAATAGATAGGGTCAGATCGGGCTGCCTCTTGTCTGGATAGTAAGAGTCAGGTAGGGCTGTCTCATATCTGGATAGTCATGGTCAGGTAGGGCTGTCTCATGTCTGAATAGACAGGGTCTGGTAGGGATGTCTCATGTCCGGATAGTCAAGGTCAGGTAGGACTGTCTCATGTCTGGATAGTCAGGCTCAGGTAGGGCTGTCTCATGTCTGGATAGTCAGGGTGAGGTAGGACTGCCTCATGTCTGAATAGTCAGGGTCAGGCAGGGCTGTCTCATGTCTGAATAGAGAGGGTCTGGTAGGGCTGTCTCATGTCTGGATAGTTAGAGTCAGGTAGTGCTGTCTCATGTCTGGATAGTCATGGTCAGGTAGGGCTGTCTCATGTCTAAATAGAGAGGATCTGGAAGGGCTGTCTCATGTCTGGATAGTAAGAGTCAGGAAGTCTGCCCCATGTCTGGATAGTCAGGGTCAGGAAGGGCTGTCTCATGTCTCATGTCCAGATAGTCATAGTCAGTAGGACTGTCTCATGTCTGGATAGAAAGGGTCAGGTAGGTCTGCCTCATGCCCAGATAGTCAGGCTCAGGAAGGGGGCTGTCTCATGTGTGGATAAGTCAGGCTCCGGTAGGACTGTCTCATGTCTGGATAAGTCAGGCTCCGGTAGGGCTGCCTCATAGAGTCAGGTAGGGCTGTCTCGTGTCTGGATAGTAAGGCTCAGGTAAGGCTGCCTCATGTCTGGATAATCATGGTGAGGTAGGACTGCCTCATGTCTGGATAGTCAGGGCGAGGTAGGACTGTCTCATGTCTGGATAGAAAGAGTCAGGTAGGGCTGTCTCATGTTCGGATAGTAAGGGTCAGATAGAGCTGCCTCATGTTTGGATATTCAGGCTCAGGTATGGCTGTCTCATGCCTGGATATTCAGGGTCTGGTAGGACTGCCTCATGTCTGGATAGTTAGGGTCAGGTAGGGCTGTCTCATTTCTGGATAGTTAGGGTCAGGTAGGGCATTCTCATATCTGGATGTTCAGGCTCAGGTAGGACTGTCTTATGTCCGGAGAGTCAAGCTCAGGTACGGCTGTCTCATGTACGGACAGTCAGGGTCTGGTAGGACTGTCTCATGTCTGGATAGTTAGGGTCAAGTAGGGCTGTCTCATATCTGGATAGTAAGGGTCAGGTAGGGCTATCTCATGTCTGAATAGTCAGGGTCTGGTAGGGCTGTCTCATGTCAGGATAGTAATGGTCAGGTAGGGCTATCTCATGTCTGAATAGACAGGGTCTGGTAGGGCTGTCTCATGTCAGAATAGTAATGGTCAGGTAGGGCTATCTCATATCTGAATAGACAGAGCCTGGTAGGGCTGTCTCATGTCCGTATAGTCAAGGTCGGGTAGGGCTGTCTTATGTCTGGATAGTCAGGGTCAGGTAGTGCTGTCTCATATCTCGATATTCAGGGTCAGGCAGGGCTGTCTCATATCTGGATAGTCAGGGTTAGGTCAGACTGTCTCAGGTCTAAATTGTCAGTGTCAGGTACTTATTTTTCCTACAGTCAGGATGTCCAGTTAGATGATTTATTTTTTGAGTATCTATCAGAAAGGGGGATTGAACTACATAAGTCTCAATAACAGAGTCTCAGAACTTTTTGTCTCAGAGACCCTCAACCACACGTTCACAGACTGCGGTGTATGTAATCTCCGCCTAGTGTGGTTTGGTGGATAGCGTCATCATGGGGTCGTGTCCCGTTCTACAAGTGACAGCAAAACCCTCACCAGGAGGGAGACTGTCTGGATGTTGACAGTGGCGAGTAGAATAAAATTATCTCCGATCCTATAGGTGAATCTTTATTGGGGGAAAAGAGTAGGATAGGGATAAGTCTAAAAACGGTGTTTAGTGGATGAGTCCACGACACCTAGTGGTTGGGTTGACATGTTTCGGCGTGGAACAGCCCCTACGGGTCTATGGCCTTTGTCAGGAACAAAGAAACATATATAGAGTAATATATATGGAGGCCTTACACTTCAGGGCTTCCCGAATAGTGTATTATTAGTGAGAGGAAGCACTCACCGTCTTCGTCAGTGAGGACACATTGATCTAGACAGAACATGGTTTACAGTTACGGTCATTAGGCCTATAACTGTGAGGGAAACAAAGTAAAATTAAATGCATGACAAAACTAACATTACCATTTTCCCAATTCACCCAGTGTGACACTGAATAAACCATGAGCAGCGATGTCGCTGGTGAGGGTGTGATTATCATCCTATGGATATGAATTAGTGAAAGACACAGCCAGGGGGAACAGGGACACTGCCTTGCTCTCACTCTTGGATATGTGTATAAAGAACTGTGAGGTAAAGAACAGCGCTCTCACTGTTAAATAATAATAATATGGCATAGATAAATCATCGCTGCGTTCAATATTGGCAAACATGCTGGCAGAATTAGGGGTCAAAAATGTCTCTTAGTAATTTAAACAAGTGAAATGATAATTCTGGATTTTTTGAGGAACCCAGATGGGGGGCTTTTGTACTGTGTTTGAGCGCTTACAGTATTTCCCTGACCTTGAGGAAAATTAGTCCTTCAACCCCCTTCCCTGTCCCTTGCAGTCCTTTCTCTTCAGTGACAAACCTGCCTCAAGCTGTGCTTTATTTTAGTTATTTATTTATTTGTTTATTTATTAATTTATGTTTACTTTTAAATACCAGCTGTGTATTTTGGCTACACTTTGGGTGTCCAGTTTGATGGTGATTTATTTTTTGTGTCTTTTGTACCTGTTGTCAAGTGTTTTAGTGACATTTTGACGTTGTCGCTTGTGCGATTTGAGTGAGTGTTTAGGTGGAGATTTAATATTGTTTCCTTCACCGAGAATAATAATAATATTAAAATTCAAGGCGGACTAAAAGCCTTGGCATTTAAAAAGCATCACTGGTAACATGCAGTGGCGGCTTGCCGAGAGAGTTCTGCGGGGGGAGGGGTGGTGAGGCGGGCGGGGGAGGGGCAGGGTGGGGGGTAGTGGACTCCGACATACGACAGATAGGAATAAGGTAAGTAATGAAAAAAATAAAACAATTTACCTTGCGCACGCTGCATTGCCGAGTTGGTGATGCAGCGCGCGCATGGTAAATTTGTTTTATTTATTTAATTACTTATATTACTTCTGTCCATCGTATGTCGGAGTCCACTACCCCCCCCACCCTGCCCTCCCCAGCCCCGCCTCACCACCCCGCAGCACATTAGTAGCTTATATTTCTCACCCTGCACTGCCTGTCTTTAAGTCAAGATGGCAGGCGCTGCAGAGCCTCTACCAGGGATTTAAATACCTATTACTGCACCCTCAGATGCTAAAACAGAGATAAGACAAGTAGAAGTGAGCACCAGTACCTCCGCGGAGGCCTCTGGGGGCCAGGGCAGAAGAGATGTGTGTGGGTTGGGGTAAGGCTGTCTATGGTTAGCCATAAAGGTGGCTGATCCTGAGTTTGCCTCCCTGTAAGGGGTCACCGTCCTCCAAGGCAGATGCTGTACTCTGTCTGATATGATGGTCTTTTCTGAAACTCTCTCCTCTTATTTCTACTCCTAGGGTGGAGTTCCAGCAGCGGTGAGTGAACCCTCAATCCCTCTTATTTTATCTTGTGGTCACATTTAGGCCCGAGTAGAGACACCACCATTTCCATGCTCCTGTTTTAAAGTTACCATCTTTTCTTAAATGCTGACATTTGAGGTTTGGCTGCCACAATATCAATTCAGGTCCATTGTATTACTGGAATAACTTGTGCGATTGTTTCAGGTTTCATTTGCATCTTTTTTCAGAAACTATTATTTTATATTGCAATCGGTGAAAGGATCGTTTTATATAGTCACAGGGCTTTATTTGCTGGAAACGAACGTATAACTTAAATTCTGTTATCCGGCATTAGAACTAGATTATTACTAACACTGCTCCTCTTCTGCGTCTTCTCTGCTCATATGTTCTTCTCCGACTTCTTCTCTCCTTTGCTGCCTTTCTGCTGCTCCTCTCCTGCTCTTCTGCTGCGTCTCTTGTACATCTTCACTCCACTTCTGCTCCTGTTCTGCTCTTCTTTTGATCCTCTCTTGTTCCTCATCTGTGTATCTTGCATATACTCTGTTTATCCTCCAGGGTGGCCTTCTGGTGAGTATAAGCTAATATCTAAGTCAAGGTATAATCAATAATATTCCATCAATACCTCTTAATGCAGAGATAGCACTCAGGTTTTGTAAGACCTGTCAGGCTAAGGGTGGTCTGCCCCAAACCCTTCGCATTCACTCCTCCTAGTCTGCTGGAATTCATTTTGTTGCCCTTCGGACTCAGTGCACTTTACCACTGCTCACTCCCCTAAACCGAGTAAAAGTGGCTTATATCCAATTGGCACTTTTAATTTACTTATAAGTCCCTAGTATAGTGGTAATACATTCACCCAAGGCCTCTAAATTAAATGCTACGATTGGGCCTGCGGCACCTATTGTGCCACCCACTTAGGTAGCCCAGTAAAGCATGTGTCAGGCCTGCCACTGCAGCTTGTGTGCAGTTAAAAACTACCAATTCGACTTCGCATGATAACCCCTTTGCCAGGTCTAAACCTTCTTTTTTACTACATATAAGGCAACTATAGGGTTGGCCCTATACAGCCCTTAAAACAGGGTGCAGTGTATAGAAAAAGTTGGATTTGAGATCCATTATTACTACTAGAAGGCCTACCTCTCTCATGTGATAGCATTAGGTTACCTTATTGCATTTAATAAGCAATAACTTTTGCCTGGGAGTGGGTGGAAATGTCATGTTTGCTCTCTAAGGAATTTGAATTTACATTTCTCTTTAATGGTAAAATTGGACATTAAGGGGTTGATTAGGATGTAGGGCCGATCGCCACCGCCTGCATGGCAGTGGCGATCCGCCCTACAACACACGCCACCCGCCACCCATTTCCCCCCGCCATATTAGTTTGGCGAGGGGACCCCGGCGGACGGAAAGACCGTCCACTGGTTTTCCACCGGTCACACAGGTGACCGGGTGGAAAAGGGGCCTGATATGGAGGGCAGCGGGAAGCAGCCTTTCCGTGGCGGTGGCGCCGCCATTGAAAGGCATGCGGATTGTGCTTACGGGGGCCCATTGCGGGCCCCCAGGGTATCATGGGGGTGCACATGGTGGGTATGGTACCCCCCCTATATTGTCATGGACAAGGTGGCAGGCACCGCGCAGTGCCTGTCACCTTGTGCATGACAATGCACACAGTGCATTCCCAGCACTGTGGCGGGCAGTGCTGTGAGCACCGCCCTCCACAATGCTGGGAATGGAGGATGCCTCCGCCACGGTGGCGGTGGCATCCTAATTGCAGGTGCGGGACCGCCGCACCACTGGCGGCCGATCCCAGCATCCTAATCGGCCCCAAAGTTCAAGTTCTTAACATTTTTAGAAAGTTGCCATTTTCCTGAGGTTGGCGCTTTGATCTTTTTGGTGCTATTTTTGACTATAAATTTTAAACATTCACAACTACTGTTCTACTGATTGGATTTTTGTTGCTTTGTAGTAATTTTATTTATAAATTTTTTTTAAATGAAATTGGTGGGAGAGTGTTCTTGTGCTGTGTTTTCACTTTGTTACTGTTCGAGTGCTGTATAAATACCTTGGGGCGTATTATCAAGGGTTTGCATCATGCTTTGACCACGCAACCCTAAGATGCAGATACTCAAGCCATGCAAGGCTACTTTGCGGGGCCCTGAGTGGCTTGATGAATTATGAGTAACGCAACGTAGCACATAGCACTGCATTGCTCTACTGTGGCCCAGGGAAGCGTTCCATGGGCGTTGCATGGATGCCCATAGATTTTGATGCATTCCCAGAATTACCATTACTGATGGACCTGGGAGTGCGCCAAAATGTTACGCCTTCCCAGGGGACGCGTACCGAGGAGAAATATCTTTATTTCTGCTTGTTACTTCCTGCAGCACACATGGAAAGAAGAATATGCCTGAGTGGATTGTTTTTGTGCAGGAAGGTGTCCCTTTTTTCACAAAAACATTCCTGCATGCAACGCACGCACCCTTTCACCATGGTGCAAGGGTGCCTGCGTTGGCGCTAGGCAGCTTAGGCAGCCTTTTGGGCACCGGTGCTGGGGAAAAAGCAGGAAAGCTCCGTATTGCGTTAAATATGGCACCTTCCTGCCCTTTTCCGGTAACTCAGCCCAGCAAGGGGACTTGCTGTGCTGCATTACCTTTTCATAAATTTACCCCTATATACATTGCTTCTACGTGAAGCCTGAATGCATTCGGCTAAGCTACCACTGGGTAAACACAGGCTAATTTAATGACTTGTGTGGCTCATCCTGACAAGGATTGTGGCTCACACCCCTCCCCCTCAATCACAACCAACCACCCAATTTCTCACAGTGTTACAAAGCTATGTAAATAGTAAAAACAGTTGTTCCCTTTTACTTATTGCTATTATCCTTTTATGATTATGATGGTTTTATTTTTAAAGTGAAGGGTTCAACCTAGAGTTTGCGGAGCAGTCATATATTCTCTAGCACTGTGTGATCTTGCACCTCTATCACACCGACAGAGGAAAGGCCTCAATAGGTAAACATCAGCAGACCAGAGGTAAACACACCAGTGGCATTTCTGGGAAATAGGACCATTTTCATCCAACTATGACTGGGTACCTCAGAAGTCCACTCATTGAATTTCCATCAATAACAAGCCTTGGCAAGGACACTTTGTCCAATCACTGCAGGCACTGTGAGTGTTTCCCTGATAAGCAGGTACTCTGCCTGCAGACACTGAGTCCATCCTAGAGGTGTACTGTGAAGGCATACCTCCGTGACTGTAAAACGAGAGAGCTGCCTTGTATTCCTTCGAGATCCCGGTTAGTTAGGATGCAGAAAGCAAAGGCTTCATCAGAAAAAGTGAAAATATGCTTCAGAGATCACTTGAGAAATAGTGACATTAGAAATTCATGGGATTGCAAAATAAATACAGTTGAATTGTGCCATAACAAAAATGTGGGTGGCACCATGGGCAGTGCCCATGTGATAAGTGAAAGAAATCCTCTAGAGAATTTAAAATATGATAACATAGGTTCATAAGCAAATGGTGAAAACATGAGTTGGTAGGGCAGTCCAACGGCCACCTCTGCTTGTTGCTGTGAAAGAAGTGAGATTGCTGCCAGTCTGTTTAGTGCCATTCTAAAAAGCACATGCAAAAGAAACACTTGATGGACGGAATGCTGGACAATGCAAACATTCCCCCCAGTCACAAGGATCTGGGTTAAATCCATCATTCGTTTGCTCACCACACCACCCTAGTTTGAACCCAGCCGCATGCAAATTGCGATTCTCCTATTACCATGACCAGAGAATCTGGATTTCATTAAAGACACGGAGGCTGACATTATGCATTATCGTTTAATGCAACCTCAAGTACAGCCACTTAAAAGTTACATCATAAAGTAAAAGTTCTAGAATAAACAAGTGTAACTAGGCAACAACAACACAGAGATCAGCCTCTTTTAAATGCAATGAAAGCCAAAAAAAGGTCTTATGAAGGTAACGAAGTCCAAAAGCTGGAGTCATGCGGTGAAGGTCACTCCTTTGGAAGAAGGAAGACGAGGAGTCGGGTACTGTTTCCAACAGATCGTGAAAAGAAGCAGTCAAGATGAATTATCTGAAAAAGGACAAAGTATTAGCAAATTGAACTTAGCACCCTATGTAAAGGGAAAAGAAACGGTAGTAAATGATATTAGACATTAAAAATGCAAAATACAGTGATAAAAACGGAATAATAATGTAATCAAATCAAAGCATTACACATGCAAGATGTTAAAATCCGCTCCGGGAGGGAGGGATGGGATAATGTCAGCCTCCGTGTCTTTATTGAAATCCAGATTCTCTGGTCATGGTAATATGAGAATCACAATTTCATTACAAGACCGGAGGCTGCCATAATGCATGTTGGTAGTCAAGAAGAACTACATCAGACATGTGTTCGACAGGTTTGCAGTAATGTTTTGCACAGGTATAGGAATGTGACCAGTCTGCTGCTTTGAGGATGTCATTCAACTTACCTCCTTTCCAAAAGGACTGACTAGCCATAGCCCCTCTTAAAGAATGAGCTTGAAATCTATGGAGATCAATGCCTGACAATTGCATCAATAGCTTAACTCATCTAGCTAGAGTAGAAGAAGAGACAGGTCTGAAGGGCTTAACAAATGATATAAGGAGTTGGTCACTACCAGTGGTGCGACGGGGGTCCATCCTCGAATCATATTCCTTCATGCAATCCACCACACACAATTTTTTACAAGCGTCAAACCTAGGGTAAAAAATCATATCAGACATAGTTTTAGTTCTCTTGATAATTTCGAATGTGACGCCGAATGCATCATAGGATCTGTTGGATATCTCCAACCCTTTAACGTCCGAAGCTCTACAGCAGGATATTAGACAAAGGAGAGAAGCTAGTTTGATGGAGAGTGACTTATTATCTCACAAGTTATTATTCGGCCAGTTACAAAATAGATTAAGAAGCAACTTAGCGTCCCCAAGGGTGTCATATTTAGGTTTGGGAGGTCTTTTAAGCCTGATACTCTTCATAATTCTGCAAATTATAGCGTTTTTTCCAATAGTTCTACCATTAAAAAGAGAGTGACCCGCAGAAATGGCAGATCTATAACAGTTAATTGATCTATAGGAAAGACCTCTTTCAAACTGTTCGACAAGAAAATTGGCTAAATGGACGATAGGAGCCTCCACGGAATCCAGGTTCCTTTCCAGGCACCAACTAACCCATCTTTTCCAGATGTCGTTGTATCTATAGTGTGTACCGGGGGCCCAAGATTCTTGGAGGAGAGAAGAAGCCTACGACGAAAGCCCAGAGATTTCGTTGGATCACCTGACACCTTCCATGCAAAAAGGTTCAAGGTCCCGTTCAGAAGGAGTGGGTGATCCGAACCGTCTATGTCTTTTAGGAGGCCTGGTGAAGCTGGAAGTAGAAAGGGAATTTTGTATGCTAATTCCAAAGTCGTTGGGAACCAGGCTTGGGACGGCCAAAATGGGGTCACTAGGACTATTGAAGAATGTTCTGTCCTCAACTTCTGAAGGACGCGTTGGATCATCGCAAAGGGGTGTAGGAGAGTAGGATCTGCACTTGTGTTGCCCCCACTTTTTTTCTGATGTATACACTGGTTTCTGGCTATAGTCTGGCTGGGTCCCTGCTAATCAGGGCCCCAGTCTACCTGATCTCTCTAAACAACTTGATGTGCATACTAGATGCACTAGTGATTGGATACTGTGGTACCTTGTGGGCCCCTAGTATATGGTACCTTAGGTACCTAGGGCATTGGTACTTCACAGGCCTACCAGGGGCTGCAGCATGTATTATGCCACCCCTGGGAAGCATTCTCAATCTGACACCACAGGCCTGCTACTGCAGCCTGTGTGAGGTAGTGTTAGCACTCCTCACAGAGGTATAGGTTTCTATATCTCACCATACACACACATATGAACCTATCAGTCACCCCTATGGTAGGCCCTATCAATCCCAAGGGCAGGGTGCACGGTTTACTATGTGAGGGGGTGCTTCTGCCTGAGCAGGACCCCCCTGCAGCTGGCAGAGTCTATTCTCTGCTGCTGTTTGTGGATGCGGTTAAACCATATACTCTTAAGTGCATTATAACCTCCCGGTTAATGCTAACTTTGGAATGACTGCATCAAAACATGTCGTGTTTGGTGTCAAACGTTTTGGAATCATACCCCCACACCAGTAACTGGTGTGGGAGTATGATCCCACCCTACTAGAGGGGACGACATGTACCCACTGTACCAAACGGTAGAAATCTTCTAGAGCCCTGGCATCACAAAATGGATGCCACCAGCACAGACACCGGGCTGCCCTCCTGCTGCTGACCGAAACTCGCAGTGGAGGGAGCTCAACAAAGGGTTTCCTGTCACAGGGAGGTGTCACAACCTTCCAGACAGGATTTAGTGTATTGGAGCTGGGTGGGTGCACTCTTAGAGTGCCTTTGAAGTCCTGCACTGGGGGAGCAGTAGGCTCCTCTGTGCATATGCCAGCTCAAACCGGTTCAGGGGCCTCTGCCCCTGTCCTGGCGCGAAACTGGACAAAGGGAAGTGGGTGTAACCACCCCCTACCCTGGCCCTCCTAGAGGAGTGGCCATAGAGCTAGTCCCTCCCATCTTTACAGTATAAGATACCAAATATTGCCAATGCAATTCAGATTACACCTGGACGACGCTCTACGAAGAAGAATCCGGTCCCTTCAACGTTCTACTACCTTTAGAAGACCGAAGGATCTCCCTTGGAGCCAAGGAGTGGCTCCCCTGCTTTGCAGGCACCTTAAGGACTGAACAACGGTTGCAAACTTTCCCGCTCCCGCCGGAGCCCGAAGTCCCTGCGTCCCCTGAAGTCGATTTCCTGACCTCTCTACGGCCATTTTGAGTCCCCAGCGAAGCTGTGGCGTCTGGACCCCACGAGTGACGAGGAACGACAATTCCAGGGAACCGTGCACTGATTTTGAGTGCAAGCCCTGAACGACGAACTACAAACCTGTGCTTTGGACCACCTAATGTCCAAGTCCTGAGCAGGTACTGAACCAAAGATCAGCCGCCTACCCCGTCCCGAGTGACCGTGGGCTGTTGCTGAAGTTTTCCTGCAAAGGCGTCTTTGCGGTTGCTTGCCCGTTGGCTAGTAGCCCTCCTGAAGACATCCTCGACTATTCCAAGGGCTGGCCTGCTTGCTCTGGGCCTACCCTCACTTACCCTTGCTGGGTAAGTCTCTCGGACCTTGCTGGTCTGAGCTATCCACTATCTTCACTCTCCCCGAGACTTGCAGTTGCTAAGGTTTGTTGGCTCCAATCCGAGTGCCGACACCGCCAACAGCTGCAGACGTTGTGGGACCCTCCAACTTCAGCTGCTGGTCATCATCGATCCCTCCTGGACGGCGTGGGCGAAGAGACAAAACACCATCAGCGACGAAAGCGATGCGACAGTTGTGGTCATCTATCCTGAAGGCCACCGGTCACTGGCAAGTGACTCTGAACTCTGTCCCCTCAATTTCCAGGTCGCCTGCAACTCCAATCCATCGTTGGAACCGAACGGACACCTCTCTCGACGACACAAGCAGCAAGAACACCTCGATTCCCATTGAAAACAGCATCGCGACCCGACACCAAAGGACACCTGTGCACCCGGACTCCCTGGGTGAGGTAACTCTGGCATTACGGTGCCCAAGTGTGCATTGGCTATCGAAATACTTACCCTGTAAGTTGTGTGCTTGTTGTCCACTCAGAAGTGCCCTAAAACTTTAAAATACAAATCGCGACATTTTTGCATTGAAGTCTATGAGAAACTCGCGTGCGTGTTTAGACACTGCACGCGTCCCCTGTGGGCTAGTTACTTACCTGAAAACACTACAGCAGTGAAGCCCCAGCGATTCCCAAGGCCCTAGGCCTCTTCATTTTGCTTGTCGAATTTGTTATACCATTTACTTAGTATATGGTCTGGTACGCCCCTAGGGCTACAGTGATTTATGTGCTTAATTTGTTGAGAAATGTTGATCTTTTAAATGTTTACCTGGGACTAATCTCATAAAGAGATTAGTAGAGTATATTTAGTAATAAATACATATATATTTCATATATATACCTGTGTGGTGTCTTTTCATTTGGTAATTCAAGAGATTATAAGGTAAAACAAGCTGCTTTACATTCCTCAGAGACTTAGCCTGAAGGCTGCTCTCCACAGCTACCACTAGGATAGCTTTCTTTTAAAAGGTTGTCTTTAAACCTATCTACCAAGAGTCGAATTGGACTGGTGCAAGGTGGCCACTAGAACTAGTGACCAGCATATGCTAGGCCAACTTCTCACATTGGTGGGCAGCGTGTGGGATTACAGCTTGCCATTGTTTTACCAGAAAATCTCAATTTGAATTACTAACTGAAAACCACTTAAGGTACTCAAGGTACATATAAAGTCAAGCTAGTATCAATAAGTTCTACTGAACTTAGAGCTGTGTGTAAAGGGATAAGCACACCCTTGCTACAGCTCAAGCTAGGTTTAGTAGGCCACAACTAGTGTAGGTAGTACAACACTGCACAACACTAGTATGCCTCACCAGGATGGAGCCAGTGGGTCCATCCCAGCTCAGTACAAAGACCTGGCCTACACTGACCTGAAGGCCTTATGCTTTGAAAGAGGACTGAGGGTGGGCAGGAGTCCCTCATCACAGCACCTGATAGATCTGCTAGTAGCAGATGACCTGAAACAAGCTCTAGGAGCAAGTGGGTCTGGATCAGGGGGTGGGTCAAACATAGTCTCTGGGTCTGATGATGAAAATCAAGATGACCTGGAGTCTGTGATTGAAGGGCCAGACTCAGAAGAGTCTGAAAGGAACAGAGGAATTCTCCCTAAGAGAACTGACAGAGTGGGAGAGAGGCCTAGGTCCCCCTCAAGGGAATCTGACCATTCATACCACTCTGGAAGAGAATCTGTCCCACAGAAGAACTCCAACTTTCCCAGGGAGACCTCTTCTGAGAGAAGGTACAAGTTGCTACAGTATGAGGAAGCTAGGCTTGCTCTCAGAGCCAAGCAACTGGCCTTAGATAGGGAAGCCTTCGAGCTCCAAAGAGCTTCAAAGAAGGAGGGGTTAGATACCCCTGGTGGCAGCAACAGTGTCCCTAGAAACAGAGATTATACTCCTGACCATAGGAACCTGTCCAAGGTTGTTCCTCCCTACCAGAGTGGGGATGATATCCACAAATGGATAACTGCTATGGAGAGGGCCTGTAAAGTTCAACAGGTCCCCCAGAAACAGTGGGCAGCAATCTTGTGGCTCTCCTTTTCAGATAAAGGTAGAGACAAGCTCCTCACTGTTAGAGAAGAGGATGCTAATGACTATGAAGCCCTGAAGAGTGTTTTGATAGATGGGTTTGGCTTAACCACTGAACAGTACAGGTTGAAGTTCAGGGATACCCAGAAAACACAGACTCAGGATTGGACTGACTTTGTTGATTGTGCAACCAAGGCTCTAGAAGGTTGGCTGGTTGGTAGTAGAGTAACTGACTTTAAGGGATTGTATAATCTTATAATGAGAGAACAGATCCTTAATAATTGCCAGAACCAGTTGTTGCATCAGTACCTGGTGGACTCTGATCTGACCTCTCCCCAAGAATTGGGAAAGAAGGCGGATAAATGGGTCAGAACCAGGGTGAAGCAGAAAAACCAGAACCAGGGCGGTGACACTAAGAAGCAAGATCCTAAAGGCTCAGAAAAAGGTGGGGATAAGTCTAAAGACCAGAAGTCTTCACAAGGGCCCCAAAAATCTGCATCTGGTGGGGAGTCACAATCTAACAAGAAAAAAGGCCAAAAGAAGCCCTGGTGCAACTACTGTAAACAGAAGGGGCACTGGACTTCTGATTGTACCAAGTCCAAAGAACAATCCACCACCACTTCAGCCCCTAAGGCACCTGTTCCCCCTAGTACAGCCAGTGGTGGAGGTAATGCACAGAATAAGGGTGTAGTAGGGTTGACCCTGGGTTCTGATGTGGACTCTGGCCTAGTCAGAGTACCCACACAGGCATTGCTTGTTTGTGAGGGAGACCTTGATATGTCATTCCTAGTGAGCCCCAGTAACCTGGGCAAATACAAACAGCAGCCTATTATAAATGGCAAACAGGCTTTGGCATTTAGGGACACAGGTGCTAGTGTCACCATGGTGGCAGAGGACCTAGTGGATCCTACACAGATCATCCTGGGGGAAATGTACCAGGTAACCAATGCTAGCAACACCAGGACCAACCATAGCCTGGCAGTTGTTAATTTCTCCTGGGGAGGGGTAACTGGCCTTAAAAAGGTTGTAGTCAATGCAGACCTCCCTGTCGAATGTCTGTTGGGCAATGATCTGGAGACTTCAGCCTGGTCTGAAGTAGAATTACGGACTCATGCTGAGATGTTGGGCATACCTGCAGAGGTATTTGCTGTGACCAGGTCACAAGCCAAGATGCATAAAACTGAACCAGCTCTGGATCCTGAAACTATGGACCAGGTGCTACCCAAGAGGAGGAGCAGTAGGGTTAAGGCTGGGCCTTCCCCTCTGTCTCAGATCACAGATTCCCCTCCAGAGGGAGGAGAAGCAGAGCCTGAAGAAGGAACTGCCCCAGAGGGACTTGAGCCTGGACAGGTTGAGTTCTTGGGGGCAGGGGGCCCTTCCAGGGAAGATCTGAGCAAAGAGCAACAGTGCTGCCCCACTCTTGAACCCCTCAGAAAGCAAGCTGCTGCTGAGGCTGCTGGGAGTGCTAGTGGGTCCCATAAGATTTATTGGGATGAGGGGCTCCTTTATTCTGAGGCTAGGGAACCAACTCCTTGCGCCACCAGGAGGCTGGTGATTCCTCAGAAGTTTAGGGGGTTCCTCTTGACCCTAGCACATGACATCCCATTGGCAGGTCACTTGGGCCAAAACAAGACCTGGGACAGGCTTGTTCCACATTTTCATTGGCCACACATGTCTGAAGACACAAAGGAGTTTTGTCGCTCCTGTGTCACCTGTCAGGCCAGTGGCAAGACAGGTGGCACTACAAAGGCCCCCCTGATACCACTGCCTGTGGTGGGGGTCCCCTTTGAAAGGGTAGGGATTGATATAGTCGGTCCCCTTGACCCTCCAACAGCATCTGGGCACAGATTCATACTGGTGATAGTGGACCATGCCACCAGGTATCCAGAAGCTATTCCCCTCAGGACTACTACAGCCCCTGTGGTAGCCAGAGCCCTCATTGGAGTATTCTCCAGAGTGGGCTTTCCTAAGGAGGTTATCTCTGACAGAGGGTCCAACTTTATGTCAGGATATTTGACTGCAATGTGGAAGGAGTGTGGTGTAAACTACAAATTCACCACTCCCTATCACCCACAATGCAATGGGTTAGTTGAGAGATTCAACAAAACCCTGAAAGGAATGATTAAGGGCCTCCCAGAAAAGCTTAGGCGAAAATGGGACCTTTTACTTCCTTGCCTTCTATTTGCATACAGGGAGGTTCCTCAGAAGGGGGTTGGCTACAGCCCCTTTGAACTTCTGTTTGGGCACCCTGTGAGAGGACCATTATGTCTAGTGAAGGAGGGATGGGAGTTACCTCTCAAACCTCCCAAACAGGATGTAGTGGACTATGTACTTGGTCTCCGCTCCAGGATGGCTGAGTACATGAAGAAGGCCACAAAAAACCTTGAGGCAAGCCAAGAACTACAAAAAGCTTGGCATGACCAAAAGGCTGTACTGACTGTTTACCAGCCAGGCCAGAAAGTGTGGGTGTTGGAGCCAGTGGCCCCAGCAGCTCTCCAGGACAAATGGAGTGGCCCCCATACAATTGTTGAAAAGAAGGGAGAGGTCACCTACCTGGTAGACCTTGGTACTCCCAGGAGCCCTCTTAGAGTGCTCCATGTCAACAGACTTAAAGCATATGTGGACAGGGCTGACATGAGCTTGCTCATGGCAACTGATGAGGACCAGGAGGAGGAGAGTGACCCTCTCCCTGACCTCCTCTCTCAGAACCCTGAGGATGGATCAGTGGATGGCGTTGCTTTGGCAGGCAGCCTCACTGAACATCAACAAACTGAATGTAGACAAGTACTACAGCAGTTCAGACATATGTTCAGTCTGACCCCAAGTCAGACTTCCTGGTGCACCCATGAGGTGGACACTGGAGACAGTCTGCCTGTGAAGAGTAAAATCTACAGGCAACCTGACCATGTCAGGGACTGTATCAGGACTGAAGTCCAGAAAATGTTGGAGCTAGGTGTTATTGAGCCCTCAGATAGCCCTTGGGCTAGCCCAGTAGTCCTTGTCCCAAAGCCTCACACCCAGGGCGGTAAGAAAGAGATGAGGTTTTGTGTTGACTACAGGGGCCTCAATGCAGTCACAAGGACTGATGCCTACCCAATACCCAGGGCAGATGAACTAATAGATACCTTGGCCTCAGCCAAGTATCTAAGTACATTTGACCTTACAGCAGGCTATTGGCAAATCAAGTTAGCTGATGAAGCCAAGGCCAAAACTGCATTTTCGACCCCTGGTGGGCACTATCACTTTGTGGTAATGCCCTTTGGTTTGAAGAATGCACCTGCCACATTCCAGAGGTTGGTGAATAAAGTTCTGACTGGTATGGAAACTTACTGCTCAGCATATCTAGATGATATTGCTGTATTTAGTTCTACCTGGCAGGATCACCTGGTCCACCTCAAGAATGTACTGGAGGCCCTGCAGAAAGCAGGCCTCACTATCAAGGCCACTAAGTGCCAGATAGGGCAGAGTCAGGTTGTGTACCTGGGCCACCTTGTAGGTGGGGGCCAGGTTCAACCATTGCAGAGCAAGATCCAAACCATAAAGGATTTGGGAGCTCCAACCACCCAGACACAGGTGAGAGCCTTCTTGGGCCTGACTGGGTACTATAGGAGGTTTGTTAAGGGATATGGATCTATAGTGACCCCCTTGAATGACCTAACCTCCAAGAAAATGCCAAAAAAGGTTCAGTGGACAGCTAGCTGTCAAAAGGCATTTGATGACCTCAAGCAGGCAATGTGCACTGCCCCCATCTTACAGAGTCCAGATTACAAAAAGAAGTTCATTGTTCAAACAGATGCTTCAGAGCTGGGTGTGGGAGCTGTACTGTCTCAACTTAATGATGAAGGTCAAGACCAGCCAGTAGCTTTTATAAGCAGAAGGCTGACCCCTAGAGAGAAACGTTGGTCAGCTATTGAGAGGGAGGCCTTTGCTGTGGTTTGGGCCCTGAAGAAGTTGAGGCCATACTTGTTTGGCACTCACTTCATTGTTCAGACTGACCATAAGCCCCTCCTATGGCTCAAACAGATGAAAGGTGAAAATCCTAAACTGCTCAGGTGGTCCATTTCCCTACAGGGGATGGACTATACAGTGGAACATAGACCTGGGACCCAACATGCCAATGCAGATGGACTCTCGAGGTATTTCCACTTAGAACATGAAGACTCAACTGGTCAAGGTTAGTTTAATGTCCCTGCGTTTGGGGGGGGGGGAGGTTGTGTAGGAGAGTAGGATCTGCACTTGTGTTGCCCCCACTTTTTTTCTGATGTATACACTGGTTTCTGGCTATAGTCTGGCTGGGTCCCTGCTAATCAGGGCCCCAGTCTACCTGATCTCTCTAAACAACTTGATGTGCATACTAGATGCACTAGTGATTGGATACTGTGGTACCTTGTGGGCCCCTAGTATATGGTACCTTAGGTACCTAGGGCATTGGTACTTCACAGGCCTACCAGGGGCTGCAGCATGTATTATGCCACCCCTGGGAAGCATTCTCAATCTGACACCACAGGCCTGCTACTGCAGCCTGTGTGAGGTAGTGTTAGCACTCCTCACAGAGGTATAGGTTTCTATATCTCACCATACACACACATATGAACCTATCAGTCACCCCTATGGTAGGCCCTATCAATCCCAAGGGCAGGGTGCACGGTTTACTATGTGAGGGGGTGCTTCTGCCTGAGCAGGACCCCCCTGCAGCTGGCAGAGTCTATTCTCTGCTGCTGTTTGTGGATGCGGTTAAACCATATACTCTTAAGTGCATTATAACCTCCCGGTTAATGCTAACTTTGGAATGACTGCATCAAAACATGTCGTGTTTGGTGTCAAACGTTTTGGAATCATACCCCCACACCAGTAACTGGTGTGGGAGTATGATCCCACCCTACTAGAGGGGACGACATGTACCCACTGTACCAAACGGTAGAAATCTTCTAGAGCCCTGGCATCACAAAATGGATGCCACCAGCACAGACACCGGGCTGCCCTCCTGCTGCTGACCGAAACTCGCAGTGGAGGGAGCTCAACAAAGGGTTTCCTGTCACAGGGAGGTGTCACAACCTTCCAGACAGGATTTAGTGTATTGGAGCTGGGTGGGTGCACTCTTAGAGTGCCTTTGAAGTCCTGCACTGGGGGAGCAGTAGGCTCCTCTGTGCATATGCCAGCTCAAACCGGTTCAGGGGCCTCTGCCCTTGTCCTGGCGCGAAACTGGACAAAGGGAAGTGGGTGTAACCACCCCCTACCCTGGCCCTCCTAGAGGAGTGGCCATAGAGCTAGTCCCTCCCATCTTTACAGTATAAGATACCAAATATTGCCAATGCAATTCAGATTACACCTGGACTACGCTCTACGAAGAAGAATCCGGTCCCTTCAACGTTCTACTACCTTTAGAAGACCGAAGGATCTCCCTTGGAGCCAAGGAGTGGCTCCCCTGCTTTGCAGGCACCTTAAGGACTGAACAACGGTTGCAAACTTTCCCGCTCCCGCCGGAGCCCGAAGTCCCTGCGTCCCCTGAAGTCGATTTCCTGACCTCTCTATGGCCATTTTGAGTCCCCAGTGAAGCTGTGGTGTCTGGACCCCACGAGTGACGAGGAACGACAATACCAGGGAACCGTGCACTGATTTCGAGTGCAAGCCCTGAACGACAAACTACAAACCTGTGCTTTGGACCACTTAATGTCCAAGTCCTGAGCAGGTACTGAACCAAAGATCAGCGGCCTACCCCATCCCGAGTGACCGTGGGCTGTTGCTGAAGTTTTCCTGCAAAGGCGTCTTTGCGGTTGCTTGCCCGTTGGCTAGTAGCCCTCCTGAAGACATCCTCGACTATTCCAAGGGCTGGCCTGCTTGCTCTGGGCCTACCCTCACTTACCCTTGCTGGGTAAGTCTCTCGGACCTTGCTGGTCTGAGCTATCCACCATCTTCACTCTCCCCGAGACTTGCAGTTGCCAAGGTTTGTTGGCTCCAATCCGAGTGCCGACACCGCCAACAGCTGCAGACGTCGTGCGACCCTCCAACTCCAGCTGCTGGTCATCATCGATTCCTCCTGGACGGCGTGGGCGAAGAGACAAAACACCATCAGCGACGAAAGCGACGCGACAGTTGTGGTCATCTATCCTGAAGGCCACCGGTCACTGGCAAGTGACTCTGAACTCTGTCCCCTCAATTTCCAGGTCGCCTGCAACTCCAATCCATCGTTGGAACCGAACGGACACCTCTCTCGACGACACAAGCAGCAAGAACACCTCGATTCCCATTGAAAACAGCATCGCGACCCGACACCAAAGGACACCTGTGCACCCGGACTCCTTGGGTGAGGTAACTCTGGCATTACGGTGCCCAAGTGTGCATTGGCTATCGAAATACTTACCCTGTAAGTTGTGTGCTTGTTGTCCACTCAGAAGTGCCCTAAAACTTTAAAATACAAATCGCGACATTTTTGCATTGAAGTCTATGAGAAACTCGCGTGCGTGTGGAGACACTGCACGCGTCCCCTGTGGGCTAGTTACTTACCTGAAAACACTACAGCAGTGAAGCCCCAGCGATTCCCAAGGCCCTAGATCTCTTCATTTTGCTTGTCGAATTAGTTATACCATTTACTTAGTATATGGTCTGGTACGCCCCTAGGGCTACAGTGATTTATGTGCTTAATTTGTTGAGAAATGTTGATCTTTTAAATGTTTACCTGGGACTAATCTCATAAAGAGATTAGTAGAGTATATTTAGTAATAAATACATATATATTTCATATATATACCTGTGTGGTGTCTTTTCATTTGGTAATTCAAGAGATTATAAGGTAAAACAAGCTGCTTTACATTCCTCAGAGACTTAGCCTGAAGGCTGCTCTCCACAGCTACCACTAGGATAGCTTTCTTTTAAAAGGTTGTCTTTAAACCTATCTACCAAGAGTCGAATTGGACTGGTGCAAGGTGGCCACTAGAACTAGTGACCAGCATATGCTAGGCCAACTTCTCACAAGGGGGGAAAAGCGTATCACTGAATGTTTTTCCAAAGCACGAGAAAGGCGTTCACTGCCAGAGCACCTGGGTCGTGCATCCAGCTGAAGTATCTGGGAAGTTGGGAAGTGAGTCTGTTCGCAAAGAGGTCTACTTCTAATGGACCCCAAAGATAGTCTAGACTGTTGAACACGTTTGCGTTTAATTTCCAATCGGTGTGATCTACGAGGAACCCTGAATTCCAATCCGCACAGACATTTTTTAGACCTGGAAGGTATTCTGCTCTTAGGGAAATTTGGTGTTCCAAGCAGAACATCCACAGTTTCTTGGCTAGATTGGAGAGGTCCGGTGACTTCGTGCCGCCTAGGCGATTTATATATGCGGCACCTGACATATTGTCCATCTTGAGTAGGACTGATTTCCCTTGCAGGGAATGCTTGAAGCTCATTAAGGCGTAAAGCCCGGCGGTTAACTCTAGAAAGTTTATGTGCTGTAAACTCTCGGAATAAGACCATAAACCTCCCATGTTCTGATTTTAAAAACAAGCACCCCAGCCATGAAGGCTGGCATCCGATTCCAGTACGTAATCTGGGGAAGTCCCAAAGATGGCTTTCCCGTTCCATGCGTCTAGATTCTCTAACCACCAAGTCAGTTCCGCCTTCGCTTCCGTGTCTAGGTGAATGTTATCTCCATACCAAAGGCCGGAGCGGAGGGCCCTGCCCTTGATTCTTTGAAGGGCTCGGTAGTGTAGAGGACCGGGAAAGATAACCTGGATGGGAGAAGAAAGGAGGCCCAGAAGTCAGGCTAGTTCCCGTAAGGTTAGGAGATCTAATTTCAGAACATGACGTATCTCTTTCCGAATCTTGGAAATCTACTTTGGGTGAAGTAAAAGCATTGATTTTACGGTGTCGACCGTGAAGCCTAGGAACTCTAGAGACCTCGATGGAGTCAAGATGGATTTCTCCCTGTTTATAATAAAACCCGTACTCTAATAATTCCACCGTGGTGTTCAAGTCTTTCAGAATTTGAGAATGGTCTTGGGACATGATGAGGATGTCGTCTAAATAGATTATGAGTCGGACACCCCTTTCTTGAAGGACCGTGGTAATGGCCTTCATTACTTTGATGAAACACGAGGGGGCTGAAGATAGGCCGAAGGGAAGGGCTTGAAACTGATAGAGGTGGTTGTTTCACGCAAATTGAAGGAAGGATTGGGACTCCTCTGCCATAGGAATGGTGAAATAGGCATCTTTTAGATCTATTTTCACTAGCCAGTCTTTCTCTAAGAGCATGTCCCTGAGGAGATGTTTAATTCTCTTAGATTTATTACCGGTCTCCACCCTTTGTCCTTTTTTCCACTAGGAAAATATTGCTCAGAAAATTCTTGTGTTGCCAAGGAACTTCTACGATTGCACCCTTCGTTAACATAGAATTTACCTCCTCCGCGATGATAGAGTGCTGTTCTAGTGTCAGGTTTAAAACTTGGGGAGTTGAAACTTGAAGGGGTTTTTCCTTGAAATCTATTCTGAATCCCTGTACGGTCTCTAAAACACAAGGATCGTGTGTGATTCGTTTCCAAGCGTGTAGGAAATGTTTTAGGCGACCTCCTACTCTCTGTGTTAAAGAGAAAGGATGAGGAGGAAGGGTACTTACTTGAGGTGTTGGAGGGATTGGCTCCTCTGATCCTGAAACCTCTTTAGCGGGAAGATCGTCCTCGTTGAGGAAAGATTGAATTGCTGGGTTGAAACGGGCGAACAAAGCCTCTTTGTCTTGAGAAGGGTCTTTGGAAGAATCGGCCGGCAGAACGACCCCTTCTGCCGGCCCTGGCGAAAACACTTGGGTTGAAAACTCTGCGCATGTTGGTTTGCGCTCTATCTAGGGCAGTAAAGGTTGCAACATATTTTCCTAAACCTTTGATCATATCTTCTCCAAAGAGGAGGCCATTGGGGTTAGATGAAGATTCTTTTTCTGCCATGTTGCAGAGTTTAGGATCGATTTTAGACAAAACCACTTTCCTTCTCTCGGTATTCAAGGCTGTGTTGGTGTTACCAAGGAGGAATAGTGTCCTTTGGCTCCATCCTCGAAGGAGGTCAATGTTAGGTTGCGAACCATTGGTATAGCTCTCCTCGATTAAGTCGATCAAACGACACAATTGGCCGAGCATGTCAAGCATGCGGTCTTGACAGCTTTTGAGTGAGCGTTCCATACCTTTCCTTGGATCCCTGCCCAATTTGAATAAGAACTTGATGAGTTTGGGGTCCAAGTTGGGAGTTAAGCAGTATTTATCTTGTATGATAGGACGAGGGCATTCTGCCCTCAGGATATTTCTTGTCTCTTTCTCCAAGGGGTTCTTGATCCACTTCTTAATATACTTAGCCAAGTGTTTTTGTGGCCACCACTGGGATCTCCTCGGGTGTTGTAAGTTGTCGGGGAAAAACATTTCCCCGCCAAGGGGATCAAAAATAATTTGCTTAGAGGAGGAGGGAAGTTCTTCATCCGAGAAGTCAAGGTTAATATTGTCGTCAATCTGGTCTAAGTCCAAAATATATTCATCCAGGGATTCATTGGAGGTATCCACTTCGTTGGATAAGAGGGGATCTGAAGCACTTTGATATTGTGAGCCGCTTAAGGCATCCAAATGAGATGTGCCATTATTGGCACATGGTCTTTTTGGGGCGCGTAGGCCTCCCGTATTAGTTGAGGAGCTTAGTCCTTCTTCAGTAGTTGAGGCGCGTAGACCTCCCAATATGTTGGAGGTGCGTGAACCTCCCATAGTGCTTTCGTTTTTTAAATTGTTGCATTTCTTGATTCTTTTACCCTCACTTTTGTTTAGTTGATCAGAGTGTCCTTCATGTTGAGTAGAGTAGATAGTGGGGTCGGAAAGAGGCCTCTTTCCTGCAACAATTTTGCTTATCGTTTCGCTCATACAGGAGTGTAACTCCTTATGTATTATTTTTTTAATAAACTCCTCATTTGAATTAGGGGCGGGTACCTGGGTTTGAGATTCATCTGAGTCAACATCAGACATGGTGAAAAGGCCAGGTAAAATTGGGTTAAGGGTATTAATGATAGAATAATTGTTAAATTTTCACCAATCAATTTAAGAATACTGGATGGAGACAGGAAAGTTGCTAAATATAAGTCAAAATGTCGAAAAATGGTGAGAAAAAATGAAGAAATCCTTGCATCTGCCAACCGACATAGGGATCAGCTGTTACAGGAGCACGTTGCTAGGCAACTTGAAAAGCCTAGCCGTACGTCGGGCGCGGATCCCTCTGTTGCTAAGGGTCTCTCTTCTAAGTACGAGAGCCCTTGTTGTTTCCTCTTCCCTTTTATTTTAATTTTTTATAAGTAGTCCGATGCGCGCCTAAGGTGAGGGGGAAGGAGGATGTGGTAGACGGGGGAAAAAGCCAAGGGAAAGCCGAAGGCACGATGATGGTGCAGCGCGGCCTGCAGACCGTACATTGGAAATGCGAGGAGCGGCCGCGCCGTACCAAAAACGCGAAGTAGAAAGGCGATTTTACCGTGTCCCGAAAGGGATCAAGGAGGGATGCGTGTTAGAGCGGCAACGGTATGACGCGAAAAAGGGGAGATTCACGTGGGGGCATCTTGCGCAAGGTGATATTTCCCAAGAGTCTAAATTAGGTTACAAGGCAATCTTAAAAAACATGTTAAGGCAAAGATAATAAAACGTCGGAAGGGTCATGTATTAGAACAGAAAAGGTGAAGGAGGGACAGTAGAGTCCAAGTCGGGGGAAAAGGAATTAGATGGGACTTAAGTGCTCCAATAAGTAATTAGGGTTAACAATAGTTTGAGAAGATAATCAAGGTATAATAATTAGGGTATAAGTAGGTAATAGTGTAAGAAAGGTAGTACAGTGGCAGAAAGAAAAAAGGCACAACTTATATGTCTTGAAGCCGCATTTAAAAGAGGCTGATCTCTGTGCTGTTGTTGCTTTTGTCTGGCTAATCAGGCCCACGCACCAGTGCTCGTTCCCTTAAACTGTAAATGTGGATTGGTAGTCCCACTTGGCAAGCGTTTTTACACCCCTGTAAGGCCCTAGTACATGGTCAGAGTGGTACCCAGGGCTGGGATGTAAAAGAGGCACCAGGGTTGCAGCACTTATTATGCCACCTTGAGTTACCCGAGTAAAACCAAAGGCTGCAGGCCTGCCATGTCAGCCCTGCACAAGCAGCTTGCATGCTTGAGTTCGCCCTTACACATACCATGTGTGAGAGGGAACTTCACTGCATTTAATATATGCCAGATCCCACTAAGGTAGGCCTCCTATTGCCTAGGAGTCACGGTGCATTATATTATATGTGTGGAAATATATGTGCAAGCATATATTGCCCTGTAGTAGCATTCTGAACGTAATTCTATTGCAAGGGACTGGAGGTCCATAGGATAACATAGTCAAGTCAAGTCAAAGAATCTTGTATAGCGCGCATATCACTGCTAGGTCTCAAGGCGCTTGCAGAAACTCCAGAGCCGGGAGACAAAACCAATAACATTGATTTTGGTCAAACAACCATGTTTTCAGTTCTTTACAGAAACGCTGATGGTCCACCATGGAAAGGAGATGAGGCGGCAGCTTGTTCCAGAGATAGGGAGCAAGAAAGGAAAACGCTCATAGGCTGGCATTGCCTGTATGTCCAGCTCCATGATGACTCTGCTGATTTCTTTCATGTTTGGTGTTAAACACCGTACTTTTTAACCCCTGACATGATGGTTGGGTCAAGGTTTAACCAGCATGTGCCTAGATGGCACTTTGGACAGTGTCCTCCAAGTTAAGCCAGCGTTCTCGGGCCTTAGCAGTCCGACATCTGAGGCGCCTGTTCTTTCCAACTTTCTTTTTTGTTTTTTATTAAAAAAAATATTGAGCAGAGTAAAAAGGATACTTATACACACAACAGATTTCACAATTCTACAATCAACGCCATTATTAAAAATATGCTTCCATACAGAGATATATCTTTTACAAGCTCCAACCCTTTTCGCATAAACCTCTTCAACCTTTCTTACTCAACTCATTTTTGTATACCATTCTAGAAATGCTGGAACTTTAATTGTCTTTCATTTCTAGAGGATCAGAGTGCGTGCCACCAAGGAAGAAATTGCTAAAAACATTTCCTCCCCTCTTGCTATTGGCTGGGTTTGTCTCTTTTTTAATAAACCAAAGAGTTCTAACTCAGCCACTGGTTCCACTCTTCTCTGCAGGCCATAGCTAAGCTCAATACAAATTTTCTCCCAAAACTTTCTGTGAGAAGTTGGCCTGGTAATGGTATATGATGTTCACTAATTAAAGTGACCACATTGTACCATGCCAAGCAACCCTTATGGTGTGGCTGTCAACCTTTTCGGACCAGCTGCCCTAGTGGTAGCGTAGGCTAAGCAGTCTTTCAGGCTAAACTCGTTTAGGCATGTAAAGCAAGCTGTTTTACCATATGTAACCCCCTTTTATACCAATGAAAGGACACCACACAGATATATATTCAAAATATGTATGTATTTATTATTCAAAGTATCCCCTAGACTCTTTATGAGCACAGGAGCACAAATCGTTAAACAAGAAAGTATCACAATATACAGAAGTTGCACTTTATATGGATAGGCCCTGGTGGCCGCTCAAACCATATACTAAAATAGTGGTATAAGTACCACGAACAGGAAAGGTAGAAGGCCTAGGGCCTCTAGAATCGCTGGGCCTACAAGGAGCTAACTTTAGTTAGTGACCAGGAGGTCCACGGGTCGCGTGTGCAGTGAGGAAAGTTACACGCGGGCTCCCATAGGTTTTCAATGGGTGCGTAAAAGTTCAAAAGCTACTGCTAGAAGGGTCTTCTGGTTGGACTACGAAATCAAGACTTCAAACCTAGACATTAGAGATGTTACTCTACACTTGTGCACCGGAGTGCCAGCTTTACCTCACCCACAGGAAGCGGGTGCATAGGGCTCGAAGTGCGTCGAGTTTCGTCTATCTGTTCAATGGAGCCTGATGACAAAGATGCTGCAGGCGGTCGGTCCAGAAGAGATGCGGTGGATCCAAGGATGGATCGGAGTTGTAGAAGACCTGTAAGCAGAGGGGACAGTGTTCACAGTCACTAGCCAGTGACCGGCGTGGCACCAGGTAGGTACCAGGAGATGTCGGGTGCAAACAGGTGAAGAGGTGTAGCTTGTCTCTGCAGCCACGTGGTCCCTGAAGGTCGACGACATCCAGGAGTCGGTTCACGAGCTGTCCCACGCAGGCTCTCGCTGTCGGCGGTGTCGGCGACTCAGAAAAAGCAAACAAGCCTTGGCAAAAGCAGGAGTCGCAGGAATCGAAGAAAGCTGTTGGCTCTGACCAGCAAAGTCAGAGGGGCTGCTCCTTTGCAGGGAAGCAGGGGTCAGTCTGGAGCAACCAAACCAGCATCGTAGTTTTCAAAAAGGTTCGCCAAGATGGCCACTAGCCAACGGGCCAGGGACCGGGCAGGCGCGTCGAGTCGCAAAGTGCAGAGGGGCCCCACGCAGATCGTGGAGATGCTGGAGGGCTCACCTTTGGTGCAGATGCTGCTCGGATGTTGGGCTTCTCAGGACCCAAAGCACAACTCGGAGGGAGCCTCTGTTGTCGCGCTTGCAGCTTGTCGAGTGTCTTCCGAAATGGCTAACTCCACGTGTCTCGGTGCCTCCACGGGTTCCTTCTTTGCAGGGACTGTGGATCGGGCTGTGAGAGGTCTGGAGGTCCAGTTCTTGTTGGTCTCTGGGCTTGGGCTCTGGCGGGAGGCGGCGGCAAAGCAGACGTTGATTCGCTGGTTGGTGCTTGCGTTAGCAAGATGGTCACTCCCTGACCATAGGGGAGAATTCCTTCAGTCTTCTGTGCAGCAGAACGTCGAAGTTCCCGTCTTCTTCTTTGTGTTAAGTTGATTCCAGGATGTCTGAAGTCTTAGGACACAGCTCCTACCTTTAAGCGGATTCTAGGGGCCGGACTACCTGCTAGGTCCCTCCCTAAGGGTGGGACCAGGAAGGGGGGTGGTTACACCCCCAATCCTTTGTCCAGCTCGCCCCAGGTCTGGTGTGCCCCAGGACCGGTTTGAACTGGCATATGCACCGAGGCTCCTTGTGAGCCTCAGGCATGTCTGATTCTATTCAAGCCCTACCTGACCAATACACAAAATCCTGTCTGGGGTGGTGCTCGCACCTCCCCTGGCAGGAAACCCTTTGTCCACGTCTCCCAAGCTGGAAGGACTCCCAGCAGCAGGAGGGCAGACTTGTGTCTGTGGTGGCAGCGTCCATTTTGTGGAGCTGAGGCTATCTCTGATTTTACCCAGGTTTCAGGTTCTTTTTTTTTTTTTTTTTTTTTTTTTTTTAATAATTTTTATTGAACAGGCTGATGAGAAAAACGTACAGTAATACATATGTTTGTTCACAGAAAGGGAGGAAAAGGAAATCCAGACAAATAAGCGCAATTAAACTCAGAAAAAATAAAAAAAATAAAAATAAAAGGAAAAGCAACACTATTCCATAAATTCACCCCATATCTTTTCAAATTTCATCAAGGAACGGGTCCCCCTAAGATTAGCTAGTGAAGCCTCCATTGAATAGATCTCGATTACTAGTGACCACCAGTCCCACACCGATGGTGGATCGGGGCAGATCCAAGCTCTGGCAAGAGTTAGTTTAGCACAAGACATGAGAATTGAAGCCAGAGCATCCTGAAATAGAGAGGTGGGATTGATATCTAATAAAACGAAGGAGGCAGAAAGTGAGGGGAGCTGGATTGATCTAGTTCCAAGAACTTTACGGATATCTGACCAGTAATCCTTAAGAGTGGGACAAGAGAACAGCATGTGTGCCAAATCAACTGCGTGGGCCGAGCATTTGGGGCATTTAGTATGAACATTCGTGGCGTTGTTGGGGTACCACCTGGAGATGATTTCTGGTGTATAATATAGCATGCAAGTCGTTCTAAATTGCTGTAGCCTCAAGCTGGAGGAGTGAACACTGCTGTTAATATTAGATAGGGAACGTTCTATATCTTTCGGAGTGACATTTGTGTCTAAGACCCTGCTCCATTTGGCGGCTAATTTAGAGCAATCATTTTGTTTGAAGATGATTAAAAAGCTATAAGTATCACTTATTGCTGATTTGATTGTTGAGGAGTGGAAGTGGGTCCAGATATCGGAGTCTGTGGTTTTGGAAATTCGTTTTTTGTTCACCAGGTAGTCGTGTATCTGTCTATGCTTATATCTCATAGATTCAGAGAGGCCATAAAGCAATTTAAGTGTATTAAAGTCCAGAAAGCCTTGCGTGCCATATAGGTCCCCTAGAAGCCTGATGCCCCGTCTAGACCAGCTTTGAGCACTATGCTCATTGAAAATTTCCGGAAGACCCGGATTCCCCCACAACAATAGTTTTGAGTGGTAAAAAGTAGTTTTACAAAATGTAAGAATATTAGCCCATATCTTTGCAGTATCTCTTGCGGTCTTGAATTTTACTCTTTTGAAGTAGTTGGGGTCGTTCACTCGTAATAAGAATAGGTTAGCGTCTTGCTTTAGCATAAAGGAGTGAAAAAAAGTTGTTCCGCCTTGGTTTAATAACGAACGAAAGCGGAAAACAAAAGCAGACCAAAAATATAGTTTAAAATCAGGGAAATTAAGCCCTCCCATATTTATGTGATTTTTCAAAGAATTTAGTGACCTCCTCGCTTTTTTATAGCCCCATATAAAGCTACTGAATGCTCCGTCTAGTTGTTTAAAGAACAGGTTGTTTAGGGCCAACGGAATTGAACGAAATAGGTACATGAATTTGGGCAGCACCTTCATCTTGATTAAGTTAATTCTGCCGATGATATTCAATGGTAGTCTGTGCCATTTTTTTAGAAGTGAAATGGTAGATTTAACTAGTTCATTGTAATTAATGTTGTTAATTTCTTGGATTTTAGCCGATAACTTGACACCTAAGTAAGTAGCATTTTTACAGATCTCCGGAACCGGAACAGCGGGAGTATAGTTAGATATAATTTGGGTCTTCTGTAAGTTAAGCCTATAGCCGGAAACGGTCCCAAATTTTTCGGCCTCAGTAACTATGCCTTGGAGAGCTGCCACAATGTCCTGTGAGTATACCGCGATGTCGTCGGCATATGCAGTTATTTTTAGTGTTTGGCTGCCGGACCTGAAAGGAATGATTTGGGTTTGTAGCTGGAGAGCGTGCAGGAATGGCTCCAGTGAGAGGGCAAATAGAAGAGGCGAGAGAGGGCAGCCCTGGCGAGTGCCTCGTAAGATTAGAAACTCTTTGGATGACAGACCCCCATAAGATGTATAGGCTGTTGGGTTGTCATACAAGGCCTGTATAGCTCGTAGAAATTGCCCCCCGAAGCCCAACTTAGATAAGACACACCAGAGGTAGTCCCAGCCCACTCGGTCAAAAGCCTTCTCGGCGTCTAATAGGATCATGCCGAGTGGGGTGGATTCTGTCTCTGCTACGTCAAATGCCGTGATAGCCATATTTACGTGTGCTGTTGTGTCCCTCCCTATTATGAACCCATGTTGTTGGGGGTTAACAATTAAGGGCAGGAAGGGAGACAGTCTTATAGCTAATATTTTAGCGAATATTTTTGCATCGGTATTGATCAGAGATATAGGTCGGTATGACCCTCTCTCCTCTTTTGGTTTGTTCTTCTTTGGGAAAAATATTATTTTTGCCCTATTCCATGATTTTGGTGCCTTTCCAATACGCCCAACTGATTGTATAACCTCCAGTAGCAGAGGCCCCAATTCAGCTGTGCAGATTTTATAAATCTCCAAAGGGATTGTGTCCTCCCCTGCAGCCTTCCCTGCTGGTAATAGTTCTATTGCCTGATGTAATTCAGCTTCTGTGATGATGTCTGACATCGATTCTTGCATAGTGTTAGACTCTCAGGTTCTATACATGTCGTGTCCCTCTAGAAGGGTGGAATGCTAACCCCGTTGCCAGAATTGGCGAGGGGTTAGTATTCCAGTTCGTATGACACCTTACTTGACATGTTTTGATAAAGCCAAACCAAAGATAGCATTTAACCGCGAGGTTCATAATGCACTTAACCCCTTCGATGCTGCGCAGATTCCGCCGCTGTGCTGGCGGAATCTTGCGCGGGCGGGGTCATGACGGAATGGTTCCGTCATGAGCACAGCTCAACCGTGGGTCATGACGGAACCATTCCGTCATGAGCACGGAAGGGGTTAAGAGTATATGGTATGGCGATATCTGGAAACGGTAGAAGGAAGTTGTTCCGACCACTGCAGACAGGCTCAGCTCATGCCAGAGCAGCATCTCACATGGAACCAAGCACTCTGCCTTCAGGATTGTCAAGGCCTGCTATAGGAGTGACTTATAGGTTACCAGGTGTCCCATTTAAGGTTAGGTGTAGGTATACTACACCTAAGTAAGAGGTGGATACACCAACTTAACCCAGCTGAGTGATCAGCCAGTTGTGTCAAATTGTTAGGCCAGGCCAGGGGTGGCACAATACATGCTTCAGCCCCTGGTAGGCCTTAGATACACCAATGCCCTGGGTACCTAGTCTACACTGGTACAGGGGCTCACAGGGTGATCCAGTTCCAATTGGTTATGCACCTGAAGTGCATAGTGTCAATTTAGTAGAGAGAACAGCAGGCTGGGGGTCTGATTAGCAGGCCCACAGCCTCAATATTTCAAAAACCAGTGAAGCAAAAAGCAAAAGTTTGGGGTGACCATAGGATAGCAGACCCTACTCTCCTACACAACCCCCCCCCCCCAACGCAGGGACATTAAACTAGCCTTGACCAGTCTCGTCTTCATGTCCTAAGTGGAAGTACCTGGAGAGACCATCTGCATTCCCATGGTCTGTACCTGGCCGGTGCTCCACTGTAAAGTCCATCCCCTGTAGGGAAATGGACCACCTAAGCAGTTTGGGGTTTTCACCCTTCATCTGATTTAGCCACAAGAGGGGCTTATGGTCGGTCTGAATCTTGAAGTGAGTGCCAAACAAGTATGGCCTCAGCTTCTTCAGGGCCCACACCACAGCAAAGGCCTCCCTCTCAATAGATGACCAACTCTTCTCTCTGGGGGTCAACCTTCTGCTAATAAAAGCAATGGGTTGGTCTTGACCATCTACATTAAGTTGTGACAGCACAGCTTCCACACCCAACTCAGAAGCATCTGTTTGGACAATAAACTCTTTGGAGTAGTCAGGACTTTTCAGGATAGGTGCAGAGCACATGGCCTTCTTCAGGTCATCAAATGCCTTTTGACAGCTTACTGTCCACTGAACCTTTTTGGGCATCTTCTTGGATGTCAGATCATTAAGGGGAGACACAATGGACCCATAGTTCTTAACAAACTTCCTGTAGTACCCAGTCAAGCCCAAGAAAGCTCGGACTTGAGTCTGGGTGGTGGGAGGAGACCAGTCCTTGATGGATTGTATCTTACTGTCCAGTGGTTGAACTTGGCCTCCACCTACAAGGTGGCCCAGGTACACAACCTTACTCTGCCCTATCTGGCACTTAGTAGCCTTGATAGTGAGGCCTGCCTTTTGCAGAGCCTCAAGTACCTTCTTCAGGTGGATCAGGTGATCCTCCCAGGTGGAGATAAAGACAGCAATGTCATCAAGATATGCTGCACAAAAGTCATCCAACCCAGTAAGGACTTGATTCACCAACCTTTGGAAGGTGGCAGGTGCATTCTTCAGACCAAAGGGCATCACCAAAAATTGGTAGTGTCCTCCTGGGGTTGAAAATGCTGTTTTGGCCTTAGACTCCTCAGCTAACCTGATTTGCCAATAGCCAGCTGTCAAATCAAATGTGCTCAAAAACTTAGCAGTAGCCAGTTTATTTATGAGCTCATCTGCCCTTGGAGTAGGATGTGCGTCTGTCCTAGTGACAGCATTGGGTCCTCTGTAATCCACACAGAACCTCATCTCTCTCTTGCCATCTTTGGTGTGAGGTTTGGGGACCAGAACCACTGGGCTAGCCCAGGGGCTCTCTGAGGGCTCAATGACACCCAGTTCCAGCATTTTGTGTACCTCAGCCTTTATACAGTCCCTGACATGGTCAGGTTGTCTGTAAAGTTTGTTCTTCACAGGAAGACTGTCACCAGTGTCCACCACATGGGTACACCAATCAGTTTGACTAGGTATCAGTGAGAACATATGCTGAAATGATTGTAGAACTTGTCTACATTCAATCTGCTGATGCTCAGTGAGGTTGCCTCCAAGGGTCACTCCTTCAACTGAACCATCTTCAGGGTTCTGAGACAACAGGTCTAGGAGAGGGTCACTCTCTTCCTCCTGTCCCTCATCTGTAGCCATGAGCAAGCCCATGTCTGCCCTGTCAACATATGCTTTTAACCTGTTAACATGGAGTACCCTGTGGGGACTCCTGGGAGTGCCTAGGTCCACCAAGTAGGTAACCTCTCCCTTCTTTTCCAGGATTGTATGGGGTCCAGACCATTTGTCTTGGAGTGCTGCTGGGGCCACTGGCTCAAACACCCATACCTTCTGTCCTGGCTGAAACTCAACCAAGACAGCCTTTTGGTCATGCCAAGCTTTCTGTAAGGCCTGGCTTGCCTCAAGGTTTTTGGATGCCTTCTCCATGTACTCAGCCATCCTGGAGCGGAGACCAAGTACATAGTCCACTATGTCTTGTTTAGGCTTTTTGAGAGGTAACTCCCATCCTTCCCTCACCAGACATAGGGGGCCTCTTACGGGGTGCCCAAACAACAATTCAAAGGGGCTGTAGCCAACTCCTTTTTGTGGGACCTCTCTGTAAGCAAACAGAAGGCAGGGTAGAAGGATGTCCCATCTTCGCCTGAGCTTTTCAGGTAATCCTTTGATCATACCCTTTAGGGTCTTGTTGAATCTCTCAACAAGCCCATTGCATTGTGGGTGATAAGGAGTGGTGAACTTGTAGTTGACACCACATTCCTTCCACATAGCTGTCAAATATCCTGACATGAAGTTGGTACCTCTGTCAGAAACTACCTCATTAGGAAACCCCACTCTGGAGAATACTCCCAGTAAGGCCCTGGCCACAACAGGAGCTGTTGTGGTCCTAAGGGGAATTGCCTCTGGATACCTGGTGGCATGATCCACTACCACCAGTATAAATCTGTGCCCAGATGCAGTGGGGGGATCCATGGGACCCACTATATCTATTCCCACTCTTTCAAAGGGAACCCCCACCACAGGTAGTGGTATTAGGGGGGCCTTTGTTGTGCCACCTGATTTGCCACTGGCTTGGCAGGTCACACAGGAGCGACAAAACTCCTTGGTATCTTCATTCATGCGAGGCCAGTGAAAGTGAGGGACAAGCCTGTCCCAAGTCTTGTTCGGGCCTAAGTGTCCTGCTGGAGGAATATCATGGGCCAAGGTAAGAAGGAAGCCCCTAAATTGCAGAGGTATAACCAACCTCCTGGTTGCACCAGGTTTTGGGTCTCTAGCCTCTGAATAAAGGAGCCCATCATCCAAATACACTTTATGGGTACCTTGAGCATTCCCAGCAGCCTCAGCAGCAGCCAGCTGTCTGAGGGGTTCAAGAGATGGACAGGATAACTGAGCCTGCCCCAAGTCAGCCCTAGAAGGTCCCCCTGTCCCCAGAAACTCAACCTGGTCAGGTTCAAGCTCTTCAGGGACAGTTCCTTCAGGGTTCTCGAGATCATCCTCCTGGGAAGACTGATCATCACTTGGAGGCAGGGGGAAGGCACAGCCTTAACCCTCCTGTTCTTCTTCTTGGAAGGTGCTTGGTCCATTGTTCCAGGATCCAAGACCTGAGGTTCAGTAAGGCACTTTTTGGCCTGTGACCTGGTCACAGCAAGGACATGTGGTGATATACCTAACATCTCTGCATGTGTCCTGTACTCCACTTCTGACAATAGAGAACTCTCTAGGTCATTGCCCAACAAACATTCTACTGGGAGGTCTGCACTAACCACAACCCTTTTGAGGCCAGTTACCCCTCCCCATGAGAAGTTCACAATAGCCACACTATGGGAAGTAGTGGTATTGCTGGCATTGGTCACCAGGTAATTCTCACCTGGTATGTACTGTCCAGGATCCACAAAGCCTGGTGTCACCATAGTGACACTGGCTCATGTGTCCCTGTATGCTCGAGCCACTTTTGTATTTATCAATGGAGTCTGTCTGTACTTGCCCAGATTACTGGGGCTCACAGTCAGGGACAAATCCATGTCCCCATCACAGATCAAGACTGCCTGTGTAAGGGTTCTGTCTAAGTCAGAATCTCCTTCAGTTCCCATAGTGATTCCCACTACACCCTTTGTCTGGGGACCAACACTGCTAACAGTACTACTGGGAGCAGGTGCCTTAGGGGCAACAGTGTTGGGGGCTCCACCCTTCTTACAATCACTAGTCCAGTGAGTTGTATTCTTGCAAGATTTGCACGAGGGTTTCTTTGGACCTTCTTTCTTCTTTCCTTTAGATTGCTGGGACCCACCCTCATTAGTACTAGTTCGGGGCCCTGTTGAAGACTTCTGGTCTTTGGATTTCTGGTCATTACCCTTTTGGTCTGTTTTCTTCTGATCACCCCCTTGGCCCTGGTTCTGGTTCTTTTGCTTAACCCTGGTTCTGACACATTTGTCTGCCATCTTTCCCAATTCTTGGGGAGAGGTCAGATCTGAGTCAACCAAGTGTTGATGCAGTTGCTGGTATTGACAGTTATTTAAAATCTGTTCTCTCATCATCAAATTGTACAATCCTGTATAATCAGAAACCTTACTTCCCAGCAACTAACCCTCCAAAGCCTTAGTAGCACATTCAATGTATTCAGACCAGTCCTGAGTCTCTGTCTTCTGGGTATCTCTGAACATTAACCTGTACTGTTCAGTGGTTAAGCCTAACCCATCAACCAGGACACTCTTCAGGGCTCTGTAGTTTCTGACATTCTCCTCTCTAACAGTGAGGAGTCTATCTCTGCCTCTACCTTCAAAGGAGAGCCATAAGATTGCTGCCCACTGATCCTCAGGAACCTGCTGTACTTTGCAGGCTCTCTCAAGAGCAGTCATCCACTTGTGGATATCATCCCCACTTTTGTAGGGGGGCACAACCTTGGACAGGTTCCTATTATCAAAGACCCTATCTTTGTCCCTCGGGACAATGCTGCCACCAGTGGGTATAGACCCACTCTCTCTAGGTTGCCTAGCCATGCTCAGTTTCTCTTCCATCAATGCTACTTCTAGCTCCTGTTTCCTGATCCTCAGCTGGGCTTCCTGCATTCTGGCCTAATGCTCCCTCCTCTGAGGGCTGGTCATCCTTCTTCTGGAGTGACCCTGAGAGCCTCTAGAGGCATGAGAGGCATTAGAGTCACCTGAGTGATTCCTCTGTCTCCCAAACCCCTGGTTAAGTCCACTAGGGAGATTAAATGGGGGGAACCCATTGTCATTCCCAAATAGTCTTAAGTTAGCTAAGCCAAGTATAGCACCTGGCACTGGGCTATTTCTCCCATCAGAATTACTACTACTATCAGACTCATCCCCCTTGTCATCCTTGTCCCTATGCTGATCCTCATCATCTGTAGTCTGATTCTCAACTAAGGGGCGACTGTTAGGAAGGGGTGCTTCAGTAGCATCTTCAGAAGGAGGGCCTCCTGTTCCAGTCCCTAAGGGGCCTAACTGGGAGGCTTTCTTGAGAGCTCTCTGATTTTCATCAGTTTGCAAGAGTTCTCTGAGTTCAGCAGAGGTAGGGTTCCTGGGCTGTTTAAGGCCCCTGATATTAGCCAACTGCCTGAGCTCATTTTGGTTTAGGGTAGCAAAGATGGTTCTCTTCCAGGGGATCCTCATCAAAGTCATAAGCACTGAATATTCCCGCCCATGTGCGGGGACCCCGGAAATAATAAAATTATATATGTAAAAAACATACATATATACAGCTCTGTATATGTATAAACATATATCATTTTTTCCAAGCAAATGCAGCTCCCATAAAAGGCTAGGCAATGTAAATATACACATCCAATAACACACATATATATATATATATATATAAAGGTATAACAATACACCTAAATCTCTTTTTTTTTTTTTTTTTTAATGAGGTAAACACTCATGAGAAAGCAAAAAATAAAGAGAACAAACTGTGGAAAAACACAGATGTACAACACATTGCCAGCCTGCAGGCTGCATTGCAATACAATACCATAGAGACTAAAAAGCCCTGTACAGGTAAAAACTGGCACCGTGCCTTTAAGGCAGCCCTGACTTCCATATCCCATCATGCCTCAGGGGTGACAGTTAGGTCAGTTGTTCTTTCCGGCTCCTTCAGTCAGGACCCTGGAATTCAGCTCTCTTCTTTTTTGACTCTTTAGTCAAGAATTATTACAACTTTAAGATTTTTTTTGGACTTCTTCTTACAACTTCTGTGAGGAAGTCAGTATCCTGTGTTTTTCTGACTGATTTTTCAGCCGTTTTTGTCAGAAAAATGCCTTCTTTATTTGTTCCATGCCCATCTTGTGGAAAGAAGAAGGCTGCGTCAGACACACATGAGGTGTGTATCATCTGTCTGCCGGACTCTCACTCTCCAGCAACATGTCGTCATTGTGAAGACCTTTCCAAAAGGACTTTAAAGGAGAGGGAGAGGATTAGGCTGTATGGCCTAGCAGAACGGTCGACGTCGAGGCAGTTGGTCCCTGTTTGCTCCCCATCGACGTCGGGCTCGGCGTCGAAGACTCCAGCGGCGGGATCGTCGCGGAGAGGTGAGGAGTCAAGGGGAAGTCATGCTGCAAAGAGAAAATCGTCGTCGACTTTAGATTCAGCGTCGAAGCGGATGCGTTCGACGTCGACGGCATCTAAAAGCTCGGCGTCGAGGTCTCGGCGCCACAGTTCAACGTCGAAAAAGCATCTGTCGACGTCAAGAGAAGATCGATCGACGTCTGCACAGAGATATCGTTCGTCGTCGAAGGAAAGACATCGTTCGACGTCGAGGTCGGCGAGACATCATTCGACGTCGCGAGAAGTACGTAGGCGATCTCCACAGTCGACGTCGAGACCAAGATCGCCGTCAAGATCAAGATCGCCGTCGAGGAAACATCGTTCGACGGCGAAGAGGCTTTCGACGTCGTCTGAGCATTCGACGTCGAGACAAAAGTCTCCGTCAGGAGTGACGTCGAGGCAGACGCCTCCGTCAGGGCCGACGTCGAGGCAGGAGCCTCCGTCGGAGTCGACGTCGAGGCAGAGGCCTCCGTCGGAGTCGACGTCGAGGCAGAGGCCTCCGTCGGAGTCGACGTCGAGGCAGGTGCCTCCGTCGGAGTCGACGTCGAGGCAGGTGCCTCCGTCGGAGTCGACGTCGAGGCAGGTGCCTCCGTCCTCACAGGTCTCCAAAGCTTTGGTGAGGTACATGAAGCCTCCGTCGAAGATAATCTCGACGTCGAGACAAGAAGCTCGGAGCCTCGAAGATTCGAGTCAAAGATCTCCGGTGATAGGCCTATCACCGTCGAGGCAGCCCTCTGTTGAGGGTACGCAGGAGGTGTCGCATATTCGCCTCACGATTCGACCAGTCTCAAGGCGAAAATCTCCTCATAGACTGATATATACGACTCCTGAGTCACCGCGTCTCATATCTATCTCGCCTTCAGGATCAGAGGGCTCAGGTTCAAGATCAGAATCACCAGAGCTTGTGCATCAATCTCCAGTACCTGCAAGAGAAAGTTCGCAGGAGGAGGACAATGCTGTACCTCAGAGTCCCGTAAGGGAGATGCCTCAGAACCCTGCTGTACCAGACGCAATAAAGGCATCGCTAACAAGAATAAGGGGCGTGGTATTCCCAGCGACACCGATCAGACCAAGATCTCGAGAAAGAGAATCCCGAAGTCACTCTCGAGCACCAAGAAGGCGATCCAGGTCTGCCTCCCTCAGAAGAGAGTCGACCAGATCAGAGAGAAGGCGCCGTAGGACCCCTTCTACCTCCCCTTCTTCCAGATCATCCAAAAGGGATTATTCACCGACACTCTCGGAGACGCCACCCTCTCGGGTATCTCCGGTAGATGATATTTCTACATTTCAAGAAGTGTTGTGTAGAGGAGCTACAAAATTAAATATCCCTATGCCGGTTCAGGAGACCACCGCATCCATAATTTTTGAAACTCTTCATGAACGCACGGTGACACGCCCGTTATTGCCACTAGTCCCCGGTTTGCTACAACCGGTAATGGATATCTTTCTCACGCCAGCAACCACCAAAACGGCGCCGGCGAGAATTCTAAAAAAGTACCGTCCAGCTCCGGAGGATCCGCTATTCCTTAAAACAGATCCTCCACCGGACTCTGTCATCACCGCCGCTGCCAGAAAGACGCATGCAGTAGCTGGATCTTCAACGGTGCCACCAGATAAGGACAGTAAAACGCAAGACTCCTGGGGGAGGAAAGTTTGCGGCTCAGCATCCTCAAGCTTGAAGGTGGCAAGTGCCTCGGCGCTTCTGGGGCGCTATGATAGGTCACTATGGGACTCTCTTCAGAGGTTCATTGAAAAAGTTCCATCAGAGGACAGACGGGACTTTGAAGAGATTTTGCATGAGGGGAGTCTGGTTTCTAACCAGATCATAAGTGCAGCGGCGGATGGGGCAACACTGGCAGCGCATGAATATGCACATGGAGTCACAGCCAGAAGAACATCCTGGCTTAGATTGACGGCCTTGAAACCGGAAGCGCAGGCAAGAATTTTAAATCTGCCTTTCTCCGGTAGTTCTCTTTTTGGGTCCCATGCAGACGAGGAAATGGCCCGTATGAAAGCAGAGCTGGAGACCATGAAAGCAGTCGGGCTTGAAAAGAGGAAAGAGTTTCGACGCCGCAAGGGAAATGACAGGCGCAATTACCAACAGAGGGTTCAAACCCCTCATTGGCAAAAGAACCAGGACCAGCAAGGTCAAAAGAAACAGCAATACCAGTCCCGCAAGCCATCCAGGGGACGAGGTAACAACAGGCAGTCTAATGCTGGAAACAAAGCACCGGGGAAGCAATGAGAAACCGCTTCCTCCGATGCTGTCCACCGCTCCGGTGGGAGGAAGTGTTGCGCATCATCTTCCAGAGTGGCAGACAATCACAAAGGACAAGTGGGTACTCAATATACTGCGTCATGGGTACTCGCTTCGTTTCAGAAGTCACCCCCCATCTATTCCTCCTGTCAAGTCATCCCAGCATCTAAAGCAGCTCAGAGAAGAGGTAGCGACGCTACTACTCAAATCTGCAATAGAGAAAGTGCCCATAAACCAGAGAGGAAAGGGAGTTTACTCCAGATATTTTCTCATCCAAAAGAGGAGTGTGAAGGTGGAGTTCAGACCCATTTTAGACCTACGGATACTGAACAAGCACATAAGAAAGGAAAAATTTCGCATGCTGGCGCTCCACCAAATATATCCTCTTCTCCGGATGGGCGATTGGATGTGTTCACTGGACCTTCAGGATGCATATTTCCATATTCCCATCCTAAGGAATCATCGAAAATTTCTCAGGTTTGTGGTAGGCAACGCTCACTATCAGTTCAAAGTCCTCCCATTTGGCCTGAAGTCAGCTCCTCGAGTATTCACAAAATGCGTGGCAGTAGTAGCGGCTGCTCTGAGGCGCGCAGGAGTCTTCGTCTATCCCTACCTAGACGACTGGCTAATAAAGGGCTCATCCCCACAGAATGTGCGGACACAGCTGTCGCTATGCCTGAACTTATGTCGCAGGTTGGGTCTCAGAGTGAATGTCAAAAAGTCCAATTTTTCACCAACGCAGAGGATCCACTACCTGGGTGCAACTATAGACTCCGTAGTAGGAAAAGTGTTTCCTTCGGAGGAAAGACAGTCATCCATTATGCTAAAAGGCAGACAGATTATGACCAGCAATCTGTCGTCGGCAAGGCAAATCTCATCTCTGCTAGGGGCCATGGCATCCTGCATCTTCCTAGTGCCCAATGCCAGGCTAAGGATGCGTCCTCTCCAGCAAGATCTCGAGGACAAATGGGATCAAAGGAACTCCCTGTGGGAAGAAAAGGTTTGCCTCTCCTCTGCAGCCAAACAGTCAATCAAGTGGTGGCTGAAGCCAAGGAATCTGCAAGTGGGGATTCCCTTCCATCAAGAGCCCCCAACTCAGACCTTAATCACCGACGCATCCCTTCAGGGATGGGGTGCGCATTTTGGGACTCTGCAAACTCAAGGTCGGTGGTCCAGCAGCGAGCAGTTGTACCACATCAACATGCTGGAGCTCAGGGCGGTCCACCTAGCCCTCAAAGCGTTCCTACCTGCGATAACGACGAGTACCATTCTAGTACAGACGGACAATACCACCACAATGTACTACCTGAACAAGCAGGGGGGTACTCGATCCAGAACGCTCTCGCTGGAAGCTCAGTCCCTGTGGCACTGGATCCTAGCAAGGAACATCTCATTGAAAGCGGTGCACCTACCAGGAGAACTCAACGTGCAAGCAGACTTGCTCAGTCGGCATTTTCAAGAGCCAGAGGACTGGGTAATCAACGACGAAGTGTTAGAAGACATCTTCGGGGAATGGGGGCGCCCGCAAGTGGACCTCTTCGCGGACGAGCTAAACACAAAATGCCGAGGCTTCGCCTCAAGATACCATCGACCAGGATCCCTAGGGAATGCCCTTTTGATCAATTGGTCAATGACATTTGTGTACGCTTTTCCTCCTCTCCCACTAATTCCCAAGGTGGTGACCAAGCTACAGAATTCATCTGCCAAGATGATACTCATAGCACCGGACTGGCCGAGGCAGTGGTGGTACACGGATCTCCTACACATGTCGATCCGCCCCCACAAGCGGCTGCCGTGCAGGCCGGACTTGTTATCCAAGATGCAGGGGAAGATTTACCATCCCAGCCTTCCCTCGCTGAGCTTAACAGCATGGCTCCTGAAGTCCTCCAGTATGGCCATCTGAACCTCCCTCAAGAGTGTATGTCCATACTGAAGGAAGCCAGGAGGCCTTCGACAAGACACTCCTACTTCTGTAAGTGGAAAAGATTTTATATATGGTGTGCTCAGCATCATTATGATCCCACTAAATGCCAGGAGGATGTAATTTTGCCCTATCTTCTACATTTAGCAAGGGCAGGGTTGAAATTTTCTTCCATAAAGGTTCACCTAGCAGCCATAACAGCATACAGGCGTTCGCCTTCACAGCAGTCATTTTTTAAAGTGCAGGTAGTGAAGGATTTCTTGCAAGGGCTCAAGAAAGTCTATCCCCCTGTTAGACCTCCCTCTCCTTCCTGGGAGCTAAACTTGGTTCTGTCGAAGCTCATGGGTTCGCCTTTTGAGCCTATTCATAAGGCTACCCTACAGCACCTCACATGGAAGACAGCATTTTTAATAGCCATCACTTCAGCACGGAGGGTCAGTGAGATACAGGCCCTCTGTTCTAAAGAACCCTACACTGTTTTTCATCTAAATAGGGTGGTGATGAGAACTCACCCTTCGTTCCTACCCAAGGTGGTATCGGAGTTTCATGTAAACCAAGCCATCTCCTTACCAACCTTTTTTCCCAACCCCTCCTCTCCGGCAGAGAGGGCGTTGCATTCACTAGATGTCAGAAGGGTCCTAAAATTCTACCTAGATAGGACTAAGAATATCAGGAAATCTGACCAATTGTTTGTGAACTATGGGATTGTCCGTATGGGCTTTGCTGCATCCAAACGTTCCATTGCTAGGTGGATTGTTTCTAGTATTACTTTGGCCTACCAACTGGCTCAGAAACCATTGGGGGCGCGCCCTAAAGCGCATTCGACAAGAGGAAAAGCGGCTACCGCGGCTTTTCTCAATAATGTCCCACTCTCCGAGATCTGCAAGGCAGCCACTTGGAGATCTGTCCACACTTTTACCAGGCATTATTGTCTGGATTCGGACTCCAGAGCAGACACTCAAGTAGGACAAGCCTCCTTGAGGAATCTGTTCCAAACATAATCATTTTCATGATTCTTTTTCTCCATGGGTGATGCAACCTTAGTTTCATTTGCCTGCTGGTGGAAGGGGAGCTTGCTACTCTATTCAGTGCTTATGACTATTGATGAGGATCCCCTGGAAGAGAAGGGTAAGTTACTTACCTGTAATCCTAGTTCTCTTCCAGGGGTATCCTCATCAAAGTCATAAGCAACCCACCCACCTCCCCAGGCAAATGAGAAGAGGTGTATTATTCATTATGGAAAGGATATATCTTTGTGTTTAGGACTACGGTCCCGCAAAGAACAACTGACCTAACTGTCACCCCTGAGGCATGATGGGATATGGAAGTCAGGGCTGCCTTAAAGGCACGGTGCCAGTTTTTACCTGTACAGGGCTTTTTAGTCTCTATGGTATTGTATTGCAATGCAGCCTGCAGGCTGGCAATGTGTTGTACATCTGTGTTTTTCCACAGTTTGTTCTCTTTATTTTTTGCTTTCTCATGAGTGTTTACCTCATTAAAAAAAAAAAAAAAAAGAGATTTAGGTGTATTGTTATACCTTTATATATATATATATATATATGTGTGTTATTGGATGTGTATATTTACATTGCCTAGCCTTTTATGGGAGCTGCATTTGCTTGGAAAAAATGATATATGTTTATACATATACAGAGCTGTATATATGTATGTTTTTTACATATATAATTTTATTATTTCCGGGGTCCCCGCACATGGGCGGGAATATTCAGTGCTTATGACTTTGATGAGGATACCCCTGGAAGAGAACTAGGATTACAGGTAAGTAACTTACCCATGGTGCCCTCTGGGGGTCACTCTCGAAAGAGATGGGTACGTTGGAACCCTCTGCCCCAGCCGTTGCTCTTAAGTGTGGGTGGATGTGTTGCAACTACCTACACTTGGGTTTTCCTACTAAACCTATCTAGTAGTTGTAGTCAGGGTGTGCTACTCCCTTTGCTCTACAACAACTAAGTTCAGTAGAACTTAAGTATATAACTAACTTGTTTTATATGTACCTAAAGGTACCTGTATGATCTTTCAATTGGTAACAAAGAGATTACAGAGGTAAAACACAGCGAGCTCAAATCCCAACCGCTGCTCACCAATGTGAGAAGTTGGCCTGGTATATGATGTTCACTAATTAAAGTGACCACCTTGTACCATGCCAAGCAACCCTTATGGTGTGGTTGTAAGTCAACCTTTTCGGACTAGCTGCCCTAGTGGTAGCGTAGGCTAAGCAGTCTTTCAGGCTAAACTCGTTTAGGCATGTAAAGCAAGCTGTTTTACCATATGTAACCCCCTTTTATACCAATGAAAGGACACCACACAGATATATATTCAAAATATATATGTATTTATTATTCAAAGTATCCCCTAGACTCTTTATGAGCACAGGAGCACAAATCGTTAAACAAGAAAGTATGACAATATACAGAAGTTGCACTTTATATGGATAGGCCCTGGTGGCCGCTCAAACCATATACTAAAATAGTGGTATAAGTACCACGGACAGGAAAGGGAGAAGGCCTAGGGCCTCTAGAATCGCTGGGCCTACAAGGAGCTAACTTTCGTTAGTGACCAGGAGGTCCACAGGTCGCGTGTGCAGTGAGGAAAGTTACACGCGGGCTCCCATAGGTTTTCAATGGGTGCGTAAAAGTTCAAAAGTTACTGCTAGAAGGGTCTTCTGGTTGGACTACGAAATCAAGACTTCAAACCTAGACATTAGAGATGTTACTCTACACTTGTGCACCGGAGTGCCAGCTTTACCTCACCCACAGGAAGCGGGTGCATAGGGATCGAAGTGCGTCGGGTTTCGTCTATCTGTTCAATGGAGCCTGATGACAAAGATGCTGCAGGCGGTCGGTCCAGAAGAGATGCGGTGGATCCAAGGATGGATCGGAGTTGTAGAAGACCTGTAAGCAGAGGGGACAGTGTTCACAGTCACTAGCCAGTGACCGGCGTGGCACCAGGTAGGTACCAGGCGATGTCGGGTGCAAACAGGTGAAGAGGTGTAGCTTGTCTCTGCAGCCACGTGGTCCCTGAAGGTCGACGACGTCCAGGAGTCGGTTCATGAGCTGTCCCACGCAGGCTCTCGCTGTCGGCGACTCAGAAGAAGCAAACAAGCCTTGGCAAAAGCAGGAGTCGCAGGAATCGAAGAAAGCTGTTGGCTCTGACCAGCAAGGTCAGAGGGGCTGCTCCTCTGGAGGGAAGCAGGGGCCAGTCTGGAGCAACCAGACCAGCATCGTAGTTTTCAAAAAGGTTCGCCAAGATGGCCACTAGCCAACGGGCCAGGGACCAGGCAGGCGCGTCTCGTCGCAAAGTGCAGAGGGGCCCCACGCAGATCGTGGAGATGCTGGAGGGCTCACCTTTGGTGCAGATGCTGCTCGGATGTTGGGCTTCTCAGGACCCAAAGCACAACTCGGAGGGAGCCTCTGTTGTCGCGCTTGCAGCTTGTCGAGTGTCTTCCAAGATGGCTGGCTCCACGTGTCTCGGTGCCTCCACGGGTTCCTTCTTTGCAGGGACTGTGGATCGGGCTGTGAGAGGTCTGGAGGTCCAGTTCTTGTCGGTCTCTGGGCTCGGGCTCCGGCGGGAGGCGGCGGCAAAGCAGACGTCGATTCGCTGGTTGGTGCTTGCGTTAGCAAGATGGTCAATCCCTGACCATAAGGGAGAATTCATTCAGTCTTCTGTGCAGCAGAACGTCGAAGTTCCAGTCTTCTTCTTAGTGTTAAGTTGATTCCAGGATGTCTGAAGTCTTAGGACACAGCTCCTACCTTTAAGCGGATTTTAGGGGCCGGACTACCTGCTAGGTCCCTCCCTAAGGGTGGGACCAGGAAGGGGGGTGGTTACACCCCCTGTCCTTTGTCCAGCTCGCCCCAGGTCTGGGGCTGGTGTGCCCCAGGACCGGTTTGAACTGGCATATGCACCGAGGCTCCTTGTGAGCCTCAGGCATGTCTGATTCTATTCAAGCCCTACCTGACCAATACACAAAATCCTGTCTGGGGTGGTGCTCGCACCTCCCCTGGCAGGAAACCCTTTGTCCACGTCTCCCAAGCTGGAAGGACTCCCAGCAGCAGGAGGGCAGACTTGTGTCTGTGGTGGCAGCGTCCATTTTGTGGAGCTGAGGCTATGTCTGATTTTACCCGGGTTTCAGGTTCTGTACATGTCGTGTCCCTCTAGAAGGGTGGAATGCTAACCCCGTTGCCAGAATTGGCGAGGGGTTAGTATTCCAATTCGTATGACACCTTACTCGACATTTTTTGATAAAGCCAAACCAAAGATAGCATTTAACCGCGAGGTTCATAATGCACTTAAGAGTATATGGTATGGCGATATCTGGAAACGGTAGAAGGAAGTTGTGCCGACCACTGCAGACAGGCTCAGCTCATGCCAGAGCACCATCTCACATGAAACCAAGCACTCTGCCTTCAGGATTGTCAAGGCCTGCTATAGGAGTGACTTATAGGTTACCAGGTGTCCCATTTAAGGTTAGGTGTAGGTATACTACACCTAAGTAAGAGGTGGATACACCAACTTAACCCAGCTGAGTGATCAGCCAGTTGTGTCAAATTGTTAGGCCAGGCCAGGGGTGGCACAATACATGCTTCAGCCCCTGGTAGGCCTTAGATACACCAATGCCCTGGGTACCTAGTGTACACTGGTACAGGGGCTCACAGGGTGATCCAGTTCCAATTGGTTATGCACCTGAAGTGCATAGTGTCAATTTAGTAGAGAGAACAGCAGGCTGGGGGTCTGATTAGCAGGCCCACAGCCTCAATATTTCAAAAACCAGTGAAGCAAAAAGCAAAAGTTTGGGGTGACCATAGGATAGCAGACCCTACTCTCCTACACTTTCTTACCATTGGGCATGTAAAACAGACATGCAACCAGGATCCCTCTTCCACCTGCTGACACCGGAAACATTTGTTCTCCACCTCGGGATACATCTTATGGAGTGCTTTGGGAATGTAGTAAGCCATCCAGCAAGATAAAAATGCCATTCTTTTTCAAATTTGCAGCTCTCAATCAATCAATCAATCAATAATTTGTAGAGTGCACTACTCACCCGTGAGGGTCTCAAGGCGCTATGGAGGGGGAGTGGGAGGGCAAGGTGTTGCTACTGCTTGAACAGCCAGGTCTTGAGAAGTCTCCTGAAGGCCAGCAGGTCCTGGGTCTGTCGCAGGTGGATGGGGATGGTGTTCCATGTCTTGGCGGCGAGGTGGGAGAATGATCTGCCGCCGGTGGTTGTTCGGTGGATGCGTGGAACGGTGGCGAAGGCGAGGTCAGTGGAGCGCAGCTGGCTGTTCGGGGTGTAGAAGGTGAGTCGTTTGTTGAGGTATGCTGTTCCGGCGTTGTGGAGTGCTTTGTGAGTGTGGGTGAGGAGCTTGAATGTGACCCTCTTGTTGACGGGGAGCCAGTGCAGGTCTCTCAGGTGGGTAATGATGTGGCTGTGGCAGGGGATGTCGAGGATAAGGCGTGCAGAGGCGTTCTGTATGCGTTGAAGTCTTTTCTGGAGTTTGTCTGTGGTTCCTGCGTAGAGGGCGTTGCCGTAGTCCAGCCTGCTGCTGACGAGGGCCTGGGTGACTGACCTTCTGGTTCCAGTGAGGATCCATCTGTAGATCTTGCAAAGCATGCGGAGGGTGTTGAAGCAGGAGGAGGAGACAGCGTTGGCTTGCTAGGTCATTGAGAGTGATGAGTCCAGGATGAACTGCAGGTTGCGTGCGTGGTCGCTGGGAGTTGGGGCAGCTCCCAGCTCGGCCGGCCACCAGGAGTTGTCCCAGGCAGATGGGGTGGAGCCAAGGATGAGGACCTCCGTCTTGTCTGAGTTCAGGTTCAGGCGACAGCCTTCATTCCTTCGTGAAGGTTGGTTTTGGCGACGGCGGGGTCTTTGGTGAGAGAGAGGATCAGCTGGGTGTCGTTGGGGTATGAGATGATGTTGAGGTCGTGCGATCGGACATGGTTGGCGAGCGGTGCCATGTAGATGTTAAAAAGGGTCGGGCTGAGGGATGATCCTTGGGGTACCCCGCAGGTGATCTTGGTGGCTTCGGATCGGAATGGGGGGAGATGGACTCTCTGGGTTCTGCCGGTGAGGAAGGAGGTCGTCCAGTTCAGGGCTTTGTCGTGGATCCCTGCGTCATGGAGGCATGTGCGTAGGGTGTGGTGGCAGACGGTGTTGAAGGCAGCCGAGAGGTCTAGGAGGATGAGGGCCGCGGTTTTGCCATTGTCCAGCAGGGCCTTGATGTCGTCGGTGGCGACAATGAGGGCGGTTTCGGTGCTGTGGTTGCTGTGGAATCCAGATTGCGACGAGACAGGATGTTGTTCTCCTCGAGGAAGCGGGTCAATTGCCTGTTGACAGTCTTCTCGATGACTTTCGTGGTCAAGGGAGAAGGGAGATGGGCCGAAAGTTCTTGAGGTCATTTGGGTCCGCATTGGGTTTCTTGAGAAGGGCATTGATCGCGGCGTGTTTCCAGCTCTCCGGGAGAAGGTGGCTGTCTCGAAGGAGCTGTTTATGATCTTCCGTAGTTGGGGTGCGATGATGGAGCTCGCTTTGTTAAAGATGCGGCAGTCGGATGGTGAGCCCGAGTGGATGATGTTCATGATTTTGATGGTGTTGTCGTCGTGTTTCCTGGAGAGCAGGAGGCCGGTGTGGTTGGGGGGTGGTGGGTCTGAAGTGTCGGCGGCTGTCGGGGGTCTTGGTGTTGAAGCTGTTGTGGATGTCTGCGATTTTGCGGTGGACGTAGGTGGCTAGGAAGTCGCAGAGGTCTTGCGTGCGCTTTGTTGTTGATGCGTTCCTTGAAGAAGGTCCTTTTGGCGGTTTGAATGAGTTGATGGTGCATGCGGCTGGCGTTCTTGAGGGCTGCGTGGTTGTTGGCTTCATTGCGCCACTTCTCAAGACTTCGGCAAGTCTGATTGGATGCCTGGAGGTCGGTGGTAAACCAAATGGCCCTCCTGTCAGAGCGTCTGTTTGAGGCTTTCCTGATCGGGGCGAGAGTGTTGGCACAGTCGTCGATCCATTGTCTGAAGTTGCGGGCTGCTGTGTCGGTGTCGGTAGGGTCGGTTGGTGAGTCTCGGGCGAGGGTGGTGATTAGTTGGTTTTCGGTGACCTTGTTCCAGCTGCAGTGGGGGATTTGTTGCGGGTGGTCGTGCGTGGTGTGTTTCTTGAAGGAGAAGTAGATGCAGCGGTGGTCGGTCCAGTGGAGTTCGGTGGTGTGGCTGAAGGTGATGTGGCTGATGGCGGAAAAGATGGGGTTGAGCGTGTGTCTGGCAGAGTGGGTGGGTGTCGTGACGAGCTGTTTGAGTTCGAGGTTGGCGAGATCGTAGAGCAGGGTGGTGGAGTTGCTGTCGTTGGTGTTCTCCTGGTGGAAGTTCAGGTCTCCGAGGAGGATGTAGTCTGTGGAGGCGAGGGCGTTGGTGCTGACAACGTCGGTGATGGAGTCGCTGAACTGTGGTCGGGATCCGGGGGGTCTGTAGACGAGAGTTCCTCTGAGGGTGGTGTTGGGATCGATGTGGATCTGGAAGTGCAGGTGTTCGGCAGTGCTGAGGGTGTCTTCGGTGCTGGTCGAAATTCTAAGGGTATTTCTGTGGACGATGGCGATTCCTCCTCCCGGCTTGTTAGTGTGGTCCTTGCAGGTGATCTTGTAGCCGTCCGGCATGGCCATGGCAATGTTGTGCTCCAAGGAGGGGTTCATCCAGGTCTCCGTTAGGAAGGCAACGTCCGGGGAGGATGAGTCGAGTAGGTCACAGAGTTCGATGGCGTTCTTGTGGATGGAGTAGGTGTTGAGTAGTATGCATCTGAGATGGTTGTGACCTGCCCTGGTGGGAGGGGCAGGATGTGCCGATGTTCGGTGGCTGGTGAAGCTGCAGCTACGGCAGGTGAAGGTTCCGTGGGTGAGCTTCGGATTGGCCTGGAAGCAGGTGGATGATCGGCCGGCATTGAGTTTGTGGAGGAAGTTGGCATCGTAGCGGCATCGGGTGTCGTGGCGCTTGCGGGGGCCTAGGGTTCTGGCACTGGGTGCGGTCCAGGCACGGACGGGCGCAGGCGGGCTTGCCTTAGGCGGGCCTTTGGCACGCCTAAGGCACGCCCGCTGCGAGCGGCTGCACAGTGGCCGCCATTAAGAAGGGGAGGTAGGGGGGAGAAGCAGCTGGGAGGCAAGAGTGGGGAACGAATGGGCGAGCGAGGGGGGCGGGACCACAGGGGACACAACGGCAGGGAGGGAAATTGGCAGGATGCCAAAATCTGCGGAGAGTCTCAAAAAAGGAGCAATAAGCAATAAGAGCCAAAATAAGCAATAGAGTTGAAAGGAACGGCAGACAGGCAAAAAACAGGCAAAAATGGGGAAAGCAGGCAAGCTGAGACAGAAGGACTGGCGTGAACTCGCGGCAGCAGTGAGGGCAGGAGCACTGGCTCAATCAGGTGGCGCTGTGCGGCGTGGGGAGCAACCTGCCTGGCAACAATGCCTTACTACCATATTGCGAAATGGCTTGCCACTCCCCATCTGAAAAATTACATTGTGTGTCCTGTTTTATCTTTTCAAGAAAATTGTTAACCAGAGAGGGATTTTGTAGTAGTCGATACCAATTCCCTATGCCACTTAATTTAGTTCTTAATAAAGCAGCTAAAACCGGAGAGGTACCTGTCTTGCCTGGAAGTGCATATTTATTCAGTAGTTGTCTAACCTGAAGGTCGCCAAAAAAGAAAAGCTTACTCCGATTTCCACATCTAGCTTGAATCTCCTGCCAATTAATACATCTCCCTCCAATTAAAAAGTGGCCCAGTTCTTTAAATCTCTTTGTTTCCCAAAATCTTAAATGGCTGTTCTAGATTTTAAGACCCAAACTTCTGCATTCTGTGAGCCGCAAATATTCATACCCTGCAAAAGGAGCCTTTAGAGAATAAGGGGCAAATTCTCAAGGATCTATAGCCGAGTTCTCTGTACTTTATCTCAGCCAAAGTCACGATAAACTCATCGACCCATTCACAAGCTGGTGCTAACAGTCGATAACACCAGTTTACCTGCGATCGCAGTCGCAAAAGTCATCACCAAGGATGACCCCGGCAACTATCGCTAATGAGATGCAGAGTAGGCGTTCCTGAACAAAAAGCCGCGACAACACCACTCCGCAACATTCTCAACAACCAACCAGATCTGCGATAAGATTACAAAACAGGCGATAAGGCGTGTTAGCAGCAGGAAACTAACACCTGCTCTGACTTGGTGCAAAGTCGGACTACAACCGACACCAGAAAAGGGAGCACAGCCCACAGCCACACCTGAAGAACAACAGATGCCATGGAGCTACTCATCATGCATCTCGGACCACCCCCCATCCCCCCAGGGCCCTACCCCGGGCGCCCCCCATACCCCAAGACCAAGAGATTGCACATCAACGTCACAAAATTATGAACAAAATTATGAACAAAATCATTCACCTGATGCCACGGAATCACAACAACGAACAGTCATGTGCGTACAGAAAAAGCAGAATCAATCATTCACCATTGAAAGTCCAAACTAAATATCACAACCACATTTCTCCCCAAATAACTATTTGGAAGAGTCATGGCAGGTCATCCCTGGTCAATCTGAAAGTGACTGCCTGTAAGACAACATCCAAGATAAGAAGGTGTGTCAGGCACTCATCAAAGGACAGAGATAGAGAGAAAGAGAGAGAGAGAGAGACTGAACAAGGACAATCGGGCCCTTGGCTCATACATGCCTACTGTGCGTGTGTTTCGCAATTGGTGCACCCTAAATCTAAGGCCTGGCAACAATTTCAGCACAAAAGCCACATCACATTTCAGAAATGCAAGCAGTAGTCAGACAAAATTTAGGCATGAAAGCTCCTTTGTCTCAATGCACAAGGCGGAAGGACATCCAACCCTCCGACCTTGGTCTTCAATGCGCCCGGCAGCCCCTGAGTGAGATGCCATACCAGACTCCGCCGACTCCCACACCACGAACTTCGCTAATGAAAGACCAATGTGTCCACACCCCACACACACTTGTCCCTGCACGAGCTACACCTGTATGGCATGCCCCCATCATATATGTTAAAAAAAAACATACGACACAACGCTGAACACACATACGACTCATTGCTCTGAGCTGTGGCATATCGTCCACAGAACTGCTGCCGGTCTGAGGAGTGCCGGTAGTACGAGACCAACAAACGCAATGGCAGGCAATCCCGGGCACATGCAGAACCCCTGTCAAATGGAACTGTACCGTGCACGATTGCTGCATCTGTTGGGAGCTCTGCCAATGGCAGTTTTGCGAATCAGTACTGTCTGAGTTTCCGGCTTGCGTACGTCACATGCGTCCAGCCCTGGTTCCACTGTCAATCATGCACATTCGAGTGGCCCATGGAGGTCTGCCTATCCAACACAATGTTAAATGAACTGGATTATGACTTGTGTATGTGCCCCCTGTTGGCCCACAAACAGGAGTGCTACCGGGATACCCATGCATGGGATGCCCTGATCTGTGGCGTATGTGCTGGGAGTAGTGGATGGGAGATTGCACAAGTCATCGTGTGCAGTGACCAGATTGTGGCGCTCCCCTATTGGGCTGTGTTGCGGATTGGTGAAACGTCATGGACGGAGCACATCTGTCCGGACCAGTTAATGGATTGGCTCTCACTCGTGTTCCTTGAACTTGAGAACGATATACTCCTGGAACTGATTGCCTATGAAGCTACGCTCGCATTCATGGACGAGTAACTACCTTCTTGCAGCCATAACTGATTGACACCCAGAGCCACAGGTCGAAACACTGTGTTGCATCATGGAGGTATGGACACACATCCCAGGTCAACAGTAGACATGTCTGCATTCGCCCGGACTCAGAATGCATGTGCTTGCACCTACGCGTGTTGTCACACACCTGTGCAAGGTGATGCAGCCCCATGGGTGGAGCTGCACAACGTCGTTAGGCAACGTTCCTAAATCTGACATACTGTTGGAGGGTGACCACACACATGGCAATGGAATGGTTAAGGTCCTTTCTACTTGACAAAATACAAATAATGGTTTGACAACCAGAGGGTCTGAGGGAAAATATTTACGAAGACCACACAGGGTTTGTTCCCCCAAGAAACACTGAATCAAAAACCAAGTGAAACCCTGGGGTCTGATCTAAAGTTTAAAAAATGTAAGAAACTACTATATCATAGATGGATCAAAAGATCCCAAATGTACAAGTGAAACAACGCCTAGAAACACCAGTGGGCATATCCTTTAACAGGACGAAATCCCTCACTCACCAGAGGTGACATGCTTCATCATTGGGATTCTCTATCCCAGAGGAAACCCCTAGTTCCTCTGGGGGCTACAACTCCCTCTCTATGAGGGAGGAGCTCAAGGATGTTTTGTTGTTCAAATAAGTGGGATGTACTAAATCCACAATGGCTTCAGGCTCACTCGGGCTTCGGTGTACCGACGGACAGAGCGGTGCACTTTTCCTGAGCAGTTGCCAGTGAGAGGTTGGTTGACTTACCCAGTATTCACGGGTGGTCTTTACTTATGATGCACTTGACTTAAGAAATTGGACCCAGAGTATCCTTTTTCTGTTTTTTTGCACACAGCAGCTGTTTCGAGTCCTGACGAAAGCCGTGCCATATTTGTAGGCTTTAAGGCGGAAACATGTTCCCTCACTTATACTACTAGCTCGCCATTGTGGATTTAGTACACTGACTAAAATTCTCTATTGTTTTTGGAGCTATTTTGTGGGTGTATGGATACTTGTGCAAAGTCAAATGCAGTCTCTTACTAAATTTGAAGGAATTCAATGGCTGAGGTGGGCTGATCCAATGACCTATATTTCGTTCTGACAGGGGAGGGAGTATTATTTGAGTGATACTAGAATAAATAAATGGCAAAAGAATGTTGACTGAAAGCCTCACTTTGTAAACCCTTGCGCTACATTATACCTGCGTCAGATATAATGGGATTTATAATTCGGCAGATGGGATATCTGTCACCATTGTGTCTAAGTAACCCGTCTGCCAAGATTTACATCAGACCTCTAGTGTTTTCTTTTCTTGGCTTTTTTCGTTAATTTAGATTAATTGAGGTATAAAAAAAGAAGCTTTTAGAAAGTAAAAATATAATAAAATATTAGCGTGATTTAAGTATGCTATTTACAGAACTCTTGTTCTAATCTTTCTATCATCTCCTTTTTCTCTCCGAATCCAGGGTGGTGTTCTGGTACGTACCTGTCAGTTGTGGTTTACAAAGTATTTTAATTACGCACCTCAATCCTAAGCATGTTGTGTGTTTACCCTCCATCTAAGGTGCCATGAAGGAGCTTACATGTGTAGGCTGGGCTGCCCCTTGTCCTAATAGATAGGGTCAGATCAGGCTGCCTCATGTCTGGATAGTAAGAGTCAGGTAGGGCTGTCTCATATCTGGATAGTCATGGTCAGGTAGGGCTGTCTCATGTCTGAATAGACAGGGTCTGGTAGGGCTGTCTCATGTCCGGATAGTCAGGGTCAGGTAGGGATGTCTCATGTCCGGATAGTCAGGATCAGGTAGGACAGTCTCATGTCTGGATAGTCAGGCTCAGGTAGGGCTGTCTCCTGTCTGGATAGTTAGGGTGAGGTAGGAGTGCCTCATGTCTGGATAGTCAGGGTGAGGTAGGACTGCCTCATGTCCGAATAGTCAGGCAGGGCAGTCTCATGTCTGGATAGTCATGGTCAGGTAGGGCTGTCTCATGTCTGAATAGAGAGGGTCTGGTAGGGCTGTCTCATGTCTGGATAGTAAGAGTCAGGAAGTCTGCCCCATGTCTGGATAGTCAGGGTCAGGCAGGGCTGTCTTATGGCTCATGTCCAGATAGTCATAGTCAGTAGGACTGTCTCATATCTAGATAGAAAGGGTCAGGTAGGGCTGTCTCATGTCCAGATAGTCAGGCTCAGGAAGAGGGCTGTCTCATGTGTGGATAGTGAGGCTCACATAGGGCTGTCTCATGTCTGGATAAGTCAGGCTCCGGTAGGACTGTCTCATGTCTGGCTAAGTCAGGCTCCGGTAGGGCTGCCTCCTGTCCGGATAGTCAGAGTCAGGTAGGGCTGTCTCGTGTCTGGATAGTAAGGCTCAGGTAAGGCTGCCTCACGTCTGGATAATCAGAGTGAGTTAGGACTACCTCATGTCTGGATAGTCAGGGTGAGGTAGGACTGTCTCATGTCTGGATAGAAAGAGTCAGGTAGGGCTGTCTCATGTTCGGATAGTAAGGGTCAGATAGGGCTGCCTCATGTCTAGATAGTCAGGCTCAGGTATGGCTGTCTCATGCCTGGATATTCATGGTCTGGTAGGACTGCCTCATGTCTGGATAGTTAGGGTCAGGTAGGGCTGTCTCATGTCTGGATAGTTAGGGTCAGGTAGGGCTGTCTCATGTCAGGATAGTAATGGTCAAGTAGGGCTAAAAGAGTAGGATAAGGATAAGTCTAAAAACAAAATGGTGTTTAGTGGATGAGTCACTGGTCCACGACACCTAGTGGTTGGGTTGACATGTTTCGGCGTGGAACAGCCCCTAAGGGTCTATGGCCTTTGTCAGGAACAAAGAAATATAGATGGAGTAATATTTATGGAGGCCTTACACTTCAGGGCTTCCCGGATAGTGTATTATTAGTGAGAGGAAGCACTCACCCGTCTTCGTCAGAGAGGAAACATTGATCTAGACAGAACATGGTTTACAAGTACGGTCTTTAGGCCTATAACTGTGAGGGAAACAAAGTAAAATTAAATGCATGACAAAACTAACATTACCATTTTCCCAATTCACCCAGTGTGACACTGAATAAACCATGAGCAGCGATGTCGCTGGTGAGGGTGTGATTATCGTCCTATAGATATGAGTTAGTGAAAGAAAGACACAGCCAAGGGGAACAGGGACACTGCCTTGCTCTCACTCTTGGAAAATGTGTATAAAGAACTGTGAGGTAAAGAACAGCGCTCTCACCGTTAAATAATAATGATAGTCTATAGCTAAATCATCCCTACGTTCAATATTGGCAAACATGCTGGCAGAATTAGGGGACAAAAATGTATCTTAGTAATTTAAACAAGTGAAATGATAATTCTGGATTTTTTGAGGAACCCAAATGGGGGGATTTTGTTTAAAAAACAAAACAAATGTACTGTGTTTGAGCGCTTAGAGTATTTCCCTGACCTTGTGGAAACCCCGTCCTTCAACCCCCTTCCCTGTCCCTTGCAGTCCTTTCTCTCCAGTGACAAACCTGCCTCAAGCTGTGCTTTATTTTATTTATTTATGTTTACTTTTAAATACCAGCTGTGTATTTTGGCTACACTTTGGGTGTTCAGTTTGATGGTGATTTATTGTTTGTGTCTTTTGTACCTGTTGTCAAGTGTTTTAGTGACGTTTTGACGTTGTCGCTTGTGCGATTTGAGTGAGTGTTTAGGTGGAGATTTAATATTGTTTCCTTCACCAAGAATAATAATAATATTAAAATTCAAGGCACGACTAAAAGCCTTGGCATTTAAAAAGCATCACTAGTAACATGCAGTGGCGGCTTGCCGAGAGAGTTCTGCGGGGGGAGGGGTGGTGAGGCGGGCGGGAGAGGGGCAGGGTGGGTGGGGTAGTGGACTCCGATATATGACGGATAGGAGTACGTTAAGTAGTTAAATAAATAAAACAATTTACCTTGCGCACGCTGCATTGCCGAGGTGGCGATGCAGCGCGCGCAAGGTATTATTAAAAAAATGTATTTAATTACTTACCTTACTTCTTTCCGTCGTATGTCGGAGTCCACTACCCCCCCACCCTGCCACTCCCCAGCCCCGCCTCACCGCCCCGCCGCACTCCCTTGGCGAGCCGCCACTGGTAACATGGTAACATTAGTGAATATTTTCTAATCTTACATTTTTGTTGCAAACAAATGGTGGCCATGTCTTGTTCACAACATCATGTTTTCTATTAATTGTTGTGGCATTTGCTTTACGATAAAAAGTATTAAAAAACATAACCATAGCCCAAGCCTGCCAGGTCCAGACCTTTTGATTTTGACAATGCTTGTTCTTTCTTTCTTAATGTGTTTGGCACTGCAAGAATAGGTTTCGTAGTTTCCACCCCACCTCATGTTCACTTTGTATTTGCAAAGGGCCAGAAAACCGTTCTATTCTATCAATGTGTCCCCTAATTTGATGACATTTTAGAGAGATTTTTTATACGTAATGTATTTATTAAAGATATTTAGAGAAGCTTACATCCCATTTGAGGCAGGAATGCATATACATTCTAGTGGCACACCCTCCCTTCATTAAATATAGTTCTAAGATTCTCTGCAGTGCTTTTCAGGTGAAGCTTGCCTTTGGACGCAAAGGTCCCAGTTGGTTCCATCAACGGAGGACGGTTTGAGCCCTTCTCCAGAAGAGCTTGAACCCTTCTCCAGAAGAGCTTGAACCCTTCTCCAGGAGAGCTTGAACCCTTCTCCAAATTAGTTTTTCTTCTGTTGATTCCGAGCTGCGGCCTATGGGGCATATTATCAAGAGACATATCGCCGCTTTTTCGGCACATAGCGCCGAATAAGCGTCGATTTTTTTAACTCACTATTTACAAGGACTTGCTAACAAGCTTTAGCGCGAGTTTCCCTGAGTTAGCTGCCTTTTTCTTTCTACTTTGCATGTCAGCGATATTTATCGCTAATGACATGCAAAATAGGCGTTCCTCACCTAATCCTCATGGAATCCGTCGCCACCACAACATCGCCCTATTATCAATGCGGGTCAAGCGATAAGAAAAGCAACGCTAACCGCGGTTATTGCCGGAATTTAACACTTGCTTTAAACTTGACTAAGCTATATTCACAACGGGAGGTGGATTGACATGTTAAGTCCACACTCCCCTATCAGCAAGGTTTTCAATAGCGCACTAACATTATCGCCGCTTTTCTCACGCAAATGCCAATTATCGCCATCTATCGCTGGAGTGTACATCACCATTGTGCAAAGCGTTGCTAATACGCCACTAACACTGCGATGTACTCCAGCGATAGACGGCGATAATGAAAATCGATAATTATCGCATGTCCTTGATAATATGCCCCTATGTGTCTTTTGTTCCATCATTCAATATTGAGGCCTGTACCTAACACTGTTCTCTTTTGTCCTGTTAGGGTGGAGCCAACGATGCTGTAAGTATGACTTTACAATTCTCTGAGTTAACAATTAGTGCAGCTCCGGAAATCAAGCTTTGAAGGATGTTGACAAGTGAATAATAATGAAATAAATAAGCTTCTTGCTGTAAAGATGTAACACTTGTAATTCAAAACACGGACATTGACGATGCTCAGACTCACATTTGCACCTCCCTTTGATCTCTGTTCCACATAGTAAAGCTCTGCTCTTGCTAATGTTGATTACTGACTCAGAGCTCTTCTCCTAATGATACACATGCTAACTCAAAGCTTACCCCAAACTACAGCCACTCAAAGCTCAGCTCACTCAGAGCTCTGTTTCAAATAAGAACTAGACTCACTCAGGGTCCTGTTCCATATAATGAAGACAGCTGTGCTACTGATAGTAGAGAGACTCTATCGGAGATTTGCTCCTGTTCATGCAGACTCACTCAGAGCTCTGCATCTGAGGATATTCATACTCTCTCAGAGCTCTTCTTCTGATGTCCATACTCACTCAGAGCTCAGCTTGTGATGATATCCATACTCACTCAGAGCTCTGCTTCTGATGATATCCTTACTCTCTCAGAGCTCTGCTTCTGATGATATCCATACTCACTCAGAGCTCAGCTTGTGATGATATCCATACTCACTCAGAGCTCTGCTTCTGATGATATTCATACTCACTCAGAGCTCAGCTTGTGATGATATCCATTCTCACTCAGAGATCTGCTTCGGATGATATTCATACTCACTCAGAGCTCTCCTTCTGATGATATCCATACTCACTCAGAGCTCATATTCTGATGATATCCATACTCACTCTGAACTCCGCTTCCGATGATATCCATAATCACTGAGAGCTCTGCATCTGATTATATCAATATTCACTCCGAGCTCTGCTTCCGATGATATCCATAACCACTGAGAGCTCTGCATCTGATTATATCAATATTCACTCAGAGCTCTGCTGCTGATGATGTCCATACTCACTCCGAGCTCTGCATCTGAGGAGATACATACAGTCTCACAGCTCTGCTACTGATGATATCCATACACACTCCGAACTTTGCTTCTGATCATATTCCTACTCACTCAGAGCTCTGCATCTGAGGATATACATACTCTCTCAGAGCTCTGCTTATGATGATATCCATACTAACTCAGAGCTCATCTTCTGATGATATCCATACTCACTCAGAGCTCTGCATCTGAGGATATACTCACTCAGAGCTCAGCTTGTGATGATATTCATACTCACTCAGAGCTCAGCTTGTGATGATATCCATACTCACTCAGAGCTCTGCTTCTGATGATATCCATACTCACTGAGAGCTCGTCTTCTTATGATATCCATACTCACTAAAAGATCTACTTCTGATGATATCTATACTCACTCCGAGCTCTGCTTCCGATGATATCCATAATCACTGAGAGCTCTGCATCTGCTTATATCAAAAATCACTCAGAGCACTGCTTCTGATGATGTCCATACTCACTCCGAGCTCTGCACCTGAGGATATACATACAGTCTCAGAGCTCTGCTACTGATGATATCCATACTCACGCCAAACTTTGCTTCTGGTGAAATCCCTACTCACTCAGAGCTCTGCATCTGAGGATGTATGTACTCTCTCAGAGCTCTGCTTCTGAGGATATACATACTCACTCAGAGCTCATCTTCTGATGATATCCATACTCACTCAGAGTTCTGCTTCTGATGATATCTATACTCACTCAGAGCTCATCTTCTGATGATATTCATACTAACTCAGAGCTCTGATTCCGAGGATATACATACTCACTCAGAGCTCAGCTTGTGAAGATATCCATACTCACTCAGAGCTCAGCTTGTGATGATATCCATACTCACTCAGAGCTCGTCTTCTGATGATATCCATACTCACTCAAAGCTCTGCTTCTGATGACATCCATACTCAGAGCTCTGCTTCCGATGATATGCATAATCACTGAGAGCTCTGCATCTGATTATATCAATAATCACTCAGAACTCTGCTTCTGATGATGTCCATACTCACTCAGAGCTCTGCACCTGAGGATATACATACTGCCTCAGAGCTCTGCTACTGATGATATCCATACTCACTCCGAACTTTGCTTCTGGTGATATCCCTATTCACTCAGAGCTCTGCATCTGAGGATATACATATTCTCTCAGAGCTCTGCTTCTGATGATATCCATACTCACTCAGTACTCTGCATCTGAGGATATACATACTATCTCAGAGCTCTGCTGCTGATGATATCCATACTCACTCCAAACTTTGCTTCTGGTGAAATCCCTACTCACTCAGAGCTCTGCATCTGAGGATATACATACTCACTCAGAGCTCAGCTTGTGATGATATCCATACTCACTGAGAGCTCGTCTTCTGATGATATCCATACTCACTCAAAGCTCTGCTTCTGATGATATCCATACTCACTCCGAGCTTTGCTTCCGATGATATCCATAATCACTGAGAGTTCTGCATCTGCTTATATCTATAATCACTCAGAGCTCTGCTTCTGATGATGTCCATATTAACTCCGAGCTCTGCACCTGAGGATATACATACTGTCTCAGAGCTCTGCTACTGATGATATCCATACTCACTCCGAACTTTGCCTCTGGTGATATCCCTATTCACTCAGAGCTCTGAATCTGAGGATATACATACTCTCTCAGAGCTCTGCTACTGATGATATCCATACTCACTCCAAATTTTGCTTCTGGTGAAATCCCTACTCACTCAGAGCTCTGCATCTGAGGATATATGTACTCTCTCAGAGCTCTGCTTCTGAGGATATACATACTCACTCAGAGCTCATCTTCTGATGATATCCATACTCACTCAGAGTTCTGCTTCTGATGATATCCATACTCACTCAGAGCTCATCTTCTGATGATATTCATACTCACTCAGAGCTCTGCATCTGAGGATATACATACTCACTCAGAGCTCAGCTTGTGATGATATCCATACTCACTGAGAGCTCGTCTTCTGATGATATCCATACTCACTGAAAGCTCTGCTTCTGATGATATCCATACTCACTCCGAGCTCTGCTTCCGATGATATTCATAATCACTGAGAGTTCTGCATCTGCTTATATCTATAATCACTCAGAGCTCTGCTTCTGATGATGTCCATACTCACTCCGAGCTCTGCACCTGAGGATATACATACTGTCTCAGAGCTCTGCTACTGATGATATCCATACTCACTCCGAACTTTGCCTCTGGTGATATCCCTATTCACTCAGAGCTCTGAATCTGAGGATATACCTACTCTCTCAGAGCTCTGCTTCTGATGATATCCATACTCACTCAATACTCTGCAGCGGAGGATATACATACTATCTCAGAGCTCTGCTACTGATGATATCCATACTCACTCCAAATTTTGCTTCTGGTGAAATCCCTACTCACTCAGAGCTCTGCATCTGAGGATATATGTACTCACTCAGAGCTCTGCATCTGAGGATATACATACTCTCTCAGAGCTCTGCTTCTGATGATATCCATACTCACTCAATACTCTGCAGCGGAGAATATACATACTATCTCAGAGCTCTGCTACTGATGATATCCATACTCACTCCAAACTTTGCTTCTGGTGAAATCCCTACTCACTCAGAGCTCTGCATCTGAGGATATATGTACTCTCTCAGAGCTCTGCTTCTGAGGATATACATACTCACTCAGAGCTCATCTTCTGATGATATCCATACTCACTCAGAGTTCTGCTTCTGATGATATCCATACTCACTCAGAGCTCATCTTCTGATGATATTCATAATAACTCAGAGCTCTGATTCTGAGGATATACATACTCACTCAGAGCTCAGCTTGTGAAAATATCCATACTCACTCAGAGCTCAGCTTGTGATGATATCCATACTCACTCAGAGCTCGTCTTCTGATGATATCCATACTCACTCAAAGCTCTGCTTCTGATGATACCCATACTCACTCCGAGCTCTGCTTCCGATGATATCCATAATCACTGAGAGTTCTGCATCTGCTTATATCTATAATCACTCAGAGCTCTGCTTCTGATGATGTCCATACTCACTCCGAGCTCTGCACCTGAGGATATACATACTGTCTCAGAGCTCTGCTACTGATGATATCCATACTCACTCCGAACTTTGCCTCTGGTGATATCCCTATTCACTCAGAGCTCTGAATCTGAGGATATACATACTCTCTCAGAGCTCTGCTTCTGATGATATCCATACTCACTCAATACTCTGCAGCGGAGGATATACATACTATCTCAGAGCTCTGCTACTGATGATATCCATACTCACTCCAAATTTTGCTTCTGGTGAAATCCCTACTCACTCAGAGCTCTGCATCTGAGGATATATGTACTCACTCAGAGCTCTGCATCTGAGGATATACATACTCTCTCAGAGCTCTGCTTCTGATGATATCCATACTCACTCAATACTCTGCAGCGGAGAATATACATACTATCTCAGAGCTCTGCTACTGATGATATCCATACTCACTCCAAACTTTGCTTCTGGTGAAATCCCTACTCACTCAGAGCTCTGCATCTGAGGATATATGTACTCTCTCAGAGCTCTGCTTCTGAGGATATACATACTCACTCAGAGCTCATCTTCTGATGATATCCATACTCACTCAGAGTTCTGCTTCTGATGATATCCATACTCACTCAGAGCTCATCTTCTGATGATATTCATAATAACTCAGAGCTCTGATTCTGAGGATATACATACTCACTCAGAGCTCAGCTTGTGAAAATATCCATACTCACTCAGAGCTCAGCTTGTGATGATATCCATACTCACTCAGAGCTCGTCTTCTGATGATTTCCATACTCACTCAAAGCTCTGCTTCTGATGACATCCATACTCACTCTGAGCTCTGCTTCCGATGATATCCATAATCACTGAGAGCTCTGCATCTGATTATATCAATAATCACTCAGAGCTCTGCTTCTGATGATGTCCATACTCACTCAGAGCTCTGCATCTGAGGATATACATACTGCCTCAGAGCTCTGCTACTGATGATATCCATACTCACTCCGAACTTTGCTTCTGGTGATATCCCTATTCACTCAGAGCTCTGCATCTGAGGATATACATACTCTCTCAGAGCTCTGCTTCTGATGATATCCATACTCACTCAGTACTCTGCATCTGAGGATATACATACTATCTCAGAGCTCTGCTGCTGATGATATCCATACTCACTCCAAACTTTGCTTCTGGTGAAATCCCTACTCACTCAGAGCTCTGCATCTGAGGATATACATACTCACTCAGAGCTCAGCTTGTGATGATATCCATACTCACTGAGAGCTCGTCTTCTGATGATATCCATACTCACTAAAAGCTCTGCTTCTGATGATATCCATACTCACTCCGAGCTCTGCTTCCGATGATATCCATAATCACTGAGAGTTCTGCATCTGCTTATATCTATAATCACTCAGAGCTCTGCTTCTGATGATGTCCATACTCACTCCGAGCTTTGCACCTGAGGATATACATACTGTCTCAGAGCTCTGCTACTGATGATATCCATACTCACTCCGAACTTTGCCTCTGGTGATATCCCTATTCACTCAGAGCTCTGAATCTGAGGATATACATACTCTCTCAGAGCTCTGTTTCTGATGATATCCATACTCACTCAATACTCTGCAGCGGAGAATATACATACTATCTCAGAGCTCTGCTACTGATGATATCCATACTCACTCCAAACTTTGCTTCTGGTGAAATCCCTACTCACTCAGAGCTCTGCATCTGAGGATATATGTACTCTCTCAGAGCTCTGCTTCTGAGGATATACATACTCACTCAGAGCTCATCTTCTGATGATATCCATACTCACTCAGAGTTCTGCTTCTGATGATATCCATACTCACTCAGAGCTCATCTTCTGATGATATTCATAATAACTCAGAGCTCTGATTCTGAGGATATACATACTCACTCAGAGCTTAGCTTGTGAAGATATCCATACTCACTCAGATCTCAGCTTGTGATGATATCCATACTCACTCAGAGCTCGTCTTCTGATGATATCCATACTCACTCAAAGCTCTGCTTCTGATGACATCCATACTCACTCCGAGCTCTGCTTCCGATGATATCCATAATCACTGAGAGCTCTGCATCTGATTATATCAATAATCACTCAGAGCTCTGCTTCTGACGATGTCCATACTCACTCAGAGCTCTGCACCTGAGGATATACATACTGTCTCAGAGCTCTGCACCTGAGGATATACATACTGTCTCAGAGCTCTGCTACTGATGATATCCATACACACTCCGAACTTTGCTTCTGGTGATATCCCTATTCACTCAGAGCTCTGCATCTGAGGATATACATACTCACTCAGTACTCTGCATCTGAGGATATACATACTATCTCAGAGCTCTGCTGCTGAGGATATACATACTATCTCAGAGCTCTGCTGCTGATGATATCCATACTCACTCCAAACTTTGCTTCTGGTGAAATCCCTACTCACTCAGAGCTCTGCATCTGAGGATATACATACTCACTCAGAGCTCAGCTTGTGATGAAATCCATACTCACTGAGAGCTCGTCTTCTGATGATATCCATACTCACTCAAAGCTCTGCTTCTGATGATATCCATACTCACTCCGAGCTCTGCTTCAGAAGATATCCATAATCACTGAGAGCTCTGCATCTGCTTATATCAATAATCACTCAGAGCTCTGCTTCTAATGATGTCCATACTCACTCCGAGCTCTGCACCTGAGGATATACATACTGTCTCAGAGCTCTGCTACTGATGATAGCCATACTCACTCCGAACTTTGCCTCTGGTGATATCCCTATTCACTCAGAGCTCTGAATCTGAGGATATACATACTCTCTCAGAGCTCTGCTTCTATTGATATCCATACTCACTCAAAGATCTGCTTCTGATGATATCCATACTCACTCCGAGCTCTGCTTCCGATGATATCCACAATCACTGAGAGCTCTGTATCTGATTATATCAATAATAACTCAGAGCTCTGCTTCTGATGATGTCCATACTCACTCAGAGCTCTGCACCTGAGGATATACATACTGTCTCAGAGCTCTGCTACTGATGATATCCATACTCACTCCGAACTTTGCTTCTGGTGATATCCCTATTCACTCAGAGCTCTGCATCTGAGGATATACATACTCACTCAGAGCTCAGATTGTGATGATATCCATACTCACTCAGAGCTCATCTTCTGATGATATCCATACTCACTCAGAGTTCTGCATCTGAGGATATACATACTCACTCAGAGCTCAGCTTGTGATTATATCCATACTCACTCAGAGCTCTGATTGTTATGATATCCATACTCACTCAGAGCTCTGCTTCTGATGATATCCATACTCACTCAGAGCTCATCTTCTGATGATATCCATACTCACTCAGAGCTCATCTTCTGATGATATCCATACTCACTCCGAGCTCTGCTTCCGATTATATCCATAATCACTAAGAACTCTGCATCTGATTATATAAATAATCACTCAGAGCTCTGCTTCTGATGATGTCCATACTCACTCCGAGCTCTGCATCTGGTGAAATCCCTACTCACTCAGAGCTCTGCATCTGAGGATATACATACCCAGAGCTCAGCTTGTGATGATATCCATACTCATTCAGTACTCTGCATCTGAGGATATACATACTATCTCAGAGCTCTGCTGCTGATGATATCCATACTCACTCCAAACTTTGCTTCTGGTGAAATCCCTACTCAGTCAGAGCTCTGCATCTGAGGATATACATACTCACTCAGAGCTCAGCTTGTGATGATATCCATGCTCACTCAGAGCTCATCTTCTGATGATATCCATACTCACTCAGAGTTCTGCATCTGAGGATATACATGCTCACTCAGAGCTCAGCTTGTGATGATATCCATACTCACTCAGAGCTCTGCTTGTGATGATATCCATACTCACTCAGAGCTCTGCTTCTGATGATATCCATACTCACTCAGAGCTCATCTTCTGATGATATCCATACTCACTCAGAGTTCTGCTTCTGATGATATCCATACTCACTCAGAGCTCATCTTCTGATGATATCCATACTCACTCCGAGCTCTGCTTCCCATGATATCCATAATCACTAAGAGCTCTGCATCTGATTATATAAATGATCACTCAGGCCTCTGCTTCTGATGATGTCCCTACTCACTCAGAGCTCTGCATCTGAAGATATACATATTCACTCAGAGCTCTGCATCTGAAGATATACATATTCACTCAGAGCTCAGCTTGTTATGATATCCATACTCACTCAGAGCTCATCTTCTGATGATATCCATACTCACTCAGAGTTCTGCATCTGAGGATATACATACTCACTCAGAGCTCAGCTTGTGATTATATCCATACTCACTCAGAGCTCTGCTTGTGATGATATCCATACTCACTCAGAGCTCTGCTTGATGATATCCATACTCACTCAGAGATCATCTTCTGGTGATATCCATATTCACTCAGAGTTCTGCTTCTGATGATATCCATACTCACTCAGAGCTCATCTTCTGATAATATCCATACTCACTCCGAGCTCTGCTTCCGATGATATCCATAATCACTAAGAGCTCTGCATCTGATTATATAAATAATCACTCAGAGCTCTGCTTCTGATGATGTCCATACTCACTCCGAGCTCTGCATCTGAGGATATACATACTGTATCAGAGCTCTGCTACTGATTATATCCATACTCACTCCGAACTTTGCTTCTGGTGATATCCCTACTCACTCAGAGCTCTGCATCTGAGGATATCCATACTCTCTCAGAGCTCTGCTTCTGATGATATCCATACTTACTCAGAGCTCAGCTTCTGATGATATCCTTACTCACTCAGAACTCTGCATCTGAGGATATACATACTCTCTCAGAGCTCTGCTTCTGATGATATCTACAGCTGCTCAAATTACAGGGCCTGAAAATAACCCTACTCACACTCAGTTCCCAGCCTGAGATAAAAGCCATAACCCCTCGTCTGCCATCCAGTCCTACTCAGATCTGTGCTGCTGACCATATCCAGACTCATAAAAAAAGGAAGAAGAAGAGAGCAAAATGTCAGGAGAGAAGTCCACCACAAAAAAAGATGTAGGTTATAAGGAGAAGAGGAAAAATAAGGAAGAAAAACGAAAATGGCGCAAACAAAGGGATGACAGAGCTGAGAGGAAAAAAACGAGAGAAGGTAGGACAACAAAGGCAGATATAAAGATGAAGTAAGAGAAGCCACTTTTGGTGAACAGTGGCATGAAATCCCTAATGAGTGTCAACATAGAGGCAGGAAAAAGAAGTCTGGCAGTATTATTACAAATGGAAAAGGGAGGGTGAAGATAGTAAATCAAGATTAAACCCCAGCGGCATTAAGTAATTATAGGAAGGATCATAGAAACCCCCTTGGCGTAATGGTGAATGTAAATATGCGCCAGGGATGAATTTAATTAGCACAAAACCACAGAAAGCCCTAAGGAAAAAAGTCAATAAGAAACTGGGGGATAGAGAAAATGATTGTGTCTATGTTGATATTAATAGGGAGAGGAAGAAAGGGAAAAACACAAAACCCCTAAATCGAGGAAGCGCAGCAATGGTCATACACGGTATTTCTTCCAAGGCTCCTTATTACCTAAAGTGCACTTCCAGGGTAACTACGAAGATCCCAGTACGATGCCAGCCATTATCTGCCCTGGCAAGAATCCCCTGATATTCCAAGAGTGTTGAGCCCCGTACAAGCAATAACTCAACACGAGACCTATGGAGGAACTCATGGTGAAACTTACACAATCCCACAACCCATCCCCCCCCTTAAACATAAATAAATATCACAGAACACCACACCCCTTAATTTACAACAAGACAGTGTTACTTACACCCATCTATTATAAAGTCCTTCAACCACTGAGGTAGTTTCCTAACCTTTTTTCTGCTGTACTCTTTTCAACATTGGGATGACATTCCCTCCACTAGAGGAGAGAACACAAGATGTATCAGTCCAGGGACTCCCAGGGTCATTTGGCACCTCTGTTCTAGGATCCTCTAATCCTTCGACCACATCCCCCTGGGTTTCAGACTCACTTCCAGCATCACCCATATCCAGCAAACCCGAATCTTTATTTATTACCCTCCTGTCACTCCATCCATCCTGACTGCACACAGCCACACACTTGAGATTCCACTCCTTGACATTACTAAGCCCATCCGCATTATGCAAAACCTCCAACACTTCTTCAGGATCAAACAATTTGCTATCACCTTTCTCCAACAGCTATATTAGCTTGTTTGGTGCCATGCTTGAGATCATGATAAGCTTTGCTCTTTTGAGGTCCCTTGGCCTTGCTGTTTCTAACATTTTCCATGGACCGAGGTCCCACACAGGCAATGAATAAACATCCAGGCTTGTACTTTGTCCTTGGATTCCTCCCTCTCATTATCAAAAAGGGTGATTATCCAGTCGCCTCATCCCAGGTAACTCTAAAAGCCCACACACGGGGCCGGACTGGGAACCAAAACCGGCACTGGCAAAGTGCTCGGCCGGCCCCCCAGGGATTTGGGGGTGCTGCCGAGCTGTTTGCCAGGGCCGGTTGGAGACGATTTTGTTACAGGGGCCGTTTTTGCAGCAAAATCGGTCCCCACCCTGTCAGCCCACCGGGGAAATGCCCCTTGCCCGCTATGGCCAGTCCGGCCCTACCCACACAGCTTTAAACAAATGGACTACCCAATCTTTACTACTGACACACGCGGCTTGGATGACCCCTTTAATGACACAGTTGAAACTCTCAACCATGCCATTTCCACCTGGAATTGTTTTTAAGTTTAACTCCAATCCTGTTGCAATATTCCTCAAAAGCACTAGACTGAAACGGCTCATCATTGTCAGTCAAAAATGGTGGCGGGGATCGCTTCCAAACTAAACACATGGTCCAAAAACAATAAACTGGCATTGGTGTCAGCTTTCTGCACCAATTTGACAACCGGCCACCTTGAGATCCACGATCACTATGACACACTCTTGTAATTGTCCTACTGGTCCCATGATATCAATGGCTAAAGATTCCCACAGTTGAGTATGAGGAGCTCTTGGGCCAAGGGGAACTCATGCCACATGGGATGGCTGACAATTGTTCATATCCGTGTGTGGTTCCTGAAAACCTCTGACATCGTCCCTATTGCACCAAGACTCTATGCTCTGCCTCAACCCCGCGCCTCTGTGTTTTGCCTCCTTCGGCCGCTGTTCCCTCACCTCCATCTGGGCTTCAGACATTATCGAGGGGCGACAAAACAACATCTCATAAAAGATCATTTTGGATCAAAAGACTCAACGCTCTATATCTGTATGGATTGAATGATGACATTGAAATTAAATAGTTTTGATGAAATATGAGTGAACTTTGAAGAATATAAACCTATAATGGTCAGTTTACAATAAACAAGGAGTCATCGACATTGTAATGTATCCAATGCAATAAGAAGTTAAATCATGTTCCTAAGATTTTTTGTTGTTCCGTGAAATGTAACATAAGACTAATGACACCAGCACGCCATAGAGTTTGGGTAGCAAACTGATGAAAATATTAACAGCATGATTTCAATCTTAATGGTAGGCCACCCGCCAAATCTCGAAATGTGGGTTGGGCTGGCGGACATTTAAAGCATTGACGGGAACGGCCGTCAAGGTGGTTCGAGTCATTGCATAATAACTTTGCCCGATGGCTCCATAGAACATGACGGAGCCGTACGAGACAGTTACAATTCATTTAAATTTTAAAAAGAAAATCCCAAAGCAAGATTTTCTTCTTTAAAGTACAAAATTAACAATGCCCCCCTCATCCTAGGAGATTCTTTCCATGGCAAGAGAAGCATTGAGCATTTTTCAGTGCCACATGATGCGATGTTTTTCCTGTAAGTGACAGACATTACAAAATTACTATACGTCTGCCCATCTAAATTAGGTAGGCGGACATACAGCAAAACCTTCAACGACCCTTGCTCCAGTGGGCCATGAGAGAAGACCACATCAAAGATAGAGTAGTCTCTCCACCGTCGTCAAACTATGGTCCTCCCGGGCAGGGAGATACCAACATCACCAGCACTTAAATCGGCCCCCTAGTCTTGGACTCATTGATGAGAAGTCTAGGTTTCTATAGATAAGTATTGACATGGGTGAGTCAAGAGAATGTACAGAATTCAACATTTTGTGTTATTGTATATTTGTTTTTTAGAATATGAGTTCTTTTCATAGATTGATATGCTATGTATATATGACGTTAAGAGTGGGGATCATATTGTGGTGCTTGGTTTTTGATCGATTTCCAACCATTGTCGATTGAGGGACACATTTACTTCCAGTACTGTGCTTTAATATTTTATTTCCTGTGTTATTGTGTTGTTGTTAATGTTTCTCCTTTTCTTCTCCTCTTTTGCTCCTGTGATAGGGTGGCCTTCTGGTAAGTACAGCTCCTTGTCTCTATTAGTTGTTGTTTACCAAGGGATTATGAATCTGGGGTACTCCCCCATATTTTTATAGATGTTCCTAGTAAAACTATCTCGCCCTAGAGCTTCATTTGTTTTAGATGTTCTGATCACCCTGGAGATTTTTGCTATTTTAATGGGTGTTTCCAGACCTTCTCTTTGCCTTGTTAGGGTGTTTATAGTTGGGTTCTTCCCAGAGACACTGATTGCAATGTCCCTTCTGTATCAGTAACTCTAACAAGTCCTGCAACAGCACCAGCTCCCTTCTTTCCTTGGGACCGTTCTCCGCTCCCTGTCTTTTAGTGATACCATATATGACTTTACTGTTTTGGGCCTAAGTTCAACCCGCTAGTATTTTGTACATTTTGTAGCTTTCCCCATATGACAGTTGTTTGTCCTGACAAGAGCATGTTCTGCCCTGTTTGTAATACTATCAGTAGTGCTTTAGCTGCCTTCAGGGTCCTCTCGACCTGAAGACCTCCGGGCCCACATTTACTAAGCCTTTGCGTTGCCCTTGCATTCCTTAGTGGTGGGCGTTCCACGGGTGGAGCATGTGCGTTCTCCTGCATCCACCCATGGATTTCACACAATTCCAGACTTACTAAGTTTGCAAAGCTGGAATTGTGTGAAATTAGCGTGCCTATCTTGCATAACAAGGAGAAATATGTTTATCTCTCTTTGGTACTTCCTATTTCTATGTGTAATGCTTTCACCATCTCACATAGAAAGAGGAAAATTACTGTTTTTGTTCAGGAAGGTATACCTGCCCGCACAAAACCAATTCCGCTCATAATACAGGTGCCCATGCAATGAGGCGCAAGGGCGCCTGCGTTGGTGCTAGGCAGCCACAATCCCAGGTGTGCAAGAGCTGACTATGCCATATCTTTGTAAATATGGCACTGTTCAGCTCTCTCTCATTCACGCAATGCAACAATGTGCCTTGCTGCACTGCGTTGTATACATTCTTAGTAAATCTGCCCCCTGGTGTTCTTGTCTTGTCGTTACAACTCTTTATGTACCTGTGATTTCTCCTGCTTCATTGTGTAAAGCATCTGGAGCTCCAATGCTGTTGCAGTTACTTCTCCCCACACTACAGCTTTTAGTTCATCCCATACCTACCATGGATATGTCCTCTGTTTTGTTACCCTCAGAATATTGTGCAACGCTTCCTTAACCCTCTTTGAGCATTTAAACATATAATGGTCCTTCCATATTCCATCAATAAGGCACAACCTTCTCAGTATAGAGCTTTATAACCTTTAGCTGTATATTAGCAGCAGACAGGTTTAATTGTAAACCAGCATGCTGCTATCTCTAATATATACTAACCTTTGCATAGCACAAATGTCATTAGTAAGAGGTTGATGTGTGTGTGGGTCATGTGTGCATGTAAGTCGAAGGTCTATCTTCTTAAGGTGTCACACTCTCCGTACTTCAAGAAGCCTTGGATATTTTATTCTAAATTGATTAATGATGAATTATTGTATTAAAGCCCCTCCTCTGCCCTTTTAGTGATGCAGTTTTTGACACCTCACTAGACTCCTCCACTCAAAGAATCAACTTCTTTCTGTGATTGCATATTTTATGCTCTAGCCTGCTTCTCTGATGCATCTAACATCGTTGCACCGCCACTGGTTTGTTGGGTGGCTAGTTCACCTGTTGTCAGGAGGATCCAGCTTCCGGAGTCACCTGCCTTCCTCAACCGATCTCGTTTGTGTGAGCTCATCGCCTATTCCAAACCCCAGTGCAGCTGGAATTGTCCATCGGTAGTGGATCTTCTTACTGGCCAGGGTGATCCATTGTTGGTTTCATTCTATGTGTTCTGGCTAAGGTTACATGTGATTGATTGTGTAGCACAAGAGTCTTTTTTCCCTAATGCTGGAAATGTCTTTGTTCTCTGAACAATCATGAGAAGGCTTATAGAAATGCCTTCCAAACCATTGTTCTTTCTTTCTCCATCCATTCTCCAATTCTGAAAGTGACCCGGCAGAACCTATTTTTGAGTTCTTTGCATTTTGTTCCAGCCAGAGCACTTTCCTCTGTAGAGATTGAGGGCTTGTTCCATGCTTGTGTATTTTTGTATGAGGTCCTCGATAACCTCTCCGTTGCTATCTGTCCTCTTTTACCTTAGCTGTGGTACCTTTCCTCTTCACAGGTGCTTCAGCCTCTTTCACAGGTCCACAGACCCCATGGCCAAGCTACTGAGGGTCCAGTATTGCCCTGTTCCATCTTTCTCACAGTGTTCCTGGTCAGCATGGAAGGCACTGTTTAGGATGGCACAAATTCTCCATCACCACACCACCTCTTCACCTGCTACATCAAGTTGACCCCCTAAGGCCATATTCCACAGTTCAACATGACTTGCCACCACCATAAGAATGCAATCTTAAAACATGCCACACAGATGGTTTCCTGTGCTGTCTGCTCTGGCAAGGCGAGGTCACAGGCAGTTGTTCGGATGGAGAAGGAGCTGTTGCTACCCACAGCTGTGTTTGATGATTTTGTGATGACTTTGTCTTCTTGACGTTAAGTTGCCCCACTCCTGAAGGACAGTTCACATGCTTTTATTCCACCCAGCTGCTTTAGGTCTGCATTTGCTTTTTGTTCAAACTGTAATCTGTAACCATTACTTCATGTAAGGTTCTTACTAACTGTTACAGTTTTTCCCGTCATATTAAAAAAAAAGTAGTGTGTAAATAAACTTTTCTGCAATGCACTGCCCTTTACTTAACACCGTTTTCTCCTTGACCCCTAGAGTGCAGCAGGTGGAGCAGCTGGAGCCGGTGGAGTGGTAAGTCTGACTTTGCAGCTCTCTAACTTGACAATCAGTATAAATCTGGTAAAAAATGTTAAGAAATAACAAGTCAATGATTATAGAATAAATATGCAACCTGCAAAGAAAGAGTATAAAATCACAGGTCCATCGAATGTGAATGCCAAAGGTTTTTCAGTGAATGGATGATTTCACAATCAACTAATCTATCAAACATAAATATATTTGAATCTATATATAGTAAAATGTTACTTATAGAAATTTGCCTTCACAATATTTTGGTACTGTTATCCTCAGTAAATCCCGCACAGCGGGATTGCTAAGAGGTCTTTGGAGGCTACGCCCCCTTTTCCCACCACTCTGCAAATGTGCCTCTTGGTGCACTACTGATTGGTGGATGAAGTCTACTTTACTCCTGAGGAACCTTGGGGGCAAAGAAGCCCTCCTGGTACCTCCTGTAAGTCCTACACAGCATGATTCGTGAGAGCTGGTTAGAGGCCCGCCCCATTTCTCCAACACTCTGCAAACGCGACTACTACTTAAAAGAACCATAGAAATTCACTGAAAAAAACCAATGGTTACATGGACTTCATAGTTAGGAGTTAGCGTTTAAAAAACCTTAGAAATTCACTAAAAAAACAGGACTGTTATAAATAGGCTCATATTTCACTCGTAAAAAAACTGTGAAATTTAGCAGTTATAGTTAGCTGACCTAACTATAACTCGCGCCACCGCAATGCACTTCTTATAACCTCACATATTGCACCACTTTTGATGTGGTCAGTGTCATCACTGATGACCTCACTGAAGACATCTCAAGTGACATCACTGATGACATTACTGATGACATCATCCACACAATCACTGATGCACCCACTGAGACCCACATAGAAACTTTCATATACCCACTCCCACACAGCCATTCACAAACCTTTTCACAGACCCATACCAGTACTTACAGAACCACTCACTTATTCATATAATTACACACACATCTAATCACTCTCCCATACATCCACTCTTACACCCTTTCACTCACTAGTACAGCCACTGATATATCACTCATACACCCATACAGCCCCTCACACACTGAGGCAGTCATGCATAGAGCTGCTCACACACGTACTCACTCACCCATACAGTCAATCACACAGCCACTTACTCACCCATTCAATTACAAACACAGCCACTTACTTACTCATACATATACTAACACGTACTCAAACACCTATACAGTCACTGACACAAACACAACTCACCCATACAGCCACTCTCCTATTCACTCACTCACTCATTCAGCAGTATATCCCATCACTCACCCATACTGACTTTCACATACCCAGTTACTCACCCATATACTGCTGACACATCCACTCACTCACCCACACAGCCATACACACACTCACTCACTCATACAGCCCCTCACACACACACTGACCAACCCATACAGCCTCTGACTCACCCATGACAAATGGCAAAGGACCTAGTTATTTAGCTGAAAAGCTCATCCAAGTAGACCTCTTTGAACAGAAGAGAACTATTTGCTCCACATTCCCCGCTTCAAGAAATCTCACATGGGTGGGAACGTTTTTTTCTACTTAGCCCCCTTCTACTGGAACCAGCTCCTGAACCATCTTCAGAAATGCCTTGAGTATCTTTCATTTAGAAAGCTTCTTAAGACTGAGCTCTTCTAAACTATCTGCATCTGGTCTGCTCTGACAGTTGCACGCCCCACAGCACGGAGATACCTCTTGAGGGGTGATTCAGACGCTTTACAAATAAAATAAATAAAATAAAATCCATACAGGCAGTCACAAAACCTGTCACCTACCCACACAGTCACTCAGACACCCAAACAGATATTCAGACAACCAATCAATCACCCATACAGCCATTCACATAACCAGTCACTCACCCATGCATTCATTGAGTCAGTCAGTCATGCACCCACAGAATCATCCATACAGCCATATATACACCCAGTGATTCACCAATACACCTTGATCTATATATTTAAAACTTTTTAAAAACACTCACATTCACTGGATCATGCCATCAGTGATGTAATTTGAGAATTCATCAGTGATGTTATCAGTGATATCACTGACCATGTCATGACTGATATAATATGTGTGGTCATAAGCAGTACAAAATTAAATTATTATTATTATTGAGTCTTGTATAGCGCGTGGTTACCCTTGGGCATCCCAGCGCTCCTCCGGAGTACACACCAAACCAGCAGAGCACTAAGCAGGGAACAGATGAGTCTTTAAAAGTTTGCGAAATCGCAAGGTGCCAGTTTCGGAGCGAAGGGCATGCGGAAGGGAGTTCCATAATGCTGCCACGTTGACGGAAAATCTTCTACCGCCAGTCCTGGCTTTTTTTACTTTCGCGACTTGCAAGAGATGTTGGTGGTCTGAGCGGAGGGCGCGAGAGGCCTTATAAGGTTGGACCATACTCGGCAGGATAGGGGGCCCTTTTCCCTGCAAGATTTTGTGAGCCATGCAGAGTGCTTTAAACTTCACCCTCTCTCTCACAGGGAGCCAGTGGAGCGCCTTCAGCGCAGGTCGGGCTGACTGCCGCCTGGGAAGGTCCGTCAAAAGCCTGGCGGCAGCAATTTGCACTTGTTGCAATTTGTTTAGAGTTGATTCTGGAGCCCCCAGAAACAGCGCATTGCTGTAGTCCAGCCGTGAAATGATGAGACCCTGGATTAGTAACCTCCTAGTGGCCATCGGGAGGAGGGGTAGGTTCTTCCGGGCTGACCGGAGCAGGCCGAAACACACGCCTGCGGTCTTTTTTGCGTGTGTCTTGAAGGATAGGTCCTGCTCCAGCCACACCCCCAAGCTCTTAATCTCCTGTTTAGGGGTAGGTGGCGCTCCCAGACAGCTAGGCCAGCTACTAGGGGACAAGGAGGGAGGGGAGTTCCCCAGCATCATCAGTTCGGTTTTTGAACCGTTAAGTTTAAGTGCTGAGTTGCACATCCAGATGAAGACCCTGGCTAAACATGTGTGCAGCAGGTCGGGTTGGTTCGCCGGCTGGGGAAGCCCAACCACCAACTGGGTATCATCCGCATAGCTGATGATCTTGATACCCAGTGGCAGTACCACACTCTCCAGTGGGGCCATATAGACATTAAATAGTGTGGGGCTCAGCGATGAGCCCTGTGGCACACCACACTGGAGGGGAACCGATGTTGACTTCTCGTGGCCTTCCCAGACCTCAAACGTCCGATCTTCTAAAAAGGACGCGAGCCATTTCAGGGCCAACCCGGAGACCCCGAACCCCGACAGCCGCTGGAGTAACACCTGATGGTCTACGGTGTCAAATGCCGCACTAAGGTCCAGGAGGATCACTGCCACCGATCCCCCTGAATCCAAAATGCTCCTGGCATTCTCCACGACTGCCAGCAGGGCAGTGTCCGTCCCCTGGCCAGGGCGAAATCCCGTTTGGGAGTCACCCAAGAGAGAGTTGGATTTCAGAAAACCCGAAAGGCGCCTATTCACAAGTTTCTCCGCCACCTTGCTAAGGCCGGGGAGCAGGGAGATAGGCCTAAAATTAGCAAGGTCAGCGGGGTCCAGGCTGGGCTTCTTCAGGAGGGCCTTAACTACCGCTCCTTTCCAGCTGGGAGGCACAACTCCTTGGGTGAGGGATAGGTTCAAAAGGTCAGTCACTGGGCCGCCGATGGTAGAAGCTACCTGCTTCAGGTATTTCATCGGTACCGGATCTCTCGGAGACCCACTCTTCAGGGTCACCAAGATCCCAAGAGCCTCGTCCACAGTGACTGGACCAAAGGAGTCCAGCTCTACTGTCCTCACCCCAGGCTGAGACCCAGGGTTGCATTCGGAGGATTGCTCCTGCGCTAACCGAGGGAGGGACGCCAAGATGTTTTCTATCTTAGATTTAAAGAACGTGGCTAATTCTGAGCATTTTTCACGCGGGTTATCATGAGTGACCGGGGGTTCGGGGGTTTGCAGAAGTTCTCTGATGACCTTAAACGACTCTTTCGAGGAATTAGAAGAGAGTCCTATTCTCTCCTCAAAGAACTTGAATTTCGCTGCCCGGATGGCGGATTTGTAGATATTAAGTGCTGCCCGGTATTCTCTCCAGCTCACTTCGCCCAAGTCCCTCCTCCAGATCCGCTCCTGCCTCTTGCAACCCTTCCTCAAAGCTCTGAGCTCTGGCGTGTACCAGGGAGCTGAGCCCACTCTCTTACCCCTGGTGAGTAGTCTTTTCTTAGGGAGTATAGCATCGAGCGAGTTGGTCAACCAGGTGTTTAAGTTCGCATCAGCGACTAGCGGGTCAGGCCCGGGGGGGGACGTGTCGCCTCCAAGTGTACTGCCCAGGTATCAACTGGGAGCCTAGACCAGGCTCTTTCCACCGTGTATACTCTAGGTGTAGGTACCACTGGGACATCAAACTGCCACAGGGCCGGAACCATAAAATGATCTGTCCAGGGCAGAACCAGCGTGGGCAGTACTTTAAGGCGTTCCGAGTTCGAAAAAATGGGGTCGAGCAAGTGTCCCTTCCCGTGCGTTGCACCTGAATTGACCAGGTTAATCTCGAATGCTTTCAGATCACCCTGAAGATCTACTGCCAGAGAGTCAGAGGGGTCATCAAAATGGATGTTAAAGTCACCTAGTGCCACAAAGTTGACTGTGGAAGAGGCAAGAAGCGCGACCGTTTCAAGAAAAGAGTTGAGGAAGTTGCCCATGGTCCCAGGTGGGCGATAGACAAGGAGGCCTGCCAAGGAAGCGGTATGCGACAACCGTAGAGAGAATTGACAGCTCTCACAGTTGCTCATCCCTCCATCCTGGACCTTACAGGTTAACGTATCCCTGTAAAGGATGGCAATTCCACCTCCCCGCCCTACTGGTCTATCTAGGTGAGATATAAGAAAGCCTGGTGGAAGTGCTCTGACCATATCCGGGCCGGAGCTGGAAGAGATCCAGGTTTCTGTTATAAACAAGACGTCCAACTTGTGGTCGAGAATGAGGGAATTAATTTCTGTCGCATGACTAGGGAGGGACCGACAGTTCAACAGGGCCATTGACAACAAACAATTGTCTTTGGCCATTACCAGACTCGTATTACAGGCCCCGCAGGGCAGGAACGGTTGCCCTCCCTCGTGAACATACCTACATGCGGCGAGTTTCGTTGGCCGCCAAAGCATGAGCTCATGCCTCGTGTACCTGATGAAAGCCGGAGATGGCACCTGTGAGTCGGGCAGGGGGACCGGCCCTATGCCCATCTGGGCCCGGACGGGCACAGACAGGCTGAACTCTGGCGTAACTCCGGCGTCAGTCCGGCATGACCGCTGCGCGTGACCGCTGCGCGTCAGCATGGCTACCTATAAACACGCCTAGCGAAATAGAAAGGGGACTAGAGCGCGCGAAGGATCACCCACACCCAATATGGCCGCCACGAGTCGGGGGCAAAGGACCCGCAAAGTGCGGTGTTTTTCAGGCAATTATAGTGCAGGTTAAATGTCAGCAGTGCGAGTATGCGAGGCCAGGCTTAAAAACAGGGGATAAGTGTCCAAACACATACTAAAGTAAAAGACAAAAACGGGTCATTAAAAACACAGAGCTTCCACAGACAAGCGCTGCAAGTATGGCGACACCGCTGGAATAAATTAAATAAATACTTTTTTTACACTGGCGGGGTCCGTGTGGGACCCCCCCACCATATCTGAGGTGTCAGGGTATTCCTACCCTACCCCTTTTCATAATTGTTTTCTTTTTTTGTGGGACACGGCTTCAAGCGCAGTTCCAAGATGGCTGCCAACACTTCTTGGTTGAAGTATTGGCAGCCAATGAAATTTTAGTAGGATCCGCAAGTCCACCGCTATGACTAGCGGCCACAGATATCTATTGTTTTTTAAACTTTATTATCTCTGAAACTACTGAGTCGATTTTCTTTTTGGACAGACATCTAGCTTTCTGCCAAATTTGGTTTAATACCGTTCAGCAGTTTGGGCTGTAGTCATGTTCAAAAATTGAAATAGCCCCATAGATATAACATGGGGAAAACACGTTTTGGAACCCCCCTTTTTTCTCAGCCCCCGCTTGACGGATCAACTCAAAACTTTTAACACAGCAACTGAACCAAAAAAGCGGCGTTTAAAAAAATGTTTGTGAAGATTTGGCCGAGTGGCGCTAAAGTTAATGGCAAAACAAAAAACACATTTCTATGGAAACTTTGGTCCCAACTGTAACTAACTGATGGCAACCGCCAATAGGTAAAATATATATATATATATATATATTATCTACTGGCGGTCGCCAGTAGATAGTTATAGTTAGGACCCTGTTTCCATAGGAAATCCGCAACATTCTATTTGGAATAACTTTGGCGCCGGTCGATGAATCCTCGCGAAATTTTCAAAATAGGTGGGGCGCTATGCTCCGCTCCTACCCTGAAAGTCTCGGGGGGATTCGTCAAGCGGGGGCTGCGAAAAAAGGGGGGTCCCAAAACGCGTTTTTCCCATGCATTTTTCCATAGGACCTTTAGACACAGCTACAGCCCGAACGGCTGAACAAAGTTACTTGAAATTTGGCAGAGAGGTAGTCCTCAGGTCAAGGAAGTGCCTTTTGTAGGTCTGGTGTAAATCTGTTCAGTAGTTCCTGAGAAAATAGCATTTAAATCAATATATATATGTGGGCGGAGCCTAACCACACATCTCATCCTGAGATCTGATTGGCTGTCAGCACTTCATCCAAGAAGTGTTGGCAGCCATCTTGGGACCAATATACATGATAGCACCTCATTAAAAAGCATTGCAGTTAATAGAAGGTTTTAAGACTTTAGTTACATTATAAATCATTTGTTGATGGTACCATACTCATTTTAGGAATTGTGGTATGTTCTAAGGTGATTTCACCATGTGAAAAAGCCTTCTGCTGGGATATCATGATTGAGAGAAAAATATTTTCTCATGCTTTTACCACAGAGGTTTGGAAGGTGCTCTATAAGCTAAACTGAGAGCTTATTTTCTGTAAATTCACATTATCTTTCTCAGTCATGTGAGAATGAAGTCTGACATTCTCAGTAAAACATGTACATCCAACAAGGGCAGAGACTGTCAGTTGATTCCTTTGTGTTCTACTGCAGCTTTCCAGAGTGATCCAAAGAACTACTAGAGCGCTAACCGTCCTACTTATGATAAATGTATGGCACACCTGAAGCCATCTTGCTTGGATTAAAGTGGTAACTCTTAAAACATTTAATTTAAAAAGGAACAAAATGAGGGGGTTCATTTTTCCATAAAAAGTATGATTAGTGCTGCAGAAAGAAAAATTAGGGCACATTTTGAGTGACTTCTCAAATCCTCTTCTATTTCATTAAAAAATTCTGACATGCAGACTGAAACATGCACTTTCAATACCAGCAGCAGTTTTCCCTGGTGAGCAGTAGCTTTACTACAGTGATCTAATGAGCAAAAAGAGTGCTAACATTCTGATTTTATGGCAAATGTGTGACACATTTGAATGCCTTCTTGATGGAATCAAAGTAAAAAACTGAAAGTATTTCCTACTGAGGAGACTGCAGTAAATGAGGAAATTAGGAAACTTCATAACAAATAAGTCTCCCAAGATGGCCACCAGAGACAAAAGAGCCCAAATGTAGCCCAAATATCACCCAGATGTAGCCCAAGTATAGCCCAATGACAGAATGTCCAAGAATGTTCTTAAAAACAACTAGAGCACTTACTGTCTTCATTATGACAAAAGTATGGCACACCTGAAACCATCTTGATTGGAATAAACTGGTAACACTTAAAACATTTAATTTAAAAAGGAACACAATGAGGGGGTTCATTTTGCCATAGATATTATGATTAATGCTGAAGAAAGAAAATGAGGGCACATTTTGAGTGACTTCTCAAATCCTCTTCTATTTCATTAAAAAATTCTGACATGCAGACTGAAACATGCACGTTTAATACCAGGAGCAGACTTCCATGATGAACAGTAGTTTTACTACAGTGATCTAATGAGCAACTAGAGTGCTAACATTCAGAATTTATGGCAAATGTGTGACATATCTGAATACCTTCATGATGGAATCAAAGTAAAAAACTGAAAGCATTTCCGACTGAGGAGACTGCAGTACATGAGGAAATTAGGAAACTTCATAACAAATAAATCTCCCAAGATGGCCACCGGAGACAAAAGAGCCCAAATGTAGCCCAAAATCACCCAGATATAGCCCAAATATAGCCCAATGACAGAAGTGTGCAAAACACTTATTATTTTGTGTTTTTGCAGTGTTATATAGTGCAGACTTGTCAGGTATTGGAGTGCTTTACATGAGCATTGGTTACATCACACAAGAACAAATTCATTTTGGTTGTAGACATGGGGAGACTAAGTGATTTGACCAGAATCACAGAATGTCGAGCTGAAGCAGAAACTTCTACCTGGTTCCCCAGTTGCAAAGTCTGCAGTTCTGGAAGTAACACCACATCCTCTCCCCTAAGTGCAACATTTAATCAAGTTGTCAACTAGATAAAAAAACATAAAGATAACAAATAATTTAAAAGTGCTTTGTCGCTATTTGAAAACTCAGAAAATATGTCCTTATTTTAGTCTTTTAGAGCACTAACCATAATTTTGATGCCAATAAGACCCTCTCATATATGTAATTTCTAAAGGAATGCTCTAGGTATTACAGTTTTGATTACATCAAGATGATGTCAGGCGTTCCACACTTTTGTAATAAATATAGAATGTTAGCAATCTAGTTGTTCATTAGGATACTGTTGAGAGGCAGAGGCCAGGGGCACGGACTCTGAAAATTGAAGGCAGGTAGGAGGGTGCAAAGGCAACAATTTAACCACACTGAGCAGGCAGGAAGGGCCGTGGAAGCACAACAGACTATGGAGGGCAGTGGAAAGGGGGGCAGGGGCAACAAACCAACAATACAGGACTTGCAAGAGAGGCTGTTGGAGGGAAGATCTATTACGGGTCAAGGAAGCTAGGGGCGGTCCCCAGAGCCCCGGGAGCCACCACAGAACTGAGCAGGAGAGTGAGTCAGGGACAAAAGGGGCACCTTAATTTGAGCCGGGGTGCCTAGGAACGCTTGCGCCAAAAATGAAGAAAACAGATATATGAGACATGGAATTGGAGGCAGAATACAATGGCAGTTTAATGAGAAGATGCAACTTCAAAGAAACCGCAGAATAGAGACATAAAGTACAAAATACAGAATCCAGATAATCATACAGCTGTCATGATATTCTCTGTATCTCAATTAATGGACTGACAGAGAGAGAGAGAGAAAACACATCTATAAATGCATCATGAGAAACAAGTTACACCAAGGAAAATGTTACCTAGGAACACTCACATTTACTCTTAGAGCAAGCATTCCTGCAATTACAATACAACATCTTTTAAATGCAAAAGTAAAGAGAACAATGGTTAAACATAACATGACATTTCATATAGGTAAAATAGAATAAGATACTTCAAGCAAAGCAGAGCAAGACATTTTAAGCAAAGGAAGACAAGAGCTCCCAGTTCTTGGGGAAAACCTGCACAGCCTGTTAACCTACATACAGACGGCGAGGTTGTCCGTTGATATCTGTGGGTGCTCCCTTTTTATATCATTTTGTGGGCTCCTTTGCACGCTACATCTACCTACGTATGCTACCCAAAAGCTTTGTCTGCAGATTTTACCAGACATTTAGTCATTTACCCACTTAATGCTGACAATGGACTGGGTGAAAAGGTCAGTCTCTCAGGCCAATCGCTTATCGTAAGTTCCATAGAGCAAGCAGAAAATAATGGGTATTGTACAGGAGTTCAATATATTCATGTATAAAATCTCCTCAGTTCTCCTAACTTGATGCTCTGCGGTTGCCACTTCCTTAAAAGCGGGAAACCTGCCCAGGAAGCAAGTACCAGTCCAGGATGCAGCCTACTGTATGTCGACAGCTTCAGGGGGATGTTGAACTTTGATACCGAGCACGGAGCACACGGGTAGGGTGGGGGCTACTAGTTTGGAGCAGAAGGCCTCGCACACCTGCCTTCAGACTGCTATACACTAAAATTGCAGAGCTATGGTCAATTTAACAAAGAGGCCTACATATTGAACAGAAGGGCCTACACAGGGGTTTTATGCTGGCTGAGTGGTAAGGATGTCTCAGGATAATTATATAGCAACACAGGACCCGCTGGTCAATTTAATACGGCCTACAAATGCGGCTGGCAGGGCAAGGACAAGGGTCTCATACTTCAGGTGTGGACAGAACGGGCCAGGGGCCCCCTGTGATACAAAATCTACCCTCCTTCAAGGCTGTGGCAATGTAATAGACCATTGTGGGCAGAAGGAAGAGGCAATGGTAGTACAACCATACATGCCAACAGACCCGATTCAGCCAGGAAACGTCCAATGTTTTTAAGCTCAAATGGGCTTTATTTGATCTGTCTCCTGTCTACAATATCCTCTTTTTCAATGTAACTCAAAGGGGAAAATCAATACCCCAGTTTTTTTTCAAAATCTCCCTCTTACCAAGTTCAAAATGTTCGCAAGTATGGTACATTGGATCATGGAAGGAAATGGGATAGGGACATGGACTTGGATAACAGAGGACAGGAGAGACATGGAGAGGTGCACCAAACTGACCCTGCAGGGCAGGCATCAGGGTTTGCAGCAGCACAATACACCACACAGGGCATGCAGGACGGGAGTGCAGCACAACAATCCATAGAAAGCAAGAGGGAGGGGACAGGACCATGCACATGGACAACAGAGAACAGAGGGGCAAGAGGCAATGGTAGCTAGCTGACCATAATGGACAGACAGGAGAGAAGGCTGCAGCATAACAGACCATAAAGGGCAGGAGGGACGGATCAGGGGCATTACAATGGAACAGACAAGCCAGGAGGGAGGGAGTAGGGGTCTGCACATGTAAACAGAGGGCTGGGGGCAAGGGGGCAGGGCAGGAGCAGCAAGATAGCCATGGAGGTCAGGCAGGATGGGCACTAGAAGCAAGACACAACATGAAGAGCAACAGTGAGACTGTGATGGCATACACACAGACCATGGAGGGAAGGTGGGAGGGGGTCAGGGGCAGCTAACTGACCACACAGGGAAGGTGGGAGGGGCCATGGCAGCACAGAAGACCATGCATGGCAAGTGGGAGGGTTAGTGGCAGCACAATGGCTATGATGGGCAAGAAGGAGGGTGCAGGGGCATGCACAAAGGATGATGGAGGATAGAAGGGAGGGTTAGGACCTGTGCACAGACAAGAAAGTTCAGGGGAAGGGGCCTCACAACAGACCGCACGGGGCAGGCAGGAGGAGCAGTTGCAGCACAACAGACCAGGGAGGGCAGAAGGGTGTGGCAGTACAATGGACCATGTAGGACAGGAGGAAGAGGATAGAGGCATGGCATGTGGACAGGCAGGGTGGAGGTGGCAGGGACAGGTTACAGTCATCTGACAATGCTAGGCAGGTGGGAGGGGAGTGGCAGCTCAACAGAACACTCAGAGTAGATAGGAGTGGCAGGTCCATGGGACATGGTGGGCAAAAAGGATGGAGCAGGGGCATGCACAAAGACATCGGAGGGCAGGGGGAAGGAGAATAGGGGCAGCAAGCTAAGCACAGAGTTTAAGCAGGAGGTCAATGATGGGGCATATAATTGGGCAATGGAGGGCAGGAGGAGTGGACTGGTACATCATACTAAATTGAGGGCAGTGGCAGCACATCGGACCATGCATGGCAGGAGGGAGGAGGCTAGTCCATGGATTCACACAACAGAGGATAGGGAGGAGGGGGATGGGGCAGCAAGCTAACTGTTCAGAGAAGGCGGGTATTAGAAACGTTATTGTTTTTAAAACATTTTGTCTGTGCAAACTACTTAAAATATGAACAAGTATGCAGCATAATCTCACTTTTATTCAGGAAGAAGAAGACGTTAGTGACTGTGACTCCGGGCTCAATTGGCAAAAACACCCCCTGACCCTCCACCCCCTATCGCAAAATGTAATGCCCGTGAAAAGGGTAGGTGAACACAGTGTTATATAGAACATAGTCCTGAGAGCACGATTGAAAATGAAAACTAGATATAGTGTATGGTATAAACTATGCACCAAAAAGTGTGATATAAGATGAACCAGGCGTGAAATATAATATGCAATACATTGTGCGCAATGACAGATTCATTGGAGAGCGCGAGATAGCACAGGCACTAGCGCGTGCTATGCGATATGCGCCTTGGAGTGTAATATGCACAGGGCAGTGTTGTGTAACCTAACTAGTCTCTAAAGTTGTAATATAAAATATGTGCTGGGGAGTGTAAAGTTGCACATGCACTGTGACAAAGATATGGATCCCAAATTGTAATATGTATGGCATAGCACTGTGCGTTATAACATAGGCATCGAGGAAGGCATGTTAGATGGGGCAATATAACCCGTGCGAAGACAAGTGTGGCATGACATATTCACGGGGTGGTGTTACAGTGCACATGGGCTAGAGAGTGTTATAGCATATGCACTAGCTAGTGGAATACAACACAGAGGTGTGTAGCACTCGGCAGGCAATGGTGGGTGTAACACAGCATTGGGCTCTGTCAGGAGCGCGCTGTGACTCGCAAGTGATGTTCGTCCCCTTTCCAGAGAGTAAAATAAAAAGTATTACACATCCGGCAGTGGATGTGTGTTTTATTAACCGTGAGGGGGGTTTCTTGCATAGTTTTGGTCGAATTTTTGTCGAATCCCCTTTGAATGGCTTGGTGTGCATGTGTATTAAATGTGCCCGTCAATAGCTACCCATGTTTGTATAAATAAACGACAAGGGTGTCTACCGGGATTAGGCACGGTAGAGCATCAGACATGTCAGAGCTTCACTAGTGGTGTAAATACATTCCACGTGGATTAATTGCATGCATAGTCGCCTTTTAATGAATATCACGCAAATTGTCATGGTGATAGGTACGTACGGTTTGTCCAGCATGTCCTAGGTGTGTCTATAAATATATATTTTTTAAAAATAATAAAAAACAGTGGCCGGCCCTGGGGATTGGGGTCAAAAAAATATAATTAGGAGACAGGCCCTGGGGGATGGGGTCATCAGGGCCAATAAATTAGAATAAGAAGGGGAACCACACAGCCCCCCTTCTTAAAAAAATAAAATAAATAAAAGACTGGCATCGTGCCGGAGGCCATGCCCCCTCCGTGCAGCACTCTGCAAACGCGCCCCCAACAGGCATCTCCAGTATGCGCCAGGGAGCTGCGCTGCAGACAGGTGTTCTGAGGCCAAGCCCCTTTTTACACCTCTCTGCAACGCAGCTCTGTGGCGCTTACTGGAGGTACCTAGTGGTCTAGTGTGACCCTAGGGACCCTTAGGATTCAAGGGGACTTAATCTCTCAACTTAGAACAGCCACAGGGCGCGTTCACACAGTGGTGAAGGGAGGGGACGGGGCCTGAGGTGACGTGTGCAAACACGCACCATGGCACGTTTTAAATTGGGGATATAATTTCCCTTCAATACTGAGGGCCCCTGGGGGCTAACTAGCCCACCAAGTGCTTCCAGTAAGCGCCACTGAGCTGCATTGCAGAGAGGTGGTCCAGGCCGTGCCACTTTTTACACCTCTCTGCAACGCAGCTCTGTGGCACTTACTGGAGGTACCTAGTGGGCTAGTTGGACCCTAGGGACCCTCAGGATTCAAATGAACTTAATCTCCCAACTAAAAACGGACACAGGGCGTGTTTACACAATGGTGAAAGGAGGGGACGGGGCCTAAGTTAACGTGTGCAAAAACGCCCTGTGGCCTGTTTTAAGAGGTAGTTTTAATCCCCATGCCCTATTATATACTAGGGGCTTATAGAGGAGGTAAGGCTAATCACAGGGGGACCCCAACGCATAATGTTCCCTAGTGTATGTAGGTGTTTTCACTGTATTCTAAGTGTCTTTTAACATAGCACTGGCTCTAGGACTGGTTAGTCAGACTCAGTTACCACCAGTATCCGTCTGAAAAAGTTGAGGGTACAGGATGATTTTGCAACAAGGCTTCTTTCTGCTCTTCTTTTTGTTCTTTCTGCACGTTATCCTTCTTCCTGCACTTATCTTCGTATTTGAGGACTTCTGTTGCTTCTTTCTGCACTTCTTTTGTTTCTTTCTGTGCTTTTTTTCTTCTTTCTTCACATGTCCTATCTCTGTAGGCATAGTTAGAAATTAGCATTTAAAAAACCTTTGAAATTAACAGAAAAAACCATAGGTTTCAGGCATGTTATAGTTAGGAATTAGCATTTAAAAAACCTCAGAAATTCACTGAAAAAACCATAGGTTTCAGGGGTGTTATAGTTAGCTGGACTTTTCACTTGTACAAACCCATTGAAATTCCCCCGTTATAGTTAGTTCAGCTAACTATAACTCGCGCGCCCGCAATGCACTGCTGATGACGTCACATATTACATCACTCATGACATGGTCAGTGACATCACTCATGACATCACTGATGACATCTCAAATGACATCACTGATGACATCACTGATGACATCATCCTTGTGATAGAGTGGCAGACCTCCTCTCACCCTAATATAACCTTTGATACACACATTCAAAAATAGAGACTAAAATTTTCAAAACAATGGACATACCAATACCAGTTACAACAACCTCTTCAGTAATTCTAAGATCCACATACACATCCACTCATTCACCAACAGTCCAATACAGTCACTCATACATGTACTCACTCATCATATGTACTCATACACCTATACATCCTGTTACACAATGCCACTCATCCATAGAGTTACTCACACACATAGTCACTCATGCTAATAAAGAATCAAACATACATTTACTTGCATATACAGTTATACACACACCACCACACTTACTTCTACGGAAACTTACACATACTTAGTCTTTTAAACAATCACTTATAGAAACACATACTTATTCATACAGGAACTCTTTCAATCTCTCACTCTCACATATACTTTCATATATACACCAATAGTCACATATACTAGTTTAAAACATATGTAGTTACTCATAAAGACACTATTGAGACAGTCATTCACTCACTAACACACCCATACACACACTCATCCACCCATACAGTCCTGCACACATACTGCGTTCAACACATACAAACAGTGAGTCACTCATTCATGCACCTATGCACTACGTAATACCCCCCACCGAACAATGCAGACACTCAGACTGATACTCAAAAAACCAACTAATAACCTATATAGACACCCATGTAGCTACTCACCAACCCATGCAGCCACTTATACACAAAGTGAGAGACTGATACAGATATTTACATATTTAAACATTACTCACTAAGCCATGTATTCACTATGATACACTTAATCAGTCAGTTACACAATCAATTTTTCAAAAACAAATCATCCATTTAGACACTTATATACCCATTTATTCTTCCATCGACCTTGAGATATACATATATAAAACATATTTAATTTTCAGAATAACACACATTCACTGGATGATGTCATCAGTGATGTCATCAGTGATGTCATTTGAGATGTCATCATGAGTGATGTCACTGACCATGTCATGAGTGATGTAATATGTGACGTCATCAGCAGTGCATTGCGGGCGCGCGAGTTATAGTTAGCTGAACTAACTATAACGGGGGAATTTCAATGGGTTTGTACAAGTGAAAAGTCCAGCTAACTATAACACCCCTGAAACCTATGGTTTTTTCAGTGAATATATATATATATATTACCTACTGGCGGTCGCCAGTAGGTAGTTATAGTTAGGACCCCTTTTCCATAGGAAATCCGCAACATTCTATTTTGAATAACTTTGGCGCCGGACGATGAATCCTCGCGAATTTCTCAAAATAGGTGGGGCGCTACGCTCCGCTCCTACCCTGAAAGTCTCGGGGGGATTCGTCAAGCGGGGGCTGAGATAAAAGGGGGGTCCCAAAACGCGTTTTTCCCATGGATTTTTCCATAGGACCTTTAGAACGAGCTACAGCCCGAACGGCTGAACAGAATTACTAGAAATTTGGCAGAGAGGTAGCCATAAGGTCAAGGAAGTGCCTTTTGCAGGTCTGGTGTAAATCTGTTCAGTATTTCCTGAGTAAATAGCATTTAAAAGCATATATATATGTGGGCGGAGCCTAACCACACATCTCATCCTGAGATCTGATTGGCTGTCAGCACTTCATCCAAGAAGTGTTGGCAGCCATCTTGGGACAAATATACATGATAGCACCTCATTAAAAAGCATTGCAGTTAATAGAAGGTTTTAAGACTTTAGTTACATTATAAATCATTTGTTGATGGTACCATACTCATTTTAGGAATTGTGGTATGTTCTAAGGTGATTTCACCATGTGAAAAAGCCTTCTGCTGGGATATCATGATTGAGAGAAACATATTTTCTCATGCTTTTACCACAGAGGTTTGGAAGGTGATCTATAGGCTAAACTGAGAGCTTATTTTCTGTAAATTCACATTATCTTTCTCAGTCATGTGAGAATGAAGTCTGATATTCTCAGTAAAACATGTACATCCAACAAGGGCAGAGACTGTCAGTTGATTCCTTTGTGTTCTACTGCAGCTTCCCAGAGTGTTCCAAAGAACTACTAGAGCGCTAACAGTCCTACTTATGATAAACGTATGGCACACCTGAAGCCATCTTGCTTGGATTAAAGTGGTAACTTAAAACATTTAATTTAAAAAGGAACAAAATGAGGGGGTTCATTTTTCCATAAAAAGTATGATTAGTGCTGCAGAAAGAAAAATTAGGGCACATTTTGAGTGACTTCTCAAATCCTCTTCTATTTCATTAAAAAATTCTGACATGCAGACTGAAACATGCCCTTTCAATACATACCAGCAGCAGTTTTCCCTGGTGAGCAGTAGCTTTACTACAGTGATCTAATGAGCAAAAAGAGTGCTAACATTCTGAATTTATGGCAAATGTGTGACACATCTGAATGCCTTCTTGATGGAATCAAAGTAAAAAACTGAAAGTATTTCCTACTGAGGAGACTGCAGTAAATGAGGAAATTAGGAAACTTCATAACAAATAAGTCTCCCAAGATGGCCACCAGAGACAAAAGAGCCCAAATGTAGCCCAAATATCACCCAGATGTAGCCCAAGTATAGCCCAATGACAGAATGTCCCAGAATGTTCTTAAAAACAACTAGAGCGCTTACTGTCTTCATTATGACAAAAGTATGGCACACCTGAAGCCATCTTGATTGGAATAAACTGGTAAGACTTAAAACATTTAATTTAAAAAGGAACACAATGAGGAGGTTCATTTTGCCATAGAAATTATGATTAATACTGAAGAAAGAAAATGAGGGCACATTTTGAGTGACTTCTCAAATCCTCTTCTATTTCATTAAAAACTTCTGACATGCAGACTGAAACATGCACTTTTAATACCAGGAGCAGACTTCCATGGTAGAGTAGTTTTACTACAGTGATCTAATGAGCAACTAGAGTGCTAACATTCAGAATTTATGGCAAATGTGTGACATATCTGAATACCTTCATGATTGAATCAAAGTAAAAAACTGAAAGCATTTCCTACTGAGGAGACTGCAGTACATGAGGAAATTAGGAAACTTCATAACAAATAAATCTCCCAAGATGGCCACCGGAGACAAAAGAGCCCAAATGTAGCCCAAAATCAACCAGATGTAGCCCAAATATAGCCCAATGACAGAAGTGTGCAAAACACGTATTATTTTGTGTTTTTGCAGTGTTATATAGTGCAGACTTGTCAGGTATTGGAGTGCTTTACATGAGCATTGGTTACATCACACAAGAACAAATTCATTTTGGTTGTAGACATGGGGAGACTAAGTGATTTGACCAGAATCACAGAATGTCGAGCTAAAGCAGAAACTTCAACCTGGTTCCCCAGTTGCAAAGTCTGCAGTTCTGGAAGTAACACCACATCCTCTCCCCTAAGTGCAACATTTAATCAAGTGGTCAACTGGATAAAAAAACATAAAGATAACAAATAATTTAAAAGTGCTTTGTCGCTATTTGAAAACTCAGAAAATATGTCCTTATTTTAGTCTTTTAGAGCACTAACCATAATTTTGATGCCAATAAGACCCTCTCATATATGTAATTTCTAAAGGAAATGCTCTAGGTATTACAGTTTTGATTACATCAAGATGATGTCAGGCGTTCCACACTTTTGTAATAAATATAGAATGTTAGCAATCTAGTTGTTCATTAGGATACTGTTGAGAGGCAGAGGCCAGGGGCACGGACTCTGAAAATTGAAGGCAGGTAGGAGGGTGCAAAGGCAACAATTTAACCACACTGAGCAGGCAGGAAGGGCCGTGGAAGCACAACAGACTATGGAGGGCAGTGGAAAGGGGGGCAGGGGCAACAAACCAACAATACAGGGCTTGCAAGAGAGGCTGTTGGAGGGAAGATCTATTACGGGTCAAGGAAGCTAGGGGCGGTCCCCAGATCCCCGGGAGCCACCACAGAACTGAGCAGGAGAGTGAGTCAGGGACAAAAGGGGCACCTTAATTTGAGCCGGGGTGCCTAGGAACGCTTGCTCCAAAAATGAAGAAAACAGACATATGAGACATGGAATTGGAGGCAGAATACAATGGCAGTTTAATGAGAAGATGCAACTTCAAAGAAACCGCAGAATAGAGACATAAAGTACAAAAAACAGAATCCAGATAATCATACAGCTGTCATAATATTCTCTGTATCTCAATTAATGTACTGACAGAGAGAGAGAGAAAACACATCTATAAATGCATCATGAGAAACAAGTTACACCAAGGAAAATGTTACCTAGGAACACTCACGTTTACTCTTAGAGCAAGCATTCCTGCAATTACAATACAAAATCTTTTAAATGCAAAAGTAAAGAGAACAATGGTTAAACATAACATGACATTTCATATAGGTAAAATAGAATAAGATACTTCAAGCAAAGCAGAGCAAGACATTTTAAGCAAAGGAAGACAAGAGCTCCCAGCTCTTGGGGAAAACCTGCACTGCCTGTTAACCTACATACAGACGGCGAGGTAGTCCGTCGATATCTGTGGGTGCTCCCTTTTTATATCATTTTGTGGGCTCCTTTGCACGCTACATCTACCTACGTATGCTACCCAAAAGCTTCGACTGCAGATTTTACCAGACATTTCGTCATTTACCCACTTAATGCTGACAATGGACTGGGTGAAAAGGTCAGTCTCTCAGGCCAATCGCTTATCGTAAGTTCCATAGAGCAAGCAGAAAATAATGGGTATTGTACGGGAATTCAATATATTCATGTATAAAATCTCCTCAGTTCTCCTAACTTGACGCTCTGCGGTTGCCACTTCCTTAAAAGCGGGAAACCTGCCCAGGAAGCAAGTACCAGTCCAGGATGCAGCCTACTGTATGTCGACAGCTTCAGGGGGATGTTGAACTTTGATACCGAGCACGGAGCACTCGGGTAGGGTGGGGGCTACTAGTTTGGATCAGAAGGCCTCGCAGACCTGCCTTCAGACTGCTATACACTAAAATTGCCGAGCTATGGTCAATTTAACAAAGAGGCCTACATATTGAACAGAAGGGCCTACACAGGGGTTTTATGCTGGCTGAGTGGTAAGGATGTCTCAGGATAATTATATAGCAATACAGGACCCGCTGGTCAATTTAATACGGCCTACAAATGCAGCTGGCAGGGCAAGGACAAGGGTCTCATACTTCAGGTGTGGACAGAACGGGCCAGGGGCCCCCTGTGATACAAAATCTACCCTCCTTCAAGGCTGTGGCAATGTAATAGACCATTGTGGGCAGAAGGAAGAGGCAATGGTAGTACAACCATACATGCCAACAGACCCGATTCAGCCAGGAAACGTCCAATGTTTTTAAGCTCAAATGGGCTTTATTTGATCTGTCTCCTGTCTACAATATCCTCTTTTTCAATGTAACTCAAAGGGGAAAATCAATACCCCAGTTTTTTTTCAAAATCTCCCTCTTACCAAGTTCAAAATGTTCGCAAGTATGGTACATTGGATCATGGAAGGAAATGGGATAGGGACATGGACTTGGATAACAGAGGACAGGAGGGACATGGAGAGGTGCACCAAACTGACCCTGCAGGGCAGGCATCAGGGTTTGCAGCAGCACAATACACCACACAGGGCATGCAGGACGGGAGTGCAGCACAACAATCCATAGAAAGCAAGAGGGAGGGGACAGGACCATGCACATGGACAACAGAGAACAGAGGGGCAAGAGGCAATGGTAGCTAGCTGACCATAATGGACAGACAGGAGAGAAAGCTGCAGCATAACAGACCATAAAGGGCAGGAGGGACGGATCAGGGGCATTACAATGGAACAGACAAGCCAGGAGGGAGGGAGTAGGGCTGGGGGCAAGGGGGCAGGGCAGGAGCAGCAAGATAGCCATGGAGGTCAGGCAGGATGGGCACTAGAAGCAAGACACACCATGAAGAGCAACAGTGAGACTGTGATGGCATACACACAGACCATGGAGGGAAGGTGGGAGGGGGTCAGGGGCAGCTAACTGACCACACAGGGAAGGTGGGAGGGGCCATGGCAGCACAGAAGACCATGCATGGCAAGTGGGAGGGTTAGTGGCAGCACAATGGCTATGATGGGCAAGAAGGAGGGTGGAGGGGCATGCACAAAGGACAATGGAGGATAGAAGGGAGGGTCAGGACCTGTGCACAGACAAGAAAGTTCAGGGGAAGGGACCTCACAACAGACCACACGGTGCAGGCAGGAGGAGCAGTTGCAGCACAACAGACCAGGGAGGGCAGAAGGGTGTGGCAGTACAATGGACCATGTAGGACAGGAGGAAGAGGATAGGGGCATGGCATGTGGACAGGCAGGGTGGAGGTGGCAGGGACAGGTTACAGTCATCTGACAATGCTAGGCAGGTGGGAGGGGAGTGGCAGCTCAACAGAACACTCAGAGTAGATAGGAGTGGCAGGTCCATGGGACATGGTGGGCAAAAAGGATGGAGCAGGGGCATGCACAAAGACATCGGAGGGCAGGGGGAAGGAGAATAGGGGCAGCAAGCTAAGCACAGAGTTTAAGCAGGAGGTCAATGAAGGGGCATAGAATTGGGCAATGGAGGGCAGGAGGACTGGACTGGTACATCATACTAAATTGAGGGCAGTGGCAGCACATCAGACCATGCATGGCAGGAGGGAGGAGGCTAGTCCATGGATTCACACAACAGAGGATAGGGAGGAAGGGGATGGGGCAGCAAGCTAACTGTTCAGAGAAGGCGGGTATTAGGAACTTTATTGTTTTTAAAACATTGTGTCTGTGCGAACTACTTAAAATATGAACAAGTATGCAGCATAATCTCACTTTTATTCAGGAAGAAGAGGACGTTTGTGACTGTGACTCCGGGCTCACTTGGCAGAAACACCCCCTGACCCTCCACCCCCTATCGCAAAATGTAATGCCCGTGAAAAGGGTAGGTGAACACAGTGTTATATAGAACATAGTCCTGAGAGCACGATTGAAAATGAAAACTAGATATAGTGTATGGTATAAACTATGCACCAAAAAGTGTGATATAAGATGAACCGGGCGTGAAATATAATTTGCAATACATTGTGCGCAATGACAGATTCATTGGAGAGCGGAGATAGCACAGGCACTAGCGCGTGCTATGCGATATGCGCCTTGGAGTGTAATATGCACAGGGCAGTGTTGTGTAACCTAACTAGTCTCTAAAGTTGTAATATAAAATATGTGCTGGGGAGTGTAACGTTGCATATGCACTGTGACAAATATATGGATCCCAGATTGTAATATGTATGGCATAGCACTGTGCGTTATAACATAGGCATCGAGAAAGGCACGTTAGATGGGGCAATATAACCCGTGCGAAGACAAGTGTGGCATGACATATTCACGGGGTGGTGTTACAGTGCACATGGGCTAGAGAGTGTCATAGCATATGCACTAGCTAGTGGAATACAACACAGAGGTGTGTGGCACTCGGCAGGCAATGGTGGGTGTAACACAGCATTGGGCTCTGTCAGGAGCATGCTGTGACTCTCAAGTGATGTTCGTCCCCTTTCCAGAGAGTAAAATAAAAAGTATTACACATCCGGCAGTGGATGTGTGTTTTATTAACCGTGAGGGGGGTTTCTTGCATAGTTTTGGTCGAATTTTTGTCGAATCCCCTTTGAATGGCTTTGTGTGCATGTGTATTAAATGTGCCCGTCAATAGCTACCCATGTTTGTATAAATAAACGACAAGGGTGTCTACCAGGATTAGGCACGGTAGGGCATCAGACATGTCAGAGCTTCACTAGTGGTGTAAATACATTCCACGTGGATTCATTGCATGCATAGTCGCCTTTTAATGAATATCACGCAAATCGTCATGGTGATAGGTACGTACGGTTTGTCCAGCATGTCCTAGGTGTGTCTATAAATATATATTTTTTAAAAATAATAAAAAACAGTGGCCGGCCCTGGGGATTGGGGTCAAAAATATATAATTAGGAGACTGGCCCTGGGGGATGGGGTCATCAGGGCCAATAAATTAGAATAAGAAGGGGAACCAAACAGCCCCCCTTCTTAAAAAACTAAAATAAATAAAAGACTGGCATCGTGCCGGAGGCCATGCCCCCTCCGTGCAGCACTCTGCAAACGCGCCCCCAACAGGCATCTCCAGTATGCGCCAGGGAGCTGCGCTGCAGCCAGGTGTTCTGAGGCCAAGCCCCTTTTTACACCTCTCTGCAACGCAGCTCTGTGGCGCTTACTGGAGGTACCTAGTGGTCTAGTTTGACCCTAGGGACCCTTAGGATTCAGGGGGACTCTCAACTTAGAACAGCCACAGGGCGCGTTTACACAGTGGTGAAGGGAGGGGACGGGGCCTGAGGTGACGTGTGCAAACACGCACTATGGCATGTTTTAAATTGGGGATATAATTTCCCTTCAATACTGAGGGCCCCTGGGGGCTAACTAGCCCACCAAGTGCTTCCAGTAAGCGCCACTGAGCTGCGTTGCAGAGAGGTGGTCCAGGCCGTGCCACTTTTTACACCTCTCTGCAACGCAGCTCTGTGGCACTTACTGGAGGTACCTAGTGGGCTAGTTGGACCCTAGGGACCCTCAGGATTCAAATGAACTTAATCTCCCAACTAAAAATGGACACAGGGCGTGTTTACACAGTGGTGAAGGGAGGGGACGGGGCCTGAGTTAATGTGTGCAAAAACGCCCTGTGGCCTGTTTTAAGAGGTAGTTTTAATCCCCATGCCCTATTATACACTAGGGGCTTACAGAGGAGGTCATGCTAATCACAGGGGGACCCCAACGCATAATGTTCCCTAGTGTATGTAGGTGTTTTCACTGTATTCTAAGTGTCTTCTAACATAGCACTGGCTCTAGGACTGGTTAGTCAGACTCAGTTACCACCAGTATCCGTCTGAAAAAGTTGAGGGTACAGGATGATTTTGCAACAAGGCTTCTTTCTGCTCTTCTTTTTGTTCTTTCTGCACGTTATCCTTCTTCCTGCACTTATCTTCGTATTTGAGGACTTCTGTTGCTTCTTTCTGCACTTCTTTTGTTTCTTTCTGTGCATTTTTTCTTCTTTCTTCACATGTCCTATCTCTGTAGGCATAGTTAGAAATTAGCATTTAAAAAACCTTTGAAATTCACTGAAAAAACCATGGGTTTCACACACGTTATAGTTAGGAATTAGCATTTAAAAAACCTTAGAAATTCAATGAAAAAACCAAAGGTTTCACACATGTTATAGTTAGCTGGACATTTCACTCGTAAAAAACCATTGAAATTCCCCCGTTATAGTTAGTTCAGCTAACTATAACTCGCGCGCCCGCAATGCACTACTGATGACGTCACATATTACATCACTCATGACATGGTCACTGACATCACTCATGACATCACTGATGACATCTCAAATGACATCACTGATGACATCACTGATGACATCATCCAGTGATTGTGTGTTTTTATGAAAATTATATATTTTTTATATTTATGTATATCTCAAGGTCAAAGGAAGAATAAATGGGTATATAAGTGTCAAAATGGATACTTTTTTGGGGAATTTTTTTTGTGTAACTGACTGTTTAAGTGTATCATAGTGAATACATGGCTTACTGAGTAATCTTTAAATATTTAAATATCTGTATCAGTTTCTTACTTTGTGTATAAGTGGCTGCATGGGTTGGTGAGTAGCTACATGAGTGTCTATATAGGTTATTAGTTGGTTTTTTATCACTATGAGTGTCTGAGTTTCTGTATGGTTCGGTGGGGGGTATTACTTAGTGCATAGGTGCATGAATGAGTGACTCACTGTTTGTATGTGTTGAATACAGCATCTGTGCAGGACTGTATGGGTGGATGAGTGTGTGCATGGGTGTGTTAGTGAGTGAATGACTGTCTCAATAGTATCTTTATGAGTAACCACATATGTTTTAAACTAGTATATGTGACTATTGGTGTATATAAGTGAGTATATGTGAGAGTGAGAGATTGGAAGAGTTCCTGTATGAATAAGTATGTGTTTCTATAAGTGATTGTTTAAAAGAGTAAGTATATGTAAGTTTCTGTAGAAGTAAGTGTGGTGGTGTGTGTATAACTGTATATGCAAGTAAATGGATGATTGATTCTTTATTAGCATGAGTGACTATGTGTGTGAGTTACTCTATGGATGAGTGGCATTGTGTAACGGGATGTACAGGTGTATGAATACATATGATGAGTGAGTACATGTATGAGTGACTGTAGAGGACTGTTGGTGAATTACTGTATGTGTATGTGGTTCTTAGAATTACTGAATAGGTTGTTGTAACTGATATTGATATGTTCATTATTTTGAACATTTTAGTTTCTATTTTTGAATGTGTGTTTCAATGGTTATATTAGGGGGAGAGGAGGTCTGCCACTCTATCACAAGGATGATGTCATCAGTGATGTCATCAGTGATGTCATTTGAGATGTCATCAGTGATGTCATGAGTGATGTCAGTGACCATGTCATGAGTGATGTAATATGTGACATCATCAGTAGTGCATTGCGGGCGCGCGAGTTATAGTTAGCTGAACTAACTATAACGGGGGAATTTCAATGGTTTTTTACGAGTGAAATGTCCAGCTAACTATAACATGTGTGAAACCTTTGGTTTTTTCATTGAATATATATATATATATATATTCAGTGAAAAAACCATAGGTTTCACACACGTTATAGTTAGGAATTAGCATTTAAAAAACCTTAGAAATTCAGTGAAAAAAACCATAGGTTTCACACATGTTATAGTTAGCTGGACATTTTACTCGTAAAAAACCATTGAAATTGCCCCGTTATAGTTAGTTCAGCTAACTATAACTCGCGCGCCCGCAATGCACTGCTGATGACGTCACATATTACATCACTCATGACATGGTCAGTGACATCACTCATGACATCACTGATGACATCTCAAATGACATCACTGATGACATCATCCTTGTGATAGAGTGGCAGACCTCCTCTCACCCTAATATAACCTTTGATATACACATTCAATAATAGAGACTAAAATTTTCAAAACAATGGACATACCAATACCAGTTACAACAACCTCTTCAGTAATTCTAAGATCCACATACACATCCACTCATTCACCAACAGTCCTATACAGTCACTCATACATGTACTCACTCATCATATGTACTCATACACCTATACATCCTGTTACACAATGCCACTCATCCATAGAGTTACTCACACACATAGTCACTCATGCTAATAAAGAATCAAACATACATTTACTTGCATATACAGTTATTCACACACCACCACACTTACTTCTATGGAAACTTACACATACTTAGTCTTTTAAACAATCACTTATAGAAGCACATACTTATTCATACAGGAACTCTTCCAATGTCTCACTCTCACATATACTCACTTATTTACACCAATAGTCACATATACTAGTTTAAAACATATGTAGTTACTCATAAAGACACTATTGAGACAGTCATTCACTCACTAACACACCCATACACACACTCATCCACCCATGCAGTCCTGCACACATACTCTGATCAACACATACAAACAGTGAGTCAATCATTCATGCACCTATGCACTACGTAATACCCCCCACCGAACCATGCAGACACTCAGACTGATACTCAAAAAACCAACTAATATCCTATATAGACACCCATGTAGATACTCACCAACCCATGCAGCCACTTATACACAAAGTGAGAGACTGATACAGATATTTATATATTTAAACATTACTCACTAAGCCATGTATTCACTATGATACACTTAATCAGTCAGTTACACAATCAATTTTTCAATAAGAAATCATCCATTTAGACAGTAATATACCCATTTATTCTTTCATCGACCTAGAGATATACATATATAAAACATATTTAATTTTCAGAAAAACACACATTCACTGGATGATGTCATCAGTGATGTCATCAGTGATGTCATTTGAGATGTCATCAGTGATGTCATGAGTGATGTCACTGACCATGTCATGAGTGATGTAATATGTGACGTCATCAGCAGTGCATTGCGGGCGCGCGAGTTATAGTTAGCTGAACTAACTATAACGGGGCAATTTCAATGGTTTTTTACGAGTAAAATGTCCAGCTAACTATAACATGTGTGAAACCTATGGTTTTTTTCACTGAATTTCTAAGGTTTTTTAAATGCTAATTCCTAACTATAACGTGTGTGAAACCTATGGTTTTTTCACTGAATTTCTAAGGTTTTTTAAATGCTAATTCCTAACTATAACGTGTGTGAAACCCATGGTTTTTTCAGTGAATTTGCAAGGTTTTTTAAATGCTAATTTTTTTTTTTTCTTCTATTTTTTCAAACATATTTTTATTTTAATTTTCTTACCTTTTATAAAGACTATGATTAAACTCTTAAAATTCTTTAATATGTTTTTTTTAATATATTTTTTAAAATAAACATGTAAAATTTATTTGCAGTACTTTTTTTCTTTTTTTTTTCTTTTTTTTTTAGTACGCGTACCGTAAGCTTACGGTAAGCGTACAACGTCCGTAATTTATCTACGCTGCTTGCGTATAGTTACGCAATTTGCGTAGCCGCGCGTACTCCGCGTGGGACGCGTACGCGTGTACGCTACACGCGCACGTTACGCGGAAGTGTCGGGGAGTGACTGTTATGCGCATGCGCGCAAGCGCGTGTCTTTTTTACGCGCATGCGCACTTTTGCCGTAAGCGTACCATAAGCGTACCGTAAGCGTACGGTAGGTCATGTGATCATGAAACACAACTTTTGATTGGTTGAAACTACTTTCAGTTCTAGAACTCTCCTACACCAAACCCATTTCCCTCATTTCTGCTTGTGATCCCTTAGGAGAAGGAGCTGGGTTGTCTTTGTGATACGATGGCAGAACAGCAGAGCTCTTCTGAGAGTGAGGCTAGCACTAGCAGCACTGTCTTGAGGCAGAGAGCGAGGAAACAAAAGCCCTCTTATGTATGGGATTATTTTACTTTTCCTGAAGGCCAGCAAAAGGTGAATGCACCCTTAGTAACTTGCAAGCTGTGTAAGCGTGTACTTTCTAGAGGTAATCCTGACAGGAAGTATTCCTTTGGGAATCACACCATGAAGAGACACCTCCAGGATGTACACAGAAGGACACATGGTCATCTTTTTGGAGGTAACTCTTCAGAAAGACAAGCAAGTACATCCACAGCAGCTCAGCCTGGACCATCATCTGCAGAGCTGACTCCTTCTTCTGCAGGTCAGGTGAGCCCTTCATCTGTGGGGGGAGCATCTCCTTTTGCTGGCCCTCTGGAAATGAACCCTCGATTTCGAAGGGTTGATATTCGATGCACCTTTTGTCAAGATCTAATTTGCCATAGGGAGACCAGTGTTTCCCTAGTGAACAACAAAATAGATCAGCACATTTGTCGCTTTGAATAATTTTCCCATGCTTTCTTTCCTCTGTCCCTGCATGAACACAACGGTTCTTTTAAGAGCCAACCTTATCTTTCATCTTTTTTTTACATATGTTTTTAAAAACTTTTTTGTATTTTTTTTTTACCGTACGCGTACGGTGCGCGTACTTTTTTTTTTTTTTTTTAAATAAACACTAAAAATCAATTATCACATTACAAGGTCCTTGAGAGACTACAATTATTATTATTGACTTACCATACTCACTCAAAAAAATATTTATTCATTTGTTTTTTAAAAAAAATAGCTTTAAAAATGGTTCTAGTTTTCGAAAATTTTCTATATCAATCTGAAAAAAAAGAAAAAAGTATTAATATTTTTAAAACATTTTATAATACAGTACACATATTTACATTTTTTTCCCAAAAATATTTTTGCCTTATTTTTGCTGTTTTCAGAATATATTGCATTTCACTATAAATTGTGAAAGCAATTGCATTCATCATTTTACAGCGGGCAAAAAAAAATAACAATCACAAAGATTGTAATAAAAAAGCCCAGAATCTCTTTTTACTTAAACTTAACATTATAGAAATGCATAATATTCTAAAAAAATATCATCTAATACCAATAGTTATTTCTTTAAAATACCGTCTGATATGTTTGTTTCAGAAGTATAATCACAATATTATATCTCAAATAACTCCACAATACATCTGATTCCATTTCCTTTAGGCCAAATAGTAATTTTAAATTTTTTTTAGGAATAAATTTCCAACAGTAATCCAATAAAATTCTAAAATTTAATTTGTCCAGATCTCACCGATTCTCTGTAACATTTTGGTTCACGAAAATTTTTTGAATTGGTTACTTTTCCGCATGGCCAAATAGTAATTTTTGAAATCATTTTTGAAAAAATTTCCAATGGCAGTCCAATAACATTCCAAAATTTAAATTGTGCAGATGTTACCGATTATCTCTAAATTATTGGTTTTTCAAAGTTTCATTAAAAATTAAAAAAGTCCACATTACAATTGGTTATCTTTCCATTAGGCCAAATGATAATTTAAAAAATCTTTTTTCTACAAAATTGCAATGGTAATCCAGTAAAATGGTAAAATTATTTTGTCCAGATCTTGCCAAATCTGTCTAAAATTTAGGTTTCAGGAAGATTAGATAGGAATTTGCTAAATCGAAAGGCAAACGTTGTTTGAAAATCAATTGGGAATCATTACACAGTGGCCAACCTTTTTCACATTTAAGATAAACTGTGTAATGTCCAGACGTATCAGTAGGTCCATCATGGAAAATTATTGCAACAGTTACAAAAGTTTTTCCTGAAATTGATAATTGCTGTCCTGTAAACTTCTTTATTAAAGTATCCAATTTTGAACCATCAGCTCTACATCGTTGCATCATTAAAATTACATACTGTCCGTATTCCTTTAAAATTAATGTTGAAAACATGTCAGATTTACACTCACCACATTTCATGCTATGATTAGCATCTTTAACTAATTTTGCAAAAGTAACTGTTTTACTCTCTGGCAATGTCAAATAAATAAACCTTTCATTATCAACATTAGAGCCACATATATTATAACAATTTTCACAACTATGTTCCCATTTATAAGAGAGACCAAAAAAAATTTCAATGGGAACTCCTTCTTCTTCCACTACCTGAAGAAAATACATCAAAAATTCCTGTGCGTCTTGCTGTACATTTTGAGAAAACTGTGTTCGTCCTGAACATACATCTAAAAGTTTTCTAATTTCAGTAGCACTTTCTATTTGAGTTTTATCTTTACTCAGCTTTTGAAAAAGGAGACTCAGCTCTGAACAGAATCTTTTTCCCTGATTTACTATTATCTGCTCTTGCAAACTTTCCAGATAAAATGCAACATTCAGCACTACATTTGCGTAGCAGTTGACACCAGAGCTATTTTCAAAATGACATCCTACAACCTGTTCTTCATTTTCCTTTTTCTTTTTGCTTACAATTACATCACTCCTCTTTTTTTTCCTCTTCTCTACATCTTCATTACAGATATTCTCATTTTTTCTTTTACGAGAAACTACACGTTTCTCTAACACAGGATACTGACCTAAATGAGGAGCATAGCTTCTTCTTAATCTATTATACTCCTTTACACAGTTTGTATCAGCACTAACGTTTGAGTCATCAAAGTCTATCATGAATAAACCTGATAATGTTTTCACTCGTGACAAAGCAACATATGCCATACCTTCTTTGAACACAGTGTGGAAAAGTGGATTTCCCTGGTCAGTTATGTCCCCTATCTTGGACCCCAACGGTTCTATATGCATGTTACAAGTACATGTATGTTCCCTCCAGTTCCAGTTTCTAAGACGCAAACATATGTGTGTCTACTGTCAACATGTTCTCTGTCAGATCCGCCATCAATGGGCTGGATATTCGATTCCTAAGTATGAAAGGCCACCGACTTTATATGGCTAAGTTACTCCATTTTTACAGTTCAGGCGAGTAGGCCCGATTCTGTCCTCAAAGCCTTTCCCTGCTCTCTGTCTCTGACAGCTTCAGCTTGAGCTCGCATCTGTATCCATGAACTTTGTCCTACTCCCTGTGCAGCTAACGGTGCCTGCCTCGGCCAGTTTTCGCCTGTCTGCCAAGAAGTTGTATTTCACCTTCGAATTATCTATTTTGCTCTCCAGCCGATGCATTCCTGTCCAGTGATTTAGGTAAACATTTCCTTCAGCTCGCAAGCAAAGGACTCAGCCTTTCCGTCCTCCTGCAAGTGATTCATAGCCCTGTTGCCATGGAAAGTTTTCTGCCCCTCGCATCTCATATAGACACTTAGACGCTTGTACACGCACACAGTCAGTATAGAATAGATTCTGTCCGAGAGTCCTTCCTTGTGGATAACATAGTTCTTTAAACATAGGATGTTAGATATGATTTGGGATTAGGATGACTTGACCCCAGACTTCTCGTCTCCACATGTAGAGCTAAATGTCAAGTCCCCTTCACCCCCTAGTTGCACGTCAATTACACGTCATGCTGCCGCGCGCGCATCTATGCCAAGTATTATCTTATAGATCCACCTATGCCTGATAATTCTAACCAATCATGTTTCTTTTATTCCTTATTACGCCTAGTTTCGATTATGTCACTGTCACGTCATTTTTCTTATCAAATGTTACGCCTTCTACATTCGTTTCATTGTAATGTACTTATTATAAAAATACATGTCTGTTAATAAATTATTGTACTTCACTTCCTGAACCTTCGTGGTGACGGAACCTGAGGGCCGCGACTCGAGTCGGCCATTTTGAATGGAATAAAGCCCATTAGAAACCTCTTATACCACGGATTCTGCCTCTTGTTATTTTGAGCTATTTTACTTTAATTTAAGATTCCGCATGAAATTCAGTCCGGTAATATTTATTTTATTTACCACATAATGGCGCCCGAACAGGGACACTTTCTCATCTCACGCGCCGGCGGTGCGTTGCAGGCCCGGTCTCCTGCCACAGCTGGACGGACCATAAACGCGTACCAGCAGGATTTCCTGTAAGCTCCCTCCGGTCAAGCGGGGGCGACTGAGGCTGCGATCAACCCAGACGAGGCGGTGAGAAGTGCGAAGTATCCCGACCAGAGCCTAGCTGAGAGAGCAAGATCCGAGGTATACAGAGGCCCACCAGGTTTTCCGAAATTCCGACGTCCAGAGGGTCCGATGTCCGCAGTTATCGAGTCCTGTCCATTCTCTGAGGCCTTCCGTTTCAAGGAGCTACTCGGTGAGTACCATCGCCGAGGAGGCGTGTTGACGCGCACATAGGTTGTGCCGGTCAAGACGGATTTGGGTACACAAATCCGGTCTGCACTGTTTAGCAGTGTATATGTACTGTTTAGCAGTATATCAAGTATTCCGAAGTATTCAGTTATTGTCAAGAATTCAGCGTGGTGATTAGTTAGGCAGACTGTCATCATTGTCGATCATTGTTATAATGTTTAATGTTTAATGTTTAAAGTATTCAGAAAATGTCTTGCATATTGTGGTATGAATGACTGTTCATTGTTCACTGTTCATTATTGTGTTTCTCGTATTAAGTAAGTTCAAGAGTAAGTATCAGATCAGTTGTCAATATGCCGCTCTTCTCGAAGTTAAGACAGATTACTACCAGAAAAGGGGTGCTTGAAGAAGCAGTTCCTATTCCTCCTAGAGACACTCCAGGACATTTCATGTACCATAAACATGGCATAGATGCCATATTGTTTCTTGATCTATGGGTAGATTATACCAAAGGATTACCGGAAAGTCAAAGGTGGCCCATAGCGGGAACCTGGGATGCAGAGTGCATCATGAAAGTGGAGGAAGAGTTATGGAAAAGAAAGGTCAGACAGTCACAGAAAGACGCTGTTGAGTTATGGCGTAAAGAATCTCATAGACGAACAGAAAAAGCACGTAGACAAGAAGAGAGGAGTAAAGAAAGTTCAAATAAAGTTCAAGAAAATCTATTAATTGAGGAAGGTATCCGAGTGAAATCAGAACAAGTAAATAGACAAAGAAATGCTCTTATGAATGGTATGTATCCCCTTCTAGCCGAAGGACTACCTAAGGCTGTTACGGAGGTGCCAAAAGACTTGCCACCCCCATTATTTCCAATTAAGGTACATCCAAAGGGGCATCCCAGAACCGCAGAGGATGTTTTTCTTTCCTCATATCTAGACGATGCAGCCCCCGAGTATGCTAACGCCACACCACATAGATCGTCTGGCGGAGGGATTCAACGTCAGGATCAGGTATCTGTCCCCGTGCAACAGCAAGTCCCGATACAAGCATCGGCAAGCACATCTGTTTCCGCATCTGTTTCCGCAGTCGACTCTACAGGGGTATCGACACCCATAGTTGCTGTATCACGTTCGACGAACCCTTTCACACCCGACGCCCCAGATGGGGCCACGGGAGGTGCTAGCAGTATTTTCACGCCACCTAGAATAAATAAACTTGTTTTTCAAGAGTCAGCACATTCACGTACACCTAAGTTCGTAAATGAACGTACGCTTAAGGAACTTCTTGTAAATTGTAGATATGACCCGGTGGTTGGTAAAGAGGACGAAATGGTCCTGGCATCATTACGTATCAGACGAGCCGCAGAGTATTTAGCAAGGTTACCAGGGATGGCTACGCATCTAGATAACATATATCATTTTGTTCAAACAGGACGAGATCCAGGATGTATTAACAGAGCTATGGAATTCCAGAAAGTAGAGATACAGGGGGAACTGTTACGTTTCCTCATAAACTGTGTGATCAGAAATCAAGATCGTCCGGGGGTAGACCGGAATGCAATGCTTATTCTTACAAGATGGAGTCAGAATATATCAGAAGGGAGACACGATAAGCAAAATTGTATAATAGCCATGTGCCGAAAAATACGTAAAGAAATAGAGCGTATTCATGAAGAGAGATTGGGAACAGACGAGTTTGAGCAAGATGAAGTGTCCGAATCAGAGAATTCCGCAAGACAGTCAGAAACCATAGCCTATGTAGGCAGAGGAAGATCTTGTGAAAATACTAGATGTTTTACTGATCCAATACATTCTGTATGTCCAAATAATAGCAGAACGTATCCGACGCCTGTAATAAATCTGAAGTCTCCTGAACATTCGTTTCAAGCCGCAGATAAAATACTACGAGAACGAAGAGGTTACCACCTCCTCGATTCCATGGATAAGCAAGAATTAGTCAGATCAGCCGTTCACTGGATTGTTAGTCCTGAAAAATACGGTGATGAGACCGTAGCACACACGTTTCTCAACCTCAGTACAGATGAACAACGTTTAGCTGGAATCTATATGATTCAGCAACTCCTCATATTATATAAGAGCCAACATGCTGATCCTGGTCCTTTACCTGATATATTAACGGAACTACTCACGTATAGATGGAAAGGTTCTAGTAACAAGCTAATTAAAGAGATATTAGTGTCACGTAAACAGTACGTCCTTTTTGTAAGTCCAGATTCTCTCTCCCTGCCCCCCAGAGAAAGAACGCCGTACTACATGGATAGACAAAATCCTCTACGAGAAGTGCATCCAATAAAAGGCGAAGATAATGAGTTTCACCGTGTATTTGTTTACACACCCATATCAAAAATGGAATTATTAGAAATGAAGAAAGTAGTACCTAGCCATGACAAAGACCCAGCGGGTTTCCACCGAGAAATTAAAGACATGTTACTGATGGGAGAGTACACCTTTCCTGATATTATGACAATATTAAAAGTGCTTTTGCCTGCTGGCATATATGAAAAACTGAAAGAAAAAGAGTGGGAAGTGGGAGACCAAAAGATAGACTGGACAGCATTAGCAGAGGAAGAAAGGGGCCGAGCCGCAGGTTCAGGGCTCGGGGATAAAGTTAAACTATTACCAGGTTTACTAGTACAGGTACTGCCACGTTTATTAACTACAAAAAAGGAAGATTGGGGTGCAATCACAGCCTGTAAACAAAAGCAAGATGAAGACACAAGTGATTATTATGCTCGATTTGAAAAATGTTTTGGTATAAATAGTGGTATAAAAGCAAGTAGTGACTCATATCCACATTTATTTGTGACAAAATTAGTGGAAAATGCATTGCCTCCAGTGAAGAATAGAATATTGAAATTCGAGAGTACCTGGCAAAGTAACACTCCGTCGCAAATGCTACAAATGTTACAGTATCATCACAATAGAATTAGGGATGAACAAGAACACGAGCATAGACGCATGAAGGATACAAAAATGAAAATGCTAGTTTCTCAGACAGTACCAGCAGATGGTCACAAAAAGGGTGTGACACATTCTGGTGATTCTGCAGTTCCTGTAAAGGGAACCTGCAATTACTGTAAACAACTAGGCCATTATGTACATGATTGTCAAGTCCTGAAACGAAATATAGCTACAGGTATTGCAAAAGAGAGACCACGATTAGTTAGACAAGATCAGAATGAACAAGGAGCTATGCAGCATGGACAGTCCGTGCCAGTTCAGCAACAGTCTATGCCAGCCTCACAGCAACCCATACAGTTTGTGCCAGCTGCACCACCGTTGCCTGCTACTGCCACACAAACCACAACACAACAAATGTATCAGACTGCACAGTATGAATACCCTGAGTATCAGCGTTACGCATGAACCAGCCTAGAGAGGGAAGTTGACTTACCGCTTATCGAGATTCCGGTAGATCAAGAAGGACCTTATGTACATAGTGAATTATTAGGTCAAGATAGAAAATTCTTACTCGATACAGGGGCAAGTCGAACAACCATAAAACGTAGTGAAGTTCCAGGGGCACCCCTCTCAGGCTCTCAAAATGTTTCCCTTGGTTTTTCAGGAAAACCTATTGTTAATGAAGTATCACAGCCTCTACCACTTACGATAGGACCTTTGACACGAACTACAGATTTATTGCTTACTAAATCATGCCCAGAAAATTTGTTAGGAATTAAAACTCTGAAAGCACTAGGAGCCATAATATGTTGTTCTCCGGAAGGAGTAAGGTTGTTTTTGCGTGATTTTAAAGGTCACTATGTGTCTAGAGACATGGATCCCCGACTACAGATTTTACCAGTACATCTATGGGCACAAGGCCCTACGGATGTTGGCTGCATGAACATTACACCCTATCGAGTTACATTGAAAGCAGGAGTGGTATTACCACGAATGCGACAATACAAGTTACCGCATGATGCTGTAGTGGCTTTGTTGAAAATCATTGATGAGTTAATTGCCCAGGGAGTAGTTGTAGAAACAGACTCCAATGTATGTAATTCACCGATAATTCCGATTCTTAAACGAACTGATCCTACTGCTCCCCCAGTGTACCGATTGGTTATTGATTTGCGTGAACTAAACAAGTGTATTGTACCACAATTCCCTGTGGTCCCTGATATATCATCATTGTTGACAGCAATTGATTCCGAAGCAACATTCTTTACTGTAATTGATCTCAAGAATGCTTTTTTCAGCGTCCCAATAGATCCGGAAAGCCAATACTTGTTCGGATTCAGTTTAAATGGGCGCAGCTTTAAATTCTCACGCGCTCCCCAAGGATTTACAGAAAGCCCCAGCATCTACAGCCAAGCACTGAAACGAGAACTTGACAGTATCCACATGCCAGTCAATACTGCACTGCTTCAATATGTCGATGATCTGCTGATCACCGCGAGAAGCGAGCCAGAATGTGAAAAAGCTTCTCTGACAGTTTTACATTTCCTAGCCGACAAGGGGCACAAGGTGTCCCCTTCTAAGCTGCAATTCTGTGTTCAGCGAGTTATTTATCTTGGTCACTCGCTGTCCAAGGAGGGAAGGCAGCTTACACCTGATCGCATCCAGTTAATTGCTAACATGTCAATACCCCAGACACAAAAGGAGGTGCGGGCTTTTATAGGCCTCACTTCATACTGTAGACAGTGGATTCCCCAATATGCATTTCTAGCAAAACCACTCATTCAGTTAACCACACAGGAGGCAGCCACATCGACTGTTCTCCCTTGGACTCAGGAACATACACAAGCTTTTGAAAGCTTAAAGAAAGCTCTATGTCAAGCACCTGTTTTAGCAACACCATGTTATAGCAAACCTTTTACACTCTTTGTTACAGAACGCGAAGGTACTGCCTTATCAGTACTCACTCAGGATCAAGCAGGATCACGCAAGCCATGTGCTTATTTTTCCAGTACATTAGATCCCGTAGCTCAGGCTTTGCCTGCATGCCTGAAATCAGTGGCAGCGACAGCTTTAGCAATCAGACAAAGCGATGCCATAGTATTAGGACACCCATTGACAGTACAAGTACCACATGCAGTAGAGGTTCTTGTGAACCGAACGCAAACACAACACTTGACCATAGCAAGACTTACTGGTTATGAACTGACATTGTTTCAACCACACATAGAGATCCGACGGTGTAATACATTGAATCCTGCTACACTATTACCTGTAATTGGAACAGACCCACTAGCTCATGATTGTGTTGAAATCATTGAAATAAAGACGAAACCTAGACAAGACTTAACAGACGTTCCATTGCTAGATCCAGACCTGACGTTGTATGTAGACGGATCATGCATGAGAACAAGTAAAGGAGATTTAGTGGCCGCGTATGCAGTCACAACAGACACTGAAGTTATTGAGACACATTGTATAGATATTCTGTCAGCCCAAGCAGCAGAACTTGTTGCTCTAACACAAGCCTGTATTCAAGCCACGGACAAGAAAGTCAACATATATACTGATTCACGTTATGCATTTGGAGTCGTACATGACTTCGGAGTGCTTTGGCGGGAGAGGGGTTATTTAACTTCTCATGGTGCCCACATTCAGCACGGACCCCTCATTCATGCCTTGTTAGACGCAATTCATTTACCGACTGCAATATCGATTATGAAATGCAAAGCACACACGAAGGTTACTGATACCATTTCTCAAGGCAATGATTTAGCTGACAGAACAGCTAAACAGACTGCTCAGAATCGCACATTAGACATGACAAAGCCAATAGTTCAGACACCAACACAGTGTATGACAATTAAGGATCCCACACTTGACGTAATTGACATACAGACACATGCCACAGCAGAAGAAATAAAGAAATGGACTGAACTAGGAGGGATCCAGACAGATCAAGGATGGATGACGAAGGAGAAATCTGTATGGTTTCTCCCTGATTCCATGGTTCAAGCCATTATAGCTACAGTTCACAGTCCAGCACATTTAGGAGAGAAGGCTATGCTAGACAGCATTCAGCACATTTGGTTCAACAAACATTTACGAGCAGCAGCTAAACAAAAAGTTCGTACCTGTATGATATGTTGTCAGTTTAATCCAGGAAAGAGTGTTCCCGTAGAGCAGGGTGGATTTCAGCCTCCTGACCATCCTTTTGAAGTCCTCCAGATGGATTATATTCAGATGGAACGTTGTCGAGGATTCAAATATGTCCTCGTAGTTGTCTGCGCTCTCTCCCGTTGGACAGAGGCGTATCCCGTATCAGATTACACTGCCCCGACTACTGCCAAGCAGCTAGTTCGAGAATTCTTCCCACGGTACGGTTTACCACGTGTTGTATATTCAGATAACGGTCAGCCTTTCTCATCCGAATTAATGAAACATGTCTCACTCCTGTTGGGATATCAGTGGAAATTCCACTGTGTCCGACACCCCGAAGCAGCAGGTCTCGTAGAAAGACATAACCAGACACTGAAAATCAGACTGTCCAAAATATGTAGAGAGAAAGGTGTCGACTGGATAGTAGCATTACCAGTTGCACTCTTTTACATGAGAATGGTAGCACACTCTAGAACAGGGCTATCCCCGTATGAGGTGATCTTTGGTAGACCGCCGAATATGTGGGGGACGCCTATACCACGTAAAATAACTGATGTTGACTGTAATATGCTGACAGATTACCTGGCTTCCTTGATGTCTGCACTACAATCTTCTCGTTCACAGGTAGCTGCAGCCTTTCCCGACAACACTGAGGCGAAACCCCATGACGTGGTCCCCGGGGACTTTGTCCTGGTTCGGAATTTTGATAGGAAAAGCCAATTGGATCCTAGGTGGAAGTTGCCTAAGCAGGTCCTGCTGACGACCAGAACAGCTGTGAAGATCGAAGGACGGAAAGGATGGGTGCATTCCACCCATATAAAAAAATTTCATGGACTACCTTCAGATATAGACACTGTGCCCTGCACTCCCTCACAGACTGATTCAAAACTTCCTTTTGTTGAACTGAATTACTCTCAGTGCTATAAACAGAAACTCAGGTCCAGATCTAAACTGTCGGACGATTTGATTGTTTAAGTCCTCTCCAAGGTGAAGCGGTTGAATCTGTCCCGACATGTATCCCTTAGGTCTGAATCATGTAGAGTCCAGAATCATAATGAAACGACATGCTTATTGTAAATTACTGCGTAACCACTGTATTGTGACATTATTAATTTTGTTTTTATTGAGTATTTTAGTAATTATTACGAGTATGATTTTGCATATGTATCATCCTGTTTCTAAACGTGTTTTCAATATAACGGATGAACATTCTTTTAGTGACCTACCGCCACATGAATTATCTTATAGACTTGCGCTGCGCAATAACACATTCATTGGTATGTTACATCATTCCCATCAGACTAGTAATGCGACCAATTGTTGGGTGTGTGGCCGACTCCCTCCCTATCAGAATAACAAAGGAGTTCTGCCTTTCTTTCCACATCCGTTCACACACAATGGCTCCTGTGGAGCATGGTTTAGTTTATTAAATTCCATAGACCCAGACACAGCAGTTTATCAACAACATTGGATATGGGGAAATCTGAATCTAGTTTTATTCAAAGTCTGTCACCCTAATAAGGAGGGTCACCTCAGTAGAACAGGAACTGATTTAGAAAATGAAGTGTATAGATTAGGTAATTTTACACCTAATCTTATGATTCTGAATGTCAAATCCGAAGTTGAACTAATTTTGCCCACTATGTCAGTATTTCCAGTTAAGGGTGAATTATGTGTAAGAAAAGTTGGTTCCATACATATGGGCCATAGCCAATGCGTTACTACAGTAGAATATAGTGATCAAGGCAAATCTTCATTTAGAGCTTCTCGCCATTCCTACTTCATATGTGGTCAGACGGCATATATGCGTCTGCCTCTAGATTGGGATGGTACCTGTTACATAGCATTCCTTTTGCCACCTGTTTTCCTAGCTCCCCCTGATTATTATCGAAATGTTCATTTAGTACACAATAGAGAGAAAAGAGATCTCCCAGTTGTCGATTATACTGAGACAGCATGGGACAAGTATGTAGATTTCAATAAAGGTATCTTTCCCTATATAGGTACTATATCAAATAGTAAGCTGATACGCAGACTCACCAAGACTCTTGAAGCTGTAGTAAACGAGACTATAGCCGCCCTAGGCAATCTGACAGAGGAACAATCAGTGATGAGAATTGTTGTTCTCCAGAATCGTCTTGTCCTTGACGTCATCCTGGCCGATAGGGGCGGAGCTTGTAGGGTCATCGGATCCAGCTGCTGTATATTCATACCAGAAAATTCGCCATCTGTATATAAAGCTATAACACGCCTTCATAAGATTGTAAGCCAGATACACGAGAATCCAGGCACTTGGACGTGGTCCGGGTGGTTTTGGAGTGTGATATCAGCCTGGGGATGGAGAGTTCTATCCTTCCTAGGTATTGGCCTTCTTATGCTCTTCAGTTGTTGTTTATGCCTGCAATGTGGACCAGCGATTTGTGGTCTGTGTGCCACATCGTGTATTCCACATCAAGGTTTTCGCTCAAGATCCCGGAAGAAGAAAGAAGAAGAAATGATGCTCCATGAGCAAATCAATGGAATGATGAAGATTGATGTCTCGTGAAGGGCAAGAAGGGGACAAGGAGGGAATGTGGAAAAGTGGATTTCCCTGGTCAGTTATGTCCCCTATCTTGGACCCCAACGGTTCTATATGCATGTTACAAGTACATGTATGTTCCCTCCAGTTCCAGTTTCTAAGACGCAAACATATGTGTGTCTACTGTCAACATGTTCTCTGTCAGATCCGCCATCAATGGGCTGGATATTCGATTCCTAAGTATGAAAGGCCACCGACTTTATATGGCTAAGTTACTCCATTTTCACAGTTCAGGCGAGTAGGCCCGATTCTGTCCTCAAAGCCTTTCCCTGCTCTCTGTCTCTGACAGCTTCAGCTTGAGCTCGCATCTGTATCCATGAACTTTGTCCTACTCCCTGTGCAGCTAACGGTGCCTGCCTCGGCCAGTTTTCGCCTGTCTGCCAAGAAGTTGTATTTCACCTTCGAATTATCTATTTTGCTCTCCAGCCGATGCATTCCTGTCCAGTGATTTAGGTAAACATTTCCTTCAGCTCGCAAGCAAAGGACTCAGCCTTTCCGTCCTCCTGCAAGTGATTCATAGCCCTGTTGCCATGGAAAGTTTTCTGCCCCTCGCATCTCATATAGACACTTAGACGCTTGTACACGCACACAGTCAGTATAGAATAGATTCTGTCCGAGAGTCCTTCCTTGTGGATAACATAGTTCTTTAAACATAGGATGTTAGATATGATTTGGGATTAGGATGACTTGACCCCAGACTTCTCGTCTCCACATGTAGAGCTAAATGTCAAGTCCCCTTCACCCCCTAGTTGCACGTCAATTACACGTCATGCTGCCGCGCGCGCATCTATGCCAAGTATTATCTTATAGATCCACCTATGCCTGATAATTCTAACCAATCATGTTTCTTTTATTCCTTATTACGCCTAGTTTCGATTATGTCACTGTCACGTCATTTTTCTTATCAAATGTTACGCCTTCTACATTCGTTTCATTGTAATGTACTTATTATAAAAATACATGTCTGTTAATAAATTATTGTACTTCACTTCCTGAACCTTCGTGGTGACGGAACCTGAGGGCCGCGACTCGAGTCGGCCATTTTGAATGGAATAAAGCCCATTAGAAACCTCTTATACCACGGATTCTGCCTCTTGTTATTTTGAGCTATTTTACTTTAATTTAAGATTCCGCATGAAATTCAGTCCGGTAATATTTAAGATTCCGCATGAAATTCAGTCCGGTAATATTTATTTTATTGGTTATTTTATTTGAACCAATGTTCACAAATGCACAATCTACAGTCAATCCTTGAGACTTGTGAATAGTTACAGCATATGCTAGAGAAAACGGAAACTGCTTCCTACGTACATATAAGTCTTTCACAAGCATGAAACGAACTGTACAACGACAAATATCTTCAACTTCTTCTATCTGATCAAATTTTATTTTTAAACATTCAATTCCTTCTTTTTTCTGATAATTAATAAAACCCACAACTCTTCCCATAGCTCCATGAACTAAACCTTTTTCAACATCCAAATTTCTTCTTAAAAATACTCTACAGTTCATGCAAACATATAGATTTTTTTCTAATCCAGCTGTTTTGGAGATGTTCTTCTCTAGTGAGTCCAATTTATTTTTCATTTTGCCTGTTACTGTGACAGTAATTCTTCCATCCTCAATTTTGTCCACTGCTTCCAATTTCCTGATCTCTTCCTTTTCCAATTTCAAAAGCTCCTCATTGAATATTGAGCATTCACGTAGAGTTGGCATTAAGCAGATGACACTTTTGTTTTCTGCAATGTTCTTGTATATCTTCTCTGCAACTATTTCTTCCTTTGGAAATAAATTATGTAGCAGCCGACTCTGTAATGCTTTTTTGCCAACTTCTGTGAGTAGTCCAATTCTGATATCTTTCAGAATACTTCCATATTCTTCATCGCTTGCTTGCCTCATATTAGTAGTAAGTTCCTTGTACTCAAAGAAGGACCAAATATTTGTATTTCCGATGCTTCCCAATGACTTCTTCGTGTCTTCATGTGTGACAGTATTAAACACTGGTTGTCCTTTAACTGGAGTAAGTTGCAAAAGATCTCCAAAAACTATGACGTGTTTTCCACCAAATAACATGTCATAGTCTGTCTTCAAAATTTGCTGCATTCTTAAATGCACAAAGGCAAGCATTAAGTTTGATACCATGCTCACCTCATCAATAATGAGAACTTGCATCTTCTTCAATACTCTTGAAACTTCCAAGGATGCTTCTCCAGTTAGCTTGTTGAATTGTATTTTGTTCTCATGCTCCACTGGTAACATTAGCAAACGATGTAAAGTGATTCCTTTTATGTTATATGCTGCTAACCCAGTTGGAGCAGTAACCACACAAGACAAAGTAGAATCCGTTTTTTGCTTTAGGTAGCTTCTGATGACTTTTATTAGGAAACTTTTTCCAGTTCCAGCTTGTCCACTTACATACATCCTGATTGGATGAAATGATGTGCATGAGCACTCTTTTTTTTCATGTAGAAATCCGTGATCAATTTTGTTTTTGATCTCTTCATAAATTTGTTGCTGCTCTTGATTCAGTTGTCTTTCCAAATTTTCTAAGTCTATAAATTCTTCTTGAGCTTGATTCATAGCCGTTTCCACTTCATTCATGGCTATTGATGCTTCATTTTCAACGATTGGTTGTCCTAGGGGATCTTGACTGAGTGTACCTGAACTTTGGCTGTCCTGAGAACTATCTCTAGCTATTTCTGCTGCAATTGTAGTTTCCTGTTCTATTTCTTCATTTAACATTTGCAGATAAGTTGAGAATGTACTGCATTGTATGCTGTCTTTGCAAGCATTAAAAGAATCTTCATAGCTTTGAAATTCTCCCAGTAGTTCATCCTCTGTACGCCATGGTTTAAACAACTGTAAAAGAGCCAAGTAGTAAAATTCCTTCTTGTCAGTAGTGTCACAACTCAGCTTCCGGTGATTTATCAAACTTCCTTTTGTTTGCTTCACCAAACATCCTTCTTCACCAACGACTTTATATTTTCCATTGTTGATGTCTTCTGCAGCTTTCCGTGAATAAATGTAGTTCTGCAACACTTCATAGAGACACATGTTCTCCAGATGATGACTTCTCTTGGGATAATAAGTGTCCAACATGTTTGATTTCAAAATATCTGTACTTTCTGGGTCATTCTCGGCCAAATATTCAATTTCTCCTACAGATTTCAGTACCCGATTTCTCATTGCTGCAAGGCCTAAACTTGCCCAAATTATTCTTCTTGACTTCGAGTAGAGACTTGCAGAAGATAACCTATCTGAACATTCGTAGGATCCAATTTCTCGATGCGATAACATCTTCAAACTGAAACTGTACAGCTTCTTACTGACAGTCTTCTCGTGAGAAATCTCTTCCCACATTTCCTTCAATTCTGTTTTTTCTGATTTAGTAATGTAAGACGTTACATATCGAGCAACAGCAATGGAATTGTCAGCAACATACTGTATATCCATGTTAGCGTTCCACATGGATAAAATGACTGGGTTGTAGTCATTTATATTTTTTGATTCTTCTTTTCTTTTAAGGTTGTAGGTATTCTTAGGTGATTTTCTTGTGATAGTATGTCTCACAGCTGACATAAAACTGTTTACTCTTCCATTTGAAAGAACAGGTCTAGGAAATCCAAATCGACATTTAGTGTAGTATTTTTCTTTGCTCTTGTATTTCCGTCGACAGTATTTTCCACACCGATGACTTTGGAAACGTAAAACTTGCTCCTTTAACTTGTTCTCTTCTGTGCTTTTTGGTATAGCACATGTTGCATATTCTTCAATGTAAGATAACACTGCTTCATCAGTATCTGTTCCAAACTTTGGGGCATCCTTGATCCACAACAGCATATGAATATGAGGAGCACCTCTTGCCTGGTACTCTTTTCTCCAAAAGAAATCCACTACTTCTCCAAGGGGTGGATTTTTTTTATTGCAGATGAAGGACATCATAGCCTCAAATCTATGATTGAAATATCTGCAAACATTAACCGGATCCAATGAGCACAGTTCTCCTGCTGTCTTGTATTCGATGTTTTTAATGTTTGAATTGGCCTCTCGTAGAAAATCCAGTAAATCATCCCAAGCGTACTCGGCACAGCTTAGGGTAAGGAACCATGTTGGTGTTCCTAAATTCCGTAACATGCATTTTAGTTCACCATGGCGTCGGTACCAATATTCATTTGTCCCACGCTGACAAGCCATCAGATTGATCAGTTGTGTTTCCAAATGATCATCTCGGTGCTGCACTTTCTCCATAAAATCCTTAGCAGACACATTTTGTAAATGTACTCCACTTTTTAAAATGTGATTTACTGCATAAGACAGTGCAGACAAGTCGCTTTCAAATAAAAGATGGAACAAATAAGGAATACTTTGTCGAAATCTGGGATCTTCAGCATATAGTCTTGTAGTCCGATACTCAGAAGCTGGAATCTGTTCTGGACATTCATCGTATCGTCCTCCTTTTCCTTTAGAAAACAGCTGGGGAAAACAGCTTCCAAGCTCTCCTCCCATACACTCACGGGAGTTCCTTTTGCTTTCTTCATCTGAAAGAGATCAATATTGTCTCCCATAACTTCTTTTGAATGAAGAGGATGTATGCTAAAATGTTCATAAATTTCTTCTTCCTTTAACTTGTCCACTTTTTCAATTTGTCCAGTTGGTGTTTCTGTGTCTTCTTGTAAATCTTCTTCTTCTTCTTCTTCTATATAAATTGATTCATACCATTTGTTATTTTTTTTCAAATACAAATTTGCTCTTTGTACTTTCCGCACATCTACCAGCTCCTGCCAAATCTTCTTATTCTTTATAGGTACACCATTAACCAGAATAACTAATGGTTCAGTTTCCAAAGTATCCGCATCAATAGTTTCCATATTTTTTTTCAAATCCAAGGGCAAATACACCACTCTACCTTTTAAACCTCTCAGTAAATCTGAAGGAGGTAATTTACCAGTTTTGGGCTCCATACGTACTATGGTCTGGAACGGATGAACACATTGAATGAGTATAGACTCATATGTATTTAATTCAGAAAGTTCAGCAGGAATAGCATCCAATTCTAAATTATTATGTACAGCTCTGGTCGGCATTCTATTTTCCTCTAACTTGTTGTAACAGTATTTACAAATACGCTGATCTTCACCCAATTCAAAACAATTTTCTAGAAATATATATGTGGCAAAATCCTTCCACTTATAACTATCTTCATTTTCACTCTTTCTGTAGAGATCAACATTCCTAGTTTGTTTTCTCTAATGAGTTCTGCGGCAACAAATACAAGTAAAATTTGGTCTTTCATTAGAGACTATTGCAAATTTTGTTATGTGATCATTAAATGTGTTACTTACAGAGGGTTCTACATTCTCTTCCACTTCTTCCTCATTTACTGTGTCCTTCTCTGCACTGTTTTGTTCAGGACCAAAGTAACAAAACTGAATTTCATCAACAACCTTCTCTACATCTGATACCGTTCCTCGGAACAGAGCCCTATTCAATTCATTTAACTTTATTGCTGGACTTTTGGCAAAATACAACCGTCTCACAAACTTTCTCATTTCAGTATGATGAACAGCCAGCATCCTAAAATGATGGAAAACACTATTGCACACTTTTCTAGATAGACAAGCCAGAGAATGACCCTGCAAACCAGTATTCTCTCTCACTCTGCATGGATCCAGACTTTGAAGCACCTTAATCTTCTGTTTTATACTTTTTTTACTATATTCTCTTAGAAACTCTCGAAATTTGTCAATAGATTCCTGACGCACAGTGCAAATACTACTACAATTCCAAGTGTACACTGGGGCTTTAGGACGTCTCCCCATTGCCTCATCTGCCATCACTTGTACCTCATCTCTTGGAATCATTATCTCCTTCTCCATTATGCAACCATTTTTTACTTCGTATGAACGACCTCTGGTGTCAACTGCATGCAGCAAACTATTACTTTGAAAATAGCTCTCTTCATTAAAAAAAGGTTCACTACTTGAACTATGCATCCACTTTCCTAAAAACCCTTTCAAAAGTTTGTTCTGTTCACTACTCTTTTCCTTTTGCTATGTGATTTCAGTACATTAACCATTTTGTCTAATGTACGCATCCTATTCAAAATTAATATGAATAGTTTCCTTTTTAATTCTAATGCCTTTGCTGCAATGGCTTCAATTTCTTTTTTTCTCTTATAAAACTTTGTCTTTTTCTTATATTTCTTCACATCCTTTATGAAATCGGACATAACTCTTCTCTGAAACATTTTTCTACGTATCTCTTTAAACGCTGTTTTTCTGTTTAAGTTTAACTTTTTAGTTGCAGAAGGTATATTTGCATTTACTAAATTCTCAATTTTTTCTTGTCCTTTTTGTTTGAAATCATTCTTTCCTGTACAGACATTTTGTACATTTTTCCTTTTTTTGAATATATTCCTTAGAAAGTCTTTTTTTTGCTTACCAGAAGATTTTTTCTTCCTCCCAACATCAGCATCTTCTACTAACTTTGATCCTCTAGTTGTCTTCAAATATAGTTTTTTTTTTAGCGTTTTTTGAACTCTGGATTTTGTAGGCATCTTAAATTTTGTTCACTGCTCTTCAGCAATACCTGAAAAAAACTAAAAAAAAAATCCCTTTATTTTATTTAAATATATTACTACATTTCTTTTCACAATACTCACAAAACGAATTTTTTTTGCCAATTTGAATGCACACTTACTGCTCTTTTTTTTGGGCAAGTGAAAATCACTTTTACAAACTGACACATTATGAAACCACTTTTCAGATTTTTTAAAAAGCCCATGTCCAGACTGCTACACTCCAGCAAGGGCAACCAGCCTTAGTGATGCTGAATGTATTTGCATTACAGACTGAAACCTGAAAACACCACTCGCTTGTAAATACTGTGCATGATTATACATCGCAAGCACATGGGTGTGTGCTAAGAGTCTGCTTCTTCCCCCAAAAAATCGCTCCCCCTTTCCATCTAATGCAACTGTGAAATCACCAGAGCAAAACGCAATAAATCTCTGCCTATAATTCCTCTTTGCACACAGAGTCATGTTTTCACATTAGTCCCAAAACGAAATTTCTTTGCCAATTTGAATGCACACTTACTGCTCTTTTTTTTGGGCAAGTGAAAATCACTTTTACAAACTGACACATTATGAAACCACTTTTCAGATTTTTTAAAAAGCCCATGTCCAGACTGCTACACTCCAGCAAGGGCAACCAGCCTTAGTGATGCTGAATGTATTTGCATTACAGACTGAAACCTGAAAACCCCTCTCGCTTGTAAATACTGTGCATGATTATACATGGCAAGCACATGGGTGTGTGCTAAGAGTCTGCTTCTTCCCCCAAAAAATCGCTCCCCCTTTTTCCTACTAATGCAACTGTGAAATCACCAGAGCAAAACGCAATAAATCTCTGCCTATAATTCCTCTTTGCACACAGAGTCATGTTTTCACATTCGTCCCAAAACGAAATTTCTTTGCCAATTTGAAAGCACACTTACTGCTCTTTTTTTTTGGGCAAGTGAAAATCACTTTTACAGACTGACACATTATTAAACCACTTTTTTGATTTTCTTAAATGCACATGTCCAAACTTCTTTTTCAGACCACCACCATGTGTAACCTGGGTGGCTGCCTACACTCCAGCAAGGGCAACCAGCCTTAGTGATGCTGAATGTATTTGCATTACAGACTGAAACCTGAAAACCCCACTCGCTTGTAAATACTGTGCATGATTATACATGGCAAGCACATGGGTGTGTGCTAAGAGTCTGCTTCTTCCCCCAAAAAATCGCTCCCCCTTTTTCCTACTAATGCAACTGTGAAATCACCAGAGCAAAACGCAATAAATCTCTGCCTATAATTCCTCTTTGCACACAGAGTCATGTTTTCACATTAGTCCCAAAACGAAATTTCTTTGCCAATTTGAAAGCACACTTACTGCTCTTTTTTTTTGGGCAAGTGAAAATCACTTTTACAGACTGACACATTATTAAACCACTTTTTTGATTTTCTTAAATGCACATGTCCAAACTTCTTTTTCAGCCCACCACCATGTGTAACCTGGGTGGCTGCCTACACTCCAGCAAGGGCAACCAGCCTTAGTGATGCTGAATGTATTTGCATTACAGACTGAAACCTGAAAACCCCACTCACTTGTAAATACTGTGCATGATTATACATGGCAAGCACATGGGTGTGTGCTAAGAGTCTGCTTCTTCCCCCAAAAAATCGCTCCCCCTTTTTCCTACTAATGCAACTGTGAAATCACCAGAAAAAAACGCAATAAATCTCTGCTTATAATTCCTCTTTGCACACAGAGTCATGTTTTCACATTAGTCCCAAAACTAAATTTCTTTGCCAATTTGAAAGCACACTTACTGCTCTTTTTTTTTGGGCAAGTGAAAATCACTTTTACAGACTGACACATTATGAAACCACTTTTTTGATTTTCTTAAATGCACATGTCCAAACTGCTTTTTCAGACCACCACCATGTGTAACCTGGGTGGCTGCCTACATTCCAGCAAGGGCAACCAGCCTTAGTGATGCTGAATGTATTTGCATTACTGAGTCCAACCTCAAACCCTTAAACTATTCTTTTTTTTTCCAGTACACCTTAATTTATTGTGAAAACATAGTCCATATTATTTTACATGTTCCTCACATTTAAATTTCTCCCAAAACAGAAAATGATAAACGCAACTTCAACAAAAAGAAGATCCATTTCTATTATTCATTTCTTAAGTTACCACATACATCCCCTCTCAAACTCTAAACTCACCTTTAAAATTAGTTAGTTGTGAAAGAAATGTGGCACTCAAACAGCAGATTATCAGAGCCAGGATCTCTGTTGTGTTCACCTCTCTCCTCTCAGCAGAACCAGATAATGGCAAAATTTCCCTCTATTTTTCCACACATATACATGTAAGTTTCAAATCTCAGTGCTTCCCCATTTTTTTCAAATGTAATCACACATTTCTATTGGTTGAAAACCAACCCTTTTCCAAAAGTACCCTGCCCCCAACTTGACTTCTGCCTAGTACCCTTCCCCCAACTTGACTTCTGCCTGCTACCATAGCAACAGCTCATGGAACACTGCTGTGTGGAGTTAGGTCAGAAGTTCGCCACACAATGTTTCAATTCCACAGAGCAAGAGTGCTTGACTTTTCAAACCTAACAGCAAATCCATAGTACTGTTCTTTGGTTACACATTTTTTTGTACCAATACAAAACATGCTTCTATTAATTTACACATACAGCCTAGTTTTTATTCTAGAATGGTATGAAACAGCCAATCAGTTCTTTTTGTTTTGAAACAAATATGTATGCCTCCATTTCCAAACTGTCTTTCTTTTCATATTGCCATTCTACTGAAAGACACCTCCTGAGTGCATCCAGTTCTCCTTTGAAGATGTTCACAGTGTGGATTGTAGGGCACAGCTATGTCTTCTGGAGTGAAAAGTATGCAGAGAAAACAGATATGGTGAGAGACCTTGCTTTGCCAAATGTAGACATTAAATGGATTGGTCAGAGAGGGTTAAAGTGGCACCAATTGATGCCATTGGTGAAATCCTTCATGCAAATCCAACACCCTGACCTCATAATAGTGCACTGTGGTGGCAATGACCTAGGCACTTTGACTGGGGTAGGTCTGGAAATGCTTATGAAGGACACCTTTACACAACTGTTTTCACTTTTCCCTAAAACTGCCTTTGTGTTTTCCAACATATGCCAAAGGCAAAAATGGAACTGGTCCAATCATTTCTGTCAACAGATTGACAAAGCAAGAAAGCACGTCAACAAATCTGTTTCTGCTTTCCTCCGTGACTATGGTATGGGTGCCATTTACCACAACAACTTGCGTTATGACATGCAAGACATTTATAGAGGAGATGGTGTGCACTTCAATGATGAAGGGAACAGAGTCTTCCTTTTGAACCGTAGACTCTGCATCGGTACTTACTTGTAGGTACCACTAAAAAAATGACTTCATAAACACAACAGCTCTTTTTAGAGCTCCCTAATATCTAAACTCTTAATTCTGCATTTCATTTATTTTTTTTTATTTTTTTTAACCGTACGCTTACCGTACGCGTACCCCGTGATTTTCTTAAAAATCAATAAATGTTTTTTTTTGTACTTTTCTGTCCTTCTTTGACCCCCTTACAAATGTTAGGGGGTCTGTAACTCTCCTCATTGCCCCCTTTTCTTGTTTTCACTCTTTTTTTCAGAGTGAAATACACAAAATGGCGGCCGCCGCTTCCTGGTTTCGGCCGATTCGAATGTTTACTAAGATCTAAGGGCCAATCAGAATCTCGCTCGCGCACGCCATTTTTCTTCCGTACGCTTACCGTAAGCTCACCGTACGCGTACCCCGTGATTTTTTAAAAAAACAATAAATGTTTTTTTTGTACTTTACAGTCCTTCTTTGACCCCCTCACAAATGTAAGGGGGTCTGTAACTCTCCTCTTTGCCCCCTTTTCTTGTTTTCACTCTTTTTTTCAGAGTGAAATACACAAAATGGCGGCCGCCGCTTCCTGGTTTCGGCCGATTCGAATGTTTACTAAGATCTAAGAGCCAATCAGAATCGCGCTCGCGCACGCCACCGTACGCGTACGGTAAGCGTACGGTAAGCGTACCGTAAGCGGGCTCAGATATATATATTGATTTAAAGGCTATTTTCTCCGAATCTACTGAACAGATTTACACCAAACCTACAAAAGGCACTTCCTTGACCTAGAGACTACCTCTCTGCCAAATTTCGAGTAATTCTTTTCAGCCGTTCGGGCTGTAGCTCGTTCTAAAGGTCCTATGAAAAAATGCATGGGAAAAACGCGTTTTGGGACACCCCTTTTATCTCAGCCCCCGCTTGACGGATCCCCCCGAGACTTTCAGGGTAGGAGCGGAGCGTAGCGCCCCACCTATTTTGAGAAATTTGCGAGGATTCGTCGACCGGCGCCAAAGTTATTCAAAATAGAATGTTGCAGATTTCCTATGGAAAAGGGGTCCTAACTATAACTACCTACTGGCGACCGCCAGTAGGTAATATATATATATATATATATATATATATATTCACTGAAAAAACCATAGGTTTCAGGGGTGTTATAGTTAACTGGACTTTTCACTTGTACAAAACCATTGAAATTCCTCCGTTATAGTTAGTTCAGCTAACTATAACTCGCGCGCCCGCAATGCACTGCTGATGACGTCACATATTACATCACTCATGACATGGTCAGTGACATCACTCATGACATCACTGATGACATCTCAAATGACATCACTGATGACATCATCCAGTGAGTGTGTTTTTCTGAAAATTAAATATGTTTTCTATATGTATATCTCAAGGTCGATGGAAGAATAAATGGGTATATAAGTGTCTAAATGGATGATTTGTTTTTGAAAAATTGATTGTGTAACTGACTGATTAAGTGTATCATAGTGAATACATGGCTTAGTGAGTAATGTTTAAATATGTTAAATATCTGTATCAGTCTCTCACTTTGTGTATAAGTGGCTGCATGGGTTGGTGAGTAGCTACATGGGTGTCTATATAGGTTATTAGTTGGTTTTTTGAGTATCAGTCTGAGTGTCTGCATGGTTCGGTGGGGGGTATTACGTAGTGCATAGGTGCATGAATGAGTGACTCACTGTTTGTATGTGTTGAAGACAGCATGTGTGCAGGACTGTATGGGTGGATGAGTGTGTGTATGGGTGTGTTAGTGAGTGAATGACTGTCTCAATAGTGTCTTTATGAGTAACTACATATGTTTTAAACTAGTATATGTGACTATTGGTGTATATAAGTGAGAATATGTGAGAGTGAGAGATTGAATGAGTTCCTGTATGAATAAGTATGTGTTTCTATAAGTGATTGTTTAAAAGACTAAGTATGTGTAAGTTTCCGTAGAAGTAAGTGTGGTGGTGTGTGTATAACTGTATATGCAAGTAAATGTATGTTTGATTCTTTATTAGCATGAGTGACTATGTGTGTGAGTAACTCTATGGATGAGTGGCATTGTGTAACAGGATGTATAGGTGTATGAGTACATATGATGAGTGAGTACATGTATGTGTGACTGTATAGGACTGGTGAATGAGTGGATGTGTATGTGGATCTTAGAATTACTGAAGAGGTTGTTGTAACTGGTATTGGTATGTCCATTGTTTTGAAAATTTTAGTCTCTATTTTTGAATGTGTGTATCAAAGGCTATATTAGGGTGAGAGGAGGTCTGCCACTCTATCACAAGGATGATGTCATCAGTGATGTCATCAGTGATGTCATTTGAGATGTCATCAGTGATGTCATGAGTGATGTCACTGACCATGTCATGAGTGATGTAATATGTGACGTCATCAGCAGTGCATTGCGGGCGCGCGAGTTATAGTTAGCTGAACTAACTATAACGGGGGAATTTCAATGGTTTTGTACAAGTGAAAAGTCCAGCTAACTATAACACCCCTGAAACCTATGTTTTTTTCAGTGAATTTCTGAGGTTTTTTAAATGCTAATTCCTAACTATAACGTGCCTGAAACCTATGGTTTTTTCTGTGAATTTCAAAGGTTTTTTAAATGCTAATTTCTAACTATGCCTACAGAGATAGGACATGTGAAGAAAGAAGAAAAAATGCACGGAAAGAAAAAAAAGAAGTGCAGAAAGAAGCAACAGAAGTCCTCAAAGACGAAGAAAAGTGCAGGAAGAAGGATAACGTGCAGAAAGAACAAAAAGAAGAGCAGAAAGAAGCCTTGTTGCAAAATCATCCTGTACCCTCAACTTTTTCAGACGGATACTGGTGGTAACTGAGTCTGACTAACCAGTCCTAGAGCCAGTGCTATGTTAAAAGACACTTAGAATACAGTGAAAACACCTACATACACTAGGGAACATTATGCGTTGGTGTCCCCCTGTGATTAGCATGACCTCCTCTGTAAGCCCCTAGTATATAATAGGGCAGGGGGATTAAAACTACCTCTTAAAACAGGCCACAGGGCGTTTTTGCACACGTTAACTCAGGCCCCGTCCCCTCCCTTCACCACTGTGTAAACACGCCCTGTGTCCGTTTTTAGTTGGGAGATTAAGTTCATTTGAATCCTGAGGGTCCCTAGGGTCCAACTAGCCCACTAGGTACCTCCAGTAAGTGCCACAGAGCTGCGTTGCAGAGAGGTGTAAAAAGTGGCACGGCCTGGACCACCTCTCTGCAATGCAGCTCAGTGGCGCTTACTGGAAGCACTTGGTGGGCTAGTTAGCCCCCAGGGGCCCTCAGTATTGAAGGGAAATTATATCCCCAATTTAAAACGTGCCATAGTGCGTGTTTGCACACGTCACCTCAGGCCCCATCCCCTCCCTTCACCACTGTGTAAACGCGCCCTGTGGCTGTTCTAAGTTGAGAGATTAAGTCCCCTTGAATCCTAAGGGTCCCTAGGGTCAAACTAGACCACTAGGTACCTCCAGTAAGCGCCACAGAGCTGCGTTGCAGAGAGGTGTAAAAAGGGGCTTGTCCTCAGAACACCTGTCTGCAGCGCAGCTCCCTGGCGCATACTGGAGATGCCTGTTGGGCTAGTTGGCCCTCAGGGACCCTCAGTATTGAAGAGGAATTAATTCCCCAACTTACAACTCGCCAGGGGGCGCGTTTGCAGAGTGCTGCAAGGAGGGGGCGTGGACTCCGGCGCGATGCCAGTCTTTTATTTATTTTAATTTTTTAAGAAGGGGGGCTGTGTGGTTCCCCTTCTTATTCTAATTTATTGGCCCTGATGACCCCATCCCCCAGGGCCTGTCTCCTAATTATATTTTTTTGACCCCAATCCCCAGGGCCGGCCTCTGTTTTTTATTATTTTAAAAAAATATATATTTATAGACACACCTAGGACATGCTGGACAAACCGTATGTACCTATCACCATGACGATTTGTGTGATATTCATTAAAAGGCGACTATGCATACAATGAATCCACGTGGAATGTATTTACACCACTAGTGAAGCTCTGACATGTCTGATGCCCTACCGTGCCTAATCCCGGTAGACACCCTTGTCGTTTATTTATACAAACATGGGTAGCTATTGACGGGCACATTTAATACACATGCACAGCAAGCCATTCAAAGGGGATTCGACAAAAATTCGACCAAAACTATGCAAGAAACCCCCCTCACGGTTAATAAAACACACATCCACTGCCGGATGTGTAATACTTTTTATTTTACTCTCTGGAAAGGGGACGAACATCACTTGAGAGTCACAGCGCGCTCCTGGCAGAGCCCAATGCTGTGTTACACCCACCATTGCCTGCTGAGTGCCACACACCTCTGTGTTGTATTCCACTAGCTAGTGCATATGCTATGACACTCTCTAGCCCATGTGCACTGTAACACCACCCCGTGAATATGTCATGCCACACTTGTCTTCGCACGGGTTATATTGCCCCATCTAACGTGCCTTCCTCGATGCCTATGTTATAACGCACGGTGCTATGCCATACATATTACAATCTGGGATCCATATCTTTGTCACAGTGCATATGCAACGTTACACTCCCCAGCACATATTTATATTACAACTTTAGAGACTAGTTAGGTTACACAACACTGCCCTGTGCATATTACACTCCAAGGTGCATATCGCATAGCACGCGCTAGTGCCTGTGCTATCTCGCGCTCTCCAATGAATCTGTCATTGCGCACAATGTATTGCATATTATAGTTCACGCCTGGTTCATCTTATATCACACTTTTTGGTGCATAGTTTATACCATACACTATATCTAGTTTTCATTTTCAATCGTGCTCTCAGGACTATGTTCTATATAACACTGCGTCCACCTACCCTTTTCACGGGCATTACATGTTGCGATGGGGGGTGGAGGGTCAGGGGAAGTTTCTGCCAAGTGAGCCCGGAGTCACAGTCCCAAACGTCCTCTTCTTCCTGAATAAAAGTGAGATTATGCTGCATACTTGTTCATATTTTAAGTAGTTCGCACAGACACACATTTAAAAAACAATAAAGTTCCTAATAGCCACCTTCTATGAACAGTTAGCTTGCTGACCCATCCACCTCCTGAGGCCCCTTCCCCTGAATTTTCTTGTCTGTGCACAGGTCCTGACCCTCCCTTCTATCCTCCATCGTCCTTTGTGCATGCCCCTGCACCCTCCTTCTTGCCCATCATAGCCATTGTGCTGCCACTAACCCCCCCACTTGCCATGCATGGTCTTCTGTGCTGCCATGGCCCCTCCCACCTTCCCTGTGTGGTCAGTTAGCTGCCCCTGACCCCCTGCCACCTTCCCTCCATGGTCTGTGTGTGTGCCATCACAGTCTCACTGTTGCTCTTCATGGTGTGTCTTGCTTCTAGTGTCCATCCTGCCTGACCTCCATGGCTATCTTGCTGCTCCTGCCCTGCCCCCTTGCCCCCAGCCCTCTGTTTACATGTGCAGACCCCTACTCCCTCCCTCCTGGCTTGTCTGTTCTATTGTAATGCCCCTGATCCGTCCCTCCTGCCCTTTATGGTCTGTTATGCTGCAGCTCTCCTGTCTGTCCATTAGGGTCAGCTAGCTACCATTGCCTCTTGCCCCTCTGTTCTCTGTTGTCCATGTGCATGGTCCTGTCCCCTCTCTCTTGCTTTCTATGGATTGTTGTGCTGCACTCCCGTCCCGCATGCCCTGTGTGGTGTATTGTGCTGCTGCAAACCCTGATGCCTGCCCTGCAGGGTCAGTTTGGTGCACCTCTCCATGTCCCTCCTGTCCTCTGTTATCCAAGTCCATGTCCCTACCCCATTTCCTTCCATGATCCAATGTACCATACTTGCGAACATTTTGAACTTGGTAAGAGGGAGATTTTTAAAAAAAACTGGGGTATTGATTTTCCCCTTTGAGTTACATTGAAAAAGAGGAGATTGTAGACAGGAGACAGATCAAATAAAGCCCATTTGAGCTTAAAAACATTGGACGTTTCCTGCCTGATCGAGTCTGTTGGCATGTATGGTTGTACTACCATTGCCTCTTCCTTCTGCCCAAAATGGTCTATTACATTGCCACAGCCTCTCTTGCAAGTCCTGTATTGTTGGTGTGTTGCCCCTGCCCCCCTTTCCACTGCCCTCCATAGTCTGTTGTGCTGCCACGGCCCTTCCTGCCTGCTCAGTGTGGTTAAATTGTTGCCTTTGCACCCTCCTACCTGCCTTCAATTTTCAGAGTCCGTGCCCCTGGCCTCTGCCTCTCAACAGTATCCTAATGAACAACTAGATTGCTAACATTCTATATTTATTACAAAAGTGTGGAACGCCTGACGTCATCTTGATGTAATCAAAACTGTAATACCTAGAGCATTTCCTTTAGAAATTACATATATGAGAGGGTCTTATTTGCATCAAAATTATGGTTAGTGCTCTAAAAAACTAAAATGAGGACATATTTTCTGAGTTTTCAAATAGCGACAAAGAACTTTTAAATTATTTGTAATCTTAGTTTTTGTATCCAGTTGACCACTTGATTAAATGTTGCATCCAAGGGGAGAGGGTGTGGTGTTACTTCCAGAGCTGCAGACTTTGCAACTGGGGAACCAGGTTGGAGTTTCTGCTTCAGCTCAACATTCTGTGATTCTGGTCAAATCACTTAATCTCCCCATGTCTACAACCACAATGAATTTGATCTTGTGTGATGTAACTGATGCTCATGTAAAGCACTCCAATACCTGACAAGTCTGCACTATATAAAACTGCAAATACACAAAATATAAGTGTTTTGCACACTTCTGTCATTGGGATACATTTTGGCTACATCTGGGTGATATTTGGGCTACATTTGGGCTCTTTTGTCTCTGGTGGCCATTTTAGGAGATTTATTTGTTATGAAGTTTCCTAATTTCCTCATTTACTGCAGTCTCCTCAGTAGGAAATGCATTCTAAATTAGGTAGGCGGACATACAGCAAAACCTTCAACGACCCTTGCTCCATTGGGCCATGAGAGAAGACCACATCAAAGACAGAGTAGTCTCTCCACCGTCGTCAAACTATGGTCCTCCCGGGCAGGGAGATACCAACATCACCAGCACTTAAATCGGCCCCCTAGTCTTGGACTCATTGATGAGAAGTCTAGGTTTCTATAGATAAGTATTGACATGGGTGAGTCAAGAGAATGTACAGAATTCAACATTTTGTGTTATTGTATATTTGTTTTTTAGAATGTGAGTTCTTTTCATAGATTGATATGCTATGTATATGTGACGTTAAGAGTGGGGATCATATTGTGGTGCTTGGTTTTTCATCGATTTCCAACCATTGTCGATTGAGGGACACATTTACTTCCAGTACTGTGCTTTAATATTTTATTTCCTGTGTTATTGTGTTGTTGTTAATGTTTCTCCTCTTCTTCTCCTCTTTTGCTCCTGTGATAGGGTGGCCTTCTGGTAAGTACAGCTCCTTGTCTCTATTAGTTGTTGTTTACCAAGGGATTATGAATCTGGGGTACTCCCCCATATTTTTATAGATGTTCCTAGTAAAACTATCTCGCCCTAGAGCTTCATTTGTTTTAGATGTTCTGATCACCCTGGAGATTTTTGCTATTTTTATGGGTGTTTCCAGACCTTCTCTTTGCCTTGTTAGGGTGTTTATAGTTGGGTTCTTCCCAGAGACACTGATTGCAATGTCCCTTCTTTATCAGTAGCTCTAATAAGTCCTGCAACAGCACCATCTCCCTTCTTTCCTTGGGACCGTTCTCCGCTCCCTGTCTTTTAGTGATACCATATATGACTTTACTCTTTTGGGCCTAAGTTCAACCCGCTAGTATTTTGTACATTTTGTAGCTTTCCCCATATGACAGTTGTTTGTCCTGACAAGAGCATGTTCTGCCCTGTTTGTAATACTATCAGTAGTGCTTTAGCTGCCTTCAGGGTCCTCTCGACCTGAAGACCTCCGGGCCCACATTTACTAAGCCTTTGCGTCACCCTTGCATTCCTTAGTGGTGGGCGTTCCACGGGTGGAGCATGTGCGTTCTCCTGCATCCACCCATGGATTTCACACAATTCCAGACTTACTAAGTTTGCAAAGCTGGAATTGTGTGAAATTAGCGTGCCTATCTTGCATACTCTCTTTGGTACTTCCTATTTCTATGTGTAATGCTTTCACCATCTCACATAGAAAGAGGAAAATTACTGTTTTTGTTCAGGAAGGTATACCTGCCCGCACAAAACCAATTCCACTCATAATGCAGGCGCCCATGCAATGAGGCGCAAGGGTGCCTGCGTTGGTGCTAGGCAGCCACAATCACAGGTGTGCAAGAGCTGACTATGCCATATCTTTGTAAATATGGCGCTGTTCAGCTCTCTCTCATTCACGTAATGCAACAATGTGCCTTGCTGCACTGCGTTGTATACATTCTTAGTAAATCTGCCCCCTGGTATTCTTGTCTTGTCGTTACAACTCTTTATGTACCTGTGATTTCTCCTGCTTCATTGTGTAAAGCATCTGGAGCTCCAATGCTGTTGCAGTTACTTCTCCCCACACTACAGCTTTTAGTTCATCCCATACCTGCCATGGATATATCCTCTGTTTCGTTACCCTCAGAATATTGTGCAACGCTTCCTTAACCCTCTTTGAGCATTTAAACATATATGGTTCTTCCATATTCCATATTCCATCAACCTTCTCAGTATAGGGCTTTATAACCTTTAGCTGTATATTAGCGGCAGACGGGTGTAGTTGTAAACCAGCATGCTGCTATCTCTAATATATACTAACCTTTGCATAGCACAAATGTCATTAGTAAGAGGTTGATGTGTGTGTGGGTCATGTGTGCATGTAAGTCGAAGGTCTCTCTTCTTAAGGTGTCACACTCGCCGTACTTCAAGAAGCCTTGGATGTTTTATTCTAATTTGATTAATGATGAATTATTGTATTAAAGCCCCTCCTCTGCCCTTTTAGTGATGCAGTTTTTGACACCTCACTAGACTCCTCCACTCAAAGAATCAACTTCTTTCTGTGATTGCATATTTTATCCTCTAGCCTGCTTCTCTGATGCATCTAACATCGTTGTACCTCCACTGGTTTGTTGGGTGGCTAGTTCACCTGTTGTCAGGAGGATCCAGCTTCCGGAGTCACCTGCCTTCCTCAACCAATCTCGTTTGTGTGAGCTCATCGCCTATTCCAAACCCCAGTGCAGCTGGAATTGTCCATCGGTAGTGGATCTTCTTACTGGCCAGGGTGATCCATTGTTGGTTTCATTCTATGTTTTCTGGCTAAGGTTACATGTGATTGATTGTGTAGCACAAGAGTCTTTTTTCCCTAATGCTGGAAATGTCTTTGTTCTCTGAACAATCATGAGAAGGCTTATAGAAATGCCTTCCAAACCATTGTTCTTTCTTTCTCCATCCAGTCTCCAATTCTGAAAGTGACCCGGCAGAACCTATTTTTGAGTTCTTTGCATTTTGTTCCAGCCAGAGCACTTTCCTCTGTAGAGATTGAGGGCTTGTTCCATGCTTGTGCATTTTTGTATGAGGTCCTCGATAACCTCTCCGTTGCTATCTGTCCTCTTTTACCTTAGCTGTGGTACCTTTCCTCTTCACAGGTGCTTCAGCTTCTTTCACAGGTCCACAGACCCCATGGCCAAGCTACTGAGGGTCCAGTATTGCCCTGTTCCATCTTTCTCACAGTGTTCCTGGTCAGCATGGAAGGCACTGTTTAGGATGGCACAAATTCTCCATCACCACATCACCTCTTCACCTGCTACCTCAAGTTGACCCCCTAAGGCCATATTCCACAGTTCAACATGACTTGCCACCACCATAAGAATGCAATCTTAAAACATGCCACACAGATGGTTTCCTGTGCTGTCTGCTCTGGCAAGGCGAGGTCACAGGCAGTTGTTCGGATGGAGAAGGAGCTGTTGCTACCCAGAGCTGTGTTTGATGGTTTTGTGATGACTTTGTCTTCTTGACGTTAAGTTGCCCCACTCCTGAAGGACAGTTCACATGCTTTTATTCCACCCAGCTGCTTTAGGTCTGCATTTGCTTTTTGTTCAAACTGTAATCTGTAACCATTACTTCATGTAAGGTTCTTACTAACTGTTACAGTTTTTCCCGTCATATTAAAAAAAAAGTAGTGTGTAAATAAACTTTTCTGCAATGCACTGCCCTTTACTTAACACCGTTTTCTCCTTGACCCCTAGAGTGCAGCAGCTGGAGCAGCTGGAGCCGGTGGAGCTGGTGGAGTGGTAAGTCTGACTTTGCAGCTCTCTAACTTGACAATCAGTATAAATCTGTCAAAAAATGTTAAGTCAATGATAATAGAATAAATATGCAACCTGCAAAGAAAGAGTATAAAATCACAGGTCCATCGAATGTGAATGCCAAAGGTTTTTCAGTGAATGGATGATTTCCCAATCAACTAATCTATCAAAGATAAATATATTTGAATCTATATATAGTAAAATGTTACTTATAGAAATTTGCCTTCACAGTATTTTGGTACTGTTATCCTCAGTAAATCCCGCACAGCGGGATTGCTAAGAGGTCTTTGGAGGCTACGCCCCCTTTTCCCACCACTCTGCAAATGTGCCTCTTGGTGCACTACTGATTGGTGGATGAAGTCTACTTTACTCCTGAGGAACCTTGGGGGCAAAGAAGCCCTCCTGGTACATCCTGTAAGTCCTACACAGCATGATTTGTGAGAGCTGGTTAGAGGCCCGCCCCATTTCTCCAACACTCTGCAAACGCGACTACTACTTAAAAGAACCATAGAAATTCACTGAAAAAAACCAATGGTTACATGGACATCATAGTTAGGAGTTAGCGTTTAAAAAACCTTAGAAATTCACTAAAAAAACAGGACTGTTATAAATAGGCTCATATTTCTCTCGTAAAAAAACTGTGAAATTTAGCAGTTATAGTTAGCTGACCTAACTATAACTCGCGCCACCGCAATGCACTTCTATATAACCTCACATATTGCACCACTTTTGATGTGGTCAGTGTCATCACTGATGACCTCACTGAAGACATCTCAAGTGACATCACTGATGACATCATCCACACAATCACTGATGCACCCACTGAGACCCACATAGAAACTTTCATATACCCACTCCCACACAGCCATTCACAAACCTTTTCACAGACCCATACCAGTACTTACAGAACCACTCACTTATTCATATATCTACACACACATCTAATCACTCACCCATACATCCACTCTTACACCCTTTCACTCACTAGTACAGCCACTGATATATCACTCATACACCCATACAGCCCCTCACACACTGAGGCAGTCATGCATAGAGCTGCTCACACACGTACTCACTCACCCATACAGTCAATCACACAGCCACTTACTCACCCATTCGATTACAAACACAGCCACTTACTTACTCATACATGTACTAACACGTACTCAAACACCTATACAGTCACTGACACAAACACAACTCACCCATACAGCCACTCTCCTATTCACTCACTCACTCATTCAGTAGTATATCCCATCACTCACCCATACTGACTTTCACATACCTAGTTACTCACCCATATACTGCTGACACATCCACTCACTCACCCACACAGCCATACACACACTCACTCACTCATACAGCCCCTCACACACACACTGACCAACACATACAGCCTCTGATTCACCCATGACAAATGGCAAAGGACCTGGTTATTTAGCTGAAAAGCTCATCCAAGTAGACCTCTTTGAACAGAAGAGAACTATTTGCTCCACATTCCCCGCTTCAAGAAATCTCACATGGGTGGGAACGTTTTTTTCTACTTAGCCCCCTTCTACTGGAACCAGCTCCTGAACCATCTTCGGAAATGCCTTGAGTATCTTTCATTTAGAAAGCTTCTTAAGACTGAGCTCTTCTAAACTATCTGCATCTGGTCTGCTCTGACAGTTGCACGCCCCACAGCACGGAGATACCTCTTGAGGGGTGATTCAGATGCTTTACAAATAAAATAAATAAAATAAAATCCATACAGGCAGTCACAAAACCTGTCACCTACCCACACAGTCACTCAGACACCCAAACAGATATTCAGACAACCAATCACCCATACAGCCATTCACATAACCAGTCACTCACCCATGCATTCACTGAGTCAGTCAGTCATGCACCCACAGAATCATCCATACAGCCATATATACACCCAGTGATTCACCAATACACCTTGATCTATATATTTAAAACTCTTTAAAAACACTCACATTCACTGGATGATGCCATCAGTGATGTAATTTGAGAATTCATCAGTGATGTTATCAGTGATATCACTGACCATGTCATGACTGGTATAATATGTGTGGTCATAAGCAGTGCAAAATTAAATTAAATAAATACTTTTTTTTTACTGGCGGGGTCCGTGTGGGACCCCCCCACCATATCTGAGGTGTCAGGGTATTCCTACCCTACCCCTTTTCATAATTGTTTTCTTTTTTTGTGGGACACGGCTTCAAGCTCAGTTCCAAGATGGCTGCCAACACTTCTTGGTTGAAGTATTGGCAGCCAATGAAATTTTAGTAGGATCCGCAAGTCCACCGCTATGACTAGCGCCCACAGATATCTATTGTTTTTTAAACTTTATTATCTCTGAAACTACTGAGTCGATTTTCTTTTTGGACCGACATCTAGCTTTCTGCCAAATTTGGTTTAATACCGTTCAGCAGTTTGGGCTGTAGTCATGTTCAAAAATTGAAATAGCCCCATAGAAATAACATGGGGAAAACGCGTTTTGGAACCCCCCTTTTTTCTCAGCACCCGCTTGACGGATCAACTCAAAACTTTTAACACAGCAACTGAACCAAAAAAGGGGCGTTTAAACATTTTTTTGTGAAGATTTGGCCGAGTGGCGCTAAAGTTAATGGCAAAACAAAAAACACATTTCTATGGAAACTTTGGTCCCAACTGTAACTAACTGATGGCAACCGCCAATAGGTAATTTATATATATATATTAGAAGGAGGGCTGTGTGGCCCCCTTTCTTTTTCTAATTTATTAGCCCTGGGGACCCCATCCCCCAGGGCCTGCACCCTAATTTTTTTGGTTGAAAATTTTTTATTTGGCCCTCCCAAGGCCTTAATCGGGCCCGGGGACCCCAACCCCCGGGTCATGGCCTATTTTTTTTTTTTTATTCTTTAGGAGTGGGGCTGTGTTGCTCCCCTCCTCCGGCCACTTATGGCCCCGGGGACCCCATCCCCCGGGGCCGGCCTTTGATTTTTATTATTTTAAAAAAATATATATTTATAGAAACACCTAGGACATGCTGGACAAACCATATGTACCTATCACCATGACGATTTGCGCGATATTCATTAAAAGGCGACTATGCATACAATGAATCCACGTAGAATGTATTCACACCGCTAGTGAAGCTCTGACATGTCTGACACCCTACCGTGCCTAATCCCGGCGCCCCCGCTGGTGGGTACTCTCCAAGTAGACACCCTTGTCGTTTATTTATACAAACATGGGTAGCTATTGACGGGCACATTTAATACACATGCACACCAAGCCATTCAAAGGGGATTCGACAAAAATTCGACCAGACTATGCAAGAAACCCCCTCACGGTTAATAAAACACACATCCACCGCCGGATGTGTAATACTTTTTATTTTACTCTCTGGAAAGGAGACAAACCTCACTTGAGAGTCACAGCGTGCTCCTGGCTGAGCCCAATGCTGTGTTACACCCACCAGTGCCCGCCGAGTGCCACACACCTCTGTGTTGTATTCCACCAGCTAGTGCGTATGCTATGACACTCTCTAGCCCATGTGCACTGTAACACCACCCTGTGAATATGTCATGCCACACTTGCCTTTGCACGGGTTATATTGCCCCATCTAACGTGCCTTCCTCGATGCCTATTTTAAAAGCACAGCGCTATGCCATACATATTATAATCTGGGATCCATATCTTTATCACAGTGCATATGCAATGTTACACTACCCTATATTTTATATTACAACTTTAGAGACTACTTAGGTTACACAACACTGCCCTGTGCATATTACACTCCAAGGCGCATATCACATAGCAAACGCTAGTGCCTGTGCTATCTCGCGCTCTCCAATGAATCTGTCATTGCGCACAATGTATTGCATATTATATTTCAAGGCCCGGTTCATCTTATATCACACTTTTTGGTGCATAGTTTATACCATATACTATATCTAGTTTTCATTTTCAATCGTGCTCTCAGGACTATGTTCTATATAACACTGCATCCACCTACCCTTTTCACGGGCATTACATTTTGCGATGGGGGGTGGAGGGTCAGGGGAAGTTTCTGCCAAGTGAGCCCGGAGTCACAGTCCCAAACGTCCTCTTCTTCCTGAATAAAAGTGAGATTATGCTGCATACTTGTTCATATTTTAAGTAGTTCGCACAGACACACATTTTAAAAACAATAAAGTTCCTAATAGCCACCTTCTATGAACAGTTAGCTTGCTGCCCCATCCACCTCCTCCCTATCCTCTGCTGTCTGAATCCATGGACTAGCCTCCTCCCTCCTGCCATGCATGGTCTGATGTGCTGCCACTGCCCTCCATTTAGCATGATGTACCAGTCCACTCCTCCTGCCCTCCATTGCCCAATTCTATGGCCCATCATTGACCTCCTGCTTAGCCTCTGTGCTTAGCTTGCTGCCCCTATTCTCCTTCCCCCTGCCCTCCGATGTCTTTGTGCATGCCCCTGCTCCATCCTTTTTGACCACCATGTTCCATGGACCTGCCACTCCTATCTACTCTGAGTGTTCTGTTGAGCTCCCCTCCCACCTGCCTAGCATTGTCAGATGACTGTAACCTGTCCCTGCCACCTCCACCCTGCCTGTCCACATGCCATGCCCCTATCCCCTTCCTCCTGTCCTCCATTGTCCATTTTACTACCACACCCTTCTGCCCTCCCTGGTCTGTTGTGCTGCAACTGCTCCTCCTGCCTGCCCCGCGCGGTCTGTTGTGAGGCCCCTTCCCCTGAACTCTCTTGTCTGTGCCCAGGTCCTGACCCTCCTTTCTATCCTCCATGGTCCTTTGTGCATGCCCCTGCACCCTCCTTCTTGCCCATCATAGCCATTGTGCTGCCACTTACCCTCCCGCTTGCCATGCATGGTCTTCTGTGCTGCCATGGCCCCTCCCACCTTCCCTGTGTGGTCAGGTAGCTGCTCCTGACCCCCTCCCACCTTCCCTCCATGGTCTGTGTGTATGCCATCATAGTCTCACTGTTGCTCTCCATGGTGTGTCTTGTTTCTAGTGCCCATCCTGCCTGACCTCCATGGTCATCTTGCTGCTCCTGCCCTGCCCCCTTGCCCTCAGCCCTCTGTTTCCATGTGCAGACCCCTATTCCCTCCCTCCTGGCTTGTCGGTTCCATTGTAATGCTCCTGATCCGTCCCTCCTGCTCTTTATGGTCTGTTATGCTGCAGCATTCTCTCCTGTCTGTCCATTATGGTCAGCTAACTACCATTGCCTCTTTCCCCTCTGTTGTCTGTTGTCCATGTGCATGGTCCTGTCCCCTCCTTATTGCTTTCTATGGATTGTTGTGCTGCACTCCCGTCCCACATGCCCTGTGTGGTGTATTGTGCTGCTGCAAACCCTGATGCCTGCCCTGTAGGGTCAGTTTGGTGCACCTCTCAATGTCCCTCCTGTCCTCTGTTATCCGAGTCCATGTCCCTACCCCAATTCCTCCTGCCTACCATGATCCAATGTACCATACTTGCGAAGATTTTGAACTTGGTAAGAGGGAGATTTTGAAATAAAACTGGGGTATTGATTTTCCCCTTTGAGTTACATTGAAAAAGAGAAGATTGTAGACAGCAAACAGATCAAGTAAAGCCCATTTGAGCTTAAAAACATTGGACGTTTCCTGGCTGAAAGGAGTCTATTGGCATGTATGGTTGTATGACCGCTGCCTCTTCCTTCTGCCCACAATGGTCTATTATATTGCCACAGCCTCTCTTGCCAGTCCTGTATTGTTGGTTTGTTGCCCCTGCCCCCTTTTCCACTGCCCTCCATAGTCTGTTGTGCTGCCACTGCCCTTCCTGCCTGCCTAGTGTGGTCAAATTGTTGCCTCTGCACTCTCCTACCTGCCTTCAATTTTCAGAGTCCGTGCCCCTGACCTCTGCCTCTCAACAGTATCCCAATGAACAACTAGATTGCTAACATTCTATATTTATTACAAAAGTGTGGAACGCCTGACGTCATCTTGATGTTATCAAAACTGTAATGCCTAGAGCATTTCCTTTAGAAATTACATATATGAGAGGGTCTTATTTGCATCAAAATTATGGTTAGTGCTCTAAAAAACTAAAATGAGGACATATTTTCTGAGTTTTCAAATAGCGACAAAAAACTTTTAAATTATTTGTAATCTTAGTTTTTTTATCCAGTTGACCACTTGATTAAATGTTTCATCCAAGGGGAGAAGGTGTGGTGTTACTTTCAGAGCTGCAGACTTTGCAACTGGGGAACCAGGTTGCAGTTTCTGCTTCAGCTCAACATTCTGTGATTCTGGTCAAATCACTTAATCTCCCCATGTCTACAACCAAAATGAATTTGATCTTGTGTGATGTAACCGATGCTCATGTAAAGCACTCCAATACCTGACAAGTCTGCACTATATAAAACTGCAAATACACAAAAAATAAGTGTTTTGCACACTTCTGTCATTGGGCTACATTTGGGCTACATCTGGGTGATATTTGGGCTACATTTGGGCTACATTTGGGCTCTTTTGTTTCTGGTGGCCATTTTAGGAGATTTATTTGTTATGAAGTTTCCTAATTTCCTCATTTACTGCAGTCTCCTCAGTAGGAAATGATTTCAGTTTTTTACTTTGATTCCATCAAGAAGGTATTCAGATATGTCACACATTTGCTATAAATTCTGAATGTTTGCACTCTAGTTGCTCATTAGATCACTGTAGTAAAGCTACTGCTCACCACGGAAGTCTGCTGCTAGTATTAGAAGTGCATGTTTCAGTCTGCATATCAGAATTTTTTAATGAAATATAAGAGGATTTGAGAAGTCACTCAAAATGTGCCCTAATTTTTCTTTCTTCAGCACTAGTCATAATTTCTATGGCAAAATGAACCCCCTCATTGTGTTCCTTTTTAAATTAAATGTTTTAAGTGTTACCAGTTTATTCCAATCAAGATGGCTTCAGGTGTGCCATACTTTTGTCATAAGTAAGACAGTAAGCGCTCTAGTTGTTCTTAAGAACACTCTGGGACATTCTGTCATTGGGCTATACTTGGGCTACATCTGGGTGATATTTGGGCTACATTTGGGCTCTTTTGTCTCTGGTGGCCATCTTGGGAGATTTATTTGTTATGAAGTTTCCTAATTTCCTCATTTACTACAGTCTCCTCAGTAGGAAATACTTTCAGTTTTTTACTTTGATTCCATCAAGAAGACATTCAGATGTGTCACACATTTTCCATAAATTCTGAATGTTAGCACTCTAGTTGCTCATTAGATCACTGTGGTAAAGCTACTGCTCACCAGAACAGTCTGCTGCTGGTATTCAAAGTGCATGTTTCGGTCTGCATGTCAGACTTTTTTTTATGAAATAAAAGAGGATTTCAGAAGTCAAAATGTGCCCTAGTTTTTCTTTCTGCAGCACTAATCATAATTTATATGGCAAAATGAACCCCCTCATTTTGTTCCTTTGTAAATTAAATGTTTTAAGTGTTACCACTTTATTCCAATCAAGATGGCTTCAGGTGTGCCATACTTTTGTCATAAGGAAGACTGTTAGCACTCTAGTTGTTCTTTAGAGCACTCTGGGAAGCTGAAGTAGAACACAAAGGAATCAACTGACAGTCTCTGCCCTTGTTGGATGTACATGTTTTACTGAGAATGTCAGACTTCATTCTTACATGACTGAGAAAGATAATGTGAATTTAAAGAAAATATGCTCCCAGTGTAGCTTATAGATCACCTTCCACACCTCTGTGGGAAAAGCATGAGAAAATAGTTTTCTCTCAAACATGGTTCATGATATCACAGCAGAAGGCTTTTTCACATGGTAAAATCACCTTAGAACACACCACAATTCCTAAAATGAGGATGGTACCGTACCATCAACAAATGATTTATAATGTAACTAAAGTCTTAAAACCTTCTATTAACTGCAATGCTTTTTAATGAGGTGCTATCATGTATATTGGTCCCAAGATGGCTGCCAACACTTCTTGGATGAAGTACTGACAGCCAATCAGATCTCACGATGAGATGTGTCGTTAGGCTCCGCCCAGATATGTATGTGATTTTACTTTTGATTTTCTCAGGAACTACTGAACAGATTGACACCATATATGCAAAAGGCACATCCCTGAGCTGAGGACTACCTCTCTGCCAAATTTCAAGTAATTCTGTTCAGCCGTTCGGGCTGTACCTTGGACTAAAGGTCCCTATGGAAAATTGCATGGGAAAAACGCGTTTTGGGACCCCCCTTTTTTCTCAGCCCCAGCTTGACGAATCCCCCCGAGACTTTCAGGGTAGGAGCGGAGCGGAGCGCCCCACCTATTTTGAAAATTTCACAAAGATTCGTCAACCGGCGCCAAAGTTATTCCAAATAGAATGTTGCAGATTTCCTATGGAAACACGGTCCTAACTATAACTATCTACTGGCGACCGCCAGTAGATAATATATGTATATAGAATGCAGCACACATGGAAAGGGGAACAAGTGAGGAGAAATAAACATATTTCTCCTTGTTAGGCCTGTTCTGGAGGGGCATAATGCTTTGGCACCACCCCAGGTTTACGTGATTAAGTAAATCTGGGGCAGTGCCAAAATCTAATGGGTGTTGCGTGGAAGACCTACCGCAACTCCCATGGAATGCCTCCCTGGTGCAGAGTAAGACAATACAGTGACTTGCGCTGCTTTGTCGTACTCCAAATCAATGAGGCCATGAAAAGCTATGCAGAGCGGCTTTGTGCCGCCTCATAGATATGATTGAGAGGCTTGCCCTGCTGCGTGTCAGAAAAAGCAGCATTCCGGTGGCAGAAGCCTCTCATAAATAAGCCCCTGAGTTATAGCTCATGTTGCCCAGTGGTGTGTGGAGTGATCAGCAGAGTAGTTCTTGTGGTCATGAAGGTTGCTTTTTTGCCTCAGGTGAGGATTGGGGGCTGCATATATCACATTGAGGGTCTCACTCTCCTGAGTATGTATTATCATTCTTACAGGAAGAGCCTGCTGCTATTATTTTGTGTATCAATTACAAGCTTTAATCAGGAACGCAAATCATGTTATTCTGAGCCTTGTATTCCTCTCATCAACGGGTCTGTGACTCCATCTATGTCTTCTGTGGAGGGATCGATTTGAGCGTATAGTCACTGTGGGTCACTCATAGGAGCCTGTCTTATTTATATATTCTATTATCCTGCAATGGAAAATCACCTTTCACTAACACTGATCGTCTCCCGGCCATCTTCTGTCCTCTCTATTGTGTCCTAATTTCATACCGAACTCCTGCTGCTCTCCTGCGCCTCACCTGTTCCTCTTCCACTTCTGCTCTACTCCTGCTCCTCTCTAACACCCCTCCTGCTCCTCTCCTGCTCCTCACCTGTTCCTCCTCCTCTCCTGCTCCTCTCTAACACCCCTCCTTCTCCTCTGCTACTCCTCACCTGTTCCTCTTCCACCTCTGCTCTTCTCCTGCTCCTCTCTAACATGCCTCCTGCCCCTGGTTCTTCCTTGCTCCTCGCCTGCTCGTCATCTTTGCCTCTCTTCTGTCTTCTCTTTTGTGCCCTCCATTCATGCCGCACTGCTGATCCTGTCTAACACCCCTCCTGCTTCTCCTGCTTCTCCCTGACCCATCTGCTACTCTTCTTCTGCTCCTAACACCCTTCTTGTCCTCCTGCTTCTTGCTTTCTCCTCTCCTGCTCCACATTTTGTTTTCTGCTGCTCTTCATCTGTGCCTCTGTTTCTGTCATTTCTTTTGTGTCCTCCATTCATGCTGCACCCCTGTTCCTCTTCCACTGCTGATCTTCTCCTGATCCTGTCTCACACCCCTCCTCCTCCTGCTTCTCCCTCACCCATCTGCTACTCTTCTTCGGCTCCTCTCTACCACCCTTCTTGCTCCTCCTGCTTCTTGCTTTCTCCTCTTCTCCTGCTCATCATTGCCTCTTCTGCTGCTCTTCTCCTGCTCATCATTGCCTCTTCTGCTGCTCTTCTCCTGCTCTTCTCCAGACCTAGCACATAGGGTTGTGAGTCTGGATGAACAACAATATCAGGTCATTTGCGAGTGTTGTCATTTGGTGCCATTTGAAAGGCTCGATGTAGAGTTCGTCTCAGAAATGCTGTTTCAGTCGCTGATGGATCTTCCACCTCCTTCAAGCCAGCGGAGTAAACCCGCCATGTATATGCTCCGGGTGGTAGAACGGTTCAGTGAATTAATATCGAGAGAAAAAATATCGACTACACAAAATATCAACGCCAAAATATAGAAATACAGAATATCGACTCCCTATCTACAAACAGGTAAGTACTAAAATATCGATTCCAAAATATAGAATGTTAAAATATAGTTAGCTAAACTATCGAATTTTTTAAATGTATTAAAAATAATATAAACATAATTAAATATTAAAAACAATTAAATAAAACATACATAATAAAAAAGCTTAAAATGTAAACATAATAAAAGTAATGTAAAAAAAAGTAGAGATTTTGTTGGATAGTGAGAGTGTAAACATTACTATTTCCACTCCAGTGAGTGCAACAGTAGGGAAAGCGTTGGATAGCGTACGGGTAAAAATTACTATTCCCACTCCAGAGAGTGCAACAGTAGGGAAAACTTTGGATAGCATAGGGGTAAAAATTACTATTCCCACTCCAGTGAGTGCATCAGTAGGGAAAGCGTTGGATAGCGGGAGGGTAAAAATTACTATTCCCACTCCAGAGAGTGCAACAGTAGGGAAAGCGTTGGATAGTGGGAATGGAAAAATTACTATTCCCACTCCAGTGAGTGCAACAGTAGGGAAAGCGTTGGATAGCGGGAGGATAAAAATTACTATTCCTTCTCCAGAGAGTGCAACAGTAGGGAAAGCGTTGGATAGCGGGAATGGAAAAATTACTATTCCCACTCCAGTGAGTGCAACAGTAGGGAAAGCGTTGGATAGCGTAGGGGTAAAAATTACTATTCCCACTCAAGTGAGTGTAACAGTAGGGAAAACGTTGGATAGCGTAGGGGTAAAAATTGCTATTCCCACTCCAAAGAGTGCAACAGTAGGAAAAGCATTGGATAGCAGGAGAGTTAAAATTACTATTCCCACTCCAGAGAGTGCAACAGTAGGGAAATAGTTGGATAGCGGGAAGGGAAAAATTACTATTCCCACTCCAGTGACTCCAACAGTAGGGAAGCATTGGATAGCGTAGGGGTAAAAATTACTATTCCCACTCCAGTGAGTGCAACAGTAGGGAAAGCGTTGGATAGCGTAGGGGTACAAATTACTATTCCCACTCCAGTGAATGCAACAGTAGGGAATAACGCTGGATAGTGTAGGGGTAAAAATGACTATTCCCACTCCAAAGAGTGTAACAGTAGGGACATTGTTGGATAGCAGGATGGTAAAAATTACTGTTCCCTCTCCAGTGAGTGCAACAGTAGGGAAAGAGTTGGATAGCGGAGGGTAAAAAATACTATTCCCACTCCTGAGAGTGCAAACGTAGGGAAAGTAATGATTTAAATTTAAAATAAGATTACATTAATTATCAATACCAATAAAAAGTTAATTAAAAATAATTACCAATTAATGACAATTAATTACCATTGAAAAATATTAATTATCAATTAATAAAAATGAATTACCAATTAATACAAATTAATTACCAATTGATAATTAATTATCAATTATCAATACACATAAATAAAAAAATATATATTTACTTTATTACAATTAATTTACTTCCCACCCAATTCCCCTATAAACCCACAACCCACTCCCAATAATAAAAAATACAATTAACATTATCAATTAATCAATTAATAAAAATAATTTTACAATTAATGAAAATTAATTAGCAATTCATACAAATTATTTACCCATTAATACTAATTAATTACCCATTAATAATTAATTATCAATTATTTATCAATACACATAAATAAATAAATAATTATTTACTTTATTGCAATTAAATTACTTCCCATCCAATTCCCCTACAAACCCACAACCCGCTCCTAATAATTAAAAATACAATTAACATAATTAACAATTAATCAATTAATGTAAATTAATTACCAATTAATAAAAATGTATTACCAATTCATAATTAATTATCAAAACGTATAAATATAATTAATATTTAATTAACCATAATTAAATTACTTCCCACCCTATTCCCCTATAAACCCACAACCCGCTACGGAATTAAATTACGCAAAAATTTTAATTACATAACATTCACTAGTTTAAATAAATAAAACATACATTACAAAAATAATACATAATTTTAACACATATACTACCATACATAACACTAAAAAAATTCGATATTATGGTAATCTATATTTTAAAATTCGATATTATGGAATTCTATATTTTTATATTCTATAGTATGGAAATCGATATTTTGTACCCCAATTTCGATAATCTGACCTATCTATATTTTGATGAATCGATATTCTGTCCACTCTATATTTAAACTTCGATATTCTGGGCAGTCGATATTTTGGAATCGATATTTCGGGTGTTCACCGGTAGAACAGACCAGCGGATGATCCCCTGGACGCAGGTGGCAGCCTGTAGATTTACAGTCCAGGGTCAGGTCTAAAGGTGGAATTACCAGCAATGGTGTACCTCAGAAGGGATATTTACTCCAAAATTGACAAACCTGTCATAAGCGCCCTCATTAGAAGCTCCCCTGCCAGCACCCATGTTGTCCATGCCATGGGCTTACTCTGCTGCATGTCATAACCATCTTCTATCATTATCGAGTTGTTTACACTTCATTGAATTTCAGTGTGTGTTTTCCAATGTCATCATGTATATCAGCAGATATTATAGACATTGGTTAGGGTGATTTAACATCTCTTATTATTCGAGCTGGTGTAAGACGTGGCGGTCAGCACACACCTGATTTGATGCTGTTTGGTCCCATTGGCCATCATTGGTTATTCGTCTGCTAGCGGAAAGTTTACATCTGATTGTTTGTGTTACCGTCTCCTCTGAATCACGCCCAAAGTCATTTTCTCAATATTATTTCTATGATATTAATTGTAATTAAACCATTTGAATCTGGGGATTGCCATTGAATATAATAGAGTGGCAGATGGCCAATGATAGCTGATATGGGCTGATCAAATACTCAAATATATCATAATTATCAGTGTAATTTCATCACAATCAATATTGATCCAAACACTGGTGATGAAAGTGATAGCAAGGACTGATATCTATACTGACAGGTGGGGTGGTCACAGACGTTTCTCGACCCCATTAAGGCAAACACCTGTAAGGGATACCCCAGTTCTGAGGAAACAAGTGAACCTCATAAGCTTGTTTTGGGATGTTGTGGCAGAAGCCAGGTTTACTCGTAACTCATAAGTATCTACAGTCCAGATCTGTAGACATAGATGCAAAAATTGGCAGTAATGTTTCCAAACCACAGCTGTGTATTAACAACAACACAAAGATTTGAGCTCCAGGTCCCCCAGAGAGTTTGATTGTAAGGCGTTGTAGACCGTAAACCACAAACTGTGTTGCAAAAATGTGGTCATAGGCTGGATTCTGGTGTTCATGTAAGTAGCACCTCTATTATGTAAAAATGAACAGATTATGAGTTTTTCTCTAGATGCCCCAACGGGAGCTGGAGATGTTCCTGCTCAGCCTGCTTTTGGACTCACACATCCAAGAGGTGACATCCTCAACCTTCCATACACAACATCTGCCAGGCTGGGCAGTAGTAGACCATGGAGGGCTTAGAGGAATACAAGCCAACACATCTCCCTCCTTAGTAACACCACAAAGACACATGAGGAGAAGCAATGTCAGATTACCAATGTAAGGCTGGCTGCACTCAATCCTTTCGTAACATTCTGTGGAACATACCACTGGGCTCAATGTCATAGATAAGATTTTGCAACACACAGCACTGCACTCATTGCAGTCATATGGCATCTGTAAAAACTGCATTAGTGTGCTCATCCCTGAAATAGGAAGGTAGGGCAAAACACTGCACTGATCCAGTCGAAGCATCTCCATGCATGCATCACTCTTCCACTCACTCTGTCCATGGACAACCTGTGCATTCTACTCTTTGTCATTCACCCTGTGTCAAAGCTGAGGTGGTGTGAGTGGTTTAAGGATATTTAATATAGATAACAAGAGCAGTCTCTCTAACACCAGCTGGAAGTCCTGCCTCGCAGAGTCAGTCGTTTGCACTAACCGTCACTCACTCGCGTATCAGTGTTCTCACTGAGACAGCATTCCAATGCATTAGGTAAACAGAGTAACAGTACCATATGGTTAATTGTGACAATACACAACATAACATATTTCCCTTCCTCTTTCAGAAAAAAACATTTTAGCAATATATAATGAACCAATTGACATTTGAGCAGGATGGCGAAATAGAGCCACAATGAGGACTTCGGAACATAAAAAATCCTTTAACTACTCAGGTGATTTTTTGTGCCTAACAGAACATGTAACACTTCTGAGGTTTATGATGATCTGGTGATACTGCTTCTTTAATATTTCCATTGTCAGATACTGAATCAGAGCCATCCTTTTCCAAACACACGTTTCCAGATGAGAATTCTCCTTCATTAACAGCAGTGTCAGAACAAGGTCCAGAAGAAACACTCTCCAAGCTACGGCCCCAGCACCTTAATCCAACTCCACACTAACTCGCGTGCACATCCTTAGGCGAACTGTCCTTATTTCTGGCCTCTTGAACCTTGTTTGTGGAGAAACCATCTCTGAAAACTTTATTTCTTACACAAACTGCTGCTGATGAAGTGGCAAAGATCTATTGTAAGATGCAATAACCAACCATCTCTGCACACACCTCCCCGAAACTGTGCTACCATCAATTTTGTATCTTGCCACACTCCTATCTCACCAAGAACCATTCTGTACTTGAATACAAACTTTACTCCCAAGAACAACCTGTGTAAAGTAAAAAACGTTGATTGAGTTTTACCAACATCAAGCAGTTTCCTAATCCTAAGAAGATTCCCCACCTGAAATGTGTGCTGACCAAGATGATGAGACTTGTAGCTCACAAGAAATTTCTCTTGCTTTGTTATAAACAACTGTCATGTCAACCACACTATCTTTAACACACCAATCTTATATGTAGACAGGTACTAATTTAGAAATAGGGTGCTTTAAACAAAGCAGTTTGTACAGACTGATACCTGCTGTAGAGTGTGGAGTAAAATAATAATTGTGTTTTTAAAAGTTGTATCAACGTTTATACCAGCAATGCATGCAAGTCTGAAGGTCTCCTTTCCCCCTATTTACTCTTTCCACCATTCCTTTATTTTGTGGGTGATACAGAGCCACAGTCATTTGCTTAATTCCAGACGGGGATAAATAATACTTCATCTCATGCAACAGAAACTGAACTGTTATTATCTGAGACAAGTACCTCCAGATAACATTCAATAGTAGAAACCTCTTCAAAAACATTCATAGCGCTATGGATGATAGGCTTTTTAATGAGAGCGTAGTACACCCAGCTCGGATGATAATATACTGAAACAAATATGTATCTATTGCTATGTGAAAATCCTTGTATGGGCCCCATAAAACTAATTGTGAGATTCTGCATGATCTTTGAAGAAACTCAACAGGTGTAAGTGGAGTACATGACTTTTTTAAACTCTAATCAACATTTTGACTAACCCAATAAGATCCCACAAACAGCTCCATATTACTGTCCCTGGTGGGGCACCAGTAATGACTTTTTTAAACTCTAATCAACATTTTGACTCATGCAATAAGATCCCACAAACAGCTCCACATTCTTGTCCATGGTGGGGCACCAGTAATGCTCATTTTACATTTTCATAGTTGGTATTATACCCTTATGTCCTTCATGAGCTAAGCACATCAATTTGGAGATCACATCCCTAGTAGGAACAGTCGTTTCCCATTTCATATCAATATTTCAGATTAATACAACCTTCAATGCGCAGCTCCTCCTGAACCTTTTTTTTCTGAATCTTTTTATTGAGTTTTACATATCCCGATAACTGTGTAATTGAGCATTTTACACACAGATATGTTATCATTATATCAGCCCACCTTGAACTTTGGTGAAGGTATGACACTCTGCCCACAACTTAGAACACCCTTCTCGCTCCCGCCTCTCTCCCCCTCCACCAGCGTCCCACTCTAAGCCGTATCTAGTTGCTGAATTCAATGTCTAAAAATATGTATGTAAAAGTTCAGGGTCCAAGACGTCTCTGCAAGTGTTAGTGTATGTCAGTGCAAGTATAATTGTGATAGAGACGGGCAGCCCTTGAGCTTGTCATTAGTGCATTCTTCGTTTGGGGTGCAGCATGCGGGATGTCAGGGCTCTAGGTTTGTCTTTCAACACCTTGGGCATTGTATAGTCACAGTTGTAGCTTCTTGGTGTTATTGTCAGATTACCAGCAGAGCTGCTCAGGGTGTCATTTAATTTTTGTACCATGGTCTTTATATTCTTGCAATAGTGTCTCCCAGACCCAGCTGTGGGTATTTGCGCACTCCTTCTCTGCGCAATGCTCAACTTCCTGCACTTGCCCAGTGTTCGAATTCTTTCCTTCGTAGCTCCAATAGTGAAGGCCATGAGGACTTCCAGTGCTTAGTGTTGGCTCTTTTCGCCAACAGTTGGGCGAAATTAATTAATCTTGAGGTGACTTTGGCAGTGTGTGGTTGAGGGTATCAGCCCAGCAGGCAGGTCTCTGCTGTAGACAGTCCCGGCCTGTCGGTCACCTCTGCTGGTATCTGCTTGATTGTCCTGTGGAAACATGGATTTTTCTGATCAGTTATGTCCCCTATCTTGGACCCCAACGGTTCTATATGCATGTTACAAGTACATGTATGTTCCCTCCCGTTCCAGTTTCGAAGACGCAAACACATGTGCGTCCACCGTCAACATGTCCTCCGTCAGATCCGCCATGAATGGGCTGGATATTCGATTCCTAAGTATGAAAGGCCACCGACTTTATATGGCTCAGTTACTCCATTTTGCAGTTCAGGCGAGTAGGCCCTGATTCTGCCATCAAGCCTTTCCCTGCTCTCTGCCTCTGACAGCTTCAGCTTGAGCTCGCATCTGTATCCCTGAACTTTGTCCTACTCCCTGTGCGGCTAACGGTGCCTGCCTCGGCCGGTTTGCCTGCCTGCCAAGAACTGTATTTCACCTTCGAGTTATCTGTTTCGCTCCTCAGCCGATGCATTCCTGTCTAGTAGTTTAGGTAAACATTTCCTTCAGCTACCGAGCAAAGGGCCCGGCCTCTCTGTCCTCATGCAAGTAATTCATAGCCCTGTTACCATGGAAAGTTTCTGCCCCTTACATCTCATATAGACACTTAGACGCTTGTGCACGCACACACAGTCAGTATAGAATAGATTCTGTCCGAGAGTCCTTCCTTTGTGGATAACATAGTTCTTTAAACATAGGATGTTAGATATGATTTGGGATTAGGTTGACTTGACCCCCCAGACTTCTTGTCTCCACATGTAGAGCTAAAAGTCAAGTCCCCTTCACCCCCTAGTTGTACGTCAATCACACGTCATGCTGCTGCGCGCGCATCTCTGCCAAGTATTATCTTATAGATCCACCTATATATGACATCATAACCAATTATGTTTCTTTTTACTCCTCATTACGCCCATTTTCGGTTACGCATGTGAATTATCACTTTTCTTATCAATTGTTACGCCTTCTGCATTTGTTTCATTGTAATGTGCATTCTATAAAAATGATTGTCTGTCAATAAAATATTGTACTTCACTTCCTGAACCCCCGTGGTGACGGAACCTGAAGGCCGCGACTCGAGTCGGCCATTTTGGAATAAAGCCCATTCAGAAACCTCTTATACCACGGATTCTGCCTCTTATTTTACTGAGCTATTTTATTTAGATTCCGTATCAAATTCAGTCCCGGTAATTAAATTATTTACCACATGATTGGCGCCCGAACAGGGACACTTTCTCATCTCACGCGCCGGTGGTGCGTTGCAGGCCCGGTCTCCTGCCACAGCTGGACGGACCATAACACGTACCAGCAGGATTTCCTGTAGCTCCCTCCGGTCAAGCGGGGGCGACTGAGGCTGCGATCAACCCAGACGAGGCGGTGAGAAGTGCGAAGTATCCCGACCAGAGCCTAGCAGAGAGAGCAAGATCCGAGGTATACAGAGGCCCACCAGATCTCGAAGTCCCGACGTCCAGAGGGTCCGGTGTCCGCAGTTTTCCGGAGTTGTCGAGTCCAGTCCGGTCCAGTTCAGTCCAGTCCCGTTTCGAGGCCTTCCGTTCCGAGCTACCCGGTGAGTACCATTGCTGGGGAGGCGTTCTGACGTGCACATAGGTTGTGCCGGTCAAGACGGATTTGGGTACACAAATCCGGTCTGCACTGTTTCAGCAGTGTATATGTACTGTTTAGCAGTATATCAAGTATTCCGAAGTATCTAGTTATTGTCAAGAATTATGCTTGGTGATTAGTTTTGCAGACGATCATCATTGTTGGTCATTTTAAAGGTTAAAATGTTTAATGTTTAATGTTTAATGTGTTAAAACGTCCTGCATATTGTGGTATGAATGATTGTTCATTATTGTGCTTTTTGTACTAAGTGTGTTCAAGATTAAGTATCGGTTCAGTTGTCAATATGCCGCTCTTTTCGAAATTAAGACAGATCACTACTAGAAAAGGGGTACTCGAAGAAGCAGTTCCTATTCCTCCTAGGGACACTCCAGGACACTTCATGTATCACAAACATGGCTTAGACGCCATATTATTTCTTGATCTATGGGTGGACTACACCAAAGAATTACCAGAAAGTCAGAGGTGGCCCGCAGCTGGGACCTGGGATGCAGAGTGCATTATGAAAGTAGAAGAAGAGTTGTGGAAGAGGAAAGCTAGACAGTCACAGAAAGACGCTGTTGAATTATGGCGTAAAGAATCGCATAGACGTACCGAAAAAGCGCTAAGACAGGAAGAGAGAAGTAAAGAAAGTGCAAATAAAGTCCGAGAAAATTTGTTGATTGAAGAGGGTACACGAGTAAAAGCAGAACAAGCCGATAGACAAAGAAATGCCCTTATGAAAGGTATGTATCCCCTTCTGGCCGAAGGATTACCTAAGGCTACTACGGAGATACCAAAAGACTTGCCACCCCCATTGTTTCCAATAAAAGTACATCCTAAAGGACATCCTAGAACCGCAGAAGATGTTTTTCTTTCCTCATATTTAGATGACGCAGCTCCCGAGTATGCTAACCCCGCACCACATAGACCGTCTGCTGGGGGGGTTCAACGGCAAGATCAGGAATCTGTATCTGTGCAACAACAAACTCCGACACAAGCTTTGGCAAGCACATCTGTTTCCGCATCTGTCCCCGCAGCCGATTCTACAGTTGTGTCCACACCTGTAGTTGCTGTAGCACGGTCAACGAATCCTTTCGCGCCCAGTACCCCAGATGGGGCTACCGGAGGTGCTACTAGCATTTATTCTACACCACCCCGAATAAGTAAACTTACTTTTCAAGAACCAGTACATACACGTACGCCCAAACTTATAAATACTCGCATGCTTAAGGACCTTTTAGTAGATTGTAGATATGACCCGGTGCCCGGCAAAGAGGACGAAATGGTCCTAGCATCGTTACGTGTTAGACGAGCTGCAACGTTTTTAGGGAAGCTACCAGGAATGACTATGCATCTGGATAACATATATCATTTTGTCCAAACAGGGAGAGATCCTGACTGCATTAACAGAGCTATGGAATATCAGAAAGTGGAGATACAGGGGGAATTGTTACGTTTTCTCGTAAATTGTGTGATCAGAAATCAAGACCGACCGGGGGTGAACCCGGAAATAATGCAAACTCTTACGAGATGGAGTCAGAATATATCAGACGGAAGGCATGATAAGCAAGGATGTATAGTAGCCATGTGCCGAAAAATCAGGAAAGAAATAGAACGTATACATGAAGAGAGATTGGAGACAGACGAGTTTGAGCAAAACGAGGCGTCCGAATCAGGGGATCCCGTAAGACAGTCGGACACCATAGCCTATGTAGGTAGAGGAAGGTCCTGTAATAATACTAGATGTTTTTCTGATCCAATACATTCGACATGTCCAGATAATAACAGAACTTATCCGACACCTATAATAAATCTGAGGTCTCCTGAACATTCGTTCCAAGCTGCTGACAAGGTACTCCGAGAACGAAGAGGTTACCACCTCCTCGATTCTATGGATGAACAAGAATTAGCTAGGTCAGCCGTTCACTGGATTGATAGTCCCGGAAAATATGGTGATGACACAGTAGCACACACGTTTTTTAACCTCAGTCCAGATGAACAGCGTTTAGCTGGAATTTACATGATTCAGCAACTTCTTATATTATATAAGAACCAACATTCCGATCCTGGTCCCTTACCTGACATATTAACTGAATTACTCACGAATATATGGAAAGGTTCAGGTAATAAGTTAATTAAAGAAATACTCGTATCCAGAAAGCAGTACATTCTTTTTGTAAGCCCAGATCCTTTCTCACTGCCCAACAAGGAAAGAACGCCGTATTACATGGATAGACAGAATCCTTTACGAGAAGTGCACCCAATAAAAGGCGAGGACAATCAGTTTCACCGTGTATTTGTATATACACCCATATCTAAAATGGAATTGTTAGAAATGAAAAAGGTGGTACCCAGTCATGACAAAGATCCAGCGGGTTTTCACCGAGAAATTAAAGACATGTTACTGATGGGAGAGTATACCTATCCTGACATTATGACGATATTAAAGGTGCTAATGCCTGCTGGCATTTATGAAAAACTTAAGGAAAAAGAGTGGGAAGTGGGAGACCAAAAGATAGACTGGACAGCCTTAGAAGCCGAAGAAAGAGACCGAACTGCAGGTTCAGGGCTTGGGGATAAAGTTAAAGCACTACCAGGTTTACTAGTACAGGTACTGCCACGTTTATTAACTACGAAAAAGGAAGATTGGGGTGCAATCTCAGCCTGTAAACAAAAACAAGATGAAGACACTAGTGATTTCTATGCCCGATTTGAAAAATGTTTTGGTATAAATAGTGGTATAAAGGCAAATAGTGAGTCATATCCACATTTGTTTGTGACAAAATTAGTGGAAAATTCCTTGCCTCAGGTGAAGAATAGAGTATTGAAATTCGAGAGTACATGGCAAGGTAACACTCCGTCACAAATGTTACAAATGTTACAGTATCATCACAATAGAATTAGAGATGAACAAGAACACGAACAAAGACGTATGAAGGACACTAAAATGAAAATGCTAGTTTCCCAGACAGTACCAGCGGATGGTCACAAAAAGGGTGTGACACATTCCGGAGATTCAACAGTTCCTGTAAAGGGAACATGCAATTACTGTAAACAACTAGGTCATTATGTACACGATTGTCCAGTCCTGAAGCGTAATATAGCTGTAGGTATTGCAAAAGAAAGACCACGACCACTCAGACAGGATCAGAATGAACAAGGAGCTCCACAGCATGTACAGTCCATGCCAGCTCAGCAACAGTCCATGCCAGCCTCACAACAGCCCATACAGTTTGTGCCAGCTGCACCAGCGCTGCCTGTTGCTGCCACACAAACGACAACACGACAAATGTATCAGACCGCGCAGTATGAATATCCTGAGTATCAACGTTACGCATGAACCAGCCTAGAGAGGGAAGTTGACTTACCCCTTATCGAGGTCCCTGTAGATCAAGAAGGACCTTATGTGCACAGTGAATTATTAGGTCAAGACAGAAAATTCTTACTTGATACAGGGGCAAGTCGAACCACAATAAAACGTAGTGAAGTTCCAGGGGCACCCCTCTCAGGCTCTCAAAATGTTTCCCTTGGTTTTTCAGGAAAACCTATTGTTAATGAAGTATCACAGCCACTTCCACTTACGATTGGTCCCTTGACACGAACTACAGATTTATTGCTTACCAAATCATGCCCGGAAAATTTGTTAGGTATAAAGACACTGAAAGCTCTAGGGGCTATTATATGTTGTTCTCCGGAAGGAGTAAGATTGTTTTTACGTGATTTCAAAGGTCACTATGTGTCCAGAGACATGGATCATCGATTACAGACTTTACCCGCACATTTATGGGCACAAGGCCCTACTGATGTTGGTTGCATGAACATTACGCCATATCGAGTCACACTAAAGGCAGGAGTGGTACTACCACGAATGCGGCAATACAAATTACCACAAGATGCTGTGGTGGCTTTACTGAAAATCATTGATGAGCTTATTGCTCAAGGAGTGGTTGTAGAAACCGACTCCAATGTATGTAATTCTCCGATAATTCCGATTCTTAAACGAACTGATCCAATGGCCCCGCCAGTATATCAACTGGTTATTGATCTGCGCGAATTAAACAAATGCATTGTGCCACAATTTCCTGTGGTCCCCGATATCTCATCATTACTGACAGCCATTGATTCACAAGCTACATTCTTTACAGTAATCGATCTCAAGAATGCCTTTTTTAGCGTCCCCATAGATCCGGAAAGCCAATATCTGTTCGGATTTAGTTTAAATGGACGAAGCTTTAAATTCACACGCGCTCCTCAAGGATTCACAGAAAGCCCCAGCATCTATAGCCAAGCACTGAAACGAGAACTTGACAGTATACACATGCCAGTTTGCACTGCACTGCTTCAATACGTCGATGATCTGCTGATCACCGCCCGAAGCGAGCCTGAATGTGAAAAAGCATCACTGACGGTTTTACAATTTCTAGCCGAAAAGGGGCACAAGGTATCCCCTTCTAAGCTGCAATTCTGTGTACAGCGAGTTGTTTATCTTGGTCACTCGCTGTCCAAGGAGGGAAGGCAGCTTACACCCGATCGCATTCAGTTAATTGCTAACATGCCAATACCCAAGACACAAAAGGAGGTGCGGGCTTTTATAGGCCTCACTTCATACTGTAGGCAGTGGATCCCTCAATATGCATTTCTAGCAAAACCACTCATTCAGTTGACAACGCAGGAGGCAGCCACATCGACTGTCCTCCCTTGGACTCAGGAACACACACTAGCTTTTGAAAGCTTAAAGAAAGCTCTATGTCAAGCACCTGTTTTAGCGACACCATGTTATTATAAACATTTTACACTCTTTGTTACAGAACGCGAAGGTACTGCTTTGTCAGTACTCACTCAGGAACAAGCAGGATCACGCAAGCCATGTGCTTATTTCTCTAGTACATTAGATCCCATAGCTCAGGCTTTGCCTGCGTGCCTGAAATCAGTGGCAGCAACAGCTTTAGCAATCAGACAAAGCGATGCCATAGTGTTAGGACATCCGTTGACAGTACAAGTACCACACGCAGTAGAGGTTCTTGTGAACCGAACGCAAACACAACACTTGACCATAGCAAGACTTACAGGGTATGAACTAACGTTGTTTCAGCCACATATAGAAATCAGACGTTGTAATACATTGAATCCTGCTACACTTTTACCTGTAATCGGAACAGACCCACTAGCTCATGATTGTGTTGAAGTTATTACAATAACGACGAAACCCAGACAAGACTTGACAGACGTTCCATTGTTAGATCCAGACCTGACGTTGTATGTAGATGGATCATGTATGAGAACAAGTACAGGAGATTTAGTGGCCGCGTATGCAGTCACAACAGATACTGAAGTCATTGAAACAAACTGTATAAATATCTTGTCAGCCCAAGCAGCAGAGCTTACTGCTCTGACACAAGCCTGTATTCAAGCCACAAATAAGAAAGTTAACATATACACTGATTCCCGTTATGCATTCGGAGTTGTACATGACTTCGGGGTGCTTTGGCGAGAGAGAGGTTATTTAACTTCTCATGGCACCCACATTCAGCACGGGTCCCTCATTCATGCTTTGTTAGACGCAATTCATCTGCCCACTGCTATATCGATTATGAAATGCAAAGCGCATACGAAGGTTACTGATATCGGGGCCGATTCACAGAACTAACTTAAGACAAAATCCTAAACTTACTACTTTTGGTATTCACAGAAGTTAGGATTTTGTCTTAAGACAAACTTAGGACAGACTTAAGACAGACTTAAGACAGACTTAAGACAAACTTAAGACAAACTTAAGACAGACTTAAGACAGACTTAAGACAGACTTAAGACAAACTTAAGACAAACTTAAGACAAAATCCTAACTTAAGACTGTCTTAAGTCTGTCTTAAGTCAGTCTTAAGTTTGTCTTAAATCTGTCTTAAGTCTGTCTTAAGTCAGTCTTAAGTTTTTCTTAAGCCTGTCTTAAGTCTGTCTTAAGTCTGTCTTAAGTTTGTCTTAAGACAAACTTAAGACAATATCCTAACTTCTGTGAATACCAAAAGTAGTAAGTTTAGGATTCTGTCTTAAGTTAGTTCTGTGAATCGGGCCCATCATTTCTCAAGGCAACGATTTAGCTGACAGAACAGCTAAACAGACTGCTCAGACTCGCACATCCGACATGACAAAGCCAATAGTTCCGACACCAACACATTGTATGACGATTAAGGATCCCGCACTTGACATAATTGACATACAGACACATGCTACAGCAGACGAAATAAAGAAATGGACTGAATTAGGAGGGATCCAAACAGACCAGGGATGGATGACGAAGGAGAAATCTGTATGGTTTCTTCCTGACTCTATGGTCCAAGCTATCATAACTACGATTCACAGTCCGGCGCATTTAGGAGAGAAAGCTATGCTAGACAGCATTCAACACATTTGGTTCAACAAACATTTACGAGCAGCAGCTAAGCAAAAGGTCCGTACTTGTATGATATGTTGTCAGTTTAACCCAGGTAAAAGCATCCCAGTAGAGCAGGGTGGATTTCAGCCTCCTGATCACCCTTTTGAAGTCCTCCAGATGGATTATATCCAGATGGAACGATGTCGAGGATTCAAATATGTTCTCGTAGTTGTCTGTGCTCTTTCCCGATGGACTGAAGCATACCCAGTATCAGATTACACTGCCCCGACTACTGCCAAGCAGCTAGTTCGAGAATTCTTCCCGCGGTACGGTTTACCACGTGTTGTCTATTCAGATAACGGCCAGCCTTTCTCATCCGAACTGATGAAACATGTTTCACTCTTGCTAGGATATCAGTTGAAGTTCCATTGTGTCCGACACCCCGAGGCAGCAGGTCTCGTGGAACGACATAATCAAACTTTGAAAATCAGACTGTCCAAAATATGTAGGGAGAAGGGTGTTGATTGGGTAGTAGCCTTACCAGTTGCACTCTTTTATATGAGAATGGTAGCACACTCTCGGACAGGGCTATCCCCTTATGAGGTGATCTTTGGAAGACCACCGAATATGTGGGGGACGCCTATACCCCGTAAAATAACTGATGTTGACTGTAATATGCTGACAGATTACCTGGCTTCCTTGATGTCTGCACTACAATCTTGTCGTTCACAGGTAGCTGCAGCCTTTCCTGACAACACTGAGGTGAAACCCCATGACGTAGTTCCGGGGGACCTCGTCCTTGTGAGGAATTTTGACCGAAAGACTCAGCTGGAGCCCAGGTGGAAGACACCCAAATTGGTCCTGCTCACCACAAGGACAGCCGTGAAGATCGAAGGCAGAAAAGGATGGGTGCATTCAAGTCATATCAAGAAATTTCATGGACTTCCTTCGGATGTAAATAGCCCACCTCGTGTGTCTTCACCCATTGACTCAAAACTACCTTTGGCTGAGGCCACCAGTCAGGAACTTTATAAACTGAAACTCAGGCCTAAACCGTCGGACGATTTGATTGTTTAAGTCCTCTCCAAGGTGAAGCGGTTGAATCTGTCTCCGACATGTATCCCTTAGACCTGAATCATGGAAAATCGCGAAAAATGTTGAAACGACATGCGTATTGTAAATCACTGCGTAGCCACTGTATAGTGACGTTATTAATTTTGTTTTTCTTGAGTTTTATAATAATAACTGCAAGTATATTGTTGCATATATATTATCCTATTTCTAAACATATTTTCAATATAACTGATGAACATTCTTTTAGTGACCTACCCCCGCATGAATTATCCTATAGACTTGCGCTGCGCAATAACACTTTCATTAGTATGTTACATCATTCCCATCAGACTAGTAATGCTACTAATTGTTGGGTGTGTGGCCGACTCCCTCCCTATCAGAATTATAAGGGAGTTTTGCCTTTCTTTCCACATCCGTTTACACATAATGGCTCCTGTGGAGCATGGTTTAGTTTAATCAATTCCATAGATTCAGACACAGCAGTTTATCAAGACCATTGGGTATGGGGAAATCTGAACCTAGTTTTACTCAAAGTCTGTTACCCTGACAAGGAGGGTCGCCCCAAAAGAACAGGAACTGATCTAGAAAACGAAGTATATGGATTAGGTAATTTTACACCTAATCTCATGATTCTGAATGTCGAATCCGAAGTTGAACTAGTTTTGCCCACCATGTCAGTATTCCCAGCGAAGGGTGAATTGTGTGTAAGGAAAATTGGTTCCATACATATGGGCCATAGTAAATGCACTACTATAGTAGAATTCAGTGATCAAGGCAAATCTTCATTTAGAGCTTCTCGCCACTCCTATTTTATATGTGGTCAGACTGCATATATGCGTCTACCTCTAGATTGGGATGGTACCTGCTACATTGCATTCCTTTTGCCACCTGTTTTCCTAGCTCCTCCTGATTATTACAGAAATATTCATTTAGTACACAATAGAGAGCGGAGAGATCTCCCAATTGTCGATTACACCGAGACGGCATGGGACAAGTATGTAGATTTTAATAAAGGCATCTTTCCCTATATAGGTACAATTTCAAATAGTAAGCTAATACGTAGATTAACTAAGACTCTTGAAGCTGTAGTGAATGAAACTATTGCCGCCCTAGGCAACTTGACAGAGGAGCAATCTGCGATGAGGATTGTTGTTCTTCAAAATCGTCTTGTCCTTGACGTCATTCTGGCCGATAGGGGCGGAGCTTGTAGGGTCATCGGATCAAGCTGCTGCGTATTCATACCTGAAAATTCGCCATCTGTATATAAAGCTATAACTCGCCTTCATAAGATTGTGAGCCAGATACACCAGAATCCAGGCACTTGGACTTGGTGCGGGTGGTTTTGGAGCGTGATATCAGCCTGGGGATGGAGAGTTCTATCCTTCCTAGGTATTGGCCTTCTTATACTATTCAGTTGCTGCTTATGCCTGCAATGTGGACCAGCGATTTGTGGTCTGTGTGCCACATCGTGTATTCCACATCAAGGTTTTCACTCAAGATCCCGGAAGAAGAAAGAAGAAGAAATGATGCTCCATGAACAAATCGATGGATTAATGAAGATTGATGTCTCTTGATGGGCAAGTAGGGGACAAGGAGGGAATGTGGAAACATGGATTTTTCTGATCAGTTATGTCCCCTATCTTGGACCCCAACGGTTCTATATGCATGTTACAAGTACATGTATGTTCCCTCCCGTTCCAGTTTCGAAGACGCAAACACATGTGCGTCCACCGTCAACATGTCCTCCGTCAGATCCGCCATGAATGGGCTGGATATTCGATTCCTAAGTATGAAAGGCCACCGACTTTATATGGCTCAGTTACTCCATTTTGCAGTTCAGGCGAGTAGGCCCTGATTCTGCCATCAAGCCTTTCCCTGCTCTCTGCCTCTGACAGCTTCAGCTTGAGCTCGCATCTGTATCCCTGAACTTTGTCCTACTCCCTGTGCGGCTAACGGTGCCTGCCTCGGCCGGTTTGCCTGCCTGCCAAGAACTGTATTTCACCTTCGAGTTATCTGTTTCGCTCCTCAGCCGATGCATTCCTGTCTAGTAGTTTAGGTAAACATTTCCTTCAGCTACCGAGCAAAGGGCCCGGCCTCTCTGTCCTCATGCAAGTAATTCATAGCCCTGTTACCATGGAAAGTTTCTGCCCCTTACATCTCATATAGACACTTAGACGCTTGTGCACGCACACACAGTCAGTATAGAATAGATTCTGTCCGAGAGTCCTTCCTTTGTGGATAACATAGTTCTTTAAACATAGGATGTTAGATATGATTTGGGATTAGGTTGACTTGACCCCCCAGACTTCTTGTCTCCACATGTAGAGCTAAAAGTCAAGTCCCCTTCACCCCCTAGTTGTACGTCAATCACACGTCATGCTGCTGCGCGCGCATCTCTGCCAAGTATTATCTTATAGATCCACCTATATATGACATCATAACCAATTATGTTTCTTTTTACTCCTCATTACGCCCATTTTCGGTTACGCATGTGAATTGTCACTTTTCTTATCAATTGTTACGCCTTCTGCATTTGTTTCATTGTAATGTGCATTCTATAAAAATGATTGTCTGTCAATAAAATATTGTACTTCACTTCCTGAACCCCCGTGGTGACGGAACCTGAAGGCCGCGACTCGAGTCGGCCATTTTGGAATAAAGCCCATTCAGAAACCTCTTATACCACGGATTCTGCCTCTTATTTTACTGAGCTATTTTATTTAGATTCCGTATCAAATTCAGTCCCGGTAATTAAATTATTTACCACAGTCCTCCAGTAATTTTGTAGCATATCACACAAACAAAACATTAGTTGTAGGTCAGCCATGTCCATTTGCCATCTAGGGCAGGCAGTGGACACTTTGGAGGAAAGTTGATGCAGTTTACTGGGCATGAGATTTGCCCTGCGTATTATATTAAAGAGTAAAAACTTGAACCGTGCATTTCTAGACACTTTCCTGGGATATCATAGGGCTCTTTGCCATTCTGAATCATTGAATGGTCATTGTATGGAGGCTTCCCATTGCTCCCTTGGGGCTGAACAGTCACTCCTACATGGTCAAGAATGGCTGTGTACAGCCATGCAATCAGTCTGCGACCATTGCCCATGGTGTGTAAAGCCTGTAACAATATGTGGGTGTCCGATTCTCTAACATCTGCTTTCCATTTACGTTTTATTTTGTGCATGATTTTATGATGCAACAGAAATTGACCGAGCTCAAATTTTGCTCTTTAACCCTGGTATTAAAATGCATCAAGACTGCCTCTGTAAATAGATCACCCTCTGTGGATAGTCCAAACTCATCCCATAGTCTCAGTTATTGTGTTTGTAGAATATTATTGCCTATGGGCAGTCCCCACTGAGGATGCCAGTGCATAAGGCGGTGTCCTGCGGGTGTAATGGAGGCATAGTTGTAGTGCCAATGAATCCATTCATAGTAGGTTGGCGAGGTCTCTGACGGTCTTGCCACCTGATAACAAGGTGCTATGAAAGTTGTCCGGCTGGATCCACTTTTCAGAGATACCTGTTTCAGCTAAGTGGTGCCTCTCCATCCAGTACGTTGCCCAGTGTAGCTGGGCCGCATAACAATATTCCCAGAAATCGAAGGCACCAAGGCCGATGGGCGGAAGCTTCAGCTTTGTCAGGCTTCTTCCAGACCATCCATTGGCAATCGATAACATCAATAAGAAGGGAGTTCATTTGACGAAATAAGGCCGCAGGTGGGAGTACAAGGAGATTTACAAAATGATACAATAGATGGGGAAGTATCTTGGCAATTGCTACTCGTTCCAGGACTGCCAGTGTAAGGGAGTTCTGAAAACAACTTGGGTCTTCAATACCCTCAGTATTTGACCCAGGCGTTCTTCTAATATGTCCTCTTGAATATGATATATGTGAACACCTACAAATTGAATAGTGTGAGGTGCCCTCGGTATGGGTTGTCCGTCCAGCAGTACTGTCCTTTCTAGTGCTGCCTGTTGCAGTAGGAACACTCAGGACTTAGGAGGGTTTTCCCGCAGTCTGGCAGCTTGGGCAAAATGAGTATATCTATCGGCTATGACACTAAGGTCTGTTGTTATGTCCTTCATGTATAGGAGCATGTCATCGGCATACAAGGATATAGCATGTGTGCCTTTGACCACTGGGATGCCCCACTCGCGTCCTTGGTCTCTTAATTGTAGGCCAGGGTCTTTGTCGTCAGAGCAAAAAGCAGTGGGGAAGTGGGTAACTGTGTCTAGTTCACCTGCCAACAGGGTAGCTCTGGGATATGTGCCTTCCAGTGTGCGCTCTGGCCGTTAGAGCCACATATAAGATTTGGATCCAGGCTTTCATGTGGGCTCCAGTTCCAAAAGCATGGAAAACCTGCATGAGGTAGGACCGCTCTAAGGTGTCATATGTCTGTTCAAGGTTAAGAGCTGCCTATGTTACACAGGCCAGTCTGCGCTTGCAGTTTCACTTATTTTATAGAAGCATCTGACATTAAGTGATGTGCTTCAGCGTGGTATAAAACCCTTCTGATCAGTGTAAATTAGGTAGGTAGGAGTGGGAGGAGCCTGTCGGACTAAAGTTTCACTAAATATTTTATGGTCCCTGTCCAGGATAGATGATGTTCTGTAGGCGGAGAGCTTTCTATGGACACAACCCAACTTGGGAATAGAAGTTACTAGGGCTTCCTTCGTTGTCGGGGGTAGGAATCCTTGTGATTTTGCCTTGTTCCTATAACTTAAGTAGATGAGGTATTAGCAATGACACATAGACAGCAAAGAACTCAAACTGTAGGCCATTCTTCCCTTGCGTTGTTTGCCTTGCCGTAGTCTGAATGACCTGTCAGATTTCTTACCCTGACAGAGGGTCATTCAGGGCCTCGGCTGCTTCACGCGTTACTTGAGGGGCTTGAATATCCACCAGGACGTTTATAGGGTCGTTGTGTCAGTCTGGGACTATGTGTATACTGCTGTGTAATTTTCCCCAAAGGCTGCATTGATTTCATTTTGAGTATGTACCGTGTTCCCTGCTGGGGTTCAGAAAGTGGGGTTTCCGCCATCATACCTAGCCACATCTGAGGCAGCTTCGTTGGCTGCCTGTAGCAAAAACAATCAAGTTCAAGGCTCTGACCTTGGCGTCCAGAGCCCTCGCTGACAAGATAAATATCTAATAAATAGACTCATCCGGTACCAACAGCAGGGATCACTGAGATCGAACAACCGGTGACTTCTGTGCACTACGAGGTTTGCCAAAGTCCATCAGGATGGTGGATCTTTCTCTGTATTCGCTGCAAAACTTTGAAACACCCTCTCTATCAAACTTTGCATGGCCGAGTCCGAACACTGCTTCAGAAAAGAATTAAAAACCTGGCTCTTGTCGTGTAGTTCCTACAAATTTATGTTGGATCTGCGAGTTTAGACAACATAAACTAAAGGATTGGTTCTCTGACCGATTCTGGACACCCACATAGGATATGTTAGTCTGTAGACCAACTAGCTCACGGTGCCACTATGAGCCCCTCTTACCAATAGTTTCCGGCAACTATCGAACACGACATCCCTGATCCCTCAGGGATCGTGGAAACAGTACAGTACTTGTCGCTCAGTCACTCGTGCTTACTTTGTCTCAGAGAGATATACTGAATCAACAGTGGGGACGTTTTCAATAAGCATTTATTGAACCAGCGTCCTTCTAGTATAAAATGCGTGTGCTGCAACAACCATTAGACAGAAACAGATATATAGGATTATGAGCACCTGCAGAGTAAAGAAAAGGTAGAATTCTACCATAGGGCTAAACCAATGAATATATGCAGGCATATAAATACATGACAATAAAATGCGTACTCCTACTTTGCGAACCCTAAATAGATGTACCTAAGTGTACCTGGTATGTATGTATGTGCATAGTCAAGAACCCCTTTAGGATAGAGTCAACCCCATTACCTGTTGTGGGAGAGCAAAGGACCCCGTCTTGGTCTCGAGATTGTCACCCCGCTAGGGATGCCAGACCACTGCGTGCGGGAGTGTCTGTGTGCAGGGACCTCAGCGTCTTGCGTCAGTGTGTCAGCATGGAAGTCTTTATCCTCTAACTTGCTCAGCCAAGACGTAGTGCTTATATACCCGAAAGGTAGCCTTAGGGGTTCTACCTGGAAGTGTACTATGGGCATGGCGGGCAAGGATGACGATAGAGGTGACACTTATGTTATGTGTTATGTTATGTTATTATTTCTTATATAGCGCACAGATGCCGCAGCCAAGAGGCGTCCCGGCGCTTTAGGAGATGGAACACACAACACAACAATGAGGACCAGAACACTGAACTATACGGAGGAGAATAAATGGGTTTTTAATTGTTTCCTGAACTGAAACAAATCGTGGATGGAACGAAGTGAGGCAGGCAAAGAGTTCCATAAAGTAGCCGCCATCACCGAAAAGGAGCGTCCACCCATTCTGGACTTTTTAAAACGAGGAACAATGGCCAGATTGGACCCTGCAGACCGAAGAGCTCTTGAGGGGACATAATGGAGAATGGTCTGGGTGAGAATAGGAGGGGAGGCCAAATTGAGAATTTTAAAAGTAAGGCACAAAGCCTTGAACTTGATTCTTTGGCCTACTGGGAGCCAATGGAGATCATGGATAGTGCTGTGAGCAGAAACAAATTTAGGGAGGCCGACCAGCATCCTGGCCGCCGCATTTTGTACCCGCTGAAGGCGGGCAAGCTCAGCTTGATTAGCACCCAGAAACAGGGAACTGGCGTAGTCCAATCTGGTCAGCACCAGAGCTTGGACTATGATCTGCCTGGTGTCTGCGTCAAAAAATTTAAAAATAGGCCGTAGGCATTGTAGAGCACCAAAACAAGTTCCCGCAACACGCTTGATGTGGGGAATAAAAGACAATTGATCGTCAAGCCATACGCCCAAGTTTCTGACTTCGGCGACTGGAGTAGGAATAGGACCCAATTCAGGAGGCCACCATTGGTCTCCCCAGAGCTCGCTGTCTCTACCAAAAAGAATGACCTCCGTCTTGGTGGCGTTGAGTTGTAAGCGATTGTTCGCCATCCAACCGGCGACAGCTTTGAGGGCTGCCTGAAAGTTGGGGGCGTTCATGTTGGAATCGCCATTAAGTGATACCGCCAGCTGTGTATCATCGGCGTATGACACTATTGTAAGACCAAAGCTGGCAGCTACCTGCGCCAGCGGTGCAACATACAAATTAAAAAGGGTGGGGCTGAGGGCCGAACCCTGTGGAACTCCCTGCAGAATGGGGCGTGGGGCAGAGATGTAAGGAGGAGTAGAAACTTTAAAGGTTCGACCCGTAAGAAATGATCGAAACCAGTCAAGCGCTTGTTCTCCAACTCCTGCCTCCACGAGGCGGTGTAAAAGGATGTGGTGGGAGACCGTGTCAAAAGCGGCACTTAGATCCAATAGGGTCAGTGCCGCCGTCTGACCTTGGTCTAGTATTTTCCTGATATGTTCCACCACCGCCAAGAGAGCGGTCTCGGTACTATGACCGGCTCGAAACCCATTCTGGGAGTTATCTAGTATGTTTGCTTCTTGCAGGTGGAGGGATAAAATCCTGTTGGCGTGAGCTTCGGCTAATTTAGCCATCCAAGGAAGGAGGGAAATAGGTCGGTAATGCTCTGATTTGGAAGGGTCAAGAGAAGGTTTTTTTAGAATTGGTATAATAGTGGCCTGCTTCCAAGCAGTGGGAACACTACCAGTTCTAAAAGAAAGATCAATTAAGCTCTGCATCGCCGGGTAACAGCAATCGGCGAAATCACGAAATTGCATGGGTCTCATAGGGTCATCCGGAGAACCTGATTTAACTTTGATCGTCAAATTTAGGAACTCCTCTTGGGTAGGACCTGGAATGGCTAATAAGGATTTAGAGGTCAGAGGGGCACTGTTAATTTCACTAACGAAAGGCATAGCAAACAACCTGTATATAGCCTCCACTTTTTCAACGAAAAACGAGGCCAGATCTTCGCAGTGTGTCATAGAGGCAATGAACATGGAGGCGGTTCTTTTGTTGGTGAGGTCCTTGCACACCCTAAAAATGGTCTTGGTATGGTTAGTACTGTTTTTTATTTCTTGTGAGTAAAAAGCAGCCCTGGCTGAACATATGGCCCTATGATACATCCTGATGCAAGATCTATAGGCTGCTTTACGATCAGTATCATAGTTTTTGCGCCAAGCGCGTTCTGCTTTTTTACAAGATGCTTTCAGTACCCTAAGAGATTCGTCATACCAGGGACTGGGGGAGCCGGATTTAGCCTTGCTCCACCTAGCTGATATAAGGGTATCCAGAGACTGGTCAAGCCACTTACAAAAATCGTCATAGCCACGGGAAACTTCCTGAGGAGGTTGAGGTTGGTGCTGCAGCAACAGATGGTGAAAGTGCTCTAGGTTTAAGTTTCTCCAAGGACGCTTGAGAGTCTTAGGCAAGTTGTTATTGGCTAGAGGGATGTTAATAGCAATATGCGTTTCGATCAGATAGTGATCAGTCCAGGCCATAGGCTTGGGCTGGAGCACTTCAATATTAGAGGAGATGTTTGTCAGAAAAGGATCCAGCAGGTGTCCGCCGATATGAGTCGGGAATTTAACCAGTTGGACTAATTGAAATGCCTCAAGATCAGAAAGCAAGCTTTGGACTGGGTTGGAAAGTGGTGCTTCCATATGGAGGTTCAGATCACCAATGACCGTAAAATTATTGGTTTTCAGAGCTAAAGAAGAGACCACATCCGGAAGGCTGACACGAAAAGCTCCATCAGGACCGGGAGGCCTATAGATTAAAAGTCACGCGAAGGTGAAGTGGGGACTTACAGTGATGTTGAAGTGCGCGCTCTCACATCTATAGTGGTGGGTGACCAGGCACACGAATAGCAAGTTTTAACCGCGACTGCGATGCCGCCACCTCTGCCATTACGATGGGATGAGTGCATGGTATAGCCTACTGGGAGGGCTAAATTAATCACAGCCATAGAATTATCGTGAAGCCACGTTTTGCTGAAAAAGAAAATATCTGGATTTTCATCAATAATCAGTGAAAAGATTTCATGCGAGTGGCAGGCCAATGACCTTACATTCAAAAGAAATATTTTAAGAGGCGAACAGATATCAGAGGCCCGTACGGGACCAGTAATGCGAGCTCTAGGGGATTTAGGTTGAAAGAACAGGATGGGTTGTGGTGCCGGAAGAGTGAAGGAACAAATAGGGCACTGATAAGGACCCCAAAGAGGATCCAAGGTACCATGGCGGCATCCACTTACCCCGCGGCGCAACGCGCGTAGATCTTCAGAAGATAACATCCTAAAATGGCAGGACTCAGTCGCGATGAAGGCGCTAAGCTGCGCGTCACCGCTGCGCGGCCGATAGAAGGCTCAAGTAGGCTCAGCAGGCCGAAATCTCGCGAGAATGCCCGAGAGTGCCCGAGCCCGATCCAAGATGGCGCTAAAATTCGTCCCCGGTACCCCGTGATCCCGGACCCGCCAAAGGCAGTGGTGGTGGTCCCCAAGGGGGGTTTTAAAGTGCAGAATGAGGCCAGGGGGGTCGCTGCAGATAAAAACAAGGTAAATTAACAGAAATAAAAGTAAATACAAAAACGGGTTATTTAAAAGCTATTGAGCAAGCGAAAAGCGCAGCTAGCACTAGCGAGGTCGGTGTAAAGTGGTCACCTTCTCCAGGCTGACCTACCGTCTCTCGCTGCCTCAAGTAGGCTCAGCAGGCCGAAATCTCGCAAGAATGCGCGAGAGTGCCCGAGCCCGATCCAAGATGGCGCTAAAATTCGTCCCTGGTACCCCGTGATCCCGGACCCGCCAAAGGCAGTGGTGGTGGTCCCCAAGGGGGGTTTTAAAGTGCAGAATGAGGCCAGGGGGGTCGCTGCAGATAAAAACAAGGTAAATTAACAGAAATAAAAGTAAATACAAAAACGGGTTATTTAAAAGCTATTGAGCAAGCGAAAAGCGCAGCTAGCTCTAGCGAGGTCGGTGTAAAGTGGTCACCTTCTCCTTCTTATACAGAGTTATTGTGCAGAAGATGGTGATCCTGCTGTGATACTGAGAATCCTCATGCATAATAAATGAGGCTAGGTTTCGGAGAAAACCACATGACATTTATTCAGCACCTAACTAGTTAAAAGGTCAATGTCAGACCGGTTATGTAGAACAATTGTAGAATAGATGTAGGTAAAGGGTTGTGCAACTACCTAGGCCTGTATTGGGGTACATTGGGGTTGATAACACTCTTTGATCAAAGTAAATCTTTACCTTTCGGTCTTGTTCTCAGTCTTTGCTTGGGAGCACTGGGACGCTTCTTCTAAAGCAGCTGAGTGGTGTACAAAGAACCTTGATTGATTGATAGCTGTTATAGAGGATTGTGGACGGAGGGAGTGAATTAGCCATGTAAGTAACTGACCCGCTTTAGTACCCTCTGCATGCTTCTTTTCGGTATACGTCACCCAGTCTAAATGCCGTAGTTACTCAAGCATGGCGGTGTGTGCTACGCATCCCTCCTGTAGTGGTGGGAGCTGCTCTGGGTCATTTAACGCAGCTTGTTCCAGGTGCAATCAAAGGTTCTCCACCTGATGCAGTTCAGCATGCAATGTTCTCTTACTTCATTCAGATGACGCATGCTGAGAGACACACTCAGGGGAAGATTTACAAGCCCCCTGCGCCACCAGTACATCACTTTTTGTGACGAACTGGTGGCGCATGTTACTGCTCCACATTTACAAGGACAGAAAAAGACGCCCTGTGGGGCTTTTCCTGTCCTTGTAAATATGGCCCCTTTACACGCAGCATTTTGCGTGAAAGGGGCGTTCCATGGGTGTTACTGTGGGTGTTTCCACGCAACACCCATGGAACAAGACACATTTCAAGATTTACAAGGAATTGTAAATCTAGAAATGCATCTGAATGCTATGCCACCCTAGGGGTGGCGGAGCAAAGCGCAACAAGAAAAATTGTTGTAATTTCTCCTCATTTTTCCTCTTTAAATGCATGCTGCATTCTACAGCACGCATTGAAAGAGGAAAATGCCTGTAGTGATTGTTTTTGTGCAGGAAGGTGCCCCTTCCTGCACAAAAACAATCTCCCCATGACACAGGCCTCCTTGCACCATGGTGCAAGTGTGCCTGCGCAGGCACATGGCAGCAGTTTGTGCGCCAGTGTAGGGGAGAATACAAGAATGCAACATATTATTGTAAATATGTCGCGTTCCTGTGCTTTGGAAATGCCGCAGCCAAAATAGTAAAAGTAAATCTGCCCCCCAGTTTAGAAAACATACTCAGGGCTGCGAGAGCCAAGCTGCTGCTATTTTTTTTTTTATTGAATATTTTATTGAGTTTTTCCAACCAACGTACCAATAAATCACTGCTACATACAATAGCAACGTGTAGCTGATCCAACCATCAATGTACATAGCAGGAGAAATTGGTTCTTCAACATTTACTACCCTAGCCCCCCCTACCACCCTCTCTACCCCCACTCCCCCGCAGTCAGCGTGCCCGCGTCAACCCCTCCTGAGCCTAGCCATTAAGCACCCCGAGGTCCGAGACAGTCGAGCTCAAATCAATAGAAAAGCCATCCTCCTTGTTCGCAGAGGACCAGAGGCTCCACTTCCCCAGCCATATGCGCTCCATGCTCACGCCCTGATCACCCAACCGCTTCTCAGTACTTAGTGTAGACGCTGACTCCTCCAAAGTATGCCTAGGTGGTCTTGTCCAGGGTAGTCTCCCCGACAGTCCCAAAGGGCCCCGCCCCAGGTCCCGCAACCTGGTCAGTGTCTTTCGGGGGATGACCCTGCCCTGGGGACCATCAGGGCCTCTAAACTCACGCACCACCACCTGGGTAAGCCATTGCAGCTGTGCTGCCAAGTAGTACCATTCAAAATCTGGGGCCGCCAGCCCCCCCTCCTCTCTCGGTCTCATCATAGTGGCCAATGCCACCCGTCGTCTGCCCGATCCCCAGATAAATCCTGTCATTAATGTCCGAAGCATCTTAAAAAAGGGGCCGGGATCCATATCGGTAGGGTACGAAAAAAGTAGAGCAGCCGCGGCAGCGCTATCATCTTCAGCAGAGCTACTCGCCCGGCCACTGAAAGAGGGAGCGTGCGCCAGAACGCCATACTGCCCTTGAGCCCCCTCAGCGCGCTACCCACATTCCCCTCAAAAAGGTCGGCGGGAGTATACAATATGCGGACACGGCAAACAGGCAGGTTCCCACCTCAGGTCCTCCAGCGTCGGGGGCATCGGAACTCTAGGGGACAACGGGAATAGGCAAGTCTTCGCCCAGTTCACCTGCAACCCCGAAAAATGACCAAATTCCCGGAGCAGAGTTTTGGCACCTCGTAAAGAGTCCCCCGCATCAGCCAGATACAACAGGAGGTCATCCGCGTACAGGGATATATAATGTAGCTCCCCACACAGCGGAACACCCTCATATGCCCACCCCCGTCGGGCATGCGCTGCAAGGGGTTCTATTGCCAGTGCAAACAAGAGTGGGGATAGAGAACAGCCCTGACGAGTGCCTCTCTCCACCTGGCAAGCCGCTGAGATAGTGCGTCCCGTGCGAACCCTAGCTGTGGCAGAGCTATATAGCAAGCTGGTCCAACGTACAAAATTATCACCCAAACCTTACCCCTTCAACACCCTGAACAGATACGGCCACTCCACACTGTCGAATGCCTTTTCAATATCCACCGACAGCACCACGGCCTCCGAAGCACCGTCCCCTCTTTCCCCCATGATCCGCACCAGCAGTCGAATGCACGTCGCAGTATTCCTGGCGGTAATGAAACCCGATTGATCCGGGTGTACCAGGGCGCGCATGTGATCTAAAAGACGCGTGGCCAGGCTCTTACTAAGGATCTTATAGTCAACCGAGAGCATGGAAAGCGGCCGGTACGCCGTCCTGGAGGCGGGGGCCCCTCCCTTTTTCAGCAGTGGTACTATGATCGCCTCTCTTGTAGTGAGCTGCAGTCTACCCAGGTCCCACGCCTCTCTGTACACCGCCTGTAATTGCAGTGCCAGGATATCCAAGTATGCTGCATAAAATTCCACCGGAAGGCCATCAGCCCCTGGAGTCTTCCTCAGGGCCATATGTTTCACTGCTGCCCTGATTTCTCCAAGAGAGATAGCTGCCCCCAGTGCAGTGCCCTGATCCGGGTCCAAGTGTGGCAAACCCGCCGCCTCCAAATAGGCGTCCAGATCGTCTGGCAGATCCCTCATCCTGCTCCGGTACAGCAGCGTATAATAGTCTAGGAATTGGTCAGTAATCTCCTTTTGTGAATAGACCATACCCCCCTCAGGAGTAGACAGCGATACTATAGGGGATCCCTGGGCAACCGGATTGGCCAGCCAGGCTAGTAACGACCCTACTTTGTCCCGTTCAGCATGCGCCCGTACCATATAGTCTTTATAATCATAGCAGCGAAGCCGCTCCACCTGAGCTGCCACCTCCTCCTGAGCTGCCAACACCTCCTCTCGGGTGCCCCCAGTCACATGACCATCGCGTTCCGGCTGGCGTAGCCGGGCCTCAGCCCGATCAAGATCCTGCCGCAGCACCTTGCGCGTCCCAACTACAGACGAGATGCAGATGCCTCTCACCACCACCTTAAGCGCATCCCACTCTTGAGCTCTTCTCGTCGCCGTCCCTGAATTGTCTGAGAAAAAACGCGCTATGCCCTCCCCTAGCTCTGCCTTTAACACAGGATCCTCCAGCGTCACCGGGTGCAGCCGCCACGTCAGAATCACTTGCCGCTGCTGGGACCAAAGAATCGTTATCAAACAGGGGCTGTGGTCCGAGAGTGTCTTCGCCAGATACTCGCTACAGCGCGTGAGCTCCAGTGCACCAGGGGTACACAAAAAACCATCAAGCCGAACATGCAGGTCATGCGGCACTGAGTAGAAAGAATAATCCCTATCTAACGGATGCTGTACCCGCCAGGCATCCAGAAGGCCCCAAGATTCCTGCCAGTCCCTTCTCACCCTGGCCACTCTACGGACCGCGGATTGAGCCAGCGGAGGGTGGGAACGATCCAGCTCCACGTCAGTTACAGAATTTAAGTCACCCCCGAGGAACACCGTACCCACCAGGAAAGACGCCAGCTTCCCAGAAAGCCGCGCAAAAAATGCAGAGTGGTCGGAATTCGGGGCATAGACACTACAGAGTGTCACATCTCTGCCATCCAGCCGGCCAGACACCAACACAAACCTCCCCTCCGGATCTACAATCGTGTGAGTGCACTGGAAAGGGACCCCGGACCTCACCCAGATTAAAGTCCCTCTGGCAAAGGCAGAAAAAGTAGAGTAAAACAACTGTCCCCTCCATCTCTTCTGCAAAGCCCGCCCCTCAGCCTGATCAAGGTGTGTCTCCTGCAAAAAGGCCATCTGTACCACTCTGCGGACCAAATATGCATGTACTTTGTAACGTTTTCTCATGGAGTTCAGCCCTCTCACATTCCAAGTAACACATTTTACTTCAAGTCGGGTCGCCATGGAGAAGGATACAACTGAACACAGTCCAAGACAGCCTAGCGGGCACACTGACAGACCCCCCTCTTATAAAACATCCCCAACAAACCCCCCTCCCTCCCTTCCCCAGAACAGGCTCCAAACCATAGTTACCCATCCAAACACAGACCCAACGACAGAAAATACCCTGGTAGCTACCAGAGTCTCACAATAGGTGTGAGATAGAGGGGGTGAACCAGTACCAACACAAGCCGGACAACGGTTGCACCAGCCCCGTCTGCATGTCAAGCCTCAATTATCAGCTTCCCCTCCTCCCGACAGCGTCCTGCCCCCCTCAAATAGGGAACCCCCCCCAAACCGCCCCCCCCTCCGAGCCAGGAACCAAGCCCCCCACTATCTTCAACAAATCCAAACCCCCCCCCCACTGTGCTACAGAGCGGCCACTGGTACTCCTCCCCTTACTGTATACAAATGAAGGACAGGCAGCTTCACTCGTCCGTCAGGCCGTCTGCAGTGTGTGGTGTGACCTCTGGCAGATGCTCAACGTCTTCCCCAGAATCCTCCGACCCCTCTGACCCCACACCTTCAGACCCCCGCCGGGATCCAGAGTCCGCCAAGGAGGCCGCAGCTGCCGATCCAGAGATGAGAGAAACCGCCTGCAATGCTGCTTGCCTCTCCGTCTGAGAGGTCGACGGCGACTGTCCACTCGCCGCACTGTTCCTGTGCCGACGGCCCCGGCGAGGCCTCGACCGATCCCCCATCTCCAACTCACACAGTCCGGCGCCATCTCTACCCGCTCGGTGTTGCTCCAGCCAGCGCCAGGCGTTGTCCGGTGCGTCAAAGAATGTAGCCGCCCCGTCCACCATCACCTTCAAACGTGCCGGGAAGAACAGCGCATACTGGATCCCCGCAGCCCGAAGGGCCTTCTTAACTGCCCTAAAGGAAAACCGGCTCCGCTGGACCTCCTGAGAGTAATCAGGGTAAATGGAAACTGAGGTGTTGTACGGGCCGGATGTCCGGGCATTCCGCAGCAGGAGATCACGGTCCCTGAAGTGCAACAGGCGTGTGACTACCGGTCTCGGTGGGCGGCCCAAAGCAGGCGGGCGGGCCGGCACCCGGTGGACCCTCTCAAGGGTATAAAACTGCGACAAACCTTCCGGAGCCACCACTTCTCGCAGCCACTTTTCCAGGTAGCCGACCATGCTGTCCCCTTCAATTCTTTCCGGCAGGCCCACCACCCGCACATTATAGCGCCTGTTGCGCCCTTCCGCCTCTTCTGCCCTCCTCTCCAGCAGCCGCACTCTGCGCGTCAAATCGCCCAGTGTTGTCTCCGTCGCCTTCTGGGCGGGTTCCAATGACTCAAGCTTGAGTTCCGTGTTTTTGACGCGGTCAACCAGCTCGCCATGATCCGCGCGCAGAAATCCAAGGCTCGTGGTTACCTGCGCTATATCGCGGCATAGAACCTCCCTTGTGTCCGATATGGCCTTGAGGATTTGATCCAGTTGTTGCTGCCGCAGCCCTGCTGCCAGAGCTCCCGCCGGGTCCTGATCCTGGGAGGTGGGCGGGCCCTCTAAATGCTCAGCTTGTGCCGCACTCGGACCGCGCCGCGGCTTCCCCATGGCCTGTCCCCAAGAGCCCCTATTCAGCTCGAGGAGCGGTGAGCCTCACACGGGGACCTCCAGCAAGCAAGAAGAGCACTCTGGTTGCTCCGCAGTCGCACTCCCAGTGGCCCCGGAGCACCACAGGATCCACCCCCGGTTCGCTGCGAAAGCCCGCAGGCCGAAGCATTCACTACCGCTAAGCAAGTGGGCGCCACTCCAACCGATCCTCCTGCTAGGCCCGCCAACAAGAAAGTCAGCGCCCAGTCTCACCAGCAAGCCGCCCTCCGCACTCGCTCCCGTTGCGACCAGGGCGGGGAATGTCCGGGTGTATCCGCAAATCCCTCAGCTATTCCAGCAGTAGTGCCGTGACCTACTCATCCGAGCCGCCAACAACCTCAGGAGGAAACCAAGCACCCCAGCACAACCAGGTCCGCGTGTGCCGCTAAGTAGGGGGTCTACAGGGGAGGGGGAGAATAGCCAGTGCCAGAACGCCAGCCGAACCGCAGCTCCACCAGCACAGCTACCACGGGTTGCCCTCCAGGGATCAGCTCGTCTACAGCGCTCAGGTCACAGGATCTCAAAGCGTTGCACCAGTGTGAGGGAGTTCGTCCAATTCAGTCCTCCCGTGGGCAAACACTCCCCAGGTCCGACACACAGGGGGCAACAGCGCGGCAGGGGGTGTCCAACAGTACAGCGCCCCCGCAGTGCCCACACAGTTCCACTACCCCCGCTCAAGCGAAGGGTCTCACTCCGTCCTCCCGGCCGATCTCCAGAACGCCTCCACTGCTAGGCCCAGCCCAGTGCCAGCTACCATCGACTCAGCAGGTGCACCGGCTCCACCTCGGTCACAGCGAGCTCCAGCAGTGCCCTCAGTTGTCCGCCTGCACTCCTCGAGGCCCCGACCGGGCTGACACCGCTCTCTCCGCCCTCTTCCAGATCAGCGGGCCGGCGCGCGGCCGGCGCTCGGTCCCCGTTAGGCCACCGCTCCCCTCCGGCGGGACGCGCACCACGCAAGGCCGGGGATGCAGGCCACAAACAAGATGGCCGGGCCACCTCAGGGAGACAACAACAATCGCCGACCAAAGCGGCCTCCCGGAGTCCGATGCGAGGCTCAGTTAGTAGCCAGGCACCTCTTAGGCATGGGGGGTCTGCCTCGGAGCCTTCAACACAGGGAGAATTCTGTTCAGGATAAGTTGCGAGGCCGACACGGAGCGCACAGCTCATGCATCCATGCTCAGTGGAGTCCAAGCCACGCCCCCAAGCTGCTGCTATGGAAAATAAAAACCCAGAATGAATCAGTGTTGATCATAAGAAGTAAGCAGAAACACAAAGTGGAGGCCCAGAAGACGATGCCTCAGAAAGAAAAGGAAACTGTGTTCTGATGTGTATTCTCATTTCTACACAAAGGTAAATGTCCCGCCAATGGACAGATATGCAAAGGCTGTAGGATGGAAAACCATTTCATAAACTAAGGGGCATATATACAACGTCACACTAAACCATTCTGAAATTGCGGGGATATGGCGTATTTCCAATTATACGCCACACCCCTGCATTTTCCCTGGTGCTAAATTCAGCTGCCTAGCACCAACGCAGGTACCCTTGCAACGTAGTGCAATGGTGCCTGCGTTGAGGGAATGATGTATGAGGTGTTCCTTCCTGCACGTTAACAATAACTAAGGGTGATTTGTAACTCCTATATGCGTTGCATTGTGCAGCACACATAGAAGTTGCAAATCGTCATTTTTTAAATAATTTTTTATGTGCAGGAAGGGACACCTTCCTGCATACAAACAATCATTCATGGCGATTTATTTTAGAAACAGCAAAAACAAAGAGAAATTAATAATTTATCTTCTTTTCACCATGTTAAGCCCAGGTTTTGTTTTGGTCTTAATTTTGGTGCATACTCATATTTACTCCACCCTTGTAAAAAGGGGACAGCGTAAAAAACAATTGGTGTTGCGCCGTAACGCCACCCGCAACATCCATTGCCCGCCCCTTTCACGTTAAGTGCTGTGTAAAAGGGGGCCTTATTCACAAGGCAGATACCTTGTGAATAAGACAAATGGTTTATCCTCACAGGAACGTCATAAAAAGTGACGTTTCTATGGTGATAAACTCTTAAAAATATGCCCCCTAAGTGCGTCGCGACGAGAAGAGAAAGTGGGCGCCAGAAAGTTCCAAAAGAAGTCTAGCTGCCCCAACAAAGCCAAATGTCAACCTCAATTGAGGCAAGTAGAGAATAAACGAAGTTGATCATCATCAAATTCATCTTTTAAAAGCTCTTCAGCGTCATCATCCAGCGACAGTGAAGATGGATGTGCATTGGTGATGTCTTCCGCAGAAGGACATGTGCATGTAGGACTGGCTGCTTGCAAAGAAGAACCAAGTCAATGACAGATCATCACGTGAAGCGAGTAAACTCATTTAGCCATCGCCCCAAGAATACGCTAAAGGTTAGTGGCTGCCCTACAACTTTCATCTTTGACAGTGGTGCATCGATCTATATCATGCTGGCAAAAAAATACAACAAACTGTCTCTGGTACCACGTCTAACGCCATATAAAACAAATGAGGTATAAGAAAACAACAGTACAAGCACCGATTCATGTTCTCTACGGTGCTTCGTGGAGCGCATGTTTATTCAGTTTCAGTACTGCTGGTGATATGGGACTGATGTCCATCAACTACAACCTCAGTGCACATTATGAAATTGTGAGTCAATTCCCATCATTCTTTCATGGACTAGGCAAACTCAAGGCAATGAGAATAGAAGTTCACAATAAATAGGACATTCGTCCTGTTGCTCAGCGACACCGTCAAATTGCTTTTCATTTACAGGAGGCCATTGAGAAACAACTAGAAGATATATTAAAGAATGACATAATCGAGCGCTCTACTGGTACGACGCCTTGGGCTTCGCCCACAGCGCTAGTGCCAAAAAAGGACAGTGGAGGTGCAGTGCACATCTGTGTTGATATGCACCAACCCAACAATGCTTTCGAGAAAGAAAGGCATCTAGGGCCACACATAGCGGACATGATTACAAGGCAGAATAGCACCACAGTCTTCTCCCATCTTTATTTGAACAAACGATACCATCAACATGAGCTGGAAGAGAACTGTAGGTACATTACTACTTTGTCAACTCATGTTGGTTTGTTCAGATACAAAGGACTCCATTTTGGCTTGTCATGAGCTGCAGAAATCTGACATGACAAAGCCCTTACACAAGCATGTCGTTTGCTTTCGGATGCAGTTCTCATGTAAAATGCAGAAAAGTGTCAGTTTCTCAAAACCAAACTCAAATTATTGGTTAATATTTTGTCTGAACGGGGTAATGACTCCTGAGCCTGAAAAAGTACAAGCCTTGTCATCAACCTGTGCCCGCAAGATGAAACCATGCTGCGATCCCTCTTAGGCATGGCCAGCGATTGCCCCAGATACCGTAGTAATTTTGCCACAGTGAGTGCCCCATTAAGAGAGTTGACAAAGAAGAATGTCCCCTTCAATGGTCCTCTGAATATGATTGAAGTTCCAAGAATATCAAACACACAATTGAAAATGCATCTGAAATGGCTACTTTCATCCAAAGTTACATACTGAGATTGTTGTGGATGCAAGCCCGGTGGGTTTTGCGCGATCCTTGCTCAACACAACGGACATCCAAATGCTTAGAGACACATTGTGGCCTGTGCTAGAAGAAGTCTGTCTCAGACTGAACATTACTATTCTCAGGCAGCAAAAGAAAGTCTGGCTGCATTGTAGGCCTGTGAACATTTTCATGTGTTTCTGCACAGCAAGCATTTCACCCTTGTCACTGACCAGCAGGCATTGCTCACCATTTTCAGAAATCCAAAAGCCAAGATGCCCCTCGCATCAAGAGGTGGGGGTTGAGATTGCAAGAGTATGACCACACTAGTGTGCGTAAGCTGGGGAAGGCTCAGAACCCTTCCGATTACTTCTCACGAGTGCTGTTACAGTGTCAGAGTGCAACGTCTAAAGCGGCTGAAGCATACATCTATTTCATAGTAGAGTCTAGCACCCCTGCAGCTCTATCCATTGAGCAGATCATTGTTGCTACCAACACAGACAGAGACAAACGCACACTCAGGGATATCATTACAATACAATCATGGAGAAAGCATACTCGAACTCTCACAGACGACGTTGAATATCAAAAATCCAAAAATGTACGGAAAGAACTTTCTGTCACTCAAGAAGGCATTATACTAAGAGGTTCAAGGATTGTCGTACCTGAGAGCTTGAGACAAGAAGCCACTAAGCTGGCACACGAAGGACATCGTGGCATTGTAGCCCCCAAGAGACCCCTCAGAGACCGAGTGTGGTTTCCTCGTCTTGACAAATGAGTAGAGAAGTAACTGAAAGCATGTCACCTGTGTAGCTGCTTATATCCAAAGACCACACAGCATCCGCTAAATATCTCTGACCTTCCTCAATGCGTGTGGGAAGAAGATGCAGTTGATTTCTTTGGACCCTTAAACAATGGCTATTGGTCATGGTAGTTATAGATGAATGCTCATGTTTTCCCTTAGTGGAAGATGTATCATCGCCCACTCATGACAAAGTCACTGAGAGGATGGATGATATTTTTGCAGCTTGGGGTGTTTCCTCCTTCCTCAAATCTGACAATGGCCCACCCTCCAATAGCAGAGAATTTAAGGACTTTCTCAGTCATTTAAACATCAAGTATCAAAAAAACATGCCTCTCTGGCCACAGGCACACGGCATAGTTAAACGATTTATGGGCACCCTGAAGAAAGTGGTTCAGTATGCTGCGCTCAAAGGAATCGATTTCAAGTCAGCCTTATGACCAACCCTTTGTGCCTATCAGTCAACTCCCCATTCAAAGCCCTGCCATCTTGCTTTCTGGCAGAACTATTGGGATAAAGTCACCACAACGGACCACCAGCCAAGTATTAGACTGATGAGATTTGTGTCACAGACACTTCTCGTCAAATAAAGGTCCAGGCAGATAAGTGCAGATGCCTTCGGGACATGGTTTTAGAGGACGGAGAGAGAGTCCTAATCAAACAAAAATGTCAAAAAAAGACTGAAGCTCCGTTTGATGTTGAACCATTGAGAATCGTGACACGTATAAGACATATGGTACCGCTCAACATCACAGTAAGTCCATTACAAGAGGCTGGTCACTGGGCCATTTAGAGCATTACCTTCAATACATTGGTGCAAGGGGACTCCTCAGGGAAGGACGGCCAGACCTCCCATGCTACCTTTGATATCTTATCTTATTGTAGGAACTGCCCTACCCCCAAAGCAAAGGAGGCCACTGCCTTTTCTGGTGTTATAAAGGGCCCATTTACCTAGAGGTCTCCCATTAGCAGGCACCCACCCCTTCCATCGCTGCACCTACATGGATTCAGCTAAGCACGAGTCCAGGGCAAAAGTGTGCGTGATGTACCACCCTCCAGATAATGGACTCCCAAACAGTAGCCACATGTTGTATAATATATGATAATGAGGTAGAAACCCCAGAGCTAAGCCTCAGGAGCTCTGGTAAGGTGTGGACAGCGTGTGTACCTGTCAGTAGGTGCTTCTCTCAGTTATTGTCCTTGTCCAGCAGAGGATCGCATGCTGAAGTTGGGGAGCCATGTAATAGAGTTCCAGGCAGGAAACTTCAAGCCCCCCTCCACCCCATGTTCTCTGTGGTGTTTTCAGGAGGCCCTCAGTGCTCCCAGTACCAGTCTTCAAGAACCGAACAGCATGCTAGGGCTACTGCTGACCAGAGACATGTTTCTGCCCTCATGCTGCTGAGCCAAGCTCGAGCAGTGGAAGGCAGAATAAAAGATATCCTGTACCAGGGAGGTGTGACCACCTCCCAGACAGGGTTTACTGTAGTGGGGCGAGTTGGGGGCATTTACCAGCACCACTGAGACTGCTGGAAGGGCACACTTGGTGCCCTTCTTGCATACTTCAGTTAAACCAGTTGAGGGAGCTGTTGGTTTCCGCTCTGGCGTGAAACAGGACAATGGACATGGAAGTATCCTCCCCATTGCCCAACCCCTCCTCTGGGAGGGACCCCTGAATCGTCCCAACTCTTTCTTTAAGGTACTTAAGGGCTTACCTGTGGGTGCGTCCCTAGATCCGTCGTGGGATTCAATTCAGATCTAACTCCTTGCCCTCTTCAACCGTCTGGACATCTTGACCTAGTCGTACTGAGCGCGTCAGACTGACCACATCAAACTTAGATTTGGGAACCGAGAAAGCAACCGAGAAGGCTCCGTCTGCTCCTGATCTCTTCTTTCTGCAGGCCCTTTGGTATTTACACTGAGTCTGAGGCCAGGATCCCTCATCGACACCACCGGAATCTTGTCCCTCTGCACCGTGTCGGCTGGCTGTCGCTAAGGCTGGGCGACTCTCATCTTCAGAGATCTTTTGGCCCTGTTGGGGGTCTTCTTTGATTCAAGAAGGCCTCCCTGCTTGCTTTGGGCCAATCCTGACTGACTTGAACGTGGTCAGTCTTCTGGACAATGCTGGTCCCAACACAGTACCTTTTTCGTCTTCTTCTATGGGTTGCCGTTGCCAAGGTCTGTTTGTGCTCCCACCGGACACCAACCCCCTGGATATTGACAGCCGACGTCAGACAGCTCCTACACCGTTCCTGTTTGTCCTCATCATCACCTGGTCTACGTAGCTGCAGAGATAAGGGCACCATCAACGCTACTGCAGCAGCCGGCATTGGTGGGCACTCTACTCCAGTGCCTCCTGGTCACTCTTGAGTGACCTAGACTCTCTCCATTATACTTGCAGGTGCTACTCTTCTTGAATACCCCCTTGGTTTCCACTGGACTCCTCCCGCTTCTGCGTCAGCGGCATCTTGCTTGAAGTCCCCCATTGTGGTCTATGAAGGTTCCCGATGCCACTTCGGACTTAAGCACCCGGCTTGCCTGGGGCAGGTAACCTGGTCTCCTGGGTATCCACGGGTTGGAGTAAATCTTGAGCCATCCTTTTTCCACAGGGTGTCATCCAAGTCCTTTGGGAAGGGTCCTTTTTCCTAAGAATTGCAACTGCGACTTCCCCATTGACTTACCTTCAGCACGCGGTCATGTATTCATTTAGCACATGGCCTTCTGGGGTTTCAGAGTCCTTACCTCTGGTGGTTCCTTAGTTCCACTGCCCTTCTAAGTCTTCTGGGTCACTTCGGTTGTTAGTTGCATTCCACTATTTTTGTACTTGGTTTGGTCTCCACTGTATTTTTGTGCTATTTACCTGTCACATTATCAAAGTATTGTGTGTATTGTAATTATATCTCGGGCTGGATATATTACATTGGGTTAGTGAGTGTCTGTAATAAATAACTATTTTGTATAACTAGACTGTGTGTTATTATTCTCATTTAATCTGCCCTATAAGACTAGATACTGGTGAACCAAGCTGCTTTACACTTCTCGTAGACAAAGCCTGAAAGCTGCTCTCCACAGCTACCACTTAGAGAGCTTTCTAAGGTTATCTAAAACACCAAAACATCATAAGGGTTGTCTGGATTGGTGCAGGGTGCCACAATTGAATAAGTGTGCACCATATACCAAGCCAGCCTCCGACAGTTGTTATTTACATAAATGGAATCCTTTCTTTTACCATTACATGCCAATATACTTATTCTTATTCCCATCCATCTTGGTGTATCCCTGTACTCACCATTTCTAGTTGACCCCTATGTTTAATCTATAATGGTATGCTCCGGCATCTGCCCTAGATTGTTGTGGACAGAAATCTGGTATTTTTGTGAAGTTACTTGGAAGTGTCAGTTGGCAAATAAAACTTCTCTAACTGTAACCAGTGTTTCTGTCTTTGATTATATCACTGGCGTACAAGACGGGATGCTGCAGTGCAGTGGACAGCTTCACAGCTCCACCCTTGTGCTTAAGATCACACATGGAACGGGACTTCTGCCACATCATGAGCCTCTTGACAGGTCTGTTTTCTTAATATTAGCAAAATCTGGGATGATGTGGCAGGGCACTGCCATTCTCCTTGATTGACGGCTCATTTTAGTATCAGGAGTATTGCCATTGTTCATGAGGAGCTACAGCCGTTAATACAGCAGAAGTCTTGTTGCAGTACCAGTTCGGACTTTTGTGTGAATGTCTCAGCTGCCGTCGCATGCCAGTGGGTACATATGGGTGTGTACCAGAGGAGAGGTGGGGGGACGCAACATCCCTGGGGCATCTCGAGTATCGGCACTAAGGCTGACATGGTTGTTTCCAACACAACAATGAAGCCTGTCATTCTCACCGGCACGGCTCTGGGGCATTACATGGTATTGGCAAGGCATGCATGGAAGCATCTTCTAGTGATAACAAGTGGAGACAAACGAGGGGATGGTGCATTTAGATTTATTCAAGTGTGGATCTGTGGGTTATCCATCGCCTTTGCTGTTAGTAGACACTGAAGTTAGAACTCCTGCCACACCCCTTAATATACTATATTGGAATGTTGCCGGCTTACGCCACAAATACACCATGAACGCGTGGGTAGTCTTCACGTCCAAATTGTATATTCTTTGTTTACAGGAGACGTGGACAGTTGGGCCTATACATCTCAATGCTTTTAAAAACATTTCATAGTCCAGCGATAGAGTCCAAGCATGGGCGGCCGAAAGGGGGTTTGTGTATTTATGTCTCAAACATGTTGGCTCCTTTAAGTTCCACAACGATTGTAACAAGAGTTTTTTATCAAATTGTGACTCTGGTAATCTCTACACATCTTACTCTAGTTATTGTCAATTTTTACAATAATGTCTGCTCATCGGAAATTGTTACTGATCTCCATCTACTAGATCACGACCTAGAGAAGGCCTTTCCTCCTAACTGTTGTGATCCCATTATCCTGTGGGGCAGTGATTTCAACATACGCACATGCCCCGTGACAACCAATAAGGCATGTGGTATGACATCTCCTGACCTCTGTGAGATAATCGACTATACCCATTCGGAGTACGGGGATAGTCTAAACAAATTAATCTTTAAGCATAATCTGGGGTTTTGTAATGATTTAATTTGTACACCAGTTACAGTGAGGTGTACATACAATGGAAGGGGGGACAATAGTGGGATAGATTTCCTATTGTTCCCCCGCGTTACTCCACACTGATTTTGAAATGTAATGTGCACGACATGGCGCTCAGTGATCATTTTCCCCAAAGTGTCTCATTGAACTTTGATCTTGCCGGACAGGCACGCGGCACATCTAAATTCACTGCATTAGAGGAAAATGTGATCTCTCGCCGCAATGGGTATGCGTTGAGGTGGTCCCTAGTGGATCCACCTAATTTCCTTGAAAAATTGATCCAAAAAGAGAAAGAGGCATTTGAAGTCTGCTTAGATGAAACCACAGAGGCGCATAATTTTATTTTAGTATTTAATCAAATAAAAAGGGCGTGGGGGAGGGCCTTTTTGCTAAACCAAAAACACCAAAGGCGGGCGGGTTTGGCTGGTGTGACTCAGCATGTACAAAAGCTCAAAGAAATTTGAAATTAGCTCTAGCTGAACAACCTAGATCCGTAAGGAAAGTCCGGGAGTGTAGACTGGCTTACAAAGCAGCCATTAAACAACGGAAAAGAAACTTGAAGGAGGAGACATGGAACGAGTTACTGGAGGCTAGTCTATCCAATGACAACACCACTTTTTGGCGTGTTATCAATTCACCTTCTTGCACCCTCCCAGACTCTCCACGAGCAGAGATAGCGATCACAGAGGAAGCATGGATAGCTCACTTTTCTAATCTGTACTCCCCTAGTGACGAGTATGATATTTCCACCACCAGCGCCTTGGCCCATAACGGGCTCATGTGTTCTGTTAATGCACTAAGCCCGTTGGTCCTTTAAAGGCCTCCAGATATCCAGAGTTTTTCTTCGATGAAATTGTTCTGGCACTAAAAAAAAGTAATCCCAGACTCTCCACGAGCAGAGATAGCGATCACAGAGGAAGCCTGGATAGCTCACTTTTCTAATCTGTACTCCCCTAGTGACGAGTCTGACATTTCCACCACCAGCGCCTTGGCCCATAACGGGCTCATGTGTTCTGTTAATGCACTAAGCCCATTGGTCCTTTAAAGGCCTCCAGATATCCAGAGTTTTCCTTCAATGAAATTGTTCTGGCACTAAAAGAAAGTAAGGGGGGGGGAAAGCCGCGGGGCCCGACGGGATCCCTATTGATCTGTTTAAATTCAAGATCGAGCTCTGGGGCCTTATCCTCACTTTACTTTTTAAAGCTTGCCAAGCCCAGGGCTTTTTGCCTACCTGGCCTGAGTCTCTTATTGTCCCTTTTTTAAGAAGGGTGACCGCAACAACCCAGCACATTACAGGCCATTTTTTTTTGGATTGCCTGGTTAAGGTTGCTGGCCGCATGCTTTTAGGACGCCTACAGGATTGGGCAGAAACAAATAATATCCTCTCTGACCTACAGTACGGGTTCAGGGAGGGGCTGGGAACTGTAGAGTTGGCAATAAATTTAGATCTATTAATCTGCAAATAGGTACACATGAAAGGAGGCAATTTGTCTTTAGTTTTTGTTGATTTATCCTCCGCTTTTGATTTGGTAGCATACGACAAGTTATGGGCAATTATGATCCATATGGGCGTGGATGACACAATTGTGAACTTCCATAAAGATCTGTATGCCTTAGGCAGAGGCAGAGTACATTATGGTCTCAACGGTACTTGTACCGAGCCATTCAAAATAGGAAGAGAGGTGCGCCAGGGATGCGTAATGGCCCCTTCTTATTTAACCTCTACATCAACAGCATAGGGGATACTCTGGCAAGTAAATGTGTGGATTTACCCCAGGTGGGACATCGGCCTATACCAGCATTATTTTACGCCGACGATGCGGTGTTAATGGCCTGCACTCCCATGGCACTGCAGCGTCTGGGGGATGAATTCGCTAAGTACATGCGAAAACTTGGGCTAAAAATCAACATAGGCAAAACCTTCGCCATGAAGATTGGGAAGAAGGCCACTCGTTGCCATGACATTATTATTGAGGTTTCTTCCATTCAGTTTACAGAGTCTTTTTCATACTTGGGCATTGTTTTTAATCAATAAGGGTATTGGCAAGGGGCAATTAAATTAAGGCCACTCCATTTTATGAAAACTACAATGGCCCTTTTCAGTTTTGCTAGAAAGATTGGCTTCAAACATGCAAAGGAGATGATGACAACCTACAATGCTAAGTGTAGATCCTCTGCGATGTATGGGCCTGAGCTATGGGGGCATGGAAATATTCCATCTTCCTAAGGTCTCTCCTTGCTCTCCTGAAAAGTAGCCCAACGTACGTGTGTAATTCCAAACTAGGTGTCCCTACATAGCAGACCTGATTAGAATCCAGCCAGTTCTGTTATGGCACAAAATATGGTCATCTGTACATACTACTTTTATTCGAGCCATAATCACCGATTGCCAAAACCCCCCAAATGTTTTTAATATCCCGTGGCTCAAATATGTGCCCAACATTTTAATAAATCTTGGTCATCCTGAATATTTTACTCTCCCCAAGAGCCTGGCCAACGTGCAGAGGAAAGCCTTGAAACTGAAATGCATTTCATTACTGGAAGAAATCAGATTAGCATCTGAAATCTGTAAATCAACCGTGCTGAGGAATCAAATGATCTTGACTAGCTTTCACATGCAACCAATCTAACCAACATCTATAATCCTCGTCATATGTTTGTGCTTACCCGTTACCTGCTGGATATCTTCCACCACTTAATTAGCTTTCCTACCGCTAACAACTGGTCCCTTGACCTGGGGAATTGCACGTGTGATGACATTTCACCTCAGAACACCATGCATACCGTGCTTTTCTGTAAACACTTCTCAAGGTTGAGACAAAAATTAATTAAACCCTTGCTACTAGAGTTTTGTTTCAGACTTTGTCGCCCGGTGTACATTCATCTGCAAATGTTACCAAATATTTTTACTTGTACAGTAATGTCATGTTTCTTGCTGCCTGTCATCACCTATAGGAAGCAGCTGTAAATATTAAACATATGATTGTGCTGTGATGTCAGTCTTTTTAACACTTTGAGCTTCTTGCTAGGGAAGAATGTTGTACTTTGTTTTAAACTGTATCTTGGTCTTTTGAAAGTTTTTTCATGGATGAAATATGTAGCTTTTATGATTCACTTCGTGATTTCGAATAAAGCTTACTTTGATTGAATGATATGTCTAGTGATAACTGGTTTTAGGGTGAAGGCATCAAAGTGGAGCCAGTCACGCTGACAGGCACAGCATCTATTGTTACTACCACAATGTCTCGCCATATGAAACGGCACCGCAGAGCCTGTCAATCTGACAGGCACAGCATCTATTGTTGCTGCCACAGTCCTCACCAAATGAAACGGCACCGCAGAGCCTTTCACTCTGACAGGCACAGCATATATTATTGCTGCCCTAGTGCCTCACCATAGGAAATGGCCCTGCAGAGCCTGTCACTCTGACAGGCACCACATCTATTATAGCTGCCCTCGTGCCCCGTCTTAAAAAACGGCACCAGAGAGCCTGCAACGCTAACATGCACAGCAGTACTAACGCAGAGTCCATGTTTCTATGCAGTGTGTGCAGTCGTCATAGTTAGAAGCATGCCTCGTCGTAGCGAGTACAGCTGCGTGGGCTTGCCTTGCTGACAGGCACAGCTTGGTTGAGGGGTTTGGGGACAAGGTATTGGGACACGTTGAATTTCAGTACATGGCTCTAGAGGGAAACAAGAACAGCACATACTTGTTAACACAGCTGTACATTAGGCTGACCAAGAAGGAGGTCAGCCTAATTTCTATTATACATCAGCTGAAGAACTCACTAAACTCAAAACCTGTCAGACGTTTTCATCTACTCGATTCAACCAACATCCAAGTAGCATTGATCTCCACCTCCATGACAGATTTCCTGTTCCTCTGATTATATCATTGCTGGAATGTTAAGTACCCTGAATATTTTTAGCAGCAATATTGGGAGTAGGGGTAATAGTCTGTGTTAAAATTGTGGTTGGTATCCATTACACAATATAGTCTTGCAGTAGTAGAAAATGGTTGGAAGTTAAATAAATATTAATAATTTATTATTACATATTTGTTAATAATGAGGGCTTGATTATGATGTAGTTTGGATTTGCCTCCAACTGACACCGTCGCGGTCTCAGGACTGACTGGCCTCCGGCACTCTCGCGCAGCATGACCGACATCCCACTCTCTCTCGCGCAGCTGCCCAATTGCTGGAAAATTCCCAGAAGGATACACCTGTCAGGAATCGGACGTGTCACCCTGGATAGTGTTGAGATACAGAAATCAATTAAGTGGGCAGCAGCAAATTGCTCCAGGACGTGGGGAACAGCACAAGCGATACAGCAATCAATATGGTGGCGACCAGTTCCAAGGAGACAGTGGGTCCGGCTGCACTTTAGGGCGTCATCGTCAATTGTGGCAATGGTCATACGCGGTATTTCTTCCAAGGCTCCTTATTACCTAAAGTGCACGTCCAGGGTAACTACGAAGATCCCAGTACGATGCCAGCCATAATCTGCCCTGGCAAGAATCCCCCCGACATTCCAAGAGTATAGAACCCCGTACAAGCAATAACCCAACACGAGACCAATGGATGAGCTCACAACGGAGAGCCTCTGGCAAACCTTCAAAAATGGAGTGACCCTCAATCTGATTACCTGAAAAGATCTGAACTGTGTAGGGTGGCAGGGGAGGGAGGGGGCAAAGATCAGCTTCTGTTCCCCTTTGCCGAAAGGATTGGTAATGGACGCAGAGCTTAGAAATAGTTGGACATGATGAAATAGAAAAGTAGGTGAGAAGTAAGTTTTTAAGCAATGACGCCACCCTGACTTTAAAGCACATTTATGCATCTTGGGATGAGAGACTTGGGAGAATAAGTAAAAGGCATGTGAATGATAGGGAAGGGGGTCTAATAGTCACAGTTCACCAGTTTGAAGACACGTGAATTATGGCAGACAACCGTCTAGTGCTCTGACGTCATGTCTGCGCTAAGCAACACTGACTAGGATAAAAGTCCCCACATCATTAAGGTTTTTAAGTTGGAATGTTCATGGTCTGAAGAGGTTAATGAACATATTACAGAAGATTAAATGTGTAATGTTCATAGGAAACATGGCTGTGTGGGGATCCAGTCAGTTTTCCAATATTTGATGGGTTTGTGCACGTATATGCGTCAGCCTCCCTAAATGAGCAGGTGTGAGTGTCGGGGAGGTGTGTGAGGGTAGTGAGTTTAGCTTTGTCAAAAATTGCAAGGCATGTCAGTCCTTCAGAAGCCAAATGTGAATGTTTTTAAATCACCGAGGAAAACAAAAATCACATTCAGCTATGCTGAAATCCCTTGTAGCTGGAGATGTTTACATGTCCTGTGGATAGGATGTATAACATTCAGCTATCTAGAGTTGAAGGGGAGGTGTGTACCCCATCAACACAAGCCTCAAAAGGTATGAGTATGGTTGATTTTAACACCAAATTGTGTGAAAAAGATGAAGTAAGAGGGAGGGGTGCGGTGTTCAAATATGGCATACCACAAGCAATATTTTATCACCAGAAAGTATTTTAAAATATGGCTTGGGTATTAACCCTCTGTTGTCTGGCATGAAGTTACCTAACACAACCTTTAAAGTTGTAGGACACTGTACTTATGGAATGAATATGAAATTAACATTTGTACATATTGTTTTGGATTGTTGGTTATACATTGGGAAAAGGCATAGAATTTCAAAGCCTATTTCAGTGAAGTATGACATCATAACACGTCAGGGAGTTGTAAGGTTATTCTGTCCTATGCGTTTATTAGATGAAATAATTGCAGCTGGAAAAGTTTTACGAAGGATCAAAAGGAAAAATAAGGGGTAATATTTAATTTGTTGATTTTTTTTGTTTGCATTTTAATTTGTTATAATAACACCGCCCCTTCCCTCCCCCACAAATTAGGAAATGTCGGTTGGGCCAGCGGACATTTCAAGGATTGACAGGAAGTGCCGTCAAGGGAGTTTGTGCCATTGCATAATAACTTTTCCCGACAGCTCCATCGAACATGATTGAGCTGTTCTGCACAGTGACAATTTATTTTAATTTAAAAAAGAAAATCCCAAAGCAATATTTTCCTCTTGAAGAAAAAAACCCAACAATGCCCCCCTCTTCCTGGGAGATTCTTCCCATGGCGAGAGTGGCATTGAGCATTTTTCAATGCCACTTAATGCCAGGTTTTTCCAGTCAGTGACAGACATTAAAAAAATTACTATCTGACCGCCAGTCTAAAATAGCTAGGCAGACATATAGCAAAACCTTCAACGACCCGTACACGGTCGCGCCATCAGTAGAAGACCACATCAAAGACAGAAGAGTCTCTACGCCGTTGTCAAACTATGGTCCACCCGGGAGGACCATAATGTTGGCAGGGACTGAAGAACATCACCAAGACTTAAATCAGCCCCTTAGTCTTTGACTCATTGATGAGAAGTCTAGAGGCTCGATTCATAAAGGTAAACTGAGATGAAAGTCTAACTTTACGACGTTCGGTATTCACAAAGTGCATTTAGGTGTAGTAAAGTCAGACTTTTCTCTTAGTTTAACTTACGTTTTGGTCTTACGTTTACCTGGGGCTAGACATTTGGTCTCAGTTAAACTTAAGACCAAAGCTTGAGGTTAAACTGAGACAAAAGTCTGACTTTACTACACGTAAATGCCCTTTGTGAATACCGAACGTCGTAAAGTTAGACTTTCGTCTCAGTTTACCTTTGTGAATCGGGCCCTAGGTTTCTATTGATAAGTATTGATGTAAGTGAGTCAGAGAATGTACAGAATTTGACATTTTGTGTTATTTTTTTTCTTTGTTTTGTATCATATGAGTTATTTTAATAGATTGATATACTACGTATATGTGACGTTAAGAGTGGAGATCATATTGTGGTGCTCGGTTGTACCATAGCATATTCCTGTTGATATAGTCATTCCTGTAACTACAAACATTTGTGATCGATTTCCAACCATTGTCGATTGAGGGACACATTTACTTCCAGTACTGTGCTGTAATGTTGTATGTACTCTGATATTGTGTTGTTGTTAATGCTACTCCTCTTCTTCTCCTCTTTTGCTCCTCTTGTAGGGCGGCCTTCTGGTAAGTACAGCCCCTTGTCTCTATTAGTTGTTATTTACCAAGTGATTATGAATCTGGGGTACTGCCCCATATTTTTATGTAGTGTTCCTAATAAGACTATCTCTCCCTAGAGCTTCATTTGTTTTTAAAGTTCTGATCACCCTGGACATTTCTGGTATTTTTATGGGTGTTTCCAGACTTTCCCTTTGCTGTGGTGGGGTTTTTATAGTTGGGTTCTTCCCAGACACAATGATTGGAATGTCCCTTATGTATCAGTAGCTCTACCATGTCGTGCAATAGCTCCAGCTCCCTTCTTTTCTTGTAACTGTTCTCCGCTCCCCGTCTTTTAGTGATACAATACATGACTTTACTCTTTTGGGCCTAAGTTCAACTGCTAGTATTTTGTCTATTTTGTAGGTTTCCTCATATTACAGTTGTTTGTCCTGTTGAGAGCATGTTCTGCCCTGTTTGTAATAATATGACTAGACCTGTGGATCTCCGGGCCCACATTTGCTAAGCCTTTGCGTTGTCCTTGTATTTCTTAGTGGTAGGCATTACATAGGTGGGCATGGGTGTTCCCCTGAATCTATCCATGCATTTCATGCAAGTCCAGACTTACTAAGTTTGAATAGCTGGAATTGTGTGAAATTAGTATGCCTACTTAGCATAATGAGGAGAAATGTGTTTATTTTGCAGCATTGCTTCCTCTTTCTATGCGTGATGCTTTCAGCATCACACATAGAAAGAGGAAAACGCCTGTTTTTTCAGGAAGGTATCCCTGCCTGTACAAAACCAATGTTGACCATAATGCAGGCGCCCTTGCAGCGTGGCACAAGCGGGCCCGCATTGGTGCTAGACAACCACAGGTGTGCCAAAGATGAACGACGCCATATCTTTGTAAATATTGCGCTCCTCAGCTCTCTCTCATTCACGCAATGCAACTCCATGCCGTGCTGCACTGTGTTGCATAAATTCTTAGTAAATCTACCCCCTGGTGTTCTTTTCTTTAAACTCTTTAGGAACCTATGATTTATCCAGCTTCATATTGTAAAGCATCAACTTTAAGGTTATAAAGGTCCTTCCATATGCCATCAATAAAGCACAACCTTCTCATTCTCAGTTTAGCGCTTTATAACCTTTTAGATATATATTAGCAGCAGATGGGTGTAGCTGTAGCCCAGCATGCTGCCATCTCTAATATACACTCTAATATACACGATCGTGTGCATAGCACAAATCTTATAAGTCAGAGGATGATGTGTGTGTAGGTCATGTGTGCATGTATGTCGAAGGTATCTCTTCTTAAGGTGTCACACTCTCCTTATTTCAAGAAGCCTTGGATATTTGCAGATTATTATATTAAAGCCCCTCCTCTGCTCATTTAGTGCTGCAGTTATTGACACCTCACTGGACTTCTCCACTCAAAGAAGCACCACAGACCCCACGTGAAGCATCTCCCGTTCCTTTCATACTGGCTGTTTAGCACTTCTTTTTATGTTTGCATATATTATGCTCTTGCCTGCTTCTCTGATGCATCTAATGTCGTGCCTCCACTGGTTTGTTGGGTGGCTAGTTCACCTGTTGTCAGGAGGATCCAGCTTACGGAGTCACCTGCCTTCCTCAACCAATCTCATTTGTGAGTTCATCTCCTATTCCAAATCCCAGTCCAACTGGAATTGTCCATCTGTAGTGGATCATCTCACTGGCCTGGGTGATCTATGGTTTGTTTCATTCTATGTCTTATGGCTAAGGTTGCATGTGATTAATCTTGTAGCACAAGAGTCTTTTTTTCCCTCATGTTGGAAATGTCTTTGTTCTCGGAACAATCACGAGAAGGCTTTTAGTAAGCCTTAGAAAAATATTGTTATTTCTTTATCCATTGATGTTCCAATTCTGAGAGTGCCCCAGCAGAACCTATTTTTTAGTTCTTTGCATTTTCTTCCAGCCAGAGCACTTTCCTCTGTAGAGATTTATGGCTTGTTCCATGCTTGTGTATTTTTGTATGAGTTCCTTGATAGCCTGGCAATTGCTGTCTGCCCTCTTGTACCTTAACTGTGGTACCTTTCCTCTTCACAGGTGCTTCAGCCTCTTTCACAGGTCCACAGTCCCCCTAGCCAAGCAACTGAGGGTCTAATATTGCCCTGTTCCAGCTTACTCACAGTGTTCCTGGTCAGCATGGAAGGCACTGTTTAGGATGGCACAAATTCTCCATCACCACACCACCTCTCCAACTGCTACCTCCGTCTGACCCCCAAGGCCATATTCCACAGTTCAACATGACTTGCCACCGCCATAAGAATGCAATCTTAAAACGTACCACGCAGATGGTTTCCTGCGATGTCGCGAAGGCGAGGTCACAGGCAGAGAGAGAAACACTTGTTGTTGTCCAAATCCGTTTGATGATTTTGTGAAGACTTTTTCTTTGTGACATTCAACTGTCCTAGTCCTGAAGGGCAGTTGACATGTTTTTAATCCATCAGCTGTTTTAGGTCTGCATGTGTTTTTGTTTCAAATTGTAATCTGTAACCATTACTTCATGTAAGGTTTTCTGTCACTGTTACAGTTTATCCTGTGATATAAAAAAAACTTAAACAAATGTGTAAATTCTACTTTTCTAGCATGTTCTCTGGCTTTTACCTAACACAGCTTGTTCCTTGTTCCCTAGGGTGCAGCAGGTGGAGCAGCTGGAGCCGGTGGAGCTGGTGGAGTGGTAAGTTTGACTATACAGCTCTCTAACGTGACAATCAGACTTTAGAATCACTACAAACCTGATAATAAAACATTGAGAAATAAGACATCAATGAAAATAAAATAAATACGCCATCTTCAAAGAAAGTGTATAAAATCAAAGGTCCATCGAATATGAACCCCAAAGGTTTTTCAGCGAATGGATGATTTCACGATCAAATAATATATGATTTATAGGACAAGACTATGACTCAAATCAAATACAACTCAGCATTTACCAGACCAAAAAACATTCAAAAGCTTGATTGCATTGAGTGACTCTCAAAAAAAAAAAAAAACACCGATTTTTCAATACTAAGAGAAGGTAAAAGGGGATCGTCAGGAAGCAATCCCAAATATAGTCTTTCATAAACAAATGGCTCAATATAAATACAAGTGACAGATATTTGTGGAAGTACGCTCAAAGGAAGAAAATGTTCCTATGTTTCTAATAGCTATAATCATGATATTTGTAAGTATCAATCCAATCAGAAGTGGGCAGGACATCACTGGTTCAGTACATAAGACCATCCACAGGGCAGAAAGAATCTTTAGGCCAACGTCGGGCAGACCCCAATCACATGGAAGATAAAAATAAATGAGAAGTACAATCAATCAATCAATCAATCATGGAATTTATATCGCGCACTACTCACCCGGAAGGGTCTCAAGGCGCTTGGGGGAGGGGGTCTGCTACTGCTCGAACAGCCAGGTCTTGAGCTGTTTCCTGAAGGCGAGGTGGTCCTGGGTCAGCCGCAGGTGGACAGGCAGGGAGTTCCATGTCTTAGCCGCCAGGTAGGAGAAGGATCTTCCTCCGGCAGTGGCTCTCTGGATGCGAGGGACGACGGCGAGGGCGAGGTTCGCGGATCGTAGCTGTCGGGTGGGCGTGTAGAAGGTCAGGCGGTCGTTGAGGTACCTTGGGCCCAGGTCGTGGAGGGATTTGTGTGCGTGGGTGAGGAGTCTGAACGTGATCCTCTTGTTGACAGGGAGCCAGTGCAGGTCTCTCAGGTGGCTCGAGATGTGGCTGCGTCGGGGGGCGTCCAGGATGAGACGGGCGGAGGCGTTCTGGATACGCTGAAGTCTTTTCTGAAGCTTGGCTGTTGGACCGGCGTAGAGGGTTTTTCCGTAGTCTAGTCTGCTGGTGACGAGGGCCTGGGTGACAGTCTTCCTGGTCTCGGTCGGGATCCATCTGAAGATCTTGCGGAGCATGCGGAGGTTGTGGAAGCAAGATGAGGAGACGGCGTTGACTTGTCTGGTCATCGATAGGGAGGAGTCCAGGATGACGCCCAAGTTGCGTGCGTGGTCCGTTGGCTTGGGTGCGGTGCCCAGGGCCGGGGGCCACCAGGAGTCGTCCCATGCGGAGGGCGACGGTCCCAGGATGAGGACTTCTGTCTTGTCCGTGTTCAACTTCAGGCGGCTGATGTTCATCCATTCGGCGACATCTTTCATGCCTTCGTGTAGGTCGGCTTTGGCGTTGTCGGGGTCTCTGGTGAGGGAGAGAATCAGCTGGGTGTCATCGGCGTAGGAAATGATGTTGAGGTTGTGTTGGCGTGCGATGGCAGCGAGGGGTTTCATGTAGATGTTGAAGAGAGTAGGGCTGAGCGACGATCCTTGCGGGACGCCGCAGATGACTTCGGTGGCCTCAGAGCGGAACGGAGGGAGGCGTACTCTCTGTGTTCTGCCAGAGAGGTATGAGATGATCCATTCCAGAGCATTCCCCTGGATGCCGGTGTCGTTAAGGCGTTGGACTAGGGTGCGGTGGCAGACAGTGTCAAATGCTGCGGAGAGGTCAAGGAGGATGAGTGCCGCTGTTTCACCTTTGTCGAGCAGGGCTCGGATGTCGTCGGTGGCTGCGATGAGGACGGTCTCGGTGCTGTGGTTGGCTCTGAATCCGGATTGCGATGGGTCGAGGGATCCGTTCGTCTCGAGGAAGGCGGCCAGCTGCTTGTTGACGACCTTCTCGATGACTTTGGCAGGGAATGGAAGGAGCGAGATTGGGCGGAAGTTCTTGAGGTCGGTCGGGTCCGCTGTTGGTTTCTTCAGTAGTGCGCTGAGCTCGGCGTGCTTCCAGCTCTCCGGGAAGGTGGTTGTGTCGAAGGAGGCGTTGATGATGTCTCGGAGGTGGGGTGCGATGGTAGAGGCGGCCTTGTTGAAGACATGGTGGGGGCATGGGTCGGTCGGAGATCCGGAGTGGATGGTGTTCATCATGCGTGTCGTGTCTTCGGGGGTCACTTTGGTCCATGTCTGGAGGATAGCAGCGGGGTGCGTAGGTTCGGTCGATGGGTGCAGGGGTGGAGCGCCGAAACTGTTGTGGATGTCGGCGATCTTGCGGTGGAAGTACGAGGCGAGGGAGTCGCAGAGGTCCTGCGAGGGAGTGATGTCGTTGTTGCCGGTGCTGGGGTTGGAGAACTCCTTGACGATGTTGAAGAGCTCCTTGCTGTCATGGGCGTTCTTGTCCAGTCGTTCCTTCAAAGATTTCTTCTTGGTGGTGCGGATGAGCTGGTGATGTCTGCGGGTGGCGAGTTTGAGGGCGGTCATGTTGTCGGTGGTCTTGTCGAGGAGCCAGGCCTTCTCGAGGGTGCGGCAGGCCTTCTTGGAGTCCTTGAGTTCGTCGGTGAACCAGGGGGCCTTCTTGCTTCTGGGCCTGGTGAGTGGGTTCTTCAGTGGGGCGAGGTCGTTGGCACAGGAGGTCAGCCATTGCGTGAGGTCGAGGGCTGCTGTGTTAGGGTCCGTTGTCCTGACCGGTGGGTTCTGGCTGAGGGAGGTGGTGAGCTGGTCGACGGTGATCTTGCTCCAGTTTCTGTGGGGAACCTGCTTCGGGTGGTGGTGGACCGTGTTCTTCTTGAAGCTGAAGTGGACGCAGCTGTGGTCAGTCCAGTGGAGTCCGGTGCAGTGGCTGAAGGTGACGTGCTTGCTGGATGAGAAGAGGGGGTCGAGCGTGTGGCCGGCGTAGTGGGTGGGGGTGTTGACCAGTTGCTGGAGTCCGAGGTTGGCGAGGTTGTCCAGCAGGGTGGTCGTGTTGCGGTCGTTGTTGTTCTCCAGGTGGAAGTTGAGGTCCCCGAGGAGGATGTAGTCGGCGGAGGGGAGGGCGTGAGGGCTGATGAAGTCTGTGATGTCTTCGCAGAACTGTGCGCGTGGTCCCGGGGGTCTGTAGATGAGGGTGCCTCTGAGGGTAGTCTTGGGGTCGGTGTGGATCTGGAAGTGCAGGTATTCGGCGGTGTTGAATGCGTCGGTGGAGTTAGTCGAGATGCGAATGGTGCTTTTGTGAGCGATGGCGATGCCCCCTCCGGTCTGGTTGTTGCGATCCCTCCTGATGATCTTGTAGCCGTCCGGGATGGCTATGGCGATGTCGGGGGCTGAGGAGTCGTTCATCCAGGTTTCCGTGAGGAAGGCGACGTCTGGAGATGCGGTGTCGAGGAGGTTCCAGAGTTCCACGGCGTGTCTGTGGACGGAGCGGGTGTTGATCAGGACCAATGATTAACGCACACCACCACACACATACACGATAAGGATCACTTACAGAATAACGGAACCAAAAATATCGTGTGGGCAGAAAATTGTGTCAAAAATATCAAGGATCAAAATATCAAGAAGGTAAGTTAAAGAATTTAAGTATAGATTTACTCATCATCATTGTACCTTAAAGATATATAATCTAGACACATATATGTGGAGTTATTTATAGTTAAAAATGTCCTACTTATAGAAACTCGATATTCTTGACATGATATTTTCACCCACAATAATTTTGGTGCGGATATTCTCGCTAAACACCATAAGATAAGTTACCCCACCGTACATTATATGTTTATTGCATTTTACTGAGAAGTTCCAGAATCATCTTGGTAAATGAAGTCAATTATATTTATATATCTATATATCTATTCACTGAAAAAACAAGGGATGTTATAGTTAGGCTCGCATTTCACTCGTGCAATACCACAGAAATTTAGCAGTTATAGTTACTTGAGCTAACTATTACCTACACCCCATTAATGCACTGCTTATGACCTCACATATTATAACAGTCATGACATAGTGACATCACTGATGACATCTCGAATGACATCACTGATGATATAACTGTTGACATGATCTAGTGAGTGTAAGTATTTTCTATTTTATGATTGTTAAACATATATACTAACCTACTGAAAAGTCAAATTAGTATACTATAGGCACTACTATTGAGTGACACTATTTCTTACATATATTATGTGATTGGCTATGTGACTGTATGTATCCTTGTGTGTATGGGTGTGAGAGTAGACGTGTGGGTGTTTAAGTGAATTTCTGAGTAGCTGTGTGGGTGAGCGAGTTGCTGTGTGAGTGGTTCTAATGGTGAGTGAGTGGGTGTGTCAGTGGCTGTATGGGTGAGTAAGTGGCGGTGTGAGTGGCTCTATTGGTGGCCAAGTGGGTGTGTAGTGACTGTATAAGTAAGTGAATGGGTGCCTGAATGGCTGTATGAGTCAGAGGCTGGGTTTGTAGGTATGCTGGATGGCTGTATGGGTGAATGAGTGGCTGTTTGAGTGAGTTTTTGGTTAAGTGAGTTGGTGTGTGACTATCCTTTTTAGATAGTGAGTGTCTGTGGGAATGGCTGTATGGGTGAGTGAGTAGATATCTGGGTGCTTGTATGGATTTGTGAAAGGGTATGTAAGTGGTTGTGTGGGTGAGTGAGTGGTTGTGTGGGTGAGTGTTTGTCAGTGTGTAGCAGTTGTGTGGGTGGATGAGTCGGTGCATAAGTGACTGTATAGGTAAATAAGTTGGTGTGAGTAGCTATATGGGTGAGAGTGTGGCTATGTGACTGGCTGTATGAGTGAGTGACTGGTTGTATCAGTGGCTGTATTGGTGGGTTAATGGATTTGTGAGTGGCTGTACGAGTGAGTGAGTGTGTGAGTGGCTTTATGGAGGATTGAGTGGGTGGGTGAGTACTGGTATGGGTCTGCAAATGGGTAAGTGAGTCGTTTTGCAGGTGTGTGAGTGGGTGTACAAGACGTTGTATTGGGGTTTGAGTGGTTATATGAGTGAATGGTTCTGTGGATGATGTCATGAGTGATGTCATTTGAGATGTCATCATGCCACTGACCATGTCATGAGTTCTGTAATATGTGAATTCCTTAACAGTGCATTGCGGGCCTAATTATAGTTAGCTCAGGTAAGAATAACTGCTAAATTTGACGGTTTTGCACAAGTGACATTTGAGCCTAACTATAACGTCCCTATAAGCTTTGATGCTTTCAATGAATTTCTAAGTTTTTTAAAATTCTATTTCCTAACTATAATGTCCCTGTAACCGTTGTTTTTTAAGTGAATTTCAAAGGTTTTTCAAATTCTATTTCCTATCTATAACATCCCTGTAACCTTAGATTTTCTAAGTGAATTTCAATGGGTTTTGCACTAGTAGTCATGTTTGCAGAGTGGTGGAGAAAGGGGCAGGGACTCCGACCAGCTTTCAGGAATCCTGCTGTATAGGATTATTGAAGGTTACAGGAGGGCTTCTTATCCCCCAAGATCCCCCAGCATCCAATAGGACTTCATCCCCCAATCAGTCGTGCACCTGGAGGCGCACTTGCATAGTGGTGGAGAAAGGGGGCGGGCCTCTAACCAGCTCTCAATAATCCTGCTGTGTGGAACTTACTAGAGGTAATAGCAGGAGTTGTTTGACCCCAAGGACCCACAGAAGCCAAGGGGACTTCATCCCCCAACCAGTAGTGCACCAGGAGGTGCGTTTACAGAGTGGTGGAGAAAGGGAGCGGGCCCCTATGACAACCCAACAATCCCGCTATGTGGGACTTATTGGATGTAACAAATGGGGTGTTTGGCCCCCAAGGGCACTTAGAAGTAACGGGGACTTCATCCCTCAACTAGTAGGGTACCAGGAGCGCGTTTGCAGAGTGGTGTGAAAAGGGGTAGGGCTTCCAGCGACATGCCGGGCTCAAATTTTTTTAAAAAGTTGTCATGGCCCCCTCTTCCTTCGGCCTAGTTAGGCACTGAGGGCCCTTAATCATGCCTTTTTAGAAAGGTGAAATGGGGCCGTGCATCCCCACTACCTGGGCTGATTTCGAACCTGTTCCCCATCTCCCCGAACCGGCATTTTTATTTTTATTTTATTAAATTCATGGTGCAAGGGTGCCTGTTGTTCTATGTAGGATTGTTTTTGTGCAGGAAGGTGGTGTTTTCCTCTTTGTATGTCTGCTGCTGAATTGGATTTCTACTTGTTACACCTCACATGAGGAAGTGTAGGTTTTTGGCTCTTCCCCAGGTTAAATCTGGGGCAGATTCAAAATCCACGGGTGTTGTGTGGGAACACCCACCACAATCCCATGTAACGCCTCCCGAGCTTAGAGTAAGGTGATGCAGCGATTCCCGCTGCATTGCCTTACTCAAGATTTATGAGGCAACTCAAAGCCACGCAGGGTGGCTTTGCGTGGCTTCATAAATCTGATTCAGAGCCCTTTGTCACATTTCTACCACTTTATGTGGTGCAAAAGTGACCTAAGGCTCTCATAAATATGCTCCTAGCTTAGCAACCAAGGCCAGTATATTTAGCCACAGCCGGGGCAAAGGGAGCTGTAATGCCTATATCTGCAGGTGGTTTGAGGACATGGTGTGAGAATGTGCTGATGGAGCCGGATGACCAGACTGTACAAGCTCCCTGTATCCAACCTTCCATGTCAGACCACCTCTCAGAGAACGAGTCAAAGCAAAGACTTAGAACGTGTATAAATGGATTTCAGTTTAAACTACAAGGCACAGGGTCCTATCAAAGATGTGCTGGAGGCAAAGCTCTAATAAGTTGACTGAAAAAAAAAAGTTATAGTTGTGAGGCTATCCTGGCCGCAGATCCTTGTTGGCTCTTTCTGCACATTGAGGGCCTCATTTATGAGGAGCTGGTGTGCGGCAGCACCCCAAGTCTTCTTGCAGTGCTGCTCTATACCAATGTGAAAGGACAGGAATGCAATGTGTTTATAAAATACAGTGCATTCCTGTCCTTTCCCCCTGTGCTGCTGCACAATTTGCTTTTTGCCCCAGGTGGGGTTGGGGGGCTGCATATATCACATTAAGGGTCTCACTCTACTGAGTATGTATTATCATTCTTATAGGAAGAGCCTGCTGCTATTATTTTGTGTATCAATTCTAAGCTTTGATAAGGAACACAAATCATGTTATTCTGAACCTTGTATTCCTCTCATCGACGGGTCTGTGTCTCCATTTATGTCTTCTGTGGAGGGATCGATTTGAGCGTACAGAGTCACTATGGGTCACTCATAGCAGACTGTCATATTCATATATTCTATTATCCTGCAATGGAAAAGCACCTTTCACCAACTCTGCTCCTCTCCAATGTATCTTCTTCTCATACTTCTCTGGTCTCTCGTTCTCCTCTGTTCTACTTCTCGTCTGTGTCTCATCTGTACCTGTTCTGCTCTGTTCTAGTACACCATCTCTTACTTCCCGCTTCTTCTCTTCTCATACTCCTTTTCTGGTCTCTCGTTCTCCTCTCTTCTCGTTCTCTTCTGCACCACATCTGTGTCTTATCTGAGCCATCAATCAATCAATCACTACTTACCCGCAAGGGTTTCAAGGCGCTGGGGAAGGGGGGGTGCTGCTGCTACTGGTCGAAAAGCCAGGTCTTGAGTCGTCTCCTGAAGGTCAGCAGGCCTTCGGTTTGTCGTAGGTTGAGGGGGTGGGTGTTCCAGGTCTTGGCGGTGTGGTGGGAGAAGGACCTGCCTCCGGATGTTGTTCTATGAATGCATGGGACCGTGGCCAGGGTGTGGTCGGCGGAGCGCAGTTTCCTGTTGGGTACGTAGAAGTGGAGTCGACTGTTGAGATAGGCTGGGCCGGTTTTGTGGAGTGCCTTGTGTGCGTGGATCGGGAGCTTGAAGGAGATTCTTCTGTCGACGGGGAGCCAGTGCAGGTTCCTCAGGTGGGGGGTGATGTGGTCGCGGCGCGGGACATCGAGGATCAGGCGTGCAGAGGCGTTCTGGATTCTTTGCAGTCTGTTGATGAGCTTGGTCTGGGCTCCAGCGTAGAGGGTATTTCCGTAGTCGAGTCTGCTGCTGACTAGGGCCTGGATGACTGCTTTCCTTGTGTCTGTCGGGATCCATCTGTAGATCTTGCGGAGCATGCGGAGGGTGTTGAAGCAGGTAGAGGAGACTGCGTTGACTTGCTTGGTCATGGTAAGTTACGAGTCGAGGATGACTCCCAGGTTGTGTGCGTGGTTGGTAGGAGCCTGGGGTGTCCACAGTGATGCGGGCCACCAGAAGTCATCCCATGCTGAGGGGTTGGGCATCATCATTTATTAAAAGTTTCGCAGTGAAATCTCATTGATTTCACTACGACACTTCTACGAACCATTTGTTCTTCGGAACACCCTGCGTCGGAACACCCTCCTTGCATAGATAATACCTGCTGCAGGTATAATGTAGCGCAGAGATTTACAAAGTGATACGTGTTTTGATGCGTCACTTTCTCAATACGGGGCAGTGTGGTGCATTTTTTATGCCTTGGCAGTGTCACAAAAAGTGACACAACTGCAACGCTAGGGCCTCATAAATAAGGCCCAATGTGAGAGGATGAAGCATCTTGTGAGAACCCATTGGGGCTGATCTAATGGGATTCTATATTGAGGACTCTACGTTTTTATTTTGGATAAGTCACATGGTGATGGTAGAGAGGTGGGATACACCTTCTTTTATAAGGACTGGGACAAGGTACTGTTGAGTGCTGTCACTATTGCAAAGATGTCAGGCTATCAAGTGTTTTTCATTGTGTAGTGCATCCATGGAAACACCCGAAGTGAGGAGCGTTGAAAAACTTTCCTGTAATTGTTTTGGGTGGTTTCTGTAGGAGGTGAGTGACATTTTTGAATACTTGCAGAGTCTGTTAGTGTGAATCTGAGGTGAATGCTTACAGGAATCAGCACATTACTCTGAGGTTGTCCGGAACACCATAAGTGCCCAGACTTTGACTTATGGCTAATTTGAATCTTGGTGGAGGGGTTTCTCCGTTCGCCAAGATATTAATTATCCCCGTTGTGTTTCATTTTCTTGGATTTTTTAGATGATTTTGTTTAATTGGGCTTTATAAAAAAATAAGCATTTAGAAAGTAAACATATAATACATGTTTTTGAGGATTTAAGCATGTTATTCACAGAACTTTTTTTCTAATGTTTCTATCATCTCCCTTTCCACTCCGAATCCAGGATGGTCTTCTGGTATGTACCTTTCAGTTGTGGTTTACAAAGTATTTTAATTTTGCACCTCAATCCTAAGTATGTTCTGTGTTTGCCCTCCTGCTGAGGTGCCATGAAAGTATTCACATGTGCAGGCGGGAAGCCCATTGTTCTAATAGTCAGGGTCAGGTAGGGCTGCCTCATGAGAAAAAATTATGTTTAGACCAAATATTGTCAAGAATATCGAGGACAAAAATACTGTGAAGGTAACTTTAACCATACTTAACTCCACATTTGTGTACCTTTATGATATATAATATATATATATATTACACCAAATTTGGCAAAAAGGTAGCCTTTGGTTCACACTTGTGCCTTTTGGTTAAATGGTGTAAATCCGTTCAGTACTTCCTGAGAAAATCAAAAGTAAAATCACATATATATCTGGGCGGAGCCTAGCCACACATCTCATCGTGAGATCTGATTGGCTGTCAGCACTTCATCCAAGAAGTGTTGGCAGCCATCTTGGGACCAATATACATGATAGCACCTCATTAAAAAGCATTTCAGTTAATGGAAGGTTTTAAGACTTTAGTTACATTATAAATCATTTGTTGATGGTACCATACTCATTTTAGGAATTGTGGTGTGTTCTAAGGTGATTTTACCCTGTGAAAAAGCCTTCTGCTGGGATTTCATGAATCATGTTTGAGAGAAAACTATTTTCTCATGCTTTTCCCACAGAGGTTTGGAAGGTGATCTATAAGCTAAACTGAGGGCATATTTTCTGTAAATTCACATTATCTTTCTCAGTCATGTGAGAATGAAGTCTGACATTCTCAGTAAAACATGTACATCCAACAAGGCCAGAGACTGTCAGTTGATTCCTTTCTGTTCTACTGCAGCTTCCCAGAGGGTTCTAAAGAACAACTAGAGCGATAACATTCCTACTTATGACAAACGTATGGCACACATGAAGCCATCTTGATTGAAATAAAGTGGTAACTCTTAAAACATTTAATTTAAAAAGGAACAAAATGAGGGGGTTCATTTTGCCATAGAAAGTATGATTAGTGCTGCAGAAAGAAAAATTTGGGCACATTTTGAGTGGCTTCTCAAATCCTCTTCTATTTCATTAAAAAATTCTGACATGCCGACTTAAACATGCACTTTGAATACCAGCAGCAGACTTCCCTGGTGAGCAGTAGCTTTACTACAGTGATCTAATGAGCAACTAGAGTGCTAACATTCTGAATTTATGGCAAATGTGTGACACATCTGAATGCCTTCTTGATGAAATCAAAGTAAAAAACTGAAAGTATTCCTACTGAGACTGTAGTAAATGAGGAAATTAGGAAACTTCATAACAAATAAGTCTCCCACGATGGCAACCAGAGAAAAAAGAGCCCAAATGTAGCAGAAATATCACCCAGATGTAGTCCAAGTATAGCCTAATGACAGAATGTCCCAGAGTGTTGTAAAGAACAACTAGAGCGCTAACAGTCTTACTTATGACAAAAGTATGGCACACCTGAAGCCATCTTGATTGGAATAAAGTGGTAATACTTAAAACATTTAATTTGCAAAGGAACAAAATGAGGGGGTTCATTTTGCCATAGAAATTATGATTAGTGCTGCAGAAAGAAAAATTAGGGCACTTTTTGACTTCTCAAATCCTCTTCTATTTCATTAAAAAATTCTTACATGCAGTCTGAAACATGCACTTTGAATACCAGCAGCAGACTTCCCTGGTGAGCAGTAGCTTTACTACAGTGATCTAATGAGAATCTAGAGTGCTACCATTCAAATTTATGGCAAATGTGTGACACATCTGAATACGTTCTTGATGGAACCAAAGTAAACAAGCATTGAAAATGCAATAGGTCTCGCCCTCGTTTAAGTTAAAGCAAGTCTGTTTCTAATTAGGTGGCATTTTAGCTTTGCTTGTATTAGTGTTTTTCAAACTTTCATGTACATAACATGCATATGTATGCATATATGTATATGTATGCATGCATTTATATTTGTATTTCTATAGATATGCAGATTATACATATGTTTATATATGTGTGTGTGTGTGTGTATATATATATATTCACTGAAAAAACCATAGGTTTCACACACGTTATAGTTAGGAATTAGCATTTAAAAAACCTTGCAAATTCACTGAAAAAACCATAGGTTTCACACATGTTATAGTTAGCAGGACATTTCAGTCGTGAAAAACCAATGAAATTCCCCCGTTATAGTTAGTGCACGCAACTATAACTCACGCGACCGCAATCCTCTGCTGATGACTTCAGATATTACATCACTGTATTTAGACACTTATTTACCCATGTCTTCTTCCATTAATTTTTATCTGTACATATATTACAAATATTTTTTTTTCAGAAAAACACATATGTCATCAGTGATGTAATATCTGACGTCATCAGCAGAGGATTGCGGTCGCGTGAGTTATAGTTGCGTGCACTAACTATAACGGGGGAATTTCATTGGTTTTTCACGAGTGAAATGTCCTGCTAACTATAACATGTGTGAAACCTATGGTTTTTTCAGTGAATTTGCAAGGTTTTTTAAATGCTAATTCCTAACTATAACGTGTGTGAAACCTATGGTTTTTTCAGAGAATTTGTACGGTTTTTTAAATGCTAAGTTATTTTTTTTTTTATGGATTTTTTGCCGTGCGCATACGGTAAGCTGACGCTACGCGCTCCGTAGGTCATAAGTAAGGTGCGCTTACGTGATACGTACGTGACGTACGTACGCATGCGTACTTCTTCGGCAACGCGTACACGCATGCGCGTTGCGCGGAACCAACGTCGCGGTTACGCGGGTGCGTGTAATGCGCATGCGCGAGTGCGTCATACCTACGCGCTCCGTAAGCGCTCCGTAAGCGCATGTTTACGTCACGTTTGCGCATGCGTACTTGTTTACGAGCGCGTAGCGTAAGCTTACGGAGCGCGTAATGTAAGCTTACGGAGCGCGCACGGTAGGTCATGTGATCCACAAAGAACACTTTTCATTGGTTTAAACTACTTTCAGTTCCAGAAACTTCCAACACCACACCCATTCCCCTCATTACTGCTTGAGATCCCCTAGGAGAAGGAGCTGAATTGACATTGAGATACAATGGCAGAACAGCAGACCTCTTCTGAGAGTGAGCCTAGCAGCACCATCATCATACAGAGAAGGAGGAAACAAAAGGATTCTTTTGTGTGGGAGTATTTTACTTTTCCAGAGGGGCAGAAAAAGGTCAATGCTCCATTGGTCACTTGCACACTTTGTGACCGTGTTTTATATAGAGGAAATCCAAGGAAGAAGTATTCCTTTGGAAATCACTCTATGATGAGACACCTTAGGGATAAACATCCCAGGACCTTTGCTCGACATACTGGAGAAAACTCTTCAGTAAGTCACCGGAGCCCAACCTCAGAAGCTCAGCCGAGTACATCATCGGCAGCTCAGCTGAGCCCTTCCTCTGAGGTGGGAGCATCACCTTCTTCAGCTCCTCTGGACATTAACCCTCGATTTCGGAGGGTTTCAATGAGGTGTACAACGTGTTGTGGTCTTATTGTTTTTGGGGAGACCAGTGTTTCCCTTATTAAAAATAAGATAGACCAGCACGTTTGTAGACGTTCATAATATTCCCATTCTTTCTTTCCTCTATCCCTGTATGAACACAACGGCTCTTTTAAGAGCCAACCTTACATCACAATTTTTTTATTTTTTTTTAATCTCTCCTTTTTGAAAAAAACATTTTACCGTGCGGAATTTTTCCGTTTACGCCGTGCGCGTACGCTGCGCGCATTCTGCGATTTTTCCCAAAAAAATTACAATTAATTTTTGCCCTTGGGGGTCCTTCTGGGACCCCCTGACAAAGGCTAGGGGGTCAGGAACTGTCCACCCTGCCCCCTTTTCACGTTATCCACCTTTGTTTTTCACCCCCTCAGAGTGCGAGAGACAAAATGGCGGCCGACACTTCCTGGTTTCGACCGATTCGAATGTTTACTAAGATCTAACAACCAATCAGAATCGCGCTCGCGCACGGCGGCGTGCGCGTACGGTAAGCTTACGGTAAGCTTACGGTACGCGCTCGGAGCGCGCCTATAGATATATATATTGATTTAAATGCTATTTTCTCAGGAAATACTGAACAGATTTACACGAGACCTTCAAAAGGCACATCCCTAACCTGAGGGCTACCTCTCTGCCAAATTTCAAGTAATTCTGTTCAGCCGTTCGGGCTGTAGCTCGGACTAAAGGTCCTATGGAAAAATGCATGGGGAAAATGCGTTTTGGGACCCCCCCTTTTTCTCAGCCCCCGCTTGACGAATCCCCCCGAGACTGTCAGGGAAGGAGCGGAGCGGAGCACCCCACCTATTTTGAGAATTTCGCGAGGATTCGTCAATCGGGGCCAAAGATATTCCAAATAGAATGTTGCGTATTTCCTATGGAAACACGGTCCTAACTATACCTATCTACTGGCGACCGCCAGTAGATAATATATAAATATATATATGCACATACATATATATAAATGCATACATATGTGCATATGTGTGCGTGTAGAGAGAGAGGTAGAGAGTTAGAGAGTAGAGAGTGAGTAATAGAGAGTAGAGAGTGAGTAGTAGAGAGTAGTAGAGAGTAATAGAGAGTAGCGGAGAGTGAGTAGTAGAGAGTAGTAGAGTGAGTAGTAGAGAGTGAGTAGTCGAGAGACAGTAGTAGAGAGTGAGTAGTAGAGAGTAGTGGGGTAGTAGAGAGTGAGTAGTAGAGAGTAGTAGAGAGTGAGTAGTAGAGTGAGTAGTAGAGAGTAGTAGAGAGTGAGTAGTAGAGAGCAAGTAGTAGAGAGTGTGTAGTAGAGAGTGAGTAGTAGAGAGTAATAGAGAGTGAGTAGTAGAGAGAGTAGCAGAGAGTGAGAGGTAGAGAGAGTTGTAGAGAGTAGTAGAGAGTGAGTAGAAGAGTGAGTAGTTGAGAGTAGTTGAGAGCGAGTAGTAGAGAGTGAGTAGTGGAGAGTGAGCAGTAGAGAGTAGTAGAGAGCGAGTAGTAGAGAATGAGTAGTAGAGAGTGAGTAGTAAAGAGTAGTAGAGAGTGAGTAGTAGAGTAGTAGAGAGGGAGTGGTAGAGATTAGTAGAGAGTAGTACAAAGAGTAGTAGAGAGCAGTAGAGAGTGAGTAGTAGAGAGTGAGTAGTAGAGAGTGAGTAGTAGAGAGTGAGTAGTAGAGAGTAGTAGAGTAGTAGAGAGTGAGTAGTAGAGAGTGAGTAGTAGAGAATAGTAGAGATCGAGTATTAGAGAGTGAGTAGTGGAGAGTGAGTAGTAGAGAGTAGTAGAGAGCGAGTAGTAGAGAGTGAGTAGTAGAGAGTGAGTAGCAGAGAGAGAGTAGTAGAGAGTGAGTAGTAGAGTAGTAGCGAGTGAGTGGTAGAGAGTAGTAGAGAGTAGTAGAGAGTGAGTAGTAGAGCGAAGTAGTAGAGAGTAGTAAAGAATAGTAGAGAGTGAGTAGAAGAGAGTAGTAGCGAGTGAGTAGTAGAGAGTGAGTAGTAGAGAGAGAGTAGTAGAGAGTAGTAGAGAGTGAGTAGTAGAGAGTGAATAGTAGAGAGTAGTAGAGAGTGAGTAGTAGAGAGTAGTAGAGTAGTAGAGAGTGAGTACGAGTGAGTAGTAGAGAGTGAGTAGTAGAGAGAGAGTAGTAGAGAGTAGGAGACAGTGAGTAGTAGAGTAGTAGAGAGTAGTCAGTCAGTGTCAGTCAGTCAGTTTCAGTCAGTCAGTGTCAGCCAATCAGTGTCAGTCAATCAGTGTCAGTCAGTGTCAGTCAGTCAGTGTCAGTCAATCAATGTCGGTCAGTGTCAGTCAGTCAGTGTCAGTCAGTCAGTGTCAGCTAGAGCAGATCGGCTGACCTGGTTCTCTGCCTCTAAAGCAGCTCTGCTGACCTGGTTCTCTCCCTCTAAAGCAGTTCTGCTGACCTGGTTTCTGTGACTCAACAGCAGGTTTGGTGACCTGGTTCTCTGGCTCTAGAGCAGCTCTGCTGACCTAGTTCCTAGGCTACAGAGCAGCTCTGCTGATCTGGTTCTCTGGCTCTACAACAGCTCTGCTGACCTGGTTCTCTGGCTCTGAAACAGCTCTGCTGACCTGGTTCTCTGGCTCTAGAGCAGCTCTGCTGACCTAGTTCTTAGGCTACAGAGCAGCTCTGCTGATCTGGTTCTCTTGCTCTACAACAGCTCTGGTGACCTGGTTCTCTGGCTCTAAAGCAGCTCTGCTGACCCGGTTCTATGGCCCTAAAGCAGTTCTGCTGACATGGTTCTCTGGCTCTAGAGCAGTTCTGCTGACCTGGTTCTCTCCTTCTAGAGCAGCTCTGCTGACCTGGTTCTCTCCCTCTAAAGCAGCTGTACTGACCTGGTTTCTCTGGCTCTACAGCAGCTCTGCTGACCTGGTTCTCTGGCTCTAGAGCAGCTCTGCTGACCTGGTTCTCTGGCTCTAAAGCATCTCTGCTGACCTGGTTCTATGGCTCTAAAGCAGCTCTGCAGACCTGGTTCTCTGGCTCTAGAGCAGCTCTGCTGACCTAGTTCCTAGGCTACAGAGCAGCTCTGCTGATCTGGTTCTCTGGCTCTACAACAGCTCTGCTGACCTGGTTCTCTGGCTCTGAAACAGCTCTGCTGACCTGGTTCTCTGGCTCTAGAGCAGCTCTGCTGACCTAGTTCTTAGGCTACAGAGCAGCTCTGCTGATCTGGTTCTCTTGCTCTACAACAGCTCTGGTGACCTGGTTCTCTGGCTCTAAAGCAGCTCTGCTGACCCGGTTCTATGGCCCTAAAGCAGTTCTGCTGACATGGTTCTCTGGCTCTAGAGCAGTTCTGCTGACCTGGTTCTCTCCTTCTAGAGCAGCTCTGCTGACCTGGTTCTCTCCCTCTAAAGCAGCTGTACTGACCTGGTTTCTCTGGCTCTACAGCAGCTCTGCTGACCTGGTTCTCTGGCTCTAGAGCAGCTCTGCTGACCTGGTTCTCTGGCTCTAAAGCATCTCTGCTGACCTGGTTCTAGGGCTCTAAAGCAGCTCTGCAGACCTGGTTCTCTGGCTCTAGAGCAGCTCTGCTGACCTGGTTCTCCCCCTCTAAATCAGCTCTGCTGACCTGGTTCTATGGCTATAAAGCAGTTCTGCTGACCTGGTTCTCTGGCTCTGGAGCAGATCTGCTGTCCTGGTCCCTTGTTTCTAAAGCAGCTCTGCAGACCTGGTTCTCTCCCTCTAAAGCAGCTCTGCTGACCTGGTTCTCTAGCTCTAGAGCTGCTCTGCTGGCCTGGTTCTTAGACTCTTGAGCAGTTCTGCTAACCTGGTTCTCTGGCTCTAGAGCAGCTCTGTTGACCTGGTTCTCTGGCTCTAGAGCAGCTCTGCTGACCTGGTTCTCTGGCTCTAAAGCATCTGCTGACCTGGTTCTATGGCTCTAAAGCAGCTCTGCTGACCTGGTTCTCTGGCTCTAAAGCAGCTCTGCTGACCTGGTTCTATGGCTCTAAAGCAACTCTGCTGACCTGGTTCTCTGACTCTAGAGAAGCTCTGCTGATCTGGTTTTCTGGCTCTAAAGCAGATCTGCTGACCTGTTTCTCTCCCTCTAAAGGAGCTCTGCTGACCTGGTTTCTCTGGCTCTAGAGCAGCTCTGCTGACCTGGTTCTCTGGCTCTAAAGCAGTTCTGCTGAACTGGTTCTCTCCCTCTCAAGCAGCTCTGCTGACCTGGTTCTCTGCCTCTAGAGCAGCTCTGCTGACCTGGTTCTCTGGCTCTAGAACAGCTCTGCTGACCTGGTTCTCTGGCTCTAAAGCAGTTCTGCTAACCTGGTTCTCTGGCTCTAGAGCAGCTCTGTTGACCTGGTTCTCTGGCTCTAAAGCAGCTCTTCTGACCTGGGTCTCTGGTTCTAGAGCATCTCTTCTGACCTGCTTCTCAGGCACTAGAACAGCTCTGCTGACCTGGTTCTCTGGCTCTACAACGGCTCTGCTGACCTGGTTTCTCTGGCTCTAAATCAGCTCTGCTGACTTAGTTCTCTGGCTCTAGAGCAGCTCTGCTGACCTGGTTCTTAGGCTCTAGAGCAGCTCTGCTGACCTGGTTCTCTGGCTCTAGAGCAGCTCTGCTGACCTGGTTCCTTGGCTCTAAAGCAGCTCTGCTGACCTGGTTCTCTCCCTCTAAAGCAGCTCTGCTGACCTGGTTCTCTGGTTCTAGAGCAGCTCTGCTGACCTGGTTCTTAGGCTCTAGACCAGCTCTGCTGACCTGGTTCTCTGGCTCTAAAGCAGCTCTGCTGACCTGGTTCTATGGCTCTAAAGCAGCTCTGCTGACCTGGTTCTCTGGCTCTAGAGCAGCTCTGCTGACCTGGTTCTCTGGCTCTAAAGCAGCTCTGCTGACCTGGTTCTTAGGCTCTAGAGCAGCTCTGCTGACCTGGTTTTCTGGCTCTAAAGCAGCTCTGCTGACTTGGTTCTATAGCTCTAAAGCCGCTCTGCTGACCTGGTTCTCTGGTTCTAAAGCAGGTCTGCTGACCTGGTTCTCTCCCTCTAAATCAGCTCTGCTGACCTGGTTCTCAGCCTCTAGAGTAGCTCTGCTGATCTGGTTTTCTGGCTCTAAAGCAGCTCTGCTGACCTGGTTCTCTCCCTCTAAAGCAGCTCTGCTGACCTGGTTTCTCTGGCTCTAGAGCAGCCCTGCTGACCTGGTTCTCTGGCTCTAAAGCAGTTCTGCTGACCTGGTTCTCTCCCTCTAAAGCAGCTCTGCTGACGTGGTTTCTCTGGCTCTAGAGCAGCTCTGCTGACCTGGTTCTCTGGCTCTAAAGCAGTTCTGCTGACCTGGTTCTCTCCCTCTAAAGCAGCTCTGCTGACCTGGTTCTCTGCCTCTAGAGCAGCTCTGCTGACCTGGTTCTCTGGCTCTAGAGCAGCTCTGCTGACCTGGTTCTCTGGCTCTAAATCAGCTCTTCTGACCTGGGTCTCTGGTTCTAGAGCAGCTCTGCTGACCTGCTTCTTAGGCTCTAGAGCAGCTCTGCTGACCTGGTTCTCTGGCTCTAGAGCAGGTCTGTTGACCTGGTCCCGTGGCTCTAAAGCAGCTCTGCTGACCTGGTTCTCTCCCTCTAAAGCAGCTCTGCTGACCTGGTTCTCTGGCTCTAGAGCAGTTCTGCTGACCTGTTTCTTAGGCTGTAGAGCAGCTCTGCTGACCTGGTTCTCTGGCTCTAAAGCAGCTCTGCTGACCTGGTTCTATGGCTCTAATGCAGCTCTGCTGACCTGGGTCTCTGGTTCTGGAGCAGCTCTGCTGACCTGCTTCTGAGGCTCTAGAGCAGCTCTGCTGACCTGGTTCTCTGGCTCTTCAACGGCTCCGCTGACCTGGTTTCTCTGGCTCTACAGCAGCTCTGCTGACCTGGTTCTCTGCACTCACGATGCATGCACCCGACTCCGCGAAAATATATTTAAAAATAATATAAGTTTATTATAATTACAAATATATTATTTTATGAGTGTCTTCGATAATCTCTTGCCCTAATATGTATATTAAAGACACATACATATCATTTTGGAACATAATTTTTTTTTGTGGGAGTCGCGCACCCAGCGCGCCCTAGCACCTATATGATGTCACACGGGACCCGCCACCGCGCAAGCATCTCGTACCGTAATGCGCATGTCGCGAATGCGCGAGAGCAGGAGTCACGGACTGGCTCCCCCTGCGGTCCCCAACATGAGGGCTGGCCCCTGGGGATGGGTTCCCCAGGGCCAGAATTGGCCCAGGAGGGGGCCACTCTGCCCCCTTTCTTTTGATTAATGAATGACTGAATTTTTAACAGAAGGCCGGCCCTGGGGGATGGGGTCTTTGGGGCCATAATTGGACTCAGGAGGCAGGCCACGCGGCCCCCCCTCTAAAATTAAAAATAAAGGCTGACCAGGCCCCCGGGGATGGGGTCCCCGGGGCCAGAAGTGGCCCATCGAAGGGGGATGCACACGTCCCCTCCCATATAAATAATATGAGGCTGTGCCCCGGGGTTGGAGTCCCAGGGGCCGAAATTGGCCTCGGGAGGGGGGCCGTGTGGCCCCCTTCCATTTTTTTTTTTTAAATGGGTCAGGCCCTGGGGGATGGGGTCCCCAGGGCAAGCAAAATATTAAGAGAAGGGGGCCACACAGCCCCCTTAAAAAAAAAAAACTGCATTTTGCAGGAGGCCCCTCCCCTTCCCTGCACGATGACTCCAGGCGCGTTCTAAGTTGGGGGATTATGTCCCCTTGAATCCTGAGGGTCCCTGGGTGCCAACTAGCCCACCAGGTACCTCCCGTAAGCTCCACACATAGGTGGTCTGAGGCCACGCCCCTTTTTACACCACTATGAAAACGTGCCTCTTGGCGCATTGATGGTGGAGCGAAGAGGTTCTCTTGTGTTCTGAGGACCTCAGGACTAAAGTGGACTTCATCTCCCGGACAGCAGTGGGCGAGGAGGAGCGTTTGCGGAGTAGTGTAAAAAGGAGGCATGGCCTCGTACCACACTCAGCAATCCAGCTGTGTGGGGCTTATTGAAGATACCTGGTGGGCTAGCAGAGTGGTGGAGAAAGGGGGCATGGCCTGTGTTCACCTGTCAGCAATCCCACTATCTGGAGCATACTGGAGGTATCAGGTAGGCTAGTTGGCCCCTAAGGAGCCCCAGCAGCGAAGGGGACTTTAATCCCAATCCAAGATCGTGCCAGGAAGTGCTTTTGCAGAGTGGTGGGGAAAGGAACGGTGTCAAGAAAACTGCTGCTAGCATTTTAGGAGATGCACCTGTCAGAAGAAGATGCCTGGTTGTTTCTGAAGAGACTCCTACATTTCCTAGCTTTGAGGGAGAAATGAACCTTCAACATGGCTATTGTCATGCAATTGGATTAAGCGTTCTAGTTGTTTCAGGACTAATGGTTGGTAGCGTTCTTGGTGTGCGTGAGCATTTGAAAACCCTCACTTCAAATGTATTTTTCGATGAAGAAGCAGCGTTTCTCTAGAGCGCTCACTCTGACAAGAAATAGAGCAGTGTTTCTTTGAACGATTGCTCAGTCCTTTTGACTCTACCCCTAGGGAGCGGTGAGCACACCAGGGTGATATTAGTTAAGAGACTAGTGCCTCAGTTATTTTTGCATCCTAAGAAGATTCCAGTGAAGCCGTAGGACTATGAAGCTTGCTTACTAATCTCCTTCAACATCTTCCAAGAGGAAAATGTAATTATAAAAGAAAATAGAAGTTCCCATTTTGTTGTCGACATTGTTAAGTTACCTTCAGCAATCTACTGAACTCTCCAGAGAGTTCTCTTGAGCGGACTCTTCTCAGTCAAATTTCTCGTCATATCTTTCATTGATGTGGAACGGAGGACACTGTATATTGCTCTCAAAGTAATCGTTTTAATACTAAGAGAGTGGCAAGCCTTTAAAACTATTCAGGTAGTTGAGTGAAAGAAAAGACATTGAATGAGGGTGACTGTACTCAACTAGATGAGGTAGGCTACGTTAACCAAACTGTTCATTCTTCTCCATTCTGCAGGTTCTGTCCCTATGCTTTCCAGATTCAGAGAATGAATATTTAATACTGATTTCAAGACCAACCACATTCTCGAAAGGAAGATCAGACAGGATTTCAGAACCAGAGGTGGCCTCTCTTTCTCTTCCCACTCCCCTTTCCCCCTTGTGGGTGATTGTGCAGTTAACGAGTTCTGGTCTGCGCTGTCTCCCAGGAAGGGGATTTGAGGATTAAGCATCTGCTCCCGTGGAGTTTTTGGCACTGTAAGTTAAATTCGCGACAGATTGAAGTGCCCGCAGATCCACCTGAGCAAGATGACTCAGAGCTTGGATGTAAATCCCCTGGCGGCGCTTATTGATGATATGCAACAACAGTTAAGTCTTACTAAGAAAACAAGGGTTTGAGAGAAGTCAAAAGATCCCGGTTAGAATCAGAGCAGCTCACACAAAGGTTAAATGATATAACTATGGGAGCCTCCTCTAAGTCCAGTGGTATGGGCGGTAGGACCTTCCCTAATCCAACCCCAGAGTTACCTACCCAGGTCATACATTCCATTTCCCCAGTTATTCTCCTTGCCCCTCCAGAGCGTTTCAATGGAGATTCACATAAAGTACAAATATTCTTAACCCAATGTTTTCTGCATTTCCTTTGCAGACCAGTCATTTTTGTGGATGATCAAGCTAAAACTGCCTTTGTATTGTCTTATTTGAGTGAAGATGCAGCCTCCTGGTCTAGGCCATTGGTTTTGCAAAATAATCCAATAATATATGATTTTGAAAAATTCAAAACGGAAGTTCTTCACATTTTTTATTGTAGAACCAAATCTCAGGCCACTGATAATGAGCTGCTCGACCTAAAGCAAGGCAACAGAGATTTGATATCATATTTGGCACTGTTTAACAAACTGATGGTGGACACAGAATGGCCAGAAAGTAAAAGGGTGACCATTTTCTATTGAGGATTGTGAGAAGATCTAAAGAATGCGCTGGCCCAAATTCCGGGTCAACCCACGGAAGGAATCAAAATTATTGACCTTGTTTTACAGATAGATCAGCGCCTTTTTAAAAGAAGATCAGAACGGAGAAGAGAGTTTTGCCCTTTGCCACCATGGTTTGACAGAAGCAAGCCATAAGGTACCAAGCCCTCCGAAGGACACTCCACGGAGGAGCCCATTCAGATAGGCATAGTTAGAGGTCCTTTGTCCAAGGAGGAAACAGAGAAAGGAAGGTCAGGCAATTTGTGCCTTTATTGCGGTCAGTCTGGGCATTTCCTTAAGGAATGTCCAAAGAAACCAAAGATCAACATTTCGGGAAATGAGAAACCCTAGCAGTGAAGAGGGCTGCCCTGATGGATCTTCGTTGCAAGCCAACCCCAAGTGTTCAGCAAGTTGTTATTACCTTGCAATCAGTTTCCCCCACCTAGAAGTAACCTTTGACCATGATTTCAGGAATAAGACCATAAAAGAGACTTCGGTAATGATTGATTCCGGAGCGACTGAGAATTTCTGTGATATTTAGTATGCTCACAGAATGGGAATCAACTTTGTGAAGAAAGAAATTGCAGAGTCCTTGCATGCCGTGGGTGGTACCTACTTGTCTTCTGGTCCCATCACTGATGAGTCCAAACCCATAGAACTCAAGGATCACCAAGGCCACCTGGAAAAAATATTGTTCAACTTCATGGATGCCCCGCAATTCCAGCTAATTTTGGGATTGCCATGGTTGACAGAGCATAACCCAGATATTAATTGGGAAAAAAGAACAGTCCGGCTAAATTCAAGCTATTGTCTGAATCTTTGCTACAGCCTCTCAGAAAAAGACTGTAAGTCTTCTTCTTCAGCAACAATTTTGGCTAATGGAAGCAATATGCTTTGCTCTTTGGAGAAAATGGACCTTCCATTGGAATACAAAGATTTAGCAACTGTATTTGATATGTCAGAAGCAGAATTCCCACCCCCCCACAGACCCTATAATTGCAAAATAGAACTGGAGCCATTGGCAAACCTATCCTGTAGTAGGATGAATACCCTTACAGAGAAGGAAAACCAATACCTCAAACAATATTTGGAGCAATATCTAGCAAATGGTTCAATTCGTCCCTTCCAATCCCTGGTGTCCTCGCCTCTTTTTTTTGTCCCAAAGAACCACGAACTGAGATCTGTATAGACTATCGAGCGTTGAATCAAATAACTGTAAAAAAAGCAATATCCACTACCCTTGATTTCAGTCTTATTGGATCAGGTTAAAGAAGCAAAAATCTGCACTAAGTTGGACCTCCGTGGTGCTTTCCATTTGATTCATATAGAAAAGGGAGAGAAATGGAAGACAGCGTTTCACACCAGGTTCGGTTTGTACAAGTACCTAGTTATGCCCAACGGGCTGCGTAATGCTCCAGCCGTCTTCCAACACTCCGTGAATGATGTTTGGGAGGATTCTTAAATTGAGTAGCTGTGGTATACATCAATGACATTTTGATCTTCTCCAAAAATCTACAGGACCATGTGGAACACGTGAGGGCAATTCTGAAGAAACTACTGGAAAACAACCTGTATGTGAAGTTAGAAAAGTTTGCCTTTCACGTAAAGGAAGGTGAATTTCTGGGATTCATTCTATCTGAAAAGGGAATCTCCATGGACTCAGGCAAGATTCAGGCAATCCTTGAGTGGCCCTTCCCCAGAAACATGAAAGACGTGCATAGTTTCATTGGGTTTGCCAATTTCTATTGTCGTTTTATCAAGGAATTTAAAAAAAAGGTCTCTCCCATCACCAGTCTTTTTTGCGAAAAGTAGTACCGTTTCTTTGGTCAGATGATGCCGAGGAGGCGTTCACCTTCCACAAGAAATCGTTTACATCTGCACTGATTCTTCTCCACCCTGATTCTTATGAACCATTCTTTGTGGAGGCAGATGCTTCTGACCAGGTCTTTGTAGGCGTGCTATCTCAAAGACACAAAGAGACAGAGCAACTACATAAAGGTCCCCTACAGATCAAGGAAATCAACCCCACTGGAAATCAACTATACCAGTGCAGATAAGGAATTGTTGGCTGTGAAAGACGCTTTCCAGGAATGGCGATATTACTTATTGGGAGCTCGTCATGTTGTAACAGTTTTTACCGACCCCAAAAATCTTTAATATCTAAAGTCTGCTAAAACTTTAACTCCAAGGCAATTGAGGTGGTACTTGTACTTTGCAGACTTTGATTTTGTTATTACATATAGACCTGGAACTGTTAATGGTAAGGCGGATACCCTATCAAAAATTTACACTATCCATGGATCAGGAAGTACTAATGAGAAAGTGGAAAAACTCGCCTGCATCCTGCAATTCTCGGAAATAAAAAAAAAATATTTGAGAATCCATGTCAGACCAAGAAATATTGGATTGGGTTAAAGAAAATGAGGACAGGAGAGTCAAAGATAATCTTCCTTACAAGAATACCTTGTATTTGCCGACTGGGGAATTGCAGAATTCCGCTCTAAAAGCATTCCATGAAGATCCATTGGCTAGGCACAATGGAATTGCTAGGACCCCAAAATTAGTGAAAAGACACTTTTAGTGGACTGCTATCACCTCTCAGATAAGACAATAAGTACAAACTTGTGGTAAATGCATTATGGGAAAGGCTAGTCGACAATCTCCCGAGGGAAAGCTCCAACCCCTTCCAACTGCCCCATACCCTTGGCAGGCCATAACCATGGATCTAATTGTCGATTTACCCTCTTGTCAGTGTTATGACACAATCTTGTTATTCATAGACACTGTTTCTAAAATGAGTCATTTTATTCCTCTGAAGAATATTCCAAAGGCAGTACAATTGGCTCAATTTCTTTCACAACACATTGTTAGGGCACATGGTATTGCAGTGGTAGTGGTTTCTGATCATGAGGCCCAATTTGTTTCTCAGTTTCTGAGGGCCTTCATGCAGAAATTAGGAATTGACTCCCGGCATTCCACTAGTTATGATCCATAAACGGATGGCCAGATAGAAAGAGTAAACCAGGGAATTGAACAATACCTGCGATTGTACCTCCTAGATCAGGCGGGAGAATGGCCCGACCTTATCTGGACAGCAGAATTTGCAGATAATAATGGGGTTCATGCTTCCACAGGTTTCTCTCCTTTCTACTTGAACTCTGGTAGACACCCGAACACCATTTTGGAAAATCCGATGGCTCAGTTCCTGCTGTAGAAGAAAACAGCAATAGGATTCAAAAGACTTACCAGTCAGCAAGAAAACATTTGATTAAAGCTGAGGCTTCATACAAGAGTTAAGCAGATAAAAAGAGGAGGAAAAAAACAGACGATTCTTAGAGCAATTGTTTGGTTATCAACTTGACACCTACATCTAAAGGGTAACAGAACATTATAACCTAGGTTTTTAGGACCATTCAGGATAGCTAAGATTGTGAATCCAGTAACAGTTAGGCTCAATTTACCATCTCAAAATAAGGTTCACCCAGTTTTCCATGTGTCTTCGCTTAAAAAGAGCCCAACTAATGTAAGATCTATTGCTCCTCCCGAACCAGTTAAAATAGATTTTCATTTTAAGCATCAGGTGAGCAGGATTGTGGGCTCAAAATTTAAAAGAGGGAAGTTGTTTTACCTCATAGATTGGATGGGATATGGCCAGGAAGATAGATCCTGGGAACCCTCTCGAAATGTTCATGCGCCAAGACTAAAAAAAAACAATTCCTTATTATCGTTCCCAACAAGCCTTTTGAGGGAGGGACTCCTTTGGAGGGGGGGTGCTGTCAAGAAAACTGTAGCCGGCATTTCAGAGGAGGCACCTGTCAGAAGAAGATTCTCCTCATTCTTGGTTGCTTCTGCAGAGACTCCTACATTTCCTAGCTTCGAGGGAGAAATAAACATTCAACATGGCCATCGGCATGCAACTTGAGTCTGCGTTCTAGTTGTTTCAGGACTAACGGTTGGTAGTGTTCTTGGTGTCCACACGTGTTAGAAAATGGGCACGTCAACTGTATTTTTCGATCAAGTAGCAGTGTTTCTCTAGAGCGCTCGCTCTGACAAGAAATAGAGCCGTGTTTCTTTGAGCGCTTGCTCAGTCCTTTCGACTCTACCCCTAGTGAGCGATGTTCACATCAGGGTGATATTAGTTAAGAGACTAGTATTTCAGTTTTTATGTATCCTGAGAAGATTCCAGTGAAGCCGTAGGACTATGAAGCTCGCTTACTAATCTCCTTTGACATCTTCGACTAGAAAAAGAAAAAGGGCAGTAAGATTTTCTACTTCAAGAGACATTGTATTGTAATTCTAAAAGAAAATAGAAGTTACCCTTTTGTTGTCGACATTGTTAAGTAACCTTCAGCAATCTACTGAACTCTCCAGAGCCTTCTCTTGGGCGGATTCTCCTCAGTCAAATTTCTTGTCATATATTTCATTGATGTCGAACAGAGGACACTGTATATTGCTCTCGAAGTAATCCTTTTAATACTAACAAGAGAGTGGCAAGCCTTTAAAACGATTCAGGTAGTTGAGTGAAAGAAAAGGCATGGATGAGGGTGACTGTACTTAACTAGATTAGGTAGGATACGTTAACCAAACTGTTCATTCTTCTCCATTCTGCAGGTTCTGTCCTTGCACCTTCTAGATTCAGAGAATGAATATTTAATACTGATTAGAAGACCAACCACATTCTCGAAATGAAGATCAGACAGGATTTCAGAACCTGAGGCGGTCTCTCTTTCTCTTCCTATTCCCCTTTCCCCTTTGTGGGTTAGTGTGCAGTTAACGAGTTCTGTTCTGCGCTGGCACCTAGGAAGGGGAATTGAGGAATCAGCATTTGCTCCCAAGGAGTTTTTAGCATTGTAAGTTAAATTTGTGACAAATTCGAGTTCTGCTACATCTTGAGCCTTCTTGACAGGTTTGTTTTCTTACTATTAGCAGAATGTGGGATGATGTGGCAGGGCACTGCCATTGTCCTAGATTGACAGCTCATTTTAGTATCAGGAGTTTTGACATATTCAGGAGGAGCTACAGCGGTTAATACATCGAAAGTCTTGCAGTAGTACCATTTCTGACTTTGATGTGAATGTCTCAGCTGCCGTCGCATGCCAGGACGGACATGTGGCTGTGTGCCACAGGAGAGGTGGAGGGATGAGGCATCCCATGGGCTTCTCGAGTGTCGGTGCTGCAGATCAGGGCATACAAATTCTCCCTACTTCCACGGATAGAGTAATTTCACAGACACACGCACATACACTCATCACACGCTTGGGCCCATTCCACTAACATACGCTCGATTACTCTATCAGCGCTAAACATGGAGAGAGAAAACTCCTAAACACCCTGTATCTACAGTAAGGTCAATGCAATCAGATTGTTACTGTCCTGAGTCATGATTTAAACAACAATAATCACATTAGAGTATTCAATAAACGACAAGAAATAACCACCAACACTGTAATTCATAAATGGTATTTTATCTAAAATTAGTTCAAATGAAAGTCAATCAATAGCAAAATCATTATTCTCATAGTTACCTATTCTAGCTAAATGTCATAAATGGGTCAGGACAGGTCTCTCAGTAAAGTCTCCCGAGTCGCCGTCCTCACAGCATCGATCCTCACCAACGTAGGTTTGGGAAGAAGTGGCCTTAAACCCTCTCTAGTCTAACAATATTTATAATAGAACTTGCAAAATAAAGCAACATAAAAATTCTAAATGTTCATTGAGTCACCAAGCGAAACGAGCAGGAAAGGATGTTGCATCGCAACATTTGTAAGAACCTCCGCTCAGAAAAATCCCAAAAATAAAAAGACGGAAGAAGGAAACTCGAGTTTTGCAAAAGATACTTTCATGAATATATTTCCTCGGAACCATAGCGAAGCCACCGCTGTAATCACAAAGTTCATTGTGGCTTTCTTTTCCTCCAAGGACAGTTGGAAGCTTGCCTGGAGTCGCTGTCATCACGGAAACTTTCAAAACTCCAGCAGAAGCCATGGTCAGGTGACTTTCAACCATGTTCAGCAAGGCCTTCTGACAAATTCACATTCACTCGAGTGCAGGCTGTAAACGGCAGCCATCTTATTTAGGCCAAAACGAACCATCTTAATTGAAAGAAACACAAACAACGTTACTACATCATCGCAATGATTAAACAATGTTAATTCCCACTAATACCCTTATGTGTATGTAATTAACTAGCCATCTGCGACATAAATAAGCATTAGCACACGTTATTATTTTAAAGCATCAACACAAAACAAATAGCACACTTATATTAAATAACTGCACATATTATTAAGCAACATATATGCATTCCCACGTGTAGTTTCTCTTGTTAATAATATTGGTTATTCAAAGTTTCTCACAAAACCAATAATTATCGATTATAGATTAATGATTTTAGTTATGACTTAAAGACAAAAACCGGAGCTTAAAACTCGATAAATTTTCAACAGAAAACCCTGCTCCAGCAATCCCCCCTTTGGTGATATCATCACCAAATAAAACAACCCCAAAAAAAAATTTAGTCCCATTTTAGGAGAAATTGAAAATGTCTTTTTTCTTTTTCACAACACTACACACCAGACTCCCTTTCATCATCCCTCTTCGCCTCCAAATAAACACTCTCCCTCAATTCTTCTAATTCTATTTCTTGTGGGTCTCTTTTTGACCTCTTATGTTTCTTTTCAATATTTCTTTTGATTAATTTCTTTTTCCCTCCCCTGTTTTTACAACACAAACACACCAATCTTAGTATCAATAAAGCAACAATTACACAGGTCAAAGGAAACAATACCTTACCTATAATAGTACTACCTATCTTAGCAATAAAACTCTTAACAGCTATCACTTTATTAGCTAATTTAGTCCAGATACTTTCAGCTTCCAGTGCTACTAATTCTTCATGTAAATCAGTAATATTTTTGATATAGACCTTCAGGTCTTTGCTTTCGTCAGGAATGTAAGTGCAACAATGTTGAACTTTCAGCATTCCACAGACTCCACCCTCCTTGGCCAATAGAATATCAAGGGCAAGTCGATTTTGCATAGACATGGCACGTACTTCAATCATCTCCGTATTTACCAAAAGAAACCCTCCAGCGGTACTTGTCGATAAGCGATCTACCACTGTTGACAGTTTCCGAATTCCATATGCATTCTAAAGAAATTCCCACTGCTGGAATCAAAGCACCAAATATATCACCAACTATTTCTGACCAAGTTTCTCTCCTAAAACGTGTTAGTAAATTAATATGTTCTACATCTTCTATCTTATCTACATGAAAGATCTTTGGAAAGACCAGACCAATATAACATGTGCCATACCAATGGTTAGGCAACCTGTAATAAGCCTTATTTCCACAAATATAATACAGTCCTGGAAAAATCGGATCTTCTCCTCCCTTGAAACCCCATCCTGTCGCAATGAAGTATGTATCATGGCACTCACTAGCCCCAACAAAATAATGATCATATTGGGATTTTCCCCTGGTAATGCATAGTTTACCCTTCTGTGGTGCATCTAAAGCCAAAGTTGGACTAGCCCCATTCTTCAATTCCTTTCCCATCTCAATGTCCCAAATTGTCTCACTCACTTTATATTTCCCTGCCTTTTCATGCATGCTCATTCTCCTTTCCTCCACCATGTTTAGGAAAGCCTTCTCCTCTTCTTTCAAACTGCAAGTTAAATTGTTCTTAAAAATGTAATCTAATGTTAATTCTTCTTTCTCAATAAAAATCTCACCAAAAATGTTAGCTTCTTTAGCTGGATTCAGCCTTTTATTCATAGGTAATTGCCCAAAAATGTTATCTTTGTTAGACATCTCATAATCTATTTTCCCCAGCAAATAAAAAACACTACTTAACACACTACATGAAATTCCATACGTAGCTGGTAAATGATGATAAGTAACACCCTCTGAAACGGATGCAGGCAACTGCATACAGACGTAGCAATCCCTTACTTCCATTGTCTTCACGTATTCATACAACAACTTTGAAAAAACATTACTAGAAAAATCATTAATTGACCTATCTTTATGTATGTAAGTATTACTAATTCTAGTCGGAACTACTTTTTGCGAATTCTTCTCTATCCTAGTCACATTATCAGTATGCATTCCAAAAGTGTCTATTGTAACTCTAAATGTAACTAATAAAGCTAGTACACCCCATAATAGCATTAATAATCCAGTACAGCAGCAGCACATTCTACACCATCTTTTTAAGAAGGCACATCTACTTTGATTATTTTCTGTGTTAGCCATTTTACTACTTTGACCGTGTCTTTTGACTCAGCCTCTACTACTCCACTACTGCAACTTCTAGAACTCTGGATTACTTCAAACAGCTAAATTTCAGACTTTCTTCTTTTCACTTTTCTCCAAGTGATTTCTTCAGTTTACTTAATTTGGATATTCATCACTCTTCACTTCAACTTCTTCAACATCATATTGTATTAGATCTCCAACAACATCCTCAGTATCCGACTTTTCTCCGATGTCAGTCAAGATAACTTTCAGGATTTCACCTGTATCTTCCTCAACCACTTCACGTATGGTCTCCTCTGGATTTCGCTGACTTTCTGCCTCTTCACCTTCAGACAGTGCCACCTATACTTCTGGTTAGGTTTTCTGATTCTTTTTATCTCCTCTGGTTCCTTCGACTCTTTCCGCTTTTCACCTTTTGCTGGATTTTGACTCGACACTTCGTTCACTTGTTCAGCTTTCGATGTATTTGCTCGTGTCAGTCTGTATCTCAACCTCTTTATCCTGTTGTTAGGCCAAAGATCTCCTTTCACAACTCTTTTTGGTCTCACTTCTTTATTATTTCTTTCTCCAATCCAAGTTCTCTTTCTCAGAACTCGAGTCGACCCTCTGATTTCTCATCCTCACTTTCATCTGATTCTGTCTCAATTGCCTTTCGTTCTTCAATGATTTTCTTTTGCTCCACAGTCTTTACCACCACTGTTTGAGATTTCCCTAATTCTGTCCCTCCTCGGGTCTCCGACACGCAATCTTCTCGCTGTCTACTTGTCCCTTCACCTAACTTATCAGGAATGTTCCCTACACCTCCTCGGGGGTCTTCCGCAATCTGTCCCTCTCTAACTTCTACTGACCCTGCTTCTTCAGGTGTAATCTCAAGTGGATTCTCAACTTCTTCATCTGATTCAGGAGTAGTCACTGTGGAATTGCTCTTTTCTTCTCTGTTTTCTCCACTACTCGTTGGAACTTCAGGCACTCTTACAGAATCCGATCTGAGACTCTCAAAGTTTCTCTTGAAGCCTCTCCTGGAAAGAAAGAATCACCTGACTCTCTTTCTCCTTCACCTCTTCCAAAATTCCGATTCCTTCTCACTGGTTCAGCTTCTTCATCATCGCTGGAATCTGACTCTTCAAAATACTCCTTACCAGTCCCATCTTTTGGATTAGGAACTCTCAGAGTATGACTTGCATGCACCCAGTTTTTCACACCGGCACACTTTACTGCAGTTGTCGTAGTCAGAATAACTTGTCTTGGCCTTCCCCACCTTGGAACCAAGCAATTTCTTCTTCTGTGCACTTTAATCCTCACCCAGTCCCCTGGACTCAGATCATGGGCTTGCTTCTTCTCAAGTGTTGTAGCGTCTCCTCCAACCTGGTGAAACACAGAATGAACTGCGTCAGCCAGGCCTTTACAGTAATCCAAAATCATGTCATCAGTTATTGTCATCAACTTATTGACAGGCACAAATGCATGTCGCATTGCACGTCCCATCAAGATCTCATGTGGACTCAAACCAGTAGTTCTATCTGGAGCAGATCTAATAGTCATTAGCACTAGAGGCAAGACATCAGGCCATTTCATTCCAGTGGCTAAACACATCTTACCAATCCTGTTTTTGATTGTGCCATTCATCTGCTCTACAACACCAGAAGCCTCTGGTCTGTAAGCACAATGTAGCTTCTGCTGTATGCTCAATGCTTCACAAATTAAACTCATGAGCTCATTATAGAAGTGTCCACCTCTATCAGACTCAATCGTTACTGGAAACCCGTACCTAGGAATCAATTCTCTTAACAGTAACTTTGCCACTGTTATTCCATCATTCCTCCTAGTCGGATAGGCCTCCACCCATCTCGAGAACAAACAGACCACCACTAGAACATACCTCAATCTGTTCACTTGTGGCATTTCAATGAAATCAATTTGCATTCTCGTAAAAGGACCACCTTCTCTGCCTATCGTTCTCAGACTCACCACTGTCTTTTTCCCAGTGTTAAATTGCTGGCAAATCAAACATCTTTGACAGATACTTTCTGCAATTAACCTGAACTTTGCATTATACCAGGTCTGTTTAAAGGACCTGATCATAGCGTCCCTTCCCAGATGTCCCTGTCCATGATACATCCTTGCCATTGTTGACAACATCGAGTTGGGCATGACTGGTCTACCATCTCTATAGATCCAAACATGATCTGTCTCTCTTGGGGCACAACCTGCCTTAATCCAATCTTTCTTTTCTTCATTTCCTGCCTCATCCTGTAACTGTTTTACTTCATCTCACGTTTCTAGGACATTAGTAAACATCACAGAACAAAAAGACATTTCCTTTTCTCGTGCCCTATTAATCGAATGATTGTTTTTAGCACAATATTGTGCAATGTCATTGGCAAAACGATTACCAAGAGTAATAAAATCATCTCCTTGTCCATGAGCAGCACATTTTACAACTGCTAATTCTTTAGGCAGCTGTATCGCCTCAAGCAATTTCCCAATCACTTCAGCATTCTTTATTGGAGTCCCACTCGACGTCAAGAAACCTCTCTGTAGCCAAAGCTGGCCAAAATCATGCACGACTCCAAATCCGTACTGACTATCAGTCATCACAGTCACTCTCAGATTCTTCCCAATTTTGCAAGCTCTCGTCAATGCCACCAATTCAGCAACTTGAGCAGACTTCACTCCTTTCAATGGTGAAGCTTCCATAACTTCTGAAACTTTGCACACTGCATATGCTGCACTTAGCACACCATCATCATTCCTCAGACATGATCCATCCACAAACAGCACATGATCACTTTCAGGCAATGGAAGATCTCTTATGTCTGGTCTCGGCTTTGTACAGTAATCAAGCACATCCAAACAATTATGATCAACTTCATCCTTTACACCCACATTTTCAGTATCAGGCAATAATGTTGCTGGATTCACATTCACACATCTCTCAAGAGTCACATTGTGAGAAGTTGGCCTGATATGTAGTGCTCACTATTCTAGTGATCACTGTGTATCATTCCAAACGACCCTTATTGATGATTGGTTGTAAGTCAACCTTATAGACCAGCTATCCTAGTAGCGTGGATACGAGCAGTCTTAGGCTAAACTCTAGAGGGCGTGTTAAGCCAGCTGTTTACCATCACATATACCCCTTGAACACCAAGTGAAAGGACACCACACAAGTTGTTATGAAAATAAAAGGATATTTATTTATACAAGACTACCCTGGCTCTTTATGAGTCAGGGAGCTAAGCACACTACAAAACTCTTAGGAAAATACTTCAGTTGCACAATTTACACAAATGCCCGAGGGGCACGAGAAACCATCTACACTAACAGTAAAATGCGAATGGTTAGAGTCTGGAGGTACTGATTCCGGAGTGTTCCGATCAGTGGGACTAAACGAAAAAGGAACTGGACACTTGTAGAGCGAACCTGCGATGGAGCACCGAAATGCTCAAGTTACCTAGCCCGGAGGCTGCGGCTGCGTGAAGTTCGGCAAGATGTCGGGAGTCCTCGTGTAGTCTCAGGAGCCTGAAAGAAGAAGTTGCTGGCAGGCGATCAGTGACGATGTTCAGAGCGATCCAAGCCTGGATCGGTGATGAAGAAAACCTGAAAGCAGAGGGGACTCAGTTCTCAACCGCTAGCCAGCGATCGTGTGGGTACCAGGAGGGTACCGGCTGAAGTCACCTCGACCAGGTGAGTGGGTGACGTCGGACTCGGCTGTTCCTTGGACCAGGAGGCGCGGCGGCGACCAGGATGGAGGGCGAGCTGTCCCACGAAGGTGTCTGCTGTCGATGATGCTGGGCCCAGGAAGGGGCAGCGGATCTTGGCAGTGGCAACCCAAGCGGGGGAGTCAAGATGGCGTCGGGAGTGGACCAGGAGGGTCCGTGGTACTCCTCTGTTGAAGGGGAGCAAGAGCCAGTCTGGAGCAACCAGACCGGTGATGAAAATAATCTTGGAGCGTCGTGAAGAGGGCCACCAGCCGGTCGGCAAGTGGTCGGACAACGCGGGGAACAGCAAGGAGCGGAAGGGCCCCCACGCAGATCTCGTGGATGCTGGGGAGACAGACTTCGATGCTGGAGCTGCTCAGGGTTAGGGCTTCTCAAACCCTAGGTGTACTCACTCGAGGGTCCCTCGGTGGGCGTGCTAGATAAGCGTCGTGCAGGTAATGAAGATAGCCGGTCCCGCAGGTCTCGTCACACCTACGACTCTCAGCTGGGCTGACGAGGTAGGTAAAAGGTCAGAGATGGCAGGGAACTCGGGTCTCGTCGAGCTGGGCAGTCTTGATCCGTAGGAGAGACGTACAGCAAACCGCAAGCGCTTAGGTGGTGCCTGCTGGTGCAGGGTGGCTACTCCTTAGCCACAAGGGAGAGTCTTCAGAAATAGTCAAGAGTTCCTTTCGTGGAAAGTGGTTCGTGATTCGGAGTTATCCGATTATCTGATTATCCAATTTGGGAAGGGGACTCGCTCCTACCTTTATTCTAAGAAAAGGGGCTGGCCCGTGACCAGGTTCTACCTATGGGTGGAGCCAGGAGGGGGGTGGTTACACCCCTATCCTTTGTCCGGCTTCGCGCCAGCTCAGGGGCTGGTGTGCCCCCGAAACTGGTTTGAGCCGGGCTATGCACAGTGAGCACCGGGGTGCCACTTGCAATCACCTTCCTTTCAGCCCTGCCTACCTGGGATACACAAACCCTGTCTGGGATGGTGCTAACACCGCCCTCGACAGGAAACCCTTTGTCCAAGCTCCCCTCGCTGGAAGGTCCCCCAGCAGCAGGAGGTCAGACTTGTGTCTGGTGGCAGCATCCATTTTGTGATGCTGAGGCTTGAGTCAACTTTAACCGGGGTTCAAGGTTACTTCCATGTCGTGTCCGTCTAAAAGGGGGGAATGCTAACCCCGTCGCCAGGACTGGCGAGGGGTTCGTATTCCCATTCGTATGACACCTTACTCGACATGTGTAGGTGATGCGATGCCAAAGTTAGCAAATAACCGCAAGGATTATAATGCATTAAAAGTAGTTGGCCCGCGTCACCATGGAACGGCTATTAGGACTTGGTTCCGCAAGCCGTCGACGGGCTCAGCTCGCGCCAGAGCACCGTCCCACATGATTCCCTGCACTCTGCCTTCAGGATTGATAAGGCCTGCCATAGGAGTGACTGATAGGAATCCATGTGTCCATTTTAGGGTTAGGTGTAGGAATACTACACCTACAGCAACGGGTGATTACACCACGTGGCCCCAGCTGTCGTGCAGCCAGTTGTGTCAGATTTGGACGGCCATTCCAGGGGTGGCATAATACATGCTGCAGCCCCTGGTAGGCCCTGGGTACACCGATGCCCTGGATACCTGTGGTATGCTGAGACAGGGACTGACAAGGCGGCCCAGTTCCAATTAGTGGATGCACCTAATGTACATGTGTGTTAATTTCGAGAGAGAACAGCTAGGCTGTGGGTCTGATTGGCAGGCCCACAGCCGGAGAAAGTCGTAAACCAATGAAGCAAAAGCAAAAAATCTGGGTGATCATAGGATTGCAGACCCTACTCTCCTACATGACCCCCCCCCCAAACTTTGGGACAATAAGCTAACCTTGACCATGTGAGTCTTCTTGCTCTAAGTGGAAATACCTGGAGAGCCCATCTGCATTGCCATGATCAGTGCCAGGTCTATGCTCCACTGTGAAGTCCATCCCCTGTAGGGAAATGGACCACCTAAGTAGCTTGGGGTTTTCACCCTTCATTTGATTTAGCCACAAGAGGGGCTTATGGTCGGTCTGAATCTTGAAGTGAGTGCCAAACAAGTATGGCCTCAACTTCTTCAGGGCCCAAACCACAGCAAAGGCCTCCCTCTCAATAGCTGACCAATTCTTCTCTCTGGGGGTCAGCCTCCTGCTAATAAAAGCTATGGGCTGGTCATGACCATCAAAATTCAGTTGCGATTGAACAGCTCCCACACCCAGCTCCGAAGCGTCTGTTTGGACAATGAATGGTCTGGAGTAGTCTGGACTCTTTAGGATAGGTGCTGTGCACATGGCCTGCTTTAGGTCATCGAATGCCTTCTGACAGCTTGCTGTCCACTGAACTTTTTTTGGCATCTTTTTACTTGTCAGGTCGTTTAGCGGGGTCACAATGGATCCATAATTTCTGACAAATTTCCGGTAATAACCAGTCAGGCCCAAGAAAGCTCGAACCTGAGTCTGGGTGGTTGGAGGAGTCCAGTCCTGGATGGCCTGTATTTTGCTCTCCAATGGTTGAACCTGGCCTCCACCTACAAGGTGGCCCAGGTATACAACCTGTGTCTGCCCTATCTGGCACTTGGTGGCATTGATAGTGAGGCCTGCCTTCTGCAGGGCCTCTAACACTTTCCTCAGGTGGACCAGGTGATCCTCCCAGGTGGAGCTAAAGACAGCGATATCGTCCAGATACGCCGCACAGAAGTCGTCCAACCCAGTGAGAACTCGATTCACCAGCCTTTGGAAGGTGGCAGGTGCATTTTTCAAACCAAAGGGCATTACCACGAACTGATAATGCCCACCCGGGGTAGAAAATGCTGTTTTGGGCTTGGCCTCCTCATCTAACCTGATTTGCCAATACCCAGCTGTCAGGTCAAACGTACTTAAGTAGTTGGCCGAAGCCAACCGGTCGATAAGTTCGTCTGCTCTTGGTATCGGGTGGGCGTCAGTCTTAGTGACTGCATTGAGACCTCTGTAGTCCACGCAAAACCTCATCTCTTTCTTACCGCCCTGGGTGTGAGGTTTCGGCACGAGAACTACGGGACTAGCCCAGGGGCTGTCCGAGGGTTCAATGACTCCCAGCTCCAACATTTTCTGCACCTCCGTCTTGATGCAGTCTCTGACGTGATCAGGTTGCCGATAGATTTTACTCTTTACGGGTAGACTGTCCCCAGTGTCGACCTCATGGGTACACCACTTGGTCTGACTGGGCGTCAGAGAGAACATATGTCGAAAGGATTGAAGAACCTGTTTACAATCCTTTTGTTGATGTCCAGAGAGGCTGCCACAAAAGACAACACCATCTACTGATCCATCGTCAGGGTTCTGAGAGAGCAGGTCTGGGAGAGGGTCACTCTCCTCCTCCTGTCCCTCATCTGTGGCCATGAGCAAGCCCATGCCCTCCCTGTCGACATATGCCTTGAGCCTGTTTACATGGAGCACCCTGTGGGAGCTCCGGGGAGTTTCCAGGTCTACCAGGTAGGTGACCTCTCCCTTTTGCTCAATGATCGTGTGGGGCCCAGACCATTTGTCTTTGAGTGCTGCTGGGGCCACTGGCTCCAGCACCCACACCTTCTGTCCAGGCTGGTACACAGTCAGGACAGCCTTTTGGTCGTGCCAAGCTTTCTGCAATTCTTGGCTCGCCTCCAGGTTTTTAGATGCCTTTTCCATGTACTCCGCCATCCGCGAGCGGAGACCGAGCACATAGTCCACAATGTTTGATGCCGGCTTTCTGAGAGGTCTCTCCCATCCTTCCTTTACCAAACAAAGGGGTCCCCTTACAGGATGTCCGAACAGAAGCTCAAAAGGGCTGTAGCCAACCCCCTTCTGCGGGACCTCTCTGTAGGCGAACAAGAGGCAGGGTATCAGGACATCCCATCTCCGCCGAAGCTTTTCAGGTAGTCCGTGAATCATCCCTTTTAGGGTCCTGTTGAATCTCTCAACAAGCCCATTGCATTGTGGGTGATAGGGTGTGGTGAACTTGTAGTTGACACCACATTCCTTCCACATAGCAGTCAGATATCCCGACATGAAGTTTGCACCTCTGTCTGAGACGACCTCCTTGGGGAAGCCCACTCTGGAGAACACTCCAAGTAGGGCCCGTGCCACCACAGGTGCTGTAGTGGTCCTAAGGGGAATAGCTTCAGGATACCTGGTAGCGTGGTCCACCACCACCAGTATAAACTTGTGCCCTGATGCTCTCTGGGGTTCCATTGGTCCGACAATGTCGATCCCCACCCGTTCAAAGGGTACCCCTACCACCGGTAGTGGTATGAGGGGGGCCTTTGTCGTGCCACCTGACTTACCACTGGCTTGGCAAGTGACACAGGAGCGGCAAAACTCCTTCGTATCTTCGGACATGTGGGGCCAGTGAAAGTGTGGAACAATTCTGTCCCAAGTCTTATTCTGGCCTAAGTGACCTGCAAGGGGAATCTCGTGGGCCAAGGTGAGAAGGAAACCTCTCAGAGACAAGGGGATGACCAGCCTCCTGGTCGCACCAGGTTTGGGGTCTCTTGCCTCGGAGTACAGGAGTCCATCGTCCCAGTACACTTTGTGGGTACCTGTGGCGTTCCCTGCAGCCTCAGCAGCAGCCTGCTGTCTGAGGGGTTCAAGTGAGGGGCAGTCTAACTGTGCCTTCCCCAGGTCTTCCCTGGAGGGTCCCCCTGAGCCCAGAAACTCAACCTGACCAGGTTCAAGCTCTTGCGGCTCAGTTTCCCTCAGTTCTTTAAGGTCAGCCTCCTCGGAGACTTGATCCACGACCTGGGGCAAGGGGGAAGGCGAAGCCTTACCCTTACTGCTCCTTTTCTTGGAAGGTGTCTGGTCCGTTCTTCCAGGATCCAGCACCTGTTCAGTGGGGCATCTTTTGGCCTGTGACCTGGTCACAGCAAGGACATGTGCTGGCAAGCCTAACATCTCCATGTGAGTCCTCTGCTCCACTTCTGACCATTGTGACGTTTCCAAATCATTGGCCAACAGACATTCTACGGGGAGGTCTGAACTAACCACAACCTTTTTCGGGCCACTTACCCCTCCCCAGGAGAAATCAACAACTGCCATACTGTGATTGGTAGTGACGTTGCTGGCATTGGTCACTAGGTAACTGGTACCTAGCATGATCTGTCCAGGGTCCACGAAGTTAGGCGTCACCATGGTGACACTGGCACACGTGTCCCTGTAGGCCTGAGCCACTTTTCCATTTATCAAAGGTGTCTGTCTGTATTTGCCCAAAGTATTGGGACTGGCATCAGGGGACATATCCATATCCCCTGTACAGACAAGGACGGCCTGAGTGAGCGTGCCGACTAAGTCGTCACTCCCCTCGGTTCCCAAGGTTAACCCAACTAATGCCTTGGGAGGCGCACTACCACTGCTGACTGTACTAGGGGGCGCAGGTGCCTTATGGGCTGCAGTGGCAGGAGTTTGCCCTCCTTTCTTGGTGCACTCACTAAACCAGTGAGTCTTACTTTTACAGTATTGGCACCACCTTTTTGACTGGCCTTCTTGAGTCTTCTTCTTCTGTGAAGCCTGACCCCCACCCTCTTTGGTTTGTTGGGGACCTGTCGAAGACTTCTGGTCATTTTGTTCGTTCTTGTTACCCTTTTGGTCTGCTTTCTTCTGACCACCCTGGTTCTGATTCTGGTTCTGCTTGACCCTTGTTCTGACCCATCTGTCTGCCTTCTTTCCCAATTCTTGGGGAGAGGTCAGATCCGAGTCGACAAGGTGCTGATGCAACAATTGGTTCTGACAGTTGTTTAAAATCTGTTCTCGCATGATAAGATTGTACAATCCTGTGTAATCAGTAACCTTGCTACCCAGCAACCAGCCTTCCAAAGCCTTAGTGGCACAATCGACAAAGTCAGCCCAATCCTGAGACTGAATTTTCTGGGTGTCCCGGAACAGCACCCGGTACTGTTCCGTGGTTAAGCCGAACCCATCAATCAGTGTGTTCTTCAGGACTTGGTAGTTGTTAGCATCCTCAGCTCTTGTAGTGAGGAGCTTGTCCCTTCCTTTACCTTCAAAGGAAAGCCACAGTATAGCTGCCCACTGACTTGGGGGACGCACTGGACAGTGCAGGCCCTCTCCAAAGCAGTTATCCACTTGTGGATGTCGTCCCCTTGTTTAAAGGGGGGCACTATTTTACTCAGGTGTCTAGTGTCTATACCCCTGTCTTTCTCTCTATTGAGAATGCTGCCACCAGTGGGATCTAACCCACTTAATTTCTGCTCTCGGGCCAAGGCAAGTCTTTCTTTGGCGAGGGCAAGTTCTTCCCGCTCGATCCTCAGATTGACCTCTCGCATCTTCGCTCCATGCTCCCTTCTCTGAGGGGAAGTCATTCCTCTCTGAGAAGATGCCTGAGAGACATGTGTATGAACCGATCTGCCAGAGCCTCTGGAGAGAGACCTAGCTCGTCCGTTCCCAAGGTTAGGCCTGCTTGAGCGTGGGCCCGGGGCTCCCCCAGTTCCATTCTCATGCCTGCTTAAGTTGGTCCTTGTAAGCCTGCCGACTACCACTGGACCTTTGTCTGCCTCGTCTCCCGATAACTCGTCCTCGTCCTCCTCCTCTGTGTGGAGGTCGAGGTCTGGGTCACCGAGGGTTCCCTCTAAGGGAGGCATGTTCCCATCTGCACTGGGGGGACCTGGGTTAGAGGACCTCCTAGCATCGTACGCCTCTAAGAGACCTATCAGTATTGCGATGGTAGGGTTAGAACCCTGGTTTAGCTTCCTGGAGGCACACAGTTGTCTCATCTCCTTGAAGCTAAGAGTTGCATATCGTGACACGACCTGTGGAGGGTCACTGGCCACTAAGGGAGTCCCCGCAGACTCTCCGTGGACCGACATGCTTTTCTAGTGAGGTGTAAGTGTTGCACCTACCTACACTATGGGTTTACCTACTGATCCCTTGCTAAGAGTTGTAGTCAGGGTGTGCTAAGCCCTGTTACACTACAACAGCCGGTTCAGTAGAACTCGGAGTATTCTAAGTTAAGTTATATGTACCTGGGTACTTATGTGATCTTTCACTGCGATATTCTTAGGATACGTGTGTGGTAAAACAACAGCAAGCTCAAATCCCAACCGCTGCTCACCAATGTGAGAAGTTGGCCTGATATGTAGTGCTCACTATTCCAGTGATCACTGTGTATCATTCCAAACGACCCTTATTGATGATTGGTTGTAAGTCAACCTTATAGACCAGCTATCCTAGTAGCGTGGATACGAGCAGTCTTAGGCTAAACTCTAGAGGGCGTGTTAAGCCAGCTGTTTACCATCACATATACCCCTTGAACACCAAGTGAAAGGACACCACACAAGTTGTTATGAAAATAAAAGGATATTTATTTATAACAAGACTACCCTGGCTCTTTATGAGTCAGGGAGCTAAGCACACTACAAAACTCTTAGGAAAATACTTCAGTTGCACAATTTACACAAATGCCCGAGGGGCACGAGAAACCATCTACACTAACAGTGAAATGCGAATGGTTAGAGTCTGGAGGTACTGATTCCGGAGTGTTCCGATCAGTGGGACTAAACGAAAAAGGAACTGGACACTTGTAGAGCGAACCTGCGATGGAGCACCGAAATGCTCGAGTTACCTAGCCCGGAGGCTGCGGCTGCGTGAAGTTCGGCAAGATGTCGGGAGTCCTCGTGTAGTCTCAGGAGCCTGAAAGAAGAAGTTGCTGGCAGGCGACCAGTGACGATGTTCAGAGCGATCCAAGCCTGGATCGGTGATGAAGAAAACCTGAAAGCAGAGGGGACTCAGTTCTCAACCGCTAGCCAGCGATCGTGTGGGTACCAGGAGGGTACCGGCTGAAGTCACCTCGACCAGGTGAGTGGGTGACGTCGGACTCGGCTGTTCCTCGGACCAGGAGGCGCGGCGGCGACCAGGATGGAGGGCGAGCTGTCCCACGAAGGTGTCTGCTGTCGATGATGCTGGGCCCAGGAAGGGGCAGCGGATCTTGGCAGTGGCAACCCAAGCGGGGGAGTCAAGATGGCGTCGGGAGTGGACCAGGAGGGTCCGTGGTACTCCTCTGTTGAAGGGGAGCAAGAGCCAGTCTGGAGCAACCAGACCGGTGATGAAAATAATCTTGGAGCGTCGTGAAGAGGGCCACCAGCCGGTCGGCAAGTGATCGGACAACGCGGGGAACAGCAAGGAGCGGAAGGGCCCCCACGCAGATCTCGTGGATGCTGGGGAGACAGACTTCGATGCTGGAGCTGCTCAGGGTTAGGGCTTCTCAAACCCTAGGTGTACTCACTCGAGGGTCCCTCGGTGGGCGTGCTAGATAAGTGTCGTGCAGGTTCTGAAGATAGCCGGTCCCGCAGGTCTCGTCACACCTACGACTCTCAGCTGGGCTGATGAGGTAGGTAAAAGGTCAGAGATGGCAGGGAACTCGGGTCTCGTCGAGCTGGGCAGTCTTGATCCGTAGGAGAGACGTACAGCAAACCGCAAGCGCTTAGGTGGTGCCTGCTGGTGCAGGGTGGCTACTCCTTAGCCACAAGGGAGAGTCTTCAGAAATAGTCAAGAGTTCCTTTCGTGGAAAGTGGTTCGTGATTCGGAGTTATCCGATTATCTGATTATCCAATTTGGGAAGGGGACTCGCTCCTACCTTTATTCTAAGAAAAGGGGCTGGCCCGTGACCAGGTTCTACCTATGGGTGGAGCCAGGAGGGGGGTGGTTACGCCCCTATCCTTTGTCCGGCTTCGCGCCAGCTCAGGGGCTGGTGTGCCCCCGAAACTGGTTTGAGCCGGGCTATGCACAGTGAGCACCAGGGTGCCACTTGCAATCACCTTCCTTTCAGCCCTGCCTACCTGGGATACACAAACCTTGTCTGGGATGGTGCTAACACCGCCCTCGACAGGAAGCCCTTTGTCCAAGCTCCCCTCGCTGGAAGGTCCCCCAGCAGCAGGAGGTCAGACTTGTGTCTGGTGGCAGCATCCATTTTGTGATGCTGAGGCTTGAGTAAACTTTAACCGGGGTTCAAGGTTACTTCCATGTCGTGTCCCTCTAAAAGGGGGGAATGCTAACCCCGTCGCCAGGACTGGCGAGGGGTTCGTATTCCCATTCGTATGACACCTTACTCGACATGTGTAGGTGATGCGATGCCAAAGTTAGCAAATAACCGCAAGGATTATAATGCATTAAAAGTAGTTGGCCCGCGTCACCATGGAACGGCTATTAGGACTTGGTTCCGCAAGCCGTCGACGGGCTCAGCTCGCGCCAGAGCACCGTCCCACATGATTCCCTGCACTCTGCCTTCAGGATTGATAAGGCCTGCCATAGGAGTGACTGATAGGAATCCATGTGTCCATTTTAGGGTTAGGTGTAGGAATACTACACCTACAGCAACGGGTGATTACACCACGTGGCCCCAGCTGTCGTGCAGCCAGTTGTTTCAGATTTGGACGGCCATTCCAGGGGTGGCATAATACATGCTGCAGCCCCTGGTAGGCCCTGGGTACACCGATGCCCTGGATACCTGTGGTATGCTGAGACAGGGACTGACAAGGCGGCCCAGTTCCAATTAGTGGATGCACCTAATGTACATGTGTGTTAATTTCGAGAGAGAACAGCTAGGCTGTGGGTCTGATTGGCAGGCCCACAGCCGGAGAAAGTCGTAAACCAATGAAGCAAAAGCAAAAAATCTGGGTGATCATAGGATTGCAGACCCTACTCTCCTACACACATTTGATGCTCCCAGAATGATTTTCTCATATTTAGTCAGCCGACTATGTGACATATATTGAGTTCTGCTTCTTGTCAAAAGAATTGCCACATTATGAGGTACGAATACCCTTACAGGATATCCCATTATTATACCCTCACTCTGTTCCAAGCTTCTGCATGTAGCAGCTACCGATTTCAGGCAACCTGGTAAACCCACAGCTACAGGGTCAAGTGTCGATGAGAAGTACGCAATAGGCCTTCTCAGTTGTCCATGCTTCTGGATTAACACTGAAAGTGCACATCCATTTCTCTCACTGCAGTACAACTCAAACTCTTTTTCATAGTCTGGCATTCCCAAAGCAGGTGCTTCACACATTCTGCTCTTCAACTCCTCAAATGCTGCCATTTGTTCTCCATCTAGTTCCAATGGGTCTTTCACCTCACTCTTTGTCAGCTTAATCAGTGGCTTTGCTATCAGGGAGAAATTACTAATCCACTGACGACAATAACCCACCATCCCCAAAAACATACTCACTTCTCTCTGGGTCATTGGGGCTCTCATTCCTCTGATAATTTTGATCCTGTCATCAGTCACCTTTCTCAGACCCTTTTCAATATTGTGTCCAAGATAATGCACCTCTTTCTTGCAAAATTGCAATTTGGCTGGAGATACTTTTAACCCTCCATCTGCCAGATGATTCAGTAAAGCTATGGTATCTACTTCACAAGCTTCACGTGTCTTTGATGCCACAAGTAGGTCATCAATATATTGCACTAGTACTGAGCTTTCAGGCATGATCAAACTTTCCAATGATTTTTTCAATAACTGATTGAATTTCGAAGGACTCTCTGTGTACCCCTGTGGGATTCGACACCATGCTAAAATACGCTGGCCAAACCTAAATGCAAAAATCGGCTGGCTGTCATGATGCAATGGAATTGAAAAGAAAGCATGACATAAATCAATCACTGTGTACCACTCAGCATCATGTGGAATCTGATACAAAATCACTGACGGATTTGGCACAATGGGACAACATGCCACCACAATTTTGTTAACCTTTCTCAAATCTTGTACAATCCTCAACTTCCCATTAGGCTTCTTTAGCCCCATTATCGGTGAATTACACGGGCTACTCAGTAATTCTCTCAAAACTCCTTGCTGAATCATTTTCTCAATTATAGGAGTTATTCCTTCAATTATTTCTGGTGTCATTTTGTACTGAGGAATATTAGGATAAGTAATTCCCTCTTTCACTGAAATTTTCACAGGATCTACATTATTCATCAATCCCACATCTTCTCCAGTAAAATCCCAAACTGTCGTTTTCACTGTGTCTCTCAGCTCTTGAGGCAAGTCCTCTGGGTTAAACACAGCATATGTACCAACCATCTCACTCTCTCTATTATCTAGAGTCATTCGGTACAAAACATCCTCATCTGGTGTTTCAAAAGCTATTCCATCCGGAGTACAGAAAATTGTACAATTCATCTTGCACAACAGGTCCCTATCTAACAAATTCACTGGACTAGTGTCACAGACCACAAATCTGTGCATGTCTGAAAATTTCCCTATTCTTACCCTTACTTGTTCAGTAAGACGTGTCTTGATTTGTGTATTAGCTACACCAACTACTTGGATTGCTTCATCCGAGAGAGGAAGATTTCTAATATGTGCTGACCTGACAGTTGATCTCGTCGCTCCTGTGTCTACTAAAAAAGTAACACTTTCTTCATTTATTTTCCCATCTACAAATGGTCCTGCCTGGTCTATTTCTAGAGTTGCACCAAGTATGCACTCTTCCTCCTCTCTTCGGCACCATCAATAATCACCTTCGGACTCACTCCCTTCTTTCTTTAACCAATACTGTTGTACCGGGTTAGAACGCCTTGGTTTGTTTACCTGCTCATCATTGTAGAATCCCGAGTCCTGATTGTACTTTTGGGACCCTCTATTCTGCGGCAAGGGCGGTCTTGGCTCTTGACTCTGCTGTTTAACAACCTTCTGCTGTTGCTGCTGATGATTACACCCCTCAGTCTACACCTGTTGATTTAATGGTTTACTTTCATTATTCACTAATGGTGGATTGGTACACTCGGATCTCCAATGTCCCAGTTGACCACAGTTGTGGCACGGGAACTTTTTCTTCGCCTCTTCTAAATTCCCCTTTCCTTTCCCTACATATCTAGGCCTATTCCCTGGATTATTTGCCTGTTCCACCAACTGTGCTTCTTGTCTCTCCGCAACTTTCACCTGTGCCCACATTGCCTTTTCTTTCAGCTTTCTCTGTTTTGCTTCAATTTCATCACTGAAGTACTTTGCATGTCTCAGGATCTCATCTATTTTCTTACTCTGCCAGTCCACTGTATGCTCACGAATTCTTTCACTAATCTCAGGTCTCAGGCCATATACAAATCTGTATACAAAATGACTCAAATCCTTGTCACCCAGGTGTTCATCCCCACTGAATTGTTTAAAAGCCAGTATCAGCCTCTCATAAAAAGCATGAACTGATTCTTTTGCTTCCTGATGTGTTCGATCTATCTTAACCCAGTCTGTTTCTTTTGGAGGTACCTTGTTTTTCAGGAACACAATTACCTGATCGTACTTCCTCATTACCTCTGGATCTGGTGCTCCTGTTTTCTGATCTCTTGGATATTCCTTTGCAGGCCAATCTACAACTATTTTACACTCAGCCCACAAGTCTGCTGGAACAATTATATCAAACAGACTATTCAGGTCAATCCACAGCACTTTTGACAATTTCACAAACCTGTCTACCTGCCTATACCACTCGACGGGCTTTTCTCTCAATCGAGGGAAATCATTTGTAAATGATAAAATATCTTGTCTAGTCCATGGAACATGTACATATCCTCCTCCAGGTATTTCTCTCATAGGATAAGCATCCACTGTTTTTTCTTTTTCTCTCACAGGAAATGCTGAATAAGTCCTGTCCACTGATTCTTCTCTTTTCTTGTACCACCTGTCCTTCCATCTTTCTACATCACCCCATTTCCGCAACAGGGAAATCATTTCCTTAATCTGCCCTGTTCTGCCAACATTATTTAGATTCTCTATGTCCTTTTCAGAAAAATCCACTCGATACGGTTTCTGCAGAGCCTTCACCTTATCCATATCAACTCCCAATTCACCCGTTATTCCTTTCAACCTGTCATGTGTACTCTTAGCCCTCCAAGTAATGCTTTTACACATATATAACAGTTCACCATCATGATGGTCTTTCAGTATTTCTGTAGTAACTGTCCCTGCAATAAGCTCCTCTAATTCTATGCGCAACCTGGCTACATCAACTGCTTGAGAATCTTTCTCTTTCTTTTGAAGAACTTTCAACCAATCATTCAAATCCTCAGCTGTTATTTCCGTAGACTTTTTCACTGCAACCACTTTGTCTGGCATCCTTTGTGGTTCCAAAATCGGCATCCCTGAACAACTAGTATCACTAGTATCCAATCTTGAATTAGACTGCACCTCTAATCCTCCACTACATGTATCACGTCTTGACTGTCTCAAATCATTACTTTCTGTCCTTTTTCCTGACTCTCCTGAAGGACCAGCCAAACTTGTTAATTTATTCCCAACATATGGAACCATCAAACCATTCTCACCCGTCCTCTGCTTATCAAAAATAGGCATAACCGGACCTATGGTTACAGGTACCGTAACAGCTTCCAAATTCTTCGTCAGCTCTCTAATCTTTTCAGTCAGCTCAGATGTAGTTCTGGCTAATTCTCTTGTATTCTCGTCACCACATCGACTCTCTCTCTCTCTTTTTCTCTGAAAGAACTCCCATTTTTTAAATCAGGTGTCCCAACTTCTGTCTTAATGATACGCAAAGTATCTCCTATTGGTGTAGCAACTGGTGTGCTCTCTTCTGGTTCTGGTCTATATGGAGGTGGTCTCTTGTAAATCATGTCATCCAAGACCTCATCCTCATAATCATTAACTCCATACCTTTTTACTTCTGCTTCAGGTACCCCTCTTGTTTCCTTTCTTTCTTCCTTCTCTTCAATTGCCCTCATAGGATATAATCCTTCTGTCATACTAGCATCTCGCCATCTCCTCATTCGATCATGATGAGTTTCACGATCATATTTCCTCCCAAACATATATCTATAGTTGCCTCCAGATCTCTGTTTTTCTCGCTCATGTACTTCATCTTCCCATTCCACCAACGCCTCAAACTGTGTCGGCCTTGGTCTCGGATCAAGACACAACATCTTCTCCCGTAAATTTCTCAACATGGCCATATTAAATGAACCATGTTCTGGGAATGCTAAGACACCATCTTCCTTAGTATACCTAGCCCAGTTCTCCAACCATATACAGGTATGATACCCATATCTCGCAACCATGAAGGATGCAGGAGTTTTCGTTGGAGGTAACAATTCACCTTCTCTTGTTTTAATGTCTTTATCCTTGTCAAACCATCTTTTTATTTTACCGAACAAGGATTTCTTCTTTTTCTCCTCTTGGTAATACATTTTAGCGTTTACCAAAACTTTGTAATCCCTTCCGTAATACAACTGTACGGTACGATATTTCGTCCAATAACGGCGCGACTCACACCAACGCACCAATCCTGGAACGTCTACGTCACCCTGTATTCCTTCCAATCCCTACGCGGCTCACACCAACGCACCAATCCCAGCGCGAGCACTGTTCTGATCCACTACCCAATCAGAGCGCTGTCTGTATGACGTCAGCAGTCGCTGCAGTCGTTCCTGCTCTGCTCCTGTCACTCGTCTACCCCTCCTTTACAAAACCTTCTCAGTAGACTTCGTTTTAAATTTCTACAAAATCTATTAGTTACAACATTAAAACATCTCCATTGTCTGTTTCGCTAACCACAGAATAGTAAAGGAAATCTTTTCCACAAGTATCCCGTCTTTCCCTGAAACAGCACTCACTTCTGCTCCACTACGGAATTAATACTCTCGTTGACACAGTAGCACATCCCTCTATTCTGCCCTTCTAACATGCATTCATTAACTGTTTCCTCTAGGACTGCTCCAAAGAGTCTTACAATCAACTAAATGCTCATACATTCACGCACTTTCATACAAGAAAATGTAGTACATACACACAGAATCCTGCTTTTTCCGAGAACAGCATACAGTCTGCCCCACTACAGAATTATAACACACGTTAACCAAGCAGTGTTTACCTCTGCTCAGTCCTTCAAACAAGCTCAGAGAATACCTATTACTTCTCCAGCGGTAAGCTTTAACGGCAAACCTTACGGATCCCTGGGACTTAAGACCAGAGTTTCACAGATAACCTTTGCTAACATACGCACTCCTGTTATACCAGAAATATATCTCTAATAGTAACACACGACGATGTCACTGATTCCGAACCCAGACAATGTGATGCGCAACTTCAATTGTCACACGTTTCTCCTGTATACGTACAGGACCAACAATCCCGTCTTTCCCGAGAGCAGCATGCACTTCCCTCTGCCCTACTACTGAACTGCCACCAGCTCCCAAGTTCCAGAAGCACTACATAAAATTCAATACGACGACTCCAACATATAGTATTAGTACATATACCAACATTTTCAGTAAATCAATAAATCAAAAAGCCAATGTACAAGCAATCTAATCAGATCAAGACAATAATCAAAACCATTACTCTGCTACCAGGAAATTGCTGCAGATCAGGGCATACAAATTCTCCCTACTTCCACGGATAGAGTAATTTCACAGACACACGCACATACACTCATCACACGCTTGGGCCCATTCCACTAACATACGCTCGATTACTCTATCAGCGCTAAACATGGAGAGAGAAAACTCCTAAACACCCTGTATCTACAGTAAGGTCAATGCGATCAGATTGTTACTGTCCTGAGTCATGATTTAAACAACAATAATCACATTAGAGTATTCAATAAACGACAAGAAATAACCACCAACACTGTAATTCATAAATGGTATTTTATCTAAAATTAGTTCAAACGAAAGTCAATCAATAGCAAAATCATTATTCTCATAGTTAACTATTCTAGCTAAATGTCATAAATGGGTCAGGACAGGTCTCTCAGTAAAGTCTCCCGAGTCGCCGTCCTCACAGCATCGATCCTCACCAACGTAGGTTTGGGAAGAAGTGGCCTTAAACCCTCTCTAGTCTAACAATATTTATAATAGAACTTGCAAAATAAAGCAACATAAAAATTCTAAATGTTCATTGAGTCACCAAGCGAAACGAGCAGGAAAGGATGTTGCATCGCAACATTTGTAAGAACCTCCGCTCAGAAAAATCACAAAAATAAAAAGACGGAAGAAGGAAACTCGAGTTTTGCAAAAGATACTTTCATGAATATATTTCCTCGGAACCATAGCGAAGCCACCGCTGTAATCACAAAGTTCATTGTGGCTTTCTTTTCCTCCAAGGACAGTTGGAAGCTTGCCTGGAGTCGCTGTCATCACGGAAACTTTCAAAACTCCAGCAGAAGCCATGGTCAGGTGACTTTCAACCATGTTCAGCAAGGCCTTCTGACATATTCACATTCACTTGAGTGCAGGCTGTAAACGGCAGCCATCTTATTTAGGCCAAAACGAACCATCTTAATTGAAAGAAACACAAACAACGTTACTACATCATCGCAATGATTAAACAGTGTTAATTCCCACTAATACCCTTATGTGTATGTAATTAACTAGCCATCTGCGACATAAATAAGCATTAGCACACGCTATTATTTTAAAGCATCAACACAAAACAAATAGCACACTTATATTAAATAACTGCACATATTATTAAGCAACATATATGCATTCCCACGTGTAGTTTCTCTTGTTAATAATATTGGTTAGTCAAAGTTTCTCACAAAACCAATAATTATCGATTATAGATTAATGATTTTAGTTATAAACTTAAAGACAAAAACCGGAGCTTAAAACTCGATAAATTTTCAACAGAAAACCCTGCTCCAGCATCGGCTCTAAGGCTGACATGATTGTTTCCAACACAACACGGAAGCCTGTCACTCTCACCGGCACGGCTCTGGTGCATTACATGGTATCGGCATGGCATGAATGGAAGTATCTTCTAGTGATAACTGGTCTGAGTGTGAAGGCATCGAAGTGGAGCCTGTCACACTGACAGGCACAGCACTTAATTGTTGCTGCCATAGTGCCTCATCATAGGAAACGGTGACGCAGAGCCTGCATAGCTGTGAAGAGGCATTGGAGTGGAGCTGGTCACGCGGACAGGCACAGCAATTATTGTTTTTACCACAGTGCCTGCCGTAGGAAACGGCGCCATAGGGCCTGTCATGCTGACAGGCACAGCATCTATTGTTGCTGTCAAAGTCCTCGCCATAGGAAACAGCAACACAGAGCCTGTTACTCTGACAGGCCACACATCTAATTATTGCTATCACAGTGCCTCACCATAGGAAGCCGTGACACAGAGCCTGTCAATCTGATAGGCATAGCATCTATAATTGCTACCACAGTGCTGCCCTATTTCCGAGCCATAGGAAACAGTGCCACAGAGCCTGCCACGCTGACATGCACAGCTGTGATAATGCAGAGTTCATGTTTCTATGCAGTGTGTCCAGTCGTCATAGTTAGAAGCACACCGCGTCCTAGCTAGTACAGCTGCACTAGCCTGCCACGCTGACAGGCACAGCTTGGTTGAGAGGTTGTTGGACAAAGTTTTGGGACACGTCAAATCTCAGCACATGGCTCCAGAGGGAAACCAGAGCAGCAAATACTTGTTAACACAGCTGTACATTAAGCTGATCAAGAGGGAGAGCATATTTCTATTAAACATTAGCTGAAGAACTCACTGAGCTCAAAACCTGTCAGACGATTTCATCTACTCGATTCAACCAGCATCGAAGTAGAATTGATCTTTGCTCCCATGAGAGATTTCCTGTTCCTCTGATTATATAATTGTTGGAATGTTTAGTGCCCTGAATATTTTTAGCAGCTATATTGGGAGTAGGGGTAATAGTCTGTGTTAAAATTGTGGTTGTTACGCATTACCCAATATCATCTTGCATTAGTAGTGGAGCAGGATTTCATCAAATTGTGGCATTCTAAGTACATATTCTAAAGTATTGGTATGCTATTATTAGGATTAATTGCTCAGTTATTCATCTATTCAGAATAATCATTTTATATTATTTCAACCACGACAACTGCAGGTATGAGCCAACCACCTCCTTTCCAAAATAATATAGGAGACACATTATTACCCTGGAAGGAGTGGGTAAAACTCTTTGAATCGTACTTAGTAGCAATTGTTGGGCTAAAGTGTTTACCTTTTAGGAAACACCACATCCTTCTCCGTTATCTAGGTGCTCAAGGAAGGAAAATCTTTGAGACTCTGGGTGACCTTATTAGAGGTAGTGATGATGATGGCGCTAAACAATTAGATCTTTACCAAGAAATGGTTAGCGAGCTAGAAGAACATTTAAGACATAAAATTAATGTTGTTGTGGAATGTCACAAATTGTTGAGCAGAGTACGGGAAATGAAAAGGTAATACATGATATTGTTGTACTAAGAGGCCTTTCAAACACATTTGAATTTGGAATGTAATGTGATTCTTTGATACGTGATCAATTGGTAGGATGTACAAACTACTTGCTCATAACCATGATCTAAAAGAAGCTGAAGAACTCGCAAAAAGCATAGAGCACACAGCTGAGTGCATAAAACTAAATTGGGTAATATATTAAATGTTTTTGGGGGGATATGTGCTGTAGTTTTTGTATGTGTAAAGGGTGTATAGGAAATTATTTATACTAAATAATAAAGTGAATTTATAATAATTATAGACATGAAAAATATTTATGCAAAATATGTGCATAAAATATTGTCATTTTATATATTGGTTGTGCGTTGTATATGTTGCCGGAATAAATGGTCGGAAGTTCAACAAATATTAATAATTTATTATTACATATTTGTTAATAATAAAGGCTCGATTATGATTTTGGTCGGAGTTGCCTCCGAACGACACTTTCGCGGTCTCAGGACTCACCAGCCTCCGGCTCTCTCGCGCAGCTGACCAATGGCTGGAAAATTCCTAAAAGGACGCACTTGTCAGGAATCGGACTTGTCACCCTGGACAGTGATAAGATACAGAAATCAATTAAGTGGGCAGCAGCAAATTGCTCCAGGACGTGGGGAACAGCACAAGCGATACGGCAATCAATATGGTGTCGACCAGTTCCAAGTAGATAGTGGGTCCGGCTGCACTTTAGGGCGTCATCGTCAATTGTGGCAATGGTCATACGCGGTATTTCTTCCAAGGCTCCTTATTACCTAAAGTGCACGTCCAGGGTAACTACGAAGATCCCAGTACGATGCCAGCCATAATCTGCCCTGGCAAGAATCCCCCCGACATTCCAAGAGTATAGAACCCTGTACAAGCAATAACCCAACACGAGACCAATGGATGAGCTCACAACGGAGAGCCTCTGGCAAACCTTCAAAAATGGAGTGACCCTCAATCTGATTACCTGAAAAGATCTGAAATGTGTAGGGTGGCAGGGGAGGGAGGGGGCAAAGATCAGCTTCTGTTCCCCTTTGCCGAAAGGATTGGTAATGGACGCAGAGCTTAGAAATAGTTGGACATGATGAAATAGAAAAGTAGGTGAGAAGTAAGTTTTTAAGGAATGACGCCACCCTGACTTTAAAGCACATTTTGGATGAATAAACAAAAGGCATGTGAATGATTGGGAAGGGGGCCTTATACTCACAGTTCACCAGTTTGAAGACTCGTGAATTATGGCAGACAACCGTCTAGTGCGCTGACGTCATGTCTGCGCTAAGCGACACTGACTAGGATAAAAGTCCCCGTATCACTGAAGGGTTTTATGTTGGAATGTTCATGGTCTGAAGAGGTAATGAAGCTTGTAAACATGAACATATTGCAGAAGATTAAATGTGCAATGTTTATAAGAACCATGGGTGTGTGTGGATCTAGCCAGTTTTCCAATATTTGATGGGTTTGTGCATGTATATGCATCAGCCTCCCTAAATGAGCAGGCGTCAGTGTCGGGGGAGGGGGAAGGAGCTTAGCTTTTACCAAAATCGCAAGGCATGTCAGTCCTTCAGACGACAAATGTGAATGGCTTCAAATCACTGAGGCAAAAGTATTTTCTTATTCAGCAGCGCTGAAATCCCTTGTACTGGGAGATGTTTACATGTCCTGGTGATAAGATGTATACAATTCAGCTATCTAGATTTGAAGGAGACGTATGTACACCATCACCACAAGCCTCACAAGGTTTGGGTATGATTATGGGTGATTTTAACACCAAGCTATGTGAAAAAGATAAAGTAAGAGGGAGGAGTGCGGTGTTCGAATATGGCAGACCACGAGCAATATTTTCTCACCAGATAGCATTTTAAAATATGGTTTGGGTATTAACCACTATTGTCTGGCCTGAAGTTACCTAACGCAGCCTTTAGAGTTGTAGGACACTGTAATTGTGGAATGACTATGAAATGAACATGTGTACGTATTGTATTGGATTGTTAGTTATACATTGGAAAAAAGCATAGAATTTTAAAGCCTATTTAATGAAGTTTGACATCAAAACACGTCATGGAGCTGTATAATTTTTCTGTCCTATGCGTTTATTAGATGAAATAATTGCAGCTGGAAAAGGTTTTCAAATGATGAAAAGGAAAAATAAGGGGTAATATTTCATTTGGTGATGCATTTTGTTTGCATTGTAATTTGTTATAGTAACTTTCTTATTTGGTAATCATAAAAGGTTGAGATGACTTTTCAATGATGTTTCATATGCCCATGTTATGATTGGGTAGGTTAATGGAGTATGCTCCCAATAGATTACTTTTTGACTCACTGACAAGGTCCGGTGCACTGTTGCTTGACTGAAATAGCACTGACGTTTTGAAACAAGTTCTCCGTGAGAGCTAAGAGACCATGACAGAGCTCTGCGATGAAGTACAGCGTAGTGATCGCGGTGTGGCTAATGTTGGGGAGACCACACTGGCCAACAGGCTTGGTAAAGACTTAACAAACTGTGTTTGTACATCATGGTGATCTTTACAAACCACATGATCATACAGCACCTTAAGTCCCTCATGTGTGATTTGTGGTGCTTTATGAATCCTGATTGATTGATAGAAGTCGGGGAAGATGGCTTTTAACTGTGGGATGTAATAACCCCTATGGACATGGAGGCTACGGGGAATATAGTGAAGGCATGGATTGAGAACCCCACTAAGTTTGCTCGGTCTCGCGGCATGACTGTCTCACCAGACTCTGGGCTGGTGGGGTCAAAAGATGTCCGTGTCTTGACTGGAAGGATTTCTGCTCTCCGACTACAAACTGTTCATTGATCCCTGTACTCTGAAGCATTTTCTAGCCTTTCCATATGATGAACGCAAAAGGCGAAGGAGTATAAAGGAACTCCAGTGCACACGACCCACCAAGGCTGATGTTTGGCCCATGAACCGGGGCTGTTTGATGGCCATGTTTGGCTCATGGACCAGGGCTGTTTAGTGGCCATGTTTTGCCCATCAACCAGGGCTGTTTAATGGCCTTGTTTGGCCCATGTACCTGAAGCACTGACAGGAAATGTAGAAGAATGGAGTAGATGGTGTTTGTTTGATAGTTTGAAGACCAGAGATGATCTCTATATTCAAGTGTATGAGGAAATTCAAAACCAGCTTTTAATCTGCCACAACCAGCTCTTAAATGCCTCCTAGGGTTTGAACTACCTGAGTGTACAGAAGCTGTAAATAAATGCAGCATCATGTGTCTAATATCTACCTCTAATACTTTGTATATATTTGCACTATGGGCACTATGGCAGCATTTTAAGGTGAACCTATTGAGAAGAGGGCACAGTGCATTGTTACGATAATATTTATTTATAATTGCACATTTTGTTGTCTGCTTTGAAGTATGCATAACTGAGTCAAATGTTGTTTGAGGAGAGTGAAGGGATTTTATAGTAAATATTCATAGGTGTTGAACACACTGTGCCAATCAGCTAGGAGGGTGTCGCCGTCCCATCAACATTGTCTGTCCAGAGTGCAGAATCTGAAAATAAGTGATTTTGTAATGTCTAACTCTTACAGTACTAAGACTGACACCTGCATCAAGGTGGGGTGCCATAAATCTAATTTCCTCAAGACTTTCTTATCTCTGCTGAGACAGTTTAGCTCATATGAGACCCACAAGGCTGTAGTACCCTAAAGCGAGGCAGGTTTGTTGCGCTTTTAGGGGACTAAGAGAAATAATCATTCTTAGCCTCCTTCCATATTGACTTGCTCCTGTGTGAGAAAACTGGAAAGAAATGTCACAGTTTTAGGAATTTCATGCAGTTCCCCCTGCTGATGTGAATTGACCTCAAATGAACTGAGATGGACATTAAAGAATGTGGGTCCTAATGTAGCACGGCACAGAGCATGTGTAAAGTACTTTGAACCGTCAGGTTCCTGAGATACAACGTCAGGATGTGGGTGATAATTTAAGGGTAGGGCAAGTGCCCACAGTTACTACATGGGAGGTAAATAAGAAGGGTGTAATTGGGGCAGTTGAATTATCCACGTGTCCCTAATGTAGGACTGGTCCCTATACGCTTTTGCAACTAGTTGTACTTTACACATCTTTTTTTACCAAATAAAGCCAAATGTTACTCCTTATTTTTAGACAATTGCACATATGTAAGATGAAGAGCTGCTCTCATTTGTAATGAAATGTGAAAATATGAGATTATATTTTAAACTTGGAAAAACATTAAACATTGTAAATGAAAATATTGAAGTTCTCTAGCACTTTATAGTTTTTCAGTCCAACTCACAATACTGTAAGATACTTTGGAATCCTTCCAAAAATACTTTTTAACAACCCGAAACACGTTAGGTAGCCCTGGTTGTTTTAATGTTTTCTTCTCTGAGTCTTCTAGACCCTATATTTGCCCCCTGTGTACTGAACGGATAGTTGAGTTAAATCTTGTTTGGGTGATTTGTAAGATTTTAAGGTAGGTAATGTTGTAATTCTCTGGTTAATGTTAAATACTTTCCAACTGAATGTATAGGAATAATGAAAATGCAAATGATATGTAGTTGTTTTAATGTTTGCCTTGCATAATTGGTATAATATCAAACAGAAATAAACAGAAAACTAAGACAATGCTTAGTTTATTTGTAAAGCACCCGCGCATTCCTTGGGGCATTTTGGTGCTTGATACCAGATGTTTATTGCTTAGTAAAAGACTGCTGGCAGTACATTAACAAGAGAAACCCATCACTGCTATAAGTTACGATACTTAACATGTTGTTTAATTCACTTGAAAAAGCACATCATGTAACTGAATGTATTTCCACCTTTGAATTATTTCTTTACCCAATTGTACAGATGTGCACATCCAAAATGTAATCAAATATATGAACCCCCAGAAGTGATTAAAACATGAAAGACACAGAAATGGAAGAGTGAAAGACTCTGGAATGGAAACGTTTAATTTGAACCCCCCCTCCCCAATGTGAACCTGTAAAGTTGAGTATGAAGAGCTCTTGGGCCAAGTGACACTCATACCATATGAAGTGCCTGGCATAGTTCACATCCATGTGTGGTTCCTGAAAAACCTCAGACATCATCCCTATTGCACCAAAATTCAGTGAGATTCCTCGACCCCGCGCCTCTTTGTTTTGCCTCCTGTGGCCGCTGTTCCCTCGTCTCCATCTGGGCTTCAGACATTATCAAGGGGTGATGAAACAACGTCTCAGAAGGGATCAGTTTGGTGCAAAAGACTCAATGCTCTATATCTGTATGGATTGAATGATGACATTGAAATGAAATAGTTTTGATGAAATATGAGTGAACTTTGAAGAATAGAAACCTACAACGGTCAATTTACAATAAACAAGGAGGCATTGCAATCAGAAGTTACATCATGTTCTTAAGGTTTTAATTTGTTCTGTGAAAAGTAACATGAGACTAATGACACCAGCACTCCATTGAGTTTGGGTAGTAAACTGATATGAATATTTAAAGCCCAATTTCAGTCTTGGTTGACGGCCCATCCTTAACCAGGTCAATGGAGTAAATCACACCGACACCCTGACGGAGATGCCACCCGCCAAATTTAGAAATGTCGGTTGGGCCAGCGGACATTTAAAACATTGACACGAACTGCCATCAAGGGAGTCTGTGCCATTGTATAAGAACTTTGTTGGACGGGTAAATCGAAACATGATGGAGCTGTTCTGCACAGTGACAATTTATTTTAATCTAAAAAAGAAAATCCCAAAGCAAGATTTTCTTCTTGAAAAAAAAACAACAATGCCCCCCTCATCCTGGGAGATTCTTCCCAACGCGAGGGTGGCATTGAGCATTTTTCGGTGCCACTTTTTATTTTTGTTCTGTTGAGTTATATATAGTGCGAACTAGACCCGAGACATCGAGCGCTTTACATGAGCACCAGTTTTGTTACATGAGAACACATTCATTTTTGTTAGGCACGGGGAGATTAAGTGATTTGCCCAGAATCACAGGATGTTGAGCGTAGTTGTCGAGACAGGTTTTTCCTGTCAGTGACAGACATTGAAAAAATTACTATATGACCGCCAGTCTACATTAGGTAGGCAGACATAAAGCAAAACCTTCAATGACCCTTGCTCCGTTGGACCATCAGAAGAAGAGCACGTCAAAGTAGTCTCTACACAGTTTTCAAACTCTGGTCCACATGTGAGGACCATAATGTTGGCAGGGACTGAAGAATATCACCAAAACTTAAATCAACCTTTTAGTCTTTGACTCATTGATGAGAAGTCTAGAGGCCGAATCTCAAAGGTAAACTGAGATGTAAGTCTAACTTTACGACTTTCGTTATTCCCAAAGTGCATTTACATGTAGGAAAGTTAGACTTTTGTATGAGTTTAACTTAGGTTTTGGTCTTAAGCTTCCCTGAGACTACTAGACTTTTGGTCTCAGTTAAACTGAAGACCAAAACTTAAGTTAAACTGAGACAAAAGTTTGACTTTACTACACGTAAATGCCCTTTGTGACTACCGAACGTCGTAAAGTTAGACTTTCGTCTCAGTTTACCTTTGTGAATCGGGCCCTAGGTTTCTATTAGTAAGTATTGATGTAAGAGAGTCAGAGAATGTACAGAATTTGACATTTTGTGCTATTTTTAGGTCTCGCGCCTAGCGATGCAGTGCTAAGCACTGCTGATGCAGCGAAAGACCTCTTGTACGGGGTTCCAAAATCGAGCCAGAAATCGCACACGCTCGTGCGTGTGCTTTTCCTTTTGGCTTACGCTATTGGACTTTTGCATGCGTGTATTTTACAAAGAGAGCACGCAATAGGCCAAAGGCGGGCACATTGCTCCGCCCATGGCCTATTAGTGTCTATTACGCGCACCGTAGGCCATGTGGTTTCAATTATCATGCCTAGACACGGGCGCTATTATTAAAAACACATGTTTCGCTGTGGAGCGTGTGTTTGTTTTACAATAGCGATCGCGAAACTGCCGCTTGTTTTGGTGTGCTGGCATACCTTGAGTACCTACACCTCCTGCTGCAGTTATAATGCTAACACTCCCTCATATCATACTGAAAACTGAATTCACCCAAGTTTTCAACCTTCTGAGCTGCGCTGTCACTAACAGATCAATGTCTTCCCATACTTTGCAATGTAACATGCTCAACCAACTGTCATTTCAAAAGCACCCGCTCTTAACAATGCGCTGTTACCAAGGTATCAACTCCTCAGTTAATCAAATTCCCATTCCAGGAGCTGAATACTATTGCCCAAGTTCCATTGTCTCGCACCGTGCAGTATTACCTGAGTACTCGTTCCTCATGTTGTGCCATCAAACTACTACAGTAGTTCTCCAAAGTCACTTTCATGATAGTGACCCGTTCCCGAGCGTGATCACTGGGAGAGGTACAAGGCGCCGGACCGATCATAGCCATAGTGAGCAAATAAAAAAAGAAAAGCACTCAATGTTCGCCTCCAATGCAGGCACAAGCACGGAGGAACAACACAGCCCTTGGAACAGAGCAGCATGAGTAGTTTCTGGGGCCCTACCCAAGCCATTGGAGGGAGCACATAATGGAAATAAAAGACCAGACTACTTGGCAGCGTACCGAGGGACATGGAAAACAGACTACAGATTGACTGGACAAGGGAGTGAAAACAAAGGGCGGACTGTCGTGCTTTTAGGAACACAGAAAATACAGACATCAGTAAGTTTAAGCGCTGACGACAGCGTACTGAGGGAAGCTCCCCGTCTAGGGTTTTTCTGAACAGTCCGCTATTTGCGACTGAAACCCTCATTACTTCTGGATATGTTTCTGTTTAGTAATTACACCAGCAATTACTGGCCTCCCCAAATCCCACCTGTCCCCCCTGAAGTCTGTTCTCGATTCAGCAGCTCGTTTCATATATGGGGCCAAAAGAAGCGACCACATCTCACCCATTTTATCCACCCTCCGCTGGCTTCCCATAGAGGCAAGATCTATCTACAAGACTGCATGTATCACCCACTAAGCCTTGCACTCCTCCTCCCCTCGCTACCTGGTGAATAAACTGAAACTCTCTGGAGGCTCCAGACCATCACGTAATGCAGAAAATGTATTGCTTGAACCTCCCACTTTCAAGAAGGAAAGATCGATGGCCCAATCCTTCTCAGGCAACGCAGTGAGAATCTGGAACTCACTTGCGCCTCAGCTTCGGACCACCACCTCTTCCCAGGCCTTCAAAACTGACCTCAAAGCTCTCCTCCTTCAAAGACACTTCCAAATTTAATTCTCGCCCTCTATTTTCTGAAGGAAGTCCTTCCATTATAGGAAATTCTGTTCTCCATGCCTATAGAAGTGCCTTCCCAGTGTGTTGTGTTTTGAGTGTCTGCCATTTAATGCAGTATTATACCTCTACTTGTACCTTGTACTCTTTTGTATCATGCACACGTCACCTTTCCTTTTGTAACGTATCGTTTGCTACCTCTTGTATTTTGTTTGCTTTTGATACATGCACAACGGCCACCACTGCCTCATGTAACGTAACTTTTGTTTTAGTGTTTTGAGTGTCTGCCATTTATGGCAATTTCCTTTTACCTCTACGTGTACTTTGTATGCTCTTGTAACCTGCACACGCCACTTTTTCCTTTTGTAACGTATCGTTTGCTACCTCTTGTATTTTATTTGCTCTTGATACTTGCACAATTGTCACTATTGTCTCATGTAACGTAACGTTTGTTTTTGTAACATGCTCACTTGTAATTTTTCTCCTTATGTATCATTACTTTGCCTATTGTGAAGCGCTCTGACACCTTCGGGTAAAGTCTGCGCTATATAAAAACGCATTAAATAAAATAAATAAATAAAATACACCAGCAGGGCAACCAATCGCGTATGTGGGTGCATATAGCAGTAGAAGATGAAAGCGTAATGACCTTCGATTGGTGAGGAAGTTTCTGTAGCTCATTGGCTGTTGGGCTTAGAGGCTTAAGAGGTTTGGTATTGGGTAATGCTTAGAATTGCCGCAAATTTAAACTGTATTTTGGTTGCTGTGAGAAGTTGGGTGAAGCTTTTCCGTAGAGGACTGTTCTAGGGTCCTCATTACGAGTGGCTCAGAACATTGCGATGTGAGTTCGTGAAAAATATTGGCACGTCAAATCTGCTATATTTATTGTGAGAGAAATACATGATATTTTCCGGAACATGAGGGTCTTAATTCATTAAGCACTAGAATCCGTACTAGTACTTGGTAGCTATCTATCTTATGAAGAATACTCGTAGGTAAGAGGTCTATTCTTCAAGTAGAATATAGCGCACCAGGAGAGGGCGGTCAGCGTAATAAGACACAGCGTGTCAACGCCTCAACAGTTTTCTTCAACTGACAGGCTATTAGCTAGAATCAGTGTTGCCAGATTTTTAGACCCATCCCAAGCCCAATGCAGCTCAAATATAAGCCCAAAATAAGCCCAATCAGACCAGTTACAGCCCAAAAACCAGCCCAAATTAGCAAGTGTCCAATTAAGCGCAAATCGACATCAGAACCAATTTTAACGACACAAATATACATTCTATTCAATATACAGATGGTGGGAGGGTGTTAGCAGCAAGGCACATACTTTGTATGCTTCATTTAAATTGTTTTTATCATTAACATGGCCATGGATGCAAGGCAACAATAAAAAATGTCCAGCGAACTGGTGATTAATGATCCTGCTGGAGAGCAGTCCTTTGCCTGTTTGTAGTTTTGAAATGCAGATAGGCTGTATTTTATTTGGATAGCTCAGTGGGTTACTGCCTTTGTCACAGAGATTCTTGTGTTACTTGCAGTTCAGAAATTTCAATCCTAACATAGGACAGTGACCTATGAACTGTCATCAAAGAGCTGCATACAAACATGGATGGTATAGTTAGAACTTCACTTTTTTTTGTGTTACTATATATTTAGAAATTCCCCAGTCTTTCATTATTTTAATGTTGCTCAAATGAGTTTGGGCTGATATACATTTTTATTAGTAAAGCCAACCCCCAACCACTGGGTATGCTTTAAATCCTGAGTTTGTGCTTTCCCAGCCCAAACCCTCTTAAAATATACCGCCCAACAGTATGGATGACATTTAATTCCTACACCTTGTAATCCTCATTGACTTATGTGACATTCCCTATAGACTGAATGACATACTTGTATGATTCATTGTCTCTGTATATTGTGATTACGAGTAAGTGAAAATAAAACAAAACAGTACCTTTATGCCACAGCTTCTCAATTGTTGTAGGGATTCTGCGTATGCACAGAACTATGCGCAGGAAATCAGAACCTTAGAGAATTGTGGTGTACCAGAAACTCCCCTCAGAACTAAGAACCCCTTATCCGACTAGCTTAGTGTCACATTCGTTATCCGAGATTTAGCTCGGCGGTCCCAATGTATAGACAACCCAGAACAAGCGACTTAGTTATTCTCAGGAATGGTGGGAACCCGAAATACCCGTTTGCACATATATATCAGTCCACAACAGAATAACTAAGACACAGTAAAGTTTAAAGAATTTATTCATAAACCTCGAGTCCTGTTATAAAGTACTTTGGCTAACATAAGTAGACAAATGGTTAAGATCATTACCATTAACATTGTTACAATACCATAGAATACAAAAGGAGCGATCATATTAATAATGACAGTGGAAAATAACCACCCTCCTTTCTCTAGCAACTAATAAAATATTATTAGACTATTAGAAGGTCTCATAGGCTTGCATAGGGGACCCCATACCGTATAGATCAGCTCAGGTGTGTCACATCACAGGATCAGCTCAGTGTTCTCTGCAACAGCTCTTCTATCGAATGCCCTAACAATATGCTGCGCTGTGATATTAAAGCACAAGACTTTCTGGTATTTGCAGCTACGTGCATGTTGTGACTAAACAGTGGTACGATCACCCTGAACACAATCAGCCGGCACCGTCTAGTGTCCTAGAACAGTTCTTTACTCGATGTACAGACCAAGGGCACTAGCAACTGTTAAGGATGTATAAATAACATTCCCTTGAGACAAGAGCGAGTCTGCATTTCTCAAATTAATAACATGTAACAACAGTGTCGGGTGCAAAGTCAGCAAAAGCAACAAGATGGTTTTCTAACAGCTAACGTGATTAAGCTAACTTAGCACTGTAAATAGGGAGTGGCCTAAATCCACGTGACATCCCCCTTTGATCGAACCACTGTTTAACCAGGGGCGAGTAAGTCTACAGAACGCAGAGTTCAAGATCAACGATGCAGACTAAAGAGCTTGAAGTGTGAGTTCAGTAAATCAGAGGAAGAAAAAAACAGCGAAGAAGCGAGAAAAAAATATAAAAACACAATCCATCGTTCATAGAGGAATACGATCGTTTGTGTGAAGGTAAAAAAATTTACTCCATGGAGCTTGTCGTCAGGCAGTTAATTTTGGAAAGTATAAGCAGCATATGCGGCTGCAGCTTCCAGTAGCAGATCATTTGAGTCATCAGCAAAATTGGTTGACATCCAATCCAGCAAAGAAAAAGAACACACGTGTTCCACAGGGAATTGAGCATCAAGCACTCCACGTGGACAAGAAGCAGGCATCTCGATGTAACTGCGTGTCAGGAAGTCAATTGCTGCTTTCTCTATATCCCATAACCCAAGGACTCCTTGCGCCGCACCCAAGGCCATAAACCCGACTCCAGAACAGTCAAACTCATGTACCACTAAGGGATACATCAGTCGATCAAAATCCAGGTCCGGTGACACCAAGTTTGACAGACACATATCCAGAGCCCATTGGAACGGACATTCGAGGCAGTGAAAGACAGGCTGTACACAAGTGAAAAACGGGAATCTGAAGGATAATCCATAAGCGACGCTCAAGGTAGCCAGTGGTAAAGTCCCATAGGCTTCCCACATGCGGCTACGCAGATGGAACATGTTGAATCCGTGGTCGAGTAGCGCAAGTTGTGCAGCCATAGCGTAGTGCGCAGACCAACAGCAGTATGCCAGCAATTAATGCGAGTATCAGAGGAAACCCTCCGAAAACCCCAGAAAAAATAGAATGAAAAATACCTGGTATTATACCAAAGATAGACTGGAAAGACGTCACAAGGCCAGAGCCTACAATTTTAAAAAAGTGCACCAGACCAGTCGTAGAAGAAGCATTGAAGATAGTGTGTATTAGTGTGCCGAAATGTAGGGGGAGGTCAGTATTCAAAAGCGCTTGAACTTCCGTGCGAGTGTTCGCAACTTGAAGGAGAAATGTTTCTCGTGACGAAGTCAACGCTACCTCCTTTTGAGACAAAAGAGCCCTTATTCTGCTCATCCTATTGAACTATGCTTTCAAGGTCGGTATCGTCGGCCAGATGGATATATCAAGCCGGCCTTGCGGTGGTGGGAAAAGCACGTTATTACAGCAAACTACTCTTCGTGAAACTGAAACAATATAAGGAATTCCAGCTAACATCCCACAGCAAGCCTCACTATTTAAAAGTAGATAACTACCATTAGCAAGCAGCGTAAATGATGGCGTTATAACTTGTACAGGAATGCCCTTCAACACGCAAGCTAAATTAGGGGCATTCATATTACATGATCCATGTAATTGGATATGTCTACACACTACCGAATGATCAGGAGCAGTCGTACACTCCTCACCCTTCAAATAAACTTCTTTGCCGTCTCTCACACATCGATATGTAAATGGGAGAGACCAGACTTCATGCAAAAACGCAGAACCAAGTTTTTCAAATCTGCCTAAGGCCTAATGTTTCATGCAAGAACTAAACTTATACATAGAAATCGGTAAAGTTACCATTCCATGTACGAGCCAAACTGCATAATTCGACTCAGCAACAGAAAAAGGCAAAGGTTCTAACTTTTCTATATGTAATAGGGAATATGTAGCATCTTTCATGGACATGAATTGTTGTTTTGCTGACAGATTAAATGGGCGGAATAAAGACGAAACATTCATGTAATCCCATGGTACTTTCCCCGCCTTTAACGTCTGCAAAGTCCAAGCAAATTGCATAATCGATCGTAATTGATTTTGACCATGATACAACACAGACACATCGTCCTGGACAATATCTACAACAGATGAAACAATGTTATCCAATGTATATATTCTTGAAGATAAGGTATTAATACTATTATCTATTACTGCCAATACTTTTTCCATATTGGCTTGGTCAATAGCACGGAGTCTGGAAGCAGCCTCAATCTGTGACAACTTCCAAACCTCGTTGTAAACAGCATACACCCATCTTTTGGATCTTCCTAATGCGGGACCCTTAACAAAATCATTCAAATCAATGTTGTCATGCAAACGTGACAAGTGAAGTTTAACAGAATCTAATGTGGAATGTTGCAACCATGTCTGACATAATTTACCTACCGAGTAGGTAGTGACAGTATGTGATGACAGAAAACGTGGGTCTACTCTATCCTGTATGTACCCAGGAATTAATCCCAAAAATCTACGTTGACAGGTATCCGAACTTTTCTGCCATATCAACCAACCTGTAGGGTCTAATGCACTAATATTGAAGGTGGAATTGGAAATAAAAGACTGCAACATAGTAAGGGACAGATCTGTGTGATTCTCCCAACCAGGATAAGCTCTCAGATCCGGGATCGAGGGGGAATTTAAGTTTTTAGAGATAGCCAATCCAAAACAGGTTGTCTGAAAAACAGTAGAATTTAAAAACAACATGTGGTTTGGGATCAGGCAGGCACGATGTAAAGCTTCTGTACCCTGTACCTGCCAAGATTTAGTACCCCAAACTGATTTGAGATCAATAGCCTGTTTCCAAACGTCATACCCACCAATTGCCAAATCATCCATGAAGGACTTAGAAAACAACAATTTAGTGTGGGTCAAACGCACCTTTGAAACAGGGTCATTATTAATCTTAAAATAAAAAGAAGCATTATTAGTTACACTAAAATCTGAAAAATATGAAAACTTTGCGATCAATGTTTTTGAACTTCCAATCTTTGGGGCCGGGCAATGTTCCCACTGTGTAAAGTTAACCAAACTACGAAATGTGTTTGCCCTATGGAGAAAATGTGTGCCATAATGTTGATAACAAAATTGCTCTGCATAGTTCTCATTATTCAAATACAAATCCTCAGCATCAAAAGCGGCATAGTATTTTAAATCAGAAAACAGTGTCTCTATAGTTTTAACATCCCAATCATCAGATCGAATGTCTTGCTTCACCACATCACCCATAGAGACACGATATACAGATGGCACATTAATCACTTCCGTGGGGCCATGAATTTGAAATTTAACAGCATCCCATGCTATTCCATCACGGACAGGCCAGGCGGTGATATTAACAAAGGTCTGGTCCCTCTTCATGATGTGCGATGATGAATGTGGGGCCAAAGTTCCATTAATTAATCTAATCGTAGAACGTTCATGCAGGTAGTGTCCATTTATCAATCTAAAAAACACTACCACAAAACCAATGGACATGAACAAAAAAATGCAAATGAGCACCAACCAGATGTAAATCTAGGGGGGAACCAAAAATTGTCTCTTGAACCAGGCAAAAAATTTAGAAAATTTGGAAGGGGCAGTGGAAGTCAATGATTCAGTTCCAAAGGAAGAATTAGACTGGACAATGTCAGTTGAATGCAAAAGGGGCAATGGGACATCAGTAGGATATGAATATTCAGCATCATCAGGTAAAGCACCATCCGCAGGTGAAACAGCAGAATCAGAAAGTACTTGCATTTCAATGGCAACCTCAGGTACTACGTCAGATGGTCGCACCACAACAGCACTGCGCATCATTGAAGGGCAAGAAACTGAAGGTGTCAGACTATGGAGTATCGGCCACCCTGTGTAGCTTGACATTGTCAACCGAAATGTACCTGTTGTCTCTGTGACCAGGAAGGGGAGGCAAAACAATTGTGCGGGTACCCTCAACTCCAAGCACCGGCACTGGTGCACGATAAGAGGGTCCAAACTCCTTCTTCTTCTCCACCTTCTCACGGACCAGATCACCAACTCGGGGTAGCCAGCCGACTACCGGAATCTGCAGTCCAGCCTCGGTCGCAGAAGATACGTGCTCTTTTGCTAGAGTGTCTCTTGTTTCTTGAAGATTCTGTAAAACAGTACAGTGGTCATCTAAGTCAAAAGGTGCGGCCGCCGCCGCCATGTCGAGACCCTCTAGGTCAGGGACAAACATTCGAACTCCGAAGAGCATCATGTACGGGGTCCTCCCACCCAGAGACCTTCTAGGGAGATTATTAAGTGCACGTTGGACGTCATACAAATGGGATAGCCAGTTTTTGCCAGTACCTAACACCCGGGCCGTCAATGATTGCTTTAGGTCACGGTTCATTCGTTCCACAACACTATTGCCCTCAGGCCGATATGGAGACGAAAATTTGACTTGGACCCCCAAACTTTTCATGGCTTCTTTGTAAGCCTTAGAGGCAAACGCAGGGCCCTGATCAGAGTGAAGGGTGCCACATGCAAAACTCCCTATAAAGACACGCAATGCTTTGATGACAGTCCTGGTGTCAGCACTCCTTTGTGGCCACACCCAAAGAAAACGTGTGCACGAATCTACTGCAACCAAGATATACTTGTACGCAGTGTCGGAGGAAAAAGGACCGCAGTGATCTAAATAAACACACGCCAGTGGTTGATTAGATATATGCAGCTGCGTTTGTGGTGGCCGCGCCACCGTAGATGGCTTTATTTGTTGGCAAATACCACAATTGAGGACATAAGTCCGTGTATGTTTGTACAAACCGTACCACCAATAACGCTGTTGCAACAGTGACACAGTTGCGGACACTCCGGCGTGCGCTGACGCAACACCCTCATGCGCAGCTTGTACCAAAGCAGGTCTGCAGTCCGAATTGGGAATAACCCTATCCCCAACTTCATTAATCCTCACTAACGGGACGTTATCAGGACTTAAGTGATAATGGTATCGAGAAGGGAAACCTCTAGGGAAGTTTGTCCCAGTCTCTGTTGCAGCAATAGCTGCCAAGATGTCATCATCGATCTTAGTTTTGGATCTTGTAACTGCTGCTACTAAATATGTTGCCACTGCTGTTTTAGCTGCCTCGTCAGCCAAACTGTTACCGACAGCATGGACACCAACTCGTTGGTGACCAAGAGTGTGAATAACACTCACAAGGGGTAGACTGCCTTTTAGTTCAGCCACCCTAGCCCTAAGCGTTTTATGCTTCACTGTGCTACCTTTTGAATCACGAAAACCATTCGTGATCCAAAACATCAGATTGTCGTTGTAAGATTGTACACAATAGTAAGAATCACTCACTATAAGATTTGTGACTTTATAATCAGCAAACTCCAGTGCAAGCACCAGAGCTCTAAGCTCCGCCAATTGAGCGGTACAATCACCCAAAGTCTGCGTATGCACCGCATCCTGAACGAATTCTCCATTCACGAAAGTACCAACCACAATTGCGCAAGCCGCTGAATAAGCGTGCCTTGATCCAGTTGCGGGTTGCGCAGACCCGTCAGTGTAAATGACACAATGGAAGTCCTCCAACGGGCACAATGTAAGCGGAGCCGGATGAACTAATTCATACTCCAAACTCTCCTGAGTCTGAAGTCCTGCGTCAAAAATGTATTCGACATCAGGTGAGGCTAAGGAGGTCGCTCATTGTATCCACCGTGGATGCAAAGCTTTAGAATTCGGCACACTTGCTTTAGTGACTGCCTCTAGGGCAGGGAATGGTGTTACCACCATCATGCGCTTCCCCTGTGATAGCGCTCGTTCTTTCAGGATTGCCATCTGAACAGCTGTCAAAACCTTTTCGACAGTGGAGAAACGCATTTCAGCCGAAGTATATAAATGAGACTTGTAAGCAATGGGGACTGTGTCGCCTTCATTGTAAGTTAAGTACGTGAACCCCTCAGCACCTGGCACAATTCTAATTACCAAGTTTTTGTGGTTATCACGAGTTTGTAAATATATCGCAGTAAGAAGGTCAGACTGCAAAGAGTGTAATGCAGCTGAATGTTCTGGCAGCCAGCAAGATTTGGTAAAAGTAGGTTGCACCAAGGCATATAATGTCTTGATACGCTGGGCATATTCAGGAATGTAGGTCCGACCGAAATTCAGAAAGCCCAGCAATGATTGCAGTTGTTTCAGTGTCGTAGGGATACGAAGGCGTGCGCATTTCTCAAGGAACTGCGGAGCCAAGCCTCGGCCCTCATTGTTGAGTTCGTACCCCAAGAATAAAACTGTGTACTCGGCAATGTGGGACTTCTTAAAGTTAAACTTGTAACCAAAGTCCGCAAACATACAAATTATGTTGTCCACGCGAGCAAGGTGAGGAAGCAACTCGTCGTCTGTCAAGTAGATGTCATCAACGTACGAGTATGCCTCCGGGTCTACCATCTCTAAGAGAGAGACCACACGGGCAGCAAAAACCCCCGGACTATTTTTATAGCCCATTGGAAGCCTTTTGAACACTTTTTGTTTACCACCCGAAGTAAAAGCGGTCCACTCATAACTATGAGGGGATATGTTATGGCAATAAAAACCATTGGACAAGTCAAGTGTGGTTTTGAACCTTTTTCTCACAAGACTATCAACGAGAGCCGAACTATGGGTATTTTGTACCGCACAATTCCGGCAGTGCGAGTTTAAGTGCCGGTAATCCAAAACTAGGCGGTACGATCCGTCAGGCTTCGTTACAGTGAATAAAGGATTATTCATGGATGACACACACGTTTCAATTACACCCTGATATTCCAATTGTTCAAGGATAGCCGCGACGTGAGACCTAGCCTCACGTCGCATAGGGTATTGGGGTTGTGGCTGGGGGTCGGACCGCAATGGAAAATCGTGGAGGGTAGAACTTTTATCCCACCCCACTTGATTACGATACAACGCAGGTGCAAGCACCCGCGCCCACTCCTCGGCTAACTTCTCAGACTCCTCCTTCGGCACTACGTGCCCAAAAGAAGGAAGAATCACTTCTTCCCCCCTTGGAGCGTTTAGAACGAAAGCCGGGGGCCAATCTTTCTCCGCCAAAAGTATATCATAGGTGGTTGTTAGATTATCCCAAAATACCGCGTTAATTTTGCGTTGTATGTCACCCTCAATATTGAGGACTACGTCAAATAATCTCTCAGGGGGGGCTACGCGAGTATCAGCAGTTTCTACTGTTACATAGATTTTAGTTGCTGTCGCCTCCAGAAATGGACGCAGTGCTCCCCGCACTACTGTAACTTCCGCCGCGCTGTCTAGCAGCGTCAAAGCCCACTTCATGTTCAGAAGCTGTGTCCGCACCATCTGAGGCATACTTCGCTGAGATAGCAGCAACTTTCTTTTTCTGAAACGGAGGACGCGGACGTGCAGAATCCTCCTGCTTGCTTTTTACGTCCGCTTGTCTGGGTTGCTCACGTCCTTGAGCACTCCGGCCTCTCCCACGGTCTCCGCCACCAAAGTGTGAAGCCGCTGTTTCCTGTGAAGAACGAGGAGAGCGCTGGTCAGGAACCTGAAACCTATCAGGTGATTTAATACGAGAGCGATCACGCAAATCATAAGTGCGTTCAACATATGCCTGAACCGGGGAAGCCGGACGAGTCTCCTGTTTCTGTTGCTGTTTATCTTGTTTTTTGGCTCGCCAATTTTGTTTTGGAAAGTTAGGTTTATCGTCTTTTGTAGACGAACTCACTTTAGTGTGCTGTACTACATCAGGAATTTTGATGACAGGTTTCACGCCTAGGGCGCTACGTCCAACCATCCTGTAGGCCTTCGCAATAACTTTTGCAAACTCCCTCGGCTTATCCTCATCCGCAATAAGCTCCATCATGTTTCCCACTTGAAACTGCATGGCATCTCCTTTGAGATTTCCCATGATCATGGAACATACTACATCGAAGCTGTCGATAAGCCGAATTCCCAATTCAATTGCTGCTTCCGCACCATGGTCCTCCTGGACTTTCTTGATAACGGAAGGTAGTACCGACATAGACGTAGTACCGAAGCACTTCGAATAGGTCGCGGCAAAGACCTTGCCCCAATTGTCACAATCGACAATGTCAGGGACTAGTTCTTTTGGCAAAGTAATAGTGAGTATCCTGTGTTTATCCACAGGACTAGTGTTAGGAAACACGGCTTCTAGTTGATCGAATTTTTCTGCAAGCCAATAAGGATATTCATCCTTATTCTGGGGGCGCTTGCCAACAACCGCATTTACCATTACAGGACTGATCACAACCGCATGATGGTGATCAGCCCCGTGTCCCGCAACTGCAGGTGCCCCCACCTGTACAGTGCGCGACACATACTGCACTAACGCCCTATGGACCGTAATCAGGGTAGTGTGTAGTATACGTAAGCTATCCACTCCTACCGTCAGGTAGCGTGGATGAGGTGTATGTCCGGCCAGCACCGGCCAAGTAGCTCCTTCAATAGACAAAGGACCCAGTCTCGCCGGGGTGACCGTGTGGGGGAGGGCGCCATTAAACCAAATAGTGTGCTGCCAGCTTGAGATTGGAATTTCCAGAGCCATATATGGCGTATACCGTAGAGGCACCGGTGTTGCAGTGTATTTGTAGAATGTTTTATCGACATCTTCCACAGCCTCAAAGGTAACCCAAGAGTAAAACAACTCATAAGGGTATGTAGCACTTGCACTTACGACAAATACCACTGCCATCCCGTCATCAGGCACCCCATACGTCCTCAAATGAGCACGCAGAGACACCCTACTATGAGCGGGAATTTCTACCGCCATAATGACTTAAAAAAAGATACAACGAGATCTTTAGTAGCACTTGGGCTTATATTAGTTTAACCTTTTTTATTATCAAGCTTGAAAGAACCTATAGCCTAAAACCTAGGTAGGTTAAGCCGTCACTCCCGTTATCCGGAAACCAGAGTGAGGGCGTTGTGGACTAATAGAAAACACTACTAAGGCATCTCAGATATTAAGACCAAACGTTAGGTGCGCCATGTTGTAGGGATTCTGCGTATGCACAGAACTATGCGCAGGAAATCAGAACCTTAGAGAATTGTGGTGTACCAGAAACTCCCCTCAGAACTAAGAACCCCTTATCCGACTAGCTTAGTGTCACATTCGTTATCCGAGATTTAGCTCGGCGGTCCCAATGTATAGACAACCCAGAACAAGCGACTTAGTTATTCTCAGGAATGGTGGGAACCCGAAATACCCGTTTGCACATATATATCAGTCCACAACAGAATAACTAAGACACAGTAAAGTTTAAAGAATTTATTCATAAACCTCGAGTCCTGTTATAAAGTACTTTGGCTAACATAAGTAGACAAATGGTTAAGATCATTACCATTAACATTGTTACAATACCATAGAATACAAAAGGAGCGATCATATTAATAATGACAGTGGAAAATAACCACCCTCCTTTCTCTAGCAACTAATAAAATATTATTAGACTATTAGAAGGTCTCATAGGCTTGCATAGGGGACCCCATACCGTATAGATCAGCTCAGGTGTGTCACATCACAGGATCAGCTCAGTGTTCTCTGCAACAGCTCTTCTATCGAATGCCCTAACAATATGCTGCGCTGTGATATTAAAGCACAAGACTTTCTGGTATTTGCAGCTACGTGCATGTTGTGACTAAACAGTGGTACGATCACCCTGAACACAATCAGCCGGCACCGTCTAGTGTCCTAGAACAGTTCTTTACTCGATGTACAGACCAAGGGCACTAGCAACTGTTAAGGATGTATAAATAACATTCCCTTGAGACAAGAGCGAGTCTGCATTTCTCAAATTAATAACATGTAACAACAGTGTCGGGTGCAAAGTCAGCAAAAGCAACAAGATGGTTTTCTAACAGCTAACGTGATTAAGCTAACTTAGCACTGTAAATAGGGAGTGGCCTAAATCCACGTGACACAATATAATGTAGCGAAACGTACACCGGGACTTAGCAGTAATTGAATGAACTATATGTGTATGTGTTGGTTCATTTGAAGTCTTCAAACGTAGAAAAATGATTAGTTTCCACCTCACTCACTCACTGTGATGAGGCACAAGCAATTGTTGCCAAATTGATGTGGATAAAATCATGCACACCTCAGATTTGCACAGTTGAGGAGCGTGTGATCCCTCTCTCGAACACTACGTCAGTCTCCTCTCCTGAGCTGCATAAGTACTGTGACACCCTACACTGTCATATGAATAGCGCTAAAATGAAATGCATATGATAGGGGGCTACAGAGACATGAAGGGCACTGTTGGTAGCAATGGTATCTGTGGAGAAAGAGGTCATTGGTGCGGCGCCAAAAAAAACTTTCGCACTAGCGCTAAACACGGCCCTGTCATTGCCTTTCTGTTTTCATTTAACTAGCAGTCAGGTCATTAGGACAACATATTTGAAAGTGCGTGCTAATAATATCCCTTTTACTTTCAAATAACTCTCGACATACACACAGAATTGATCCTTTGGATCATGGTGACTGCAAGAAAATATAATAATCTAAGGCCCACCCAAATGCACTCTGGAGCCAGGCCTGATTGTGTCATGAATGATGTCTCACTTACCTGGTCCTGGTCGGTGGTGAGTCACGGGGTCACCGGTGGTGGGTGGCTGGCAGTGGACTGGAAAACTAAAGCTGCCTGGCAGCAGGCACGGTGGCACTGGCAGTGGCTGGGCCTAGGCGCTGGCGGGCCTAGGCGCTGGCGGGCCTGGGGCTGGGCGCTGGCGGGCCTGGGCGCTGCCGGGCCTGGCTGGGCGCTGGAGTGACTGGGCCTGGGGCTGGGGCTGGAGCGAGGTGGGCCTGGGCCTGGGCGGTTGGGGCTGGGCCTGGGGATGATGATGAGTGCACACACTAGTAGTCGGAGCCGAGGACTCGTCGTTGTCGTCGTCGTCTCCTCACTCACAGCACAGTGACAGTCTCGTCTTCTTCAGTCAGACAGTAACAGTTAACACTGCCTGCTGCACTGCAGTGACTGCACACTGACTGACTGCACTCGTCGTCATCAGCAGACAGTCAGCAGTGGCACTGGCACTGTGCTGCTGTGCAGACTTGGTGGCAGGCAGGTGCCGCAGCCGGGCCCGGTGCAGGCAGCAACAATGTAACAACTAGTCAACTTAGCCAATGGCAACTGCAACTGCAAGTCAAGATTTAAGATCATTGACCAATGACTTGCGTTGCCGTTGCCTGGCTTGGTTCGTTGCTACCTGCTGCTGGCCTGAAAAGACATGCTGCTGCTGGCTGGCTGCTCTCTCTGGGTAGGGGGGTGGTGGGTGGGTTGATTACTGGGGCTGGGCCGCTGGGGCCGGGAGGCGGGGGGAGGATTTAACAACTTTGATTGACCGCCGCCAGCGCCAGTCCGCCCACCGCGGCGCGCAGTTTAGGCAGAGGCAGGCCCCCAACTTAGGAGGACGCGTCACGCGTGCTGACTGAGCCAGGCTGAGCCTGCCTGTGCGCCTGCGCTCTGAATGATTTGTGCAATTGTGCAATTGCCAATGCCAATTTAATGCCAGTCAGTGCGATCTCATGTGGCGATGGTGGGCGCCCGCCCCAGGCCAGTAATTCCCGCACAACTACATAAATCCAGCCCAAAAAGTAGCCCCCCGCCAGGCATGGGTTTTTCCCGCACAACTGGGGAAAAAGTCACCCAATTGTGCGGGAAATAGCCCAATCTGGCAACCTTGGCTAGAATGCCAGCTTTTACGTCATAGGACAGGATGGTGTGCGAGGGGGTACGGGTGCCTGAAGGGATGAGGAGGAACCTTCTAGAAGGGGAATACAATTAAAACACATCTCTTTCCTGATGGAGAGGAGGAAGAGGGGTGAGGGAGAGGAGAACAAGGAAAATGCATAACAACACTGAATTGTGGTAGTAACATTGCATGAGATAAATGCAAGAATGCAAGAATGGCAGTTATACAGAATTGAAAAAACTCTAATAGCTTTCAAAATCCTTAAACCAGCTAGGGTTTCACTACCGGTCTCGTATTCCAAAGACGTGTCGCAAGTATCTGGTTGACTAGTGGGAGCTTGACCCAGAGCCTCCCTTAGATTGGTATCATTGATCGCAGTACTGTCTTCTTGGATTACTTCTTGATCATGGACAGGTGCGACATCAGCAACCCAGTCCTGCCAAGAATCACGCTTCGGGCGTTAGACTGCCGCATTTCAGTGTGGTGGTCCGCATCACTGCACTGAATTGCAAAGTCACACATTAATAAGGCCTCAGTAAACCTGTCAACCTGGCGCGCTATTTTTAGAATTGGTCAAAACAGCATGCAACACGCTGCTCCGGCAGCCAGCCTGACAGGGACTCTGACGGCTGCAGGCCCAGGGGCTGGGGCTGGTTTAAATGCGCAGGCTCCATTCGACATTCACGTGACATGATGGCGTTGTTAGGTAAAGTGCAACAATGTGTGTCTTATTTAACTGATGCCGAGACATTGGCCACTGCTTTGTACAATGCTTCGTTCTCATTGGATTGACCTCGGAGTTCTACGCTCTGTAGCGTAGGCACGGTGACGTAATTCTGAAAATGGCGGCTCTAACACTTTTTGTTAGTTGTGGGTGGAGCGGGGGTGTCACGGAAACCTGATAATATCCTAGTGCGCCTACATCCGAGGTAAGGGCACTTTAAGGGCGGGTGGTAGGGAGAGGGGACCAGCCTTAGTCTATGCAGTGGCAGTAGGTGGTGGTTCCTGCTCCTAGGAAGCCACCATCCTGAACCCTGAAATTCACTGCAGATGCCCGATGCCCTCTATCACGTTTCATATAAACCTCTGTAGACATCCTTATCAAAATTTGGAACATCAGGCCAACCAGGCTCGGATTAATGGGTACATCTTGTACGTCTGGTTTTACATTTTACATCAAAAGACTCGTCTCGGAGCGACAGCTCCGTGTGCACCCAGAACGCGGCTGAGACATGGTGGGGGCCACGAGTCAGTTGCGGACACTCCCGGAGGCAGTGAACAGCTGCCGATTAAAGAGGCCAGTGAGCGCGCAGCGCTGCTGCCGATGTGAACATCTCTTTGGGCGGTGACTACGTGGGACAGACTGCGGTGGGTGTTGAGCCTCCCCCCCCGCCCCGCTGTGAAAAGAGGTGCCTGCGGCGACACGGAGGAGAGGAGCACTGCAGATCAACTTGTCCCTGTGCTGCGGTCCTCCCGGTTCCCAACTTCGCTATTGGTCTTCTTTGATAGATGGGTTGCCAGCAGGAAGGGAGTGAGTGGCGCCAGACAAGCTGGAAGGGCCGTTGTGCGGCGGCGGGTGCCTGTGGGACGAGAGAGAGTGGCGCCAGACACGAGGGACGGCTTTGGGGCAACGGACATTGCTTGAGCCCTCCAGCCAATAGACATAGAGACACACCGTGGGGGCCCCGGTAGTAATACCTCCCTGGAGAAGCCAAGCAGTGCCTTTCTGGGTCTGCTGAATGTATGTATACGCCCCAGACACAGACGCATAATCATTGCCCGGAACCGGTCAGTGGCGCGGACCGAGAGTTTCCCCCCCATATTGAACTGCTGGGCCCAGTGTGGATTCGTGCTGAAAGTCATGCTTCTTGGGTCTGATTTGTGTGGGGGCGACGACCACCCTTGTTTCAGCGCAGCTTTGTACTCTTCATTGGCCGGCATCATTAACTGTGATTTTGGCACCATGTCTACCACAAGGGATCCAGGCAATCTATCCTGGCTAAATTGTCAAAGTTTGCTCACTCTAATGCCGACGCAGCAGAAGATAAACTGGCAGAGTCTGAGGTGAGGCAACCGACGCCTGCTGAGGGCCCTTCCCTCATTGATGTAATGGAGTAAATGTCATCCACCATGGCCGCCAGACGGTGAGGAGCTCCAGGAGGGAGCTCCGAGGCTGAGGATTGCTCAAGCGAGCTGTAATTCTTGTTTGGCCTCATATCCCGTACATTGGTCCCCTGAGCCTATATCGGAACATTCGACCCATGCTGGGGAACCTATCTGAATGAGGACTCACTGCCAGTGGCCGGGACGCTTCAAGAAGGGACAGGAGAGGTTTTTTTCGCCGCATCCCTGGATTGATGGTGGTGACTGCGGCTCAAGGTGAGGCTGGGCCTTTGTTTTCGAGTGTGGCCCAGGTGGCACTGCCGATGGGTGAGGGCTCGGCTGGCTGGAGTGCCCGACGAGACTTGGTCCAGGTGCGGATTTGGAGTTCGCTTGAGGTTCTCGTCCAGGCTTGAGAGGCCTGCACTGCACCCTCACCCCCCTTGAAGGCACAGCAGATACTGTAAAAACATGGTTGGTGGGGCCCTGACCTCTGGTGACTTAGGAGATACACTGCTAGAAATGTTTTACACTGCACTTAATATGGCACTTTAAAGTTTAGTGTATATACTGCATAAAATTGTATGATAACTACCTCCCTGCCTTATGCTTGATTCCGGACTGTGCCTCGGCATTTCTTCTTCGGCCTGAGTCCTGATTGTATCTCGGCATTTCTACCGTTCAACCATGCGCCCACCTTACCCCACCCGGAACTCGAATCTTGTGCGCTACGGACCAAACTCCTGGTCCATTAACTACCCAGACAAAATGACGAGTAATGCAAAAAAGAACTTCAAGCATAGTATTCTAAAAGAACACCCGGAAACACTCATTGTAGATAACTATCACACAGCGACCAACGGCAACACGAAAACTAACTTCATTTTCTACACAAATCGCCCGGCTAAATGGAAAACCACCTTCTCTCTTCACCTTCAAGTCGCCAAGTCAGTAATCATTCCCTATGGTGAAAAAATCTCCACTACCATCTCCCCGACCTTCAAAGGGGAACTCACCATCTCCATTACAGAACTGGAACCATTCTCATACAGGCCACCGACCCGCACCTCACCACTTTTGACCGCCACTTCTCCACACTTCTTTCCTCGTTAACTCAACTGAGCCGTCAAACCATATCTCCCCAACCCACCATCACCCTTACTAATAACGTGGAACTGATCCCATCTCCCTGCCCTGAAGAACCTCTCTCCATCTCATGGACATCCACCATCACTCACTATAATCACTACCCCTATCATTACTCCCCGATGCCAAGCACCCACAACTATTACATCTACTGAGCACACTAGGAACAGCAAACTCACAATTAACAAACACCACAAGACCGCTCTAGATCTTGACAGCTCGGACTCTAACCTCTGCCCTCCCGTGACCGAAATCCCCACAGGCACTCTCCGCTCGACCCGTGATAATCTGAACCCTCCCTCACAAACTACCTCTTCCTCCAACACAGACCCTTTTCCCTCGACCCTTACGTCCCCCATGTCCAAAGTCATCTCCAATCCAGTGGTCTCTCTCCCCCTACTACCACTGCACACTCCCCAGTCGATGTCCCATATCCACAGACACAACTGGTCCCCACCGATTACCTCACTGACAACCCCCGCGACATCCCCATGGCCACCGTCGTCACCAATCCTCTAAACTCGTTCCCCCCTATTATCACTATACGCTCCCCCTCCGCCGTCGCACACCCACATACACAACCTGCCTCCACCGCTAATCTCATTGACATTCCCCAGAAATCTGACTTCTTACCTAGAATTTCTCTCCCTCCTCACTTGGACAGTAGACCATCTACTCCTCCTTTGAACCCCTTGAATGGGAGCATTACTAATCCGGCTCCCTGCATCCAACCTCTCCCCTCTCCTAACCCCACTGACTCTGTACAATCCCCGACCCCTGTTCACTCTCCCTCTAAAGACCCAAGTCATTCTCGGCCCCTGCCTAAAACCTTAAACTTTTTCAGCTCAATAGCACACCAACTGAACAGAATGGAGCTGAAAATTAACTCCCTTGCTGCTGATTTCCTATACTTACAACAAGATCTTCTCAACAGGACCAAGCCGCCATGCTCCCTCTCCCCGGGTAGATTTCCTCCCACCCCACTCAATACCGCTCCCTTGGCCCCTCAGTGCACCCCTCGTCCCTCCAGTCCGTCAGCGAGTCAGGCACTTCGACCCAACCGGGATCGACAACCCTTTTCGATACCGAAACCTGATGAGATCAACAACTCTTACCTCACTTTGAGCCAGAAGTCAGCCCCTTTCCCCTTCCCTGTTATTATCGGCACTAACAGAATCCCTAAAAATGTCCACTCGCCTAGACCTCCTGCTCAATACTCCTCTATCCACCTTACTCCCTCCATCATCGAGGCTCCCCGTCCTCTCTCCTGCATGCTCCTCAACTGCAGATCAGCAGTACAACACGCCACAGACATTGCTGAATCTCTACTCGCTGAAGAAATTGACATCGCTTTCCTCACTGAATCCTGCCTCAATGTTCACTCCACACCCATTCTTGACATTCTCACCCCTCCAGGGTACTCCATCATCAGACAAGACAGACCGATCAAAACGGGAGGGGGGACTAGCCATCATCCACAAGGCAGGAATACAGATTACCAAACTTAAACCTGCAGAATACCTATTGTTTGAATACCTGGGTGTTCGAACCAAGTGCCAAGGGCACCTCACCCATCAAATTCCACACCAACTACCATCCTACTGGAGAGCGTACCCTTTTCCTCAAAGGACTAACAGACCTAATATCACTGTTCTCCATGACAGACACTAAAGACATGTTCCTGGGTGACCTCAATATCCACTGGAACGACCCAGAAGACTCCACTGCCCAGAACCTATCCAACCTACTTGAAATATATAACCTCAAACAACTCTGCAATAAACCAACACACATCAAAGGTGCAACACTGGATGCGATCATTACCAACAATGATCTGGTCTCTCTGACAGCGATTTCTCCCATTGACTGGTCCGACCACCACCTCATTCTGTTCAAGATTGATGCACTTGTCTTCCACCAACCTATTTGTGATGACAAACCTAAACACTGGACCAGAAATATCAAAGCAATCCCTTTATCCAAACTCGAATCCAAGATTCATGCCCATCTTCAACTCCAACCCTCATCATCGAAGGCCGATGACCTCACTACATACTTTAACTCAAAAATGACAGAGGTTCTAGACCAAGTAGCTCCTCTCAAACTCAAACAATTGAGGCGAACCAAATCTAAACCCTGGTTTAACGTGGTTCTGAATGAGGAAAGGCGTCAACTCAGACAAACGGAAAGGTCTTGGAGACTAAACCCCTCGACCTTACACCTAGCGCAACTTAGATCTGCTCGGCAAGCATACAAAAAACACATTTTCAGTGAAAAGGCGTCTTTCTTCGGCAGCCAACTAGATCTGGCAAAAAACAGACCGAGAGAACTCTTCAACATTGTCAAAAGCCAAACTAACTACACTCCCTCTCAAGAAATCAAAGCCACCAATGAGCGTTGTGAAGAAATTGCCACCTTCTTCACTCATAAAGTCTCGAAAATTGATCAATCCTTCATCCAAACCTCTAACCCTCCTTCCCTCTTAACCTGCCCCACTCTAACCACCCCTGATCATTCAGAAAGAGTTCTTACCAAGGACAATCAGGTCTGCCTCCAGCTAAAAACCAATGCGCATTGGTCCGACTTTGAGCTAATGTCGGATAATGAGGTTTTCAGTATAATTTCTAACCTAAAACCTTCCTCCCACACTATGGACCCCATCCCATCCACAATCATAAAAGAACTTAACCACACTATTTCCCCTTTCTGGACAAAAATCATCAACGCGTCTCTCACCTCAGGCTGTGTCCTAGACTCCCTTCAACTTGGACAAATCACACCCATTCTCAAAAAACCAGGGGCCGACCCTAATGATCTCAACAACCTCCGACCTATATCCAACCGACCATTCCTTACAAAAACATTGGAGAAATGCATTCTCCACCAACTCAACAAACACATTGATGAGTTTAACCTCCTCGACACCTTTCAATCAGGATTCAGGAAAGGCTGTAGCACGGAAACAGCTATGCTCAACGTCTCTGACGATATTCACCAGGCTTTAGATGAAGGTGATGCCTGCCTACTCATCCTTATTGACCTATCTGCGGCATTCGACACAGTAAATCATCCAGCGCTTCTGGAGACCATGTCGAAGCGCTCTGGCATCAATGGCACAGTACTAAAATGGTTCACCTCCTTCCTTCAACACCGCTCCCAACAAATTAGAATCAACTCCTGTCTCTCGAAGCCAACAAAACTTGGGGTCCCACAAGGCTCAATCCTCTCCCCGGCCCTCTTCAATCTTTTCATGGAGCCCCTCACAATCATCTTGGAAAAAGCTGGAGTGAATTACCACCTTTACGCTGATGACACCCAAATCTATTTCAAAATCAAGTCTCCCAGCGACATCCAACACCTCATTGCCACTCTAACCGACATCCAAACTTGGTTCAACGCTAACCACTTAAAACTCAATCCAGATAAAACAGAACTAATCCTATTCTCTCCAAAAAGAACCATCGTCCAATCCAAGAGTGGCTCAAGAATCTGGTCGCCCTAAACTGCCCCATCGTCCTATCCGACTCAGTTAAGTCTCTAGGCATCACCCTTGACAAGAACTTATCTTTGGAGGCCCGCATCAAAAACTCTGCAAAAAGCGCTCTTTTCTCTCTGAAACACCTCAAGAAATTGAAACCTTTATTTCCCCATGATGAACTCAAGACAGTAGTCCAATCCCTAGTTCTCTCTAAAATCGACTACGGGAACGCCATCCTAACAGGGGCTCCAAAAGCTCACCTAGCCCCTCTAAAGGCAGTGTTGAACATGGCCGCTCGACTCGTATCTGGAGATTTGATCACATCACTCCAGCTCTCAACTCCCTCAACTGGCTTCACATGGAAGGGAGGTGTATTTACAAACTGGCCTGCATCACAGACAAAACCCTTCACTCTCCGGTCCCTAACTACCTGAACAACAAACTGGTAAAAGCAGGTCAATTCAGATCGCTGAGAAGCTCCAACTCACTCCTTCTTATTCCTCCGAAACTGGAAAAGAAAACCACACAATACCGATCGGTCTCTGGCAACGCTCCCAGGATGTGGAATGCTCTCACTAGAGTCCTCAGATGCAACCCCTCCTTCTCCTGTTTCAAAAGGGACCTGAAAAGCCATCTCCTTAACAAATACTTTCCTGACCAACGTCAACTAACCTAGTCTTCAATAACCAAGTTTACTCCTCTCTCTTGACATTCAAGGATAGTTGGCGACCAGACTCTGTTAACCACCTTATCTTCCATGCTATATTTTTTTTATCCCTGGTTTTGCTTCCTTACTGCCTGCCTACTATGTAATGCAATTTCTGTCTGTTTTTCTTTACAGTATGTATGTAAAGCGCTCTGATACCTACGGGTCAAGCTAGCGCTATATAAAACTTTTAAAATCAAATCAAATATAAATGCACAGACAGTGTGTACGTTCTTAATATTCTGTCACAGCTGTTTGCAGGGCTGGTGTTATCAAGTGCGCAGCAGGTAGTTGAAGTGGCGCCAGGGCCAGCCGTTTTGTGTCGCGGGGGTGTCACGGAACCCTAATTATATCCTATACGTTACACCGTTTCATTGAAATATCAATGGAACTGCTGCTGGGCTTTTAATGAGGCGGGTTTCAACATTTCACAGCAGGGCAGCCACACGGAAGAGTACTTTTGTGTCCAAGCAGAAGAGCTACTGCAGCACTTTAAGAGACAAGTGCTGGTACATTGCAGCAGGCAGCCGTGCTCTGACTAGCATGGGTTAGGTCCCGCCAGCAGAGCTGTAATTCTCGTGAGGAGGCGGCATACGCACTCCTCAGCAGGCTTGTCGCACTTTTGCTGTGAGAGTCCCGGCACTTCTCAGCCACAGTACTACAGTAGCATACACACTGACAACAGGGCAGTGCGCACACGTCTGCGCAGAGTTTGTATGATTCTTAAAGAGCAGTGCATGTGCTTCCCAGCAGAGCTGCTGTCCTACTATTGGAACAGTAGCAGCTGTTCTAGGTAAGGCTGCTGTACGTTTAATGGGACAGTAGCTGCTGTCCTTTAGTGGGGTCAAGTGTTGCTCCCCGCAGGGCTGCTATACGTTTAATAGAACAGTAGTGTCTCTTCTTGGCAGCATTGCTGTACATATAATGTAAAAAAGCAAGCACGGGCAGCATGTGTATTTATTCATTTATGGGAGAGAACCACCACTTCTCAAACTTCTAGGCTCAAATTAACCCATTAATGCATACAGCACCCATGCTATATCTTGAATGGGGCCGTTCTAGAGTGTCTCAGCAATCTGCCCTGGTTATAATGGGACAGTACCGTCACTTTTCAGCAGGTAAACTACACTTTCTAGCTGAACACTATTTGCACCTCTTAGCAGGGCTTTTATACTTTTAATGGGACAATACCAGCACTTCTCAGCACTACTTCTGTCCTTGAGATATTGCTAGTATGCCTGGGGGGCTACTGCACTTTTAATGGGACCGTACTAGCTACCAAGCAGACTCACTGATTCAGACAGGAACACTCACTCACACACTCCCAGACACTAGCACACAGGTACAGGCAGACTCAGTCACAGACATGCAGATACTCACCCACACACAGGTACACTCACCCACTTAATGCTCTTTCTGAGTAGAACGTTTTAGGCACCAGTACCTTCGCGATTGGGTCTGCCGCGTTAGTTAGCTGAGGTGTGGCCTTAGTTAAGAATAGAGACTCATTGCACAGTGACGCCTTCATCATACTGTCTTCTCCGTGCCTTATTTCCCCATCTCACACGTCTCGTCATGTCTTCTTCTCTCTCTGCCCGCCAACACACTTTTTTTTTTTAACTTTAATAAGCGTGGCGCCGTATTCACAGACACCGCGCTATGCAATGCAATAGGTGTTGCAATTGGTCTCGCATTATTAAAGTTTGAGCTATTGGCATTGCTAAATAATGCAACATTAATAGCTCAAACTTTAATAATGCGAGACCTATTGCATTGCAAATGCTTGTTATTCTTTGTTTTGTATCATATGAGTTATTTTAATAGATTGATATACTACGTATATGTGACGTTAAGAGTGGAGATCATATTGTGGTGCTTGGTTGTACCACAGCATATTCCTGTTGATGTAGTAATTCATGTAACTACAAAAAAATGTATCGATTTCCAACCATTGTCGATTGAGGGACACATTTACTTCCAGTACTGTGCTGTAATGTTTTATGTACTGTGTTATTTTCTTGTTGTTAATGTTTCTCCTCTTCTTCTCCTCTTTTGCTCCTCTTGTAGGGAGGCCTTCTGGTAAGTACAGCCCCTTGTCTCTATTAGGTGTTATTTACCAAGTGATAATGAATCCTGGGTACTGCCAATATTTTTATAGATGTTCCTAGTGAGACTATCTCGCCCTTGAGCTTCATTTGTTTTAATGTTCTGATCACCCTAGAGATGTGTCCTTTTTTACGGGTGTTCCCAGACTTTCCCTTTGCTGTGGTGGGGTTTTTATAGTTGGGTTCTTCCCAGACACACCAATTAAAATGTCTCTTCTGTATCAGTAGCTCTACCAAGTCCTGCACACAGCACCAGCTCCCTTCTTTCCTTTGGACCGTTCTCTGCTCCCGTCTTTTAATGATACCATATATGACTTTACTCTTTTGGGCCTAGGTTCAACCACTAGTAATTTGTATATTTTGTAACTTTCCCCATATGACAGTTGTTTGTCCTGATTAGAGCATCTTCTGCCCTGTTTGTAATACTATCAGTAGTGCTTTATCTGCCTTCAGGGTCCTCTTGACCTGTAGACCTCCGGGCTCACATTTACTAAGCCTTTGCGTCACCCTTGCATTTCTTAGTGTTGGGCGTTCCATAGGTGGAGCATGGGCATTTCCTTGCATCCACCCATGGAGTTCAAGTAATTCCAGACTTACTAAGTTTGAGTGAAATTAGTAGGCTTGCTTAGCATAATAAGGAGAAATGTGTTTATTTCGCCACATTGCTTCCTCTTCCTATGCGTAATGCTTTCTGCATCCATCAGCTGTTTTAGTACTGCATTTGTTTGTGTTTCAAATTGTAATCTGTAACCATTACTTCATGTAAGGTTTTTTGTCAATGTTAAAGTTTATCCTGTGATATAAACAAACCTCAATAAATGTGTAAATTCTACTTTTCTACCGTGTTCTCTGGCTTTACCCTAACACTGTTTTGTCCTTGCTCCCTAGGGTACAGCAGGTGGAGCAGCTGGAGCTGGTGGAGTGGTAAGTTTGACTATACAGCTCCCTAACTTGACAATCAGACTTTACAATCACTATAAACCTGATCATAAAACATTGAGAAATAAGACATCAATGATAATAAAATAAATACGCCAACTTCAAAGAAAGTTTATACAATCAAAGGTCCATGAAATATTAATTCTAAAGATTTTTCACCGAATGGATGATTTCACGGTCAACTAATATATCATTTTTATTAGAAGACTACGACTGAAAATACAACTCAGCATTTACAAGACCAAAAACAAAAATCATTCAAAAACTTGATAGCCTTGAGTGACTCTCAAAAAAAATAAAAGACCGATTTTTCAATACTAGGAGAAGGTAAAAGGGGATCGTCAGGAAGCAATCCCAAATATAGTCTTTCATAAACAAATGGCTCAATATAAATCCAAGTGACAGATATTTGTGGAAGCCCTCTCAAAGGAAGAAAGTGTTCCTATATTCCTAATAGTTATAATTAGGACATTTGTAAGTATCAATCCAATCAGAAATGGGCAGGACATCATTGGTTCAGTACATAAGACCATCCACAGGGCAGAAAGAATCTTTAGGCCAACATCGGGCAGACCCCAGTCACATGGAAGATAAAAATAAATGAGAAGTACAGAGACCCATGATTAACGCACACCACCACACACATATACGATAAGGATCACTGGCAGAATATCAGAACAAAAATATTACGTGGGCAGAATATTGTGTGAAAAATATCAAAGATCAACATATCAAGAAGGTAAGGGCAAGAATTTAAGTATGGATTTACTATTCTTAACTCATCATCTATGTACTTTCAAGATATACAATCTAGATACATATATGTGGAGTTATTTATGGGAAAACGTTTCTTATGTATAGAAACTCACCTTCACAATATTTTGGTCTTTGATATTCTTGACATGATATTTTCACTCACAATAATTTTGGTTCAGATATTCTTTCTAAACACCATATGATAAGTTACCCCCATCGTACATTATAAGTATATTGCATTTTACTGAGAAGTTCCATGAGCATCTTGGTAAATAAAGTCAGTTATATCTATATATCTATTTACTGAAAAAACATAGATTAGAGGGACATTATAGGTATGCTCAGATTTCTCTCATACAATACAACAGAAATTTGCAGTTATACTTATCTGAGCTAACTATAACTTACACTCCAGCAATGCACTGCTTGTGACCTCACATACTACACCAGTCATGCCATAGTGACATCACTGAGGACATCTCAAATGACATCACTGATGACATAACTGTTGACATCATCTAGTGAGTGTAAGTATTTTCCAAGATTTTATGATTGTTAAACGGATATACTAACCTACTAAAAAGGTTAAATTAGTATACTATGGGTACTACTATTCGGTGATACTATTTCTAACATATATTATGTGAGTGTCTGTGTGACTGTATGTATCCTTGTGTTTATGGGTGTGTGAGTAGATGCTGGGTATATACGTGGGTGTGTGAGCAGCTGTGTGGGTGAGTGAGTTGCTGTGTGAGTTGCTTCATTGGTGAGTGAGTGGTTGTGTCAGTGGCTGAATGGGTGAATAAGTGGCTCTATTGTTGTGTAGTGACTGTATAAGTAAGTGAGTGGGTGTTTGAATGGTTGTATGATTGAGTGACAGGGTTTGTAAGTATGCTGGATAGCTGTATGGGTGAGTGAATGCCTGTTGGAGTCAGTTTTTAGTTGTGTGATTGGCTGTTTTGGATATTGAGTGTCTGTGAATGGCTGTATGGGTGAGTGAGCAGATGCATGGCATCATGTATGGATTTGTGAAGGGGTATGTAAGTGGATGTGTGAGTGCTTGTATGAGTGAGTTAGTGTCTGTGCTCAGAAACTGTATGGGTGAGTAAGTAGGTATGTAAGTGACTGTGTAGGTAAATGTTATTCTGTGAGTAGCTGTATAGGTGAGTGTGTGGCAATGTGACTGGCCATATGAGTGAGTGACTGGTTATATGAGTAGCTGTATGGGTCAGTGAATGGTTTTGTGAGTTTCTGTACAAGTGAGTGAGTGTGTGAGTGGCTTTATGGAGGATTGAGTGGGTGTGTGAGTACTGTTAAGGGTCTGTAAATGGGTCTGTGAATGGTTGTGTGAGTGTGTGCGTGGCCATGCAAGAGGTTGTATGAGGGTGTGAGTGGGTATATGAGTGAGTGGTTCTGTGGATGATGTCATCAGTGATGTCATTTGAGATATCATCATGTCACTGACAATGTCATGAGTGATGTAATATGTGAGTTCATTAGCAGTGCAGTGCAGGTGCATAAGGTATAGTTAGCTCAGGTAAGAATAACTGCTGAATTTTATGGTTTTGCACAAGTGAAATCTGAGCCTAACTATAATGTCCCTATAACCTTTGATTTTTGTCAATGAATTTCTAATGTTTTTTAAATTCTGTTTCCTAACTATAAAATCACTGTAGCCTTTGGTTTTTCAAGTGAATTTGTTAGGTTCTTCAAATTCTATTTCTTTTCTGTACGATCATTGTAACATTTGTTTTTTTAAGTGAATCTCAATGGGTTTTGCTCTAGTAGTCATGTTTACAGAGTGGTGGAGAAAGGAGGCCCGGACTCCGACCAGCTTTCAGCAATCCTGCTGTATAGGACTTACTGGAGGTTACAGGAGGGCTTCTTAGTCCCCAAGATCCCTCAGCATCCAATAGGACTTCACCCCCCAAATAGTAGTGTACCAGGAGGTGCATTTACATAGTGGTGAAGAAAGGGGGCGATTTCTCCGACCAGCTCTCAATAATCCTGCTGTGTGGAACTTACTAGAGGTAATAGCAGAAATTGTTCGCCCCCAAGGACCCTCAGAAGCCAAGGGGACTTCATCCCCCAACCAGAAGTGCACCAGGAGGTGTGTTTTCAGAGTGGTTGGAGAAAGGGGCTGGGGCCTCCGATGACCTCTCAGCAATCCCGCTGTGTGGGACCTACTGGAGGTAACAGGAGGGATATTTGGCCCCCAACGGCACTTAGAGGTAAAGGGGACTTCATCCCCTGAATAGTAGTGCGCAAGAGGTGCGTTTGCAGAGTGGTGGTGAAAAGTAACCCTGGGCGTAGTTTGTGTAGTAGCGCTACGCTACTGTCAGGACTGTCAGACCAAGGGTATTAGGAAAGTCATCAGTCAGGGTTAAAATATTTAGAAAGAATGCTCTGAAGAAGAAGTGCGGTCTTTCACGTTCATGTAGAGACCAAACGGAACCCAAGATGGCTGCCGAGATAGGAACGTTGGAGCAGCAGGTTAGCGCTCTAGCATTTCTTCACAATCACGATGTTGCAGGTGCAGAGCCGTCACAGCGGCGCACTTCACCAAGTTCCTGAGGAGAGTAGGTCGAGAGGAGAGACGTGTCGCGAAGTTTAGTCAGGGAAGTCTCTTCGTCGCGTTCGCAGCACTTGAGTGTTCAGAGTAGTGTCTTTAGAGGAAGTTCATTCGAGGAAGAAGAAAATACCTGAGAGAAAAGTATTTCGCAAGTAAGACTGTTCCAATTGCATGCAAGATACAGATGGAGAAATGTTTAGTATCCAGTTCGCATTTGTAGTTTAGTCAAAAGGTTCCCTCTCATGCAACGGTAGGGAAACACAAACTGTTGGGTCGTTAAAAGAACAGCGCTGAGAACATATATATGTAAGACAATTATCCTAGAATAAACGGAGTTTAGGTGTCGCATTTTAGGAGGCGAGAATTTCAGTTCCTAGTGAGAGAAAAAGAAGCACGCACATCAAGAGTAGTAGAGAAGCGTAGCTTGCACCAAATAGTAGGTGAGGTGCGTAGCTCGCACTGGAGTTCTTGAGGAGAGAATAGCACTTCATTGGAAGAAAGAAAGGAAAAGACTCATACACATAAAAACATCGAGAAACAAGAGAACAAGGATGTGTACATAACCTACCAACCTTACACAGAATCCAGTTGAAGTGCGCAATCTGAGTTCGAGGGTAAGGAGTCCCCAAGAAAAGGAAAAAGAACACAAGCATTAGAAGTGTAGAGGAAAAGGCCAGAATAAGAGTAATTATATTCCTTTATAGTTGCAGTGATAACGCAGGAACTACACAAGATAGTAGTCCAAAGAAAGAAAGAAGAGGAGCATTTGTCACAAGAGGATAGGGTAGGTACACAGAGAGAGAATTCACAATACACAAAGATCAAGATAGAACTAGGAAATTATAAGGAGTATAATAATCATTTTTTTTCCTATATAGAGAAGACTCACCTATCCAGTCTCTTCAGAAGATAGAGGAGCGATATACCGAAGAACCAAGAAGGTTGAAAACGTGACTGTCTCTTCTGTGTCCCATCCCCTTTCCCCCCCCCTAGAGTTCCTCAGTGTCCTAGCATACTAAGAGCGTGGAGCACTGGGAACGCTGGGAGTGGCATTGGGAACTTGCGACATTCTGCTCCCGTGTGTAGAGTAGGAGGTCAGGCACGTCTTGACAGCTACGCGAAGTGCACTTCACACTGCGCAAGCTACACGAGCTGCGTAGTGTGGTAGGGAAAATGCTGTGCAATTCGTGTAGCGCATATTTGCGCAAACTACGCAAGCGTAGCGTAGTCCGACGCCCAGGGTTATTGAAAAGGGGTAGGGCTTCCGGCAACTTGCCGGGCCCAGCTTTAAAAAAAAAGTTGTTATGGCCCACCCCCCTTCCCTGGGCCTATTTGGGCCGTAGGACCCCAGCCCCCTTAGCCAGGGCTTTTTGAAAGGGGAAGGGGAGCTGTGCATTCCCCCTTCCTGGGCCGATTTCAGCCCTCGGGGCCCCATACCCTCGACCCGGCAATTTTAAACTTTTTTTATTTTATTTATGGCGCAAGGGTGCTTGTGGTTGCATGTAGGATTGTTTTGGTGTAGGAAGGTGCACCTACCTTCGCAAACACAATCCATGGAGGTTTTTTCCTCTTTCTATTTCCGCTGCAGAATGTTATTTCTACTTGTTAGGCCTCACCTTAAGAACTGTAGAGTTTTGGCTCTTTCCTAGGTTATATCTGGGGCAGCTTCAAAATCCATGGGTGTTGTGTGGGAACACCCACCACAACCCAATGTAACGCCTCCCAAGCTTAGAGTAAGGTGACGCAGCGATTTCCGCTGCATTGCCTTACTCAAGAGTTATGAGGCAAAAAGGCCATGCTGGGTGTCGTTTTGTGGCTTTATAAATATGATTCAAAGCCCTTCGTCACGTTTCTACCACTTTATGTGGTGCAACAATGACCAAAGGCTCTCATACATATGCCCCTAGCTAAGCAACAAAGCCAGTATATGTAGCCACAGCCGGGGCAAAGAGATCTACGGTGTTTATATCTGGAGGTGCTTTGAGGACATGGTGTGAGAATGTGCTGATGGAGCCGGATGACCAGACTATACAAGCTCCTTGTATCCAACCTTCCATGTCAGACCACCTCTCAGAGAACGAGTCAAAGCAGAGACTTGGAATGTGTATAAATGGATTTCAGTTTAAACCACAAGGCGCAGGGTCCTATCAAAGATGTGCTGGAGGCAAGTCAGAAAAAAGGAAAGTTATAGTTGTGAGGCTATCCAGGCCGCAGATCCTTGTTGGCTCTTTCTGCACATTGAGGGTCTCATTTATGAGGAGCTGGTGTGCGGCAGCACCCCAAGTCTTCTTGCAGTGCTGCTCAATACCAATGTGAAAGGACAGGAATGCACTGTGTTTATAAAATACAGTGCATTCCTGTCCTTTCCCCCTGTGCTGCTGCACAATTTGCTTTTTGCCCCAGGTGGGGTTGGGGGGGCTGCATATATCACATTGAGGGTCTCACTCTCCTGAGTATTGTAGAGGAAGAGCCTGCTGCTATTATTTTGTGTATCAATTCTAAGCTTTGATAAGGAACACAAATCATGTTATTCTGAGCCTTGTATTCCTTTCATCGATAAGTCTGTGACTCCATTTATGTCTTCTGTGGAGGGATCGATTTGAGCGTACAGAGTCACTGTGGGTCACTCATAGCAGACCGTCATATTCATATATTCTATTATCCTGCAATGGAAAAGCACCTTTCACCAACTCTGCTCCTCTCTAACTAATCTTCTCATCCTCCTCTGTTGTGCTTCTCTTCTGTGCCCCATCTGTTCTGCTCTGTTCCTGCTCACCATCTCTGCCTCCCTTCTTCTTCTCTTTTATACTCCTCTTCTGGTCTCTCTTTCTCCTCTGTTCTGCTGCTGTTCTGTGTCTCATCTGTACCTGTTCTGCTCTCTTCCTGCTCACTGTCTATTCTTTTCTTCTTCTTCTTCTTCTTCTCATACTCCTCTCCTTGTCTCTCGTTCTCTTCTGGTTTGCTTCTCTCCTAAGTCTCATCTCATTTCTGCTTCCCCCTTCTGTGTCTCTTCTGCATCTCAACTGTACCTGTTCTGCTCTGTTCCTGTTCACCATCTCTTACTTCTCTCTTCTTTTCATCTCATACTCCTCTTCTAGTCTTTTGTTCTCCCCTGTTCTGCTTCTCTTTTGGTCTCTCATTTTCCTCTGTTCTGCTTCTCATCTGTGTCTCATCTGTACCTGTTCTTCTCTGTTCCAGCTTACTGTCTCTTCCTTTCCTTTTCTTTTCTTCTCTTCTCATACTCCTCTCCTGGTCTTTCGTTCTCTTCTAGTTTGCTTCTCTCCTGTGTCTCATCTGTACCCTTTCTGCGTCCTTTCTGTCTCTTCTGTGTCTCATCTGTACCTGTTCTGCTCTGTTTCTGTTCACCATCTCTTAGTTCCCTCTTCTTCTTTTCTCATACTCCTCTTCTGGTCTCTCGTTCTCCGCCGTTCTGCTTCTCTTCTGTGTCTCATCTGTACCTGTTCTGCTCTCTTCCTACTCACTGTCTCTTTCTTTCCTCTTCTTCTCTTCTCATACTCCTCTCCTTGTCTCTCGTTCTCTTCTGGTTTTCTTCTCTCCTTAGTCTCATCTGTACCCATTCTTCTTCCCTTCTGTGTCTCTTCTGCATCCCAACTGTACCTGTTCTGCTCTGTTCCTGTTCACCATCTCTTACTTTCCTCCTCTGCTCACCTCATACTCCTCTTCTTGCCTTTTGTTCTCCTCTGTTCTGCTTCTCTTCTGGTCTCTCATCCTCCTCTGTTCTGCTTCACTTCTGTGTCTCTTCTGTGTCTCATCTCTACCTGTTCTCCTTTGTTCCAGCTCACCTTCTCTTCCGTCTCTCTTCTTCTCCTCTCATATTCCAATTCTTGTCTCTTGTTCTCCTCTGTTCTGATTCTCTTCTGGTCTCTCATCCTCCTCTATTCTGCTTCCCTTCTGCATCTCATCTGTGTCTTATCTGTGCCTGTTCTGCTCACTGTCTCTTCCTTTCCTCTTCTTCTCTTCTCATATCCCTCTCCTTTTCTCTCATTCTCCTCTGGATTGCTTCTCTCTTGTGTCTCATCTGCAGCCATTCTGCTTCCCTTCTGTGCCTCTTCTGTGTCTCATCTTTACCTGTTCTACTCTGTTCTGTTCACTGTCTCTTCCTTCCCTCTTCTTCTCTTCTCATTCTACTCCTTTGGTCCCTCATCCTGCTCTGTACTGCTTTTCCTCTGTGTCTCTTCTATGTCTCATCTATACCTTTAGGTCAGACATTAAAAATACTATGGGCCTCATTTATAAAATGTTTTTCATCGCTGCGGTACAACAGCAATGCAACACTTTTCAGTGGTCCCTCCTTGCGACACCATGGATGCACTGTATTTACTGTATGGCACTTCATGTCGCAAAGATTGAGAGATACGTCAGGAATCAAGACGTATTGGTCCGCTCAAAAATGCAACTTTCCTGCAGTAGGTCTGGGAACAGAGGCAACTCCAGCAATGTTAAATTTCACATGCGGCAAGCCCCATGTGAAAAGGCCTGCATCACCCCTTTTGCCTGCTTCAGGCAGGCGTATGAATTTGACTTAGAGAGGCCGTAGAAGTGTCGCTGTGAAATCTCATAGATTTCACTAACACACTTCTACGAACCTTTTCTGTGCTGTAACATCCTCCCTGCATAGATCATACCTGCTGCAGGTATAATGTAGCACAGGGGTTTACAAAGTGACATATGTGCCTGGATGCGTTACTTTCTCAATATGGGGCAGTGTGGGGCATTTTTTATGCTGCCTCATTGTCATGAAAAGCGATACAACTGCTGCGTTAGGGCCTCATAAATAAGGCCCAATGTGAGAGGATGAACATTTTTGTGAGAGCCCATTAGAAGCAGATCTAATGGGATTCTGTATTGAGGACTATACATGTTTTTATTTTGGGTAAGTCACATGGTGGTGGTAGAGAGGTGGGACACACCTTCTTTTACAAGGACTGGGACAAGGTACGGTTGAGAGCTGTCGGTATGGGAAATGTGTCAGGCTCTCAAGTGTTTGTCATTGTGTAGTGCATCCATGGAAACACCCAAAGTGAGGAGCGTTGAAGAACTTTTATGCAATTCATTTGTGTGGTTTCTGTAGGAGGTGAGTGTCATTTTCAAATACTTGTGGAGTCTGTCAGTGTGAATCTGAGGTGAGTACTTACAGGAATCAGCATATTACTCTGAGGTTGTCCGGAACACCATGAGTGCCCAGACTTTGACTTACGGCTAATTTGAATCTTGGTGGAGGGGTTTACTCCGTCACAATAGTGATGGATATCGTGTCCACCGAAATATAAGTCCCATAGGATATAATGGAATTTATATTTCGGTGGACCTGGATAACCGCTGTATCGAGTAACCCGTTCACCAAGATCTAAATCGTCACCCGTAGTGTTTTATTGTCTTGGATGTTTGAGATGATTTAGTTTATTTGGACTCTATTAAAAATATGCTTTTAGAAAGTTTTTGGGGATTTAAGCGTGTTATTCACAGAACTTTTTTCTAATGTTTCTATCATCTCCTTTTCCTCTCCGAACCAAGGATGGTCTTCTGGTATGTACCTTTCAGTTGTGGTTTACAAAGTAGTTTAATTATGCACCTCAATCCTAAGTATGTTGTGTGTTTGCCCACTTGCTAAGGTGCCATGAAAGAATTCACATGTGCACGCGGGCTGCCCTTTGTCCTAATAGTCAGGGTCAGGCAGGGCTGCCTCATGTCCAGATGGTGTTTGCACAAAGTACCAGAGAAAAAATAATGTGTGGATCAAATATTGTGTCGAGACTATCGAGGACAAAAATACTGTGAAGGTAATTTTAACCATACCTAACTCCACATATGAGTAACAGTAGGTAGTTATAGTTAAGACCTAGTTTCCATAGGAAAAGCTTTTTTTGATTGGCCAATGTCTTTAACGCCGTTTAACGAATCTTCACGAAGTTTTCGAAGATAATGGGGGCCTTTGTTAATCTCCTGTCTTGAAAGTTTCGGGTGATTCGTCAAGCAGGGGCTGAGAAAAAAAGGGTGGTCTCAAAACGCATTTTCTCCATGTTAATTTCCAAAGGAACTTTTGTCGTGGCTACAGCCTGAACTGCTGAACAGAATTACACAAAATTTGGCAGAGGGGTAGCTCTTGGTCCAGAGTGCACTCTTTGCTTTAAATGGTGTAAATCCATTCAGTAGTTCCTGAGAAATTCAATATCTGGGTGATTGTGGTGGATCTGCGAACCCTCCCGACCATGAGCTTCATTCTGATTGGCTGCCAACACTCCAAACCAAGAAGTGTTGGCAGCCATCTTGTGACTCGGATGAACCGAGTCACAAGCAAAAATATCGATATCTGGTGACTGCGGTGAATACGCGAACCCTCCTGACCATGAGCTTCAGTCTGATTGACTGCCAACACTCCAAACCAAGAACTGTTGGCAGCCATCTTGTGACTCGGTTGAACCAAGTCACAAGCAAAAGGGTCAAAAAATGATTAAATAAGAAGATAAGGAGGAAGGGTTGAAAAACCCTGACCCCCTAGGCCTGCTCAAGAGGTCCCCCCGCAGCCCAGGGTACCACCACCTCCCCGGGGATTTTTTATTTTGGCTGGTCCCCCCAAGCCCCAGGGACACCCACCTCCCCGGGGCTTTGATGTTTAAATGCGGGGGGTCAAGCCCACCGCAGACCCAGGACTTCCACCTCCCTGGGGCAACATCAATTAAAAATAAATATGGAGGGGCTCCTGCCCCCACACACTGCCCCTGGGACCACCATCTCTCTGGGGCACTAATTATGCTAATTTGGGGTCCGTTACGGAGCACCGGGGACCATCACCTCCCCTGGGCTATGTAAATGTTGGGAAGGGGGCCCCCTCCTGAAGCCCTAGATAGTCCTGGGGACCTCCACCCCTCAGGGCCGGCTCCAGCAATGTCCAGGGGTGCCCACCCCCGGGACATTGCAGTTTGCAATGGCAGGGCAGGAGCACGGCTCCCACCCTGTAATTGCAAACACTGCTTTGCTTCGTGGAAGCGAGAGCAGGAAACCTGCTCTTGCTTCCACGAAGCAAAGCAGATTCCTTTTGGACAAGGGGAGCTGCATGTCAGCAGCTCCCCTTGTCCGAAAGCAATCTGGCTCCCGCAGGAGCTGGAGAGCCAGCAGGGACCACGGGGGCATTGGGGCTCCCCCTGTGTTCCCCAATGTGAGGGCTGGCCCGGGGGGATGGGATCCAAGGGGCCAGAAGTGGCTGGAAGGGGGGCCACTCCGCCCCCTCTCTTTTAATTAATTAATTTATTTCTTTTAAATGGAATGCCGGCTCTGGGGGTTGGGCTCCCCAGGCATATCATTTAAAAAAAAGGCTGGCCAGGCCCCGGGGGATGGCATCCCCGGGGCCAATGCATCCACTGCAGGGGCTTGTGTTCGACCTCATGGTCACAGGTTCAAATCCCGGAGGGTCCACTCAGTCTTTCATCCATCTTAGGTCAATAAAATGAGTACTATTAAGTTGGGTAACAATAAACATTTGTTATTCAGCGCCTTGAGACCCCTGGATGATAAGTGCGCTTTACAAATACACGTGTTATGTTATGTTAAGTCGCCCAGGGAAGGGGGGCAATGCCTGTAATTGAAATAAACACAAAACCAAAAACGATCCCGTGCCCCGGGGGACGGGGTGCCTGGGGCTAACATGGCCCAGGGAAGGGGGGGGGGGGCACTTGGCCCTCCCTTCCATATAAATAATAAAAAAATTGCAACGACTTCCATCATTTACGAAGGAAAGACTGTCCTCACCTGCCCAGAAACTCTCATTCAACATACACACCACACTCTTTCATAACACACATATAGTTAAAAACAAAACTACAACGGCAAAAATGCCACCATCTATTCATGGGCGCTTATAGATGTAATATCTTATATACAGATTAATTTAATAATTATATCCAATGTCACAGATTGTAAATAATTTGACATAACCAAAGGAGCATCATATTATGATATGTGCATAATCCAATGTAAATTACAAATTTCTTTTTGTTCCTTCTAGTTAGCACATAATGCAATGTTAAAAGTTGAGCGGAGATTACCAATATTTTCCAACTGGATGTATAGAAATAATGCAAACACAAATGATCATGTGGGTGTTTTAATGTTTGCTTTGCATAATTGGTGTACTATCAAACATAAATATATTGAAAGTGAGGCTTAACATGAATTTGTAAAGCACCCGCGCACGCCTTGGGGCATCTTGGTGCTTGATACCAGATGTTTAATGCTTAGTAAAAGACTGCTGGCAGCAAGGCATACATTAACAAGTGCAACTCATAACTGCTATAAGTTATGTTACTTAACATGTTGTTTAATAGAGTTAAAAAAGCCCATCATGTAACTGAATGTATTTCCACTTTTGAATTAATCCTTTACCAAACGGTACAGATGTGCACATCCAAAATGTGACATATGAACCCCGTGTAGTTACAAAACTGTGAAAGACACAGAAATGGAAATGTTTAATTTGAACCCCCTCCCCAATGTGAAATTGTAAAGTTGAGTATGAGAAGCTCTTGGGCCAAGGGGAACTCACAGCACGTGCGGTGGTTAACAACAGTTCACATCCATTTTCGGTTGCTGAAAACCTCAGACATCATCCCTATTCACCAAGACTCTATGCTCTGCCTCAATTCCGCGCCTCTTTGTTTCGCCTCCTTCGGCCGCTGTTCCCTCATCTCCATCTGAGCTTCAGACATTATCGAGGGGCGACAAAAATAACGTCTCAAAAGGGATCATTTTGGATCAAAAGAGTCAACGCTCTACATCTGTATGGATTGAATGCTGACATTGAAATTAAATAGTTTCAATGAAATATGAGTGAACTTTGAAGAACAAAAACATATAATGGTCAGTTTACAATAAACAAGGAGGCATCAACATAGTAATGTGCCCAATGAAATCAGAAGTTAAATCATGTTCTTAAAGTTTTAAGTTGTTCTGAGACTAATGACACCAGCAAGCCATAGAGCCCGATTTCAATCTTGGTCAACTGCCCATCCTTAACCAATCACTCTGTCACCATGACAGAGAGGTCGTGTACCAAATCTTGAGATGTCGGTTAGGCCGGCGTACATCTAAAGCATTGAGAGGAGCTGCCATCAAGGCGGTTCCTGACAATGCATAATAACGTTGCCCGACGACTCCATCAAACATGATGGGCACAACTATACATTTTTTTTTATTGAAAAAAGAAAATACCAATGAAACCTTTTTCTCTGAAAAAAAAAGAATGCCCCCCTCATCCTGGAAGATTCTTCCCATGGTGTGGGTGGCATTGAGCATTGTTCAGTGCCACTTAATGCCAGGTTCTTCCAGGCAGTGACGGGCATTGAAAAATGACTATATGTCCGCTTATCTAAATTAGGTAGGCAGACATATAGCAAAATCTCCACCGAGCCTTACTCCGTCGGGCCATTAATAGAAGACCACGCCAAAGACAGAGTAGTCTCTCCAATGCCGTCACTGTTGGTGGGGAGGGGCCAGCATCACCAACACTTCAATTGGACCCTTAGTCTTTGGTTCATTGATGAGAAGTCTACATTTCTGTTGATAAGTATTGACGTAGGTGAGTCAAGAAAATGTACAGCATCCAATATTTAGTATTATTTTATATTTGTTTTTTAGAATATGAGTTATTTTAATAAATTGATATGATATGTACATGTGACCTTAAGACCGGAGGTAATATTGTGGTGCTTGGTTGTACCACAGCACATTTCTGTTGATGTAGTAATTCCTGTAACTACAAACATTGTCGATTGAGGGACACATTTACTTCCAGTGCTGTGCTGTAATGTTTTATTTACTGTGTTCTTATGTTGGTAATGTTTCTCCTCTTCTTCTCCTCATTCGCTCCTCTGGTAGGGAGGCCTTCTGGTAAGTACAGTCCAGTCCCTTGTCTCTATTAGTTGTTGTCTACCAAGTGATTATGAATCTTATATTGCCCATATTTTTATAGATGTTCCTTGTAAGACTATCTCGCCCTAGAGCGTCATTTGTTTTAATGTTCTGATCACCCTAGAGATTTTTCCTATTTTTACGGGTGTCCCCAGACTTTCCCTTTGCTTTGGTGGGGTTTTTATAGTTGGGTTCTTCCCAGACATACCAATTGAAATGTCTCTTCTGTATCAGTAGCTCTACCAAGTCCTACATGCAGCACCAGCTCCCTTCTTTCCTTGGGACCATTCTCCTCTCCCTGTCTTTTAGTGATACCATATATGACTTTACTCTTTTGGGCCTAAGTTCAACTGCTAGTATTTTGTCTATTTTGCAGATTTCCTCATATGACAGTTGTTTGTCCTGTCGAGAGCATGTTCTGCCCTGTTTGTAATACTGTCAGTAGTGCTTTAGCTGCCTTCAGGGTCCTCTTGACCTGCAGACCTCCGGGCCCACATTTACTAAGCCTTTGCGTCGCCCTTGCATTTCTTAGTGGTAGGCATTACATAGGTGGAGCATGGGCGCTCCCCTGCATCGACCCATGCATTTCGTACAATTCCAGACCTACTAAGTTTGCAAAGCTGGAATTGTGTGAAATTAGAATGCCTACTTAACATAATGAGGAGAAATGTGTTTATTTCGCCTCATTACTCCCTCTTTCTATGTGCAATGCTTTCTGCATCACACATAGAAGAGGAAAATGCCAGGTGTTTTTTCAGGAAGGTATCCCTGCCTGTACGAAACCAATCCTGACCATAATGCAGGAGCCCTTACAACATGGCGTAAGGGTGCCTGCATTGGTGCTAGACAACCACAGGTGTGCCAAAGATGAACGACGCCATATCTTTGTAAATATGGCGCTCTTCAGCTCTCTCTCGTTCACGCAATGCAACTCCATGCCGTGCTGCACTGCGTTGCATAAATTCTTAGTAAATCTACCCCCTTTTGTTCTTGTCTTGTCGTTACAACTCTTTATGAACCTGTCATTTATCCTGCTTCATATTGTAAAGCATCAACTTTAAGGTTATGAAGGTCCTTCCATATAACAACAATAAAGCATAACCTTCTCATTCTCAGTTTTGCGCTTTTTAACCTTTAGCTATATATGAGCGGCAGATGGGTGTATTTGTAAACCAGCATGCTGCCTATCTCTAATATACACTATCCTGTGCATAGCACAAATGTTATTAGTCAGAGGATAATGTGTGTGTAGGCCATGTGTGCATGTAAGTCGAAGGTATCTCTTCTTAAGGTGTCACACTCTCCTTATGTCAAGAAGCCTAGGATATTTCATTCTTCCTTCTTGAGTGCAGAATTATTTTATTAAAATTAAAGTCCCGCCTCTGCACTTTTAGTGCTGCAGTTCTTGACACCTCCCTGGATTCCTCCACTCAAAGAAGCACCACAGACCCCACGTGAAGCATCTCCCATTCCTTTCATGCTGGCTGTTTAGCACTATTGTATGCTCTAGCCTGCTTCTCTGATACATCTAATTTCATTGTTCCTCCACTGGTTTGTTGGGTGGCTAGTTTATCTGTTGTCAGGAGGATTCAGGTTCTGGAGTCACCTGCCTTCCTCAACCAATCTCATTTCTGTGAGTTCATCCCCTATTCCAAATCCCAGTATCACTGGAATTGTCCATCTGTAGTGAATCTTCTCACTGTCAAGGGTGATCCATGGTTAGTTTCATCAGATGGTTTCTGGCTAAGGTTAAATGTGATTAATCTTGTCTTGTAGCACATGAGTCTTTTTTCTCTAATGCTGGAAATGTCTTTGTTCTCAGAACAATCATGAGAGAGAAGGCTTTGAGTAAGCCTTCCAAACCATTGCTATTTCTTTATCCATCCATTTTCTAATTTTGAAGATGTCCCGGCAGAACCTATTTTTGAGTTCTTTGCATTTTCTTCCAGCCAGAGCACTTTCCTCTGTAGAGATTGATGGCTTGTTCAATGTTTGTGTATTGATGTATGAGGTCCTCGATAGCCTCTTCATTGCTGTTGGTCCTCTTGTACCTTACCTTAGCTTACTCACAGTATTCCTGTTCAGCATGGAAGGCACTGCTTATGATGGTTCAAATTCTACCCTACCACCCCTCCACTCCTCCGCCTGCCACCTCAGTCTCACCCCCAAGGCTTTATTTCACAGTTCAACATGACTTGGCACCACCATAAGAATGCAATCTTAAAACATGTCATGCAGATGGTTTCCTGTGATGTCTGTTCTTGGACAGGGAGGTCACAGGCAGATACAGAAGGAATTGTTGCTTCCCAAAGTCATTTGAGGATTTTGTGGCGACTTTTTCGTCTTGACGTTCAGATGCCCCAGTCCTGAAGGACAGTTGACATGCTTTTATTCCATCAGCTGTTTTAGGTCTGCATTTGTTTTTGTTTCAAATTGTAATCTATAACCATTACTTCATGTAAGGTTTTCTGTCACTGTCACAGTTTCTCCCATGGTATAGAAAAACCCTATATAAATGTGTAAATAAATGTTTCTGCTATGCTCTGGCCTTTACTTAACACTGCTTTGTCCTTGCTTCCTAGGGGGCAGCAGGTGGAGCAGCTGGAGCCGGTGGATTGGTAAGTTTGACTGTACAGCTCGCTAACTTTACAGTCACACTTTACAATCAGTATAAATCTGATAACAAAATGTTGAGAAATAAGAAGTTAATTATAATTAGGGCTCCCGGTATTCCATTTAAACGGATTTTTACATATAAATACAGACGGCAAACAAGTTTTCCTTTGTCTGTATTTATATTTAAAAACGGGAAAATACTAGTACGTTTTGTGGCACTGCTGTGCTCCAGCCGAAAGGGGCCTCGCCCCGCCCTCTTCCTGACTTGCAGAAAAACGTGACTTCTTTCCTCTCCTTTCCGTCATTCGTTCCCCTGTCAAATGGAATCAAAAAAAGAGGAAACCCTTTTGCTGCAAATGTCTTTTTCTGATATTCTTCTATTCTAAAATGCTGCCTCAGGTGGAGAGAAAAAAAGGTTTTGAAATACGAACAATAAATACATAACTAAATAAAACAAGACAGAGTAGTTACAGATTGGCCAGATTGGTTTTATTCAGACCCAAACACATTAGCACCACCTTGCAGAATTTGTCACTGAAGTGCTACTTTTCTTATCATCTTTTCAAGCAAAAACACACATTGATTTCTGAATAATGAGTGTAAAAGCTTTAAGTTTTATTCCCTATGAGTGTTTGCTTTTTCCAGAATGTTGTTATTTTCTTTTCAGGCAGCATATTACTCTTGTCTAGTGCATAATATGAATTGAGTTGCTTCCAAGTGTTTATAGTGTGGCTCAATTGGGTTGTAGCTGAAGGCAGTGTGAGTTTCTCTCAGTGGGGCAGTATGGCGTTCAGTGTGGGAGAGGATGTGGCACTCTGTGCCGATGACAGAAACTGCAAGGATCTGAGACAAATGGCTTGTGATGGCACTTTTAAGTGTATTTGGGACATTCTGCAAATGACAAAGTTTTGAGAGGAATGTATTGTGTTGACCAATAACAACCAACAGGCACATGCATCAAGGTCATATTTTGCGAGTCCTTAATTGCGATTATTAAGGAATCGCAATTAAGGACTCGCAAAAGCCTATGCATGTAGGAATCGCTATAAAAATAGCGATTCCTACACATTCCTTATTTGCGAGTCGCAAATTGCGATTCGCAGATAAAGAATGGCTTCCCATTCATTCCTATGGGCCTACAGGCCCATAGGAATGAATGGCAAATTGCATGCGCAATTTGCGAATACCAAGTGGGACTCACAAATAGCTCATGCAATTTCAAGTGTGCAAGGGTGTCAAAAGGACACCCTGTTGCACCCCTGAAATTGATCTATGCAGAAATGTTATGCACACACATGTCCCAAGGACATGTGTGTGTGTAACCTACAACTTTGAAAAATGCACTTTAGTGCATTTTTCAAAGTTTTTGCAATTTACCATGAAGTTCAACCTCATGGTAATTTGCGCACCCTAGTAGCGAAATCGCTACTTTAAAGTGGTTCTTGCATTGCATTTAAGAAATCGCAAAATGCGATTCCTTAAATGCATTTTCAATTTGAGAACTCGCAATTAATTGCGAATTCTCAAATTGCGAGGGCCTTTACCCTTGATGCATCGCAAAAGCTAATTTAGCGATCGCAAACGGACGATTTTTGTGAATCGCACCGTTTGAGATCGCAAAAAGCTTTGATACATGTGCCAGCAAGTGCATGTGTGCATTGTCAATCTAAATAGATGTGGAAAAATACTAGCGGGCAGCTTTGTCTTGCTTGTGGCAAAAATAAATGTGGATAAATACAGATAAAATGCCCCCCAAAAAAATATGGATAAATACAGACGGAAATGGCAAACAATGAAATATCATAAAACCAGGAGCCCTAATTATAATAAAATAAATACGCCATCCGCAAAGCAAGTGTATAAAATCAAAGGTCCATCGAATATAAATGTCAAAGGTTTTTCAGCAAATGGATGATTTTACAATCAGCTAATATATCTTTACAGGGCATAACTAAGAATCAAATACAACTCAGTATTTACAAGTCAAAACACAAAAAACATTCAAAACTTTACAACATGGAGTGACTCTTTAGGTACACAAAACATATTTTTTTCAATGATAAAAGAAGGTAAAAGGGGATCATCAGGAAGCGCTCACAAATACAGGTCCTTTCCTAAACAAATGGCTCATATATAAATCCAAGTGACAGATATTTGTGGAAGTCCGCTCACAGGAAAGGTTTCCTTTGTTTCTAATAGCTATAATCATGACATTTGTAAGTATCAATCCAATCAGAAGTGGGCAGGACATCACTGGTTCAGTACATAAGTCCATCCACAGGGCAGAAAGAATCTTTATGCCAACATCGGGCAGACCCCAGTCACATGGAAGATAAAAATAAATGAGAAGTACAGAGACCCATGATTAACGCACATTACCACACACATATACGATAAGGATCACTGGCAGAATATCAGAACAAAAATATTGTGTGGGCAGAAAATTGTGTCAAAAAATATCAAGGATCAAAATATCACCAAGGTAAGTGCAAGAATTTAAGTATGGATTTACTATTCTTAACTCATCATCTATGTACCTATATACATATATACCTAGATACATATATGTGGAGGTATTTATAGTAAAATGTTACCTACTCATAGAAACTTACCTTCACAATATTTTGTTCCTCGAAATCTTTTGACATGATATTGTGACCCACATTAGTTTTGGTTCGGATATTCTCTCTAAACACCATAAGATGAATTACCCCCCACCGTACATTATAAGGATATTCCATATCACTGAGAAGTTCCATGAGCATCTTGGTAAAGGAAGCCAATTTTACCTAGATATCTATTCACTGAAAAAAATGAAGGTTACAGGGACGTTATAGTTAGGCTCAGATTTCACTTGTACAAAACCATAGAAAATCAGATTATAGAGATACTTGAGCTAACTATAACCTATGCCCCCGAAATGCACTGGCTTATGACCTCACATATAACAACACTCATGATATGGTCAGTGTCATCACTAATGACATCTCAAATGACATTACTGATGACATCACACTCATCTTCCATGAGAAAAATGTCTCTACTAACACGCTCACAGAGATATGTAAATGGTAGTGACCATAACTCATGAATACAGCTGCTCCCGAGGAGTTCATATGTACCTATTGGAAAATGTTTCATGCATGCTGTAACCTGAAATGTCTGTATGGGCAGGGAGATAAGTCCTTGTATTAACCAAACCGCTGAAGATATTTTGGCTACAGTGAATGAGATGTTTCCTAATTTCTCTAAATGTAACATGGAATATGTTGCGTCTGTCATAGCAATTGATTGGTGTGTGTGTGTTAAATTGAAAGGCAAAAACATACCAAGGTAGGCATCCATTTGTGATTATATGAAGGGTCCAACCAAACTGCATAATGGATGTGAGCTGACTCTGTCAATGAGTTGACATATCATTCTGTACAATATCAATAATAGATGATACACTGCTGTTCAAATTATAAATACAAGATGAAAACATAATACCGTTGTTTACTACAGCAAGTACTTTATCTAAATTGGCTTGATAAATTTGTCTCAAATGCATCACAGCCTCAATATTTGATAATTTGCAAATTTCATTATAAGCAGCATATAGAACGAGGAGATTTGGGACCTAATAAAAAAATCAGATAAATTCATGTCCTCGGACACAAGAGAAAGATGTGGCTTTACTACAGACAGTGTAGAATGTTCTTATCATTCCTGGAATAGCTTGCCCACTGAATAGGTGATAATAGTGTTTGAATGGGTAAACTGTGAGTACTGTGAATCTGCATGACAACCGTTAGTGTCTACTGCCCACAATAGCCACCCACCAGGAGATGCGATGGAGGAGTTAAATGTACCATTTTGTATCATACTATTTAACTGGTCTCCTGTATAATTTGTAAACGATTGCCAATAAAGAATACAGGCAATTAAAGGAATTATCAAGGGCATTCAGTTCTTACATTTTTGCCAATGCCAGACAAGTAGTCTCTTGTACTGTTTCATTTGGAAAGATAATTTATGTGGGAATCTGACAGGCTCGAAATAGAGATTCTGTGCCCTGGACCTGCCAGGGTAATATACCCAAAATGGATTTCAGATCAATATTGTCTTTCCAATAATCATAAGCCTTAAGGTCCAGTTGTTTGACAAATGAAGCCACATATATCAGCGTAGTCTGACTTAGCATATACTTTTTTGACTGGGTTGGAAGCAATTTAAAATAGTGTGTTGAGTCTAAAAGGACATAACTTGCAAAATATGTGTATTTATTTGTCTTTGTTGGTGAACTGCCCTGTGGTGGAGTTGGACAATGTTCCCAATGTGTATAATTATAATGGGAACACAATCCACTTGCTCTATGCAGAAACTCATTACCATAGCAGTGATAGCTGAACATCTCAGCATAATTAGTGGAATTAAGACATGAATGCTCTGAGTCAAACACAGTATAATATTGAAATTGAGAATGCATTGAATTCACAGTATCAACATCCCAAACATCTGATTGTAACCCCAGTACTATTATGCCACTCATAGAAACTTTGAACACATAAGGAATCTGCAGGATCTCTGTAGGACCATATATATTGAATGGAACTTTATCCCAAACAATTCCATCAGTCATTGGAACCGCTGAAATGCTGACAAGGGACAGGTCTCGTTTCATTTTTTGGGAGTAGGAATGGGGAGCCATCTCTCCATCGACCAGTTCTGTATCAGAACATTCTGGGATGTAATGGCCGTTGATTAGATGAAATGAAGACAGTAACAAATCCAATCCACATGAATAAGAAAACCAAAGAAAAGACGATCCAAATGTATATCCAAGGAGAGACTATATAAGTGCATTTAAATCAAGAAATAAAAACACAAATCAGCGCTGGAGGTGGATGCAGAAACAAAGACACTGAAGAACTGTCTGATGAGAAATGATCTTGATCCATATATTACCCTAAATAGCTCGAATGGAAAAGAAGTGGCTGCAAATCAGCAGAAGAAGTCAAAACATTTAGCAGAAGGTGTTTCCAATGGCGGATCAGTATAAATGACATCTATTGTAGGAGATGGAGAAGTGGAAAAAGGGACCAATTCAACAGAAATCTCATCCTTCCCACCCCCAACCGGCAGCCAGGGAGAAGCAGCAATGGTGGTGCTCACAGGCTACAAAGGAAAGTTTTGAGTAGCACCACTTATGGGCATCCCATGCAGTATCGGCCATATGTTCTAACTTGACATGTTCAATTGAAACAAAGCAATTTTCTTTATGTCCTGAATGTGGTGGCACAATTACAGTTTGTGTACCTTGGATGCCAAGGACTGGAACAGCAGCACAGTACATTGTGCTGAATTTCTTCTAGACGGGCACTTTTTCGCAGACAAGGCCTCCAACTTTGGGAAGCCAACAGGATACAGGAATTTTACTGTCTGGATTCGTAGAGAGAGTTGCAGGCAAATGATTTGGAGCTAGGTCATTACGGCACCTTAGGTAGATTCTGCAAGACAGTACAGTGCTTATCTACATCGCAGGTTGCGGCTGCTGCCACAACATCTGCACCATCAAGGTCTGGAACATACATCTTGATGCCAAAGAGCATTTTGTACAGGGTGTGCCCACCCAGAGATCTTTTTGGGATATTAATAAGTGCTTGTTGAACCCCACAGAGATGATTCAACAAACCACTCCTTGCACTTAATACTCTAGCCATTAAGGATTGCTTTAAGTCAGGGTTCATTCTCTCCACAACAGAATTGCTCTCAAGCCTGTACAGAGAAGAAAAATGCACTTGCACATCCATGGACTTTTTTAAATCAGGGTATGCCTTAGAGGCGAAATCTGGAACTTGATCCGAGTGAAATGCACGACAGGCATAAGTCCCGACAAAGACGAGTAAATCTTTGATAAGAGTTCCACCGTCAGCCAAGCGCAGTGGCCAAACCCAGAGAACCTGGAGCAAGAATCAATTGCAACCAAAATGGATTTGGAAGCAGAATCTGAAACTAAAGGAATGCAATAATCAAGATAAACACAGCCGAAAGGCTGATTTGAAATAAATAAATGTGTCTGTGGTGGACGAGACACAGTAGACGTTTTAATTTGTTGACAAATGTCACAACATAAGACATATTTTTTAGTGTGCTTTTATAAACCTTGCCACCAATAACGTTATTGTAAGAGTGAAATAGTGCCTGTCACTACCGCATGTGCGGATGCAACACCTTCATGTGTGGCATCTATTAAAGACTGTCTATGGTCAAGGTTGGGGATAAAACAATCACCAACCCCAGGTATAGTTACAAAGGGAGAATTTAATTTAAAAAGTATTTTATTGGAAAGCCTTTAGATACAGTGGTGCTGGCCTAAAAGGCATGGACAGCAGCCACAATGTAATTATCAATATGTGTTTTAGAATGTATAACTGCTGCTATTTTACAAGTGGCTACTACAGATTTAGCTGCCTCATCAGCCAGAGAATTCCCTACTGCATGCGATCCTGCATGTTGATGATCCAATGAATAAATTACATGTACAAGTGGCAAATAGTCTTTAATGCCTGCCTCCTTGACTAAAAGCATTTTATGCTTGATTGTGCTACCTTTGGAATCCTTAAAATCATTTTGTCGCCAAGTATGCAAATTATCATTAAATTATTGTACAATGTAAAACGAATCACACACAATGAGCGTGGAGAAATCAGGATTCATATGTTCAAGAGAGAAAAGCAATGCTTTCAGTTCAGTACCAGTGGTTGACCATGTGTAGTGGTGGACTCGAACCAGCTCTGATCGGGCATACATTTACTACTATTCTGGATCTCCTGATCATGAAGTGGACATCTTAGACTCTTCCCTCTTGGACTTACTTCACATATCCTGACCACATACATCTCTTCACATATTCTCCACCCCTAAACTCCCATCTCTCACACATCTAAAATTATCCTGTCCTATCACCCTATACCTCCTAATTCTCTAAATTCCCTTGTTCACCTGAGAGAAACCCATCCCCACTTGACTTAAACACTTGCCTATTAGATGTCTTTGCATACAACTTTTCTAAAAGCTCAGGCATACTAGATCTCTCCCTGCTATGTGAAGCGCTATGCTGCCTTGATTGGCTTTAGCTATATACCAACAGCAGATAAATAAATAAACATAGACATGCCCCGAACAAAGATGCCCAATATCCATGCCGACAACCCCAGACCAAGCAACAGTATCTAGGCCCTCATTTATAGCGATTTGGCATAGGGCAGCGCAGCAAGTCAGCTCAGGAGATTACCTAGTTCTCATCCAGGGGATACTCATCAATAGTCATAATCTATGAATAATCCCCGCCCATGTGCGGGATCCCGGAGCATATAGAAAATACATATATATAAATATATATATATATATACATATGTGAAAACATATAAATGCAGCCTAATAATGTTCAAAACATGGCAATGCTGTAAATTACATATTTTTGCATAGTAGTGCCCCCGTAACCCGTAAGGAAAAAAGGAAGCATCAGGCAAATTATAACACAGCACTGCTTTATTGCCATAAAGCAACATGTAATTGTAGGCATTCGCCAGTAGGCTGCAGTAGAGTATCAAGAATCCAAGAAAACTGACACCTTGCCTTTAAGGCATTAGAGTAGGGGGACCGTGCCTTTAAGGCCTGCCCGTGACCCCCTGCTCCCATGATGCACTACAGGTGACAGTTGGGCCAGTTCTTTTTTCCGGCTCCTTCTGTGAGGATCCTGGAGCTTGAGCTCTTCAGTTTTTTGACTGAAATTTTGAATTACAGCTTTTTCTAGCTTTTTTCGACGTTTTCTGGCTTATAAGGGCTAATTCTGCTGGTTCCAGTGAATTTTCCAATTTTTTTCCAGTCAGAATGTCTCCTTTATTCAGGAAATGCCCTTCTTGTGGTAATAAAATGGCACTGTTGGATCCACACTCGGTGTGTATTGTGTGTTTACCATCAAAACACGATCCTGACCAGTGTCCCCACTGCCAGAAGTTCTCAAAGCGCACTCTGAGGGACAGAGAGCGCATTAAACTGCATGCAAGACTGGAGAAGGAACGAAGCCGTCGTGAAGGCGAGCATTCCTCATCAAGACCACCTTCTTCAGCTACGCAAGTACAGAAACGGCGACATACCAGCTCCCCGGGCTCCAAGAAGACCAGGAGTCCAAGAGGTTCGCCGTCGACGTCGAGGATGCCGGCGAAGAGGCAGAGAACTTCGGCGTCAAGGGATTCATCCCACCATCAACAGTCTCCGCCGCGCAAAAGTAAGTCGGCGTCGAGAGGCGGCCCTTCGGGCTCGAAGGCTGCTAGTCTGGTGACATCTGAACTGTCTCCGTCGACGTCGAGGCTTCCGTCGACGTCGAGACACTCTCCGCCACCCTCGAGGGGGTCGACGTCGAGAGATGCGGCGACGTACATTCCGCCGCGAGTGGGCCGGTCGCCGTCGATGGTTACCCCCACTCGGCGACATAGAAGGTCGACGTCGAGAGGAAGATCGACGTCAAGAAGTCGACGTCGAGAGAGGTCGCCGTCAAGATCACCACGTCGACGTCGAGAGAGGTCGACGTCGAAGTCGCCCAGTCGACGTCGAGAGAGGTCGACGTCGAAGTCGCCCAGTCGACGTCGAGAGAGGTCGACGTCGAAGTCGCCCAGTCGACGGCGAGAGGGGTCGACGTCGAAGGCACGGCCGACGTCGAGATCATCTAGCCGACGTCAGGTGCCAGAGCGGCATACCTCACACTTGCCGATGGTGACGCAGACGTCGACGACGTCAAGGGATTCGACGTCGAGGGCGAAGACTGGACCGCCCGCGGAGAGGTCCCCAGGAGAACAGTCATCATCTCCGGGACTGCACATCGTGCAAATATCTCCAGAAAGATCACCCGAGGCTCCAGAGCGGTTTGGACTGTCACCGCGCTGGTTACGAGATGTGGGCGCTGCCGCATGTCGGAGTCCGGGATCGGACTACTCCCGCATGTACTCCCCACCGCGCAGGAGTAAATCGCCTCCGAGGGATCCACGGCCAATTTCACCACGCCGGTCTCGTTCCAGGGACCGTCGCACCGCGCCAAAACGTCCAAGATCTCCGCCCAAGCGCAGATCAGGATCAAGGGCTCACCAAAGCGAACGCTCCCACAAGAGGCGACGCACCAGGTCGTCCACTGGGACTGCATCCACAAGATCTTCAGTCCGGGACTACTCTCCTACTTTTTCATCCACGCCTCCATCGCGAGTGTCCCCGGTGGATGACATTATAACTTTCTCGGACGTCCTGGGTAGAGGGGCGCAAAAGTTGAACATCGCACTGCACGCCCCTCAGGCACCCACTTCTGTGATCTTTGACACTTTACACCATCGGTCAGCTCCCAGACCTCTGCTCCCGTTGGTGCCAGGATTGTTAGAACCAGCGATGGCCACGTTCCTTACACCGGCTACAGTGGGCTCGGTCCCCTCGAGAATAGCAAAGAAGTACAAGGCTCCGGCCGAGGACCCTTTATTCTTGAGGGCGGACCCGCCAGCGGATTCGGTGATAGTGGCGGCGGCCATGAAGTCTCACTCAGCCTCAATATCTGCTTCTGTCCCCCCTGAGAAGGACAGCAAGCTGATGGACTCCTACGGCAGGAGAATGTGCAACACATCTGCTGCGCATATGAAGGTCGCTAGCGCTTCAGCCCTGCTAGGGAGGTATGATCGTTCCCTATGGGATTCCCTGGCCAGATTCGTGGAGAGATTGCCTAGGGAGGACAGGCAGGACTTCACGGAGATCCTACATGAAGGCGGACTGGTGGCAAACCAAGTAATAAGCGCAGCGGCGGATGCATCAGACCTAGCCGCGCATGGCTACTCCCATGGCATCTGCTCCCGCCGTTCGGCCTGGCTCAGATTAACAGCCCTCAAACCAGATGCGCAGAAAAGGATTCTTAACCTGCCGTTTAATGGATCATCGCTATTTGGAGCTCATGCGGACGACCAAATGAGCAAGATGAAAACGGAATTGGACACTGTAAAGGCTGTGGGACTGGAAAAACGCAAAGAGTTCCGCAAGCGCTTTCGCCAGGGCGACAAACGTGCTTTTCACCAGCGCGTTCAAACGCCCCAATGGTCCTCTCAAAACCAACAGAGGTCCCAGTTTCAGCAAAGGGGCCGGGGCAGAGGAAGAGGAAATGCTAAACAGCAGCAGTCCTCTAACAAGCAACCTCCCAAGCAGTGAAAACTTACTTCCTCCGCACTCGTTCGCCACTCCGGTGGGAGGAAGTGTCACCGCTCACCTGGCAGAGTGGAATACAATTACAAACGACAAATGGGTGCTGAGTATTGTAGAGCGTGGCTACTTGCTGAGGTTCAAATCTCCCCCTCCGCAGGTACCCCCACGGAAACAGCCACTCCCTCTCAGCCAAAACAAGCTTTTAAAGGACGAAGTTGCCACTCTCCTCTCCAAAAACGCCATAGAGGAAGTTCCAAACAGGCAGAGAAATCGGGGAGTGTACTCCCGGTATTTTCTTGTTCAGAAAAGAGGAGCGATCGGAGACTACAGACCCATCCTCGATCTCCGCCTACTCAACAGATTTCTCAGAAGGGAAAAATTCAGGATGCTAGCACTGCACCAGATCTTCCCACATCTACACCAAGGGGACTGGATGTGTGCCATCGATTTACAGGATGCATACTTCCACATTCCTGTCTCAGCGAAACATCGGAAGTTTCTCAGATTTCGCATCTTTCACCAACATTATCAATACAAAGTCCTGCCATTCGGCCTCAAGTCCGCGCCACGAACGTTCTCAAAGTGCATGGCGGTGGTGGCTGCATTTCTCCGCAAACGGAAGATATTCGTCTACCCATATCTAGACGACTGGCTCTTAAAAAGTTCCACCCCGGTTCAACTCCAGAGTCATCTCTCGTTCTGCCTAAACCTTCTACACTCGTTGGGCCTTCAGGTCAACTACCGGAAGTCGATCCTCAATCCAACTCAGCGGATCCACTACCTGGGCGCCTCTCTAGACTCCTCAAGCGCAAGCGTGTGTCCTTCGGAGGAGAGGTTATCCTCCATGCTGCAAAAAAGCTGCACGCTTCTCAGCACGGAATATCCCACAGCCAGACAAGTGTCATCTCTCCTGGGATCCATGGCCTCGTGCATCTACATCGTGCCCAACGCACGTCTGCACATGCGTCCTCTGCAACAAGACCTAGAGGATCAGTGGTCGCAGAGGACCGGCCGCTGGGAAGATCACATTACCCTTCATCAAGCCGCCAAAGATTCCATCCGGTGGTGGATGAAGCGCTCCCATCTGCTTCACGGCGTCCCATTCCATCAGGCGCCTCCGACACAGACGGTGGTCACAGACGCCTCCATGCAGGGCTGGGGGGCTCATATGGGCCGGCTTCAAGTACAAGGTCTCTGGTCCGCTACCGAGCAGAGCTATCACATCAACTTCTTGGAGCTACGAGCAGTCCATCTCGCTCTCAAGTCCCTGTACCCATCCCTGCAGACCGACTATGTTCAGGTTCAGACGGACAACACCACAACTATGTTCTATCTGAACAAGCAAGGAGGGACCAGATCACGGGTCCTGTCTCTGGAGGCCCAGTCAATCTGGAAATGGCTTCTGGCGAGAAACCTGACGATCGTCGCTGTTCACCTGCCAGGGACCCTGAACGTGCAGGCGGACGGCCTCAGCAGAGACTTCGTCGAAGCGCACGACTGGGTGCTCAACGAAGGCGTCGCTCAAGACATCTTCCGCTTGTGGGGCATACCAGACATCGATCTGTTCGCAGACGCGGACAACAAAAAATGCCCCGTCTTCGCCTCCAGGTTCCCTCAACGGGGGTAGCAGGGGAACGCGCTTTTGATCAGCTGGTCGAGGACATTGCTTTACGCTTTTCCTCCTCTCCCTCTCATCCCGGCTGTGATTCAGAAGTTCTACAGGGCCAGAACTCGGATGATCCTAATAGCACCGGAGTGGCCCCGGCAGTGGTGGTACCCGGATCTACTCCAGCTGTCGGAGGTACCACAGAGGAGGTTGCCATGCCTGCCGAACTTGCTGACCAAGGACAAGGGGAGAGTGTTCCACCCCAATCTCCCCTCCCTCCGCTTGACGGCATGGCTCCTGAATTCATCCAGTACGGACATCTAGACCTTCCACCGGACTGTATGAGCATTCTTCGGGAGGCGAAGAGGCCCTCCACGAGGAAGTCGTATGGCTTTAAATGGAAAAGATTCTGCTTCTGGTGTAGAGATAACACCCTTGATCCGATCCGGGGTCAAGAACAGGTTATTCTCCCCTACTTACTGTACTTGGCGAAGTCTGGGTTAAAGTACTCTTCCATCAGAGTACACTTAGCTGCTATTACAGCCTATAGGAAGTCTCCTACCCAGACCTCATTCTTTCAGATGCCAGTGGTAAAGGATTTCTTAGAAGGGCTTAAGAAAGTTTACCCACCTGTGAGGTCTCCTTCCCCTTCCTGGGAACTGAACATCGTTCTCTCTAAACTGATGGGAGGTCCTTTTGAGCCGATTCATAAGGCCTCCTTGCAACATCTGACCTGGAAGGCTGCCTTCTTAGTAGCCATCACTTCGGCCCGTAGGGTTAGTGAAATTCAGGCCCTCTGCTGCAAGGAACCTTACACGGTGTTTCATGCTAATAGGGTGGTGCTCCGTACTCATCCGAGCTTCCTGCCCAAGGTGGTTTCGGACTTCCATATTAATCAGGTGATCACGTTGCCCACCTTCTTTCCTCAGCCGACCACACCCCCGGAGAGAGCTCTACACTCTCTTGACCTCCGGAGGGTTTTGAAATTCTATCTAGCTAAGACCCTTACTCTTAGAAAGTCAGACAGGCTCTTTGTTAACTATGGGCCCACTAATACCGGGCTGGCTGCGGCCAAGAGATCTATCTCTAGATGGATTGTCTCTTGTATAGCTTTGGCTTACCAACTGTCCCACAAAGTTCTGCAGGGTAAACCTAGAGCACACTCTACTCGGGGGAAGGCTTCTACGGTAGCACTCCTTCGCAACGTTCCCATGTCTGAGATCTGTAAAGCGGCTACATGGCGCTCAGTCCATACTTTCACGCGCCATTATTGCCTAGATTCAGACGCACAGGCCGACGCCCAGGTGGGGCAGGCCTCTTTGAGGAACCTATTCGCATAACTGTAATGCAAGATGTGTTTTTTAATGTATGTTTTATCTGCTTTGTTGCTCGTCCGCGAGACTTTGGGTATGGGCTTGCTACTCTATTCATAGATTATGACTATTGATGAGTATCCCCTGGATGAGAAGGATTAGTTACTTACCTGTAATCCTAGTTCTCATCCAGGGGTATACTCATCAAAGTCATAAGCGACCCACCCACCTCCCCGGACGAGCAATGTTTTCTCTTTAAATAAGTGATGTATGGAAGGCAGATCTACTCAGGTGCGGAGGCACCGCCAAAAAGAACTGGCCCAACTGTCACCTGTAGTGCATCATGGGAGCAGGGGGTCACGGGCAGGCCTTAAAGGCACGGTCCCCCTACTCTAATGCCTTAAAGGCAAGGTGTCAGTTTTCTTGGATTCTTGATACTCTACTGCAGCCTACTGGCGAATGCCTACAATTACATGTTGCTTTATGGCAATAAAGCAGTGCTGTGTTATAATTTGCCTGATGCTTCCTTTTTTCCTTACGGGTTACGGGGGCACTACTATGCAAAAATATGTAATTTACAGCATTGCCATGTTTTGAACATTATTAGGCTGCATTTATATGTTTTCACATATGTATATATATATATATATTTATATATATGTATTTTCTATATGCTCCGGGATCCCGCACATGGGCGGGGATTATTCATAGATTATGACTTTGATGAGTATACCCCTGGATGAGAACTAGGATTACAGGTAAGTAACTAATCCTTCATGAGTTCAGGCGGTGGCATAGTTTATGAGCTCAGGAGGTTGCATAGTTCATGAGCTCAGGACATAGTTCATGAGCTCAGGAAGTGGCATAAGTCATGACCTCAGGAGGTGGCATAGTTCATGGTCTAAGGAGGTGACAGTTCATGAGTTCAAAAGATGACATAGTTCATGAGTTCGGGAGGTGACATAGTTTATGGGCTTGGGAGTTGGCGTAGTTCATGAGCTCGAGGGGTGGCGTAGTTCATGAGCCAAGGAAGTGGCATAGTCCATGAGCTTGGGAAGTGGCAGAGTTTATGAGCTCAGGAGACATCATAGTTCATGAGCTCAGGAGGTAGCTTAGTTCATTAGCCTAGGAGGTGGCATAGTTCGTGAGCTGAGGAGGTGACAAAGTTTATGAGCTCAGGAGATGACCTAGTTCATGAACTCAGGAGGTGGCATAGTTCATGAGCTCAGAGGTGGCATAGTTCATGAGCTCAGGAGGTGACAAAGTTCATGAGCTCCCGAGGTGGCATTGTTCATGAGCTCAGGAGGTGGCAAGGTTCATGAGCTCAGGAGGTGATTTAGTTTATGATCTCAGGTAGTGGTGTAGCTCATGAGCCCAGGAAGTGGCATAGTTATTGAGCTCAGGAGGTGGCTTAGTTCATGAGCTCAGGAGATGGCATAGTTCATAAGCTCAGGAGGTGATTTAGTTTATGATCTCAGGTGGTGGTGTAGCTCATGAGCCCAGGAAGTGGCATAGTTATTGAGCTCAGGAGGTGGCTTAGTTCATGAGCTCAGGAGATGGCATAGTTCATAAGCTCAGGAGGTGGCAAAGCTCATGAGCACGAGAATTGGCATAGTTCGTGAGCTCGGGAGGTGACATTGTTTATAAGCTCGGGAGGTGGCATAGTTCATGAGCTCAGGAGGTGGCATTTTTCATGAGCTCGGGAAGTGGCATACCTCATGAGCTCCCGAGGTGGCATTGTTCATGAGCTTAGGAGGTGGCATTGTTTATGAGCTCAGGAGGTGATTTAGTTTATGATCTCAGGTGGTGGTGTAGCTCATGAGCCCAGGAAGTGGCATAGTTAATGAGCTCAGGAGGTGGCATAGTTCATGAGCTCAGGAAGTGGCATAGTTCATGAGCTCAGGAGATGGCATAGTTCATAAGCTCAGGAGGTGGCAAAGTTCATGAGTTCGAGAGGTGGCATAGTTCATGAGCTCGGGAGGGGACATTATTTTAAAAGCTCGGGAGGTGGCATATTTCATGAGCTCAGGAGGTGGCATATTTCATGAGCTTGGGAAGTGGCATATATTTATGAGCTCGGGAGGTGGCATAGTTCATGAGCTCAGGAGGTAGTGCAGCTCATGAGCCCAGGAAGTGGCATAGTTCATGAGCTCAGGAGGTGGCATAATTCAGGAGCTCAGGAAGGGGCATAATTCATGAGCTTGGGAGGTGGCAAGGTTCATGGGCTCCAGAGTTGGCATAGTTCATGAGCTCGGGAGATGGCATAGTTCATGAGCTCAGGAGGTGACATAGTTCATGAACTCGGGAGGTGACATAGTTTATGAGCTCCCGAAGTGACAGTTCATGAGCTCAGGAGGTGGCATAGTTCATGAGCTCAGGAGGTGACAGAGTTCATGAGCTCAGGAGGTGGCATTTTTTCATGAGCTCAGGAGGTGACAGTTCATGCCTGCTAGTGATGAGTGCATGGGTGATGGTCCGTCTGCAGTCTGGGGGGATCCACTTGAAGGTCTTCCAGAGGATGCGAAGGCAGTTGAAACTAGTGGAGGCGAAGGTGTTGATTTGGCGGTTAATGGAGAGTGAGGAGTTGAGGATGATGCCGAGGTTCTGAGCGTGGTCTGTAGGTGTGGGTGGGCTCCCGAGTATGGAGGGCCACCAGGTGTTGTTCCAGGCGGAGGTGCAGAGCCCGAGGATGAGGACCTTGGTCTTCTCTGAGTTTAGCTTCAGGCAGCTGTCCTTCATCCAGGTTGCTACGTCCTTCATACCTTCCTGGAAACGGAGTCTGGTGCCCTCAGGATTCTTCGTGAGCGAGAGGATGAGCTGGGTGTCGTTGGCATAGGATACGATGCTGAGCCCATGCTGTCTGACGCTGGCGGCCAGGGGGGCCATGTAGATGTTGAAGAGCGTGGGGCTGAGTGATGATCCCTGTGGTACTTTGCAGTTGATTTCAGTGAGTTTGGAGAGGAAGGGAGGGATCCTCTGGGTACTGCTGAAGAGGAAGGATTGTAGCCAGTGTAGGGCTGCTCCTTGTATTCCTGCGTCGTGCAGCCTGGCTGCGAGAGTCCGATGAGACACGTGTCGAAGGCTGCAGAGAGGTCTAGAAGGTTGAGGGCCGCGGTGTGTCCCTGGTCAAGTAGCTTGTGGATGTCGTCAGTGGCAGCAAGGAGGGCGGTCTCGGTACTGTGGTTGCTGCGGAATCCAGATTGGGAGGCGTCTAGGATGGAGTTATCTTCAATGAAGGCAATCAGCTGGGCGTTCACGAGTCGCTCGGTGACTTTGGCCGCAAAAGGTAGGAGAGAAATGGGCCGGTAGTTTTTCAGGTCTGTTGGGTCAGCCGAAGGTTTCTAGAGGAGGGGTTTTACCTCCACCCGTTTCCAGGCATCTGGGCAGATGCCTGAACTGAGGGAGGCGTTGATGGTGTGTCCTAGTTCGGGTGTGATGACGGTGGTGGCTCTGTGGAAGATGTGCGGAGGGCAGGGGTCAGTTGGGGTTCCTGAGTGGGTTTTCTTCATGGTCCTTGTGATGATTTCAACGGTTGCGGGATCCCAGGCCATGATGGTCGGCTTATCAGTGGCGGTGGGTAGGGGGGTGGTGCTCATCGTTGGTTCACTGAAGTTGTCGTAGAGAGCCTTGATCTTGAGATGGAAGTAGGAGCAGAGTTCCTGGGATGGTGTGATGTCCGTGGCTTCATAGGTGGGTTTTACGAGCTGCTGTATGACGTTAAACAGTTCCTTGGTGTTGGTCACGTTGGTCTGGATTTTTCCCTTATGAAGGTCCATTTGGTGTCTCTTATGCGCTGGTGGTATTCCTATAGGGTGTTCTTGTGGTCGTTCCGTGCTTCCGTGATTTTCAGGTTTTGTTAAGTTTCCTCTATGCGTCTGCAGGAGCGTCTGGCATCTTGGAGTTCTGTGGTGAACCAGGCGGCAGTCTGCGGGCATTGTTTGGCAGGGGGGCAGAGGGGTGCGAGCTTGTCGGCGCAGCAGGAGATCCAGCGGTGAAACTTTCTGGCTGCGGAGTTGGTGTCGGTCGCAGCCATCGGGGGTATTGACGGAGGGTGGTGTTAAGGCGCTCCTCCGTGATCTTGCTCCATTCCTGTCGTGGCGGGCGTGTGGTGGGTTTGGGTACGGGGGTGGTGTTGAAGGTGAAAGAGATGCAGTGGTGATCAGTCCAGAGTGGCTGGGTGATGTGGCAGAAGTGGAAGTTGGTTCCTCCCGCGAAAATGGGGTCGAGGGTGTGCCCCATTCGGTGGGTGGGTGTGTTGATGAGCTGTTTCAATCCAAGGTTGGTGAGGTTGTCGAGGAGAGTAGTCGAGTTGGGGTCGTTGCTGTTGTCGAGGTGGAAGTTCAGGTCCCCGAGTAGAATGTAGTCCGTGGAGGTGATGGCGTAGGGTGTGACGAGCTCGGCGATGGTAGTTGCGTGGTGGGTGCGAGGTCCTGGGGGTCTTTAGGTGAGGGTGCCGAGTAGGGTGGTCCTGGGGCTCATCTGGATCTGGAAGTGGAGGTGTTCTGGTTGGAGTGGGGGTCACTTGTGCTGGATGTGGAGAATCAGAGGAGGTCTTGTGAGCGATGTTGAGTTCTCCTCCTTTTCTCTGGATCTTATAGCTGTCCAGGATGGCGGTGACGATATTGGGTCCCGAGGCGGTGTTGCTCCAGGTTTCCGCGAAGAAGGCGACGTCAGGCGAGAGGGTATCGAGCAGGTCCCAGATCTCAACGGTGTGTCGGTGCAGGGAGCGCACATAGAGCAGGATGCAGGTCAGGGTTTCGGTGGTGTGTATCCCGGCGTTCCTTTGGTGGTCCCAGAGGCTCCATCGATAGTGAAGGACTTTCGGCAGGGTCTGCACGAGAACTGCCCGTGGGTGGTGTCCAGCGAGGATCTTGTGCAGTCAGCGTGTCTTCCGGGGTTGAGTGCATAGAGGGAGGTTGAATCGTAGCGGTGAGGCCCCGGAGGAACAAGGTTCCTGGCGCTGATCACGTTCTGGTCGTGGACGGGCGCAGACAGGCTTGCCTTAGGCGTGCCAAAAGTTGAAGAGGGGGGCGGAAGCAGGTAGGAGGCGGGAGCGGGACTGAGTAGGGGGGCAGGGCCGCAAGGGCAGTAGTGGCAGGAAACCGACCAGAACTGCGGGAATATTAGAAAATAAACAGAGGGGAAGAGAGTGAAGCTGGAATAAGAGGCAGTAATAAGTTTAAATCTCTCTAAACACAAGTAAATACAGTATAACTGCCAAATGCAGTAAAACTGAGTGCAAGGATTAGCGGATCAGTAGGCAGATGGAAATAAAACCTGAGGCACAGGGGCGGGCTGCCGGCTCGAACTCTGCTGGCGAGGACACCGAAGCTCAAGAGCCGAGCGACCGATGAGGCGGAGCTGCTGGGGAGAGTGCTAGCCTGGGCCAGAGGTCAAGGCTTCACACCCAAGATACTTCCTCCACTGAGTCCAAAATACATTGTGTAATTGTCATATCCTTAGAACCCTTCTCTGCTAAGGATTATTTCAAATGAGGAACACCGAGGTGTAACATGCTCACTGTATCACCAAGAACCTGCAATGGATTTTGATGCTTAGCCTGCAGTTGTGCAGTTCTAGACAGCTAGCCTTCTACTCTCACTCTAGAAACACAACTGAGACCCAAAGCACCAAACTCTGCAAGGGATTCCACAAGTATTCCCTTCCATGGAAACCACCCAAGAGCAGGATCCAGAAACTCCCTGCCGTCGGTGTCTCCTCGCATCTACAACAGATTGAAAAGCTGCTGGGAATTCTAGTGTCCTCTGTACTGGCAGGTGGCACAGACATTACTCTGAGGATGTCCGACTCACAGATAAAGGCCTTGTGTACGGTATTTATTGTAAAGCCAATTGAGACTCATGCTGAGGAGCTTCCATAAGCAATACTCTAAAGATAAGACAAACATGTTAGTAAACAAACCTTAGCTTCCGTCATTCTTTGTTGTACCTTAGTTGTGACTCTTGGTTGTATGGTGTCACATTCCATGTTGATAAACAGCTGAGAATGCATTTGGTTACACAGTGCTTTTGCCCTGGTACTAAGGTTTATCTTCTTCTTCTCCTCTTTTGTATCTCCCCTAGGATGGCCTGCTGGTAAGCACAGTCTTTTGCTCTCCTTAGATTTGTTTCACAAAGTCATTTTATTCTTCCTACGAATCCTAGCAGAGTTGTGTTATTTTTTCGTCCCTTTCATGTGAGATTGGAAGAAGCTCAGTGTATTTATAAAAGCGCGCCTTAATGGAGTTCCACAGGTACTGGGGGTGGTGTACACTCACAATGTAGAGCAAGCACAATTTTTTTGTTTACTTATGAAGGTCTTAGCTGGTTGGAGCGGCCTTCCGTGGCTGATAGGGGGAGACTATAATGCCGCTCTTGACACATCATTGGACCGCTTTTTTCCCCAATGCCAGGTACCCAATCCTTGAACATTGCACGGGCGCTGCGCAAATGGCTCCACCACTGGTCACTGATAAATCTGTGGTGGATGCGTCATCCTAGCACAAGAATATACTCTGACTACTCAGCTCCACATGATCTACATGTGCGTCTTGATTGGATTGTGGGCTCTCCAGTGTTCCACTCTATGTTAGAACCCACTTCTGTTGCGCCTGACATGGGAAACACCCCGACCGCTGATACCTATTCGATGCCTTCAACTGACGACCTGGAGAATTTGCCGTTGCAGGAGGTAGTGGGTGCGGCCACAGCTGAATATTTTGAACTAAATGATGGGTCGACTGGTGACACATAAATCGAATGGGAGGCGTTTAAGGTGTCCATTAGGGGTAGATGCCTGGGCATCAACTGGAACATTCACAGACGCTTGGAGGGGCGGTGGCACGGGTGGAAGCAGAGCTGATGCATTTAGAAGCGAACTGGGCAGCCAAATCCGAGGGAATAGCGGTACTAGAAGCAAAATGAGGGGATCTGGCAGAGCTGTTGGAGCGCTTGTGTCATGTTAACTGCGCATTTGGCTCAAACATATGCACAATCAGATCGGGCGGGATGGCTATTAGCATGGCTTATACGACAAGATCAAATATCACAACCTATAATGGCCCTCCGCACCGTGGAAGGTTGGCTGCTATACACACCAATAGAAATACATGCTGAGCTAACACGCCATTACAAAGCCCTTTATGCATCTAGAAACACATTCAGCGACATGCGGTAACCTCTATGCTCTCCCAGATAACATTACCGTCCCTGGACCAGACACAAATCTTAGAGCTTGACAAACCAATCACCCCTATGGAGATAAGAGCAGCAATAAGGGCAATGGCTACTGGCAAAACCCTGGGCACAGACGACCTCCATTTGGATTATTATTAAGCTTGCGCAACCATAGTGACACCGCACCTTCAACAAGTATACAATAGTGCACTTAGCTCAGGTGCTCTCCCTCCCCAGGCCAGACTAGGATCCAAGTGAACCATGTTCGTACCATCCGTTAGCATTGCTAAATACGGACTACAAAGTATTGACTAAGGTGATAGCTGTCTAGCTGGCCTCGCTGGTGCCGTTACTAGTATGAACCGATCAAAATGGTTTTGTCCCAGCCTGCAATACATCATTTAACCTCCGCTGCTATTTCAGGGTGGCCACGTATTCTCCCTGAAACTGGGCACCCTCGGGTTGCCTGCTGCTAGACCTGGAGAAGGCGTTTGACTCCATGGAGTGGGACTACCCATTTGTGGAACTCATTGAGCTAGGCATCACGGGTGCTTTCTTTGATTTGGGTGAGTGTTTGATTTGCTCAAGCGCTCCGTCCATCATCCCCTTTGGTATCGCTTTGTTCGCCCTAAGTTGGCAGGGTATGCCCAGATGTGGGTCCCTTGCTCACTTTACCATTGGATTCAAGATAGCCTGGCTGACGAGGGTTATGAACCCGAAACCGGTCCCAGGATGCTTGTTTCTGGTCCATGGCAGACATGGCTTGGCAGTTCGGGCTGGACTGTTCCCATGAGGCACAGGGTCAGACTGATTTGCATATGGCCTTGTCTGAACAGGGGTGGTGGAGTGAGCTAAAGAATGATGGTGGATGTTAGAAATGAGGGGGCTCTGGATGGCGCAGGTAAGTACCAGCAACAAGCAGGGACCCTTTACCTCTAGTCAGGGCGAAGGATGACTCCTCAGAATAACCCCTGCTCACCCTCTAGGTGCGTGGCGCGAGCAGTCAAGGCTAATCCTCAGGCCGTACACGGTTAAGCATTTGCAATTATACACACAGTGAATTCATCACATGCACCACAAACGGACACTAGGCAGGATGTATAGAAAAATAGGCTTTTATATATTTTCAGCAGACTTAGTACAAGACCCAGTAACGGTAAAACGGTGGGGCCACGATCTTTATAAATACGGAAAGTTCTTTTAGGCGGACAGTCTTCTCGTGCGGGTAACAAGGGGAACTGTGGGCCTTAGCGCACTTCGCGCTGAGGCAGCAACCGGGATGCACGCGCCAGACGGCAGGGAAAACGTTGCGGACCCTGGATCCGATGCGAGCTCGCGGTCGAGTTCGTAAGTACAGTACCTTTGTTTCTTTTCGTGAAGGCGGTTGCGGGACACTCAGCGGCTCTTTCAAAAGGGCGAGGCAGCGTCCGGGGCTTCCACGCTTCACGAGGGGGGTCTAGGCCTTCAGGCTCACGGCAAGAGCGGGGTGTTGCAGGTTGGCAAGTGAGCAAAGCGGGGCAGCCGGGCATGCTTTCTTACGTCCGGGCCGTCCGAGGCTTGCAGATGCTCACAACGCCGATTCCGGCGGGAGGGTGAAGGTGCACAGCGGGCCTCCGTCGATCGAGGTGACGGGGGCAGCCCAGCACAGCGTAGGGAGAGCGGCTCAGATCGAGCGAGGCTCTTCCCAAGGTGGGGGCGGCTAAGCAGTCCGGTCACGGCTCAAGGAGGGGCTGGGGGCACGAGAGTCACAGCTCCGGCGAGGGAAGGAACACCACAGTCCAGCGGCAGGTGAGTGAAGGTCAGGATGAGCCCAATGGTCCTGGGGCTCAGTTCAGAGGGCAAGCTCGCTTCCAAGCCCTTGGAGATCGTTTTGGAAAGCACAAGTTTCTTGAAAATAAAAGTAAAGCAAAGTCTCTAGTAAAAGGTTCCTCTTCTCTCCTTTGGCAGCAAGGTCACCACTGCAGCCCAGTCCCCCAGGATAGGGACAGTCTTCCTCCTTACACCTTCCCTGGCGCCTCCTCCTCAGGCAGAGATTCTTCTTGGTTCAAAGCGGATCTAGTTTCGTAGGAGCAGGGCTCCTACATTTATACTACATTTCTTTTGTTCTCCCAGGCCAGGGGGGCCCTTGCCTAGTCCAGTCCGGTTTCTGAGCACTTTGTTTTCCCGATGCAGGCTTTTTCTTTCAGAGTGCAGGGCAGAGTCATCAGACGCTCCACAGGGGGCGGAGCCGGCATTGTGGTGGCAGAGCACAGTCCTATTCAGAGTCCAGTTGTACTCCTCCCACCCATCTACCTGTCAATCTTTCTATTCACCACCAGGCTACCTTGCCCTGCCCATCTGGGTTTCCCCAGCCCTGTCACTCACACAAGCCAGACAGCAGATACACATTACGCAGAGGCAGGCTGAAATGGTTAGTCAAGCAAAGGCCAACTTTCTAAAAGTGGCATTTGCAAACGCAGAATATTAAAATAAACCTTACGAAAAGATGTACCTTATTATTCTGAGTTCAGGCATACTAAACTCGATCTTCTACCATGTTCCCTGGGCCTGTTAGGATCATAGGATGTAACAATCTTAACAGCCCATTCTGGCCTATGAGAACAGAGTAGCCTTACAATAGTGAAAAACGAAAATGGCTGTAATTCACTATTAGGACATGCCACACACATAGGGCTTGTCCTACCTTATGCTTACAATGCACCCTGCCCTTGGGCCTACCATAGGGGTGACTAATATGAAGTTAAGGGAAGGTTTAGGGACTGGCAAGTGTGTGCACTTGCCCAGTCAGTATGTCAGTACCAGACTGTACGCAGGTTCTGCGGTGGCAGATCCTAGACATATTTTACCAGGCCGCTTCGGTGGGTGGCACAGCCAGTGCTGCGAGCCCACCAGCGGCATTTGTATTTACACGCCCTGGCACTCCTGGTGCACTTTACTGGGGTCTGACAGTAAACCAAATAAGCCAATCATGGAATGCAACCAACATATCCATTTTACATAGGGAGCACTTGCACTGTGACACTGGTTGGCAGTGACACAGTGCGCTGAGCGGCCAACACCATAAAAACACATGAGGCACAGCGACAAAAAGTGGAAGGGAGACTCACGCCAAGGTGCCAGGTCTAACAGTGGATTAAACCCAGATCAGTTGACTGGGGGTGAGTGTTTGATTAGCTCAAGCGCTCCATCCATCATCCCCTTTGGTATCGCTTTGTTTGCCCTAATTTGGCAGGGTATGCCCAGACGTGGGTTCCTTGCTCACTTTACCACTGGATTCAAGATAGCCTGGCTGACGAGGGTTATGAACCCGAAACCGGTCCCAGGATGCTTGTTTCTGGTCCAGGGAAGACATGGCTTGGCAGTTCGGGCTGGACTGTTCCCATGAGGCACAGGGTCAGACTGATTTGCATATGGCCTTGTCTGAACTGGGGTGGTGGAGCGAGCTAAAGAATGATGGTGGATTAAACCCAGATCAGTTGACTGGGGGTGAGTGTTTGATTTGCTCAAGCGCTCTGTCCATCATCCCCTTTGGTATCGCTTTGTTCGCCCTAAGTTGGCAGGGTATGCCCAGACGTGGGTCCTTTGCTCACTTTGCCGCTGGATTCAAGATAGCCTGGCTGACGAGGGTTATGAACCCAAAACCGGTCCCAGGATGCTTGTTTCTGGTCCAGGGAAGACATGGCTTGGCAGTTCGGGCTGGACTTTTCCCATGAGTCACAGGGTCAGACTGATTTGCATATGGCCTTGTCTGAACTGGGGTGGTGGAGTGAGCTAAAGAATGATGGTGGATTAAACCCAGATCAGTTGACTGGGGGTGAGTGTTTGATTTGCTCAAGCACTCCGTCCATCATCCCCTTTGGTATCGCCTTCTTTGATTAGTACAACTGCTTTATACACAACCAAAAGTGAGAGTGAAGGCAGGTGCGTACATCTTCGAACCCATAGCAGTTGGACGTGGCACCCGACAGGAATGTTCCCTGTCTCTGCTGTTGTTTGCCTTGGCTGTGGAACCCCTGGTTGCGGTACTCAGAAAACAGGGCACAGAATTGGGCATCTCCCTGGGAGATGGCATACATGCAGTATTCTTGTATACAGATGACATTCAGATATATCCCAAAGATGTGCACACGTTCCTGCCCACACTTACACATACACTGCCGACTTTCGCTGATCTCTCAGGACTGAAGGTCAACTGGAGTAAGTCCTGCTTGTATCCCTTTAGCCAAGAACATCCTGATCTTGAGCTCCGATGCAAAGTTGTGTGTATACCCTAGCAGCCCGACATGTTTAGATATCTTGGGATCCACATTTATCATACGCAGGAGGATCTGCTGGATGGCAATTTGGGCAGAGCAATCACCGCATTGTGCTTGCAAATGTCTTTCTGGTGCACGCTTCCGTTATCCGTTACTGGTCGCATTGCATTAGTGAAAATGGTGGTGCTTCCTGTGGAAATTTATGTGGATTGGCAGGTGGTCCTGGGTGGCACTTGCAAAGCTTTACCGCCCATTAACTGGAGACGGCCTAGTGGTTCCTAACATGGAACAATACTACCTGGCATCACAGCTTCCGTAGGTAGTGAAGAGGCTGGCGGGTTGCAACTGTCTGACACTGCCATGGTGGACCCTCTTTGGTCTCTGGGGGACATACTCCGAGTTTTTCACCTGTGTGCCTGGGGGGGAACCGCTGGGACAACTAATGCTTCTGGTTGCACATAGAGTATATTGCAGAAGCCTATATATAATGCGTGCAATAGACCCATACACACTGGCCCTGCCGCTACAGTGTACACTTTGTAAAGATGGCTCAATAACTATTGCTGAACTGGTGGTCTAGATGGATGCAGGGTGCAAACACTGGGAGATTTTTATCAGGACGGGACGCTCGTCCCATTTGCGGAGTTGGCAGAGTTATGTTATGTTAATTATATTTATAGAGAGCAATGGTTACCCAAAGGTGTCCTGGAGTAACACAAAATACCACTTGGCCAGTTCTTACAATATTATTCAATGCTGGCAACATTCAGAGACAATTGGGGAGACATGAGTACAGAGCAGCCCACGCACCTCACCGTGCAAAACCTACATGTCATGGGCTGGGGCAGGCACCATACCAGATGGTTTGCGGACTCTCTACAACTCCAGATGGCGACCCCAATGATGCCCGTCAAGCAGAAATGGGAAATAGATAGGGGGCGGCCATTCACTGACAACAAATGGTCAGAAGTGCTGCTCAGCCCTACATATATTTTGCACAACTCACCCTTTGGACTTATGCAGCACTACATCATCCAGAGGGCCTATCTTACCCCTGGAAAAATCAACAAGATCTATGGGCGGACAGATGGGGCATATCCCAGGTGCAACCACATGGGGACTGAGCTATTGCATAAGCTGTGGGCCTGCCCCTAATTACATACTTATTGGCATCACGTTTGCGACATCCTGGCGGTGTCAACAGATTGCCAACTGGAGCATACTTTGGAGGAATGCATATTACACCTTTACTCTAGAGGTAAAAAGCTGAGAGCAACCTTCCGCTTCTTGGATTTAAGCATGCTGAACGCAAAACGATTGATAACCAAGAGGTGAAAAAGGCTGGAGCCGCCGACAGTATTAGCATGTAGTCCATTGCTTTTAGTATTGGCTGGAGCAGAAGGTACAGCGCTCTGAGTAGAGGCTATCTGACGGCTCCGTAAAGTCTCCATAGTGATACAATGGAACATCATGCAACAGGAATTACGCTAGTCATTGGAAGATGACACCAGGGAACATGACCACTGCCTCCCCTGGAGTTGTTGTACAATCCCACTTATGTCAACTTTCTTCAGACACAAACGAAGTCCTCACCCACACCCAAATCAGTGTCTGTCTCGCATATGAAGAATAAACAGTAGCGTTAACTTGACCCTACCAGCGCTGTCGCAGGCGTTCCACCTCCAACCTGGTCTGATGGCTCTCCTGCAGGAGTGCAATGTCTACAACGCTACATTTGAGATAAGAATAGGCAGAGTAACGGCATGCGGGTATGTGCATTCCTCTCACATTCCATATTATTATGTTTGTAAATGCCATTGACGTTGCAACATGTACAACGCACTCTGCAAGGCATCCCACCCGTCATATCCAGGTGTCTAAAACCACCCAGGTTGCTGACCAGTATGGGAGGTAAAATCCCTTTTATGATAGTATTGCTCGGTAATTAGGTTTTGAACAGAATAACTAGTGTAATGTAGCTTTCACCACCATAACAGAACAGATTTGCAACAGGGACCCGCCCAAACTAGTGTACCAACTTGTGGCAATTAACTGTCTACCCCATGAGCAGCGGAGTAAGCTTGCATCTCACACAAATGTTGGGGAGGAAAAGAAGACCCCCGTTATGCCCTTATTTCCAGTGAAACTCTGCAAGGAATTGTAGTGTTTGCCAGGATGGCTGCCTGTGGCCCCTTATATTAGGTCTACTTCTGTATATCCATGAGGTTACTTCCCTTCTCTCGCATATTCTGACACTGCCTGTGGCTCCTACTAGGGATTAGTTATGTAGGAAGAAAGTCTCCCAATTCCATCTCCGGTGAGTGCAGCGCAGACCAGCATGTGCAAGCTGTAAACAACTGTGGGGCTCATTTATGAGCACCTGCATCTCTTTTGCGCCACCGGTGCGTCACTTTTTGTGACACACCAGTGGCATAAAACCTGCGCCATGTTGCACCATATTTATGAAATGACGCATCTAGGTAGATGCGTCACTTCGTAAACCCCTGTGCTACATTATACGTGCGCCAGGTATAATGTCTGCAGGGTGGGCGTACCCCCGCAAGAAAGGGTCGTAGGAGTGGCGCAGCGAAATCTATGAGATTTCGCTTCGCCACTTCTAGGACGGCAATGCGTCAAAACCTTACGCCTGCCTCATGGCAGGCGTAAGGGTGATGCAGGCCCTTTCACATGGGGCATGCCCCATGTGAAAGGAACATTACTGGAGTTGCGTCAGGCTTCTGACACAACTCCAGAAATGCGCCACTTTTTGCACCGACAAATACGTCAGTTATACTGACGTATCTGTCTTTCCTTGCGACATGATGCGTCATAATATAAATATGACGCATCATTGGTGTCGTAAGGAGGGCGCACTGAGAAGTGACGCATCGCTGCTTTCACGCAGCGATGCGTCACTTCTCATAAATGAGGCCCTGTATATTCCCCCCAAGGGATCTAAGCCATAATGTTAAATTATGTGGTCAGCCGTTTGTGGTGTCCTCTCTGGCGATATCAGCGTGTCAGACTCCAAAGTCTCCCCCAGCACAGTCATCTGGGTCCGAGGCTTGTTGGTCTGAGTGGAGCAGTGCCGCAGTCTGTATGATATTCCTTCTCTCTGTAATCATTTGCTCCAGGTTAAGCACTGTCACCAGCTGTTCAGTCCTACCGCGTGCTTCTCCAAATCGGCGGAATGCGGCACCATAGCTGCATGTCCCCTGCGCTCCAGCCAGTCCCATGCATCTGCTGGGTCATCGAAGTTTCTGGTGCTTCCTTTGTCCACTATGTAGGAAGGTGGATATCTGACTATGGTTACCCCCAACTTTTTGCCTAGTGTCTAGCTGGTTTTTCGACTTAGTTGGCCTGAGATCCTGCCATTCAGGGTCTCAGGCTGTCTGCTCTCTCTTTAAAATGGATTCCATGTACCCTAGGTACATTCCCAATTGGTAAGGATCACCTTATTGGACCCTGTACAGTGTACCCTAGGTACCCAGGGCATAGGTGTACCCTAGGCCTCCCAGGGGCTGCAGCATGTATTATGCCACCCCTGGTCTGGCCTTCCAATCAGACACAACTGGCTGATCACTCAGCTGGGGCAAGGTCGTGTAATCACCCCTTGCTTAGGTGTAGTATTCCTATACCTACCTTATATATAGACACATGTGTACCTATCAGTCACTCCTATGGCAGGCCTTAACAATCCTGGAGGCAGAGTGCTTGGTAACATGTGAGATGGTGCTCTAGCATGAGCTGAGCCTGTCTGCAGCTTTCGGAACCATGTCCTTATAGCTGTTCTATGATATAGCCTACCATATACTCTTAAAGTGCCTTATAATCTTAAACGGTTATGGTAACTATGGTTGGGCTGTATCAAAACATGTCGTGTAAGGTGTCTAACACTTTGGAATAATACCCCCATACCATTTCTGGTGATGAGGATATTATTCCTCCCTTCTAGAGGGAGAGACATGTTAAAATCCTACTTTGCTGTTTATCTCTAACCAAAGCCTCAGCATCACAAAATGGATGCTGCTGCCACAGACACAAGTCTGACCTCCTGCTGCTGGGAGTGATCCCAGCCAGGGAGGCCTGGACAATAGGTTTCCTGCTTGGGGAGGTGCTAGCACCTCCCCAGACAGCCTTTAGTGTATTGGGGCAGGGTGGGCTGAAAGGAATGAGACATGCCTGGGGCACACAAGGTGTTCCTTGCATAGTCCAGTTCAAACCGGCGCTGGGGCACTCCAGCCCCAGCTCTGGCGCGAAACTGGACAAAGGGAAGTGGGTGTAACCACCCCCTCCCAGGTCCCACCCATAAGGCGTGACCTAGCAGGTATCCCAGCCCCCCAGATTAGTATAAGAGTGGGAGTTGGGCCTCAAGAGATTAGATTATCCTGAACCTGCAAAACTGAACAGAAACTCTGGACCTTCGACATTCGACGAAAGAAGAAGACTGAAGAATCTCCCTTGTAGCCAAGGAGTGGCTACCCTGTGCAAACAGGCACCATCAAGTGACTACCCTTTGCTTTGTGAAACGTTCGACGAGGAACCGACTGCAGAGCCCGACCAGAGCCTTGATTTCCAGACTTCTCCGACCCTCATCCACATCTGCAGCAGAGCTGAGATCCGTGGAGGCGACGAGCGACGTGGGACCGGCTACCTGGGAAAAGTGGCTAGTAACTTACAGCGCAGCTTCTGAGGTACCCTCGAAGTTGTGCACCGGGGATTGAGAAGCCCCAACCCCAAGCACCATCTGCACCGAAGACCAGCCCCCCACACTCCACGAGTCCTGCGTGGGGCCCTTCAGCATTTTCCTGCTTGCCGCGTCTGTCCGGTTGCTTGCCCGCTGGCTAGTGGCCTTTGTGACGACGCTCCCTAAAATCTTCTGCGCTGGTTTGGCTCCTCCAGACTGGCTCCCGCTTCTCTGCAAAGAAGAAGCACCCCAGACCTTCCTGGTCTGCACCAGAAGCAAGTCCCTTGTTCTTCGTGGGTTCCGCTTGCCAAGGCTTGGTGAGTCCTAGTCCAACTTCGACGCCGCCGACAGCAAGAGCCTTCGTGGGACAGCTCGCCTCCTGGTCCTGGTCGTCCTCGACGCTTCCTGGTCCTCCTGGCTCCAGCGACAAGCTTCACCTTCCCCTGCAACTCTTCACGACATCGCCTGGTTCCTTCCTGGTTCCACGTGGTCACTGGCTAGTGACCTTGACTCTGTCCCCTCTGCTTGCAGGTTTCTTCTCTTCTTGATCCCAGGCTTGGGATCCACCGGACACTCTCCCCTGACTGCCTGTCAGCATCTTTCTTCAGGCATCCATAGGAGTCGACGACGAAAACGACGCATCTTCACCCCTATGCACCCGCAGCCTGTGGGCTAGGTAACTTGGGTACTCCGGTGCTCATCAGGATAGTGACTATCCTAGTGTCTAGTTTTCAAGTCTCAACTTCCTAGCTACTCCGGAAGTGTCCTAAATCTATCTATTTCTAAACTGTAACATTGCTATTGACTTTTACGCATTACGCGTGAGTGTTTCCACTCTGCACACGAATCCCGTGGGCCTCCCACTCCCTAACTAACGCTAGTGTAGTGTAGCCCCAGCGATTCCCTAGGCCTAGGCCTATTCTATTTCCGTGACAGTGGTTCTTATACCACTTATTTAGTATATGGTTTGCGTGGCCCCTAGGGCCTAACTGTATTACTTACCTGTGTGACTTACTGTATGCATTAATAAGACTGTGTTGTACTTACCTCTAAACTCATAAAGAGTGCTGAGGGTTTGCTTAGAATAAATACACTTTATTTTATATATATATATCTGTTGTGGTGTCCTTTCATTTGGTATTCAAGGGATTATATATGGTATCACAGCTGGCTTCACATGCCATTCAGAGTTTAGCCTAAGACTGCTCTTGTCCATGCTACCACTAGGATAGCTGGTCTATAAGGTTGACTTTACAACCAATCACCATAAGGGTATTTGGACTGATATAAGGTGTACACTATAACTAGTGACATCATACATCAGGCCAACTTCTCACATTGGTGGCAGCGGTGGGATCTGAGCTTGCTGTTGTAATACCATTATAATCTTGAGATACTAAATTGGAAGATCACACAGATATTGTCTAGGTACATATAACATAGTCTAGTATACTTAAGTCCTACTGGACTTAGTAGTGGTAGGTTGAAGGGAGTAACACACCCTGACTACAACTACTAGAGAGGTTTAGTAGAAACAACTAGTGTAGGTAGGTGCACACACCACACCCTCACTAGAATCATGCCCCTGAATGGAGATCACACTGATGCTCCCTCAGGAGAGGAGAATCCTAGACAGGTTCCCTCTAGGTATGATGCATTCACATTCCAGGAGATGAGACACTTGTGTACCTCCAGAGGAATAAAACAGGGTGCAAACCCTACCCTTAGACAGCTAGTGGAGCTTCTGGAGGCCTATGATGCTGAAAGAGCTGCCAGGGATGGTGCCATAGCTGTAGATAGGGGTCTACCCACCACAGAGGAGTCAGATGGGCCTTCAGATGGGGAGGTAGACAGCCAGGGCCAAGTAAGGAGACTTAGCCAGGCTAACCTAAGCTTACATGGGAGTTTGCATGGGGTCCCCCCATACAGACCCACAAGTAGGCATTCACAGAGAAACAGGAGGGACAGATCCCCTTCAGGGGAATCCATCCACTCCCATGTCTCTAGCATCTCTAATGCTTCCTCTCACAGGGGAATGACTTCACCTGAGAGAAAGGAGCATAAAGCCAGAATGAGGGAAGCTAATCTGAGGATTCAGAGGGAAGAAATTGCCCTTGCCAAAGAGAAGCTTGCTCTGGCTAGAGAGCAGAAATTGTGTGGGTCAGAACCCACTGGTGGCAGCAACATTCCTAGAGATAGGGATAGGTCTTATGACCATAGAAACCTAAGCAAGATAGTCCCCCCATATCAGAATGGGGATGACATCCACAAATGGATGACTGCTTTGGAGAGGGCCTGCAAAGTACAGCAGGTACCCCAAAGTCAGTGGGCAGCTATCTTGTGGCTCTCCTTTTCTGACAAGGGTAGAGACAAGCTCCTCACAGTCAGTGATGAGGATGCAAACAATTACAAAGTCCTGAAGAGTGCTCTGATAGATGGGTTTGGCTTAACCACTGAGCAATATAGGTTGTTGTTCAGAGACACCCAGAAGACACAGACACAGGACTGGTCTGATTTTGTGGATTGTGCCACTAAGGCTTTGGAAGGTTGGTTAACTGGCAGCAAGGTGCAGGACTATACAGGATTGTACAACTTGATTATGAGGGAGCAGATCCTTAGTAATTGTCAGAACCAGCTCCTCCATCAACACCTGGTAGACTCAGATTTGACCTCTCCCCAAGAATTGGGAAAGAGGGCAGATAAATGGGTCAGGACCAGGATTAGGCCTAAAAATCAGGGTGGTGACCAAAAGAAAGATACCACCAAGCCTCAAGAGAAGGGTGGGGATAAAGCAAAAGAGAAATCTACCTCAGGGCCCCAAAACTCCACACAGGGTGGTGGGTCCCAAGCTCCCTCCTCTTCCACAGTTAAAAAGCCTTACTGCCATGTGTGTAAAACACCTGGGCATTGGAAAACTGACAGCAGTTGTCCACAGGCTAAAAACAAAACTGTTCCTCCAACTACTCCTGTCACACCACCTATTACTGTCAGCAGTAATCCCCCAGGTGGTGGGAGTGCCCCCAAAAATTTGGTTGGGTTTTCTTGGGGAACACAGGGGGATCCTGGCTTAGCCAATTCCCCTGCAGCAGCTACTCTTGTCTGTGATGGTGGCATGGGGTTTGCCAACTTCACTGCCTGTCCCAACACTTTGGGTAGGTACAGACAGGAACCCTACATCAATGGTAGAAAAGCTGAGGCCTACAGAGACACTGGAGCTAGCATCACTATGGTGGCCCATAGGCTAGTTCCCTCTGAGCAGCTTTTGCCTGGTTTCTCATACCAGGTAACTAACATTGATGGCAAACAGAACAGTCATCCCATGGCAGAGGTATGTCTCAGCTGGGGAGGTGTCACTGGCCCTAAAAGGGTGGCAGTGTCTCCAACCTTGCCTGTGGACTGCTTACTGGGGAATGACTTAGAACTCTCAGCTTGGGCTGGAGTTGAACAAGACACCCATTCCAAAATGGTAGGCCTTTCCAAAAAGGGTAGTGGGGTTGTGCCAGTCACAACCCCTGTCCAAATAGCTTTCCTCCCTGAAAGGGTTGGAAGGGCAGTGGTAGCCACAGCCCAGGCACAGACAGACTTCCCTGTAGAAATTGGCAGAGCTGTGACAGTCACAGCTCAAACACAAACTGAGTGCCTTCCTGAAAAGGTTGGCAAGGCTGTAATGGTCTCAGCCCACACTCAGACTGATATAGGTGTAGTGAAGCCTGAAACTATGGATCACTCCACACAAACAGAGAGTAGTGGGGAGGAAGAAAAGTCTCCCTCTCCCCAGACATTAGGAAAAGGTCAGCCTCCTCAGGGATCTGACCTCACCCCTTGTGAAGGAACTGCCCCAGAGGTAGCCAGGCCTGGCCTGGCAGAGCCTCTGATGTCAGTGGCCCCTTCCAAGGTGGGACCCAGTCTGGTGCAGGTAGCCTGCCTCTCTCTACCCTGCCTCAGTCAGCCCAGGGCTGCAGAGGTCAGGGAGGCCAGTGGACCCCAAGAGGGCCCCTGTCCACAAGAACCCCCCCTTCAAAAGAATGAGGATTGCCTGGTTAGTTGCCCTAGCCAGGTGATGGGTAAAAACATTCCTGAGGGATCCCCTTCACAGGTAGTTAGGGACCTCCCCCAGAGGGATTCTGTTGGGCACAGGCAAACATGGGACCTTAGGGCCCCAAACCTGACCTGTCCCTCCAGTAAGCCCACAAAAGGGACCCAGCCTCCAGCTTTAGGTAGCCAGAGGCTGACCCTGAGAGCACAGTGCAACTCAGTTAGAGAAAGAAAGGCATCCATGGTGGAGGATGATTGGAGGAAGCTGAGGCCTCACTTTGAGGACACTCACTTCAGTACTCCATCTCAACACCAGCCTTTTTCTTTGCAAAGACACACCAAAGGTAGAGATTCCCTATGGTGGAGACCCTATGATATCTTTAGGATGAGGGATTGCTTAGTGGACCATGAGACAGGGGGTAACCATGCCAGTGCTGGTTCTTCCTTATATGGCCACTCAGGCAATAGAGGCTTACCTTGTAAAGGCCAGCCTTATCTCCTTTCGTTTGGGGGGGGGTTGTGTAGGAAGGTGGATATCTGACTATGGTTACCCCCAACTTTTTGCCTAGTGTCTAGCTGGTTTTTCGACTTAGTTGGCCTGAGATCCTGCCATTCAGGGTCTCAGGCTGTCTGCTCTCTCTTTAAAATGGATTCCATGTACCCTAGGTACATTCCCAATTGGTAAGGATCACCTTATTGGACCCTGTACAGTGTACCCTAGGTACCCAGGGCATAGGTGTACCCTAGGCCTCCCAGGGGCTGCAGCATGTATTATGCCACCCCTGGTCTGGCCTTCCAATCAGACACAACTGGCTGATCACTCAGCTGGGGCAAGGTCGTGTAATCACCCCTTGCTTAGGTGTAGTATTCCTATACCTACCTTATATATAGACACATGTGTACCTATCAGTCACTCCTATGGCAGGCCTTAACAATCCTGGAGGCAGAGTGCTTGGTAACATGTGAGATGGTGCTCTAGCATGAGCTGAGCCTGTCTGCAGCTTTCGGAACCATGTCCTTATAGCTGTTCTATGATATAGCCTACCATATACTCTTAAAGTGCCTTATAATCTTAAACGGTTATGGTAACTATGGTTGGGCTGTATCAAAACATGTCGTGTAAGGTGTCTAACACTTTGGAATAATACCCCCATACCATTTCTGGTGATGAGGATATTATTCCTCCCTTCTAGAGGGAGAGACATGTTAAAATCCTACTTTGCTGTTTATCTCTAACCAAAGCCTCAGCATCACAAAATGGATGCTGCTGCCACAGACACAAGTCTGACCTCCTGCTGCTGGGAGTGATCCCAGCCAGGGAGGCCTGGACAATAGGTTTCCTGCTTGGGGAGGTGCTAGCACCTCCCCAGACAGCCTTTAGTGTATTGGGGCAGGGTGGGCTGAAAGGAATGAGACATGCCTGGGGCACACAAGGTGTTCCTTGCATAGTCCAGTTCAAACCGGCGCTGGGGCACTCCAGCCCCAGCTCTGGCGCGAAACTGGACAAAGGGAAGTGGGTGTAACCACCCCCTCCCAGGTCCCACCCATAAGGCGTGACCTAGCAGGTATCCCAGCCCCCCAGATTAGTATAAGAGTGGGAGTTGGGCCTCAAGAGATTAGATTATCCTGAACCTGCAAAACTGAACAGAAACTCTGGACCTTCGACATTCGACGAAAGAAGAAGACTGAAGAATCTCCCTTGTAGCCAAGGAGTGGCTACCCTGTGCAAACAGGCACCATCAAGTGACTACCCTTTGCTTTGTGAAACGTTCGACGAGGAACCGACTGCAGAGCCCGACCAGAGCCTTGATTTCCAGACTTCTCCGACCCTCATCCACATCTGCAGCAGAGCTGAGATCCGTGGAGGCGACGAGCGACGTGGGACCGGCTACCTGGGAAAAGTGGCTAGTAACTTACAGCGCAGCTTCTGAGGTACCCTCGAAGTTGTGCACCGGGGATTGAGAAGCCCCAACCCCAAGCACCATCTGCACCGAAGACCAGCCCCCCACACTCCACGAGTCCTGCGTGGGGCCCTTCAGCATTTTCCTGCTTGCCGCGTCTGTCCGGTTGCTTGCCCGCTGGCTAGTGGCCTTTGTGACGACGCTCCCTAAAATCTTCTGCGCTGGTTTGGCTCCTCCAGACTGGCTCCCGCTTCTCTGCAAAGAAGAAGCACCCCAGACCTTCCTGGTCTGCACCAGAAGCAAGTCCCTTGTTCTTCGTGGGTTCCGCTTGCCAAGGCTTGGTGAGTCCTAGTCCAACTTCGACGCCGCCGACAGCAAGAGCCTTCGTGGGACAGCTCGCCTCCTGGTCCTGGTCGTCCTCGACGCTTCCTGGTCCTCCTGGCTCCAGCGACAAGCTTCACCTTCCCCTGCAACTCTTCACGACATCGCCTGGTTCCTTCCTGGTTCCACGTGGTCACTGGCTAGTGACCTTGACTCTGTCCCCTCTGCTTGCAGGTTTCTTCTCTTCTTGATCCCAGGCTTGGGATCCACCGGACACTCTCCCCTGACTGCCTGTCAGCATCTTTCTTCAGGCATCCATAGGAGTCGACGACGAAAACGACGCATCTTCACCCCTATGCACCCGCAGCCTGTGGGCTAGGTAACTTGGGTACTCCGGTGCTCATCAGGATAGTGACTATCCTAGTGTCTAGTTTTCAAGTCTCAACTTCCTAGCTACTCCGGAAGTGTCCTAAATCTATCTATTTCTAAACTGTAACATTGCTATTGACTTTTACGCATTACGCGTGAGTGTTTCCACTCTGCACACGAATCCCGTGGGCCTCCCACTCCCTAACTAACGCTAGTGTAGTGTAGCCCCAGCGATTCCCTAGGCCTAGGCCTATTCTATTTCCGTGACAGTGGTTCTTATACCACTTATTTAGTATATGGTTTGCGTGGCCCCTAGGGCCTAACTGTATTACTTACCTGTGTGACTTACTGTATGCATTAATAAGACTGTGTTGTACTTACCTCTAAACTCATAAAGAGTGCTGAGGGTTTGCTTAGAATAAATACACTTTATTTTATATATATATATCTGTTGTGGTGTCCTTTCATTTGGTATTCAAGGGATTATATATGGTATCACAGCTGGCTTCACATGCCATTCAGAGTTTAGCCTAAGACTGCTCTTGTCCATGCTACCACTAGGATAGCTGGTCTATAAGGTTGACTTTACAACCAATCACCATAAGGGTATTTGGACTGATATAAGGTGTACACTATAACTAGTGACATCATACATCAGGCCAACTTCTCACACACTACATGCAAGCGTTGTGGGAAGAGCAGCAAATATGATATGTCCAGTTCTCAGAGCCTGCTTTTGACTGGTGAAAAGGAGTGTGTTTGTTTCTGCACCTCTGCAGTGTGATCCGGTAACAGCATCAATGCAGCGCCATTCACCTTGACCTCTTGTTGCAGCGCGCCTCATGCAATATACTGCCACGGTCGCGATAATTGTGCAGACGGATCAGGAATGGCCTGGGGACTGCCCTCTGGTGGCGGCTTCCTTGCCAATACACGGTGTGGTCTCTCGACCACGAATTATGAGATAAGGCTGTTTGAGGCATTCATTCACGCTACCAGCCTCCGTATATTTCACAGCATCCTGACACTCAGTTCCTTCAGGGAGGCGTGTGACATGGTTATTATTGCGGCACGATCTGCCTTCCGCATCTTCCACTCTGTCTTCTAGTACAGCTATGCAACCAAGTAGAGCCTGCAATGTGGTAGTATTTTCTCGGGTGATTGGTTGTAGTTCCTCTAGTCGCATTTCAGTTGTGCATTGCTTATCAGCCAGTTTGCACGGGTCTGGCCATAAATGATTGAAATAAATTGTGATTTTATCTCTTTTACTTTCTAGCGATGCTCTTGTGTTCTCTAGGGATGCCCAATTTCCTCCACCACAGACAACACACTGTCTAGCTTGTCATTTAGTGTTGCATCCATTTGTGTTGGTTCGGGTTGTGTTTGAGGCTGCGGGAATCTCCCCGAGGACTGCATGGGCCCCACAGTGGTGGGAAGATTAGACGTCCCATGACCAATTGTTGCGCTGTGGGCATTTGTCAGGCTGAGGGGTCCCCCCAGTAAGTTTGCTCTTGCTTCTACATTTGGCAACTATATCTTGTGACGTAAACCACTAGAGGCATCAGCACAATAGGTCAGACCTCTTGTCCCGCTTACTCCCCTCAGTATGCCTGACTGGTGAACCCACCTGAGGCCCGACGACTGCCCTCTCTGGGACCACCCTTTTCTAGTAGTGAGCATCCCGGCTAAACCCCTATCTCTCACGCGGAGCAGGCAGCAGAGCGTCACCCACACGTCACCCCCTTTTGCCCCTCTGCCCACAGGATAGCCACTCTGCAGTTTAGCAGCAACCTTCTTATGGGATTAGAGCCCTTCTTATGTCCTGGGAAACCCATACGGTGTCAATGTACCTGTCACTGTCGCTGTCCCCCCAGGGCCCAGGTCATGCAGGTCTCCACACAGGGCCATTACTTTGCCGCCCAGGATCCTACAACAGGAAGGGTGCTGCACAGAGAATGCCCCCACCCCTGTGCCACGCAGCAGGTGTCTGTGGGGATCAATTGCCGCCCATGGCAGGACAACGCTCATTTGCAGTAGCGCAGGGCACCCTGCAGTGGGCCGAGCCGTGCTTTGTGTATGTTCGAACTGCCTGCTATCTGCCTAGACTACTAAGTCTCTGCTGGTCCCTTAGGTGACCTCAGTAAGTCCCTGTATCCAGCCTGGCCACGAACCGGCCCCTGGGCATTCACAAAGTCTATCACAATACAAGAAAGACCAACAGGCATGTGAGTAATCTGTGCTGCACCCCTGCAATCAGTATCACTGATCCTTTTGGTTGCCAATCAGGTTGGCGGCCTGAGCCCAGTCTTACTCCCGGGCCACAGTGTATGGCAGGGGTAAGTCGCTGGAGGGAAGGGGGAGGCTCCCAGTCTCTAGGTGACTTGCAATTACTGGCTCCCCTCCACGATGCTCAGCCTAGGTCCGATATGACCCTCAGGCATGTCTGTGTCCTCTCAATCAGGACAGGTCTAGTTGGAAGGGGTTCCCACCCAAATTTCCCGCATGCCCGGTCCCCAGTCTAGCCCCCAACAAGCTCCCGGGCCAATACAACCACCAGCACATGCAGGGGCAGAGATCCGGGCAATGCTCTAGTTGGGGAATTGGAGGCAGGGCTCACCTCATTTCTTGGGCATGTACTTACCGCATAGCATAGAGACGGCCTCAGACTTCAGTGTTGTACCACCGTCTCTCCGGCCACTCAATTCACGCCGTCGCTGTGGCGTTCTCTGCACTCCTCAGACCACAGCAGGCAATCCAGTCAGGGGTTTCAGCTTCCAGAAGCACGCCACCTCGACTCAGGACAGCCCCTGGTCGGCCGCACTATGAGTGCCTCGCAGGCCCCTTCACAAAGGTTAAGGCACCCCTCAGGTGGCAGGATGACAGCGTTAGGGGTCACGCTACGTGGATATTTGGCGGATAACGGGCAAAGCTTCAATCAGTTGCATCCGCCATCCTTGCCACCCCCCCCTGCTTTCATAGGGAGCACCGCAGAAGCCCTCTGAGGTGTTGGGAAGAATGGTGAAGTGATAATGTTTCTCCTCGTTAGTGCATCAAGGATTCAATCCATTAAGTGTGGTCCCTCTATTGTCAAGTTTTAAAATTGTTGATGGAAATTTAATGTTCAGCAGTTTCAAACATCACATGTAGATTGAGGAGAATCAGATCATAGTTGATTCAAGGTCACCTTCTTGACAAGGTTAGTCTGACCTTTTTAATCAGGTTAGTCTGACCTTCGTAATCAGGTTAGTCTGACCTTCTTAATCAGGTTAGTCTGACCTTCCTAATCAGGTTAGACAGGCAAGACAATCTGCAAAAAATATGGCTGCTGCTTTGCATTTTTTTGGTACCACTTCTAACGAGATTATAGAAACATTGCCATAACAATGTTAAGCTAATTACATTGTCAGTAGTTTTGAAGGAAGATCAACGTGATTGAACCCCAGGGCATACTTCCTCTTTGCCCTTTGGTGATGAGTTGATAAATAATTATACGTCTTGGTTGATTCATTCCTGCCCTCAGCTGAGGTCTGTTTTACTAGTTTGTTATCTCTTGAGCCCTTAGGTCGCTCCTTCTATTTCCAGGGTGAGGTAGTGCGTGATGATGTCAGATATTCTGGAGAGTGGAGATCTCATTGTGATGCCTCTGGTTTACACACTCTATATAGGATCTGAGGTGAATGCTTCCATCTCTGCGCTCCTAGATACACAGACACATGTTCCTTCTATTGCAAATGTTGTTTAGTTGCAGCTGGCATGGATATCCCTGTCTACCCATGACTTTATCTCAAGTGTGTGATGTCTGTGTAGCATGACCCTAGCTGAGACAAACACTCTACTTAGAGCCATCTGAAGGATATTTCAGAGCTCCTCGATCCATCTGTAGGATATTCTAGAGGTCCTTGGGGTCAGAGGGGACCGGCAGGCTTCTAGCCCGGCAACAAGTGACCCCTGTTCAGATGATTCTATGGTTCTTTGCACAGCGGGGCATGTGTACAAGGAAGTGACGTAGTGCAGCGTTAGCCTTCTTAGCTTAACGCCGCACTCTGCCATTTCTGAAACGCAGGGCTGCACTGTATTCACAATACGGTGGAGCCCTGAATTTCCACCTACGCTGGCACTAATTACAGCTGCCTCGCCCCAATGCAGGCACTCTTGCACCATAGTGCAAGGGTTCCTACGTTGGGGATGAAAGGCCTGGCTCATAAGTTCCAGATCCGTTCTACAGTCACATTTCTGTGGTTCTTTTTAACCACATGAAAGCATAGAGGGGAGAAAATTTGTAATTATTATCACATCAATTCAAGAGGAAATTCTTTAGACTTATGGTGATCACAGACAACAATGTGAGGTTACTTAATGTATTAATTTATTACAAAGCCAGGAATAACTGAACATAAAGACACCTCAAGACTAACCCCTGGCGGTGAACTCTGCTCTGCTCTCTGAGTTTTCTGCACTCAGCCTTCCATGGAGCTCGCAGAGTTCCGAAAAACTCTGCTCCGTTTTTTTTCCTCGCTCGCTCTTTTCAATGTCTAGCTGGCGAGCACAGGCGAGGAAAATCAATCTCCCGGCAAGATTTCTCAACGCGGGCGGTCGGATTTCTAAATGAGAGTGATGAACGTATGCTTGCGATCGCTCGCATTGAGAAGCCTTCTGTTTGCAGTGCTGCTCATGGTGCTATTCACAATGATTTTCCAGCGCGGGACAAACAACCGGCGCTGAAAATCACCCTGAACGGCATGACCCTAATGCACTTCGCCGCATGTGGACCTCCGCGTAGTGCGACAGAGTTTTTTTTGTCACTTCGCGGAGTTAGCATAAAACCAAATCTGTGTACCCAGGGCAATCTATGAAGCATAAACAGAACAATTAATTCAAGGAATAGAATGCAGAGGCTCAAAGAGCGGGAGTCCAAATTTCACTGCATTGAGGGTTGATGAAATAAAGCATTAGTCTAGCCCTACTCTAAGACTAACATGGCATACCTACTTAACAATCTCAGAAGAAATTAAATAAAAGGTGTCAGCCTGTGTAGTCTTCCTAAGAATTCTCCCCACATCAATGGGTCAGTAGCATGAAGCTACAGAGCTCGTTCTAAAAGGCTCTCTCCCTAAGGCAGCGAAGGAAGAAATGGGCTGCTTTCCCTAGTTACAACGTCTCAATAGATGTTACAATTCAATTTGCACAAGAGGTCACACCCTAGTAAACAGACTTGGCTAGAATCACACACCACGAACTGATAATGCTCTTGGAAAGTTTCGATTGTCACTGGCAACTTCTCCATCAAAGGGTTGGTCATCCTTTTGTTAGCAACTCCTACAACTTGGATTGATTTTCCCGAGAGGGGTGGGTTTAGGACTACTGCAGATCTCACAGTAGAACGGGGTAGCACCAGTGTCAATCAAGAACGTGATCGGATGTCTATCTACGTCCTCTTGAACATATGACCCATTCTGGTCAAGCTCTACGACTGCTCCAAGAGTACAGTCTTCCTCCCCCCCTCAGGCACCGTCATAAGAATGGGTCTTGATCAAATTCATTCAGCGCTTCTATGGAGGGCATCTGGTGATACGTTCTATTACCCTGGGGTGTTCATGGAGGTTGCAACACTTGCACTAGCTGATTCTCATTCCCTCCCCCATAAAGGGATTTTGGACTTGTCACAGTATTGAACACGTCTTTCACTTGCACGAGTTCTTCCTCCTACACCTGATTCACTGGATTTAAGTGACACTCACACTTCCAATGCCCGATCTTATGACAATTTTCAGAGTGGCAACATCTATCCCTATCTTGGGATCTATATGAATTCCTCTTCCTCTTTCCTGTCCTGTCTGACTCGATGTGCCCTTAACACATCCTTTAACCGTCCCCTGATTGCAGACTACTGTTGCTCCGGTTGCTTGAACCTGTTCCCCCTACTGTGCGGGTCGCATTTGAACGAGTATTAACTTCTCCTTTATCCTCCTGTGCTTGGTATCCACCTCATTATTGCAATACCTGGCATACAGTAGAATTTCGTCCACTGATTTATTTTGCCACCAGATCAAATGCAGCTGAATCATGAGACTGATTTCCTGTCTCAATCCTGTCACAAATTAAATACAAATTGACCCATCTCCTTTAGATCAAGTGTGTCTAACCCACTGTATTGTTTAAAGGCTTGCAAGAGCCTTTCATAGTAAGCATGTACTAACTCTTTAGGTTCCTGGGTCTTTCGATTTATCTTAACCCAATCGATGTCTTGGGGGGCTATTTTGGACTGTAGCCATATGATCACCTGATCGTATTTTTTGATCACCGAGGGTGAAGGACCATGAGTTACATGATCTCTCTCTGGCTCAGCATCAGGCCATTCTATAGCAATTTTGCTTGCAGAGCATAGGTCGCTAGGAACCACAATTTCAAACGACATACTCAAGTCGATCCATAAAACTTTTGAGATTTTGACAAAGCGATCGACCTGCTTATACCACTCAGCAGGTTTCTCTCTCAAGCTAGGAAAATCATTCGTAAATGCTGCCAAGTCATCTATACTCCAAGGGACATGCACATACCCTCGTAGTGGATATGCCTAAATTTTCAGTGTTCCCCCTCCTGAAGTTGGTGTTTCCCCTGTCACCTTCCTAACACTTTTCATCTTAGACCACATTTATTCCCACTTATCCAGCATACTCCAAGCCCGGATCCTATAATCAACTCTTGGGTGTGCATTTTCAATTCT